>NC_140132.1:0-1235000 GCF_964035555.1 Netta rufina | reverse complement strand
TAAACTATAAAGTGTACCATATTATAATGTCTCACTGTCAGTCCCCCACACACATAGATCAGTGTATTACTATACACACACATATCAGCACTATTACACAATTAAATAAGATTATGTAGGCACATAATCCTTTTTATTAAGTCTTATTATTAACACCACCATTGTCAAGTTGTTAAGAATGGAGAACACTGGGGTTTGCCATAAAGTACAGTAGGTGGCATGCAATATCTCTTCTTTAGACAGAGCTTCTCTTTTACAAGACATAGGAAATATTTAGAGTGTTAAAATTAATTTCAGGAAATCCATCATCACAACATTTGGTTGTTTGTTCCCATCTAAGTAAGAATTGAGTTGCCCTGCAAAGCTGAGTTCTATGCTATTTTTACATTTCATCTCCAATTCCTGTTAAAAAGAAAACCTAATCAAAAGCTATATATACATACCACACGGGTAACATCTTATCTCCCTTTTATTTCTGCAGACCAACTATTTATTACACAAGTATTTTTAGTAACTAAAACCTGTTTTGCAATGTGTTTCAGATGGAATTTATTACTAAAAATTTGCAGGAATTGTCAGATGATAGTTTAGCTAAGAAATATTTGAGGAGGAGGAAAACCATGCAGTTCAGACCCTTAACAGATGTTCAAATACAGGGGTATGATCTTGTACCAGGGAAGTCAACTGGATGTTTTCCACTGACTTTAGTAAAAACTGCTTTTGAAAAAAAAAAAAAAAAAATGAAGTCATTAAAAAATGCAACTAACAATCTCAAAATAAACAGCACAGGAAGGGGCAAATGAAAGCATTCTAACTGCATTCTAACAGGTTCATTTTGGTGATGTGTGCACCTAGGTCAAAGTGATGTGAGGTGGACAGTTTGCTAGCAGAAACATATATATATATATATATATACACATGTATATATATATATATATATGTATGTATGTATGTATGTATGTATCAACCACTACTGCTGCATTTAGATGCTTCTAATAAGTCCAAGCTATAGGCTTCAAATTCTACTGTTTCTGTTGCAGTATAGCAGGTCATTTTCCAGATTTGTATAGACACAAGAATTTCAGCTTGTAATTTGCATGAGCACAGTTACTTCCTATATAAGTAATTCTGTGCATTGATTGCCCAGCATTCATTTTCTAATATCAGGTTTTTATTTGTTTCTAGCACTTAAATTATAGATGTTGTCATATTTTTCTCATTCATAGAAGGATTAAAGGCTTTACATATCCTAATAATAACTTAGCAGAAACAAATGCTTTGTTCTAACATTATGATTTTCTTTATACAAGAAAATGAACCTGGTTGTCCACCTTTACCAGTAAAAACAACAACAACAAAATTGTAATACCACTATACAACCAGGATTACACGTATTGATATTTACAGTAATAAAGCGGACAGCATGGCTCACCCACCAGACTGGGAAACAGACCAAATATCTAAATGCTGATGTCAGTAGAATCCCCGGGTTAAAAACTGTAAATTTATTTTTATTATGTATCACAAAAGGCACCCTTCCTCATTAATTTTACTGAAGCCTCCAGATGGGAAACAAAATATTAATTTTGTTCAGCCTTAGGCATTGTTGACTGTTAAGGTACTCACTAAATCACTGATCTTATACACATTAATATTAGAGTTCTGCTATAAAAATTTAAGACCCATGGGTATAAGGTTCAGTTTTTCATAAATATAATTAATTGTTTTCAGAAATGATTAATTTGTCAAAACGGCAAACATATATTGGGCAGACAACACTCCTGAGCAAGCTAACCTACCTTAAAGTCATGGTAATACTCATGGAATTATGCAAATTAATTGAGTCTTTCAATGTTGCATAAAATGCTACTACTAGTACAATGCATGGAACATTAGGCTGTTCATCCAACAAAAAAGTTGCATTTTAAAGGCAGGCATCTTTACAAGAGAGTCCTTATGGCAGAAGGTCCTTAGAAGTATAATCTATTTTTCTGCAAAGTGATAGACTTTCAACCGTTACACAGAAGTTGTATTTGTTATTACAATTTTTAAAGCAACCCTCTCGAGAAGAAAAAACAGTAAAATTCTTCTAACCCAGAGACAAAGGAACCTATGAGGTTTGAACTTTATACTCATGCTAGGGGGAAATGGTATATGTCCTAGTAATAAGAGTTTTACCGGTAAAACCTCATTTACAAGCCTGGAAACTCGTGATACACTACATTAAAATCTAAAAAGATTAACTTAATTATGCAAATTAAATTTACTGTTTATCTTATCTTTTAAACAGTAAGAGTCATTGTCAACATTGAAATAGCTGAATTATTCTCAATGCATTTCTTTCCCTCAGAATTGAACTACACATATATTTGAAATTCTTATGTAGTAAACTATTACCTAGAAAGTCCATTCAAACATGTATTTATTTTCCTCAGCCAAAAAAAAAAAAAATTTTTATACCTACTAGTAGTGTCTGGTGAACAATGAATTTAATACATCAACACAGCAAATAAAAATATTTCTTTCAAATGTAATCACATTTAATATCCATAGCTGATTATATCTGTGATTAAATAGTCCATCAAAATGTTTCCTAACAAATCACATTTAATTTCCTTGAGGTTGACCCTGCTAACTCTACTTCACTCCTAAAAACAGCAATTCAGAAGAAATTTCAAAGGTATTTTGGGAACTGAAGGAAAGCTTCTCTCATGGCTGAAAAATCTCTCTCCTAATTCCAGCAGAGTCCCATGGAGCTGATTCTGATCTTCACCCAATTGATTCAAATGCCACCAACTGATTTTAGCGTTTGTTCTTATTTTACACTGTTGTAAATACAGAATCACAATGTACACCAAAATACAGGTAGGATGTGAATGCAACATGCATTTTGGCACGCTGTAGAATAATGCAGGGCCATTAGACAAATGAACTAGTGAATCAATTATTATGGTTTGAGGAAACAACTTGGCCTAATAGACAAGTATTAATTTCAATCTCTCCAGTGTTAACAGTCTTGCTATTAACATATATATCAAATACACAGTTATTATGACAAACCTTTTTTCTCCAATTAATTACACTTTAATTTTATTTTATTTTTAAGTTCAAACTGTACTGGAAAATTTATAACTTCAAATGCAGACACTGTTTTCTGCTTTTTACTGATATCCTGTAAATCAAATATCAATACCTGATGTTCAAGTTTTTAAGCAACCTTATCCTAGTCGATTTCATATTTGACACATTCACTTAAGAACTGATAGCCAGAAATATTATATCCTGAGCAATAAAGTATGTCCTGTTTCATTAATTCAGATAAAGTGTGGGGTTTTTTTTGTTTGTTTGTTTTTTTGTTTTGTTTTTTCTACAAAAAGTGTGATGAAATATCTTTATGGATAGTCTCAAAGAATTAAAAACAATGTAGAAATTCAGCTAAGCCCACCATATATGTAGATATAATGTCAAGCTATAATATTGGGGAACTTTGTGCTTAGAGAACTCTCATATAGTACTTATGGTGTCTCACAGCATTTGTTGTGCATGGAGATAAAACCTGGAGATTAATAGCTGTAGTATTTCAGCTCCAGCTATATGGGATTTCAGGAGACCCTGATGCCAGAGGACCTGCATGGTTTCGGGGAAAATAAAATAGAGGAGAAGGGTTGAAATTGCAGCTCTGGACGGAGAGTACATGCAATAGGAATAAAGAACAGGAATAATAGGGCATAAAGTAAGAAGCCAGTAGTCAGCGGTGGTACCTAAGTGAAACCATTTGGGCACCTCCCCATTTAGACCTTGTTTGGGTGTTAGAGTTTAACAGCACATGCCAGCAAAGAGGGTAGAATGAACACAAGGCAGCAGCCAGCTAGCCCCATATGTATAGCAGAGAAATTCCTACTTATTTCAAAAATGAAAAATGCACTATGGCAGAAGGTACATTTTGTACCCAGAATAGATGCCTGCTTAGCCAGTAATTGTCAATGCCCAACCCTGCAAAAGTTAGGGCAACCTTGTACCTAGTGATAGAGCAAAAGGAACAAATTAATCCCTCTATCCAGTAATCTTCAGAAATGCCGTGTTGATCTGCCCAGGATCAGTGTGTGCATTTAGTTGCGTTTCCCACAACAGTGGTACAGACAAAGAGCATTGTTGGCATCCTCATGAAAGCCCAACATCTTTAGGCTTGTGTAGCTTGTAATCTTTAGTGCATTCCCAAAGTCTGGCCACAAACAACACCACAGTCCAACCAATAAATAAATAAATAAAATAAAACTCACTTTACTGGAGACATTAATTTGCATGGGAATTAGCAGTGCCAACCATCATTCTGAAAATGAACTGTACTCACTTCGGTTGAGTGGAGGATGGGGTCTTTTGCTTCATTTGAGATGTCCCTAGGAAGAAGTGACCTAATAGGTAAAGCATTGTTGTCTGAAAGGATCTGCTGTACCCTCCAGTGCCCAGTTAGTTGTGTAGATGATTTGTGAAACAGTTATTTTCTAGACAAATATGGCACAATACTCTGAGTAGTTTTCCATATTGTTATTACAGTAGATTTGCTAGGAACTTCTGTTAGCTGTGACACTTTGATCAGATACAGAATATCCACAGTCAGACATTAATCCTGCCCTGTTTCCATGCAACAGAAGGTCCTGAGGCCACAGTGCAGTCTTGTTCCACCACATAAGGGTAGAGATGGGATATGATCAGGGTCACACATGGAGGGCAGACCCATACATACTTTGAAATGTTTCTCTGCCTCCTGCACAGCAACAAATTAGACCCATTGTGAGGGAAGGGCAAGAAGATGGTCATTATATGGGTACGTACTTGTCCCATTGTAGTATGTCTACTTCTTTCTACCTGAGAAGAAAGATTTTGTTTTCCTTCCTGTATCTTTCTAACTGCCACTTAACCTGGTTAATTGGACTGGGTTCTAGACCTGCATCTTAGTATAAGCTCGCTCTCATTTGCTTGAAGGGAAGAAGGAACTGGGACCCCAGGCAGCGTGTGTTTCTAATAAAATGTATATTATTATTTCCTTAATAGACCACAGTGTCTTAGAAGAGGTCCCATATCTGTATGTGAATTAAATATTTAGATACTCCCTTTGAAATCTATTTTTTCAGTGACCCATCATGTAACTGTTGTGTGCATTTTGGCAGGCTACCATGTTGCACATGTGCAGTAAATATGGCTAGTAACAAATCATTGTGATGTCCCAAAAAGCATATGTTAAACTTGCCACATACTCAGCACTCAAAATACAATATTTTGCTCATTTGACATTTCTTTTTTGGTCTGAATACAAAAAGCAATCAGATCTCATTGGGGAGTTAATCACTTGTGAACGCAGAGCAATGAAATTATCTAACACAAAGGGTCCTTTTTTTCAACCCTTAAAATCACTGGTGAGCTTTTACACATTTATTCACTGTTGAAAATGATTTTGTAATTATTTTCAAAGAGTCATTTTGGGAGTTATGTGAAACGATTTCAACAGAAATACTCATATGAGAAAGCACTCAATGTAAAGATGATGTAATAGGACTCACTGTGTTCTTCATATTCAATTTCTGAGAAGACACTACCAACTACTTAGTTGCTATTACTTACAGGTTATATGCTATGTTTCATAACAGACATTTTTCACAGCCAGATCTATAGGGTGAGATATTATGGAAGGCAAAATATACTCTATATTCAGATGCTTTTGCACTAACAGAGATTCTCTGTGACCAGAGTTTGTCATCTCTTGTCTAAAATTAATTTAGAGTACAAATCACAAGTTTACATCCCAGTAACTGCTTATGCCTGTCAATCATTTTGGCTTATATCTGTGATTCATTTTACAGGCTCTAAGAAATACAGACATACATACTTCATGCACATATTTTCCTTACAGTCAGAAAGGGGGATGGGCAGTTGTAAAATCAGCTTTTATAAAAAGATATCCATAAACATGCATTCTAGAGATGAAATGTTCTTGTTACTGTGGAGCTATTAACTATTGCTGCTTCCTAAGTGATAGGAGTGCAAAATTTTTATTTCATATTAGGATACTTTTATGTACTAACACACATTGCAGGGTGACTGCAACCTGGAATTCATAGAATGCTAAAGAGTTTATAGGGTATCCTAATATTAATATGATTTATCAGTATTTGAAAACTTCAGCATTCCATCCTTAATCTTTGCAGTTTTTGAATGATCAGCATGGGCAAGCATCAGAAAATAAAGATAATAAAGACAATGTGGGATTAGTGGTATGCTGCAAAAAGAGAACCTTTCTGGCACCACATGCTGAGATGATGCTAACATTATGGTAAGAAAGCAGTCTCTTTGATTGCTCTAACACCATTGTATTTCTGAAATGGTTGCTTTTGTTACCATCAAAATCAGAAGAGGCAACAAGACTTCGTTTGTTCTGTAACCCACAAAAAAGACTTCTCAACATCATAAATACTGCAGGTTTATTATTATTATTTCAAAAAGTTTTGCTTTGTATTGTGAACCTTACATGATTTTACTGCTTTCTCTGAGTTCTAGTTTGGACTTGCTTAATGCACAAATACAAGTATTTTTATGCTACCAAACTAAAACAGCCAAATCAAGAGTATCATGGCTCTGTCAGCACTTCATAGTTTTTATGTCATTTTGAAAGCTTTTTTTTGTTTTGTTTTGTTTTTAGTATATTGACAACTAATCAAAATGACTACCTTGTTTTAAGTTGTTTCAATGTGAAATAAAAATTAGTTAATGAAATCTGATTTTAAAATGATTTCTCTTAAACATATCTACACTGTGGATCACTGCTCAACAATACCTCAGTACTCAAGCACTTATTGTTTGACCTTTACATTTTCTTACAATTTTTTAGGGAAAAAAAAAAAAAAAACACCCAAGAAGTGAATAATTAAATAAAACCACGCCTTACAATACTATGTTGCATGCAACTACATAGAAAGTGGGCCAAATCATCAGAAGATGAAGGAAGGCAAGGTAGACATTGTCCTCATCCATTTAAAACACTAACATGACCCAAAAATAAAAACTAAAGGTCCAGAAATAGCCATACTACTACATGCATAAAATTGTCTTCATTTGACACTAAAATTTGCTGGAAATCACAGCGTTAATTCTATTCATAGTTATTTGCTAGGAGATGAAGATTTTGAAAACAAAGAGTTCATTCCACAAGGCTTGTGACGTCTTTTGTTTGGCCAAAATTTCAGCTTGCCATCTCCAGACTCAGATATTAAAACTAACATATCTTTTCTTTCTTTGCACAGTCATCAACAATATTTAAACACATTTAAAATTAACAAGATATTACTTGGTTACACATTCTTGAACTTTGCTAAACTTGTTAAGGAAAGGAAGGGTTTGTAATATTTTCCCCTCACCATCGACAACAGTGTCATCATGGCTATTTAAAAAAGTTGCTGCGCTGCAGTTCCTGTGGCACATGGGACTGCAATTTCCATTACAATGCATTAACTCTGCCCCAGGTCCTGGAAACTATGGGTATTATTTTTTTAAATGTTAATTTTTATTTTATTTTTACTTTATATGTAGAAATCTGACAGCACTTAAATTTTAATCATTCAGGAGCTTAATCCAGGATTTCTTTCAAAGCCTAAAATTCCCTGTAAAGCCAAATTCCTTGATGTGCAAGAAATACAGAAACAAACCCTAGGTAGCTGGATCCAAGCTTTGTTTTATCAGCCAAGAAACAAAGTTCTCCTGATTTAAAGTACTGCACATAACATTGCTAAGATAAGGATTTAGTTTCTTAAGCCCAGCCCTTATCCTTTAATGAGCTGTGGGTAGACTCACCCACATGCACACTGGTGGAGTCACACTGACTCCACTTGCAGTAAACTCAAGCATTGGCCAGGTTTCCCCATTTCCCTTAGACTTCAGCAGGAGAGAAAAACATCTTTGATATTGTCATTTCATTATATTTTAAAATCCCGTACAAGAATTTACTCTGTGCACTCTGAGTAGAATGTTACAAGAAGCAGAATCCTTTCATTTGATTGATATTATTAATTTAACAGAAAGGATAACTGAAGAATACAGGTTGTGAGATCCTAACATTTGTTTTTATTTTCTAATAGAGACATCGACATCATAGTAACTCCAAAATAGTTCATCACCAAATGACATCCTTAAAAAGGGACAACTTTATTCTACTGATAGTCACTACTGCAATATTAAGAGAATTCTCTAAACAATGGGATATTCTGGGATTACCTGGCATTCTCTACCCTTCTTCCAAAATTCATATAGCCTCACTAGGAGTTCTTTTTAACACAACACTTTCATTCCAATTAATGCGCTCTCTCTCTATATAAATTTATTTCAAGAAAACATTGATAGAAAAAAAAAATCAATGAAACTTACAATTGTATATTAAAAGTCCCTAGTTTGTCTTTGAAATTCAAGAACTCCATTGTTCTACTATTAAAACTACTTCCAGTATGGTATCTTAGGAAAGCTAAAGACACTTAGATGTTTAGCTATTTTTTACATGTCCTTTTTATGATGAAAATGAAAAGTATCATAGGTATCAATAATAACTACATACACCCACAAAAATAAAATATACCACTCTGAGGTTTTTCCTGTAAATGATTTGTATGAAAGTTTATGCATCTAACACTTGCACAACTATTCTGCATTCATCATACTGTTAAATACACATAAAAGACAAAAATGCTAGAGATATAAGATTTGTTTAAAAAAAATATAGCTGTGTTTTCTGCAAATTATAAAAGTATAAAAAATGCTAAATATTAAATTTATATTTGTGAAGTCTTCTGAAATTTAATATTTTAACAGTCTAACACTCTACTTTTTTTCCTCTAAAAGGAAATAGTATTTATTACAGAAAATAAGACTCGTTTAGTAGCATTCCGCATAGCAGATACCACAAATTATTTACAAGCAGATCATTTTATGGATCTCCCATTGTTCTGACAATACAATGTGATGATCTTCACTACTTCATTTCATTAATTCATCACTTTATGGAAACCCATTTGGCTACAAACAAAGCTTCTACCCACTGTGGTGTGTTTAATTCTGACAACTTTCGTAATCTAATATGTGGAAACACTGGAAAGAAAATATCCTTCACCTTTAAAAAGGCTCATAAAGGCACAGAAGTGAAATGTGTGCTTGCTTGCAATTCATGGAGGAGCAAATCACTGGCCCAACACATTTGCACATGGCCAGTAGCCAGTTATTCCTAGGGAGCCCAGGGCTCTCCCCATTTACACACCAGCCATGGGAGCCCTCCTGGCACTGGCACCAGCCAGAGGACACCAAGAGAAAACACTGGGGCGTGGAAACAGAGCTATGGAAAATCCCTCACAGGTCAGCAAGGACCACCTATGAAATTTCAGATGTCACTTCTACAGGAATACTAGGAGATTAAAGGCCAGAGTGATGGGTTTGGTCTCCAAATGGCTAAATAAAACTGTTTCTAAGTGAGATGGGTCCCTGAAATCAAGCATACCCCTGCCTGCCCCTGTGCCAGCTCAGGGCACCATGCTGCAGGGAATCCTGCTGCCTAATGCAGGAGGAAAGCACAGAAGATTTACTCAGAGATGTGCAGTCAGTACTGCTGGTTTGCTTCAGGTATACCTTTAATTTACAGGGTCAGTATGGCCAGACAGCCCTTTTTGACTTAGTGTTTACCTTAGTCTGGCTGCACCATCAGTCATTAACAGGAAAACCTAATTACTATAGGTGATACGTTCAAGTTACAAAAACATCCAGAGTCAAAATGTGTCTGAAAACAGCCTGCAACAACACCTGACTTCACCATATTCATCTCACTTTGGGAAGTGGATAGCTGTGTTACATATGTAGCAATAATTGGCAAATACTGAGCTTTTGTAATGGCCTCTGCAGGACTCATTGTTTTTGCTTACAGCCACTATGCTTCACCACCCTATTTTCAAGACACTTCATTACCCTTGCTAGTCCTGAGTCAAGTGATTTTTAAGTATATACCATTAGCTTGACCACTGCCCAAATCCAGTAGCACAGAGCACTAAGTGGATAAAAAGATGAATTTAAAGTGCCAGGCTGTGAAATAAGGTGGTCTGCAAACACTTCTCTCAGTCTCATTGCACTGGCACTGGGAATGCATGACTTCTTAGCACTGTTTAATAAAGCTCATTTGTTCCTTTAAAGAGACTAGAACAAGACCTGTTCCAGGAGACTCAAGCAGAATTTCTCATGTGTTTTATAAATGAAGAACAATATGCTGTGAACAGGTCACACTACATCCCATTCAGTAGACAAAGTCCTGAGAGCCACGTGAAACAGCACATCAACACTTCAGTTGGAAACAAAGCGATGATAGCACAAACTGTAGACATGTACTCTCATCCTAACACATGCAGAAGTGACAAACAAGAACTGAGCTAAGGAACAAACAGCAGAGCCACAGGTAGCTGGATCCTGATCTGCTTACGTGGATTTTTCCCTGACTGACACTGGAAAATTGTACACAAGTTAGAGGGACAGGACCATGCCCAGCACTTTGAGCACCTGCACTGCAGTTTTTGGGCACGTGCCCACAGCTCCCAGCGGGGTGCTGGACTACAGCAGGGGTGGTGAGAGCAGGGGAGACCTGACCCTCCCAGCTCCCCTCAACCCTATAATAAATGCTTGGTGAGAAAGGGTGGCCTGATCTCTGCTTCCTACTTCCATCACAGCAGAGAATGTGCCAGGCTAGATACTCACGTCTGCCACATCAAAAGATAAGGCACAACACAACGTCTCTACTGTTTTTACAGGAAGAAATGTAGGGTTTAGCTCTAACACAATATGGCAAAAGATCAATATTCAGTACGAGTATCTGCACAACACTGGGCACACTCTGCACCTCAAATGAATAACAACTCGGCTTCATTAATCATTCGCAAGTCTTGCAGTTGCTGGGACAGACAACACACAGCTCTCCATAAATGCATTTGGTATGAACCACTGCTTGTCTGTAACTGAGTTAGTGCAATATTGCACTGCTTTGGTGATCCAAATGGTTGCTCCAGCGCTCTTTGGAGCCTTTGTGAAAGAACTGCTCTCCTCCACCTCCAGAGGAGCCGCTGCCACTGCAGCAGCAGCCAGCTGGCCAGCCAGGCGGCTGGACACCTGCCAGGGGTGGCTCACAGCCAGCACTTCAGCCCCTGGAAGCTTTATAGCAGGAAGAAGCTGACAGACCATCAGGGATAATGATTTTGTCTATTAGGTAACTGAAGCATAATTTGATGAAAGTTACCTAAAAAATAAAATGTAAATAAAAAGACAATCCTTGTTAAAGTTCAAGAGAACAAAGCCACATAACTGCTTCTACAGGTTGTAAGACAGAACAATAACACTCTACAATATATGGTATATTGGCAACCAGTACATCACATACCAGTTTTGGTATGGGGCCACTAAGTGCAACCTGCTATTTCATTTGCACACTTGACATGCTTTGCAATATAACCACATCCTACACCGGGTTTTACAAAATGTTCAAAACGTCCATACCATTTCTACTCCTAACAGTACATCATTAAATTATGCAATAGGTCTTTCTTCCTTCCTTTTATCTTCAAGAGTTTTCTAACCAGCACGAAATGTAAGAACATGTTTTCATAGAAGTGTCTGAGGGAATAAGGGAATAAGACAGCCAATGGATTTGGTTGGTCCATTATGGTCTTTAACATGACTTTCTAAATAGCATTGACATAAATTTTTACTTAGTAATCACTGCACAAAGGCTGCAGCACTCAGGGTACCAAAGCCTGTCTTTTAGAAAGTCTCCCACACTTGATGTACAAATGTCAAGCATTGGATTATCCCCTGTTACTCTGCATATGCTGTTTCAGTGGCTGAGTAGTTGCACTGTCAAAAGCATGCACCTGATTTCTAATCTTAGACTGTCTGGTTTCAGTGTCCAACCACTCCATTCCACAGAGCACACTGTGTTTGTATTCACTACCTGCTGCTCAGTTTAAGCATTGGTTGTAAACCCCTTATGGCTCTTTATGATGTGTCTGGCATACTGGGATCAACATGCTACTACTACTACCACCACCATCTACTACCACATTAATCTTCTTAACCAGAGTATCCCTTAGGAGCCCACATTCAGGTATTTATTGACCGCAACCCTTAAAACCCACTCATAGTCATTGTTTTAAATTAAATTTTCCTTACAGTAATTGCGACTTGTGTTTGCAGATATCACAACTGAGAAAAACACTCCTGCCAGAAATGTGTTACAGGCTAATTTGTAAGATTGTTCCTGAGATCAAATAGCAGATTTCTCCTCAAATAGTACAGGGATTGGGGCATCCTCTGCTCTTCCACATGTAGATCTGACTTATTGTTCTGTCTCACCTTGATCCAGACTCATATTTTCATGGGCTTAAATATGAATACATGTATGCATATGCCTAACAAGTGATGTGAAATTAACCTTTTCATTGGCTTTTGGCTTAAGCAGCAAAGGGAAATTCCAATTCTTTTCCTATAAAAGCCTCTCCCATTCCCATTCCTAAATTGAACATGCACGCACATCATTCTGTCCCCTAAAATGTCACATAGAAAGGTAGTAAGAGATTATCTCAATGTTGCAATGGCCAGACCTTGAAATTGCTTTAGGTTTCCCTGTGCTTCCTACTCTTGAGGGAATTTTCACAGAGGGATTGCAAAGGTTAGATCTGAGGAGAGAAAAATCCTCAACCCTGGACCTATATCCACTGGACCTATATCCATCTCTGCTGGATGGTTTTGATGGTTTATCCTTATATTTAAGAAACCCTGCTTGGTAGGCAAGCTAGAGAGGAAAGTACAGATGAAGTCCAAATATCCTGATTACCAGCATATAAACATTAGCTGTGAATAGCAAGAAGACACCAGAGACTGTAGATTAGAACCCTGTGTCAGATGTCTCCTAGGTTTTGGTGGTGTTCCTTCTGACAGTGGAGAGAAAGGCTTTTGTGGCAGTACTTTCCATGCTTGTTTATGGGCTGAAAAAAAGCCCAGAAGTGCTGTGGATGGTTTTTGTCATTTAGAAACACCCTACTGCTACTATCTATAAGAAGCAAAAATGCATATAATCAACCAGGAAAAAAAAAAAAAAAAAAAACTCACATACTTGCTACAAAAAATAATATACTGAAAAATCCATAGGTATTACTATGGTTACTAATCCATGGCTAACTAATGTTTCCTGCCTTTTCTTACTTTGTGAGTTTGTCTGTTGTGCTTTATTCACAAGAAGAGTTCAATAACAAATTATCCTTAATTTACTGCTACTAATGATGTAGGCAATTTTTGGTCCCAAAGCTGCTGCCTTAATACAAGCAAAGCACTCAGTGAAGCAGACAGAAGCTTTGCCTAAGGAAGGCAGGCAGGATTAGGCCAACCTTATTATACAGTTATTTATTACACAATGATAATTAACACAAGGTAGACAAGCTCATTTGTTTGGCAACAGAAATCTTGGTTGAAATATACCATTAAAAGTTCTGAGTATAAATAGTAGGAAAAAATGCTTATACAACAATAAGGAAAATGTATGATTGTGTATTCTATCACATAGCTTAAAAACTGCAGGTTAAGCAAATTGCCACTGGCACCACGTATTCATAATTCTGCCGATCAACTAAATGAATGATCGGGTAAGAACCTTTCAATTCCAGCTGCATTTCTTTCTAAATACCTTACTATTTAGCAGCCTAAAGGGAGCCAACACATCAGTAGTGCCTTCTATGCACTGTCGAGTCCCAGCTTGAGCACACCAAACTCTGAGGCCTTTTGAAATCTTTAAAGACAATCATACATAAGGCAGGTCTGGCTAGCTATACTGCAGCACAAAACAATATTTCAAGCTTTCTGATATACATGTGTCACCTCTATGTGACAAATAGCTTGTATTAATTAGGCACTAGACTTGGTGAGATTGCTGTTATTAACTGAGAGAAGATGGGTTGAATTTAATTGTGTGTGACATCAAAGTCAAGTGACTGATATTTCAAGCATCATTTAAAATGTTTGATATTGGAGTCATTGTATTCACATAAAGACTGTCTAAAAATATAAAGGAGAATGATGAGAGAGGAACTGGAATGCATTCATATAATCCATTTTATGAAGTGAATTTTGCTTGTATTTTTGACCCAGTGTTGGCAATATTTATTTATTTAGTTGGATAAAATTATTACTTTGAAGAACAGTTTATTTTTCTCAGTACTAATTTTGGAGACAGCTGGGAAGGTTTGTATCAGTTCCAGCATCAACATTCTCAGAAATGTGGACATCAGGGGCAGTGAGGGGGGGGGGCAGACATAAAAGATAAGCCTGCACTGGGATTTGCTTTATAGTCTTTAATGAACACTGTTTGGAAGATGTTTACCTAAGAATAGCAGACTGCAAATTATTTAGGCAAGCTTCTGTAACAGTCTGAAAATAGAAAGAGGAGAAAAAAAGGAAGTTATATTTAAAACTGCATGTGAAATAATATACTTAGGAAGTTAAAGCTCACTATTGTATTGTGCAATGTACAATTGGTAACACTTATCAGTATGTAAGGAATGCTGTTTTACAGTCAAATGGTTCTCAAATATGCTGGACAAAATCTCCTTCAGTTTGCTGGGGCAAAATCATATCTGTGATGTAGCATGACAATGTATATGGTCTCTTGCTAAAAAGTGAGTAAAAATCAATTGCCCCAGAGGATACTTGTGTATAATGCTTCTGCATTGTACCATTTCCTTTTAATTTTGTTTTGTTTGTTTGTTTTTAATAAATAAAATAAGCCACCTGCTTATTCCAGTCTTGCCATAACGTGTACAAAACAATCCAACTGAAGTCAGCTTAATTAAACTGTAATGCATTGCAAGCATTAGGTATTCCCTAAGTAGAGAAATCTGAAGTGCACAACAGCCAGAAGTCAATATTAACATTTTCACAACCTGGAGAGGTTATTTTCCAGTTAGGGCAAACTCCCCAGTGCCCCACTGGTGCCCTAGACCCACACACCACAGGGCAAGGAGAGGGGTCAGGTTCCCTGGAGGTCAGGTCCCCTGCTCTCACTGCAGTCCAGGAACCAACAAGGCAGCCAGAATGGAGCTCCAGCCTTTCTTTGCATGCAGTGCAGGCATGTGGCTAAGATATCATAGAATGGCTTGGGTTGGAAGGGACCTTAAAGATCATCTAGTTCCAACTCCCTAATTTGTGTGTGTGTGTGCATTTATTCTCATGTATGTATGTATATAAATTATATTTATATTTTCATGTAATACGTTTTATATTTTTGTACATATTTTGTAATTTTTATATACATTTTTTTTATATATTTCATATTTTCATGCACACTATATGTGTAATTTGATTTTATATATGCATATACACATATAATCAGAATCCCTTAATCACAAACTGGGCCAAGACTAAATGTGTATAATAAGGATATAATCTCATCTGTACTGGGATTCTGTTCTCAGAAGAACTTTGTCATCTGAGGGGCAGCAAACTATAGACTGACCTGGGAAGCTGCCCGCACCCTTGGTTGTAACAACCAATTTTAATGGGGGAACTGATATACACCAAGCCAGAAGACATATAAATACTGTAGCAGTTTTATAGGTAGAAATACTGACAGCTGATGGAAGATTCATGGATAAACTCCAGTCTCTGTGAGGTGTTGAGTAACTTCTCCCCCATTCTTTTCCTGTTCTTCCCAACAGCGGGCCATAATCCTTTCTGAAATTATACAAAAATTCTGTTGTCCTCAGTAGTGTTACAAAGGTGCACCTTTCCCTTCCCTACAGGAGCCTCAGACTTTGACTAAGCCTCTGTTGAGAAAAGAGAAAAGAAAGAAAAGGGAAAAGAGAGAAAAGAGAGAAAAGAGAGAAAAGAGAAAATAGAGAAAAAAAAACTGCTTAACAATTAATTTATTTTTTTTTTAAATAACTTAGAGTCAGTTGGGATTCTATTTTTGGCAGTAGTAATATCAGTTAAAGCATAATCAATACAGGAATTTATATAACCAGGCAGATTTTTTCTAGATATGAACTGTTTACAAAAAAGGCTGTAGATTCATTTATTATTAGGAACGATTTAGAGAATTATTA
This sequence comes from Netta rufina, assembly GCF_964035555.1. NCBI lineage: Eukaryota > Metazoa > Chordata > Aves > Anseriformes > Anatidae > Netta > Netta rufina. The sequence continues at coordinate 1,218,846 of NC_140132.1, read as the reverse complement.
CAGTCTCTCACTGGTCTGTCCTTCAGCTGACAGAATATCACTGCTAACACTTAATATTTCAAAGAAGTTCATACAGCATATTCCTACTGTTGGTAAAACTTGAAGAGCTCTCTGATTAACGTTATGGTACAGTATTTGTAATTAAAAATGTACTCTTTTCAAATGTGTTTAAAATTCACTGTTTCTGCAACCATTCCAGCCAGAAAGCTAATCTGCCTGAAAAAATGTTCAAGGGAAGCAAATACTAAAGAGTGTGAACATAATCAAAGGCAGTTTGCTTAAAAGTGCAAACAGATATTTGCAGGATTTGTTTAGTTTCCTATATCCAGCTTGCATTGAAAACACCACAGTGTGATATTAAATAAAAAATAAGAATTCTAACATTTGCAGTAGAAAATACTTTAACACTAAGCGCATACTTAAATTCTCCCATCACTGAAATCTTTCAATATTCTTTCAAAAAAAAAATATATATATATATATACACACACACACACACTTTCTGGCATGTTGGTTATTTTATAAAAATGAGAGGAGCAAAAATTATCAAAGAATTTCTAGTATTGTAACCCTATGTCCTAACAGGCTTATATTTAAATGCAGCTAAGACATGTCATTTGGTTCTGTAATTAAGGCCCCTTATAATATCGGGGGGGGGGGGGGGGAGGAAGCAGGTATTAATCTAATGACATTCTTCATTTGTCTTCAGAAAAACACTGAAAACCTTAAGACAAGGTTTTCAAAAGGCTAGTGCTACTTCTACTTTGAAGTACAAAAACTGTTTATGTATCAAATTTGACTGTGACATAACAGTTCCCTTTGTAGAACATAAGCCAAGTTTGTTTGCTCTTTAAACTTTGTTACTATGTTGTTGGCTGGAATGTGACCTTTGTGAAGCTGTTTCCAGTAGCTGCTTTTTGGAAGGCTTCCAGTCAGCCTGTCTACCTGTCAATACTGTGAGAGAGAGGGCTTGCTGTACTGCTGCTGCACAACAGCATGTGCCCTAGGCAGGTTTTATTTATTTATTTTTTTCTTTCCTGACCAACACACGTGACTTTCAATTTTTGCAACATTTGTAGTCCACTGTCAGATATATTGATCAGGAAAGTCCATGCCTCCTTCATGGTACCCAACTAGGCTCCATTTGTTCTGTTTTGTTTTTAGCTGGGCTTCTACCTGACCTCCAATATTGTTGGAACCATTTTATATCTGCAATTAAATGCTAAAGTGGTTATTTGTAGCTTGCAGTTGTTCTCATTTAGAAGACTAACTGCCTAATTGCAAAGCTGCTAAATGGGTGCAATTGCATGTTCAAATAGTTGGGCCCACTCATAATTACAGACACAAGATTGGGCTCACTTATATCAGAGGCTGCTGCTGGATACATAGGCCAATATCTAAAATAATGTTGCTTTCCTTGCCTGCTACTTTGTATTGGTTTGTTACAGGATGAGAAATTAAAGGAAAAGCCTCTTAGTGGGGCAACAGAAGAAATAAATACATTAAGACAATTTGAGACTATAAAGTGATCAACCTGGCCCCTGAGACAAATGATCATAACTGTCTCATGCCTAATCACCCATTTCACACACACTTTTATGCACGAGCTTTGTTCTCTTTCACAGCTTTTCTCCTATCAAGGCAGGCAGTGGTAAGAGGAACATGCCCCAGGTACCAGACACAAGGACATACAAGCTGTGGTATACCACTGGGCACTGTAAACAACCTGTTGCACTTAGAGCTTTTTCTTTCTCTCCATTTGAAGGAAGCTGATCCAGAAAACACCAACTGAAGGATTTTTTCTCTTCTCACACAGTCAGACTGTGGATGCGGTATGTTGCTGTCTAGGAAATTACATCTCTCTCATCCTAATCAGTAGAAAATTGACACTGTTTTCTCCTCACTGCAAAAATATATTCAATAGTCATACTCTTTTTTCAGTGCCACTGTAATATCTTGCAAATATTCGACCCTCTCTGCAAAGCATATTTCAGGTCCAACAGTGAGAGCTCAGCCCTACAAACACAAACACCCAGATGCACACACATGCGTGCTGTTTAAGCAGCCCTTCATTACTATGTCTAAACACCACGACACAACTAAGAAGCGGCTCCACAGCATCCACATGAATTGCTTCATCACAGTCTACTCAAACTGGTGCGCCTAATCAGCCGCTGAGCGTGTCAAACCACTGCTGTTCAGCTCATCTGCTGATGACACAAGACACATCTGGGCAACAGAACAAAGGGAATATTCTAAACACTGTTATGCTAAGAGGAGAACTAATATTCATCCCCAAAAGGTGCAACTGCCAGCCCAGAACAGTAAATGCGACTGACTACCTTACAGCACTAAAATCTTGGGATCCAGATTCTCCTAAATCCATCAAAATCAGATTACATCTAGCGAGGATGTGACTATTGAGACCAATAGTCAGGTAAAACAGAAATACACATAAATATATATATATATTTTTTTTTTTTCCAGCACCACATGCACTGTGGAGTAGATTTTTTTGCGTAGATTCAACAAATGATATTTTAATGTACATACATAATTTATTGAGCAAGCAGTAGACTTGGCTGAATGAATGTCAGCCATTGAAGATCCAACATGGTGCATTTTCACGCTTATTACTTAGTACAATAGCAAAGAAGGAAGCATTTAACATATTTATGAACTTGAAATCTCTCTCAAGTCCCACAGTGTGGGACTATCACAAATGTTATCACATTTCTTCCTCTATATTCATGATAATGAGTAAGTTAAGGACTTACTATGTATTTTTCAATCTAAACAAGGTTTACTTATTCTATATACAATTCTTGCAATGTTGTGAAACATAGCTTGAGAACTTTATCTACTTATTATCTTGCCCATAATTTTTGCTTCTCTGGCATACAGTGGATAAATTACAGCGTGTTTCACACTTAGATATTCTAATGGATCCAACTAATTTCTGCACATCCTGCTTAAAATGATAATTGGGTGAAAAATATGCCAGTGGTTTCATGGCCAAGAAAGACAGTTTTACCAATATATCAATGATAGAACAAATTATCATTCACCTATTGAAAAACAGCCACAGTATATTTTTTGGACATCTTCAGTCTAAACTTTGATTTGCAAATGTAAGAAGATTGGATGGGAATGGGCGTTAGGAATCCACGATCCTGTACTTGGCCCTGCTATTCTTATGAGATGTTTCACTGAGTGTATTAATTAGCTTGTAAATTTTTCTATTACTGTGGTTACTCTCATAAGCAAATCCTTGATCTTAGACACCAAGAGCTGAATTCATTTCATATCAGTGTAATTGTCTCCAATTACCTAGAGCCACCTAGAATTACCTGGTGACTAGAATTAGATGTTCTTGTTTCTTTCCATTGGCCTTAAATGTGGTTAAAACACAGGGATTTAAGTTCAGAGGTAGACATCTCTGTAGCTGCTTTTAAAGTTAAACTTCAGAGGTGTATCATATTCCCATTTCCAGTGCTGAAAGGTCTTTGCCTCCCATTGATTTCAGGATGAGTTATATATGCTTAATGTCCAAACTAGAGCAGCCACATTTCCAGGCCAGCTCTGTGCTCCGTACCTCCCATCACGCTCATTAGGCACCTGGAATCTGACACGTATCATGGAGCAATCACTGTCACTACAATTCACGATGATGGCACATCCACCCCACTGAGATAAAGCACCTATTTGGGCCTTGTTGACTCTGAAGATTCACTGGAGAGGAGAGCCCAAGTATTTCTGGAGAGTGGGGAGGAAGAAAATCAGTCTTTCAACGGTCTATCACTAGGTTAGTAGTGTAATATAGTATTTTTTTCTCCTTGACAACTGATTTGTGCAAGGTAGAGGCAGTATAGGTGATAGTGGGTTAGTATGTCCTATGTCCCCACCAGACTGCTTGAGGCAGAAGAGAAATACAGGAGCAGCGATACCAGAGATCACCTGGGGAAAACGTGTCCCCTCATTCCTGTGGGCTGTTGGGTGACAGCCCCAAGATATTTTCAAGCTGGTTTTCATTTTATTTTTCTGATTTTTCAATGATAATAAAAAAGAAAGAAAAAAAAATAAGGCCTTTAAAGGAATGAGGCTTGGTGCTTTACTTCCATTTCCTGGGCTAGTGAAACCACCCACTAGCTTATATAGCCCTTAGGCATCTTCTTCCCTGAATTTATCCTCTCAGGACACCATTGCTTACAGTTTTTCTATTCTATATAGGTTCTTATAGTGCCCTCATCACTGTAGTAGCTGAGTGCCTTCCACTAGTGCGTTATGCAACGTAACTAACATCTGTGACAACCAAAGCAGGAGGGAAAAACAGTTAAGGCCCCAGTAGCTTTCCCCCTACATCACATTTCACTTTCCAATGTTAATAACTTTCTCTCTGTAAGTACACAGCTAGATTGTTGTGGTCATGTTTGCAGCAGATTGGCAATGTTTCATTCTCTCTGATGCTGAATTTCTCCCCTTAATAAGACTGTGCGGAGATCATTTTCTTTTATTTTATTCACTGAAGTGCAAAAGAGTGGGAACTATTCTTTTCAATTCATTTATCTTTTTAATTTGTTTATATCAATTCAATCTGTTTTAATTCGTTTTATATTTTAAGAAAATCAACCACGACTACAAAAACACTGTAGGCAAGTTAGCCTTGGCTAGTGGCATAAACCACAGGCTGCAGAAAAAAATCCACATAGCAGACAATGTTTAGCGCTTGGTGCTGTTTTGGGGGGGAAATTTTTCACTACCAGACTCAGTTTCTCAAGGCTTGGGGTGGAGGTTAAAGGGGCACCATGTTCCCCAGCAGTGACAACTGAATATCTCATTGCAAGGGAACTCACATATGGGAACAATATGCCTGCAAATATTTAAAACGTATGCAATTGGTTTGCCAGAGCAATTGATATGTTGTGGAAGAAACATTGCAGGGCAGGTGGTTGCTGTGAGATGACCCCACGCTTGGGACCAAGGGTGAGACGTAGGGTGAAAGGTCAAGTGTGACTTTGTTAGAACTAAAAAATAGGGTCACCTCCCAACTGCTGCACACCCTGCAGCAGTCATCACCACCAAATGCCACATAGGTTATGGGAATTTGGTCACTTTTCTGTTGCATGAGACAAAGCAATTGTGGTTATTATTGGTTTTCTGATTGCAATAACTGTAATGTTCAGAAGTATTGGAATACTTCATACACAAATGTAAAACATTCTTTTAGGTGTCTTAAGCACACTAGCTCACCAAGACAATGAGAAGGGTATCACAATAGCAACTAGAAAATAATTATAAATAAATAAAAATTCAGATGTCACTTTTGGCATTTGCACTCGTTCTTCAAAAACGTTGCCCCAGAGATTATTAACCTGCCATTTCAGAGAAATTCTCCCTGGCTCTAAGAAGCCCTAATAGAAAGTGAAGATCTTAGAGAGGATGAGAGCAAAGGAGGATGCTTTCACTTTTTTTTTTTTTTTGTGGTCTCACCCCCCAGGTACCAGGCACTACAGATTTCTAAACCACCCAGTAACTAATTGACCTAGATTAAAATATAACATAGGGAATACTGTAGAAATAATCAAGAGGGTTTTACCGATATAAAGTTTCCTTTCTTTTTATCCTAAAAAATTTTTAATGCTGTCATCCCAAAAGATCCCAGAATGTCTTACAAATTTACAAATGTTTGGCAGGATGGATTGCCAAAGCTGATTAAGAGCATACACAGTAAAAACACAATACTGTGATTCGGATGGGAAATGGCAAATACTAGATTTGATCTTGCCTCAAGCAAAATGTCCAATAGCAATGAACACTACACAAAGAGGGACAGAACACAGATGTTCAGACCAGAAGACAAGCCAAAAAAGACTTAAAAGATCACTAGTTACAAGACATTTCATAGAAAGCACGCTGTCTCATTGCTCTGTGAGCATTATCACACAAGACAATGCAGACTCTAATTTAAACAGTCAGAGGGAAAGATCCTTACGCTGGATGCCAGTTGGCTACAAAAACAAATCTGCATCACTGTTCTGACAATGTTCACTATGGTAAACTGCACAGTGAAGGCAATTATCCTAGAGACTGTAGCACCCCAGAATAAAGAGCAAATTAAAGAATCCATCAATATATTTCCAGGACCACAAAGCCAGAAGGAGAGCCAAGGAAAACCATAACAATCTGGTCAAACAGAGGTGGGGGCTTTACCCTGCTATGGTGTGCTCCAGGGGCTCTGTTGCAGCCACCTGGCCAAGTCTCCAGTGTGCTGGATATCACCACTGCCATGCTAACATGTACCAACCCACACTGCCTTGTTGGAGCCAGTCGGGATGGATATACATACACAGGATAAAAATATATGTAAAAGTGCCAACACTTTTACAAAGTGAAACCATCAAATCAGGTGTTTCCAAACTGAAAAGCTTATTTACTCCAGGTTTTCCTGATACAGGCATGCTCATGGTTCAGGGAACACTTTCTAATCTGAGCCCTGCTATATCTACTCCCAGCTGCTTCATGTACAGGGGAAGAAAAGGTAACATAGCCTACAGGATCCCAGCCTATGGCTTGCTATCAGAAAGTCATGGGGTGCATGGAGGAATGGTTATCACTTCTATTTCTAGTATGACACAAAAAGAGAGTGTAAGATGTTCAGTCACACATGCAGACTATTTTACTAATTAGAAAAATGTAATTAGAAATCTCCATTACAGAGATACACAGAATAAAGTAATTGAGCAAGAACATACCTATGACGTGAAGTCAGGAGAAGTCACTGAGTATGTGACCCATGATTTAATGGGTATGATACAAGGGTGAGGAGAATTAGGGGGAAACCTCCCATGATTTTTATGGCTGCAACAGTAAGGTAAAGTCAGTACAATCAAGGGGTTAGAGCAACAGCCATGAGCCTAACAAAACTGGTCTACTTCTCTGTAACACATACACTTAATTTTTATGTTTAATCCACTACACAGCAATACTGATTACAAAATTTCCATTTGCCCAGTGAGTACTGTGATTTCTCTGTTCATATACCAGCCTTCTAGAAATTTCTTTGGAATGCATTTTTGTGACACTCCTTATTATAGTGCAGCCCAGTGGTAGACATTGTCTGCCTTAAACTTTGGTGCATTTAGTTCTATACTTAATATTTAGGGGATATTGCTAGGTACAAGCATATCTGTCAAACAACTATTTGATGTTTTAACTTGATAGTTGTTCCAAAAATGGGAGACAGTGTACAGAAGAATCAGGAGCAAATCTGAGCATTTAAAGTGGGAGAAGCCTATCACAGCATCTGAGGAGATAACCGGTTGCTCCAAGGAAATAGTCACTTAAAAAAAAAAAAACAAAAAAAAAAAAAAAACTTCTGGTACCTCAAATTCTAAAGGACCTGATTTTTCACCCCTGCCATCCAATATCTATCTCTATTATAAAACTGCTATAGCGAATAAAAATGCTACCCATACATTGAAAATTTAATCCAAGTACAATCCTTGGTCATATGCATTATCTGAAAGATCTTTTGCTGGTTCCTGCATCCACCTGTCATTATTAGCAATGGTGTGTAATGTCCAAAGGCTCTTCAGTAAATGAGTATTTTGGCACCTTACAAGGTATGGGCCATGTATTGGGACTATGCACTTCATTAAAAAATACTTCTCATTGCCTTCACACTTTTGCTTGCCCTGTGCATTGTGCTATTATTTTTGTCTCCAAGTAAAGATGGCTCAACACCAGCTAAATTATAAATGTGCATGCAAATACAATTTTTTGTCGCATTAAAGTCTCCTGTTTTAGCAACAGAAATTAGTCCTTCAGTAAGTAACTCACTGTACCATGTTGTGTGGAGTCTGATGTATGACTTGATATGTGTGATGTACAACAGTTATCAAGGCTGGCATATCAGCCTGTGTATGCCAGATGATGGTGTACTTCTCCCAGCTATGCTTTTCTACTAGGATTTCTGGGTTAACAAAGCAGACAGGATAAGCCGTAAGCATGGAGTCAGAATACCCCTGAAGGCACGCAGGACAAGCACCAGAGTTTATTTTATGTACTTCAGATTCTCAATAACGTTTTATCTGGTTCCTTTCCACAATCAGTACCTCTATAACACCTACCTCATTCTCTCCTGCAGACCCTTACACCTTTTTGCTTAGCTCAGAGAGCAATGCTGATCTTTCCCACCTGGACTGCAGCTATCACACAGTGCCTGTCATTCTCATACAGATCAAAAAAGGATTTTGCAGTCTGTTGTCCTTGATCCGTGCCTTAAATGTCTGTGTTATACAAATGCTTCAGCTGAGAGCTGCCCACTTAAAAGGCTCCATCACCATCAACCCAAAACTCCAGAGGCATGTGGGGCACTGCACAGTCATGCCTCCAAGAGGGACACCAAGCTACCATAGCATCGGCAATGCTTCCTGCAGCACCTGACATTTTTGCTGGAGATCAGCCATCCAAATAGCGACCCAAGCCAACCCTGCATAACTCACAAGCCGACAAAATAGTAATGTATGTGCAAATGTAAGGGTTTCTTTTACCAAGAGAATGCAATATGGTTAACAAACTCTACACTCCGGGTACTCTTCATCCTACAGATGCAACTGCTAGCACTTTCACAAAGCTGTCTTAATTACCAGTGACCCTGTGCTCTTCAAATGCATCAGCAGTACAAGGGATGATTCAGGATGACAGGGTCACAAGCAATAGGAAAGAGTGTCTGATCCATGCCCCACTTACATACATCTCTAGTTCATAGACTCTCTGCCCTGAATTTAAAATAAAACATGGTGTGAAGAATACTGTTTTGATAGAATTTAAGTGGACTTGGGTTCTGGCCCCTTTTATTAAAGTTTTGGTAGGATCATATCTGTGTAAGGCATAAGCACCAGAACAGAGTTTGTAAAATAAAGGATTTGTGAATGTGAAGACTGATAGATTGAGGTCTTCTGGACAATTCTGCTTCTGCAGGAAGGCTAATCAGTGCAAACCCTCTTGCCAGGTAGGGAAGCACTGCCTCTGTTTTATGCATGGGGAACCTCAGAAAGGGAAGTTAAGCATCCTGCCCAAGGCTGTGCTGCCTGCAAGTGGCAGGCCTGGTATCCAAATTACAGGTTTTTCACCTTCAGACTAAAGTTAACTAATGCCACTAATTTATCTTTTTACATTGTATCTGGATTGGAAAAAAAGTTTCTAAGGTTATGTTAAAAGCTGATAAAAATAGCTGAGAACTGTGAGCTGACACAAAGAACCAATGTTCCAGTTTTTCACTGCTAAAAATCTCAGCAGTCTCCAGAAAACTTATCACTGAGAATTTGTCCATAGTGACAACAATTTTGGGGGAGTCAAGAGAAGAACTACTTAGACAAATATTTTTCCCTCCTCACCTAGTCTACCACCAGCTGTGTCCTTGAGGAGAGGAGAGGAGAGGAAAATGCTAATAGGAGTTATTACATGTTATTTTTATTACAGTAAACCATTTAGAAGTAAGAAATGATAAAGTAGCCTCAAGTGCATGTGTAGGTGCTTTGCTGAAAATAGTTCAATCTTCAGATTAGTTTTATTCATAGATCTAAATGATTATGTCTTTTCTTTGAACACACAAATAAACTTCAACATGCCTCTCTTTAGCATGGCATAAAGTTAAAGAAATTCTCTAAAGAAACAAAAAGGTGACATAGATCTCTCCCTCCTGTACAAAGAAAAGTCTGGAGGAACTTAAGAGAGAAGCTGATGTGATTCTGCAGTTGATCATACAAAGTTCAAAGAGGAAATGCCAAAGGCCCCAGTTCAATGAAGAATTAAACAAAAGTCTGTTCAGCCATGCTGCCATACAGTCATCTAAATCAACAGATGTGCACACACCCAGAAAATCTCAACAAATTTTTGAGAAATGCCATCCTTTATCAAAGCTTTCTTTTCCTCCAATTTCTGTGGATTGCTTAAACAACTAAGGGAAAAGAAGTATTAAAAATTAGCTCCAAAAACACTGAAATATAAATATAGTGGGAAACACCAAGTATGCATACTACTTTATGTAACTTTTATCCTACCTTTTCTTTTCTTCAGTATCTTCAGTATTACTTGAATTTCAAGTGCATTTTTTTCTTTAGCTCCATAACCTTAAATGAGGTTTTATCTAAAGCAATTTAGAGCCCCTTCAAAACACTGAGGGTTTCTGATGACATCAACAAGTACAAAAGTGACATCAAAACCAAACGCTGTGATAACAATCCAGTCGTTTCAGAGGCTTTCTGCCAGTCTCTCATTTCTTCACCCACTGCAACAACCTGATTCTTTCTCACTTATAGCCCCCTACTTTTATAATGCAACCTTATTTTGCCTGTGATCACTACTGCTCTCAGTATTTGCCCATGTTGCTCCTAGGTCAGCATGGCCTGTGTGTAAAAAGTGAAGACAGACAAAAGTGGACACACAAAGGGAACGACCTGTTTTATGGAGAGAACAGCTTGTTTTCTTTTGCATAAGGAAACTTCTAGACAATGGAAATATGCAGAGGTCAGATCAACCAAAAAAAAATAGAAATGCACATGATGCTGGTATTAGATTAGTAATGCTTTTTCCATCTATTTTAAAATGGAAATGGTGCATGACCACCATGTTCTTTTCTCCTTGGGGAAGTCTGAGGACAAACCAATAGAAGAGACATAGTGGCCAGAGTCTGAGACATGAAAGGACACTCTTCAGAGCCTTGCTATCTTTACCACAGTACACAAAAACAAAACAAAGAGAAAAAATGTCAGAAACAGGGAAACTTTGTGCGTGTTTATCTTCAGCACATCAATTCCATCAGTATGTAACACTACCAAAACAAAATAAATAAGGGGCCAGCTATGATGATGAGCATTTTCATGCTAACAAAGCTTATGTTTTGCAACCCAGGCAACTATGAAACATGTTTGTCAGACTTACCTGTACCTGCTTATCAATTACTTTGCAAACTGTCACAAATATCAGGACTACACAAACTTTGATTCTTTTCTTAAGTCAGATCCAAAAAAGCAACTAAAACAGCAGATTTCTGCAATGTAAAACCAACCACAGGAGAGGCTACGTGACAACTTTCACAAACACACTTCTCACCTTGCTGTGCTGAAGGTGAACAGCGGAATTAAAGGGTAGCACCCAGCCCTGAACCCCCAGCAAGGCATGGAAAAAAGATAAGAACCCCCCATCCAGAACACCCATCTGGTCTATTTTCTTCCTGCTTCTTAAAACCATACAACAGAATCTATTTGTAACCAGCAGGCCATACCCTCCCCCCTTTTCCCCAGCTAAATAAATACATTTGCTCTCAAGCAGGACCTATAAAGTGCAGCTGTGATCAACCTGCCAGTCCCCCCACCCAACTCCAGCACTCCCCTCCTCCCCTCTGCAGCTTCTAACACCACAAGCCAACTATGTCTTCACTGCTCCCAACCCCACAGCCACACTGCTGCTACCACCCATGGGTGCCTGCTCTGTTCCCACAGCACCTCCTGCATCCCCCTGACCCAACAAGGAGCTCCTGCACTGTGCCAGTGCCACCCCTTGGGTTCACAGGAGGGAAAACAAGATTTATTCATTTCAGTCTGCTTTACATTTAATAATTTTAAAGGTTTCTGTTATTCTTAAACATTATTCTTTGTGCTAAGACCAGTCTGAATACAGGGAGCAGAGTAACCCCTAAAGAAGTTGTGTGGCTGTCAAACATTTTGCATAAACATATTGAACAAAAATGAATTTGGGGCTATTCTGCCTCACTTCCCCCTCCAAAATGTGGTTTGATTTTCCAGCCTCCCCCCACCCCCTCTGTCTAGCTTCTCACCCATTAAAAAATGAAATAACATTACTTTTTCAGCTTTGCTTTCTCCAGACAGATTCGACTCCCTCCAAAGCCTCTGTGATTAAACACACAGTAAATAGTAGTCAGGACAAAATTCTCTAAGCCTATGACTTTTTTTGATGCCAATAAATCCCACTGCACCTTTCCCTTCAGCTGCCCTCAATTTCCTTGACTCTTTTAAGGCTGTCGTGTGCATCTGGACCTGGCTCCCTCTTACAGTGCAATATTCTCATTCTCTTTCAGATTTCTCTCTGAAAAACTGCAGACCATGAAGTCTACATGTTTTCTGAAATCTTTGAAGAAATCTAAAAATTTGATCACTTATCTTTTTTTTTTTCTTTTAGAAAATTTCCAGCCTGAAAAAATCAGCTTGTAATGGCCAAATAATTGATGTTTATTTTTCAAATTTCCCTTTTTGAACAAGGAGAAAAAACTTAATTGTCTAATAAATTTTAAATTATGGAAAAAATACATTCTCCTTGAAGAAGACACAGCAATCTGAGCTCAAAATTCTGACTGCATTTACACCAGTCTGCAATGAAAAAAAAAAAAATCTTTATCTGCTGGCATGGACGCAGCAGATCTCATGTGAAAGGTAATACAGTTTTTGATATCTTTTTGTTCCAGCAGAAGATCTCTTTCACAATGTGTCCAGTACCTCTGTGCTTTCTTTCATTTAAGCCAGAAGCACCATGGGGCAGACACAGTCCTTTTTAATATATTTTTCTAAGCAAGTATTTATTTTTTTTCTGTGGTGCAGAATACAAAGTAGTGTGACACAGTAGATTCTGGCCATTTATCACAGAGGAATTTAGAGGTAGTAAATAACAAAATTTTATTAGATGGAGACAACCAGGGTGAGTATAAGTGTGTGGTTATAAGACCCACTTTTTCCTGCTCACCAGATCATTACTCTACACAGCCGTTAGGAGAATGAAAGCTTTTGAAATAAACAAAGTGCTGCTGTCAAAAGCAGAATAGTCTAAAGTGCAGAAATTAGAAGAGTAAATGGAACTGGAATTACCATGGGGATAGGAAGGAGATAAAATGTGTGTCTAGCAGAATTTGGGGTCTAGTCAGGCATGTATTTTGCAGCAGCTATGTCAGGGAGACAGATTGCTGCCCGTTGCTCTATGCTGCCCCTACTGATATGCTGGCTGAGCGGGCTATGTGAGCGCTCCCTGACTTATTTCAGTCCAAAAAGGCCAGGATAGTTTAGATAAACAGCAAGTCTTCAGTAATCTAGTGCATTTTAAACAAAATAGGTTAGAGGAAGCTTGTATGAGCAGCACTACTAGCAGCATTGAAGGGATTTGGGATTGCTGATAACCACCCAGAGACAGGCTGTGGTTACTAATATCTTCCACCAGCACAGCTGAAGCTGGAAGAGCACATCTGTTCACCTCCTGAAGAGGACTAGATTTCTGGTCTGCTAATCCCATTTTCCACTACATATTCAGTCAAAATAGCAACTAAATGGCTGGAGATCCCTCTGTGCTCAGGGTTCCTTCAGTAGCATTAATTTGGCAAAAATAGCCAAACAGAAAAGTGAGTGTTAGTGTTTGGAGCCTGATCAAAATAGGGTGTTTAAATGGCATAGCAGTACACAGCTCCACTGTATCTCATCTTTTGCTGCTTTTAATACTCTGAGTTCTTAAATCAGGCAGCTCCATGCAGCTTTAATTTAGTCAAGGGCCAAGCAGCTATGAATTAAAGAGCCATAGGGCTGGAGCTTCCAGCAATCTGTTCTCTCCCAAATGTCCAATTAGAAGAGATAACACATTCAGAGATAAATTCCTGGCAAGAGCTGAGGATGAGATTTTGCTTGAATCAACAATGTGGTCAACACATTGAGAAAGATACATGAAAATAGTGTAAGACAAAGATCTGAAATGTTTAAACAAGAGATCAGTTATGGGCCTCTCAGAGGTGGTAAAGGTAAATTATTAAAAGAATTTATAATTACAGTCTTGCCTAATTATTAATAAACAAGGATGGCTAACAGATGCTGCAGCAGATTTACACTTCCTAAGAAAACAAGAACAATTATGGAAGAAAATCAAAATCAGCAAAATGATTAAGTCAAGAAAAAAAAAAAAAAAAGAGAGAGAGAGAGAGAGAAAAAAAAAGTCAAACCTTAGAGGCACTAATACATTGAAGAAAGCTGACACAACACCTATTGTGAGAAAATAAGTAACATAAGTTTCAAGAAACTGAAAACCAGGATCAGATTCAGACCAATGTGTTCACCTCCTACTGACGTCATTCTATTGACCACACTGGCATAAAATGATTTGCACGTAACAAGAAATTAATATCTTTTTATCTTAACCCAATGGAAAACAGATCAAGATAATGGAAGCTTTATTGGAAAAATGTAAAATATATAGAAGAAATAACAAACCACAGAATATAAATGATGCTAAGTAAACTTGACAGAAAGCATTAATGGAGTAACATTGGTGCAACGGGAACAATTTTGGCCCAGCTGAGATCTGGGAAAATATTGGTACAATATTCTATACCAGTCTGATTAGCAAATAAGGAGTCAGAGACAAAGTAATGAATAGATAAAGAAATGGCTTTGATAAAACAAGAAACATTTGAAAATGGAAGGAAGAATTGTGAAGATCTATTTTTATAAGAATATTTCTTTTTTACTGTGACCAGAACAAAAATCATTGCTGAAGAAATTCCTGGAGTTTTCACAGATACAAGCAATAAGGCTGACAGATGAAGATGTGAAGTGGTAACAGAAATTTGTATATGACTGAAAATATAACCTTATTAATTGCTGGAAAACAGAAGCTTGTGGCAACACTAAAGAAAAACACTTTCACATAAAATTAGAAACTACTAAGTGTGAAAAGGAAAGAAATGGAACATGACTGAAATATTTTACATAATTTCTTCAAGATCAGGAGTTCTCTCCAACTAAGAAAACTACTCAAAGACTTTCAAACACAGCTACAGTAACCTGACAAAGGAACACTAATAATACAAGAAGGCATACTTGGCATCTGTACCCGCCCTTACTTAAACAAACATGTTATGAGGGTACACTTAGGTGAAGCCCACCTTTGCAATTTCATCAGGAAGAGGACTGGAGTTGCTTTCTGGTTCATCAGCACAACAGCATGGACTGGCCAGGGTAGAAATAGTGCAAGTCACTGGGTATCTTCAGTTTTTCATCAACATTTTATCACAGTTAGGAGGCGTTAGGTCATTCATAGAACTGGAGTACAGTGCAATGACCTCATGCAAAACCACTGCCATACCACATTTACAACATATCTCAAAAAACTTTAAAGGTAATTTCTGTTCAGTTTTCAATAGACTTACACACCAGCATTTAACAGATACTGTATTCTACTTGGAACTTTACAAAATTTCCTGATAGAGTATTCTCCTCTTTTAGGTAAGAAATTACAGCCACTACAGTATTTTGACTCCTTGTGTATTGAATACTTACAGAAAATATTTTCCTCTCAGTACAAATAGGAAACAAATCTCTATACTTTTAGCATTGATGAAAACTGTTACTCTCTCCATAGGAACAGTTTGTATTTGGCCACTGAATACTTTCCATCCCCTAGCATCCATTCAGACCACCTCTGTTTCCATTAGATACCAATTACTTCTGTCCAATCACACAATAAAAAACATTCAGTCTTCCATTTGCAAGTTTGAAGTCCCACTTTTTCATTTACACTCAAAATTATCCAATCCACTGTTTCTTTCCCATCCCTTTGGCAACCGCCATGATTACATGCATGGAAAAACATTATTAGGAAAGTCTAATGGATTTAAATCATTTTCATTACAAATGTTTCCCCCTGGTGAGGGGAAACAAAACAAAACAAAACAAAACAACAAAAAAAAGAAGTTATAATAATATTGTCTCATTGTTCATTCTTATTTCTTCCTGTGATCTCTATTACTCTTTCCTTCTGTTCATTCTTTCCATCCTGCTTCTCCAAATATACTACCATGCCATTCTCTTTACTCTTTCTTGCCCTGCAGGGAAGCTCATTGCTCTCTCCTTTCCATCTCTTGATGATGTCACTTCTCTAACAAAATCTGCCATAAAATCCATCGCCTCCTCCTTGTTTCCTACAAACCATATGCAAAAGCAGTAGCAGAAATTGGAAAACGTGGCAAATGACCCCTTCCAGTTATAAAGTCTCTGCACATGGTATGCAAGTGCTCTGTTAAAAGAAAGGCTGGAAATCTTTTTGTATTAATAGATCCTGTTTCTAGCCATAAAGCAGAAATTTCAGTAGATTGAACTACTGGCAGTTGTACCAACAGCCTGATGGTGCTGAGGCTTCGTTCAAAACTGGTATCTCAAAAGGGTTTGGGGTGTTCAACCAACACGGTAAAACTGATCTTTCTCCTCACTCTCTAAACAGTTCAAATGTGCAAAGAATGAGACAACGGAAATATCAAAAGGTCAAAAGATTTGCCTAAGGAAATGGAAGATCTTGTCTGTAATTAGTTATTGATGGCTTGGGTGTTTATTTTCCTTACTTATCCCATGACCAAGTAATAATGGAAAGAATATTTATGCATGTTTTCAGACTGTTGTCTGAAATATCTGAAGCAGTTTTGCACATTTAATTAATTAATGTTGATAATCTCATAGACATTTTAGAAAAAATACATTGTATTCAGACAATGAAAGGTGTCACTCTTTTTCTAATTTTTCTTTTTTCTCAGTGATATCAAACTCACATTGAAAAAGATAAATTTTGAATTTTGTTGTTTTTCTTTGAAGGAAATCACCAAAACAAGTGTTGTAGCTTTGGTGTGGATTCTCACTTTTGACACACTGTGCAGGGCACTGCCTCTTCCTGTTTGTCTGATCCAGGTGTGGATCAGCACTGAGGAAATAAAGGTGGTTTTATTTTCCAGAAAGCCTCCCAGTAAAAACAAAAATCAGACATAATGGCTTCCCTGTTCTCAGTAGCAGAGAATGTCTTCACAAGGCTTGTAATTAAAAAAGATTTTAATTAAACAAATTCCAAACTAGAAGTGCCTTTGGAATGTCATAAGGATTTTTATTACAATGTAAAACAGATATTTTAAAATGCCTGGTAACAGCACAAAAACATTTTTGATAACTCTTTACCAATGATGTTGTAAATTAATGATGTCAGCAACTATGAGAAATCTCTTCTTTTTTTTTTTTTTTTTTCTTCCCACTACACTCTTAGATTCTACAAAAGTACTATGGGCTTGCTTGGGATTGTAAAAGGTTGTGTTATTTTAAACAACAGGCAATGTCAATAAATAATGATGTCATTTAGCCTAAAGATGTTCTCGCTTTGTTTTCAAAGGATGAGCTGGAAAGCTTGAAACAAATTGACTGGTCTCTGATCTGCTCTAAAATTTTGAGAAATGTTAACATTTCTACTGTTCTAAAAGCAGAGGATGTTTTGGGGGAATTCCTAGCTCAAAACCAAGTCATCTGTCGTGAACTGAGAGCTTACCACACAGTTATTGAGAGGAAGCTGATGATACTTATGTGAAAACAGCTGACAAGTTTAACTAGTTAAAGAAACATAACCTGTACCTGGTTCAGGTATCTGTAAGTGACAGAGTGCAACACCATCCCTCTCCTTTCAGAACTCACAAATTCAGTTCTCAGACACCAAAAGAAACATGTTGAAAGTCAGCTGCTGAACACTTTCAAGCTGTTCAGTTTGCTTTTAGCATATTTCAAGTTGCTAGACAATCATAACATTGAAATTTAGATTCCCAAAGGAATCTGGGAGCTCCAGTTGCAGGTTCTTAGATACTCAGAGAAACTCACCAAAATACTAAAATACACATTGCCACACTCTGAAAATAGGAGTCAAGTATCTTGTCTGCTCAGACTCTCCTTTAAATGCAACCAGGCACCCTTCTATAGTTCTGCACATCTAAGTGTCTCCAACCATGCAATCTAACTGAAGACAAATCATATCCAGGTGAATGTTACTGCAACTATGCCAAGTGCCTGATGCTTGTCTGACTGTATCTATTCCACCTATTGAGCATCACAGATCTTCCACCAAGGTCCATTCTGACAACACAATTTGACAGAATACATTTTTTACATTATTTTCTGAGATTTTTTTTTTACTATAAACATAAATTTCTCTAGAACTTGAGACAAATGTAATCAATATTGAGTAGGATATTGTGCTTAATTAAATTAATCTTTATTAATAAAATTATGGGAAAATATGTATGGCTAATATTGCAATTTTTAAGCTTTAAGAAAAAAAGGGTTCTTTTCCCCCGACTAGCTGTAAGATACAAGGGAAAATTTATCTTGTGTACTATCTAATAGGCCTTCCAGAACTAAAGACCACAGGAGGTAAGGCTAACAAAATTAATATGCAAAGAAGTTCAGCACTAGGGACCTATAATTTTCTTGCAAATGGTTTCACTTTAAGGATGAAACAACACAAGACAATACCAATTTCTTTCTTTTTTTGCAAATAGATGATGCTTTAAAAAAAATAACACATGACAGCAGGTGGGAAGAAACTAGAGAAGTGGATATTCTAGAGAGCGAATACAAATGTAATTTGCTTAACATTTTACTAACTGATTTGAAATCACTGATATGTTAAAACTATGTCAGGAGATATATTTAATTAAGATGGGTTGTCATTCTGACATGAAGTAAACATTTAGCACATCTAGTAAATTATTAAACTGCATGAAAAATAATCTGACCTTCAGAAAACAGGATCATAAATAACATGGACTTAGGAAATTCTACTCAGACGTGTTTAAAAATTATGTTCATTTTTTTGCTTGCATTAAGTAATAACTGAAAAAGTAATCAAAACCAAATGCATTATTAAGTAGAGGTGTTTTTTTAATGGCAAAGGAGCACTTTCATTGCAGTTATAGATTTATATCACATTTGTATATGTAAGATTATTATGAAATATTATAAGAGAAAGTTAAACTGTTCTTGCTTCTGTGTAAGGAAATAACACCTGCATTTAAGGTTCTGTTCTTTATATCTGCTTTATAAGGTGTCAGCCATAACTAGGTATTGTTTCTCTTGTGATAAAGAGCTCATTGCAATTAGATTTCAAAAAATATATGCCTGCACCCCAGGAAATGCTTCAATGTAATAGTATTCCCATCAATTCAAAATAGGTGAGTGTCAGACAAGCTTCAAAGGTAACAAATCAACACAGCATAATTCAGAATTTTAAAACCAAGACTTTGAAAAAGGAGAACAGTTACATGTCTTGGCCTAAATATCTCATAATTTGACATTTATATATGTCAAATGTAGTGTACTATGGCAATAAAACATACTGACAAAAATTATGTCCTTGAAATGAATCTTCATTTAGAGTTGGGTGATATTCCAGCAAGGAATGTTCTAACAAGAATATTGTAACTGATCCTGTAGGACATTAGCTTGAAATAATTTTTTCTATATTTTTATCAACTTCTCACATAAGAAAGCTTAGCCCTTAGACATTCAATTCACATTTGGAAGACGTCAGTAAAAGGAACTCCTGATAAGAATTGCAGATATTTATTTTTTTTTACCTTTAGCCTTCATACACTGAAAATGTTGTGATCTATATATATACATCTTCAAAAATTTTATAAATGTTGTATTCACTACTGTGAATAGCAATCCAGTATGCAATTAAGTAGGTGCATTAATGCGGGTAACTTCTGACTATCATGATTCTTTGTATTTGTAAATGTGTACTGGAACCAAAAACTGTTCTAAATATACTTTCCCTAGAATAAAATATTTTTTTTAAAAAAAAGGGGAATGAGGGAATGTAGAAATTTTTACCCCAAAAAACACTAATGTCACAATTTAAGCTTCAGCTCTCACTTATAATATTTTGCATTACAGTCTGCAAATTTTTAATGTTTAAGAAGAATCTGACATTTTTGCTAAAATCAGTGGTAATGTGGTTGAAGTAAGGTATGGTTCAATATAAGAATAAGAAAAACAAACAATTTTGTAAGAGAAAAATTAGATAAACATGTCCCCACCGTTCAAAGGCATACACAGAGAGATCCCTGCATTCATACAAGTGAAGTTTCATCAGCCTTACTGAGAAAGTATCTGTTAGTATGGAATCTGTATTGTATCAACCTTTTTGTTTATAAAACCGTTCTTAAATCACCTTTAAATAAGACGAAGTTCTGAAATCACTGCATAAGTAGCATTCCTTGAGCAAGAAGCCCCATTCAAGCTTACCAGGGAAGTTGAGCATGAGGAAGTGTTTCCAGGGCTGTACTGTTCAGCTCCAGCACATGCTCCTATGGATGGTTGTGCTGTGAACCTGCAGCTGGGTGAGTCCTATACCTTCTCTTAAACACCCTCCCTACATTTTGTTTTCTTCATTTTAAATGTTTTCAAAAATTAATTCAGCAATTTAAATCTGAAAAGATATATAAATAGAAATTGCTTTGGTGATTATCAGTTCTTAGAGGGGGGTTGTATTTAATTCAAATGCCTAATTTAGGGCTTTGATCCTCAGGCCATAATAACAATAGCAACAAAAATAAAATACATTATTTATAAATTTATAGTATTGTAAATTCAGATACTTCTAAAAGACTAAAAATCAAGCTCTATTTATTCAATATACAATGGCTTCAAAGTGTAATCTCTGTAGGTTGATGATGTATTACATGTCATTTTTTTTATTCCTACTGTACAAAAATGTTAAACGTGCTTGATACTTTTCTGAATACAAATATTTTTTTTCCATTTCCCTTTGCCCTCAATCTGTTATCTTTTACAGTATTTAATAAATTAGTGTAGGCAATATAAAATTGAATTACTTTATACATAAACAAATTAACTATATGTCAACTTTTTTCAATGCCATAAGTTATGAATATCTAATAATTGAAATGTTTGTATTATGCTGTAATAGTTAAATAATCTTCTTCTTTTAAGGAGCAGTCAGAGGATAATGAAAACTGCCAAAATTAAATACAATATCAAATGTATTGCTTTTTTATTGGGATGCTTTATTTTCTATAAATCAATCATAAACTTGTACATCACAACAAGGTTGGCTGGTTAGAGGATTTTTGGTTAAGCAAAGAAAATTATTTTCCTTGTCAAATGGCTCTCATAGCATAAGCAAAACATACATTTGCTAAAATTTGCAAACTAGAACTCAAACGCAAGCCAACATTTTCATGTGTTCCTGTGAGTCCCCAGTGTGGATGAGCAGCATGCTTCAGCACCCAACAGCCACAAACATCTCCATGGGGAATTCCCAGGACAGTTGAAGTTTCTTTTGCTCAGAAAACACAGCAGAGCTTATTGGCATGATTATGCAATGCCCCTTTGACACCTGACCCCTACTTCTGCTTGCTGCCAAGCATTCAAGGAAAAGATCATTGCCTTGCAGTGCTCCCACAGCTCCCTCCTGAAAGCCAGATGCCCATTACCAGGCACCATATTTACATAAGCTCTTCCTTCCCAGGCAGCTCCTTAGCCGCAGACTTTCCAAAAAGTATAGGGGCAAAAAAGAATTTTGCTGTCTCCCCAGAATCTGGAAAGGTTCATATCCCAGCTCCCCAGTGAACCTGCAGCAACATCTGAGGTCATCCCTGCCCTCTCCTAACCAGCATAAAATCTGCCACCTCAAGGATCAGCCCATGGGAAAAGTCTGGGAAAAGCAAATCCTGTGTTTTCTCAGACTTTCCTAGGAGAAATGATGCTCCAAATAAATTACAGACTTAAACATTGGTAATACGCTGTTATACACCAAGACCCCTGTCCACATTGACAGCCAAATGCTGGCTAGCACACAGTCCTAGGAACCAAGAGAAGCATGAGCTTTTTGCCCTCTAACTCCACCAGCAGTGGGACAAGCAGCTTGCTGTAAAATTGGAGTGGAAGTAGATGGGACGTCTTCTCAGTTACAGTTACATTGGTCTTCCCAGCACAACTCCAGTGACCACAGAGTGGTGATGGTGCAAGCAGTAATGCTGTTTCAGTGATGCTCCTTCCTGCCTGACCCACTCTTCCCAGCACTCCTGCTGCAACCAGACAGTCCTGCTGGCTTCTTTCTTGCCAAAATATTTCTGCCACTGCAATGGTTTTCCCTTTGAGAAAGGGAAAATATTCCGTCTCCCTTTCTGATAAAAATACAGTCAGGCCTTTCCCGTCTTGATAAAAGAGCAAGGATGCTCTAATGTTGAATATGTAAATATATAACATTAAAGGACAACCTTTCTTGAAATTAAAAGGTTATTTCTTTTTCTTATACTTGACATAAATCATATTGTGAGATTTTTTTTAAACATTATTCAAAAATATTGAAGCAGTAAACCATGTATTACTAGGGTCCAAGTGGAAACAAGCAATTAATTATCTAGCCTCCAAGTTGTAGCAATGCTTACACAGGAGCCAAAAATCAACTGTGAAGAAAAACAGAACATTCAAGAAGCAAAATTATGCTGAATTGGATTTAATAGAATATAAAATATTTGTTTTCTTTATGAGAAGACAAACTCATAACTCTATGTCCTCTGATACATGTAGAATATGGAGTTTCAGATTTATTTTTGCAAGTAACAAACGTGGTGTGTACCTCTTAAATTCATAACTATCTTGGGCTAAATCAGTCTTGCAATTATTATAGTGCAAATTCCCTATCAAGAAATGCTGTGGACTTACTGTTTACCTTTCAGTTGATTTTATTTGCCAAATTATATACCAAATGGTCCCATGGGCTTGCTGAATATATGGGTGCTAACAATGAAAAATGTGCATAGTTTTAATACCAACTTTGTAAATTGCCTTAATAATAGCTTGTATAATGTAATAGTATTTTCAACCAGTACTTTTAATTTCTAGCTCATAAAGCCTTTTCATTGAACCCCAAGGGTGTAGCTATAAAAGTAAGATTTAATTTTGTATATAATGTGGCCTAAATTAGTTTTAAAGCAATAGGAGAAACATGCAGCTCAAAGAGATAAGACTGAAATTATTATAACTTGATGAAATTTCCTACAACAAAACTAATCATTATTTCCATTTTAACATAATTTGACATAAAAATATAAGACTAATGTAGATCTAATCAAGGTATATATTTTAAATGACTTTATTATAAATTATGGAGGCCATAAAAAGAGTGTTGCAATACTCATATGACAGTAAATATTTTGAAGACACTTCCAAAGTGTAAATTAAGTATATTATTTCTACCTTGTTATGAACTAATAAAGAAATACTACCTCATTATAATGAAATGGTATATATATATATATATATGGTATATATATATATACTACCTCATTATAATGAAATGGTATAATAAAATACCATTTCATTATACCATAATACCATATATGTTTGGCCATAACTGGAAGTTCAAACCCGAAACCTGACAGTGCAGTCTCATGGTTGTCAGTCTTTGCATGTTTGTCAACTGGTTGTGACATTTGGTCATTTTGCATTAAAGTGCTTTTCCTGGACTCATGTGGTTACGAAAAAAAACTCAATTTCTCAAAAAGTTTCTCAATTTCTAACACTCACAACTGCAGAGAAAATCTAGCAAGCATGCATGATAAAGCAACTGAAAAGAGACAGCACATAAGGTCCAAAATTATCTTCTCAGACTCTTTGTTTTAATTTTTTTTATTGTCAATTTATTATGCTTATATTTGTGCAGGGTTTTGATTCATTCTTGAATGTTTGCACTTGGCAAAGATACCATGTTGACCATTTTAAACACAAAGAAAAAAACTTCAAAGTCAGCAGACTGGTGCAAAATCCTTTCCTCTGTAAGAAAATATTAGTGCTAAACAGGGATTTATTTAAGTACATAAATAAAGCAGGGCCCCAAATTTTCCCTGCTATGTTGGCTCTGACTCTACAGGATTACATCATCTGTTACAACCTTTCTACTGTAAATATTTCTTTTTGGCCTTAAACTGCTCACAGCTCTCCTTGCAGCTAAATCTGATATGACTTCAAATCAGACAAGTATAGGAGAATAAAAAAGGAGAGTTTTATGAGAATATGAGAAGATTTTGGTTATTGCCAGTGTTTGCAGCTTCAAAATATTCTCAATATATACTAAAGTTTGTTCCACTAACATGTTATATGATGATCTCAGCTCTGTGATATTAACACCTACATATCTGTCTTTGTCTTGCAAGGTTTTGTCTTTGTTTAGTACTCTGAAAAATTCTGAAAAGAAAATTTAAAATTAAAAAAAAAAAAGCGGGGGGGGACACTTATTCAACAAAACCATCTGCCACATGTAGGAAGGAGTGACAGACAGACAAGCTACCTCAACATGTTCCTGTAGTGATGTACCCAGCCACCCTTCAGACACAAATGACTGCATCCCAATCCATCAGGAGACTGGACTTTGAAAAACTTTGTCTAAATAATACTGCGAGTTCCTGACTCTGGCCAAGGACTGATAGAGTAAATGGTAAAACTTCCCCATTTTTGGTATGAACAAACTCAGACTCATCAAGATTGGCTTTGTGGAATATCCTCTGTCAACATTTCTTTTTTAAAGTTCATTTCATCTTTCTACACCTTATTGATTTTTACAGCAGCTGTTGGTCTGACCCCAGGAATTGAATAACAGGCAGCAGCTCCTTCCAGCCCTAAGTTTCATATCTTGGATATTTTGAATATCTAAATAGCCTTGTTAACTATTTGTGTTTCTGAAGCCTTGTGACTTTTTCATTACAAACAAAAACAAGTGTATATTATCAGGAAACATAAGTACTTATGCACATTAATTGCACATGCACGTTTATATACACCAGAAGGAGGAAATGTCATGTTAGCTTGTACATTAACACCAGTACTATTAACTTAGCCCATCGTTTGCCCAGCTGATGAGGCTGGGAAGCAGGCAGGGCAGCTGGGCCTTGCCCCTCAAGCACTGCAAAGCTCTAGGCCTTGGAGGAGTCACTGCAGCCTCCTGTCACTGCAGGGCCCAGGAGGGTGTTTGGATTATGGAAGCAGAACCATTTGAAGTTCAGAAAGTTAGGTAAACAGTAAAAAAAAAAAAAAGCCACTATGAAATGTTTGTTTAGCAAGGTATTATCTAAGTGGGAGTTAAATTTGTCTCCACTTTGTCCACTTCATTCACTTGATTTAGTTTAATGAGATTGTATGGCTGTGAAAGGCCAAATGACCTTTAAAATCACCTCCCATTTTTAACAACATAAGAATAATATTTTACAATATTACTCAACTTTCAAGCTGACCTCTTTCCCTACCATATTCTTAGTAACATTATCTTGCAACCAAGCCAGCATGGCCAAGGTTGGTGGGCAGGGTCTGCGTGTGCAGGTGGCAGGGGAAATGCAGGAGGCTGCCAAGCCAGAAGTCAACCGCTGGGCATTGGTCACACATCCCCCCAGCAGCACTTTCATGGATTGACTGTGAGCTACTGACAGGTAACCTCAACATGGCAGTAATTTCTGTGCAAACACGCATTATTTTTGTTTGGCATGTTTGTAGGTTTTACTGAAAATTCACATTTCTTGGTCACTCAGGTGATTTTTTTGTTCATTTGTGCTGAGTTCAACACTGGGAGCAATGGTCATGGCCAAATCACCACCAGACAGCAATTCAGGAGGACAATAACAAATTCAAACACAGGATTTTTTGTTTGTTTGTTGCTGCATTGCTGGCAGCAACCAAACAGCCAGGAAAGGAGCACAGCCCTGCGCTGCTTCTCCTTGCTGCTCTGCCGAAGGTGGCCCAGGCATTTCCAAGTGGCATTCAATGCCAGAGCTGAGCTGATGCTCCAGAAAGACTTTCTAAGCATTGCCAAACAGCATTTGAAGTGTTAACAATATGCTTTGAAATTAGTAAAAACTGTTGTATTATTTCATTTCTACTTTGATACAGATATTTTTGGTCGCACTCAAAAGAAAACAATAATCCTTCTAAACTTTTTTTTTTGTTTTCCCTTTCTAATCTGTAAAACTTCCAGTCATCCAGTCTGGAAGCAGAAAGAGTATCTCACTGTGCAGGGTGATCAGTTACAAATGATAAATAGCAAGTAGCAAAGTACTGAAAATCCAGGCATTATGATCAGCTTGCAAACATCCTTTATGCTCAGCATTTCACTAAAGTGCTCATTGAGCAATCATGAATAATGAACACAAGAGGAGAAGGGAAGGGAAGGGAAGGGAAGGGAAGGGAAGGGAAGGGAAGGGAAGGGAAGGGAAGGGAAGGGAAGGGAAGGGAAGGGAAGGGAAGGGAAGGGAAGGGAAGGGAAGGGAAGGGAAGGGAAGGGAAGGGAAGGGAAGGGAAGGGAAGGGAAGGGAAGGGAAGGGAAGGGAAGGGAAGGGAAGGGAAGGGAAGGGAAGGGAAGGGAAGGGAAGGGAAGGGAAGGGAAGGGAAGGGAAGGGAAGGGAAGGGAAGGGAAATAACTTTGTTCAGTTAAATACTGGCAAGGAATAAAGTCAAATAAATTATTCCATATGATCAGTTTTCCCCTCCAGTTACTACTTTATCCTCCTCTCCATGGCAAGAACCACAAGGACCTGTCTGCTTTTTTCCTGCAGTATTTTGATGATCTATTGGAGCCTCCCCCTCTGACTGCAGCCCCAGTTTGGCTCGTGGCAAATATTTGGTGGTCTGCAGCCAAGCTGCCCTCTATGTGTGAGTGCTCTGACCTCACCAAACAAGTGCAACTATTTTTCAGAATACAGAATGAGCTCCCTTATTTCATCAAAAATAGGCTTATATCAATACCCAGATTTAAGCCAGAGATGCCTAGCAGTTCCCTCATGGGGAATTAGATGAAAAGAAAGAGTTAAAATTTCACTGTTTTGGACAAAACACATGTATTTGTTCAAGGAAAAAAGTTATAACAAGAAGATATGCACGCCTGATGATGAATGAAAGCCTGTTTGTACCTAATGTATCGAAGAAATTGTTCAAGAGCCGTTAATTTTGCCATTTCAATGTCTTTATGAGTTATCTGCCACAGAAGTACTTGCTTTAAAAAGATGAGTTGCCTGGCAACCACTTTAACGTAGAGCAGCTGACTTTTCTGAACTTTGGGAAATGTTTTATTCATCAGCTGGTATTCTGTGCTCACTTTTCTTCATTTCCAAATTCCCTTTTCTGATTGTTTACATGCTTTTTACATTCTGCAGAGCAGCTTCATGGTCTATCCAGTGACATGCCATAATGGACATTGGTTTTTGCACAACAGACATCGGTTTTTGCATAAGTCCCTTAAAAAATAATAGGCATTCATGTTGCAATTTTTATTGTACACATATTCGTATCAAAGTGTGACTGGACCTAAGTTAGTTTTATGGTGCCAGAATGTTTGGAAGATATGTATTTTTTTATATATTAATTAATTTAAAAATTGATATGAGACATTCCATTTCTCCAGGAACAGCCCATGGGTCTGTTAATTGTTAATACCAGTTTTCAAGTAGGGAACTAAGGCACTGTCAGGGAGAACGAAAGACAAGAATTGCTTCAGATTACAACATCTGGAAAAATTACAAGAAATCAAGAAAAAAAAAAAAAAAAAGGAAATATACAGAAGACAAGTTCTTGACAATAATGAAAGAGTTCCCAGGGGAAATAACAGCTCTCTCTCATTCTAAGGCTTTTCCTCTATAGTTTGTATGGCAATACAGAACCTGAACAGACCAAAAGAAAGACACTGACATTTTGACCCACCTATCT
This sequence comes from Netta rufina, assembly GCF_964035555.1. NCBI lineage: Eukaryota > Metazoa > Chordata > Aves > Anseriformes > Anatidae > Netta > Netta rufina. Next base: position 1,191,280 of record NC_140132.1, on the reverse strand, counting down.
TTTTGAAGCCTTCATTATCAAACACGGTTTGATGAGGCACCCTCATGTGTTGGTTTAATTCTCTGTTTGGGGAAGAGGCGTTTGACCTCTGGCTAGGGGACCCCATCTCGAAGTGCTCATGTGGGGCTGTGTACCTCCAGGCCTCCACTGTGGTGGGGCCTGTTATTTTGGATAACAGTTTACAGAATGATAATGATGCTCTGAGAGGGGTTCACAGTACTGACACCCCAAAAACCTTAGGTAGATACGTTTCCTAGTAGCACCAAAAATGCACACTGCTCATTTTTAGCACACTCTCTTGTCTGGGATGGTATTTTTGCTTACATGTCTATGTAAATGATCTTTAAAGGTGTAAGAAAAGAACATTTCCAAAAGTAAATGAGAAGGAGGCAAATAAAACAATAACCCAGGCCCTTAGCATTGCACATCTGGTGGTTTCATTCCCTGTTTTTCCTCTGGTTCTGACTTTCTCTTTTGAAAGTAAGTTAAAACAAATTGTTTACTATTTAAGAACAAACAAGCTGTCTTTGTCATTAAAACTACTCAACAATTCTCCTTATAAAGTCATCAAGAAATACACCTCAGTGTCATCTGAGGAGGACTGGAGTGGGGTGTAGTGTGCAGGAGAATGTCCCGAGCAGCACTTCTGAAGGCACCTTCACCCTGAGCACTGAGGAAGACAGGGGTCCTGCTTCCTGTAAAATGGCACACGACCATACAATCTACATTGTCACTCAAAAATGCCCTGAATTGAAAAGCAAAGGAGATAATGCCATTATCTCCTAATTTTCAGATGTTTGACCATACAGGCTGTGGTGCTTTTTCTTCTCTCCCAGTCTTAGTGCGCTTGGTAGCTATATACAAATATTTTTAAAATTAGGATTGAAATCTTTATCCTAAAGAAGCAAATAAGTTTGTTTAAATCACTATCAGAATTCCCAGGGAATTTAGTAGAATCTATGCTTTATTGCAGGACTTTGTCAGAAAAACTGTTGTTTTGTGTTTGCTTTTTGTCTCAGAAATACAAGACTAACTGAAATCCTGAAATTGCATTTCTGTACAGCTGCACTCCTCAAAGAAGCATCTCAGATTTAGAATGACTAAGTCCTGAAGATGTTTACATGTATGTTAGCACACTTCATTTGTAAGGCAGAACTACAGACACAGACTATTCCAAAGCTCCTGACATATTTGTGTCTGACAGATATTTCGTAAATACAAAGCAGTACCCACACATAATCCTGGGAAAGGAACCTGGGCTTTAGTCCCTCAGTACAGGCTTACAAAAACCCTTTTCATAAATCTGATTCACATCAAGAGCTTTCCTAAATATGAAGCCATACACAAGCAAGCACACAATTTGCATCTCACTGCAATTCTGTGTGGCTTTGGCTGGAGTCAGGGGACTCTGCCAGTCAAAGCAAGCCCAAATGCAACCATGAAAGTCTTTTGACTGGCAAAGACCACAAGCTAGAAAAAAATGTGCAGAAATGTAGAAACTAAATCCTTCCTCCAGCTGTCATTTCCAGTTAATACATGGATGTAGTTACAAAAATATTTGTAATTCTTTGTAGTAACAGTAAGTTAAAGTTCCTACTAATTAACAGATCTCTTCATCATTTATTTATTTATTTTTGTATGCTATTCCCTTCCCACTGCAAGTCGCAATTGCTCTTACATATCTTCCTTACACATATTAGGACCAATTTGTATGTCAGTGAATATTTAATTCTATTCATGCCCATACAATGACACACATTTACACCACCACATTTGCATTAAATTACCTAAAATCTCTCTGTTTCTCTTCTGGATGGTTGGAAGTCGCCTTCCAGGTGCCTATGAAATGGTAACAGAAACAGTTAACACCCAGTCTTTCCTTCAAGGAGGAGAAATAATTCCCTCAAGTAAATCTGTAGTTTAATGGTCTTCCTGTGCCCGTGTTTGGCCTGCTACACATTTGGTCTTAACCTGTTTCTCTTGTAGTTACTTCTTAGATAACTGATGAGGTCTACTTTCCTGTCCTCATGGAAGAAGAGTCAGATTCACCATACAGATTAAGTAAAGCTTCCCAAGAATTTAGTGCATTCAGCAAACAAAAACTTAATGGGAACTTCTTGATTTCCTTCAAGTTTTTCTAATTTTCTATAGAAATACCCAAGAACTAGAAACTAGACAGGTTTTGTTTTGGAGTCAGAAAATATATAAGGAAAAATCCAAACTCATTTTCCAACTTTAAGACATTTTTATAGTTTCCATCAACATTCCTAGGGAAAACTTTATTTTTCTTTTTCTCTGAACAGATGCATTGTCAGAGGCAAAATGGATTTCTCATTGGCCCCAAACATGGCCAAGGTGTTGCTTAGATCTCCTGTGTTTCAGGGAGACTCAAAACCTGAATACAGATGTAAAAAGAGTGATAATCAGAGAGAGAGCAGGAAATGAGGTATGAAAACATCCTGTCCTCTAGTACTGTTTCTTTCTAGTACTGTTCTTTTTTCTTTTTTACTGGCAAATAAACAGAGGATTTCAAGGTTTGTATAGATGCCCTATTAGGTCTTATGGAAAGGGATGGAGCACTCTGGCTCTGTCCAAGTCCCAGACACTTCCCCAAATTCTGCAGCCCCTCTTACGTCCACTGTAAACTGCAAAAGCCACTACTCAGGGTCAGATTTACCACACTTGGCTGTGTGTCCAAACTGCAGGGCCAGTCTGGCAATTTCAGGCAAGTAGTGATACATTGCTCAAAATAAACAACGCTCAAAGGGCAAAAAGAGAAATGTCTTGCTTAGATATGGTTAAAATGCATCTTCTTAAAAAAGTTTACTTATTGGCCTGCTCTCTGCTGCACACTTTCATGGCATGCTTTATTAAGTATCTATTATTTTATTATATTACTACTATTATCTACTATCTGATGTTAATATACTGATCATATACCTCTATATCTGTCACATATCTATATGTCATTCTATTCTAAGACTACTTCTCTGTGTACAGAGAAGGTGTCTCAGGAGCATCTGATCACAACTGATTAGGTTACCAGTAGCTAATGCAGATGGTACCAGTTGGTGGACTCGTTACACTGCCTGCTCTCCAACACCAAATACATTTTTAGAAGACTTAAGGAGACAGCAATTACATGAAGTAATGGTTATTCTTAGCCTATTATCTCTCATGCAAATGGTGCTTCCATAAATAAAACCTAAAGGATCCGTCAACACATGGAACACACTCCAACGTGTCTTCATGGCACGAAAATGAAATAGGATCTTCAGATTTGTTTTCAGCTGAGTAAACATGGTGATTTTCAGGGCAGGCCTTCAGAGATTTCTTGGTTTAGTAAATACATGCAGATGGTAAAACAACTTGACATAATATTAATTGGAACACTCGCTATCCCTTCAAGAGTTGTTGTTTTAGTTCAATTTTCTAATGGAAAGGAATTTGTTGCACTGTAACTTGATATCATTACAAATTCAATAAAAATATTTTTTTAAATCAAAAAGACTCCTGGTTTTCTTAAATATAATAGTGATTGAGTCCACATTTTCTGAGCTATGCAACAGCTTTTTATACATAACTTGTATTCCTCTTGGAACAAGATATATTTTCAAAGGCATTGTGGAACAAAGTGCATAAGCAGTCAGATTTGAATATAACATAATATGCCATTCAATCAGCTTACTACAGGCCATGGTCTTAAAAACAAAATTATACTAGTTAGTGCTGGCATTTGTGCTCCAGAGGGAGATGGTTAATTTTTCAATAAAAAGTAGGAGGATTTGCATCTGCCCTGGCTGAGAACATAAAAGATCAACACTTTTCTTATACTTAGGGCAAAACAGTCTCTGTAAAAAACAAGTTTATACAATATTAAAGCTGCAGAGTTAAGCATATAAAAATGAATATAGGCACAGTTAACAATGAACATTCAACCTTAATTCTGTCTTTCAGTGTGTTTGCTTTAAGATGTGGCTTGCCATTGTGTAATCACTGCATTAGCAATACAATTAAAAATATGAAGCAGTGCAAAATATGGGGCTATTATGTTAAATCTTCTCCACTGAAAAAAAAAATGTAAATAATTTTACTGTATACGTGTTATATTCCAAGCTTACACCGTACTGTGGCTTGGCATGAATTTATCTATAACAAGAAATGTAACATTTCTTATTCCTCATTTAAGAAGTTACTCCCACACTCTTCAGATATAACACAATCAAGAAACAGGAGCATAAAAAGAGATGCATGCACTCACTACATTCTACGTAGATGACAGTTTTTTTCAAACTTTAGAATGCAAATGTGTCAGTCTGAATACTAACATTTTATACAAAACATTTTATTCTTGAAAGTCATAGTTTCCAAAAGCTGAAAATATCTTTTATTCCAACAAAAGTCATTGAATAAATACAATAATATATTTCTTAATGAGTTTCTTGAAAAGGCAATTCTGTAATCTATTTATAGTGAAATAAATGTATTTTCAAACCAGAAACCTGAAGCATGGAACTGCTACTAACCCCCTCCTCCCCCCCCCCCCCCAAAAAAAAAAAACCAGCTTTTAAACTTTTAAGTAACAATCATATTTGTCTCAAAAGACAAATATCTTCCTTCTTAAAAATCTTTCCAATTATTTTGAAATCAAACTGGCAAAACAGTCAAGCTGCACCTTACTATATCTTTCTTGTTCACAATGGCAATGCCCCCACCCCCAAACCTTGCCTACATACCATTTCTGCACCAGAATAATTAAATCAACAGGAAAATGGTTCCCTTAAAATCAGTACCACCTTGTATCACAGACAGAATATCACTGAGTTTATTTACACCACTGCTTCTTGTATTTGTTAAAGCCACGGTGAAATAAAGATCTTTGCAGCTAATGCACCTGTGTCCACACTAGGCTGTTACTTTGATTGAAAGAGCATCTGTTCTCCCAGCAACTTAGCTAAATTCTTAAAACAATGACATAAAAAAAGGCGGAAAGAGCTAGATGATAGAAACAAACAAACAAACATTCACCTCTTGCTTTTATCAACTTTTGTTTGGATTAAAAACTTGCAGATCATGCCTATGCCTATAAGTCACAAAAATACAAGTGCAGTAAAGTTGGGGATTTAGAGTGCTTTGCAATGTTCACCTCTTTTTAGTAGGAACAGCAAAAAGTAGAAACATAAAGAAAAATTATTATTAGTTCAGTAGTGTATGAAAGTGTCTTTTTAAAAAGAAAATGTTCCTCTTTTAGTTTCTTCTCCATTCAAAAACAAAACAAAAAGCTCCTTGAAACTTTTCCTCATTATCTGTGATTTATTTCCTATTCCTGGATCTGGAGTGTAATAATGGTCCAAATGTAATAGCCTTGACCTTTGCAGCTCTTCCCAGGGAGGTCACTGAGAATCTCGTTTAAGTCACGAGCAAAGATTTCAATTTGGCAATAACATGATGCACTTCGATAACACCTTACTTTAAAATATATATAAGGGCTTTATCTGCTGGGACACATCCCCTGTGGCTAGACATACAATCAACATATTTTTACAAGCAGGAAAACTGAGGCACACTGAGAATGAAGTACCCCTGACTGAAACTGGCAAAGATGGAATGAGAGGTCAGATTTTCTATATCCAATACTGACTTTAACCACAGTCCCATCCTTCCTCCCAGTGCTGTCCATATCTTTCCATAACAAGACACAGTTTTTATTTAAAAATTGAAGCATGGGAAGGTTTGTGCAGATGAATACTGCTATTACTGCTCCTCTGGTGCTTATTTGAAAATCCCAAGGAATTTCCATCTCGTTAGGCAATGCCCTGCCATAAATTTCTTCTCTCCTCTCTCCTGCCTGCTTAATCCCATTGTCTCCTTTTCTAACACACTGCACATCAAGACTGCCATTTTTGGTACAGTCTGAAATTCAGTTCTCTCTTTCTAACTATGGGAGTCTCAGGCTGTTAAAAGAAAACTAAAAGTAGAATTCTGTTTTCAAAAGGGGCAAGTGAACTGGCATGAAGTGTGCCTGAAGACCAGACTTATCAGTGAGGAATAACTAGTGTCTTTTCTCCCACCATTTTGTCAGACCCATAAAGAAGAAACAAAATGGCAACCACTAATATTCAGATTAATAAAGACCCATATGATTCCCAGCTGTTTACTATAAGTGGCAATCCGTGTGCACTCTTTGTACCCAATGTGGTTTTCACAATACCCATATTTGTTTCTGCCTCTCAGCCAAGCTCCAAATAGGAACTGGTATGTAGTAGGATCTGCACAAATAATTTATTGTCTGTCATACATTTAAAGAACTGTAAAAAGAATGTGAAAAAACAAGAAGGAAGGTTTTTGTCCATTAATCAGGACCTTACAGAGAAAAAGAATGGAGTTTTACTTGTTAATACTGAACAGCAGTTAATGCCTTTGGATTTCATGACTTTCCATAAGGCACAGGCATTCATATGGCTCTCACATTTTCTGAGAAGTCATGCAGAAGTTAACTTAAGTTTAAGCATTTACCAAAAGCTGCAAGGAGTGCTGTTTTCTTTGAAAACATTCATGGTTCTCCTCACCATGCCATCTTTTTAAAATACAGTCTAGGTTCACGTAGCCAAACATGTATTAAATATTAACACAACACATTTGTATCCATTCCTGCTTATTTTCTGAGGGAGCATAACAAAAAGTATTGTACAGCATGACAGCTTTAGCTACATTATCTCCTTTTAAACTATCTACTTTCAAATGCCATCTTTCAGATTCATAGGTTTCCAACTAATTGGAAAACCAAAAGGAGGGAGCACTTCGTCTGTGTGCCTCCGCACCCAGCTGGTCAGCCCTGCTGGCTCTGTCCCCAGGAGGTTTCCCACCACGGGATGATGCCGGGAAGGAGGCAGTGCCACCCTCCCAGCCATGGGAGCATCACATTCCTCCACCACTCAGCTATCACAGTGGTCCCAAGGGTGTTGCTGCAGCTGGCTGTAACTTAAAACAGCCTTGCCGAGCGCGCTGCCAGCAGCCCCCAGCCTGTAGGAGCATCTTGTATGGCGTCCTTTGAACACCCTCACTCCTGAGTTCAGAGCCAAGGCGGGTCTGGCCACACACAAGGTTGGGAGCGTGTGGAGGTGCGGGCCAGGCTGCTAGTGAAGTAGTGCCTGGGAGGCTACAGGGTTGTTGTTCTTTAAAGAATAATAATGGTTTACACATAATGACTTCATCTGAACTGCACGGTTTTGCAAAATCAACATAAAGGTAAGGCTGCTTGGGGAACAGCTTATAGGAATGGGAAAACAAAAATCATTTTATTTCCTGCAAATCAGGAACATGTGTTTACTAGTCAAAATGGACTTGTATATTAACTCTTTAAGGCCTAAACATTATCACATATCTGGTAGAAAAACGACGAGGATGACAACTGAAATTTATCATACGTTTGCTATGCAAAAGAACCAGATTGCAGAATACAGATACATTGCTAAAGAGATGCAGTTTCACAATATTCTTCCTTTACAAACTATTCTTCCATTGCATAATTTTACAAATTATGCGAAAATATTCCTATTGAATGTGAATATGATTTATGCTAATCACTCAGAGGCAGCTGGAATACAAAGAAAACTTGATGCATTTACTGTTTGAAAAAAAAGACACTGTTTTTATGGACACAAACAGAAATGAAGACAACAGTGCATGGGAAAAGATACAAAAATTTTAAGTCAGGGATTGCATTCTCTCTTTCACTAACTATATCATTAAAACAATGATATGAAAAAGAGCATAGCTTTGTATTTGCTTTTTTAGTTGGCTGGCTTTATTTAAATATTTTCAATGGCAGTCACTGGTATTTAAAACCTGATAATACACCATTAATGTTGCATTCAAACATGAGAACACGTTAGCAAAGACTGATTGTTTTTATATGCTGGCTTTATTTTGCTTATATCAAAAAAATTCAAGGCAAAACTCTGGGTGAAATCTACAGCCTGGATTATAGAGCAAGTCCCTTCTAATTGTAACATAAATGAATATCACAAAAACAAGAAGACTTTTCTATCTCTAATAATGAATTGTCTTAGTAACTTCTACAAATAAACACCATTTATAAAATGTTAATAAATGCAGTTCCATTTATCGTCTGCCTTACATATATTGTTGCATCTACACCATGTTTAATGCATCAGCCACTTGTTACAGCGTTTGCAGCTGCAAATCTAAAGGTCCCAGCTTGCAGGCCCTCTCAGTACAGTCCTGTGCATGTGTGCACAGGAGTACAGTGCTCCGTACTCCTTACCACACATGCCGATGCCAACCAGCTGCACATCCAGACTCCAGCTGCTGCAAACTCAAGGACTTTTTGCCGTGCAACCACAGGCCTAAAGGACACAAATACATGAGTCCTAAATACACTGGATTTTCTCCCACTATTGTTCCACATCATCTATTTTGATGTGTCATTTCTCTCTTTGCTATAGTTGTGCAAACACATTAGGACCTGAAGGTGGTGAAGGTACCTGAGTCAGTCCAGATACCCGTGGGCTGGGCAGGGCCAAGAGCAAGAGCTTGCACTCTGCTGCACTCACAGACACGCTGACAGACATGTTTTTGGGTTTTGAACTCATTGAATCCTTACTTTTCCATCTTCAGCAGTTAAAGATCCATGCTGTTTAGTTGCAAAGGCTAAGTGTGACTCATGAGCAATCTGCTGGGCTGTGGTTTTATATTTGGCAATGGTGCTGCTTAAATGAGCTTACACTGTCCCTCCAGCTCCTGTGTCCACCCTAGAACTCATTTGTACTGCAGCCACAAATGCAGCAGCACCAGTACAACATGGGAGCCTTCTCTTTCAGCAGCTCAGTACTTGGGAAGATTTCAAAAGTGCTCATGCCCCATTTTAAGCTCTACAATTCAGCAGACAGATATCAAAAAAACATGTAGCTTTTATAATCTGTTCTGAAAATGTACACAATTTAACACCTAAAATCCCAAAAAGCTTGTGAAGTACCTTGGAAATTCTGACCTGCTGAGAATGAAAACAGATCAACCAAGAGGATGTTCATCTGGTGATGGATGGTAAGATGGTCATGGCTGCCCTTGTGATGGGCCGAAAGCTTCAGAGATGACAAGGCCATGGGTAATACACAGGGTGAAACCCGAAATAACTGACTGCTCAAGACAAAACAGCAGTCTCTGGAAGGCCTGAATTTGTCATGAAGATAAAATAGGGGAATTTTAGAACAAGGCAACATATAACAAGACACCTTTTTGGCAATTTTTTTGTTAAATCTTTCACCAAAGTAACATTCATGGTAAATGTTTCCCCCAAAATAACCAAGTAACCCCAGGGCTTTCATTGACCTTCCCTTTCCTAATATGGTCCCAGCTTTACCGGCTCATGTCTAAACCTCTATCTGCTTGCCATAGACACACACACACACAAAAAAAAAAAAAAAAAAAAAAAAAAAAAAAAAAAAGTTTAAATGTTGATTTAATTATATTAGCCTGTTCTGGTGGTATAAAAAAAATCTATGAATACCCAGAACAATGTGTGAGTGGGGAGTGTGTCCCTTGTAAGCACTAAAGTTAAAATGTTTCTGTTGGCTTCCAGTTCTGGAGGAATGGTGACTTTTAACTTTAAGCACATGCTCAATTGCTCTGCGGCAAAGGGATGGGATTATTCATGTGCTGAATGTTAATTTCTGGATATTAAAGTACAACACGTACAGAAGTGGAAGAGATAACTGTGACTGTGGAGGCTTCATAATACCAATTGCATCAGACAGTATTTTGGAATAGTTGCAAAAGGCAGGTAATAGTTTACTAAATATGGTCATTACATACAGATATGGCTCTAAATACTGAAAGTGAGTCATTTATCTCCTGCCCCTAATTTAACTAAGGTTTTTTCTGGTACCAGTCAATAATACACTAGTAGCCTGATGTTTTCTGGTGTATTTGACATGGAAGTTTTAGAAGCAGTTAAAATATAGACCTCCTATGACAATCAATACCTGAATAAGCATTTGGTACTGCATTGAAGAGGCATACTCACAACATGAGCTACATAAACTCATTCTCTAAATGGGAAGATTTTAAGAGATATCAAGTACAGATGTTTCAAAGTAGAATTTAAGGTCTCCCTGGGTGTCTCCAACTGATGATCACTCTATTATAAGCTTAACTCTTCACAGACAGAGTTCAGATTCCACTTATCCACCCAAGATTTCATCAAGCAAGAACCACTGTTATGTCTCAGCAGTTCTTTTCACCCACTACCTAATATGAACAGCTGTAATTTCACTGCCCAATCCTTTCTTATACCCTTGCAACATTTGTTCTGTTAATGTAGGTTAATTCTGCAAATAACACTTCTGTAAATTGTTCTTGCAAACTGCTACATCATTTATGTAAGGACTTCTGTGAACTTTGAAAAATTAATGCCTTTAATTTTAGTTGATGGCAACATCAGCAGAGCTCTGTAAATTGCACTTTAATGAGATTTTGCTACAGGGGATAATCTGCTACTGACAGAGTAACATCTTGAAAACATCTGTAGACCTATAATTTTTCTATGACGATTAGATCCCACCACAAGAGTCCAAATACAGTGCAGAAATAAAGGAAAAAATGTAAAGTCCTAAATGAATATCTAACCTGTTCTTTAAAAAGAAGAGGCATGCAATGAAAAGTTTCATATGCCGAAAATAAATCAATTTTTCTGACTAATTAACATTTAGCTTTATTTAATTAAGAAAGACTATTACTGTCTTCACTGCTGTGCATCTGTATATAATGAAGCAAACAGCAGTAGGTATAAGATACCACAGAGGGATATGCCCAAGTAACCCAGCACTATAGGTGCAAAGGAACGTCTATTATTGTTAAGTAACTGACATCAGAGCCGCTCTTTAATGTTGTCATAAATAAAAGAAATATTTTCACAGATGCTTTTGCATATGGTTTCTTATTTGTCTCTGATGGAGACTGGGAGTTAGATTGGATGCCAAAATTAAATGATTTAAATAGACAGCTACATAATGCAAACTACTAATAACACCTTTTGAACACTTTCTATTTATAGTAAGTTCCAAGTCACAGACAGATGAAAAATCTTATTTTGCTTTTACTACTGTAGGTTGTTGCTATAAAACCATCACTTTTAGAATACTGTAACTTCAAGGTACACTGCAGTCTATTTGAAAGTGCAAAGCACTCAGAATTATCATGGCAAACAGGAGTGGAAAGCTCAGACTCCAAGATTAACTTTAATAGATTAACTTAATCATTGAAATATGCAGTTTATGTTTATCTGTAATAGAGCTATCCAGGATGAACTGGAAAGGCAGGCTAAGAGGGGACTTCAATGCAAACTGATGGAGAATTTTCAGTCTGTCGTAATCCAAGTTCAAGTGAAGTGATGGACGTTAGACAAGGCACTCACCTAATGCCTAAGTGATAATTTATCACTTACCAGCACTAAGGTATTATATCTTGGGGATAAAACTTTTCATTAAAAATACTGTATTTGGTGCAAACAGAAATGCAGGTGTGTAAGTACTGGCGATGTTGCTATGCCAATGTATTCAAACTGGCACAGGTAAGCAACATTCTAGCACAATAAAAATACAGAGGGAAGAAGAAAAAAAATATATAAATATATATATAAAACTATATGCGTTGAGTTCAGGAACTGAAGTCACAAAAGGCCTGCAGCATTTCAGGATAAGTATTTTATAACTGTATATCAGGATAAGATTGTATAACCGTTACATTTTCCTTGAATTGTTTATCTGTATCCTACATAATGATAAAAAAAGAGGAAGTAACAGTTCACAAGTATGAAACCTGCATGAATTATTCCGGAAAGGAATTGGTACTGCCAATCATACTGGGGTCAGAAACCTACTCCTGAGGCAGTACTGGTTATTTCCAGCAAAATGGAAGGAACTAGCAAGTGGACAATTCTGAAATACTGTCGGTAGAGACATCATTTCCAGAAACACAAAGATAAAGAGGTATCTCTTGAAAGACTAATCTGGTGTTTCTACCCAGCCTTTCCCACTCTCCATGAGAGTCAACAAAGCAGCATTTAACCCCTTTGGCAGGAACAATGCAGCCCAAAATGTGCATCCTTCTTCGTACCTGGCATAAGTAGCTAATGAATATTAGAGATATTTAAACTCCTTCCCCACCATTTCAGCCTTGCTATGGCTCCACACCAGGGAATCAGACAACTTTCAAACACATCTACCTTCTTCCCACCCTGCTAAAGGAAGCAGGACATGAAAAATAGTTTCAGTCTGTTAGAATCCCCATTTTACAGTCAGAGTAAATAAACAGAATCACAGAATCACAGTCCAACCTCTGACCTAACACTAACAAGTCCTCCACGAAACCATATCCCTAAGCTCTACATCTAAACGTCTTTTAAAGACCTCCAGGGATGGTGACTCCACCACTTCCCTGGGCAGCGCGTTCCAATGCCTAACAACCCTTTCAGTAAAGAAGTTCTTCCCAACATCTAACCTAAAACTCCCCTGGTGCAACTTTAGCCCATTCCCCCTCATCCTGTCACTAGGCACATGGGAGAACAGACCAACCCCCACCTCGCTACGGCTTGCTTTAAGGTACCTGTAGAGAGCAATAAGGTCGCCCCTGAGCCTCCTTTTCTCCAGGCTGAACAAGCCCAGCTCCCTCAGCTGCTCCCCATAGGACTTGTCCTCCAGATCCCTCACCAGCTTCGTCACCCTTCTCTGGACTCTTTCAAGCACCTCCATGTCCTTCTTGTAGTGAGGGGCCCAAAACTGAACACAGTACTCGAGGTGCGGCCTCACCAGAGCCGAGTACAGGGGGACAATCACTTCCCTAGCCCTGCTGGCCACACTGCTTCTTATGCAAGCCAGGATGCCGTTGGCCTTCTTGGCCCCCTGAGCACACTGCTGGCTCATATTCAGCCGACTATCAACCAATACTCCCAGGTCCTTCTCCGCCAGGCAGCTATCCAACCACTCTTCTCCAAGTCTGTAGCTCTGCTTGGGGTTATTGTGCCCCAGGTGCAGGACCCGGCACTTGGCCTTGTTGAACTTCATGCAGTTGATCTCAGCCCATCAGTCCAGCCTATCTAGATCTTCCTACAGTGCCTTCCTACCCTCGAGCAGATCGACACATGCACCTAACTTGGTGTCATCTGCAAACTTACTGAGGGTGCACTCAATGCCCTCATCCAGATCATCCAGATCAAGCAGGATGTATATTTTGCAACAGAAAGTTAAAGAGAGCAAGGATGCCAACACTCCTAGCTCCAAAACTATTTAAGTGGATTATGCTGCTTCTTGGTCTTACAGTGCACACTGTTATTTGTCAATATCAGATGGTATTCATCCATTTTGCTTTTTCTAGGCAACACTTTTACTAGCTAGCAGCATACGGTTGATACCATTAAAAAGAAACTAGGATCTAGTGGTGACAGTAGTTGCCTGTAGCATGGTACTATGTAAACAGAGGTAATGACAACTTTACCACAATGTTTATAAAGCCCTTTAGATAGCCAAAGTGCCTTTCACATATTCAAATAAGTAACGTCAACACAATGTGATCCCCATTCTTCAGAGAAAAAACAGGACTGAGCTCCAATCTAGAATTTCCTAATTCTATTTGCTCCACTTCCAACAATTTAAGCCTGCTATAAGTAGCTCTAGGGAAAATGTTCCAAGTGGCATGTGTTTTATTAACTACATTTTGTAGGAATTAATACAATTAAAATAATACATTTTATGTCAGTGTCAGCTAAATTACAAAAGATACCATTAACAAAGACCTGACCCTAAAGAAAATGTATTTTCACTAATCTCAGTGTTTCTGCAGTCTTAGTGTGACAGAAGCTCTGAAAGATACAGACATGGATGCATGTAGAAACATTTAGAAAAGACTAATGTAAGTTTGAAATACGGAACAGTGAGATATGACAATAGTCTTTAAAAGCAACCTCTTACAAGTTTCCCTTTTTAATGATTCTCTTGGCTGGGAGAAGTCTCCTTTTCTTTCTCTACTAAAGTGCTAATGCAAGGGGTGTAGCATCAGTTTTCCAGAAAGTTTTGTTGTGCTACACCATAAATGATTAAACTACAGAGGGAAGGGAAGCTTTGTCTGATACTCTTTATAGGAAAGTCATTAAAGGTTATGCACACCTTTTCCCATCAAAAATCTGAGGAAGCTTTTAACAAGCAGTCATGAATTTGTAGCACACTGGGTAATTTATTTTACATGTCAAACATGAGCAACACAACCAGAAAATAGCATGGAATATACCACCAGGCAAGCTGGAACTTAGAGTAAAAAATGTCTGAGCACTTGAAGAGCTCTGGAACAAATTTCTGTGCTGTTATTTATAAGGCACCATGTCCTGTGGATGTGAAAAGCAGTGTCTTGAGGGGCTGAGTAACCCTTCACCTACAGTACCAGAGTGCTCCTGCCTCACTGCTGCTCCTAAAACAGATGTCTTGGAAGAGTATATTTGGTTTTATGCTATTCAAGGATTCCTTCACACAGAGGAAAAAAAAAAAAAATCAGCACTGTAAGAAAGCATTACATTTCCTTTGCACCACTCTGTGCAAAGCAAGAGAAACGTTTGAGTACTGTCCAGTTCACTTTATTTTGCTTCATGTCTCATTGACTCAAGCAGAATAATGAATACTATCAAAATAGAGTCCACTAAGAGTGATAGATTGGTAAATGGCTGGCCTTCTTGTGCAATATATATATATATATATTATGTATGTATGCACTTTTTATTATCAAATGTACTTTTTATTAAGTGTCTCTCACTACCAGTATTGACATTATTTTCTGTGAGGGCTTTGTCAGTATGCGTTACCATTCAGTGGGTCTCAAAACTAAGTTTAAAAGCCACTAGAACAGGAATTATATGGCAAGAACAGCAAAAGCAGGTACTGACCCATGAGTATATACCTGATTTCTGAAGTGATTGTCAGATTAAAAATCTAAAGAACCCACTACTAGGGAAAAAAGCTCAACAGTGTCATGAATATCAGAAGCAACATTCTGTAAGGCTGAGTTCTTAATAAAATAGATGTAATATAAAGCACAACTAAAATGTTTGAAAATTTGAAAATAAATCACTTTGTATAAAGCAACTGAAAATTATAATGTTGTTTTATTTCTGTGTACATCAAGTAATTGAAAAATTTAAATCAGTCTAAAATGCAATTAAAATGCAGCATTATGGCAATAATATTTATCTGTGAGTAATATCTCCATACTACTATTGACCATCATAAAAATAAATAAAAAGCATTTACTGAGGAGGGACAAGTATCTTTAAAGCCTATATGAACCTAACTATGGAAAACAATTGCATTTGGGAGAACCTTACTAGAAAATGGAAAATTGAAATTAAATTGCATCACAACTCAGAAAAACATTCCCATAATTATATATCCATCCAATAACAAAAACAAATGCCAAAAAATGTCAGCTACCTTCCCCAAGCCAGAAGTGGTGAACTATGACCACTGAACAAGCATGTGGCTTATTTGCAAGGACAAAGATCAGGATCCAATTGATTGCTGTATTATCACAACCCAGAGAATTTATTTATCTTCACTAACAATAAGTCAGGAAGATAAAGTTTATACTTCACTGAAGGATAACGCCAACGTTTGTAACTAACTGATCTTGAAGATACTGCTTAAATAAGGCAGGTTGGAATAGCTCTCACATTGAAATGTAGTTGAAAATTGTCAAACGAAACGAAAAGAGTCCCTCTGAACTTCAGACAGCTAGGCCACATGCAAATAAAAATCAAATACTTTTTCCTGCCCTACGAATGCTTGTTAAATGGGTAAAATCTAGGGAGCTCAGCCTTACCAGGAAAACAGATGTTGCCTCATCTGGTTTGATGCTCATATGGATGTTGAAGTCTCTAAGGCTAATAGTACAGTTCTAACAGTAGCTCTGACAGAATTTCAATGAATACATTTGTGATATATTTCATACACTCTGATAGTCTATACACCCTTGTAACTACAAACTTTGATCCTTCCCTGGAAGTACAGGAAACACCTGGATAGTTTAATAAACTCCACTACACAGTTGGCCACTTTGTGCACTGCATCCAAATTGTAACCAGGTCTCAGAAATATGAGATGTGGATCTCCATTTCCTCTGTATCTCAGGCTTCAATGCTCTCTATGCAAAAGTGAGCCCTTGGGGAGGATAGTGATAGAAGAAGAGACACAAAACAGATGAAAGAGTCAGTAAAGCTGAATGCATTTCTTTATAATGTGTTTCTCTTCAAGCAAGAGGATGTTGTCCTTTCCCCTGTATGCCTTCTTTGCTGAGCACAGATGTAGTATCTGTGCTTTTACTTCACTCTCTACTCCTTTACTCTTCTTTATTCTCAGGAATAAATATCATTATTTCCACTTCAGATTGTCAGTCTCAGTCCAGAAATTTTGAGCATGAGGTATTTTGGCCAGTGGTGACTCTGACCAATACAGAACACCCGGATTTCCTCACCCCTGCCATATACTTTTTTCAGCAAATCTGATTACTGGACAAAAGCAGAACTTGCAGTACAAATCAGAGAGAAAAATAATTCAAGTTTAAAAGAAAATCTTAACATCAGTCATTGATCCACATCAATGTTAAGACACAACTTTGTTACACTTTTTACTATGGAAGTAAACGTCATAGTAACATCATAGTTTACATCAGCTTAATGTTTATATGTAATATTAATATATAAGCTGATTTGGTAGGTCAGCCTCCTAAAAGGCTAACTTGCTGTGTTCATGTTTATTGGTTTATTGAACTTTAACATCTTTGCATTCCTTTCTCTTTTTCTGTTTTCTTTTCCTCAATTTTTATGCATTCATCCATCTATATACTGAACAAAACACAACAAGCAGTAGTGAATACTTGGCTTGTAATGGCATTATTCAATCCTAAGCAGAAGAGGCAATACCTAGTATGGAAAAGATATCTCCCCTTTTTCTAATGTTTTTGTTTAAAAGAATGTGTTACACAGCTAAGATTCTCCCAGTCAGAATATGAATCTGTATTGATATCTCTGACCAGTAACTTTCTATCTTACCAGAGACAACTAACCAGGACAGTTATCCCATGGGAAATCCCATGGGAAAAAAAACATGCTGGAGCAAGTTTTATCCTTTACACTTCCAACACACTGCTTACATTCCTTGTAGAAAGTTACCACCCTGACAGATAGATACACTAACCCTTTTTCAAGAGCATGCTTCAGGTTTTTCTCCTGTCATTCTGATCCTGAGCTCCTTGTCATCCTTATATACCCCAGAATTGGCATGTTAGCTGTTTGCTAAGTGCCACACACTAGTGGTATGATACAAATGTAATAGCAGTTAATGGTCTGTAATATGGTTAAACTAAGCTTAACCACACCTAAGCTGCTTGTGGTAATGTTATATCTTGTCAGGGTTTTGTAGTACATTGCTTGAAAATAATGTTAGAGCTAATGGATGCTCATTGCATGATAATTCCTCTTTTATTTGAGAAAGAGCACTATATTTGCTTTTATCCAGGTTTTCAGCATCACTCACAGTCCTTTGGATGGTTCGGCTGAACAGTGGTTGTATAGGGAGGATATTAAATAGGTCTCAATTTAGGAAATGCACTGAGGTACTTTTCCAGCCTTCCCTCCTCAAGAACAGATATGCTTTGCTATATCACTATATCTTCTGCTCACCGTACTAAACACATAAATTAGATTGGCTGATGGGTGTAGATTAAAATTTGGCATGAATTGCTTTATGCATTTTTTATATCTGGATTTTTTTTTATCACCTTTCCTTTCTCATTTGCACAGGCATTAATTCTTTTTGTTGGTGTTCATTTAAAACATTGTTTTTTAAGTTCTCTATTGCTACCTTATCTAAGTTGCTATTATTCTCCTCCTAACTTACTATTTGTGTACTCACTAGGTCAGACCAAATAAATAAGTAAAACAAGTTCTTGTTTCCAAGAAACAACTGTAGTGTCCATGAAAATGTTCAATTACAGAAGAATACCTCTTCACTTCCTATAAACAGCATAAAATATATTAAAAAAAATGTTATTTCAAGAAGTTTTCCAGCAAATTAAAAATATTTTATGTAGCTATAAATTGTAATCAACCTAACAATATAAAATAATTTTTAAAACTAAGTTAAAAATCCAGATTAATTCTGAAGTGAGTAGATGAGATGAACCTTTGCCTGAGTGTAATACACACTGCATTCATTTCAAATGAAGGGGAAAACAGTCTTGGATTATGAGTTTGTTTTTATTTGTTTGTTTTTTGTTTTTAAGAGTAAATCAACATTAATGTTGTTTATGCTCCTCTCTCTCTCTTTTTTTTTTTTTTTTTTTTTTTTTTTTGCTTTAGCAGCACTGCTATTTTATACTGGATTCATGCCTGGTCCCAAAACCTTATCAGAAAAAGTTCTACAGGAAATTCCTTGAAATTCTTATAGAAATAAAACCATATTTCAAAATGTAATAGAAATAAATTGTAGCACTATTTCATAACAAATAAAATTAAATAAAACTGAATTAGAAATTACCAAATAAAGAAATGTTCCTTTATTGCTTTTAACTGGGGCCTAAGAGAAGATATTTAAGCAAGCAATGAACTCTCCACATTTACTTTTGACTAAGCTTCTACTTCAGCAATTACAATTGGAAATATATTTTTCAAATCTTTGATTTAATGCAGTTTATCAAAACTGGCTGCCTATCTTAATTGAACCTACCAACTGAATGCTAGTTTGCATCCTCTATTTGCAACACGTTTGCAATACACATGCAAAAGGGAACACTAAGCATATTTTACTATTAATGAAAAAATGTTTCTAAATATATGTGGCATCCTTCCTCACATGATAACAAGCCACCAATTTAAGGTTGCAGTTCTTGTTTTTCTACTCACTACTGATTGAATTATGTTTAGAATATATTTTTTTAAATATACTTAGAAATATGATATTTTTCTTGAAATCAAACTAAGGTGTCTCTTCTCTATTCTTACTACTGCCAAGTGTGTGATTTACACACAGTTTAATTATTCAGATGTTTATTATGTTCTACATAATGAAATTTGGACCCTCATATTTTTTTCCCTACATGCTCAATGCAGGCTGCAATTATAGCCACAGATATCTGTTTATTTGATGAATTTTGCTTCTTCTGCATAGTTTGATAAATATGGAAATAAGTCAAAACCTACTTTATATACAGTAATTAAAGTGAAAAATCTAGTCATGATGCAAATCCTTAATTGGACTCCAGGAGAGATATGCAGAATTTCTCTTTAATAATATGGAATGACTGGGGACAGAAAAACAAAGCATGCTAAAATATGGTTTAGAAGCACAATTAATCACAAAATAGAAAACAACCAATTTAGCATAGCCCATTCAGTGACTCTCAAGGCTCAGGTAATGTTCTTTTAATCATCTGGCTCTAATATTAAGGTTGTGTCATGTGCAGCTGAAATAAAACACAATATATGTGCTGATCTTCAGTGTGAAACGTTCTCTGGTGTAATTTGTAAACACAGCCTTTTCACACCAAAACGCTCAATCTAGTTAATGACATGTAAGTGAATGATCAAACCAATATAAAATGTTTTTTAACTATTATTATTTAACATATTAATTCATTAGCAGAAAGAAACCCACCTGCAGTTTTTTGCAGTATGTTTTTGTTAGCTTTATATAAATCATTTTGTTTTTTCATTTTATTAGAACAAAGTCATTGTTTTTGCTGATGATATTCCAAAGAAGAATATAGTTGTTAAACAGTATTAAATTGATGGGTAGTAGTACACTGCAGTCAGGGCTGAGATACAAGTCTTTCAGAAAGAGAAGTCTGCACAACCTAAGGAAATAAATGTTTTCTTTCCAAGCTATGAACATATATTGCTCTAATCAGCCAAAATTAACCATCACTGTCACTTAATTTGATTGTAAAAATATTATTCTCCATATAGCTTTGTGTAATACCCCACTAGGGGAATATGACCATACTTTAATCAGAAGGTGTTGGATTTATTGTGTTTAAACTATTAATGTAATTAGTCTGCTTTTGCACTTCTCCTAAATAAGAAATACCAGAATTACACTTTTGTCTTCAAATGGATTATAGATATTGAGTATGAGTCAGAGGTCATCCTCTCACACTGACAAAATCATTGGAGTAAAGATCTACTTCCAAACCTACAGCATTTGCCAAGTGTTCAGCCTACCTGACCCAGTGACGGCTGTAGAGTGCACTAGAGGCTCTGTGGCTGTGACATGACCAGGAGGACCACTGTTCTGTTACCCAGATGTGCCCATTGGTAGAAACCATGACTGCAAGCTTCCATGCTGAGAGCAGCTGAAATTAGAGAGGCTTGATGTCCAGTATTCAAAATCACTGTTAAAAGTCTTTCTAAGTCAGGATCCCAACTGTCTTTGACAGATAAAAGGAATCTTATGCAATCTAATTTCAATGTAGTCTACTCTTGACCACCCTGATATGACCTGGCACCTCTTCATGCACCTGCCGTAAAACTTAAAGGCTTCAGAAACTCCTTTCTTTGAAGTGTCCTAATAATAACAGTCTAACCTTTGATGTTTCTTCCTGTACCGCATGCTTGAACTTCTTATAATCTAGAGTGTATAACCTTCAATTGCTACACACAAACTGGTTGCACATCTTGAGAACACAACACTATAAACCTAATGCAAAGTGTAGTAATGATGTTTTTATTTCATTTGTATTTAGCATTTTATTTATATAGCATCATAAACCTAAATGCTTAGCACAACAATTAGGCATTAACAATCTAGGCTGATTAGCACTGAGCAAAATTCACCTTCTAGAGCCTGAAGACAGGAAAAAACTCAGGCAAAATAAACCTGTTGTACAAAGACAATATTTTAGAAAAAGATCCTTTTCAGACCAAAAATCAAAGAGAAACTCTGTTTCCAGTGACTTGAGATCACTTTCAGAGAGTATTTTTTGATGTATAAAAATTACTGGACCCTGAAGAAGGTAGAGAAAGTTATTTTTAAAAACCCTTCTTAGCCTGATTGTTACCTCAGGTTTCTGTAAGTTTTTACAGAGCCCTCTGAGAATGTCTGTCCAGTTCTGTTTTATGTTATTTCACAGATTTTTTAATATTCAATAGTCCTTATCCCGTGCAAATGTTTAGATCTAAAAAGAATTGTTTCTAGTCTCTATTTTTAACTCGTACATCGGGGATGAATTTTATCCAAGATGTATCATTTATATAGCTCTGGGGAGAGAAAAAACACATCCTCCATGTATCCCTAGTCCTGCAAAGGCTCATGAACAAGCTGAACTTCCCTTCCTGTAAGCCATAAGCCATTCTGCTGAAATTGTGTGCATCTGCAGAGTGCTGCTCCAGCATTATTTAAATTCCTGCTTTTCCTGTTAATCACTCTTTTTGGTGGTCATTTCCAGCTGACAATTTTTCACCTTATGGTTTTCCAAAACTTCAGGGCATTAAATCTATATCTTGCCCTTTGGTTGGAGATTATTTTTAAGATCACTTTTTTGTTCTTTGAGGAAACTGAGCTTAGAAAGTAAAGAATTAAACAGTAATTATTCACATTTTAGGGTAATGTGGTTTGTTCAATTGCTTACAACAACTGCAGAGTTCTTTTTCTTCATAACTAGTTTTAAGTCAAAGATTTCCAATGGAATAATCATCAATGAAGAGAAAGGTCTTCTTGAAGGGATATAAATTGCCCCAGTACATCCACAAGGAGAACATGTTCCTCTCTTCAGTTTCAGTTTTGTTAGTAGATCTTTGCAATGGATCTATATTGATTTCTATGCAGCTGGTTTCAGAGCAAGATTCAGTCTATAGGTCTCCAACTACACGATTAACATCTAAATTTACAAATTACCAAAATGAGAGCAGATGCAGCTACATCTATGTACCCAGTAAAAGATCTATCAAAGTTAAACAGGAAAAGGTTTGGAAAAGGGATTTGGAGAAGGATAATTAGTATGATAAAAACTCAGCTATAGCTTCCAAGTATGGGTGGGTTAAATAAATGATGTTCAAACTGGAAGAAAAAAATACATAAGTGTACTTAAATGACTAATGCAGATATAGTAAAGCTCCATAATATCAAGAATAATGTAAACAGGATATATAAGGAATGAATGCTCACTCTAAAATTGTTGAGGGGCTATCAGATGAAACTTGTAATTGTCAAGTTTAGAATTCAAAAGAAAAAGAGCATTCTTGATATACAGTGCATAGTTAAGGTAAAGAATTCTTTAACCTGGAAGACACTTGGACTGCCCAAAGCATTTGGAGATATTCATGGAAAAGAAACCCATTAGGACTAGTAAAGAGAAAAATGACATCTATAAGAGGAAATACCCCAAGAAGCTTGGAGTGTAATTCTGAGAAGTACCACTGAACAGTTGCTTTTATATTCTTCCTTAGGCATCTTTTGATGTCTCTAGTCAAGTACAGGATACTGGGCCAGATGGACCTTTAAACTGGCCTAGTGCAGGCACTCTTACAGTTTGAAGAAAACTGTACAGCTATGTGACTCATTTCAGTGTCTTCAGCAATAAGGCAAAAGATATAGAATATTGAGATTTAAACAACTCTGAAGAAATGATATATCTACACAGAAATGGTATATATACAAACACAAAAAAAAAAAAAAAAAAAATTAGATTTCTCAAAGACAATGCTACTATATAATCTACTATATAATGAGGGAACCAGACACTTTGGAGTCTGGTTCAGAATATCCCTTGTTAATACACTACTGGAGGTAAAAATAAAAAAAAATTGGTAAATGTTGGATTATTCATATTGGTTTGTGACATTTGTCTTTTCATTCACAAAGGAGCCTCCTAAGTGTTTCTAAAGCAGAGTGGAATCAACATTTGCGTATACACTTTTATCCCAACCTCCAGAGAATCCCCAGATCCATTCCCTTTTGTGAATTAATTCTCAGTGATGTTTTTTCTACTATCAGTTTCTCACAACTCAGTGAAGTTTTGCAGACACCATTTCACATAATAAAGGCATTAGCACCTCCTTGGTTTCTAAAAAGATATATCTCCGGCCTGAAATTACTTTTGCTACAGTATCACTTCAGCTCTTTTCTAATTCACTACTCCCTATAATTCTAGGTATTTTTCAGACTGACTGTTTTGTAAGTATCTCTTTCCATTATGTAAAGTGGATTCTTTTCAGATTCTAGATTGTAGAGCTACTCAAAGTGAGCAAATTTTTTTCACTTGCATTTTTCATTAACATGTTACACTTAAACCATTTCTTATGGGAACTTAATAATGTTCTGTAGCTGATTAGAGTTTAAAAGGTCTACATTCTTCCTTCAAATATGTACAAAAAGCTCTTATTGACTGACTTTAATTAACTGAATTGATTTCAATTCAATGGTCTAAATTCATTCTTCATCTAACTATACTGAAGTCTAGTGAGCCAAATATTGTGTGACACAGCTGAATTCCACATCCAAACCCAAGACAATATTTTGATGTTGTCCATTACACAGATGAACAAAATGAGAATACTCAGCACTGAAAATTGAGTGACATGCATACGCTGAGCTATATGGAAATTTAGAGTATGTTAGTCCTTACGTTGCATAACTATAAATATTCTGTTCCTAGGCCTAGTGATTACCACCCTGAAATTCTGGAGTGGGATCATACAAATAGCTCTCCCTTAGACTTCAGTAGAGGTCAGGGTTTCCCTGCACATCTGCAGAATAACAGCTCTAATGCAGCGGCACTGTGTTTATTTAAAGAAACTCAAAAATAAAAATAAAACAATTAGGAAGCTTTCCAAGAGCAAACAAGTTGAGCAGGAAGAGAAAAAAAAAAAATCAAAGAAAACAGGAAGCAAGGCAAAAATTGTAAGTATTTACATCTACATATGGAGTCTGAAAATCCAGGTGGTTTCTGTTTTGCTCCTATTTACTTCAGAGATTGAAATATCCAGATGTCAGTACAAAAATATACTTGAGAGCTGTAATACTTTAAAAGAAATTGAAAGTCATGCTCCATCTATTCTACTCTTTAACTGAGTTTATCAGAGGCTTAAGCAGTTAATACAGTAGTTGCAATAACAAAACTGTAAAAACTGCAAATTACTGCTCTTTCAAATGCTCAGCCTAACTTAAAATGAGAGTCAGCTTGTTGAGTCAACTTCAGAAAGATTTGAATTAGCTCCAAGTTAGAATATGATTTTTTAGTAATACAGCTATTATATCTCTAAGAATTAATGTGCTCTGTCTCTTGGCTGTTTGGCCAGTTAACCTACTTTGGGACAAGAACAGCTGTTGTAGGTAAAACCAAGGCTTATCAGCTGGAGTATCCTATTCTAACAGTGGTTGATAAAGGATGCCTGGGGAGGGAGGCCAAGCACATTGCAAGGCAAATTGGAATAGTCTCAATTTCAACCATTTGTTGCACAGAGACCTCCTGAACCACTTCCTGAATGCTGAAATTGGAGCTTCTATTTCTTGATAGTGTTTTCTTCTATTAAATTGTCCAATCATTTGTTCAACTTTATAGTATCTTAGCATCCTGTGGCAAAGAGTTTCACACTACATAATGTGTGGAAAAGTTGAAAATAATCCAAAGTTAATACTATCACCTGACATCATCACTTGAGCCCCTTCTATTCTTGTATAATACAATAACAAATAAATAGTAAGGTA
This sequence comes from Netta rufina, assembly GCF_964035555.1. Taxonomy (NCBI): domain Eukaryota; kingdom Metazoa; phylum Chordata; class Aves; order Anseriformes; family Anatidae; genus Netta; species Netta rufina. The sequence goes on along the minus strand of NC_140132.1, from coordinate 1,166,522 downwards.
TTTCAGTACCTGCTACTTGGCAATTTTACATGCATCCTATATTCTATAAAGCCATCACTGTATGCAATTTAAGTCATATTTTAGAAGATTATAGCAGACATCCAGATAATATGCAAATGATAATATTGTTTTGATAGAATAAACTGAATTAGACCATGAAGGAAAGCATCAGTCAGTTAAGTTGGAAGGAGCTGCCTTTCTTGTTTTAAACCCTGGATTACTCTACAATCATCAAGCATTACTTTCAACACAACAGTGAGGAGAAAAAGCAATGTTTCTTCAGATGTAGTTCTGGGTTCAGGAGCCAAGAAACACCATCTGAGCAATATATTTTCCAGCACAGGTGTCTGATGAACACAGGGACTCACCTCAGCTGCTCAGTACAATCAATCCAGTTTAGAAACTGAACAGCATGTCTTAATATTTCAATAGCTTGAAGTTGTTTCACTAGGTCATGATGAACTAATCTAAAGCCACAATGGCAGAACTATTGAGTGCATAAATGTAAATAAGCAAATCACAATTATGACTAAAAGCAAAAAGAAAATTGCATCCTTCCACTGCCAAGCAGAAATTAAAGTCTTAGCTACTACAGTACCAGGCTTTTATGACAATCAAATCAAATCAAATCAAATCAAATCTAACTTCCTCCTGATGAGAACAGAACCCAACAATGTTCATATCTTTAAATTTTTTTTCAATAAAATCTTTTTTTTTTTTCTGAATGTCTTGTGATTTCTACACTTTTATATTTCTGTTATAGACTAATCTGGGTTAAGAGGTGATATAATCTGAGGCCACCACAGGATTAAATAGCAACTTTTGCTGCCACTGAGCACAGTTTGGGGATCACGATGGCACACCCAGCACTAACTGAGGGAGTCGTAACAGATTTCATCTCCCATGTCTTCTCATTCGCCCTAACCTACGTATATCATTTTGGTCTTGTCAGGTATGTTGGTGACAAGCCAAATGAATTAAGAATCCATCAGTACCAGCAACAAATAAGAAGAGAGCAGTATATGCTATCTGTATTCTAAAACAGATATGATGACATCTGTTTCCACAGCAATCCCAATAATATCTTCACATATTCACTGAGCAAAAGGGCACTATGAAGAAAACAGAAGTGTTTATAGAGCAAAGACTAAAGGTTAGTCTCAGAGCTTGTTGGAGACAGTGTTTGAACATATATTTTCCCACAAACAAAGAACAATGATGATTTACAGTTTCATGGAAGCATTGAACAAATCCCTTCAAAGGCAGTGCAGGTGCTTTTCCTGGGCAGAGAGAATAAATATTCAGAATACATTCTTTGTCCTAAAAGATAACCTTAATTTCACTTGTAGATTAATATTCAGAAATTTAGAATATTTTATTTCCAGTAACTTCCCTACCCTCTCTATGGAAAATAAATAAATAAATAAATAAACCTTAAGAACAATTATGTTTATCACAAAGCTGTTGCATAAGCAGAGATACACAACCTACTTGCTTTTGCATTTAATATTCAAGCAGAAAAAAGTCATCATTTTCATAAAATTAAGAAGTTTCCTGAAAAATAAGTAGTTGACATTAGTGTGTTCCAGCTCAGAGTATGTTTTTGTATTATTATGACCAATATTTTTATCTAAATATAATCAGTTCCAAGACCAAAAATGAAGATGTTGGTCATGACCTTCACAAAAAAAAGCCTCATCTTCAGGACTCAACTCAGTGGGGGAATGAATGGGCTCATACCTTACAGGGTGGTAGATCACTGAACTCTGTGTTTATGTTATCAGTTCATTCAACTGTACCTACAAAAGTTAACAGTTTATGGTAGCTCCTGTGTAATTTTTATTTATGTAGGAGGGAGGAAAAACTTGATACACTAATTAAGGAGATCTAGGAAATACTGTTATTGTTCTTAGAAGGATGTACTTTAATGCATATTTTCTTCATCTTTTCATTATGATTATAAATGAAGACCTTAGAGGAAAACTTTAATAAGCAATTTCTCTGCTTTACAGGAGGTGATAGTAAGCTAGAGGTACATAAAATAAAGATTGCAGAACCTAATGATTTTTATTAAAGCTTTGGTGAGTTTTTCAGCAGAGATGGGAAACTCCAATCATGAAGATCTACCAGCCCTTATTAAAAATCTATGCACAACAGTTTGTATTAAGCTCTCAGTGTCTTAGACTCAAAGCAAAAATAAGTTCAACAGTTTTTCTTGACCACTGTGAAACAAGAAAGAGAACAGAAAAAAATCCAGTCCAAAGGCAATATTACAGATCTAAGTACATTTAGAAGTAATGTATTCCTAGAATACCTGCAGTATTCAGAACTCCATTATCCAGAATTTATGGAGAAAGCTTTTTTTAGAAAAGTATTTTTCTATTGACAAAGAACATGACAAATACCTCATTTAAGCAAGGGAAGTAATTTTATTGGGCATAAACTGATTTTCCTGCAATACGGACTCGATTACTTTGCTAAGTAACTACAACTCCCTTTTGGCACTTTAGTTTTCCCGTGTATGTTTTGAATGCTTCTCCAGCTCTGTACCATGAAGGCCACCCACACACTGAACCAAAACAATTTACACAAAAAAATAGTCCCTGATCTCCATAGAGGGAAGAGAAAAAGAAGTCTTAAACAAAGCTTCTCTTTTCTTTGTCTTCTCCTCTTTTAAAGTCTGTTCTATATCCTTGAAGAGAAGAGGATCCCATTTGTGCTTGCCTACAGAATGGCTACAGATCCATATTTATTCTACTTCCTATACACAGAGTTCATGAAGCTCTGCTCATGTAGTACTTCACACCTGAGAAGATAAGCTGGTCATCACCTAATATTTCACCATTCAAGCTGACTTCAAAAAGTATATTCTACTAACTGAACTGTAAATGGGAGTTGAAGTAACTAGTGAATATGAGGGGCTTACCCTACATCAGACAAAGACTAAAATTATTTAAGCTTGAAACCATGGCAGAACAGTCTCACAAACCACTAAGGGATGCAACTCAGAATTTAGCAAAGCCAAAAGAGTTAACAGTATGTGAAGAGTCAAAAAAAGCAGTAACCCAGAGACTTTCTGTCATCAGTATGTCTGAGTAGTGACCACAACAATGAGAAGGGATGTCTGTCAAATTTTAAGTGGATGAACTATGAATCATAGAATGGCTTGGGTTGGAAGGGACCTTAAAGACCTCTAGTTCCACACCACCCCACCCCCCTCCATGGACAAGGATGTCACCCACTAGATTAGGTTGCCCAGAACCTCATGTAACCTGACCTTGAACACTGCTAGGGATAGGACATTTAGAATGGGTGATGCTTTTATAAATAACACATACAACAAACAGTATATTTAGGAGGCTTCCTTGGAGAGAGAAATACATGTTAAAGTACAATTTTAAACTACAGCTTTCATGCCTCAATCATTTTGTTCTCCCTTCCTAGATCCTAAACAAGAAAATCAAATTATATTATTTGTCTTCCAGACTCCTTTTCTCAGTTCCAAATTGTCTCCAATGTATGGTTCAACACCAACATAACAGTGGTTGAACCTATAGCAAGAAACTGAGGACTGAGCAGCCCAATTCTGGAGGTCTTTTCTGGTCCTATCTTTTTATGATCCTGTTCCTTAAAGGAAGAAAATGTTTGATTTCCTATCAGAAGCTGATGTTCCAGTAGAAAGCTAATTCCCTTGAGAGAAACAGATGATAAGTTTGTTACTGATACCTTGGGCCCAGATCCAAACAGAACATAAATCTCCTAAAATGAATCTTAAACAGAATGTAAACACCCACAAGTCAAGAGCTGTAAAAACCTCTGCAGAGCTGCAGTGAAGTGTTCCATCTTTTATATTTTTTCCGCACCTTTAGAAAAAAAGTAATAAATTACTCAGAAAGTCTGCCTGAACATGCACTGAACTTCTTTATGTTTTTTGTTTTTTTGTTTTTTTTTTCTAATCACAAGCATTTTGGCACCACTCCCATTCTCAAGTCCAGTGGAGATACTGAAACCAATCATTCCTTCCCCAGCAAGGAAAACTGGCGTTTGCAGACCACAAGTCAAATGTATTCAAGCCCCCCACAACATCCCCTGACTGAAGCAGATTGATTTCAAGCACAACTAAAGAAATAGTCTATTTGGGACTCTGAGGAAGTCACATCCTAAAAGACATTTAGTCTGAAACAAGAGATCAGGTTTAAATCCTACCTGCCAAGAGAGAAAGAGTTGGAAGCTTGTTAAGATGTGCAAACAACCTAGCTACAAACCCCTCCAAGCAGGGATGTTGTCCATCTTTTTTACTGATGATATGCCACCAGTCAGGAAAGAACAATTAAAAAAAAAAAAAAAAAGCCGGGGGGGGGGGGGGGCAGGAGTTAGAACTCCTTCTAGAGAAATAAATAGCCTTTAACATGAACATTTACTGGCAAAAACAAAGGAACAATCATATTTTCAAGAAGACGGAGAAGCACTGGTAACCTTCAGAATGTGTCTAGTTGCCTTCTGTTGACTGGTAAAGGACTATCCTGCACTGGAACCAGTTGGACTTTTATTGCTGAAATATGAATGCTATTAAGTTTGTAACTGGAATGATTATTGGAGTATGGAATGATTATTTCTCATTTTGCCCTCTTCATGTTCCCTTTACAATGTAAGTGCACACATCCTATCTCATTTTTATGCAATAAAGATGGCTTTGAAAAATAAATGCATTAATGATGCCTGAAGCTAGGTTTATAATTGAAATATAGAAGCTTCAGGAGAAGCTTAGAGCTAAAAGACATGTTGTACATGAAGATTCTTCCTCCTCCAGCCAGTTAGGCAAAGTGGTGAGTTTTTCTGATGTCCCATCAGTTCACTTTCCTCAGAATCCAGACAGCCTGTGATTGAAGAGCCCTCCTCTCTCTCTCTCTCCTCCTGCCAGTGCAAGTCAATAACCAGGACCTACTGCTGAGACATGATCTTTTCCTTTTGGAATAATTCATCAGAAATTAAGGGGAATCTTTAATCTTCACCAACACAAGCTTTATAACCAGTCCTTATCTTCCAATGTTTTTTCCAAATGTCACCAATATACAATAGGAGAGTAAGTCAAAATGTATTCAAACAGAAACCTTATTTCTGTAGTGGAAATTTCAATTCTTTTTAATAGATTTTTCTTGTGCATCCAATCACACACAGCACACAGGAAAGTTCTTTGTGAATCTATAGGCTCATTAGAACTCCAATTTTAATAGCCATGAGAACATTTCTACATTTTAAAACATTTTGTGCATGTTCCAGATGAAAATAATAAAAAAAAAAATTGTTTTGGAGCTTAATTTCCTATTCATATGCTCTCAACTTCTTTCCACTTTCCCCACTGTGCCCCCTATCAGAAGACAGAAGAGGGAGTTCCTAGCTGCAGTGCTCTGAAGGACACAGGCTGATCGCGCAAAGGGCAGGGATGATAAACTAAATTACACAACACTACAAAGCACCATAGTGGTATTTTAGATTAAAACATTTGTGGGTGGGGAAGGCTGTGTCAAAACCATGCTAGCTTTTTAGTTTATTTTATTAAAAGTAAGAAAAATATGAGCCCAAATTCATAAAAAAAAAAAAAAAAAAAAAAAAAAAAAAAAAAACAGTTACAAAGCAGCTTCAAATAGGAGCAGCAGGGTAGAAAAGACAGACATCATTCCCAGTCCGTGACTCAATTCCCATGTGTATTGCGTACTGAGAATCAGACACAGTCTCCCTATTTTATAGAAAATCTCTCTGCTGCACTGCATGCATGTCTGCCTGACCTTGCCACAGGGCAAAGGCCACACAAACAGAGTGCTGGGGAGCAGTGCAAGAGACCATGGCAGCTCTGGAGCAGGAGTGGGACCTGCCTCCAAAGAGAAGCGTTCCAATTTGGCATTTCAATTTCCATCAAAGATGTTGGTACACCTACCCTGACAGGCTGCTCCCTGTCTCACCATCCCACAGATGGATATTGTTCCAAGGATCCAAGCTAGCCTTTTCTTTCTATAAATATGAGGCAGTTTTGAATAACAGATGCACAGAAGTAAAAGATTTATTCCCAACCTTTTCCACTTTTTAACGTTTGTCCCAAAACACCTGTGACACCTCTCATTGTCCTGTTTTAAATACTAAAGAAAGCATCTAATTACAACATTTGCCAAGCCCCTGCAGTTGCTTGCTGTTCCTCTGGCTTCAATCACTTTGCTTGCACCTGTCCTAGTGTGGCTGACCAGAGCAGGATGCCATGCAGTAGAAACCTCCCTTTGTTTAGACACATTGCCCTCTAGACACATCCAATCATACCAGGATGGCAGCTTCACTTCTTGCAGAATCATTGCATTGCTTTATGTTTTGACTGAGACCCCCTGAAATTTGCAGACCCCTTTCCAATATACTGATAATCAGGCAGACATTTTTATTATGAACATGCCTTGACTTCTGAAGGGTGGCATCCTACACTTTGCCTTCGAATTTTGATCTATCAACAAACATAAATTGAAGATGGTTAGTTTCTTCTGTCTTTTAAAAAATCTAACTTGTTTCTATAACATGTCAGAAATATAGAGTGGATTTAAAATTGCACATGTTCAACAATGCTCAATAACAAGGCACTGAGCATTGTACAAACGAGCATATTTGATTTAATCAAAATAAGTGTTGTAGGAAAATCACGTAGGTTTAATTTTTGAAAAGCTATTAAGTTTCAAATTAAATGGAAGATTAAAATAAAAATGAGCTTTAGCTGTAAGTGGAGGCTAAATTTGGTCAATTTTTGTTGTTTATCTGTGCATAAAGTCCTTGCATTTGACAAATCCTCTAATAAAATACTTGCTGCAATCAGGTGAAGTAGGTTATTAATGGTTCTAAAAAAGATATACAGGATTGCCTCATCCTGAGGCAATTAAGTCTGTGAAGTAAGTGTGTTTAATATCTCTGGGGGCCTAACTGGAATGAAACAGGTGATCTTCCTACAATTACCATTGTTTCATTTAGAATTTCTTTAGTTTTGTTTGTTTTTAATTGGAAAGTGACTCCTTGGTTTTTATTCCTTTTGTTAAGCCTCCAGTTTGGTGTCTTTCAAAGACAGCATGTCATGTAAAAAGCAGAGAGGAAAAATTTAAACACCGTTGAAAAGTAACATAATATTTCACTTGAAGTCTTAGAACCTCTCATTGCAGAGGACAGTCCATATTTACTCTCAGGCACCAAAATCAGTGACTCAGTCCAGACCTCACTGCCTTAAGTCAAATTCTCAAGAAAACAGTTTGCCCATACCACCCACTCACTGCCTTCCTGGCTTTTTATCTTCTTCCATGCTCCCCCAGGGGCTTCAGGGAGTGATGGATGAAGGCACAGGGAGTCAAGCCACCACACAGCCTTCCTGCTTAGCCCTCCAACACATCCTCATTTCAAAGAGATGCTAACTTACATACAGATCTCAGCTTACAGATCCCAAGCTTCATGCACTTCATTATAGAAAGCAAATTTTTACCACCATTTGTTTTCTGAGGGACACATTGTGTATGCATCAGAGTGTTGTTTGGCCCTTTGCTATAAAATCTTGTATTTTATTTTTTTTTTTTTTCTCTTCTCTGCTGTGTTCTTTTTTTCCCTGGATTTATTAGTGGGGATGGTTTGTGGAGGTATGTTTAATTACTAGAGCTCATGGCCTGCTGTGATTGGAAGCTGATCTCACCAGTTTGGGGCCTGCATTATATTTACTCTGTATGTAATTAAATCTGAATACCATAACTATGTATAATTTTGGAAAATAGTGAAAGTTTTTTTTTCTTTTTCTGAGTGAAAGCACATCTGAAAGGTATTCCTGCAGTACTGAATTTCTACTAAACTGCACTTGCACACACACAAACAAGCAAAAAGTCAAAAGGTCAAAAGGGGCATTCTGGTCTATGATTTAGATAAAAATAAATGTTTGTTTATAAGATATATGTGATCCATTAAAAATAAAGTAGGAATTCAAGCAAACTGTGATCAAGGTTATCCATATATCTTGGGGTATTCATAACATCAGAGACATACTACAGGCATGCAGAGAAGAGCCAACACAGCAGGGTGAACATGAACAGCACATCCTGGAAGCAGCAGCATTCAATTGAACACAGAAGATTTGGCTGGGGAGTCCCTCAGATACAGCAGGTTGTGGGAGGCCAGGCCACTGCTCTGACTATGGGGATCAAAAATTCTCCTGATTTCCTTACCTAAGGAGGGGGGAACAGACTGATGGGAGAGTAGATCAGATGCTGTTTACCCTGAGGTAAATCAGACAGAACACTGCACAGCTCACTGGACCATACCAGAATTAGGCCAGACATATCATATCTAGAGGGTCCAGTTTTTGTTTTTTGTTTTGTTTTTTTTTTTTTGTTTGTTTGTTTGTTTTGTTTGTTTTCCCTCTGCTACACATAAATCTGAAGTCTGCTGAAATCCCAGTTATTCACCAGTGTGACAGTGATCTGAAACTAGAGGCCCCTAGAATATCAGAAACCTTTGGTCTGGAAAATTATCTCATTGCCTACACGTACAGATGATGTTCAGAAAAACACATTTGGTATGTGATCTACTGTGATGAATGACACAGTCAGTCAGGAACGCTAAAAAAAAAAAAAAAAAAAAAAAATGTAGGTGCAAGCCAAAGCAAAACTAGAACAAAACCACAATAGCAAATCAATCAGATCCTAGGGCACACCAAACAAGACATGCCAGGCTGGCACATTAACCAGGAAATTCCCATTCAGGCTTAAGAAAAGGAACAATGTACGAAAAATGACATTTTTTTGTACATTAAGAACAAAGACACAGCCCCTCTCCCCAAAGTATTGAGCATAGTCCAAAAAAAATCATTGAAGAGACAATGTGTGAAATACTTCTAGGAGGATCTTGGTGTCTAGGAAGGCCTTTTACCTCATCCTGTCACAAAAAGTAAGGATTAGACCTGCCTCTATGAGGTACAGAGAACACCATAAATCATTCAAATGCCCAGGCATTGCATTACTAACAGCTCTCTTTTTTTGGAAAGAGAGCTACTGTGTCCAGGGCCACAGCCGCTAAAGGAATGCTCTTTGAAGAAGTGACCAGAAAACTCGTGTTTCTGACATATCAGCAGACATCCATTTTCCATCCTTGCCAGGCTGCAGATGCATAACTGTGTAAGTACTTGAACAGTCAGACTCAATCTGTGGGTCAGAAAGCAGAGTGAACCAGCCCTTTGGGACAAGATTAACTGTGCAGGTGTCAGCAAGGCTGTTTGCACCAGCCATCACCAGAGCTCTAACAGAACCAGATGTACCAGCTACTACAGCTACATTTTTCCAACAACCTCAGCTACATGCTGCACAGAAGCCAACAGCAGCTAAAAGAGAGAAAAGAAAAAGAAAAGAAGGGGGAAAAAATGAAAAGAAAAAGAATAATGTATCCACTGATACCTCAGAATGATATTGGTTTGCCAAAAAACATTACCTGCTCTTTACCAATTTGGATATCAGCCTCAGAGACAGGAGAAAGATCAGGCAAGGACAAGTCACCATTTGCAGCCAGTAGAACCGAGGACCAAGCCCTAGCACCAGTTTGCAGCCTATGCCATGACCTCATCCTGCAATCCATGGCCTGCATTAAAGCAAGGCAAAAGCACAAACCCTTTCCCTCCCACCGTACACTGGTTTCATCATAACATGCATCAGCCCACATTTTCTTTCTGGATAATCAAAGACCAGGACTCCAGGGAATGCCAAGGAGAATATTTGCCCCATAGTTTGGGCTCATCCTTTAAGTCATAGTGCATGAGGAAGTGGTGGCCCATGAGAAACACCAGAGGTGTTTATTTTCTGCCTCTTTTATACGAGCTCTGTAGAGCTCAGTTGCAGGCTGCCTTCAGCCATTCCATCCCGGTAAGCCAAGGCTTTTGCCCCAGCTACTTGCAACACTGCAAGGTGACATCAGCTGTAACAGAACAGAGTTCTTACGGACAGTCAGTCTTTCTAATGAGTTCTCTACATAGATCACACATAGAAAGGAAGTTTCAGCTTTTTATTTCTTCAGAATCCCTTTTTCCCCCCTTTTTTTGGTGCTGAACATGCTCAGATAATCTCATTAAATAACATATGATAGGATGTAGATTAGAGAGGATAAGGAATCTTATTCCCAGCTGCACAAAAGAAAAATCCAAACTGCAAGACTATTTCCTAGACAGAAAACCACATTTCATAAGACCAACAAGAGAACAAATATGTTCTCAGCATATGAAATCAAAAATACCAGTATCCATCCTCCATAATAATAGTAATTTCATAAATTGTAGGGTTTATATATGAGTTATACAAACAATTAATACATTTTTAAAAAATTTTAGCCAGAGGAGAAAAAAAATTATTTAAGAGAGAATAACTAACATGCTGAAAGTCCCTCAACACCACCACCACCTCACATGTAATAATTATGTTGTCATTTGTGCTCAGGGAGAACAAATAAGAAAAAGACACACATCCCTGACTCCTCCAAAGAAAATGTTTGTTCAAGAAACACAAAGTAGAAAACATTTTCACAAGTCTTATTGTGCCCAAGAGAAGCTATAAGCTGCACAGCAGACATTTACACTTGCCAGAACTCCACTCTAAACAACCTATTCAATACAAACGACTGTCTGGCATCGTAATTGCTGCACTGCTCATGTGCTTGTGTTTATCTTCTCAAAACATGTGCAAGGCAAACTTTTCAAAATGAAATTATCACAGGTGAAACTTATTATTTCTGTCACATAGCCAGTGTCCTGACTATTTTCACAGAGCAAGATGGGACTGAAATCCCTGAATTTTGACTGCATGTCATTAAAAAAGCTGGGTTCTTCCTAGTAGTTTAAGATAAATCACTGATCTTAAAGCCTTGGTATAATTAAATGTGAAAAGAAACAACATGCTGATGAGTCATGCGTATGGTATTTATTTTGTACTGCATTCTTCCCAATCCGATTTTTGCTTCCAAATTTGCTGTCTTCTAAAATTCATGTAATTGTTCACACCTACATTTCAGCCTCTCCTCAACCCAAAATGGCAATAAAGCATCGGTTTAGGATTTGAATATATTTTTACATAGTTCACTGTGACTGAGTCTGCTAGAATCACTTATTTCTTCTTTTAAATTAAAAGTGAGAAGTTGATCTACAAATATTCAACAAGCAGGAGGGGAAATACCATAGCAAAATCCATACCCACAAACCTGTGAAATACATGAAGCTTTCTTCACATCCACTGTTTAAACAGAACCCCCACAATGACTTCACTTGAGAGTCTGCATAAGAACACGGCACGATATCTCAAACTTTAAAACATACAATATGTTTGCAAATTATTTCCATAAGTAGGTTAGTAAATGGAAAAGAAAAAAGCTCAAATCAAAGCAGAGGAAAGAGTGGGAGTTCTTCACCAAACATCTTGTCTCCCAGTAGAAAGAATATTTTCAGGTTCATATAAGTAAAAAAAAAAAAAAAAATCATTTTAAACTCTAAAACTGTACCTGTTGCTACCAGGTGGATATATTTGGAATGGTACTGCTTATGGGAAACACTTGGATGACAACTAAATTCAAGGGAAGAGCACTGTTGAGCTGTTTTCTGCTTTTCATTAGAAATAGTTCTCTCCATACTTCCCACCACCCCTCGTAAACTTCCTCCAATACATTAAGAGACCAAGAACCAAGATAACATACACGTATACTGGTCTTCCTCAGCCCCCAGTTGTGAAACAGCTGTTTGTTTGATTTCATGGCCACATAGGTGCAAGGTCAGTTAGGTTTCAGCATTTGGCCAGGTGCTGATTCTCATCCCCATTGATCCGGTGGGTAGAATAATTAAAACTAAGAAGCTTGGACATGTCCAACAAGAACACCCACACTGATTTCAAAAGTCAGACCCTTCACTTGCTTTGGGAAAGATATCAGCTCTACAGTTATAGGTTTTCAAAGTTAGGAATATCTCAGTACCTCAGGACACAGTCAGTGGAGCACACGTTGTGGATCACACAACCTCAGTGAAGCACATGTTAGCTGGAGACCTGTGCAGTATTCAGTCCTCTCACTTAGCAAAGTTTTCCCATTCACTTGGCTTGTCCTTTATTGCTTAATATGGTAAGTACATGATTAAATACTTAAAATACTCCCTCTGCTGCCAAAGCCTGCCTTATTATCCTCAAAGTTAGCCCTGCTTGCTGAGAGCAGTGGCAAAGGAATTACATACAGAGCAATTCCTCTTGCAAAAGCCTCTTCCCCTTGAGCGTACTGATACTACAAGATTAAGTTCTCTGGCTTTATTTTTCATTAGTGCTGAACCTAACGTTGGTCTTACCTAAATGATATAGGATACAGGCAGAGAGATTTAAGAGTGCCTCTCATGCCTCAAGGCAGGATCCCCACACTCATGTCACACCTAGACGTTTGTCTGCCTTCTCCACCACAGCTGGAGCCTCAGCAGCCTTCCAGGTCAGCCCTAGGACTCAGTGTTCTTTTGCAGCCCAAGCCCCCTTTGCTGCAGTTTAAGCCCCTTCTCTCTTCTCCTGTCTGCAGTGAACTAGGAAGTGTTCAGCCCCTCTTCTTATCAATATATATATTTATAGTGTATTCAGAGGCTCTCCTATGCTATCATCCTCTCCAGGATGAGTCTTATTTGTGCTATCTATCTTCACAAATCGTGCCCTAGAGCTTTAATCAAACTTGTGAAATTCTTGAACAGTTTCCTCATTTCCCTTTATTTAAAGCTCACCTCCTACTAAACCTCCAGTTGTCCTCTCTCACTTAGCAGGAGCTTTAGGAAGACAGAGGCTGTGCTCTCTCCAGTATGTAGCCATGGGTCAGACCCACAGGTGATATACACAGGGCTGTGCCTAATACAAGTGCTAAGTAAATTTGGTGGGTGGGATAGTTTTCCTCACTGTTAGCTTAGAAAAGTTGAGGTAGGGAGAAAGGTTAGGTTTCTTTTATACTTTTCAATAGTAAGAAAGTTAGGGCTCTTGATTTGCTCACATAGAAGGGGGAGGGCGCTATTTAGGAGACTTAGAGTTGTGTGTTGTCAAATTAAGGAATCCATGAGAGGTGCTCCTGGGTTTGTAAGGGAAACTAGTCTTTCTGCTCGGCTGGTGTTTAAGTAAAACAAGCAGCACCGTGTTACATCCCTCTGAGAAATAGGCTTCTTTCCACGCAAAGAACTGGTTCTTTACTGAAACTCCGAGGGTCGAAAGAGGGCTGTCCCCTGGCCACTCACTGTCGGGTAACAGTTAGGAGCCAGGGGTCACTCCTGGAGGGGGAAAAAAAAGTCATTCTTACTGGCGCTACGCTAACAAACATGCTCCAAGAAACACAAGGGAGAAAATAATAATAACAATGATGATGATGATGATGATAATAATTATTATTATTAATAATAATAATAATAATAAAGTCGGAAAGCGCCTAGGCTGCTGAACTGATGCTGCCTGGCCCCGGGAGAGCCCGGGGGGCTCAGGGCCGGGGCTGGGGGGGCAGCGGGCGGCAGCCCTGAGCCCCGCAGCGGGTCCGCGGCGTCAGAGCCGGGGGGGGCTGCTTGGGAAGGACCGCGCTGGGCGAGGATGAAACACGAGGAAAAGTGCGTCTTTCTCCTGGCTTAGGAAAAGTTGACATCAACTCAGTTGAAAAGTAGGTTAATTAGTAGTGTCTGACAGAGCTCCCCAGCAGTGACTTACTTCAGGTGCCGCGCATTACTGCTACGCTGCTGAAAAAGGCTTTGTTTTCACCTAGCTTTGTAGCCTCGAGTGTCTGAATATTGATTAACTCTGGGTATTTGGTTTCTTTGAAATAAACTCGCATTATTCCAATAAACCTCATCCTTTAATGCGGTTATATTTTTAATATGTAATTAAAATATTAACAGCCCTTTGCTACCAGAAGTGTGACCCCTGGCAATGAATTTGGTTCCCCGTTTACAGTCAGGGCTTGCCGATGTCCCTCAGCAAGGGGATGTGACTGGCCGTGGCCAGCAAATTCCCTCTCGGGGACCTACCCCAGGCAGGGGGTGTTTTTCTCATAGGAAAAACTGAAATATTTACATTCCTCAGAGGGTCTTGGCGAGCTCGGCCGAGCCCCAGCCATAGGAAGCCCGAAAACCTTCCCACTTCCGAAGATGTCTGGGAAATCGCCCCGGAGCGCAGCAGCCTCCAGCCTCCCCCTTGGCCCCGCGGGTTGTTGTCGCGCTGATGGGGCCCGACTCATGTCGCGACAGGCATAGTGTCGCGACAGAGTGGCGCGGGGAGCTCTGCGCTGCCCTTCCGCGGGCGCGCACGGCCGCGGCCAGCCCCCAGCCGGGCGAGCAACGTGACACCTTTTGCCTAACGCCAAGCCCGGGATGCGCTCAGCTTTCCAAAGGCCTCTGGTACGGTTTTCTTCCTTACTTTTTTTATTTTATTAACTGAATGAGGACACGCAGGGGAAGGCATGCAGGGGTAATGGTAATCATGGGATTAAAGGGGGGGAAATAAAGAAGGAGTTGCTGCGCGGTCGTTCCTGCTGCTCAGGCGTCGCTGCCCACAGCTGCCCAGCACCGGTGTCCCGCGCAACAAGTTTCCACTTCCTCCTCTGCTTTCTCGGAAAGTCTGCGGACAGCTTTGTGATCCCCAGCAGCCAGATAACCACTGCCCCTCGCCCGTGTTTAGCCTGTCATTTTCTCCCTGAAGGGCTGTGCCAAAGCGTGCTGATTGCTCTCCCCGCGTAACGACCCCTGGCGAGGCGCAGCTCCTCTCGGAGGAAGAAACCTGGCGGCGAGAGCCCCCCGCAGAAGACGGGCTGGCTAGCTCGGGGGCCGGGCGGCCCCGACCCCATACGACAACCCCTGAAGCTCCGCGGGAGAGGCAGGAACAAGGGTCGGGCCCCAGGGGCCAGCCGGGGCCCCAAGGATGAGTTTTGCCTGTGGGTGCGTGCCCCTCTCTCAGCAAGGAGATTCAAAACCCGCCCGGAGATGTCCTCCTCCTGCAGGGCTCAGCCGTACCTGCCTCGCTGCCTGGCGCAAGGCACCGCTCAGGGTGGGGAGAGGGGCGCCTCAGCTGCTTCTTTCTGAAGCCCTGGGCCCCACCTTGTTGCGGTTTTCTCTTCCCAGTAGAAGCAAGCAAAATCAAACCCAGTTGTCTTGATCTGATCCAAAAGATGTATCAGATCAACTCCAATCTCAGCAGAATTGTTCTTGTTTCAATTTCCTCCTAAGTCTATTGCTTTTTCTTCTCAGGCAGGCAGCCACGCAGCCACTGTTTTAATGTGCGGGGTGAAATGTAAGGTCATCGGGGTTTTCCTGTGCTCTAGGAAACTTTTTATTTTTTGTTTGCAAGGTGGTGAACGAGAGAAGTCCCCAGCCAAGCCCTCTCCCCTTAGAGCATTTGTAATTTAGACGCTGCCTGTTGACTTTACCTAGCTGTGTCTGGGCGGGGTTACGGGAAAGTGCCTCTCAAATATTATAATAACAATAAAAGAAACACAGAAAAACAACAGTTTAAGAAAAGCTCCAGCCCCCAATTCCCACTCCCCCCCTATGAAATCCAAGAACTCCAAGTGGCCAGATTGGGAGGGCTGGGGTCTGCTCTGCTGGAATCACAGGCTTGTCCGCGCTATTTATACTGTACTCTCCAAAGCTTGCAGGCTTCATGGATAAGAAGCAGAGTGTTCCTGGAATCGGTTCAGAACGTGTTCTGATGCACAGATAAACTTCTGGAAAGTATCTGATGACTGTGCCCAAGTGCTCTGACCCACCTCCCCTCGATGGGAATAAAGCGATAGCGTTCGACTTAAAGAAAGCCACAGAACTTAATTATTTCGATGATTTAATGGTTATAGAATCTGCAAAACACTAGTATTAATTTAGACGCTGGCATCTGGTTTCACTGAAATCCATGTCGAAAGCGCACACTACCCCTGCCTTCCCGGCTGCTCCCCGCGCACGAAGGGGGCGCGGGCGCAGCGCCAGGGAAGGTGCCGCGCTCGGAAGTGCAGGAGGTCAGGGCAAGCCCAGGTTGGGTGAGAGCTCGCCCCGGCTCCGTACCCCAAGGACCTGTCACACCTGGGCCTGCCTTTGTCCCCCCGTGGGTTTTCAGCACCATGCGCGCACGCCCCCGGGGCCGTTTCTACGCGCTTCTGAAATCATGCAGCGGCGTGACTCGAGTCAGGTTTTTTTATTATTATTTTTTCCAATTGTGAAACCTTTGCTTTAAGACAAAGAGTCCCCTTAAATCACGACAATCACAGACTAAATCGCAGAGAAAATTGATAATGTTAATAAATTGAGTTTACTGGGAAGATGGCATTTAGAAAGGGGTGAGCCATCCCAGATTTAATTTTCGCTGGTGAAACAAGACAATTCTAAAAGGCCACATATGAGACGATTTTTATTAAACATTTGTACTATTTTGGAAGCTCAGCCATAACTCATCTGCACTAAAATTTAACGACTTCGATTCATCAGAAAAGTTTGCGCTTGGACTCCACTTCAAAGGCAGAACAACAACTCCAATGACAGGCTATAACGATTTTCCCCTTCTGGTTTACAGTGGGTTGGTGTGTTGTTGTGCCCAGACCGAAGATTCATATTCAAATCGCGAAGTCATAAAATTTAGGCTTTCCCATTTGTCTTTTCCAAACCGAAACTTGACTAAACCAGAGTCCAGGATCAAAAGCGCGCAAGAGCTATCAATTTCTCGGGGGACTGCAGCAGCCACTTACCGCATAGCTACTCTGACAATGTTGCAGGCAATTTGGGCAACATTGGGCAACACGTGTTGTCCCTGGGAGCCGCGATGGATTGTTTCTCCTGAGGTCTCCCTGTCAGCTCCGGTTTGACAAAAGTTGTGTTTCAAGACTGTTTCTTGGGAAAGGCAAGAGATGCTTAACTTTTGACATCCTTTGCCTACCTTGGGGAGGGGTAGGAGATGAGCAGACTTAGGTCTGCGTTTGGTGTGCGTTTGCTCGACTTGGGGCTTTGCTGCTGCTTCCACCTTGACTTTGTTTTCCCCTTATTTTTTTTTTTTTTTAACTACGGACTTTCTGAAGTGACCTGGGCAAGGAGGGAGGCGTGCAGAGGGTTCCAGGTGGCGGTGACGGGGCTTTGCTCGAGGTCGAGGGGCGGTATCGCTCCCTCCAGGTGCCTCAGGAAGAGGTGCCCGGGGAAGCGGTGGCTTTTTGCGAGGGGCGCAAACCAGCTGTGAGCCAACGGGGCCGTGCTGGTGCAAGCCCCCAGCCGCAGCCCGGTTGAGTTTTCCCTGACCTGGCACATCACCTCTCCTGCCAGAAGAAAAAAAAAAAAAAAAAAAAAAAGGCCCTTTTGTGTGCTCTTCCTTCTCTTGCCGCTGCCGGACCCATCCCGTGCCATCGTGCCATTTGCGCCAAGCACGGCTTTGCGCAGAGGGACGGAACCGGCGGCGAACAGCCCGGCCTGGGGCTGGTCTCGGGACTTTAAACGAAAAGACAGCGGCTGATTGCTTCTTGATCTTTTCATTTCCTTTCCCTGACCTGGGAGGAATCCCCCTGCCCGCCTTGCACGCTTTAAGCCATGTCTGCGGGACTCCGACTAACCCTATATCTGTTTTTTAAAACGTATTTAAGCTGCAGAATTTGCTGACACATAAATAAGCCATCAAGGCTCTCGGAAGCTCATGAATCTTTGAAGTACGTGTGGGGACTTACACACTTGTTCCACGTCGTGATACTTTAAAAACTTTCACAAAGACGACTCTGGACAAAAAGCACCCCTGTTTAACAAGATAATTCTTGCTTTCAGTTTTATTTCTATTTTCAACTTCCTATTCTTTTGTCCCGTGACATGGCGCTTTTTTCCCCCTCGGGGACTCCTTTCTCTTCTTTCTCCCCTTCTATTCTGAACTGTTTTACAGCCCTGCTTTGTTACTGTCAGGAAAAAAATGTCTGGAGAGCCCTGTCTCCTAAAGAAGGAACAGAAAAGGGAGGACTGGAGCTGCAATGTTGCCTATGCATGCAGAACATCCCAATCTGTTTTTGTGCATTGAGTTGGGGAGAGGGCAGCAGGGAGTGTGCACCCAGCCTCAGCCCGGACAAAAGGAGGCCGGACAGCTGCGCACCCGCCACAAAAGATTCACTCTTCTGTCAACTCTGTTTACTTAGTGTTGTTTCTGACCTCTGTGCTACACTTGTTGCTAATACATATGCTTATCAAACCATTTTAATTGGCTTTCTTCATAACATTAGTCCCAGCACTTTTTTCTGCATGTGTTTCCAAACAACTTAATTGACTTCTCCAATATTCATTTTCTTGAGCTCCAAACAACGGTGCTCTTCCCCCCGCGCTTCCCAGTCCCCGGGAAAATAAAGAAAATAAGATTTAAAAAAAAAAAAAAAAAAAAGGCGTCTGGGCGGAAAGAGCTGCACCTTTCTGCAGGGGTGGCTTGGCAGGGAGGCGAGCAGGCGGGGGTGACCCTCTCCCCGAGGGGACAGCCGTGTCGCCGCTGTCGCAGCGGATCGGGGCCGTGCGTGGTGCAGTGGCAGAGAGATGCGCGCAGATGAGTGAGCTGGCTCGTCCCACCGGGGGCTCCCTTTTGTTTTTCACCGCTCGGAGGGCCGCTGCCGGCCCGAGGAGACACGGCCTCCCCCCTGTGAGCTGCCTCGCAGCGCCCTGTCTGCCAGCGCCGGGCTCAGCAGGCGCGCAAGGTCCGTGGTCTCGCCCCGTACGCGCACGGAGCCTCCGCGCCCGGCGCAGGTACTGCGCGAAGGTCGCGCTCCCTCCCCGAACCCAAAATGCGGGGCAGGGCTGAGGGTCCTGGGCCCCGCCGAGCTGGGGGGGAGACCTGCTCCCCCAAATTATATCACTCTGAACCCTCCGCCCCCGCAGCCTACATCATCTGGATCAATCGCTTCGCCTGAGCCTTCCTCCCCACCACCCCCCTTCTTTTGTTTTTACGGTTGGTTTGGTTTTTGGTTTTGGTTTTGGTTTGGTTTGGTTTGTTGTTTTTTTACAATTTCGTAATTAATTATTGCACTCGGGTTTGTAATGGAAACAATCCTGCAAGGCCGGATGGTTGTTATGATTTGCTTTCTTTAGCGTTTCTCCCCCTTCGCGAGCATTGTTTGCGGTGACTGTCTGGGCTCAGATATGATGTTGGGACAGCGCCTCCCTTGAAATGGAAACAGAGGCCTGAATAAAGAAGGGTGGAAAAAAAGTACTTTGTAGTCTGCATCGTCCATCTTTAATTCAGAGACGCATCTATACTCCTGGGAGCGCCGCCTTTGATCTCTTTGATTTTTACACCAGATCTGTTATGGACTAAAATTCCTAGGTTTTCCATAGAAACATCTCCATTCCTTCGGGATATTGATGTTTTCTTCTTCCTAGGGGTTATGATATGGTAAATCAGATTCAGAAAAGCATGGACAATGCCAGCATTCATGGGTCGGGGGGCGGGGTGGGGGGGCGGGAGCCTCTCTCTCTTCTCCCAATGAATCAAAATATTGTTTATTCTGTTGCTCTTTAAGCCCAGTCACTTCAGCTGCTTTTCAGTGCCTTCAGCTCTGGAAGAGGGGCAGCAGCAGCAGCAGCAGGTTGCGTTGCCATGGGGACCCTACTGTATGGCAGCAGCGCCAGCCCCAAAGACAATGCCTCGCAAAGGGGCTTGAAAAGTGAGGTTTCTCCCTTTGCCACGCAGCCACTTCCGATGGAGCAAGCATTCTCTTTTCAGGACCCTCGTCTTGTCACTAGAACAATGTCTATCTTCGCCTGCCAATTTTTTTTCTCTATCCTGCCTTTGATCTATAAAAAATCAAAAGAACAAAGTCAGTGGAGAATAGGGGGCTTTTTTTGTTATTGATGCACAGAACAGGCTTTTATAATTTGGGTCTACTTTTGTGCCTGAGGATTGCAGGGGCAGGGAAGGAGGGCAGTTGATTTGTGTGCTGGGCTCTCTCCAGCCCCACTGACCCCAGGCATGGCGTGTGCCAAAGTCCCCCTCCCTCTCCGCACCTCCTCCTCAAAGCAGCCAGGAGGATGGATGGGTGCTGCCCAGCATGGCTGTCCCTTGGCCTTCGCACTAAGGGCTCTGCTGCAGCCTGGGACCTTGCCACCTGCCGGGCCCAGGCCACCATTGACCCTGCCCAGGGCCAAATTAGGATAGCTTGAGCCTACTAATTAATGCTGATATCAAGAACAGAGGTCAGTGCAAATAACAGCAAGCCCATCATATATTGTAATGCATGATGCAAAATGAGGCTTTTTTCCAAGTCATTATTTTGTGTGAATATTAGAGGAATCAACGTGACACTAATGTCCTTTTCTTAGAAATCAGACAAATGCGGATAGTGTGAGGCCCTGAAATGCTGAAATCTTTGCTTTACGTGCCAGTAAAGCAAAGCAACTGGAGTGTCCATGCAAACATGCAAGTACGTGTTTAACTTCTCTGTTTGTAAGTGGCAACGGGCACTGTCATGTATGTGTAAAACAGGCTGTAAATAATCCTGGAGAAAAAAAATGGACTCAGTCCTGGTTCCATCTATGAGGACAAGTGGCTGGTTGGGCTTACACGTGACACTACACAAGTAACCCTCCTGGAATTAACCCTAATCACATGGCTTGGTTCCTTGCCTAGCTTTGAGCAGTGGGAAGTGTTGATTTCTCCAGAAGGATTGTATTACAGCTACTTCCTCTTCTTTAAAATGCCAGCTAAGGAAACAACAGAAATGACCAGTCTGTGCTGTATCAGTTACGTTTGCCTTGGTGCCCATACATGTTCCCATACAATTCGGTGATTAACTCCAACACAGACTGGTTTCCTACTTTCTTGGAGTCAATTTCTGGGCAATACAATACAACACAACAGGTTGGGGAGGGAGCAGGAATTAGAGGAAGGTTTGTTAAATTCCAGCATCCTTAGTGAGAGCTTGTTCAATCTCTGGCTTCCTTTTATTATTTGTTTTCAAAAGGAACTCCTCAGTTTCCAGACTTCCAGCTAAAGGCAATGTAAAAGTGCTTCTGCCCACACATCTGGCTGTGTGCTCCTGGAGAATGCTCACTCCAGTCTGCAAGTGGAATCAGAGGCAGCCTGGCTGGAGAGCTGGGAGCAGGGTGAGTGCTGGGCTGGCTGAAGAGGGCTCAGATGCCTCGCTCCTGCCTTTTTGCCAGACAGACACGAAAAAAGGACAACTCTCAGCCTCTTCCCAGCATGGGAGACTCTTGGGTGAGCACAAGGGTCACAACCTGGTTGCTCTTGGCACACCAACCAGCTAAGTCTCCACTGCTGCACCTGCTTGGCATCACCTCACAGTTCCAGGTGTCCCAGCACCTTCCTTAGGCCTGCATGGGGCTTCTGGTCCCCTGGTCCCATGTCCAGCCCACAACACCCCCAGCTCTGAGCCAAGGATCAGACCCTTCATCGTCTGGTCTGTGCCCAGGGAGTGCAGAGGGCACCCAGTTGTAAACACAGTTCCCAAGACAGCAGGTTTATATGGCACTGGGAGGACTCAGGGACCACAGCACCCACTTGCAGGTAATATCTGGGCCTTGGAGAAGGAGAAGAGAAGGGGGTTGGGCTGCTTTTCACCTGTCTGAAGGATAAGCACTGGGAGAAGATGTAGCAGGCCTGGAGCCCAAGATCAGCCCCCCTTTCCTCCTCCTTTTCCCCCCACTTCCACAGGGAACTGTCTCCCACCCTATCTGGTCACATTCTCTTCCCAAGATTAATTGTTGAGTCAGGGCAGATCCACCATTGTGTCTGCCTGCAAGTGCCTTTCTCTTCAGGCTTTTTTTTAAGAGCACCTCAGTCAAACTTCATGTCCCCTCTCTTCCCTCCTCCCTCCTCATCTTATGGGGCAGGGGCTGCTACCCCGCTCCGACCTTCTGGGCTGCGAGACATCAGCCATGCCTTTTAACTGTACAATTATGCACACTCCCTAAATGTTGTTTTAATAACAGCGTTTGAAAAACGCCACAGCGGGTTGGTGTTCAGAAAAGCAGGGAGATGCCTGGGGCAGCTTGCTCCCTCCCTCACACACTCACAGACACACCACGAGCAGCTTTTTTTTGCGGGGAGGGGGCACAGTGGGATCCCCTCCATGTCTCTCTCCAGGTGATGCCGCGGCCAACCGGACCCGGCAGCTGCCCAGGGGAGGGAAAGGGGCGAGGGAGGGGTGTGGGGGGAGAGGGTGCCGGCAGTGGCTGGGCTCGGGGACAAAACCGGTGGGGGTCGGCGGGGGGGAGTCGGCATAGAGAGGTGCTGCCCCCGGCCGAGCCGAGGGAGAGGGGATGTTGGATCTCCACGCCTGCTGTACTGCAGGGGACGGGACCGCAGCAAAGCACCGGGGCCGGCCGGGCTGGGGGTTCACCTAGCGCTGGGCTCGCCCCCTCGAAACTGGAGGAGAGGAAGGAGAAGCGGAAGCAGCCCCCAGTGCCCACCCTGCGGACAGCGCACCTGGGGGCACCCCCCCATCCCCGACACTCGTCCCCGCCCGGCTCCCGCTCCCGCCGTTTTCCTCCCAAAGCCGCCGTGTAAAAGTGTGCTGCGAAGGACATCCAGACACCTTCGTATCTCTATTTTTCTTCTTTGGACAGGAAATGTGTGTGTGGAAGGGGGACGTGGGTCGGGATCGTAAATTTCATTGATTACTTGCAGATTGTACAGAGTATATTCAAGCTTTCATGACAGCTTGTGGAGACATAACGACTGGACAATATTGCCCGAACAGTACAAAGTCTCTTTAACTACTACAAAGAAATCAGCAGGTAATTATAGACTCGACTGTATAAATAATAGGCATCGGAAATCGGAGAATAACTGTATGCAACGATTATCAACCAGAAGAGGAACTGTTGTGCTTCAAACACCCATACAATAGCTCCTCATTGTGCGGGGTGTCTTATTCTAATTAGAGATACCTGCACAGCATGGCAAACATAGGAGACACACACACATCCTTGATCTTCCTGCCAGTAGAACTCATCCTTTAAAAACTGAAGGTATAAAGACAAAGAAAGCCATCCCTGAAACGGGCGGTGATGCTGAGCTCTGCCCTGTGCCTCCGGAAAGAGCGCTTTTCTGGGCAGAACGAGCACGCCTCGTTTGGGGGGATTTCTGGCAGCAATGGGGCTGCTGGCAACACAACTTTCTCAAGGTGCCTAAAGAATTACCTTTAGCACAGATAAAGTTAATAAATTTAAACAAGAGCTTAGCCAAAATTAACCGAGATCAACAATGGCTTCGGGAAAATATCAAGCCCTTATTTCATATAGAGTTTATAGTATTTAAAACTATTTTCTTGGCTTAAAGAAAAAAAATAATAAAAAGATAAGCTTGTTCTTCTTTACATAAAGGAATATATATATTTATAATGCCGAGATTGTTCTTTTAAACAAATGTTTCTGTTTTGAAATCCCTCTCCCTGTGCAGCCATCCGTCTCTCTTTTCACCGGCAATTCTTCCAACAGCCCCTAACTCCCAGCAAAACCACGGAAAACCCTCCTAAAAAACTTTCCTGACGTCGATGCCCATTTCAGCTGAGGGATCCCTGGCTTTCCGTTTCCTCCAGGTGCAATTTTCCAACGAGTTACGTGGGGATGAGGCAGTGCGGGGCACGTGCAGATGTGTAGGGCTGCAGCCCCGCAGCGCCCGTCCCCGCCGGGCTGAGCCCTGCTCTCCCCGCCGAAAGGAGCGGGAGCGGGGTGCACACAACTTGCCTTTGAATTCTCATCTGGCCTTACGGCTCACTTCGGTCGTTTTGCCTCTAGGGATAAGTGCTCTGTTATTCCAGATCACCAGTGACATACAAGAACAAGCGTCCACATCAAAAAGAGCCACACAGAAGCAAATCATCTAAAGGATCAGTTCAGCCTATAGGGGAGGTTTGGTTCCACCAGCTCAAGTTTGGCTCTGGCAAAAACCAGAGCAGAGCAAAGCTGAAAAGTGCCAAATGCAGGGCTCCTACCCCTCGGCAGAAGCCCCGAGCGGTGTCCGGGAACAGAAGCCCCTCGCTGCCCTGCCCTTTGCAGGGATTTGGGGTTGTGCTGCAGCCCAGCGCGCTTCTCGGGGTGAGCAGGGCTGGCAGAACTGGACACACGCTTCACGCTTATCTGTGTGAGCAGGGATAAACTCATCAGGGAGCAGTCAGACTCCAAATAAATTAGATTTGGATTCCTTTCATTTACAAATGGATTATTTGCGAAGTCCGATTGCTATTTTTCTAAAGATCATTTACTACATTGTTATAAACGAGATAGTATAATTGTTAGTAAAAAAAAAAAAAAAAAAAAAAAAAAAAAAAAAAAAAGATAGAAGTAAATTATATAACTGGCAGCTAGTAACAGCTGAATATTTCACTCGGTGCTTTGCAATCCGGCTCTTATAACAGCCGTTTCTTCTAAGCTACGTTGCTGATTTCTACCCATCTATTTGGTTTTAAATGCCATGTTAACGTCAGATCTAAAGCAGGATGTTCATATAAATATGGATCAACTTCTTTTTTTTTTTTTTTTTTCATTTTTTTTCAACATGCTCCTGACTAAACCATGCCGTGAAAATAAAACAGAGGGAGAGAAGGAGGGGAAGTTGTGTTTCCCAAAATTGAAAGACAGTAAAAAAAGGTCATCAAAAACCTCCAGATGAAGACAGTAAAGGTAAATCAAAGCAGAACAACTGTTTGCAATCCCACTTGTACTCTTCCTGTTGGGCTGCTCAGTATTTTACCGAGTGGGAGTCCCACCAAGATGTGCAGGTATCCGCTTACAATGCAAACTGCACAGGGGATAAACATTCTGTTCCAGAGAACAGCTTTATCACAGGCTTCCAAACAACAAAGTAGCCTTTCAAACAAAAGTCCCACGTCAGGTGGCATTTTGTTTGTGACCGCCGCCCTGCCCGCTCCCTCGGAGCAGCGGCTGTTCCCTTCCCCGTGCCCCCGCTGCCCCTCGGCTCGCACCGGGCGGGGGGCGCCGAGCCCCCGTCGGACAGCTCCGACGGAGCGCCTGCCGCTGGCTCCAGCCCAGCTCCAGGTCCCTTCCGCTCACGCTTTTTTGAGGGGACGAGACTTTCAGCGAGCAAATTCAAGTACAAAACGCTCCCATCGAATGGCAATTTTTTTTTTTCCTGAAGTTTTGCGGTCTTTGCCCAATCGCGGCAACGTCGGTTCGTGGGTCAGGTGTAGAGGAAATTGATCTGCCTGCCTCCATCGTATCTCTTGTTTCACCTGGGAATTTCTCAGGTGCGCGGTCGTGTGTCAGCCCGCACATCTCTCTACCGTCAGCCTCTCCGGCCAGCGTCTGAGCTCAGCCCCCCTGCCAGCCGGTCCCAAAGGCATCCCGTCGGGGCGGCTCGTCAAACCACGCTTTGCACGGGACAGAAAAAGAATCTGTTGCTCGCCCTGACCACGACTTTGATTTTCTGCCCTTATATTCTAGTCCGGCTGCTCGCTGGTTTCGGTCCCATTTGGGCTTTTTTAAGCCGACTTTTATTCTACGAGTTAAATGGTCGTCTCTTTAACCAGCAACTAGCAATCATCAGACATTAATTTATACGGCTTTTACAAATACCTAAGCTATTTAAAATGCTGAACTGGGTTGTGTGTGGCAGGGAACATCTATCTATTGAATAGGCAGTGTCACACGGTAGCATGCTCTCTTGTCAAGGGTGATTGTGTTTTAGGCAAACATTTGAGCAAACATAAAGGCAAAGGTCAAGTACTGTTCAGTTGCAGTGTGTGCTAATTCACCTAGCTAACCAATGGGGCAAAAGTTGCATTTTATGCGAGCGCCGCAGACCAAACCTCTGCGAAGGGCATTATTAGCTGTGAGCTGGCTGTGATCGCTTCCAGACAGCTCCCGGGTGGAAGCGCTGGGGGCTCAGAGAGTGCCCGGGGTGCAGCTCCTGCACCATCACGTCCCCTCGCTAACAAGCTACTTCCAATAAGCTGGTGCTTTTTGTACTTTTCTTCTCTCCCCTTCCTTTTTTTTTTTTTTTTTTTTTTTTTTTTTTTTCTCCTTGTTATTATTTTATTTTTTCCTTATTAAAAAAGAAAAAATCCTTCATGCTTCCTTCCTCTCCCTCCCTGTCCCCTGGATAGACGAAATTGTGCTGACTGTCGTTGGCCGACTCAGCGGGCTCCGTGCCTGGAGCAGCGGCGCAGGGAGAAGGGCGGTGTTAGCAAGTCTGGAGGAATTGGGCAAGCGGAGAGCAGTGGCAGGAGAGTTCAGTTTGACTCCTCATTGAGAGTGCGTGGGGAGGAGGGGGGAGGAGGAACCGAGTTACTTTATTATCCTCATTCCTCCCCACGTCGTTGCAATAAACTAAAGCCATGTTTTGAATAGGAAAGGCTGGAATTTATCTCTGAGGGTGATCTGCATGCAGAATTTTCCAAGGAAACCTTATTATTTCTCATAGGGAAATTCTTCCTGTCATCCAAAAAAATACAGAAGGATCAAAGGGCTGGGTGGTGGTTGTCACACTCGCAGCTTAGAAGTCTCTCTCTTTCTTTTAAGGAAAAAAAAAAAAAAAAAGCCGCCGACACATTCCTTCCTTCTCGGTTCAACCTGGAGGGCTCGCACTTTGAATCAATAGTCATTTTGATTGAACCAATGGCTGTGTTTCCGTCCATCCTATACGTACAGTAGTTTTCATAATAAACCCGGGTTTCACAACTGTGGTCTTAAAACACTCAGGTTTGGCGTTCGCACGTGCAAAATAAATAAATAAATAAATAAATAAATAAATAAATAAATAAATAAATACGTGTAAGTGAGACGTAAAAAAAAAAAAAAAAAAAAAAAAAGAGACTCCAAATAAAAACGATTATTCTGAACCCAAGTGAAAGCTCGTGAAATTCTTACTTGTTGCCTTATGCTATAGAGGCAGTCGCCTAGCAGTCCTGCACTGTGGGGTCTGACTGCTGTGGGGCTCTGGTGCTGAGACAATCTGGATTTTTTTTTTTTTGACAAAATTCCAGGAAGAACATCAACAACTTTAGAGACGTGATTCTAAGCACAAAACTGGTTTATTGCTAAAATAACATTAAAATCACAAGGGCACATTTCTTCGCAGCGCAGACTTTAAATACAAGCATACACACATGAGAAAACACGTTTTAAAAAGTAAACTTACCCCCGCCTGCCAAATCATCACAAATTGTGGCACTCTTCTTTAGCGCTGCAGACAACTTGATCCTTCAAGCCCTGCATTATACACGGTGGATACAGTGAAACAAGACTAAAATATTTTTTTTAAAAAATGTTTTGTCATATATTTCTAAATAGTCTAATCTCCTTCAAATGTCTCGGATTTCTTTACAACCCACTGGCTACGGTCCTACAAACACCACCTGGGCAGTTTCACAAGCTTTAAAGTTTTGTGTGAGTGAGTGTGTGTGTGTGTGTGTGTGTGTGTGTGTGTGTGCGTGCGTGTGCGTGTGCGTGTGTGTGCAGTAAATTGTTTAAAAGGCATCGTTACCATTCAGAGGTATAAAAGTAATGCCCTGATCTTTGGCGTGGTGGAGTTTTATTTTTTGGATTTGAGAGGTTTTTCTACATGCACCTCTCACTTTGCTTAACTTTTTAAAGATGGGAAAAGCTGGAAGCTTTAGTTTTCGAAAGACTTTTCTCGTTATTCATCTGTTTGGTCGCCTTAGTTGCACAAAAGCGTATCAGCTGCGTTATGAAAAATGGCCTAAGCCCAGAGAATGTCACAGTGGTCGACTTATTATTTTAGCCCTCCTTTAAAAAAAAAAAAAAATCGGGAAAGTTTGCTTTTGATGAATTCAATAAAAGCAGCACTGCAACGGAAGAGATTTTAAGCTAAAATCATACAGCACGGGCGTAAAAGCTTAAATCAGCCAGATGGTCAAAGGTAGACAGAGTCTGCCCGCTTCAAACCCAGCCACTGAAGCTACAGTCCTCCAGACTATTTGCTTTTTTTCTTTCTTTCTTTTCTTTTTTCCCTGTTTAACGTGTTTTTTTTTGCCCCATTTTAAATATCACAACAAACAAATAAACAAAAGTGAACTTTCACGATTCACGTGTCACGAATAGTTCTTTCTGCCCGTGGAGAAGGGACAAGGCATCTTTTTTTGTTTGTTTGTTTTTGGTTCTGTTTTTGTTTTTGAAAAGGTGCATCGTCTCGAAGCCCCTGGGAAATGTGTTAGTTTTAATGTACCAGCACCTCATCTCTGGTCCCTGGGAAGGCTGCACGGCCATAACCAGAAAGGACAAGTCGAAAGGACTGCAGGGATTGCAGGCTGTGCTGTGAAACAGCTCCTGTCTTTTGAGTAATAAAGAGATCTAAATAACAACAGCTCCGGATAATAATAATAATAAATAACCGTGACCAGGGACTCTGTGGAGCAGGGCATGAATTCGGTGTGGTTTTGGTTGTTATTAGGAAACATTCATAAACTGTTCCCAAACCTCGAATAAACTCTATCCTCTCCTGGCGTAAAAATCTTTGCAATTCTTGTGGTCTCAGTGCCAGGGAGAGGCTACAATTACCTTCCAGAAAATTGTCCTGGTTCTAAGAAAGGGCAGAGATTTGGCCCTTTAGCCTTTATCCGGGACTGTGTCTACCTGTCTTGATAGGAGACGGAGTTTCTGATGTCCCTGGTCCGGGGAAGAGTGAGTGCGGCATGTGTAGAGGGGGCGGTAATAGCTATCTAACCTGCCCGGGTTCTCCTCTCCCCTCTCCCTTTCTCCCACCGCTATCGCTCCGTGCACAACGAGCATCCCCCCATTCGGGGACCGCAGGATCTCGCTCCCCTCCTTCCTCCCTGCCCTGGGGCTGGGCACTGTTCTGCAGGTTTGGGGCGGGTTCATGGCGCTGCGCGGCCGCCGTGCGGTCCCGGCGAGCGGCCGGCGGCAGCGGCACAGCCTGAAGCCATCTGTGTCCCGGCAGCGACAGAGCCCCACCGGCCCCACCTGTGGAGCCGCCGTGCCCACGCGTGGGGGCAGGTGCTGCCGCGGGGGGGTCGAGCTTCGGGTCCTGTCCGTGGCGCAGGTCTCGCTGCGCAGAGCCCTCGGGAGCCGAGAAAAGAAGGGGAAACCGCCGGAGCCGTCTGTTTTCCGGGGATGGGGGGTGAGGTGTTGTGGGTGGGGGGCAGTAAAATGTAATATTGGGCTCGATTTATAAACGATTAAACGAAATAGAAGGAGAACAGCGTGAAAAAAAAAAAAAAAAAAAGTGAACCATAAGGCAGAAGGAGTGCGTGTTTGCCTGTCTATAGGGGAGTGATCATCATGCACTGGCGCGGTCAACTTTCAAAGCACAAACTTGCTGCGTGGTTTCCTAACCTTAATGATCTTCGTGTCTGGGACTTGGTCCCCGACAGTCCCTGCCCAGCTGACCATGGTTCTGGTAATGACCGTGGTCAGGACGAGGAGACACTTTGCAGTCGTTTCCATCGCTGGTGCAGCTGTTCACGAGAAGCGCTGAGATGCGCAAGAGTGAAAAGAGCTGGTGAAGAAAACTACGAAAAAAAAGCTTCAGAGCATCCCCCCATTCGTGTGTTTACGGGGCTGAGCCGCGCCGGACAGCGGAGTGGGAGCGGACACGTGTGTCCCACTTGGCACCCCCTACCCTACTGCAGCCCCCACTGCAGCCCTCGCTGCAGCCCAGCGCTCGGGGCTGAGCCCTGCTCCTGCCTGTCCCCGGGGCTGCCCCCGGTGGGTCACCTCGGTGTGGGCAGGAGACATGTCCAGGACAACCCTGGTTACCTTCTGGACGTCTTTTTCGCAAACCCCTTTGGAAATCCGTTAAATCAAAGCCCTTCTCGAGGCTGGCAATTGCCCTTTGCATCCCCAAAAAGCGCAGGCTGAGGGAACTTGGACAGACCTCATCCCGCTGGGAATGGCAGCGCACAACCGAGGGACGTTTGGACAGTTTGGAAGAGGCGGTTAAGTCACGCAGAAAAAGGGTTTTGGGTTTTGGTTGGGGTATATTTTGTTCTCCAGAAAACACTATCAATTCTGAGTGGGTTTGTAGAAAAGGGGATAAATGGGGCGGTAGAGGAGTGCGCCCCAGCCCCCCACTCTCAGTTGCGTACCTGCGCTTCTCTACACAACCGCGCGGAGAGCAGAGCAGAGCCGCCCCAACAGGCGCTGCCCCCTCCTCCCTTCCCCCCCCCCCCCGGCCCTTCCCCCCCTGCTGCGCACCTCTCCCGGCTCCCTCCGGCTCCGCAGCCGGTGCAGGGCGCCCGGAGACTCCGTGCAGACGGAGGTAAAACGCGGGTGTTGGGAGCGCAACCGGCGTTGGCTTCGCCCTTGGGGGTCCCCTCGGGGGAGCGATCCCGGGGCTCTCCCCGCAGCGGAGGCGTCGACAAGGGAAGGAGGGGCCGAGGGGTCGGAAGTTGTGGGGGCTTTATTCGTTGTGCCCCAGATCCGCACCGCTCCCCGGCCCCCAGCAACCAGCTCCGCCGTGAGGATGCTCCGGGGCGGCTCTGCCCCGCTCGGGGCTCGGAGGGCCCGCAGCATCCCCCGCTCGCTGCAGCCTCGTCGTTCCCCTGGGCGAAATGCCGGCATATGGTCACGTTCACGAGCGTACGGGATGCTAGGGGGGCTGCTGGGTCCTCTCAGCTCCATGCTGCCCCCAAAAAGCTGATGTTCCACCCCCCCCAACCCCGTTATGTCACCCCTTCTCAGACTTGCGGGGAAACTCTGAGTTCCCTTGCTCCAGACTCTCTCTGGGGACCGATCCTGGAGCTCCCGTCCAACACAAAATTCCCATGTCAAGAGGAGCAAGGGGGTTTGTCTCGGAGAGTGTTTTCGAAGGTCAGGACACAGCTAGAAAGCCGAGCATTGCGGAGATCTTTCCCTCCGGCTGGCCAAACTGCCTGCTAAGGACGTGTTTGGGGGCAGGAGGCATGCTCGGAAGTTCTTGCAGTTCTCGGAAGGTTGTGGTTGTGCCTAGTTTCAGTGTTTACTCCCCGCACTGTAAATGTCACCAGAATACAACTTTAGTGCTTTGCGGTTAATTTTTTTTTTTTTTTTTGCCCGAGGTCTATCACTAGCATTAATTGTCCCAATAAATTGAGATATAGTGTGCATAATGCAATGTAACAATATGGTTATATTCCACGTGTATGACTTAATTAAGCTATTTGCAGCCTGATGCTGCAAGTCAACGGGTGTGCAAGTGAATTAACAATGTACTGTTCTCGTATCCTCAGGATGGTGCATAATTACTTTACTGGCGGTACATATCAATTTTTGATGATTGCAGAACACATGCTCACTTTACCAACAAGCGCTTTAATAACTCTCCATTGTGTTTTAAAAAAGCGTTGTTTGGAAATATTTGAAACAACGTTCGAGGTTCTGAGCGCGAGGTTTAGACGCAGTCTCTATTTTAGGAGGCTCCGAAGCAGCTCCCATCGCAGCCGTCGGGGCGGCGCAGGGCAGCGCGGCCGGGCCGGCTGCCGTCGAGCAGCGGGTGCCGGGCGTCGAGGGCCGGCGGCCGGCCTCCGTGAGGCCTCCGGGGAGGGAGGCGTGCGGGGAGGGGCGGGGGGGGAGTGTGGGGAAGGAGCCCCAGCACATGCTCCTGACATTTGCCAGCGGAGTAATGCAATTAGGAAACTCGATTAGAGGGCGAGGCTGGGGGATGTCTTTGTTCCCGGGAAGATGGTGCCGGGGTCTGGCCGGCGCGGTTCATCGTGCGCCTCCCCAGGCAAAGGTGGAGCTGGACGGGAGCCGGCCTCTCTCCTAATTTCTGCAACCCATTCCTGTTCGGGAGGCGGGTACCATCCATCAGAATGAGTTCCCCGCCCGGCTCGGAGTGGGGACAGGCTGCCTGCCCGCCCGGGCATCGCTACGCCCGGCCCGGCGCTCTGGAGCATCAAATCCCTCCGGTCAAAAAATAAACAATAATAATAAAGAGGTGTGGAGGTGTGTGTGTGTGGGGGGGGGGGGGATAAAATAAAGGCTCTAGCATTCTGTCCCTGGCACGCTCTCTCCGTGGCTCCGGATTCCGACTAGGAGTACCCCGAGAGTCGGGGGGCGCTGGGGCGGGTGGGTGCGCCTATCTGCCTGGGCTGGGTCTCCGGCGTAACCAAACGCACATGGCTTTCTTGGCTCGGGAGGGCATTTAATTACTCCAAGCTACGAGAGCTGGCTGGGGAGCGGGCTGCTAGCCCCTGCTGGGGCGGCGAGCAGGCTGCGGGCTCCGGACGAGGCGAAACCTGCGCGGCCTTGCGCGTCCCCCCGCGCCCCACTGCTCCGCGCCGCTCCCGGGGCTGGCAGCGCCTCCGCTCCGGAGCCTTCCTGGAAGAAGTCGATTTGTTCTTGTACCTGAAGCAGGTGATGTTTATGCAGAGACATATGAATGACAGCAGGAGTGAAGGACAAATCTAATAAAGCCTAATAAACCGTGAGAGTCTAAATGTCATTAAACTTACAAAGATGAGACTCCAAATCACCAAAAAGGTAAATGTCTTCATTAGTCTGATCTCTGAAGACTGTCGAACATTTCATTAATTTATAATTTATGATTGTTTGACAAATATTGAAAAGTATGTAAATATGAGGGGGATAATGTCTTTTCTGCGGGAGATAAGGAAATGACCCAAACTGTACGTGCCTGCTAGATTACACACGAGGTTCCATCTATCTGTTATCAAACTGTGCTTTCCCTTTATACAACATATTGTGCAACTGACAAGTGAAATAGTGCAGATAAACCAATGGTTTAAAACGTAATAAAGACAACAGCCATTTGCATTTTTTACATTTTATTACAAAGGTAATTTACTATGACACATTTCTGAATGTAATTTATGAAAACATTTTAAAGCAATTATATAATGTATACAGCACTTGGAGACACACAAAGTCTGATAAATAATAATCTTATGGATCTTCAGAGACTTTCTATAACGCTGAAAATAGAGACTTTCGCAGGAAAAAGCAACAGCAGTAAAACATAAAATCATAGAAATAAAATGCAGAATGATGAAATAAAGAGGAAATGGGTTTACTTCGAACTGGAATTGCAGCATTAGATATTCTAAGAGACAATCTCATCTATTCATCTATTCCAGAGAACTAGACCATCTAAGAACTTTTTTTTTTTTTCCTTCCTCTGCCTTCTGAAATAGGCTTCTTAAAGAGGGAAAGATTTCTGAGGAAAATATTAGAGGGTTTCTGAGGAACACATCTTGCATTCCGGTCCTTTTTGATGGACCATGAAGTGGACCTTCCAGTGGGGATCCTGAGGAGGAAAGGAGCAGAGTCAGTCTCCCTTCTCCTGTGACAAAGGGGAATTACCAGTTTATTACCCCTCTCCGGTGACGGGAATAGGGAGTAGGAGGCGATGCTGTGCACCTACGCGCCCCGAGGTCGGAGCGTGAGGCCGGGGCCAGGCGCACAGCAGGTCGGGGTAGGGGTCAGGAGCTTTCTGCCCTCTCCTCCCTGCGGTCAGCACCTGGCGAAACTTTTCACGGCCTCCCTGCTTGGCAGAGAGTGCAAACCTGCTGCTGTTACAGTGAATTCCACGCCGAGGCTGCCACTGGTGTGGTGGGTGAGCGGCACGGGGCTGCTTCCCGTCGGGGGCCGTGCGCCCCAGCACACCCGCCCCGTCTGTCTGGGGCTCCACGGCTCTCCGCGGCAGGCCCAAGGGCGCTGCACTGCCGCGGAGAGAAGGGAGAAGCCCAGAAACTGAGAGGGGACAGCATCACCTGGTCAAAGTCTCCAGGTGTCTTGAGCAAGGTAGTTGCTCCCAGAGGAGAGTGACAGAAACCCGTCGTGTGCTACTGCCTGGCTTTTTTTCAAAACCACCCAGTAGACAATAAGCGATGGAACAGAGTTTTGTAAAAGCCCCGCATTCCCCAGAATGGGCTCTGTGTCTTTGTCTTTACATAAAACAGTGTCCTTTGGCCAAATGTGCCTGTAACGAGCTTGTAAAACAAACCAGAAATCTCAGCTCTTCCTCAAGTCCACAAGCAAGTCGCTTTATTCCTAAATCTTGCAAATATGTTAGGAGTGTTAGAAGTGGGACTAAAAAGCCCCCTAGCAGAACTCGTTACCTGCTGTGAGCCTCACTGCCACAGATCCTTTCACCAGACATATTAAATCTCTTACCCTAAGAAAACAGGCACTTGCCACAATTGAAGCCCAACGTACTGGAGCAGCGGGACATAACAGTTTAGGGAACTTTGTATTTTCCTGGGAGGCCCTTCCGAGTGGAGGTCCCTCGCACGCCTCCCCCGAGAGGCCTGAAGGGACCAGAATGCCCTGGTTTGAGCGATTCCAAGGGCCCCATCAGAGATGTCCCTCTCGCCTCTCCTCCCTGCCCAGTGCCAACACCTCGCCCCTGGCCTGGCGCTCCGTTATTTAGGGAGCACAGGAGCTCTCAACGAAGCGGAGGGTGATTCCCCCCCAAAAAACTTTTTTATGCCACTCCCCCACCCCTGCCCCGTCGGTTGTCCCCGACGAAGGTGCCAGCGGCGCGGTGCAGGCATTTCAGGCACGGTGCCCAGTGTTGGAGATCGGTCCCCGACCTCCGGCAGCCAGGGACCGGGGCCGCCAGCCATCCGCCCCCGCCCTCGGAGAGCACGCTGTCATTCTTTCCCAGCTCTGAATTATGCGTTTTATTATAGATTATTTAATTTGATGAGCAACATTCCCACCGCCCTGAGCACAGTCTAAGTGGGAAAAGGTTTACTTGGCATTGCGAACCAATTTAATTAAAAAAAAAAAAAAAAAAAAGAAAGAAAAAAGA
This sequence comes from Netta rufina, assembly GCF_964035555.1. Taxonomy (NCBI): domain Eukaryota; kingdom Metazoa; phylum Chordata; class Aves; order Anseriformes; family Anatidae; genus Netta; species Netta rufina. The sequence goes on along the minus strand of NC_140132.1, from coordinate 1,131,810 downwards.
AAAAGCCGACGACACACACAAGCAAAAAAGATCTCCATGGAGCGGTAGAGGGCTGAGCCGGCTTTCACGGACCTGAGCTGAAAGGTTTTCCACCCAAACGAGCCCTCATCCTTTTTCCACGAAGGAGACAAGAAACAAGAGGTGTCCTGTCCTATCATCCAGGATCTGCTGCCAGGGCAGGTCCTCCCCGTCCAGTCCTTACACGGTTTTTGTGAGCATCTTGGCTAACAACTGGTAGTTGTTGAAAACTGGCAAAAACGTCCAGGAGTTTAAGTTCAATTTATGTCAGGCGACGGCAAGACCCTGGCACTTCATTTTTGGGGCATAAATTTATTCCAACACTCGCGGCTTTGTAACCTCCAATGAAAAGGGGGGGGGGAGGAAAGGCAGAAGAGGCCAGAGGCTCTGCTCAGAGAAACCCACTGATCCCTTAGTCATAAAAGTGTACAATGGAAAGGCTTTATTGTCTCTCGTTAAGCAGTTCATAAGTGACCCCGTTTATTTCTGAATAGCCATGTTTTGATGACTTATAGTATATGTAAAAACAAACTTTCCCGCGGTGTTTTTTTTTTTTTTTTTTCTCCGTCATGCTTTTCTTTTCAAACAGCCAGATTATTTTAAAAAGAAAAACACCCAGAAATGATAAATCGCGTCGCATAGCTAATGGCTGGAGGGCGCGTTTACCAATTCATAATCATTTATTCTTGGTGATGTATGACCCTTACTCTTAAATCTCAAAAGCTTCTATTTGAAGGTGTAAATAGCTTTCCCCCCCTTGCAGTAAACCTTACTGCATTAGCAGTGATTGATCTCCTGTACAATTCGTCCCAGAGTGCTATTTTAGAGGGGGAACACTGGCTTTTGGAGATTAACTGGGGAGTCTGTTACATATTAATGAACCTAGGAGATATACTAACGTTTTGGTAATTTAGTTATTTGTGTCTATAGCCTTCGCCGTTATTTTCTCTTAGACCCCCGCGGTTGTTATACATCGAATTAAAAAGTGGTCCTTCAGCATCATTTTTTCAGTGGCAACTAAACGCCATTTAATGTGAAAAACAAATGTTGACTTGTCTCTTGAAGGAAGTGTGCTTCTTGGCAAGACATCAAAGTGTTTTAAACTGTATTAGAAGGGTTTGTTAGTTTTCTTACCCGGAGCCTACGGTAATGTAAGAAAATAGCCTCTCGGTTGAGGCAGCCCGTCGGAGGAGGGAGCGGGCGCTGCGCAGTGCTGCGCATAGGTGCACGCTCCAGAGGCGGTTTTAGCTGCGGCAGAAATGCACGGGCACCTCTTCGCCTGGATTACAGCCTTAATTAACGTGCTAATGAATAGGGATGTTCATTCAAGAGTCGTCCGGAAACCCGTCTGGGAGAAGGAGTGAGGAACTCCTAGGTTGGGCTCAGCCTGCAGAGCGACCAGCTTCCCTGAGATGCCATTAACCTACTGCTCCTTAGCAGACACTCGGGCAGAGAGCTTCGCAGATGTCTGAGACGGGGCCGGGGAGGCGGCAGGAGGTGAAAGCCCTGCTGGGAGCCATCCCCAGAGCGGCTGCGGGGCGGGCAGGCTGGGGGCGGCGGGCACCGGGCACCGCGTACCAGGCACCAGGCACCGAGCACCGAGAAGCAGGCACCGGGCACGGCGCACTCCACGTCGGGGCAGCATCGCTCGGCTCCCGGCGACACATCTGGGTCGGGATGCTCTGGGGACTGGGGGAGGCCGGCGGGTTTTTCGCAGGAATGATGCGGGTCCGCTCCCTATTGGCTTTGACGTCCTGCGTGGATTTCTAAATTAGAGTTCATTATCCTCGGAGGTCGTTAAAGTAGGCGGCTCAGCTACGGATTAATGCGCGCAACCCCCTCGCTACAGCTGGCTTCGCCCTGCTCTGCCTGGTGAGCTCAGAAAGCAGGAGGAGGTTGCGGTGGGCAAGGAGAGGGAGTGGTCCCTCCTGCCCTCCTCCACGCCATTTATCGCTGGTGCCTGAAAGGTTGAACCGCAGTTGGCCACCAGCCTGGAGAGAGCAGCGAGAGGATCCTCAAGTCAAATGGATCTGCTCTTATTTCTGAAGGGAACAAGCATGGTTCTCCCCCCGCGTTCCGTCTCAAAGTTAAACGGTTGTTTAGGACATACTCGAGAAGCAACAGTCTTTGCAAGAACCTTGTTTTCCCCTTCTTCCCCTTGTGAATAACAAAGCGATCATAGGCTACTCGGCCAGTTGGCGAGGAGAGAACTTTTGTTTTCTGGGGCGATTTATGTTCTTTATAAATATGTGGTTTGGAAAATAAAGAGACTTGAAAACGTTGTTACAATGAAAAAGGACAAATTAGAAGACATTTTCTGTGATCAAAGGAGGAAGAGAAAGCGAGTAGGGGTATTCAAAAAGCTTGACTTATTCACACAACTCCTTTGGAGCCCAGGGGCAACAAGCGTGTCTTACATTGAAAAGGCGGCTCTATTCAGAGTGCAGGTGCGAAGTGGTGTGGCACATTCTGCCACATTATGTAAAGGTTGTTGGAGATTAGTGTTCAGACTTAATAACTAAAGCGCTTGATTTACATTGGAAAAAAGCCCCCTCATCCGTGAAAGCAAAATAATTTAACGCGTGATCATTTCGAGTGCTGCTGATATCCTAATACTTGCATTGTTCTCGGCCAAGTACTAGAGGAGCACGGATTGATGCTTTTGGGAACCTATCATTTACAGCCACTGAACTCTGCTCAGAACAGGAGGTCTGGAGGGGAGATAAAAGAGGGGCACAAGATAAAAGTTTCACATTAGAAAAAAGAAAACAATATAAATGTGACAATTCCCCTCCTCCCCTCACACATTTCTGCGGTTCCTTGGCGAAGCAGCACCCAGGTCTGCAGAGCCGAAAATTGGGCTGAGGTCTCAGGCACTTTCCTACTCCGCCTTCCCCCGTCAGAGCAGAATTACTTACCTTACTGATTATTCATATTTATGTAAATGTCATTAGTTAATGTAACTTTCTATAAAAAGATAATCAGGCGAGAACGGAGCATAGGTATTACCTTAAGTGCATTGGCTCTGCTTGTTTCATTCATATGTTAATACACGTGATGCAGTAGTGCCAGGCGTGTGGAGGGGGGAGTGGAGGGGAGGGGAGGAAGGCAAGGGAAAGAAATTAAATAATAATTACAAAGCCCACAAAGGCTTTAAGTTTGCATTTGCGGGATCAAGGAGCACGATGCCTTCTGATACACTGAACAAAGGGGGACCAGGCGCCGTCCCAGCCGCTCCGGCTGCCCGGGCATTCCGGCAACTTTGGGTGGCTTTTTTTGTTTGTTTCCTCTCCTGGAGGAGAATTTTGTGCTTCCAACCGCCTTGATCTATTCAAATTCTCCTGCCGGACCGAGACCCTCCATTTCCGAGCAACCCAAAAGTATCTTTAAACGTGACACGCACCAATTAAAATTGCAATACCTTTTTGCATCCCTCTTTAGTGTAAGCATTTCGGGGCCATTTCCATAAATTCTCTACGAAAATAAAGGCTATAATGGAAACAAGGTGAGAAAGCTGTTAACCATTGTTTCAGCAAGAAAAGGTCGTAAGTCAGGCAATTGGTGTCTGACCTGTCAGGATAAGTTATAAAGGCTTTATTCATGCAGTCGCTCACGATTTTCTCAGCTCTCACAAAAGTGTTTTTATGATTCTGTTTTCTTACCTCGTTCCTTAATTAAAAAGCTGAATGATTAGAATAGCACCTGCATAATGTCTGTACGACGCCTGCATACTAATTCCCGAGTCTTTACATCTAGTAATTATAACATAAAATCAGAGATTGAATAAAACAGAAGGATTTTGCCCCTAAAGCCATGCTAATCCCCTTTTAAAAGAGTCTGCTGAAATAATTCAGAACAATTTCCGGAAGTTGGATTACCGACTCTTTTTTGACTATTTACAATGAAATGATATTTCACACTTAAAGGAGTCTCTATTTCTACAACAGGTTTTAAAAGGTGGCCTGTTTTCCAGACAATAACAATCCAGTGACTCCTTCAGTCTTTTTCTACCGATATTTTTTTCCCTTCCTCCCAGCAAGATCTTCATTTTTACCAAGTATATGTGGGGATTAATCTGTCCTCAGGTAGAGAGAACAAAACCTCCCCCTTGAAACCGCCCGTTGAATTCCCTCTCCAGGACTTCCAGCTCCGCCACCCCCGACCCCTGGAGGACTAAGACTGCAACAAAACAGCCCAGTTGTGCCCAAGTTCAGATGCACCCAGTTTCCCAGCCACTCGCGGGAGGAGGCGGTGGAGCAAGGAGCTCCCATTGCTTCACTATTGCCCCCCCAGGGCAGAAGATAATTTAAGCCAGCAGTGACTAGTCAAAAGTTGGAGAATAATACATATATAATACATACATACATACATACATACATACATACATACATATATATATATATGTCTTCCCAAAACAGCTGGTTGTGGAGGAAGGGGGGAGATCTGAGCTTTTGTTTGGCTTTCAGAGAGGGCTCAGGCAGGTATCCCAGGGGCAGCAGAAAGGCAGGGAGCAGAGCAGTGCCGGTGGGGCCTCCCCGGCCAGGCAGTGGAGCAGCCCCCCCCAGCTTGACCCGCGGCCACTCCCTCCCCCGGCACCCCAAGGTGGCTTCCCCAGTCTGCGCATCACCAGCACAGCGACCCGGAGACAGGTTTCGCAGCAGTAAGGAACCGATCCTCTGGGTGACATAGGCTGGATGGGGAAAAAAATAAAAATAAAAATCAGCCGATTCAATGGGGTGTCCTGTTTATTCTAAGGAAAAAAAAAAATTTTCGTCGTAGCCAGGCATGCTCCAGACCAGCCAGTGGGCTACTGCCACAGTTGAGGAAGAAATCGAGCCTGGTGTGCGGATTTCCAGCGGCGGAGCTGGTGCCCGGTGCCGCGGAATCCCGTCCCCGGGTCCCATTATAACCATGGGAACGACGTGCTCTGTTGGGATCTCAGAAATGGTACATATCCCTTAAGTAAGCGCTCCCCTTGTTTGTTTACCCTAGCTTACTTTCATTTATATCCCAGGAATATTCTTGCACCATGCAACACACGAAAGGACAAAAGGTGTAAATAAACTACCATATGGCCCGGAGGTTTTAGCGGAGCTGGAGCCGCTTAGTGAGTCATGTGGGTGATACTGGGAATCCGACTTTTCTCCTGCCCCCACTCCACATTAAGCTCTGCTTCTCCGTGCTCCCCTTCCACCTTCTCATGACAAGTCGCATTCATGTCACGACTGGCTTGGCAGCTGGCTCTTCCCTCAGGCTGGAAAAATCGAGATACAGAAGGGATGGGGTGGGAAGAGTGCCTGTATGGGTGTCTGAACCTGTACGTGCATGTGCACAGACAACTGGAAAACTGCTGTTGACATAACAAATGTGTGTGTGAGTGTAAGTGTGAGTGAGTGCATGAGTGTGTGTGAGTGTGTGTGTGACAGCATGTGTGTGTGAATGTGAGTGTGGGAGTGAGTGTGTGCATGAGTGGGAGTAGGTGGGAGTGTGGGGAGCATGTGTATGAGTTTTTGTGTGAGTACAAATGTGTAAGGGCCCACACACAACAACCCCGGCCCATTTCAGGCATTGTTCGTGGGGAGGGGGCTCAGCCTCTGTTGACTGCAGTGGGAGCCCAGACCAGGCCATGCTAGCCCCTCTGAGCAGGCACGGAGGGCTCAGCAGGCCGATGCACACCGAGGCAGTTGACAAGAAGCTTTTTCCAGTTGTAATCCATTTCAGGGATTCTGTCCCAAAGAGCTCAGCCCTACTCGGGGCTGGCGAGGTGAAATGCGTGGAGCAGCTCACTGCACCTATCGTCCCTCTGCTTCTCTCAATAACACATTGGAAATGGGCTTTGGTTACTGATTCATATTTCTAATCTTAATTTCCTGAACATACAATGTTCTTATGTTAAATGAATGGTCTTTAATTAATGCACTTGCACAATGCAGGGGCTTGCATGGGGATCGATGATAGGAAACAACAGGGGATGGTTCCCTCCAAAATGGTTTGTCAGCATTGAGAAAGAAAAGGCAACGTCTATGAAAGGGACACTAATAATGCCCACGCGTCTCTCACCATGTTGTCTGAGGGGACATTCCTTTCCTTGTTGACAGTCAAGTGTAATAAGTACATGTCTTCACTCAGTCATTATAGACTATAGAATTGTATTCTTTAATTAGCATGCACTGTTAGCCCTCCTTTCCTTTATGTGCCAGTTTTTGTCTTTTACACATCAGCAAAAATGTTTTCCTTCCATTTTTTATTTTTCTTGAATTCTTTTCTTTCTTGAATTCTTTTCTTGCTCTCTTTCTCTCCCTCTTTCTTTCTGGAGTCGAATGCGTTCTTTATTGACAATATTGCTGCCAGCCAAAGCCAACTTGTTGTCATATCTGGGTGTTAGGCAACTTCTTCCAAGTTTTCCTCCAAAAAAAAAAAAAAAAAAAAAAGCGGAAAAAAAAAAGGCGAAGCGGCAGTGCGCATGCGTCCCGCGAGGGCTGCTGTGTGCCCAGGGCTATAGCCGTCCAAACGGCAACGCCGAGCCTTAAAAAGTCACGCGAAGAAAATATGAGCAAGTTCAGGAGCTGCGAAACCCTGCAACATATTAAACTCGGTCAGTGGAACACGCAAATCGAAGCGGGATTACCTTTGGGTACTTCAAGCGATGAAAGGATTTCCTCTCCGAAAAAAAAATAAAAGTCTCAGCACCTTCACAGAAAGTGTCACTGCGACGGGGACTCCTTTTGGGGGGAAAGTCCTTCAAACGAGCAATTTTAGCCCTCGCCCGCCCCGCCGGCACAATGACCCCTGCGGGGGCTCGGGGGAGCTGAGCCCTTCGGGGCGGCCCCAGCAGGCACCTCCCGCCAAGCGCCGCTGACCTCCGACGGGAAGCGTGTGTGAAGGGCTCGGCGGGCACCGGCGGGGGGACCCGGCGACACAACGACAAAAGGACAGGGCTGGACAAGGCAGGAACTCGGCTCACACTGGGCTCCACTTTCGCACGCCGCGCTTCGGCCCATATGGAAAGATTACCTCGTTTGAAGACCCTGCTCTGAAAACCAGGATCTCGGAAATTAAACCAACGAGGTGCCTGGGTTTGGTTTGGTTATTTTAATGCAAATGCCAACCTAAAACGATTAACATTAGAAGAGGTTAAAGACCAACAAAAACCACGAGTTAGGACTTGATTGTATACCACGTATAAACCAGTTTGAGAATTTCTTTTTCCAACTACTATAGAAACCAACAGAAAGACAAGATCGTCTACACAGTGTTTTAGGAATGGCTCGGTATCGCCAGTACAAACACATATTTTTAAAATTGCACATTTGTAAAAATAACCATAGAAATGATAGGTTTATAAATATTTATTGTAAAAAAAATCAAATATTAAAAATAAATAGTATGTTCAAACACACAACAGCACGTTCCTTCATTACCAAATGGGATGAAGGAAAATATGGAATATAAGAAGTCTGAAAAGAGATACAACATATCAACATTGCAAATATTTTTGCAAGCTACATTTTCAGAGACGTTTCTTCTCTGTACAGTTCACATGTGGTAGATTTTCCCATAAATATGACAAGATCCGGGATTAATAATAACAATAATAATAACAACAATAACAATAACAATAACAATAATAATAATAATAATAATAATACCCATTCCACTGCAGTTTGACTCGGTCTTTACTCAGGAAAAGTCCCATTAAATTAATGGGGTTGCTTAGAATGGCAGGATTCAGATCATTCTGTAGCAACTAAAATAGAAGTACACTGATGAGTTACAAGGTCAAGGAATTCGTTTTACAAACAGAGCATTTAATGATCTCCGATGAGAAACTCCTAAATAAGCCCTTAGAAGGGAATGGTTTCAGTCCACACAGTGATGTTTATAAAATGAAGATACAAAAGAGGTGTAGTTCGACTATCTTTACACTTACGGACAATAAAACATGGGAGCATATGGAAGCCATCGCTTTGAATGCGTTAACAACTTCGATACATTGCAGTATATACACGCTTAATAGGTATTCGGACTGTTAAAACGATCAAAGCCTTTACTCTTATGTGTGTGCTGTTGCTTTCATTCTACTGGAAAGAAAACGTTTGTTGGTCACATTCTGGTGGCAATGAAACTCAACAGTTCTTCCTCCCCAAGAGCTGCATTCTGTGCAGCATATGTGTAGGAATAATTTATTAGACAGAAAAGTTCAGAGGATAAAATGCAAAAATGGACATCATTTCAGCTTTTGAGCAGTAAGGTCATACAGACATCTATGGACATCTGTACATAGACAGTTTCACGCAGACACTGACACATATATCCAGATGTATGTCTATACAGAGCATTCGATAGTTTAGTATTTTCTGCACCCTCTGGGCCCCTAAAGTTATCTTTAAAAGTTTGATTTTATCTCTTTAGAAACGGTTTAAAGCTAAGGGGCAGGGTGAGTTTGACAGAGAGGAGAACAAATCGCTGACAAAGAACCTTTTACGTTTCATCAGCGTTGTTAGGACGACGAGCAGGAATGTCTCAGATAATAACTCCCACTTCAAAGATTTCTCAGCTCAATAGAAATTGGACCATCCTTTTTATTCAACCACAAGGGCTGGCACTAAAGACGACTCAACTGTTTGAAATTTTTTTCATCGTGTTTATTTTTCCCCTATTCACTGGGGTACTTGGATAAAATAAACAACAAGACAATTACTGGAACATGGACTTCTAACTTTCCCGGGCCCATGGTCCAGTGCCCATGTCCCCGGCCGGCTCGGTGTCAAGTTTCGCGCCCCGCGGAGGCTGCCCGGCTCTCCGGGGGTGCCAGGGCGGCTGCCGAGGCCCGAGGTCTTCGGGGGGTCGGGGGCGGCCCGGAGGGGCTCCGCTTCCTATCCTACCTCCCTTCGAGAGGACCGAGGCCGAGGGGTGCGGCGCCGGGGGCTCCGGGGCCGGGTTTTTTGGCCGGGGGCTGCCGGCGAGTGAGGTCGGAGGCCGCAGCCTCCCTTCGGCCTGGGCCGGAGGCTGCAGAGCCTGCCTCGGGGTGAGGGCGAAGCCGAGCGGGCCGCATCCCTGCCGAAAGGCCGGGGGTGGAGGAAGGATGTCCGTAGCGAGGGGCAGATTGAGTGTATTAAGCTAGCATGAAACCAAAGGTCAGTGCAAATGTATCTTAATAGACTGTCTCAAATGGAGTGTGCCTCCTTTGAAGGCCGCTTGCTATTGCTCTCCTCATTACCATAGCGATCCTAACGTAGCATGCTGATGCACCATAAAACTCACACTTTCAACCCCAAAATCAGGCCCTTTGAACAACCCGAGCTTGATTAGACCTTTCTCCTTTTCTTTTCCCCCTTAAAAACCATTTCCTTGCCTTTAGAAACTCGCCCTCAAATCCCAAAAGCATTCTCTGATCCCGGCAGAAAGCAGAAACAAAAGTGAGCTGAGACGACGGTTCAAGCAGGCCTTTTCTTCCTGACATTCTTATCCATTTTTATTATGATCTGGAACAAGTGCCCTGTTCGCGTGGGTTTTGTTTACCGGAAATTAAATGAAAATGATTTAGTTCACGTCAAACAAAAATATATACTTGTATACACAAGAAAAAGGGCCTCTTAGACGTAAATATTATGTCCTTAATGAAAAGACTGGACGGGCTCCAGACTTCGCCTTTCACTATTTAAGTATGACTTGCCTATTGCCATAGAAATCCTAACTTACCATGAAGATTCACCGTTGTGAAGAAATACTTCTTTGTGCGAGCTTTCTTTGATGTCTAAGGCATAAGATTCAGGCTTTCAGCTGTGTCTGTCTAGATTACCTTGAGAGCAACGGGGTAGACATCTGTAACAAGCAAATGAAAAATTAAAGGTGATTAGCCCGCACATCCAAACACTTGTGCAAAAAGTGAAATAAAGAAATAAACAGATCTCAGGACAAGACGGAAACATCCTCCCTGCCCGCAGCTGCCTCTCCTACCTTTTCATTTCAACAGCCCAAGTTTCAGGGGCTGCAGGGCCGGAGGGCAGCAATCGCCCCCCCAGTTTGGGCTCCTCTCGCATTTCTCTCGACTGGGTGAGTCGCTGCGTGCCCCTCCCGGCACGGACACACCGATGCTACCACTCGAGAGGAATCAACGGGGCGTAAAACCCCCAAAAGTTGAGCACTTCGTGCGCGTGAGGCAGGGGACCCCGAGTTAGTGCGCCAGGAGGAAAATTAAGCTGCAGCAGGGGGGATGAGCTCTCTGCGGGGGTGTTTGTGCCACTGACCGGCTGTTTATTTTCCTCCAGCTTTTACATTTCTGGATGCGAATACGCACATCTGTATATCTGTGTGCACGAGCGCTTGCACACACGGCAGCCCATCACCTGAGCGCAGAGGTGGTGCACAAGGGGAGAGGGGAAGCGGCTCCAGCAGCCTTCTGCCTGCACGGAGCGAGCCGTGGAAACCTCCTCCAGCAGCCCCGGCTATTTATTTGCTTATCTGCTATTCTTAAACGTCATTAAATTAATTAAAACAGCACCATTCGGCAGTTTATAGCTACCCCACCGGAGGGTTTTGTGATTTTTTTCTCCCTTTCTTTCTCTCTCTCGTCCAGAGGAGCCACCCCGGCATGTTTGTGTAGGGTCCTGGGGCACGACAAGCCTGCCAAAGCCGCGGTGCTGCTCGCTACGAGGATCTATCCCTGGCTTTATTTTCGCAGGGCCGTGGAGCAGCGGCCCCAGGCCCCCCGCTCTGCCGGGGGTCGCCCGGCCCTAGCCTCCCCCCCCCGCCGTGACGTCACCGGGCCGGCTTGCGGGGGCATTGCTACCCCCGGGCTGCCTCGATTAGCTACTGCCGGCGGGTAAATTATATATCTATATGTGTGTGTGTATATATGTATATATAGTTCTATGCTGCAAGAGGGAGAAGTGGGGGGATGCTTTACAGAAACGTCCATCGAGCGAGTTAATTAATCAAAAAATTTAATGGATCCATTTTGTACAACTTGGTAACAAATAATAGCTTATTTATATATATTTCTTTAAAAAAACCACACTCACACAGAAAATAGCGGGCAAACAGAACACTCCAGCACGAGATACTGTTGACAAGAGGAAGTCTGTACAGCTACAAATGTGTGTGAAACTGCTTTGTTTTTTGGGGTGGGAAGGGGAAGGGGAAGGGGAAGGGGAAGGGGAAGGGGAAGGGGAAGGGGAAGGGGAAGGGGAAGGGGAAGGGGAAGGGGAAGGGGAAGGGGAAGGGGAAGGGGAAGGGGAAGGGGAAGGGGAAGGGGAAGGGGAAGGGGAAGGGGAAGGGGAAGGGGAAGGGGAAGGGGAAGGGGAAGGGGAAGGGGAAGGGGAAGGGGAAGGGGAAGGGGAAGGGAAGGGGAGGGGAGGGAAGGGGAGGGAAGGGAAGGGAAGGGAAGGGAAGGGAAGGGAAGGGAAGGGAAGGGAAGGGAAGGGAAGGGAAGGGAAGGGAAGGGAAGGGAAGGGAAGGGAAGGGAAGGGAAGGGAAGGGAAGGGAAGGGAAGGGAAGGAAGGGAAGGGAAGGGAAGGAAGGGAAGGGAAGGGAAGGGGAAGGGAAGGGAAGGGAAGGGAAGGGAAGGGAAGGGAAGGGAAGGGAAGGGAAGGGAAGGGAAGGGAAGGGAAGGGAAGGGAAGGGAAGGGAAGGGAAGGGAAGGGAAGGGAAGGGAAGGAAGGGAAGGGAAGGGAAGGGAAGGGAAGGGAAGGGAAGGGACTCTGGGGACTTGTAAACAAACTGGAGCGAGGTGGTCAGAGGCGGGGCTTGTGGGGCGGAGGGGGGAAGGAGGCAGCAGCCCTCCGGGGCACGGAAGCCGGGGCTCAGGTCTCTGCCTCCCCAGGGACGAACTCCCGCCGCGGCTCCTCTCCTCCTCTCCCGTTCGGTCTCCCCGTGCCCCGCAGCCGCGCTCCCTGTCCCCAGCCCGCCGGGGACCGCCCTCCGCCGCCTTCCGGCCCTAGCAGCAGGGTCGGGGCTGCCCGTCGGGGCGCGACGGCGGGGGGGGCAGCGAAGGGCCCGGGAGGGCCGGGAGGGCCACGGGGCCCCGCGCCCTGACACACGTACCATTCACTCAGGTTGGCGGCGGGCAGCGCGGGCGCGGAGGGCTCTGCGTGGGAACACGAGGCGGGGGGTTCCCGGCCGGAGTCCGAGGAGGGGGACACCAAGGAGGGCGTGGAGGACTCGTAGCCGGAGCTCGGAGGAGGGGATTTGCAGTGCACTTTCATGTGTTTTCTCAGGGAGCTGGGGTGGGTGTAGGACTTGTCACAGCCTCTCACTTTGCAGTTGTAGGGTTTGTCGCTGGTGTGGACGTGCGAGTGCTTCTTCCTGTCACTGCTGTTGGCAAAGCGTCTGTCGCAGCCCTCGAATTCGCATTTGAACGGCTTCTCCCCTGCAGGAGGCAACGGGCGAGCACAGCCGTTATTAAGGGGGCTGCGGGGCACCCCTGACCCTGCCTTCCCTCTCTCTGGCCCTAGGCACGGCTCCCCCCCGGGGCTGCTCCCCCCCGGCCCATCCCCGCCGAGCTGCCCCGGCCGCCGCCCCCAGCCCTCCCGGCTGCGCCGCTGGCTCCGCCGCGGGAGCTCCCTGCCCGGCCAGCTCCAAGCCACTCCTTCTCCTGCCCTCCGTGTCGACGTGGGGTTTTGTGAAAAAGACAAAGCCCCGAGATAAGGAAAACTTAGAGGCCAAGTGCTCTGTCCAGGTAAACAATGAGCGCCGTCCCTGCGGGCTCTAGTGTCACGCAGAAGGAGCGGTCAGTGACTTATCCCTGGGAACGTTTCTACGTTAAATACATTTCTCACACTCCCGGAGGTGTAGATGGAAACATACATACACCACCTCGCTAGATCGCATCTCCTTCACTCTTCTCTCACGCTAATTACAATCCCGGGGAAGACCTGCATCCCCCTGGTCTTCCCCGCTGCCCGACTTGCTGATGCCATGCGTTAAAGCCCCAAATGTTGCTAAAAGACAGCGATGGTAGGGGGCAAAACGGTAGGGATTCGGCTGGAGGATGACTAGGCCAGTGCACGGTTCTGTCGGGGGAGTAGGATGCTCTTTCCATTTGAACCTATTCAGTCATGGAAGGAATTGCAATCGGGATTAATTTGTCGGGTAATATGATAGGTGACGTTAAGCATAATAGAAATATAATCGTGTTGCCAGAGTCGTGTGCGAGTTTAACCTCGGATGGCGTGGACAGGGCATGGTACACGATATAGAGGAGGTTTTCAAGGAAACGTGCCACAGACAGCTTCAGGATGCAGTGATGAGTACGTTATTGTCCCTGATAACAGCAAACTGCAACAGCTTGCTTGCCAAGGAGCACGCAGATCCTGCAGCATCCGAGTGTGAAAATAAACTTCTCATCCATCCAAAGCCCAAAAGTATCGGGGAGCAGAGGACACCACAAAATATACAGCCGAACCTTAAAGGTGAAGAGCAAACAAAGCCACTGTGCTCACCATCATGGCGTATATGGTGGAAAGGTCTTTGAACATGTATAAAAGCTTCGAGGTTTTGTGTTCTAATTTGTTGCCCCCCCTCCCCCACCCCCGATCGTCACGATTAAATTTTGGAGGGACGCAGCCCACCTCTCGCTCGGCTCTGAACACGGACACATAAAGGAAGGCATTCCAAATATTTCACATGAATGCATTTTATGCAAGGTGGGTGGGAAAAAGCTCATGGCTTCGCCTTTAAAGTATGTCCTTTCCACTGTAATAATCAATGCCGATCTCTCAAACCGTGCACCGCTAACATTTGCACAGAGGATTGGTAAACACCTGGCATCAGAGAGAAGGGGGGGAGAGGTTAAAAACAAGGTCTCTTAGAAAATGATGCGAGTTGTAACCAAATACTGTCCCTATACACTGGTGTATATGCATAGGCACAATCACAAATATAATCTAATTACAGCTCCACGTAAGGAAACAATTTGACCTTCAGCATCTAAGTTGAGACAACAAATCAAGGATATTAGTGTAGTACAAGCAAGCAGTAAGTTAGGAGACCCCAGGGAAAGCCATCCTCATAAGCACTCCGGCTGTGCAAAGTGAGTTGCATTCAGGTAAAAGCGGGCTGCGGCGCGTTCTCCTTTCTCCTGAGTTGAAAAATGTGAAACTTGGCTTAACCCCGTGAGAGAGCCTCCGAAAAGCCCCTCCGTGCGCTCAGATAGCGACGGGGAAGAGGGCAACGTTTTCGCAGCCGCCTGCTCTGCATTCTCGGAACGCCTCGCTAAAGAGGAGCCAGCCGAGCCGTTTGCAAGTACGCGAGAGATGCTTTTTCAAGTTTCGCGAGAGAGGCTTTTTCTTACGTGGAAATCCCTACCCGCGAGGGAGAGGCCACGTTAAAGCCCGGGCACCGAGGTGCGGCGATGCAGCCACGCAGAAAGTTCCCCGGGCGATGGAAGGAGCGCAGGAGCCCAACCCCGCCATTTTAACCCCACACTTGTAGCTGGTGCCAAAGCGGTCGGTGCAATTCGACTGCGAAACTGGGGCATAATCCCCCGGCTCCGGGAGTGTATTAAGGTATTTACGAACTTCTCCGGGAGGTGGGAGGCCGGCTGTGGCGGCCCCGGGGCTGCGGGCGAGGCGCGGGGGGCGGCCTGGAGGGGGAGGGCTGCGGCCCCCGCCTCGCCCCATTGTTCCCGGCCCTGCTGGAAAGGCGCAAGGGGGGGGGGGGGGGGGGGGGGGCGGTCGCGCCCCCCAGCCCGCTGCCGGCTTCGGGGACGGCCCCGAGCGGGGAGAGCTCGGCCGTCGTCTGCAAGTCTTTCGCCTGCTCCCCGGCCTGGGAGAAATCCGAAGTCATGAATATTTGAGGAGGCAATAATTTTCCTGTTGAATCTAGGACTGTCTTCATGAATAATTTGTAGCGAGTTCTATTAGGGTTTCAGAAACATTTCGCTTTTGACAACTTCTGGGTGTTTAATAGAAACGGTGGAACCATAAAGGCCCTGCAGGAGTTTTCACAATACAGCAATTAATCACCGGGAAAGTTAAAGTGAAAAGTACAGACGCACGGAATTATGTTTAATAAACGCAAGGCTCCGATCTCGGGTTTGCCCTGAACCTGCCTCTCCGATGTAGGTCACTTTCCCCAAGAATTTCACCATTTTCTGCTTCAGAGACTTCAAACAGTGAGGCCGTTAAAGAGCAGTAAAAGTTTGTTTACTTAAGTAAAACACTGTCATTAAGGGATGAGCTCTCCCGGTTAACGGCTGTACCTGTTCTGATCCGCCTAGGAGATGGCTCGGATACAAATTATGTGACCCGGGGATACTCCTTTCTTCTCGAAAAGGGAACCGAGAAGCCAGCAGAGGAACCCAACTTCGCTGTTGCCCCCCCCTCCGCACAGATCAGCTACTCACAGAGCGATGGAAAAATAATTAGGTGACGAGTGATGCTTGTTGTAAAATCTCTGTGCTATGCTTAGACGATAGCGATACGAAATTAGTATATATGTCATGCATATTATACCACGTCGAGTTATAGCATAAAAATGAAACTCCTCGAAGGTCAAACCGCACCGAGCATGGGGGAAGGGGAGTTTTATGAACTGGAGGGCGAAAAAAATCGTTTGGCTGTAAGCAGATCTTACAATAGGATTATGTAGTTCCCCTCGCAGTGCATAAGGCTGTACAGGAGGGGGTGGGAGGTGGAAAACCCTACACTGGAACAGATTACATTTTCCAAAAGGGACTTATTTATCTTCTTCCTCAGATTAAAAAAAAAAAAGAAAAAAAGCCAGCGCTACAGACTACAAACACCGTCTGCTAAACTAATTAATACAACTTCACAAGCTGCTTCTGGAAGTGTGAAAACTTTCTACGTGTAATTTCATTATTTCATTAATTATAAATGCTTTCCTGCCCGGAAGAGTTCAAACATAGTTTTGCGAGATCGTCCAGCGATTTATTTTATTTTCTCTTAGCTAGACTAACAGACATTTCTGACACATGTCCCAATTTCACTTCACATATCTGCAAATGACATTTCAAAACGTACAGGCCGAAACAATACCGGGTTTTCTTCTCCTCTTTTTCCCTCCCGAGAATCAGAACTTGCAACTCTCCGTATCTGCGAATGCACGGAGTCCCCGGCTGGCGATGCTCATTAAAAATGTCAGTGTTATTCAGATCAAACATTTGAAACCTCCTCTGACCAAAACAAAACTGTTGAACGAAAAGGTCGCAGCTGTGTTATTCTCACAATGTTAGAGCAGCGACATCTCAGCGACATCAGTCAAAACTGACTAGACAAGTTGTAACTCTTATTGTTCACATTTAATTTGTGAGCTTACACAATGATTTCATTTTTTTCCCCAACTACTTTAAACTGAAAAAAAAAAAAATCCTCGCCTGCGTGAAGAAACAGAAATTGTAGCTATATCACTCGGTATTTTCACAGATCTACCCACATACACGGTACAGCACTCTCCGCACAAGCAGCAAAAATATGGACAAGAATTCAATAATTCTGAGATTTGTTCTCGCTCACCTCCCCCCCACCCCACTTTTTTTTTTTTTTTATTTCTCCCCCCTCCTTCCAAACGGTAAAGAAGCAAACAAATCTGAGAATTTATTTTCCACAAGTACTTGGCATGCATTCAATAACAACGCAAAGGATACATTAAAACAAAATAAAGCAAAACTGTATGCTGAATAACACACAGAGAGAGTAAAGAGAGCTTTACATACTGACCTGTATGAGTTCTTTTGTGTATTTTGAGATTCTCTGATCTGGCAAACACTTTGCCACAGCCTGGGAAAGGGCAGGGGAAAGGTTTTTCACCTGTGTGGACTCTGATGTGATTTACAAGTTTGTATTTGGCCTTGAAAGGCTTCCCTTCTCTTGGACACTCTTCCCAGAAACATATGTGATTGGACTGCTCGGGTCCTCCAACGTGCTCCACGGTGACATGAGTCACCAGCTCGTGCATTGTGCTGAAAGTTTTCGAGCATAATTTTTTGGGAGTATGGTCCAACTCAATCCACTTACAGATGAGTTCTTGTTTGATGGGCTGCCTCATGTAACGAAAGAAGGCCCCCGGGCCGTGGTGTGGAGCCAGGTTCACGTTCAGATTCATGCCACCGTAGCTATGAAGCGAAGAAGCAGCAAAAGGATCTGTCCTGGAGCCTGGTACTTGAGTGAAATGTTCAGACCTGGTGTACATTTCTCCAGGTAACCCCAGTCTTATCTGTCCGTTTAGATGGCCACCTGGAGCTGCATGGGGAGGCTGCTCATGGAGTCCTGTGAACAGAGAGGGATTCCCAGCTTCTGAGTGGTGGTGCTGGTGGTGACCATGGTGTCCGGGATAGCTACCTGTTGTTGAGACAAACAGTCCGTGGTGAGAACTTGCAGCGGGGTGCTGCTCGGTCAGCCCTGGCATGAGTGGGGCCGGCAAGTCTCTGCATATGAAAAAGTCCCTACCTGCTGCCAGACGCTGGGCTGTGTGAGAGATGGGGTAGGGTACTGCTGGTGACTGCGCCGGGCCAAACGCTCCTGTTTGACTAGAGACCACCCTGGGCTTGGCCTGCCGGATGATGAGGATGATGATGATGGTGGTGGTGGAGCTGGTGGTGGGGCTGAGGGGCAGGGCCGAGCTTAAAGGCCGCGGGGCGATGCTGTGGAGGAGGGCTGAGGAGGAGGATGGTGGCAGTGCCCCATGTGTTCTGGCCCGAGGCGGGACCTCGGCGGCGTGCTCCCCCGGCGGCGTGGGCGCCGTGCGGTGGGGGTGCCCGGCGAAGGCCGGGAAGGCCGGCATGCTCGGAGGGGGGCGGTGGTGGTGCTGAGGGTGAGGAGCTCCCGCCAAGTCTACTAAGCTCAGCGCCGTGCTCCGCCGGGAGGAATGCAGTAGGGTCCATCACTGGGATCCCCAAAGGCATCCATGCTCATTAGCTTCTAACGCTAAAAAGTCACCTGATGGCGGGGAGGAGAGAGAGAAAAGGGGGGAAAACATAAAAAAAAAAAAAAACAAAAACAAACAAACAAAAAAAACTCTTTTTTTTCTCCCCCCCCCCAAAAAAAAAAAAAAAAGTTTTCCCCCCGTCCGCTGCCCCCGCCGGCGGGGCGCACGGGCGGCGGTTTTGCCAGCGGGTGGGCCTGCGCTGGGGGGGCGGCGGGGGGCTCGGCTTTTGGCGGTGGCGGGACGGGGAGGTCCCCCCCGCGGAGCCCGGCCCTCCTCTCGGGGCCGGGCAGCCCCACGCGGTGCGGGACGGAACGAGACGGAGAGGAACGGAACGGAACAGGACAGGGCGCGGGCGGCCGCACGCCGCCTCCGGGCCGCCGCGCCCAGCCCCGGCGGGGCAAACAATCGCCGCGCCCTCCCATTGGCTGCCGCTTGTGTGACGTCACCAATGACAGTCCCGCCGCCGACCGAAAGAGTTAGCGCCCCGGCCCGGGATGGGGGGGGCTGAGCGGCGGGAAGCGGACTGCGCATGCGTCCTCCGCCGGCCTTACCCCCCCCCCCCCCCCCCCCCCCCCGCCCTCCGCCCCCCCCCCCCCGCCCTCCGCCCCGCCCCCGCCCCGCCCCTGGCGGGCAGCACGGCACGGCACGGGGCCGCAGCCCTTCTCGGGGCTGGGGTCGAAACCGGGGGCTACCTCCGTTCCCCGCCATCGGACATGGGCCCGGTTCCCCCGGGGCTGCCTCCGTCGGGGGAACAAAGCCGCGGCGGGCGGGGGGAGGCCGTGAGGGAGCGCCCCGGCTGCTCCCCATTCGTATCCCGGCCTCCGCCTTTGTTGGCCGGGGGCGCCCTGCCCGTCGGGTCTCTCCCCGGAGGGCCACGGCACTCGCGAACAGGCGGGCGGGGGTCGAGGGCAGGCGGCGAGGGGCAGGGCGCGGGACTGCACAAAGGGCTCGGGGACCTCCCGCCGCCGGCTGCTGGCAGGTTGTAGGGTTATTAGCGGGCTGGCTGCCGGGGCGATGCGAGAAACCGGCATGCCCAGGCTGAAATCGGAGGGTTTAACCCAGAAGAGGGAGTCTCTCTCCCTTCTCGGCTCGCTCTCTAGCACTTGCAGGGGACTTCCACGTAATATCCCCATCCTTGGCTCGAGGAAAAACCATCGCGATACGTTCGTGAACACCTCGCTGCTGATGCTCCTCACCTGGAGGAGCGAGCGTGGTCTGTGGGATTTGCGTTGTTAATGATGAAAGTGCGGGTAGGGGCTTCAGGCGGCTTCACGGGGAGGCCTTGTAGGTTTAGAAAAAGCTTAGGGCTTCCTCCCAGAAGAAAGTTCCTACTTAAGTTTTTAAGAAGGGGGTTGTGAACATTTAAAAAAAAAAACAAAAAAACAAAAAACAAAAAACAAAAAACAAACAAACAAACAAAAAAACAACAACTAAAAAAAAAACAATGAAACTTGGGAAAAGACGGAAGAAAGAAGGCTTCCGCTTCGAGAAAGAAAAACAAAACTGTAAATATCTGCCCACAGCATTACCCCAGAGCTTGGGTCCTGACATAGAGGTGACTCCACCAATAAACGCTGGGTGGCACAAAATAGAGCAGCAATTAGTTCTCTAACCGTCGGAAAACTCCCAGCATTTGGGTCCACCACCTTACTGGTACCTTCCCAAGGGATGCTCCCTCTCACACACACCAGGTGAAGCTCCCCGCCCAGAAGTCTGGCGGTTTCCAGAAATTTCCAGAAAATTTTAACAGTATCGGCGATCGATCGGCTTTATGACAAGTAGCAAAGCAAGAAAACGCCCGGCATTCTCAGCCCACCTACTCTCATAACAGAAGCTACGAGCAAACGATAGGAAATCATAAGATTAAAGCCTACGACATACATAATCGCACAGGGGACGTTTTATCACAGTTCCTTATACTGTGGCTGGCTGCAGTTAGGTATTTTGTCTCTGGTTGGCTTTCACCCTATTTTTCCTGTAACACAAAGCTAATATTTAGGTAGCTAGCTGTAGATACATCCTCATGTACATCTTTCTGAGTGGAGATGATGAAAAGTGGTAAATGATGCAATTAGCTCTCTATCCTTACATAACATGTTTACGCAGGCATTTTACACCACACACCATCCTCACAATAACTTAACTTTCAAGTCTACTTGCTCTACAGAATGGATTTGACAGTCCTATTCATGACCATCTCAACAGGAGTGCACGGAAGAGACAAACGTTAGTAAATATGAATCTGTTACTTACAAGTGTACTGAGAGTATGCATTCCTAATAAAGCTGCTTTCCTCCTACCTACTTAAAACCCTTCATCTCTACATACTTGTTATCCACCGATTCTGACACTTCCCAGTCAAGGGAGGAAGCATCTGGAACAGTTTATAAATTATATATATATATATGTTATTACCGCTTTTACCCTGCGCTCCCTGAAAATATTGCAATGCTTTCTCGCCAGACACTAATGGCTCTCGGCTCGTCCCTCATTCCGGGCATCCTCCCACTCCCGTTTGTGGACAGGGAGCGAGCCCCCGGTTCGGGGGTCCCTCCCCGGCAGATGAAGGTGCTGGGTGCCCTCCTCGGCGGGGGCTCCACGCGTGGGAAGGGGCGCGGGGCGGGCGGGGGCCGCCACTTGGTGGCGGGGAGGCGGGGAGACGGCGAGAGGAGGGGAGCGGGGGCCGAAGCCAGCCGGGCTGCAGGCAGCTTAGCTCGCAGGACATTGGGAGAAGTTGCCTGCCTGTTTACGCGGCCCTTTGGCAGCTCCAGCTCGTCCGGCTGCCACTCGAGGAGTGACCGAGGTCTCCCGCTTGTTGGCAGCGATCTGAGCCGTATTGGACCAGATAAGCCAGGCTCTCGGTACATTCTCAAATGTGTTAACATCAACCTGTTCAGGGCCAAGATTTTCTTTTTTAAAGTTTCTTTTCCAACCCACCTGCTTACGGTAAGGGCATCCCCTTCGGGACTCCCCTGGGACTCCTGAGCTGGACGAGCTGAGCTTTTCCAGGCAGAAAGCAAGAACGCTCAAATAGCAAAGCAAAAACATCCTGAGCTAAAGCTGCTACTCAGACACCAGGGCAGGTCAGGTGCTAGTGTACACTCAGAGGAACCATGGTGCTCTCTTTGCTGCCTGACCCAGGGGAAATCAACGTGTGTAGATGGGCAGCTCGGTGCCCAGTACAATTTTGCTAGTAGCTGTGACCCCGATCGCAGCCCCCGGCCCCAAATCCCGCCTGTGCTGGGGGGTCTGCTTTAGAAAGGTGACAAGTGGCAGGGATGAGCACCCGGATTTCCTCCTGTAAGATGAGTCTCAGGCACCTTTCCTGCTTTCTCCCCCTTCCCTGCGGGACCCAGGGCTCCGACTGGCCCCAGCCCTGTAGCTCCTGCCCACACCTCGGATCCATCCTGCCCGCACCCCTACCATACAACCTGCACCTGCCGTGGCCTAGGGGACAGAAAAGCAGCCGCACAGCCCCGGGGTTGGGCGCAACCCCAGCTACGCCGAGCTGCTTTACTGACCCACAGCGATTTGCCTTGTGTTTGGTAGACATCTACCCAAGCAGCAAGGCGCTTACCTATATTTCTACCTTGGCTGGAGACAGAGCTTGCTCCCAGTGGTACAAAAGTCCCAGGAAAGTGGGAGCTGCTTGTGTTTGTGCTCCTTGAATTGGGGCCAAAACCCGCTGAGAGGTGCTCAGCGCAAGGGCTGGATCCTGCCCCAGAAAGCGTGGCCGAGAGCAAAAGCTGACCTCCAGTCCCCTGGCTGTGCCCTCCCAGCCCTGCCTCAGCGAACACTTCCCCTCCCCGATGAGCTGCCGGCAACTTTCCAGCCGGTGCCCCGGGCTGGGAGGGGATACCCTGAGACCTCCATACGGAAGCTTCCAGGGGGGTTCATTAGGTTTCAACTTCCGGACGAGAAGAAGGGAATAATACGAAAATCCTAATAGTTACTACTCAAAGAAAGCACAAAAAAAAAAAAAAAAAAAAAAAAAAAGAGGAAGAGAAAGAGAGGACCGAGCAGTCATCCTGCGCTGGTTCCGTAAACATCGAAGTCGCCTTTGAGCGGGAGGCAGCGGCTGGCACAGGGGCCGGGCGCAGGAGCGGAGCCCGAGCCTCTGGCAGCCCCGGCAGAAGGCACTGCTGCCCAGGAGGAGGTGGGTCGGGGAGCCTCTCAGCAAGCTCAGCATCTCCTCGGAGAGAAGGGCACCGACTGGCATGGGATCATCCTCCTCCTTTGTTTCTGTTTCCTCACTCCATCTCCGCTCACGGGGACTTATTTCAGGGTTCCCGACTAAGGGGAATTCAGCCACCAGACAAGCTAGGGGCTGGTGCCTAGGTTTGTCTCTCACTTTTTGTAACCTAGAGCTACCCTACGACAGGCAAATCACATGCTTATTTTAAATAGAATATTTCATTCAGTACCTCAAGATTAAGGTATTCCTGTCAGAGAAGCTGTCAGTCACTAACTACTTAGAAACCACATTGGAGAAGCCTGGTATCCCTGGTAAAGATGATACATATCATGTAAACCCCATCAACAAGATCAAAGTCTTCTTCTTTAATAGGATCCAATACATGTCAAACCTCATTCCAATCAAATCGTCCGTAAATGAATTCAAGATGAATATGTCA
This sequence comes from Netta rufina, assembly GCF_964035555.1. Taxonomy (NCBI): domain Eukaryota; kingdom Metazoa; phylum Chordata; class Aves; order Anseriformes; family Anatidae; genus Netta; species Netta rufina. Next base: position 1,109,272 of record NC_140132.1, on the reverse strand, counting down.
TAGAATAATGTGACAGTGCAATCACATGGGGTCAGGGGTTGTTGTTTCAATGAGAGAGTCGTCAAATATTAATTCTAGAACCTCCAAATGAGTAGGCATTGAGCAGGATTAGGCAGCTGCTGGTGGGGCGTTGTGTCGCTGATTTGTGTTTATGCAAGTACTAAACTGAAAAAAATATTGTCTCCTTTGAACTGAAAAAAGGACATATTTTAACTTACTTGACTTTTCCAGGATGTTTCTGTAATGTCGTTTTCTTTTCCTCATTACAACGGGAGTCTTGTGCCTCATTTCCTGACTTTGTTCCTGTTTGGGAAGAGGGGTGGAAAGTTAAGAGCAAAAACATTTGTGTGTGTGATGTAAAAAGAGGACGGTGCTATATGGCTCGGGCATCGTTGGTTCGAAAAGAAAAGAAAAGAAAAGAAAAGAAAAGAAAAGAAAAGAAAAGAAAAGAAAAGAAAAGAAAAGAAAAGAAAAGAAAAGAAAAGAAAAGAAAGAAAAGAAAAGAAAAGAAAAGAAAAGAAAAGAAAAGAAAAGAAAAGAAAAGAAAAGAAAAGAAAAGAAAAGAAAAGAAAAGAAAAGAAAAGAAAAGAATCCAACTGTTAAGCAGCGAGGGTGGGGGAGAGACAGGCTTGCTCCGAGAGGAAACTGAAGGCTGTCTCCTCAGCAAACCAGCACATGTTTTACGGAGTCATGAAGCTTCCATGGCTGATTAAGGGAAAAAAAATTATGAAAGGACATATTTTCAATTTCTCCTTTGATCTGACATTCACCTTCTGGCAGGCTGTTGTGAGGCGGGTTTTTATCAACTCGACTATATTGTTTACAGATCCTTCCTTCCAGAAATTAAATTTTGGACTCTCTGCGAGCCTCCAGCACAAGTTGTTGTCTCAGCAAGGATTAGTACAGTACCACCCTAGCACTTCTCCCTGCCTATAATTTTCAGCTTGCTCTTTGCACTCTGCAAGGCAGAGCACTGACACTGCTGCAGGCAAAACTTGGCGCATCTCTCTTTGAGCGGCAGCAATATCCCCGAATGCAGATCGGGGGGTTGATACAATGTCCGAGTCCGAATTTTTGCAGATACCATTGAAATTCTCAGGTATTTTGCACCACAGAAAAGCAGACGAGAATCTGATACATTTTTTTTTTTTTCCTAAGGACATTATTACTACTATTGCAGTTGCTACTATTATTATTGTGACTCCAGGGCTGGGAAATAAAAATCTATACTAACACAAATAATTGATGAGATTAATTATGAAACTTCATCAGAGTATCACAGGCATACTCCATCACAAATAATTTGATGCCCTCAATATTTTCACCGCTGTGATGAAAATTACTGCCGAAATAAAAAGAACTATAGGAAGCCCTTAGGAATTATTTTTACTAGTCGACTTCCATTCATGCTCACAAGTTTATGAAGCCAGAGCAGCAAACAGTGTCCTGCTAGCGAGAGTTTTGCAGGACTTGTGCTTTATTGGCTAGGATGGAAGGCTGGAGGAGTTAGGAGTGCTCAGCTCCTAAGCGTTCGCCAAAAACTTGTTGAAACTGGACAAAAAAAAAAAAAAAAAAAAAAAAAAGGTGCATTTAATATTTCAAATGGCTACCAGATGACAAAAAAGAAAGCAAAATTGTTGTGAATTTGAGAGTAAATATTGGCTAGAACTCTGCCTCGACCTTGCAGCCTCTCTGATCTGCGGAGTGCCTCTGGTGTAGCAGGGGCGCGGAGGGTGCCCAGCGCCCGGGCAGGATGGCCCCGTCCTGCTCCGCAGGCTCCCGGCCGGGCCGAGCCCGGGGACTCTGGTGCGGGGTGCGGGACCCCCGCAGGGCCCAAGCTGGTACCGGCGGGCTCGGGGGCTCCCGTGGAGCAGCCTTTGGTCGGGTGCAGGCGAGACCCGGCCCCCCTTCCCCAGACTAGCGGCCAGAGGTGCGCGGCCCCCCGGCTGCGCGGGGCCGGGAGCGCGCAGCCCCCGGGGGCAGCCCCGGTACCCGGCTCGGCGGCGCTGCCTCGGGGTGCACGACTTGGGCGGAGCGGGCGGCAGGCAGGTGGCGTGTGCCCGGCTGGGCAAGCAACCTGTGCTGCTCGGGGTGACGGGCAGGAGGGAGACCTCGGTGCACAAATTAAATTCCTCGGCACCGGGTGGAGAAAGCCCTGACCCCTTCCCAACGATCGGGCTCCCGGAGAGGGGACAGCAGCACTGCTCGCCTCCGGCCGCGCTGCCTGGTGCTGGGGGCCGTGCCTGACGAAGCGAGGAGACCCCCCGGTGCACGGGGCTGGCACACAAAGCCGGGCTTGGGTCAGAGGTCACCCTGGGTGGCGATGTGGGGGCTTCTCCCCTACCCCAGGCAGCCCTTGGAGCCAGGGTCCCAGCCCCTCCGAGGGTGCTGAGGGAAGCTGGCAGCAGCGCCTAGCTCCTTGGCAGCTCCCCCGGCCCTGCCCGCGAAGGGTGGGAAGGTAGGGGGGGTTGGAGGGGGCCGGCCGGGCTCAGTCCCTCCTGCAGCCGCCTATATAGAAGGGAGAGCGGGGCCGGAGCGCCGGCTCCCCCGGCGTGTCCCCGTGGCACCGGGCACAGCGGTGGGCGAGGCACTGGGCGGGGTGCGCATCCCCCGGGACGCCTCCCCATGGGGCTCGCTATTGTCAGCACCCCGGACCCCACCGGTCCCTCCTGGGCGGCCGCAGAACCCTGCTGGCCCCGCCGCCTGCCCTTCGCCACCGAGCCACCCGCCGTCGGGGCTGCCGAGACCCCGCTTGGGGCCGGGAGCACCCCCGTCCCGCTCCGCGGCCCCCCGCCGCCCGTCGTTGCGCAGTGTGCCGGGCCGGGCCGCCCCTCGGGGCCGGGGGGGGGAGCGGGAGGGAGGGCGTGCAGCCGCCGGAGGGTGCCGATGCCCCCTTCTACGGCTCCAGGGGGCTTCTCCTTCCGCCCGCCCCCGGGAGGGGACGGACGGCCCCACGTGGGCGAGAGGGGCGCCGAGGCACTGCCCCTCGGCACCGCGGGGCTGCTGTCCTCCTCTCCCGGGGTGACCGAACCTCCTCCTGCCCGTGTCCCGCCCCCCCCCTCCTCCCCCCCCCGGGGGCAGGAAGCTATCGCCAAGGTGTCGGGGAAGGCGCTGCGGAAAGCCTTGTGCCCGGGCTGCCAAGGTTCCCCCTCCTCCCAGGCACTTACCCCTTCGACCTGTTGAAGGTTTCTCCTCATTTCTGAACAGGCAAATATTAAATTTGGGACGGAGGCGGGGGGGAGAGGGAGAAGAAAGAAAGAAAGAAAGAAAGAAAGAAAGAAAGAAAGAAAGAAAGAAAGAAAGAAAGAAAGAAAGAAAGAAAGAAAGAAAGAAAGAAAGAAAGAAAGAAAGAAAGAAAGAAAGAAAGAAAGAAAGGAAAGAAGGAAGGAGAAGGAAGGAAGGAAGGAAGGAAGGAAGGAAGGAAGGAAGGAAGGAAGGAAGGAAGGAAGGAAGGAAGGAAGGAAGGAAGGAAGGAAGGAAGGAAGGAAGGAAGGAAGGAAGGAAGGAAGGAAGGAAGGAAGGAAGGAAGGAAAAAACAATACCCTCCCCCCCCCCACCGTAAGAACCCACCACCTCTTTGGCTCTTCCATCGAGGCGGTCATCCTTCATTTCTTCTTTTCTTGCTTTCTGGAAGCAGTTAGAGAATGTATGATGAAGCAGAAATGAGCCGTCAGGATGATATTTTAATGGCTTATATGTCACGTTGGTGCATGTGGCTTTGAACTGGAGCAGCTTTCGTTTCCTGCAGAGAGCGCGCCGCAAATCCCACTTGATAACTTCTACAACCCACAACATTTTTTTTTTTTTTTTACATTCACTCTTACACTGTATATTTAGATACGCTTCCTAAAAGTACCTTCTCGCCTGCCTTCTCCTATATTTTGTACGGACCTGGAATGATCACTGGGTCCCTCACTGCACTTGGAGGCAGCCTAGCACTGGACTACCTAACTTTCAGGATCTCCTAATGCAATCACCCTGAATATTTCACATTTATGCTGCCTACTTTGTCCTTTGCCCAGCTTAATTTTAGAAACATATACAGAGAATAATGTAACGTCCGCCTAAAGACAACAGCCCCACTGAGGCGCGTACGTAGAGCAGGTATACCTGTTGCTATAAACTACTGCAATTCCTCCGAGTGGATTTTGCAGAATAAATGCGAGCGTGTAGATTCAGCCCATCATTATCCTGAAAAGCTGTAAAGCCTCCCAAGATCCAAGGGAAATTACAGAATGCATCTGCTTTGAAAGCGAGCTGCATGCACTGAGCACAGGCAAACTGCATCTGCAGATAAAGTGCAGTGAAGCATTCCTTCAAAGCACATCCAAGTTTATTTGTTGTAGTTTGCTTGTTTGTTTGTTTTCTAGGCAATGGCCATTTTAATGGCTCCTGAAATTATGCAATTCTCAAGCGAGAAGTGCTCGCGCAGTGTCGCTGCTTATCTGATCGCCCAGTACCTGGAAGCTGCGGATTGCTTCCCAGCGCCTTTCAGCTCACAGGATGAGTTTAAAGTTTCTTTGTTTGCCACCCTGAATTTGAGGGGCTCAGATTTAGTTGCGAATAAACCAAGTGAAGGGCTGAACAAAGTCGAAATTGAAGGATTTCGACTCTTAGCGAGCTTTTTTGTGTTTTTGTTACTATAAAATAATTAGACCTAATGAATATGCAGGCGACCGAGTAAATAAATAATTCGCCGGTTTTATATAGGCGTGCACATACATAAGTGTATGTATACATACGTATGCAAACACGTATATATTTTAAAGTTTTGTGAGACCTTTTTTGTCGGTGCCTAAACATCGTTTAAAACATGGTACAAATATTGCTTAGCTTAATTGATTAAGTCACAGAGGTTTTCTGCTTATAAATACCATACTTCTACCTTTCAACAATCATTTTAATATATAGTCAATGGCTCTTTGTGGCGAGAACAAAAAAGAACTATCCGCAGCTTCTCAATAGACTTTGAGCTGGGAAAAGACAGGTTAATCGAGGGTTGCATCTAGAAAACAACCAAGTGTTGTATGTTTGCACTGAATCCAAATGTCTGCATTTTTCTAACTAAATCAAAGGGAGTGTTATTTCTTTTTCTGCTCACTCATCTGAAGGTAAGTAAATTTTCTCTGGCGATCAAAAGCCTGGTCAGCAACAAAGACACCGCCTGCTTTTTCCACTGTCCTGGTGTGGCAAGTTGAGGAATTTCAGTATCTGTGACAAGGGTGACTGATTTGTGAACTAGAAAAGGTTTGAATGTCAGAAAATTTACTTTGCTCTTACCAAGGATTTTAAATATATATATATATATATTTAATAATAAAATAAATAATAATAATAAAAAACTATCTGGGACTTTCATGCAACAGGAAGAGACACAATGTAGGTTTGGAAAATTTACAGTTTTACCTGAATGAAAAAGTTCCCGTAAAAAGAGAGAGCGAGAGAAAGGCAGAACGAGGGAGAAAGGAGAAAGAAAATAACAAAAAAAGAGGCGAAACAACAACAACAAAAGTAGAAAGTTAAGAGTTCTCACCCACCTGCGTTTTGATGGGTGCAGAAAACAAGATTTATTTCAGAAAACTGATGGAAGGACAGAGTCAGCTACCCAGAGAAATCACGCCTGGCGTTTAAAAATCAAATCAAGTGCACCCAACTCTTGGAGAGCTGCAGTTTTAAGCAAGAGGAAAACAACAACATCAAAAGGAGCGAGCCACGACAGGACTCCCCTTTTCAAAGCCTACAAAGTTGCTCAGCGATCTTAGAAATCCTGCCCAGCCGCGACATCCCCTTCACCACCACTACCAGGGACAGAGGGACGGGGATGGAGAGGAACCGGGACAACGATGGAAGATTTTTTTTTTTTTTGCCTTGCACATATACACACAAAAAGATGCGTTGCAAATATTTTCGTAAAAAAAAAAAAAAAAGAAAAAAGTTTTTTTTTTTTTTTTTTAAAGTTGCTACTCCTGGAAGCCCTGCTCGTCCCCGGGGCTGTCAGGGCGCTCACAATACCTGCGATTGATGAGGCGCGGGGGCCAATGGGCAGCGGGAGGCGGCCGTGCGCGCCCCTCGTTGGCGGGGCCGGGGGGAGTTACGCGAGGAAGGGGGAGCCGGCGGCGGCCAATGAGCGGCCACGTCGCCCCGCACGTCGCCCCGCCTCCAGCTCCCATTCATCAAGGGGGGGGGGGCCGGTGTCGTCTTTTCAATTCATTTATCTGCAGGAATGATTGCCGCTATCAGTCTCGCGTTCACCGCCCGGCTGAGGAGGTGAAAGTTTCTCCCCAGGAAGATAAACCGCAAAAGACAATATTGTGCATGATTTGCGCCTTTTTTTTTTTTTTTTTTTTTTTTTTCAGAGTGAGAAAAAAAAAAGGCCCCCAAAAGAAAAAAATCGGGGAGAGTGTGGGGAAGCTCGAAGAGGAGAGAGAAACAATCTCTCAGCCACTTCGCAGCATTCCTATAGCCAAAAAAATCACTGAAGGAAGTTTCTTTTTTTTTTTTTTTTTTTTTTTTTTTTCCTGCCCGCGTTGATTTCTCTCCGTTATTGTTATTTGCGGCCAGTTTATTTTTGAGCCCACCCGACCCCCCCTCCCCACTTAAACCTCCCTGAAAAGTCAAAGCAGACACAGGGAATATTTTTTGGGGCACATTTTTATTATTTGCTACTACGAAGATCTCTTTCCTCCTTTCCCACCAGCCTCTGATTTTTTTTTTTTTCCCCTTCTCCCCCCCCCCCCCCTTTTTTTCCCCCTTCGCTGATGCCGAAGGGGGTGTTTTTGATGTGGTTGCTTTGGTGGTGATCGTCGCTGACTTTCCAAAGAGGGTGTTTTCGCCGCTGCTGCTGCTTCTCTCCGCGTTGTGTGTGTGCGCGCGTGCTTTTTTTTTGGTTGCTGCATCGACGCTGGGAAGATGCTTCTGGATGCTGGACCGCAGTATCCCGCCATAGGAGTCACTACCTTCGGATCGTCTCGCCACCACTCCACGGCCGATGTCACGGACAGAGAAGTGGGGCTGGGGATCAACCCCTTCGCCGACGGCATGGGCGCCTTCAAAATCAACCCCAGCACCCACGAGCTGGCCTCGGCCGGCCAAACCGCCTTCACCTCGCAGGCTCCCGGCTACGCGGCGGCGGCCCTGGGGCACCACCACCACCCGACCCACGTCAGCTCCTACTCCAGCGCAGCGTTCAACTCCACCCGGGACTTTCTGTTCCGCAACCGCGGCTTCGGGGAGGCGGCGGCCGCCAGCGCCCAGCACAGCCTCTTCGCCTCCGCCGCCGGCAGCTTCGCCGGCCCCCACGGACACAGCGATGCCGCGGGACATATACTTTTCCCCGGGCTGCACGAGCAAGCCGCCAGCCACGCTTCGCCCAACGTGGTGAACGGGCAGATGCGCCTGGGCTTCTCCGGAGACATGTACGGCAGACCCGACCAGTACGGCCAGGTCACCAGCCCCCGCTCCGAGCACTATGCCTCGACCCAGCTGCACGGCTACGGCCACATGAACATGAACATGGCAGCCCACCACGGAGCAGGGGCCTTCTTTCGTTACATGAGGCAGCCCATCAAACAGGAACTCATCTGTAAGTGGATTGAACCCGAGCAATTGTCAAACCCTAAAAAGTCCTGCAACAAAACTTTCAGCACGATGCACGAGCTGGTGACTCATGTCACCGTGGAGCACGTTGGAGGACCCGAGCAGTCCAATCACATATGTTTCTGGGAAGAGTGTCCAAGAGAAGGGAAGCCTTTCAAGGCCAAATACAAACTTGTAAATCACATCAGAGTCCACACAGGTGAAAAACCTTTCCCCTGCCCTTTCCCAGGCTGTGGCAAAGTGTTTGCCAGATCAGAGAATCTCAAAATACACAAAAGAACTCATACAGGTACGGTAATCTTCTCTGTAGCTTTTCTGCCTGCGAGTGGAAGCGCCGAGTGCCGGGGCCGGAGCGGGACGCGGGGCCGGGCTGGAGGGGCCGGGGCGCTGCTTTGCTGCGGGTCGGGGCTAGGGGTGCTCCGGGGCCACTCCGGGTTTTTCCCGGAGAGGCAGACTTCGCCGCGAAGCGAACTCGGTCACAGCCACGCCGGCAACAGCAACAAAAAGCGAATTATCCCTGACAAGGCGGAGGGTTAGAAAGGCGATTTGCTGGTGGGATCGGGAGGGCAGGGGAAAAAGAAAAAAAAATCGCAGCGACCTGTCCTGGTAAATTTATATGTTTTAATTAATAGTTCTTCGGCGGTTTGGACCAGGGCGCGATGAGAAATCGTGCAAAAATATTCCAGGCAGCTTATCCGTCTCCCCTCTGCGATCCGGGGAGCTGATAAATATTTAATTCCGAGGACGATTGGAAATACACCGAGGCCAGCGCTGTAGCGTGGCATTGTTTTGCGGGAGGCGGGCGGCGGGATCCCGGCGAACTTTTCCCAGCCGCGGGAGGTGGCGACGCTGCCCTCGGCTCGCAGAGCCCCGCTCCCACCCCCGAGCGCCGAAAGCCAGCATCGCTTTCCCGAGTGGGTTCGCTGAGGGTTTGTGGGGCTGCACTTGCATTGTATTCCCCGGCCGGATAATTTTCGAAATTGAGAGAAAATAGGGAGGAGTGGGCTAGGGTGGGTGGGAGCGTAAAATATCACGAGAATGGGCTATAAAAACGGAAACTAGACGCTGAGGATGGTGTGGAAATGCCAGCATGCCTGCTCTGCGAGCCTTGCAAGGAGGCAGACGTGCCCGGGACTTGGGGCTGCGAATGAAACTCGCCCCTCCGGCCAGAGAGAGAGAGGAAAAGTTGTTTGCCCCCTCCAGGTCCCCGCCCCTGCGGAAAGGGCGCTGAGAGGGGTCAGGAGCGCGGATGGGACAGGGAAGAGAGGAAGGATTTTGAGCTCCGAGCCTTGTTGAACTTAGAAAGTTGCAAGTGTTTGAAATGGAGCCCTGGGCTCCCGTCCGGCGGGGCGATGGGGACAATGAGGGAGCCGGCCGGTCCTGCTTAATCAGATCCGTTTTCCCCCTCCTCCCCTCCCCTTCCCTCTGCAATAGGTGAAAAACCATTTAAGTGTGAATTTGAGGGCTGTGACAGGCGCTTTGCAAACAGCAGCGACCGCAAAAAGCACATGCATGTGCACACTTCCGACAAGCCCTATCTCTGCAAAATGTGTGACAAGTCCTACACGCACCCCAGCTCCCTCAGAAAGCACATGAAGGTAAATGGAGGGAGGGCGCTGCGTGGAAACGTGCGGGGCTCTGGCCCCGCAGGGGCTCGGAACCCCTTCGGGCCTGGCGGGGGCGGCGGGCAGTGGGCACGGCCGCCGGGGGCACCAGGAGCTGCCGGGCCCTGGAGGCACAGCGCGGCCCCGGAGCCCGGCCGACGGCGGGGGGGGGGACCCGGCCTGGAGCCCCGCCCGATAGCTCAAGGCTAGGCCGGGCCTTGTAGCCCCCAGCTCTTGGGGCAGCGTCTTTCGTGGGGAGGGAGGAGGGAGATGCGCGAAACTCCCCCGAGAGCTGCCCGTGAGGCCGGGGGGAGCCCCCGAGGAGCCCCCGAACGGGTGCCCGGGCCCCGGAGCCGTTGCTGGGCGCACAGCCACTGCCGCCGGGGCCTCGGGCAGCCTCCGCTCCTGATTTCTGCCCGATTTTATTTATTTATTTATTTATTATTTTTAATGTTTTTTTTTTTTTTTCCTTTTGCAGGTTCATGAATCGTCCTCGCAGGGGTCCCAGCCTTCTCCCGCCGCCAGCTCAGGCTACGAGTCCTCCACCCCTCCAACCATCGTGTCGCCATCCACAGAAAACCAGACCACCAGTTCCTTATCCCCTTCCTCATCCGCAGTCCACCACACGTCCAGCCACAGCACGCTTACATCAAATTTTAACGAATGGTACGTTTAAAACGCTAAAGCGAAACAATAAGAAATCTCTAACCGAAACAAAACAAAACAAAACAAAAAAAGCCCCAAGCGAGCAAACCAGTACTCTATTTAAAAGACTCCAAAAATAACGAACACTTTGAAATCAGATTTTTTTTTTTTTTAAAAAGGCAAACAAAAACAAAATGCTGCCAGTAGACCCAGGACTGAGTAAAATAAAGACTCTTTTTGTTTGTTTGTTTGTTTTCCTTTCTTTTTTTTTTTTTTTAATTGTCTTTTGTCTTTATTTTTTCTTTCCTTTTTTTTTTTTTTTTTTTTCCCCACTTTCGGACTGTTCCGCTGTGCTCTGAGGCTTGGTAGGCGAAAGGGGTTAGTAGAATGCCTAAAGAAGACAAGGTTACCAGGGCAAATGCCAACCGTTTAAGGCTTTACTGGAAACCACTGATTAGAGCTCTCCAACTGCATGTCTGCTCGGGCAGCGGCCTTCCCCGTCCCCTTGTACATACAGAATTATTAGCTTCGGAAAAAAAAAAAAAAAAAAAAAAAAAAAGGAAACAAAACCCATAAAAAAAGAAAACAGAAATGTACTGTTTGATTTTGTACATAGTTATATCGCCAGTTGACTACGGGGATGTGTGGAGTTGTGGTCTTTGCATATATGTGGGGGGAGGGGAGGGCGGGCGGGAGCGGCGGCGGGTGGGGCGGAGGTGGGGGGGGCCGAGGGAAAAGGTAGAAATTCAACTATTTGTACTGAATGGCAAGAATGTTCTAGTAAATGTGTACCAAAATGTGAATTACTTTGTATTATTACAGTCTAAACGTCGCTCTAACAGAATATTATTGATATTAATGTGCTTTTTTGTATAAAGTGCAACATTTCGTCCCAAAGTCCAGTCTAAGTAGTGCAGTAAAATGTTGTTACACGTCCTGTCAAGAAATTCGTATAGTGAAATCCTGGATCTGCGTGTCAAACTGTTACATTTGTTTATGTAAAATGATATTAAAAAAAAAAAAAAAAAAGATATAAACTATATCTGTCCGTTGCTTTTGGCAAATACAAGAACATAATGTATATAAATCCTAATTTCCATATTTATCCGCATGTAAAGGTCCGGTTATACATGTTACAAGATATTCAATATTTATGGCTAGAAGAATTGGTATGTAAAATTTAGTTTACAGAACTGTTTGGTAACATTTCGTACCTTATTAAAGATTCTTAAATCCCATGATTTGTGGTAGGAATTCTTATTCGCTCAGTCAACCTGCTGCAACTCCAACTAGCTTTAGGATATTAGAATAAAACTGTCCCACTTTTTCACTGCTTTCCATTATGTCATCACTAAAACAGCGAAGGTGATATAAATGTGATAAATGAAAGGATCCCTGCTGGCATTACTATAGTGTGTAATTAGTATTTATATCAAAATTTATGAAACAAATTTTCGGCCGCAGTATAATTTAAATGACCTTTGCAGACATAGAATAACAACCATAAAAATAACAGAAATAGATTGCATATGCTACATAAATATTAATGTGGGGAATTGTTACACGAGAAGTGCTTCACTCCACTCCATGCACTGCCCATGAATCTGCATAGATCGGGTCTCTAAATTAAATTAATTCGGCTAACATATATCAGGAGATTTAAAACAGAGGAGATTTTGGTTGCTATTTTAATTTAAAGCATTTATGACCATAACTAATTCTCAGGCAGTGGATTCATGACTTTCCCTGAGCCCTTTACTCCAAAAAGTACAGCACTGTTTCACGAAGGCCGTTGTTGTTTTTGGGTATATATTTTTTTCCTTTTATTTTTATTATTTTTTTCTTTTTTTTTGCTGATATTCCTTAAAACGTGATGTTAATTTAAATCAATTACTTCTTATGTTATGTTATTATTATTACTATGATCTTGCCAGTGTTAATAGCTTTCTAAAAAATAAATCTAGGGGATAAGAATTATTTTATGTAATTTGATTATCGTTCTATCTCTTTTATTTATTTCTCATTTACTTAAGAAATTCGTTCCATTGGCTGGCGTTGATACAGTAAATTTGTAAATGAGAAGACAATATAAAAAATCTAAATTACTTGTGCTTAATGACTGTAGCAGAACGCCTTTTCTCTAAATCAGATTGTCTTTCTTGCAGTTTAGTTTGATAGATTTGCAAGCTGTACTGCTTCCACTAACTTAGCTACGGTTGTTGGAACTGTTGGGCTTTGTTCCTGGTTGTAGCTTGCATGATCGCCCCATTAAGCAGACAACATATCAACAGACAACACAAATCATGAGGTTGGCTAAAGCTGCGAGTGCTTGTGATATGTCATAGAGTGAATTGCACGGACTGACCTTCCAGTAGACCAAGATGACACTTTAACAGCTTCTTTAAAGAAATATTATGTGTACAGCGAGTCAATAGGCATATTAACCGCTAGTGAGGGGGAGGGGGTGGCGGAGGAAGCGTGGCTGTGTTCATATTCATGCAGCCGCTTCCTAGCTCTGTCTGTAAACCAGACAGAGTGTAGCCCGGCTGTCTTACAGCAAAATCATGCAAGTATTTTGCTTCGTCTAGAACATTTTCGGCCGTCCCTTGGCGATTTTTCGCCGCCCCAAAGCCCCCCTCCGCCGCCCCCCCAAAAAAAAAAACAAACAAAAAAAAAAAAAAAAAAAACAAACTTAGTGCTGCTGGGACGAGCCCTTCTGCTGTCCCCTCGGCATCGCCGTCTGCTCTTTGCAGCACCCGGGGGAAGGCTTCGGTTTAACTTTACTTTCTGCAAAATATTATTATAAGCCCAACATCAGTTTTCAATGAAAAGAGCGCCACCTTGCAGGGTTTGGCGAGACAGGAAAAGTTCGAGACCGGTGGGACCTAGGCAGAAAGTGCTGGTGCTCGAGGAAATGTAAGCCAGTGGGTTTAAAAAAGGCAGGAAAAATTGTCTAACGCGACGAAAACGTTGCTCTTTGCAAAGCTCTCGGGTAAAAAGTCCCGCCTGCGAGACCAGGCAGGAGTTTTTGAAAAATGACCTGAGTTTTGCTAAAAAATAATAATAATAAAAAAAAATCTTAGAGATAGTGAGAACCATCCCACTGTAAAATAAACCAGGAGAGACGTAGTGTGGGCGATGTATTTTAAAGATGCGTTTTGCAGGTTTCTTTGAACTTGTGTAGGGTCCCTAGTGGTCGCTTAGCACAGATTTGTACTTGTGTGTATCTGAGCACTTGGGTAATGAGCATTCTTTTAAACTTTTGGTCTGAGGTTTGCTTGAGCGTCCTACAGCATGAAGGAGCCTTTTACTGTTTTTGCTGCTGCTGTTTTTTTTTGTTTTTTTTTTTTTTTTTTTTTTTTTTTTTAGGTGGGGGGACGGTCGGAGGGGGCAATGATGGTTGCTCGCCGTCCCATATATGTTCTGAATTACCGAGGATCGCTGGGGCTGCAGTTGCTGATGCAGAATTCGAGTCCACGCCAGGCTTGTGCTGCACGCTTGGCTCTGGAGAGTGGAGCAGTGCTTTGAAATCCCCGGCAGAGAGAGGGGTATTTTGCAGGCAGAGAGGTTGCGAGGCGCCTGGCGTCTGTTTCTGCACTACTTCGCTCGCCAGAGCCAACTTTCCTTCAGCAGTTCACTCACCCTGTGCGGATTTCCTCGCGAAGGCTTGCGGGGAGATACATAATCCCCAGCTCTCCAGCCTCGAAGGGCTTCGTTATTTCATTTCTGCCTTTAAAGCCTGGCTCTTGAGATGATGTCGGGGTGCTCTCCTCCTCCGTGGCTCGGTGGCTTTAGAGGCAGGAGAGCTCTCCCCGCGGCAGGCCGTGCCGGCAGCCGGCCGCTCTCCGCGCAGACTGCCGAGGCCCGACGTGCGGAGGCTCCCGCACCCGTGGAAGCTCCCGGCGCCGAGGGGAGCTCCCGGATCGAGGCAGAGCAGCGCAGCAGAAACTCCCGGAAGGGAGCAGGAGGCTTTGTTTGGGGTGCTTGGAGTGTGTTTGCCTTGACCCGCTCGGGTGAGGTGCCCGAGGAGCGCGCACGGCAGCCCCTGGCCGTGCTTGCGCCGTTCGCCCGCCGAAGGTTAAATGCAAAACAAGGATCGGGCGCTTCCATTCCCCCCCCCCCGAAAGAGTCGCCTTTCAGGTCGCTTTAATGGCTTGTGAATGATCACTTGAATTTTTCAAAAGGCGAGCCCGGCATTCATAACACAAAGTTAGCTTCTTTAAAGCAGACCCTGTGTGAAATGGGGACCCACGCTTTGCGCTGGCCTCGACTGCTTATCTCCCTTTATTTTTATTTTTTTTTTTTAGCTGTAAGGAAGTGGCAGCCCCTGGACTGCCGCACGAAACGCTGGGACTTTTATTTACTGCTTTCCTGGCCGTGCTGCTAAACGGCTTCGACTTTGTAAGTTTTCCCAGGGCTCTTGGTCCTTCGCGAGCAAGTTGGGAGAGGTGCAAACTGCGAGCACGGCCTCGGCCCAGGGCCTCCTGGAGCGCAGGGAGCCCGGAGCGCGCCCCGCTCGGCTGCAGCCCCGGCGCGGAGCCGGAGCCCCGGAGCGGAGCCCACTTCCAGCAGGCAGGAGGGGACTGAAAGACCCCCCTCCAGTTCATGCTGTTGGTATGAGGCAGAGTATTTCGAGTGACCTGCTGGCTGGAAGAGTCGGTGTGCGTTTTACCGCTAGAGCTCTGAAGGAAAAAAAGATTTTGCGAGAGCTCTTCCCACGGACGGGGGCACTCCGTTTTATTGGACGTGTTACGTGGCACGGTTACAAAACGTCCATGTGCGTGTGCACACACGGGCACACCGCTCACACCCGCACCGCGGCTCTGCACCCGTGCACACGTGCACGCTGCGCAGCTCCAAATCAGCCAGCGGTTCCCGCGGCGCGGCGCCCCGAGCGCGGCGTTTCCGTGGGAAACCCTTGCGATTTTGTCCAAACGGGGCCATTCTCCCCCAAGAGGGGGGTTGCTGCCGGCGAGAGGCCGGGCGGCACCGGGAGGCCCGGGCCGAGGAGCGGGAGAGAGCGGGCGGTCCACAGAGAGGCCCCGCAGCGTCCAGCTCCGCGGCACGGCGCAGCCCCCAGTCAGGCACACGGTGCGGGCACGACCCACAGGTGATGCCCAGTGTGCTGTGGGCACGACCCACGGGCGATGCACAGTCTGCTTTTGGCACAACCCACAGGACACGCGGGCAGTGCTGCAGATGCACACCCGCTCCCCGGGACCACCGTTCGCGGTCCTGCTTGGATTACAAACATACCTCAAGAAATAGGCACCGCTGGTCACCTCTCTGCATTTGTACCGAGGGAAACGGCGGTGTTTCTAGAAAGACACGGGTTCGTGTGTTTACGCGGAGGTGTAGTTCTGAAGGCTTCAAGGGAAGGTTCTATTATTTCAGGCGAACGTCTATGTGTAATGGATCGTGTTCCTAACAAAATGGGCATATTCTCCAAACCCATCCGGGGAGATTAATAATCGAGATTCTTATTTTGAGCTAGGCGCAGGATAGATTTCTTCCACTTGCTGGGCGTATTAAGGTGGGTTCAGCACAACCAGGCTGTGATTTAGGGTTCATTGTATCTTAAATATAGCCAAGGTTTTTATTTTATACCAAAATATGTATTTTTTTCGCTGCTAACCTCTATGGGTCAGGTTTGGTTCATCTTCGATAACAAGAAACACGATCCTGTGAAGTGAAAGGGCTATTTTTATCATGCAGCTGGAAGCTGTCATCAATTCGCAACATTTATTTCGGCTTTAGAACGATAGTATAAAATAGCATGAAGTTTCCAGATGACGCCCGTAATGCAGACAGGATTTTTCAAGTATAATAAATCAAATTAATTACGTTTTAGATATATACGATCATACTACCTCTCTATGAAACTGCTATTAAAAAAATGCTCCGTGTGTGCATGTGTGATCGTGCATGTGTTTACATCTTGGGACTGAAACACAGCATTAGCTGTCTGGGGTAGCTGGAGCCAGGCAGAACACACAAGCAGCGATGCTCACTCAAGCCCACGTCCACTCTTCCCCGTTCGCCACCCGTGAGCAGGGCTTTCCTCAAAGAAATCGGGAAGTTGGCTTTTGGCCTGGGTCAGGACTTCCAGATGCTTTCCTATCATTCTCCCTTCCCAAATCCCATGAAGAACATAGCAGAAGGCTGAAGAACAAAAAATAGTAGTAGTAGTAGTAGTAATAATAATAATAATAATAGTAATAAAGACATCAGCCAGACCCTCCCTCCCCAAAGTGCCCGGACACGTGTTTGAGACTGCCCCTTTCGGAGGAGTCCTGGGGGCAGAGGCCGGCTGCGGGATCGGGGCCGAGGCCGGGGCCGGTTCCTAGAAATCGCGGCCGTGTGCGGGGGCTGTGCATGTGCGCGCAATGGCGGGGTGTGCGCGCACCCCGGCGGCAAGCCCGGAGACGCATGCGCGGCCCCGCGGCCAGGCTCCACGTGCTGTTGAATATTTATGACCCTCCCCGCAGCAGCGCTGCCCGCGGAAGGTAATCGCGCCCGCGCAAGGGAGCGGAGCCGCCGCACTGCTGCGCATTCCGGCCCGGCTGGAGCTGCTCCTGCCCTGCTCTCTCCTCCCCCTGCCCGCATTGGGGTGCCCAGGAAGGCGCTCACCCCTTCTTTCCCCTCCCAGGCACGCAGGGTGAGGGCGACCCCCGTAATTTGAGGGACACTTTAAGGAGACCACCGCCCTCCCCCCTCCGGCAGCTCTGCGCTCCGGTGGCCGCGGGCCGAGCTGCTGCCTTCCGTGGGAAACCCTAAGTGGCGCGTTCGCCAGAAAAGTAGGGGCTCGTGGGAAGGGAGAGAGGTTATTGTGATGGATTCCTTTTTGCCTCTTTCCTCTTGGTAATATCTCATTATCCCGTCCGGCCCATCATATTTTATTGCTGATATATCGACATCACATGATAGATCCGAGTAACAAACACACGGGCTTGGCGTTTATTCCGTTTGCAGGCTGCGGGTTTTTTTAAACAAATAGTAATAATTCCCAGCAGTCATTGTTCGGCGGCGCAAAGTGATTGTAAAACCCTTTGTACGGTGGCGAAATTACATCCCGTGTTATCAGAAATGTGATTCTCAGTCTTGCTAACGAGGTGGGTTTTGCTTTGTCCCCCCAGAGCCGGGCATAGGGGGCACCTGGGCACGGCCGCGGCCACGCAGCCCGCCTGAAACTGCGCGCCCGACGGTGGGTGCCCGGCGAGCGTCTCGGAGCAACACCTGGAGCGCCTCTGCCCCCCTGCCTGCCGGCCGAGGCTCGCCGCTTGCCCCAGCCAACTACAAGAGGACAAGAAAGCCGAAGTCCGTCATGTCGCCTGCTCATTTCAAAGAAGGCGCTTCCTGACCTCAGTTCCCCCAAGTGGAAGCTTGCTTCGGGCTAGCACTGCGGCCACCGCTTACTCCAACCTTTACACAGATGCGTATGAACGCATAGAGACACGATTTGTTCTTCTCTCTCTCTCTCTCTCTCTCTCTTCCTTCCTTTCTCTTTCTCTCTTTCTTTCTCTCTCTCTCTCTCTTTCTCTCTAAGCCTTTTTCTTTCTTCCATTTTCTCCCCTTTGGCCAAGAAGGAAGCTCCCCGGTATCTGCAGGGGCCGCGAAGGGCGTTCAAGGAGACAGTGGCACACACCTGAGCCACATGGGAACCCATCCATCCTTTAACTCCCCAGAAAACTGTTGATCTCCTCGAAGTGCCAGGCTGAACCTTTGCACTCAGTGCTCGTGGCTGCGACGCTCCCTCCACGACCCCCCCGTCCCTCTTCCCGAATTCGTCCCGATTTTGTATTTCCAGAGCTCCCCAGGTTCCCCCGGGTCTCGGGCGGGTGCAGGGCTGCTGTCTGGACAGAACGGGAGCGTTTGGTGCCGAGGCAGGGGAGGAGGCAGCGCCGGTACTTTTTAGCCAACTGGACCAAGATGGGCTCTATTCCCATTGTTGTTGTTGTTATTATTATTAATAATCCAAATTAAATTTATCCCGTTGTAACTTCCAAAGCACCAGTGAATTTACCTTAAACCTGCTTTCTGTCCTAGCCAATGGTGGCAGGAGCCGGCTAGCCTGTCCCTCTGGAGCATTAACCCTTGTCGCTAGCTGGAGTGAGTGAGAAGCTGAGGTTTGGCCCTGAGGAGCTGTATGCATAGATCTGGCACAGCTTTGCTCCCTTAACTCCTGGATCTTTGTTTTGGCGGCGACCAGGGAGAGCAGGGAGCGCTGTGCTCGCATTTCCCTCTGGCTTACACACACACACACACGCACACACACAAATCCCCTTTCCAACTTTCTGCCTTTTGCACTTCCCTTCCAGTTTTTCACTTCTCAGACCTACTGGCAGCATTTGCCGAGATCTAGATCCCCGCCGTGGTAAGTGATGCTTTTCTCCATTGCAAAACTCGCTCAGCTCTCGGCTTGCTGTCCCAGGGATGGGTGTAGAAGTTGTATTTGTTTGGAACAGAATTGCCCAACCCCAGTGGTTTCACGTCAAGCAGCACGGAGTAAAACTGTTGTCGTGTATTAACTCTGAATGGGAGCAAACAGACCAAATAATCATTGCTGGCTCAGACAGTAGCATGGCATAAAAGTCATTCTTTTTAAGTTCGCAAAGCAACCTTTTTTTTTTTTTTTTAAATTGTTATTGGGAGAATGAGCCTGTGTTTTGGGTCTGATCTTTATATTTACATTACACACCAGACCATAACAAACTATACAGAGAATGCTGCTGCCATATGTGTTTTGTGAACATACAGTTACGATTGGGGGTTCGTGCATTCAGCGTAAGTGTTGCAGACACACTGATACCACTCCGCGAGGTTTGTGCAATACCTGAAAATTCACTCCATCTTTGAGGGGAGGAGTTGGAGAGATGTTGTATTTTCAGAACCTCTATATTAAAAAAAGAATAAAGAATCAACTACAATGAATGCCTCCTGGACATTTATTTTTAATGTATAGTCTGCAACTCTAACTGGATCAAATTCACGATTATTCAGATGAGGTTGAATTTGAATAACTTGCTGGTTTCTCTCCCCCGCCCTCCCTCATCACCCTCCCCCTCTTTTTTTTTTTTTTTTTTTTTTAATTAAGAAAATGAAGAGGACCGCAGAGTCCGGCTGACCTTTGGCTGACATAATTTAGCAGGAGACCTCTCGCAGACGAGGACCGGATCCATTAGCCCCTTTAGTTCTCCGGGCGAACCGAGACTCGGTGGCCGGCTCCCCCCGCAAGGAGCCAGCCGGGGGCTGCCCCGCAGCCGAGGCGGCGGCGAGAGGCCGCCGGAGGGGCTCGGGGCGGGAGGGCACCGCCAAGTTCAAGGCGCGCCCCCGGGAACGCGGCCCGACGACCGTACCCCGACGCCCCACACCCCCGGCATCCCCGCGCCGCTCAAGGGTCCGCGGGCGCGCAGGGGTGGCGGGGCCGGAGCTGCGCGGCCGCAGGGAGAGGGGAGGCGGGGGCGCTCCGCGGCTCCTCCGCCTGCGCGGGTCCGGGAGCAGGGCTCGGCTCCGCGGGCCCCCGGGATGCCAGGGCAGGGAGTTTGGCGGAGCTGGTGGTGTAAAGTTGGGCAGGACGTTACTCACATGACAAGGAGGCATGGTAAACTCTGGAGAGGGCTTGATCCCCAGAAGTTGCTGTAAGAGGGAAAAAAAAAAAAAAAAAAGAAGAAACCGAGTTTCGGGCTTTAACCGATCATTTGTTGAGCATCTGCGGACACTGCTGCTCTGCTCACGCAGGCTTACCAGGGTATTGCTTTTTTAGAGACAACGGAGCGTTTTCCAAGTGCAGGCTAAAGTACTTTTTTCCCCGCTGGAAGAGGTGAAAGCCATTCCCTCCCTGCAGCGGGGGCGGAAAGGGGAAGGGGAGCGGCGGAGGGGCTAATCCCGAGCTGCTTAGGCAAAACTTCCCTCTGAAGCAGGAGTGAGTTCCAGCCGACAGCAATCTCCCCCTCTAATGAGTCGCCTCTGCTAATAAATGATGCCTCTGCTCAGGTTCCTCAGCGGTCTGCAGCTGAGTCCGAGAGAATCCGATCCTTTATTTGAAGATGTGTTTTAATAAAACTGCTGTAACGCTGGCATTTTATTAGGAGCTTATTGTTTCTAAATTAATACTTAATCTATGAAAAATGTGTTTCCTACCAAACTAGATTCACCTCCGTGCACCCCTTTCTTCATTTAAATGCATTTTACAACTAAGAACCTAGCTCGACATTTCCCTGAATCATCAGACCATTAATTTGCTGGGAAGCTAGCTGTTTCACACACATGGATATAATTCTGAATAAACGCAGAAGAAATGCAAAAGCATATGCTTTTCTGTCATTTTTCCTGCCCCCCACCCTCTTTTTTTTTTTTCCTCCTCTGTCGGTCTGTGTCGAGCAATGCTTTCAGAATCTTCATTATCTAAAAGAGAAGCTAGAGGGCAGGGACTTTGGGAATACTTCCTTTTTATATTGAAACTTTCTAAACTTAGAGCAGAGCTGAACATGTCCTTAAATCTGCACCTTCCAGGAGCAAATGAATGATGTGCCAGACACTTTGCTTCTATTCAAAAAATACAAAACCGAATGCTGTAAGCTTCCAAATTCCTTCTCGGGCCTTTTTTTTTTTTTTTTTGGTGAATAGTTTACAGTCAGAATGTAAAATGGTCACCTCAGAAATTGATAAAAAGCCCACATAGATCCCGCTTTATATTTCTTCCTCCATTTTATTTCTAGTAGATTTTGCTAAAAATTCACAGAAATTAAAAAAAAAAAAAAAAAAGGAACAGCTACCCTGATAAGATATCTTAGCAGGTTGCAGGCCAAGAGAGATCAAGAAACTCAAATGTTAGAAATAAACTTGGACTAGATGTAATATTTCTGAAACTTTTTTTTATTTTATTTTTTCTGCAAATGCATATTATTTTTCATTTAAAATTTCATCTTTCCTTGATGCTTGAATGGTGAGGATTTACACCGAAGTCAGCATGAAGCATTGTAATGAAGGGTGGTTACAGTGAAATTTTAGGTTTTAAAGTACTGTGCATCAGAAAAATATCTGAACAGAGCAAGTGTAGTTTTTGCTTACTATCTAAAAGAACTGTTATCTCGAAAATACTCAGAAAATATTCACCTGGTAGGTAATGCAAGTGCCAACTAGAAACGTATTTCCACCGACTCTGCAATATAAATCAGGAAACACAGTAAATATCATGTTATTGATAAATCAGTAATTTGTAAATATCATGTCACAACACTTAAGATATTTTTTCATATTTATAAATATGTCTGTTTAATTATTCCAGTTTGCCTTGTGACTTTTTGCTTTACTGAAAGCTGTTGAACCCTTCAACTTTTAATTACTAGCATGTTTGGTTTAAGAAGTGGGTTTACAATACAATTACACAGCTAATGCAAGCGTCTCTGTTTAAATCAAAATCATTATCTTTCATGCAGGTGAGTGAAGCAGGTTATTAGTGTTTGGCAATTTTAGTATCAGTCAGGTTTTTTCATCCAAGTAAATTCAGTTATTTATTTTTATTTACCATTACCACTTGCAGTAGGACTTTCACTGAAGTGAATATACCTAATATGATCACTTACAATTGCCTGATTAGTTTGTTTAAGGTGCTTGGGATATTTTTAAAAACTAAAAGGAAAATATTTTTCTATGCTGGATTAGTTTTCTGCTGCGGTGTTTGTAGGAGTTGCTCAGTCTGTATGTTTGATCAATATACAACATGGTTCGTGCATCCCCATTTTTATCATACAGCAAATTGTTAAATGTTCCTGTAAGAAGCAGGGGAGAGAGGCTACCAGGAGGTGTAACTACATTAAGCTGGTGGAACACAGGAGATCTGAAATAAGGGACTGAACCAAAACACATTGAAATCAATGGGAGACTCCTGTTGAGTTGGAACAGGCTTCAGGCTCAGTATAAATGACTGTACAGGTACAGCACTTTTCATCTCTTTCTAGTTTTGCTTTGGTTTCCTGCACATTATTAGCAGGTAATATTCTTGATCTGACTTAAGATTTATTGATTCATCTCTGGGGTAAAAAGACCTGTGTTTGGATGTAAGTACCCATAGTAAGGTCAGATTGGTATTGCAGTTGGTGGAAATTGCACACAAGATTCACCTTGTCTTGATTCCTTTCAGAGTATTTCATAAACTCCTGTTCTTTTATATGAAGGTGTACTTTTGTATAAATGCAGCAGCTTCCTAAGAGAACTGGTCTGGTCCTCTCCAGTAAATCCCTTATTTCAGACACATGGCTACAAGTTAAAATTTGACCAGATTACCAGCTCTGTCATCTTGTTTGCCAAGGAGTAACAGAAATGAAGGAGCAATCCTGCCCTCTCCCGCCCCCCCCCCCCCCCATTCTACAAATATAATGTAATAATTAATTCCCTGCTGATATTGGAACTTGATCGTGAAAATGCTGTTTTCTGCTAGGAGAATTCAGTTGCAGTAAGCACTGCTATAGCAAATGTAATGTTTCTATTGGGATATACTGTAAATGGTGTTTAGTCTGCTCCCACTGGAGCCATAAGTTTAGAATCAGACCTGCTTAATATCGTATTTCTCCTTCTCATGATATTTATTGACTGTAGCAAAAAGGCCAGCTATTCAAAAAAACCCACCCCTTTAAGAAATACATGAACTTGCTTATCTAGCAAGGCTCACTATCAGTGGAATTTTTAATTTTCTCCCCTCAGTCACCAAGTCCTTCCAGACTCCTTTACAAACTTTGCTTCATATTTAGATGCTTTCAAGTTCTATTGTGTACTGAAGAACAACACATTTAATTAAAAAATCATAACAACACAAAAGTATGCAGTGCTGTCAGAAGTCACAGAGAAAGGGCCAAATTCTTCTTTTCTTAATCTGGCAAAATTGTCATTGACATCAGCACTATGTTCTTTATGAAGCTTGGACACGTACTTTAAGGCCACACTGATTACAAGGAAGTTGTTTTACTATTAGTGCAGTGTTTGCATGCAGGTTGACAGTAACAGTCCGAAAGCTGCCTTCTCATAGTTTTTAATGGTCATAAATTGGGAAATATTCGTATGAAATCCAAAGCATTTCAAAAGCTGTAAACAACTCACTTCTGATATGAAAGATATGCAAGAGCCATTTGACTGTCCTCCTCCAAGCAGGACTTAAACTGTAGGGAAAGTTCTGCTCTTTTAACTTTTCCCCAGCCATAGCTGTCATTAGTTGCAATTTTATTTTTACCTGTAGAAGGATGATGAAAGGGTTTTACAGTTCAGATCTGTTTATATTCTGTAGGTCTAGTAAAGAAACAAAATTTCCCCTCTGACATGCCCAAATAAACAATGAGCCTATTTCAAGTTCCGCTCAATAAGTGTGCTAAATGCATAAAGTATTTTGAGTAAATGCCATGCAGCTGTTTGGTAGCTTGCAATTACTGTGGTATTGTGTCTGCCTGCATTTTGTGTACTGCTATAAATCCTGCAAGTGGACACTGCTATTTCTGACACATCATGTTGGATTTCATGTAAGTCTATAGGGTTTGTTCCAAGTAGATGAAAATAATGAAACTTTATAAATATTAGATAGTCTTGCTCCAATGTGTGGTGCTGTAAATCTCTAGAGATTTGCAAAAAGACAGTGACAACATGAAGGCAATTACATGATACTATTTTATGAGATAATTCTATAAAGCATAATCTCAGCTCTGCAGTGACAATGATTTTTCACGGCAACTTTCTGAATGTCCCATGGAACATTTTAATACATTAATTGTTTGCTCATCCCCAAATAAAATTTGCACATATATAGAAATTAAACAAAGGGCCCAATGCTGCTTCAGGAGGAGTTTTGCCTGAGAAGGAACTCAGAAACTCAGCATTAAAATGCTGAAATACAGCTATGGAGACAGGACAGGAGCCATGCTCTGGCTGTGCACTGCATACATCCATGCCCTGGAAAGCCTTTTCACTGCCCTCCAGGCTGCACAGGTTCTGGGATGGTGAAGATATTTCTTCTTTGAACCTTAGTTCAACAGGTGACTTTGAAATGACCTATGAATTCTTCCACTTTTGTTGAGCTGAAATCAATAGCTAGTGTGGTTCTAGGAAAATACGTGCAGCTATTTTCTCATGACATGCTAATGAAAAAAAAAAAAAAAAAAAGACCTGGTAAAACATTTATTGTGTTAGAAGATTCAAAGACTTCTCAGAAAAAGAAAAAAAGAATCCAACTCTGGGATCATTATAGCAGCTGTTGTAATCTATTATGTAAATCATCCAGGAATTAAAACAAAATATTTTATAAGATAGTTTTTGTCAAATACTAAATATGTTATTATTTAGACAATGTTTTCCCAGAGGTGTTACTGTTATCTGATGAAAGTGAAACCTTAGAGTACTCCATATTTTGATTGAAGAGGATTTAACATTTATTTATTGCAGTGCCAATGATAACAAACATGCAGGAGAACATGTTTCTCAAAATTGGGTGTTGGAACTTATGCTGTTGATCCATACTGAGTTATATTTATCCTCTGGATGGCACCTAGATATTTTCACCAGTTTTAATTGGAGGTAACAGAAGATAAAACATGTGAAAAAACAAAACAAAACAAAACAAAACAAAACAACAACATCAACCTAGAAGTGTCTTTGGTCATTATTATTTTCTTTGATGGTCACTTGTATCACCATACTACAGTAAAGGCCTCTCTGCGGCAGTGGTTACCCTTCATTGCCTAAGTGCAAACTGGCTTTTATAAAAAGAGGAATCAGGCCCTCTAATTTGTTTATTCTCTTCTAGGAGGGGCACTGACTGCTGGTGCAACATGTCAGTTCATCAGCCTGTTGACTAAAGTACAGTATGATTTCACTAACGACTGGGATGCATATTGCAGATTACCACATTTTGCAAATTAGTGAGTAATCAAACACCATAAAAATCAAGGATACTGCATAATGAAATATACTTTATTCATTTATTTTTACAACCATATATTAGATTTAATTATTTATGTTAGTAATTCATTGGCTGCTAGCACATGGAGCTATGGAACGTGGTTTTCAAAAAGTTTTATTAACCATTGTAGCACTCAGAGATGCACTCAGACCCCATTGTAGCACTCAGAGATGCAATCCTTTGTGAGAAGATGAGGGAGTGCTTCTTCCTTGAGTGAGTGACCTCATTTCAGAGATAATCCCTAAGAACATCCCAGAGTCCCCAGAGGCCAGCCCAGTCCAGGCTGGTGTAGAGGCTGGGGCGGGGTTTGCAGCTCCTTGAGAAGGTTGTCGCAGCCAGGTGGCTGTTGTGTTGTATTCTTCCTCAGCACTTTAGATGATGAAGAGACAGAAACTCATCCTGGCAGGTCGGAGAAGGACCTTGACTTGGTTTCTTTCAATCACTTGCCAAAGAAAACCTCTCTTCTCCTCTTTCTCTCCCCTTTTTCCTCCTTCCCCAGTCCATGGAGCAAGCCCAGTCAGACCAGAGCACTAAATGCATTGACACAAATAAAACCAGTGTCTTTTACTCATTTTGTTTCAGGTGAAAAGCCTAGTAACGAGTCAGGGAGTAAGGGTTTCTTTACTAGGAAGGCAGTGGATCCCCCCAAAATGTCCATCACTGGCATCAGGCACTGCTTGCCACCCAGCAGTAATCATGCATTTCATGTCCACGGGATGGACTTTGTCTCTCCTGAGCTCAGCTTGGACTCTTGACTTGGAGGAGAACATCCCCTGAGGCTCTTCATTTCTTGGCATTCCTTAAAAAAGCTCAATTTTTTTTTTTTTTTAAGTGCTCAGGTAAATATTTTGTGTATATATAAAACTGACGTACAATGCACTTTTTTTTTCTTTTTCTTTTTTTTTTAAATTTCTCACTGTATGTTTGGTTTTCTTTTCTACAAGTTCGCCTGTTATTTGGTAGTTCCATAAACTTTCAATCTTTAAAACCATTTCTCTTTTTTTCTTTATATTTTAAGTTTGAGACATGAATGGTCTGTTAAGAGTTTTATATTATTGTGAGCTGAAGTCTGGATGTTAGCAAGGACAGGCTGCTAACCATAATTGTGTTGCTGTTACCACTGTAACAAATTTGTTTCGTTTAGCTATTATTTTTTTTAATCTTGGGAAGTGCATAAAGGGTAATGTAATATTGATAAATATTTATTATACTGTTGTGGGATCTAGATTTAATCATGTTTATATCAGTTCTGCAAAACTGTCCTTCAAATTTAGCAGAGTGAATTATAACTGAATATGGGAGACAACAGTTAAAAAGCTTGCTGGAAAAAATATTTATGACTGAGAAAGATATTTATGTATAGCTTTTTATTAGTAACAGTATTAGAGAGGTTCTTCTTGTAAAGGTAGGAGTAGGAGGCAGACACTTCCTCTGACCCTACTTGAGTGAACCGGTGTTTTACAAGAAGCTAAACATGCAAATTTAACATTATCCAACCAATTGCAGGTTTATGTACCAAATATTTTGGTACCAAATATTTAGTTTCTTGGTGACCTTATTGTCAGAGAAAGGAAAGTTTTAGCCCCTTAGTCTCAGTGGGAACAAGCCTGTTCCTCAGGCTGAGGGCTACGTCTGTTACTGCTTATGAGGCTGGTGGGATGTTACTAAATGTCTTGAAACATAATTTTAATGTGTATAAAATGTGTTAGGATTTTTAACTTACTGGCAGGTCATTGAAATTTTTGTATTTGGTTTTCCAGATAGAATTAAACATAAGTAATAAAAAATCAAGAGACATGAGCCATCATGTTTCCATCCTTCACATCGTGATTGGCTTTTTGAAACAGTAGTAATCTAGAAAACTTTTTCTTTTTCTTTGTTTAAGTCACATTGATGTGCATCAGAAACTTTTGGAATTATATTTAAGATGGTCATATTCTTCTTAGAGGTATAGTAGACAGATTTATCATGTATGGAGGACCAGTGTTAGAATGGGCCTTGATTCTTTTTATTTTCAGGTTAGTGAGAATGGAAGTTACCCAAAAGCCAGTGAGTCACTGCTAATGGCTGAATATGCAACAAAAAGGGAACCCTCATCATGTGCTACCATCATGTCCTACCAACTGTCTGTCAGTGGAGATGGAGACAAATTGGCTTAGCTTAAACCAGACTTAAAGCTTTGGCATCCATTTACTTGTTTAATTTCAAGATTCAGTAAAGATGAATCATTTTGGAGGTTTAAGTGAGGACTGAATAGATGCCACATCATCTCATGACTGCTGCAAACATACCGACTTTCAGCCACTCAAACCTAGCTGCTGGTTGTGCTCTTCTTGGCCACTGAGTACATGTAAAATACGACTATTTCTAAATAAGAAAACCTCAGACATTTACTTGGGAGTATCCCTCAAGGTCATAAAGCGTGTGTGCTGAATACAAAAGGACATTAATTTTACCATAATTTGTGTGAGGGTTTTCAACAAGGCAGTGGAATTGCATATTTTTTGGATTTTTTTTTTTCCTAGTAATTTAATTTCTCAGGAAATGCTGCCATTAATATTTTATTTTGAGCACTGGGGTGCAAAAAAAACCATGTTTCTCTCTACTCCTGACAGTGCACTTGACACCAAACACTTGTTCCAATGGCACATTTGTCCCCTGGTAGAGATAGAGTCTTTCTTCCTTCCTTCCTTTCATTATTTTTTATTTTTATTATTATTTTTTTAAAATCTGTATCCCTCACTTATAAAAAGTCCCAATGTTAGAAAGGCTGGAAAACAACAAGATGGGGGAGGGACCTATGAAAATCTGTGATTTTTCTGAGTGAAATTAGAAACAGGGTCTCTTTAACATGGAAATTTGATTTCTCTACATTTTGAGGACTTATTTCTGCAACCGTCACATATGTAAAATTTCCAGTGAAGTCAAAGAGGCCTTTGAATACAAAGAAACAGCACAATCAAGCTCTGAATATATATATATTCCATATGCTTTTCTCTCTCTCCCAGTGATGTACACGTTGTAGTAATTTCATATGGATAAAACTGTCATAATTTTAATTTTTACAGTGCTTAAACTGTTTAAAAATAAAATTAATAAAAACAATTTCTGAGAAGAACAACTTATCTTTGTCAAAGAATTTAATTAACATCTCCATCTTTTATTTTAAGCTGAAATGTGAAATATTACATTGTCAGGACATTCTTGAATGATATCCTAGATGCATTGTTTGTTTGGAATGGCTTGAAATCACACAACTTTACTGAATTATAACCAGATAGATATATCTAAGCCTGAGGGCAGGAAGTCCTGGCAGCTGAGACGTGGGGAACATGCAGTTTGTCCATACTAGATTTTTCTGTTCCCTTTTACTAATAAATATATTAGAGAGCTTTGTTTTCACTCCCTGCATGATAAATAAAGTCTCTGTCTATGGTGCCATATTAGTGCTTGGTACTGATGCTTCTAACCCCACCTATTCTAATGGAGAATGGAGACCTCTGTGAACCAAACCTCGTCAGGTCAGGTTTTGTTTGGCTGGTGCCTGTTCTGAAGCTGGGAGAATATTTCATATCACAAGTATTATGGGGCTGATGAATCTACTTCATAAGGTCATCTGCTACAGTTATTTGAGCTGTCAGACCACCCACCTCAATTTTTGATTTTTTTTTTTGAGAGCCTACTTTTATTTTCTATTTATGCATTTTAAAATCTCTCTCTCTCTTTTATTTTTATTTTATTTTATTTTATTTTATTTTATTTTATTTTATTTTATTTTATTTTATTTTATTTTATTTTATTTTATTTTATTTTATTTTATTTTATTTTTTTATTTTATTTTATTTTATTTTATTTTATTTTTTATTTTATTTTATTTTATTTTATTTTATTTTATTTTATTTTATTTTATTTTATTTTATTTTATTTTATTTTATTTTATTTTATTATTTTATTTTATTTTATTTTATTTTTTTCCTCCTACACCTCCCTTGTACAAGTTGGTTGAGAGGAGACTGTAAAAAGTAAGGGTAGCACCTTATGCATCTTCATATAACTCTCTGTTCTGTTGAACCCTTTGGTAAACAATTTTTCCTGCATGATAGAGCATGTGCTGTGGCAGACATTTTTATGAGGTAGCCTAGGACAGGGCTAATCACATCACCCTGTCTCAGGTTTTGACCTTATCACTATTGTGCACTGAGCCTAAAAATTGGGCACTGGCTACCACATCACAGGAAAATAAATGGGAAATGACATTTTAGTTAAAAAGAATAAGTGGATTTTATTTTAATGAAACATAAGGTCATGTGAATTTTATTTATTGTTCTTGTATAACTGTAATTAAATAGTTTCCTTGTTGCCATGTCAAATGATTTAAAAAAAAAAAAAAAAAGTGAATTCACTAGCCAGGACCCAATTCATGGTTCTGCTGCTGTTTTACATTCAGGGCTTTTAATGAAGCTAGTGAAAACTCTACCAGTGAAAACTCTACTAGTGAAAGCCATGAGAGAATAATATTCTTATATGAAACATCATTTATAACATCTGTAATAAAACAGGCTAAATCATACCTCTGCCATTAAAAATCATAAATAGTATGTTAAATAGTATGTTAGCTTTTAAAGGTGATATTTGTCCTTTGAAATCTTTTGATATCAGGCTGCTTTAAGAAAAGCCTAAGTAGACTTCCACTATAGTGGTTTGATTAAGAAAAAAATCATTATAAAGTCTTCAATACATATGTAATTACATATAGTATATAGATGTGAGACTGGTCATTTATTGCTGGTTTCAGAAACTGAAGAATTTGTTGTTACAACCATCATTGTCTTCCAAAAGATGTAAACTGATATAAACTGTTCTCATTTGATTACCTGCATATATATATGTATATGTGTGTATATATATGTACATACATGCATGCAGTTTGATATAATCTTTAATAACTTGTTTTTAAAAATATCATTTTTCACTGCTTTACTAAAGCTATTACTTCACAGATATATTGGCACCTTTTACAGTGATAGCCTGACAAAGCAAGAGACAAACCCCAGTAGTAGTAAAAAAGAGATCCTTCTTAACACAAAGTAGAAATAATTTGTGAAAAATCAGAAACAATGACATATATTGCTGCAAACTGGATAATAACAGGTACCTGCAAAATGCAAGGGATGTGGTTTGGAAGGCAAGTTGACCACAGCTTCCATTGTAAAACCAGTTATGTTTATAACACCAGGAAGCCAAATCTGATCTGTATGTGTGCAACCTGCAGTGCCCTGGGAGCCCTGCACACTATGGCATGTGCTCCGATGGCTGTTCCCAGAGTGCTTGCTGTAAGATGGTGAGGTGTGATCTGGGAAGAAATAAACCCACATTAAGGAGAAATGGCTGTGCCATTCTCTTGGCTAAACTCTTACTCCAGTGAAATTTTCTCTGCCCTTTCATCCCCTGCACCTCTTTGCACCTTGTGGTAAGGCTCACCTCCAGCACAGACCTCCCCAAGCCACCATGCCCTTCCATGGGGTGCCCACTTCACATCTGGGGCAAGGTGGTCCCCTGGTGTCTTCTGCCTATCCCTGGTCCAGCAGCTGCCTGGAGGCACACTGTGGAGTGAGGGATCCTGAGGGCGGATCTGGATGAAGGCTGAGGCTCTATCTGGTCTGGAGAAATGAGCACACAGGGCTTCTCCCAGCATCCACCAATCAATCACATTGAACACACAGGCCAGCGGCCAGCCCTGCAAACCCTCAACAGTCATTTACACTAACACAGTTATCCTTCCCTGATGTTCTTCGAGAGAAGCGGGTCCCAGATGTTACCTGCTTAATAATTATCCCATTTCCCAAGGACAAAGCTCCCACAGCTCCTGCACCAAGGGCGGATGACTGCTCCTTGGAGCTGTGCTTCACCACAGGCAGCTGACGGGGCTCAGTGAAATTGCTGCACCTAGTGTTCTCACCTCCAAGAAGGACAATTTTATTAAGGGCCATTTTTAATATTTATTTATTTATTTATTGATGCAGTAAAATAGAATGGGAAAGCCACAGTGCTCTAGACCACATTTTAACTACAACTATAAACCATGTATTATTAGCTGCCCTTCCTTTCTGTTCTATTGATGCCACCAGTCATTAAGCACAGACAATGATTTTATCTGAATTTGTATCCCACAATATATGAAGATTTAGATGTTTGGGACGGAGCCTGCTATGGCTGTTCCAGGCATATATGATGCATGGGGCAGTGGGTCATTCATCGGGGTGATTTGTTGCTGCAATATCAGGATGCGAATAACAGTGTGGGGGCAATGCTAACGTTTCCTCTTAGCTTCCTTTTTATTGTGTCCAATGTGACAAAAGGTGACGACCTCTAGAGCCTAATCTTACACAGTTGATCTGGATATTAAAGACACCGTGATTGACCTCTTCTGATTTGTAACAGAGTAAGTGGACTCTGATTCATTCTCAGTTGGACAAGCTTATCCACAACTTCCAGATGTTGACAATGCAATTGGTCCCTATGTGGAAAGAAAGAGAGGTGTTTCTTCAAGCCCATATCCAATTTCCATGTTTCAATCCCTCTTTGTTTTAACTTTGCCCACATGCTGATATATCATGGTGATAAGTGGACATTTTGTTTTTTTGAATCATGTGTAGAATCTGCACTCAACTCATTGACATATGGATGAAGAAAGTGATGGAAAAAGAGGGTGAATAGATCCATTACAAGTGTTGTAAATAATTGGTCTTAAATAAAAATATATGGAGAAAACAGGAAAACTGCTATTAAGTACACCTTTGCTGTCTGCAGTAGACCACAAGACAGCTTTACAACATTAATTATTTCCACCAGCTTTAAGTCTGAAATATGAATATGTCAGGTATTTAAATACCAATTTACTTTAAAAAATCTCTACTTTATTAAAATATCATTATGCATATTGGAAAGTTAAAAGTCAAAGCTATATAGCTGCTGAGGTAAAATTCACATTTATTGTCCACTGAATGTGATGGAAATTTAATTTGTCAGGAAGCTGATTGATATCTAGAAGTGTTTTGTTTTCAGTGACTGGCACTGCCGAGTTACAACCATCTATCATCTAACAGGTAATTAGTCAGATTTCTCATCATGAGCCTTCAGTCCTGCTGTTTTATTATTGAAATACCACAAACCAGTAGGCATCTGAATGCAGATAAAGTTCTCTGTCATGGTCTTAAGGACAAAGACAACATTTTGCAACTCAGCTGAAGGAAGTTTGAATAAAAGTCACTGAAATGTGAGGCACAATGTTAATATATATGCAAAAAAAAGCAATCCTGGAAAATATCATCAATGTTGACTGATTTTCTGCAAAGCAACATTTAACTTTAAAATCTTTCGTCTTGCAATCTACATGCAAACAAATACCTCCCAGGTGCCAAGGCAGAAGGAGAATATTAGACTTCAGCAGAGTGCAGTGGAAATCAGGGTGCACCTCTCAGAAGCGCTATGCCTCTGTGCCTCTTTGTCACTGGAGATGTCACCTCTGCTTGCCTTACAGGAACCCTGGGCTCTTCTTGGCAGTTCCCGGTGACACCTGTTCTGCTCCGGCATACATATGAGGTAGCTCTCGCTTGCCTTCAAAGAAAACAAGGCACGGATCATGGTGCTTGGTCCCGGTCAAAAGTGGCCAGGAGTGGGGTACAGGGCTTGGGACACAGCTGGCCCCAGAAGTCTATGGTTAAACAAAAATAGCTTTTTGGGGAAGTTGTTGTAAACTCAACATAGGATTGAATGCATGTTTGAACCATTAGCACGTTTTAATATAAAGGCTGCACAAGACCTACACAACAGTGATGTAACTGCATTTTTAACACATCCTTTCTCTTCTCCCCTCATCTCTTTTAAGTGTTTGCTGTAGATGATGTAACAGCAGTTTAATAACCAGGGATGTAGAAAAGTAAAAATAAATTGTTATTAGAGCTTTCAGGAAAATAAGCAGGATGAACTGTTACACTTCTAAATGCATTACGCTCTGGATTCTGACTTTGTACTAAGTGGCTACAAGGAAATTGAAAATGTATTGCTGTTCACCCTTAAAATATTACTTTTGTAACAGAATACGACTGCATAAACTAATATTAGTAATGATTATTTAATGTTCTGTTTGGGGACTAATTGACCTAATCCAGCTGCATAGTTTATAGCACTGAAATGCCAGCAACCTTTGCGGTTTCAGGAAGTCAAATCTCTGTGCACTTTTTTGTTGGTGGTGTTTTTACTTTTGTTTTTATTTTTTAATGCTGTTGTTTACTTTCTTTCAATGTAAAAGAAAATGTCTTACTGGTGGAAGTTTGGGTCCATAGTATCCCAGCCCTCCATAACATCAAGACACAACAGCCATTAGTTCTTAATGAGTCATAAATGTTATCCTTCTCTAGAAAGCACCCACTGTTGAATATGTGTTTTTAGTCTTGAGATAAAAATGTTAATTCACCATAACTGATAAAGTGTTCTTAGTTTATGCAGCACACCAGAGAACAATTGCTAAGAAAGTTAGCTAACCACACTAAAAAGTGTTTTGATCCAAAATGTCAAAACATTTCTAGAATGAATATGCTGTCCATATAGTGTTGTGCATTTAATGATTCAAAGAATTTGACAGTAGTAGGATTTAAATCACGGTGTACATTATCAGATAACACGTATGTGAATGTTGTATTACAGCATTTAATTTGCAGTTGTTCCTTAAGATTATCTTGTGTTGCAGAGCCAAGTTCAAAGATTTTGAACTATGAGTTTGTTACACATGCTTGAGCTGACATTGTCATATTTGAGCAAGAGGCTGAGAAATGATCAAGTGTGAAAGAGAGGAATGTATATTTAAAAGACAGCTGAAGCATAAAGGTAGCTCTTTTTCCACAGACTAAGTTTGGAATGGACGAGGATCAAAACTTGGGAGCTCTGAATAACCCCAAACTTTTTGGAAGGGTGAAATGGAATTTACAATTTGTGGCTGAGACCCATCTTTCAAGTAAATGCTCCCTGCAGAGAGGATCAAATAACCCCCCTGATGGAAAATGCAAATATAAAACCAACCATGAGCCACAGCTTTTGTTTACTCTCCTTCAGTGTAAGAGGTGTATTTTATGTGAAATTTGGATAGCTTGAATGCTTGGGCAAACTTACCCTGACAAATTGTTTGTAAACAAATTCCTTACTTCTTGTGCAGTCATTCTACAGTCCAGCCCTTACAATCCAACTGCAACAAGAACAAACTTCTGTTCTGAGAGGACTCATTGAAGAGAAAAGTCAAATAAAGATCAGGAATTGTACATGAAATCAGGATAATTGAAAAAACAAACAAACAAACACACCACAACACAAAACAACAACTGACTGAACATAAGGTGACTGTCAAAGCAGAGCATAAAATATTAGCAGTAATAAATAACCCAGAAATCTCACTTCATGGAAACAAACCAATGTAAACACTAAAGACAGCCAATGCTAAACACTAATTAGTTATAATTGCATTTCAAAATGGTGTAATGGGTCAGAGAACCATTCTCTAGCACTGCCCTCATGGACACCTGGGCAGAGGCAGCCAGCTCAACCCCCATGTCCCCAGGCTTTGCAGAACACCAGCATGGAACGAGGGGCCAGGTCAGGGCAAAAAGGAGAAAGAAAACTTCTCTAGCAGGGCAGACCTTGGAGGCTCACATCTGACAGCAAAGGTGTTTTCCTGTGATTTTACCACGTACCCCTTTCTTGCACAAACGCAAATTACTTTATGGTCCATTCAAGTGCTATATCTGGAGAGCCTGGCTGACCCAGGAATCTGGCTATGGCACTGTCAGAACATGGAGCAACAGCAAAAATTGGGATTCCTTTAGATTATTACAGATTAACTTTTTTTTTTTTAAATTATTTTTATTTTATTATTTTTTTAATGATATAATTTTTGATAATTTATATTGTTTCTGGCTGTGCCAGTTTCTCCTATGAACAGTTAGTGGTTTAAAGTATAAGACATCCAATTCATTGGTATTGTTGAGTCTTGATTTACTTTTCTGTCTCCCATCAAGCAAGAACCTAGCTGAAGGCAGAAGACCAGGGCTGGCACCTAGTGAAATGTCAGGATATAGTATACTTAAGCAATCACATTTGAACAGTTGTTATATGACCACAACATGTCTGTTAACCATAATTTGCATCAAGAGGAGCTTCCATCATTATAGTCTTTTTGCCTTTAAATGAAGCAGCCTTCTGCAGTCCAAATCCCCTCTTCTCTCACCTTGGCTGTCTCCAGGAACTAGCAACTTTCATTTTTCATGCAGTGTTACTTTCTGCCTAGCGCTTGACACTCACAACATGTGTTGGTCCCATATCTCAAAAGGATTTGGTCACTCTCTGCTGAGCATCTATGATGGGCAGTCCATTGCTACTAGTAAAGCATGGGACATGGTGCAGTGAAAAAGCGTGGGTTATCCTTTGTGCCCTCTCTTCATAGCCTGCTGCCAGGACTCATCACTGCAGTGGCTTCACTGCAAACCCCATATAGCCAGAATCCAACAAAACTGGCCTGTAACAGGCAATACCCTAAAATACCCTTCTTAATTTTTTTTTTTTTTTTTTTTTTTTTTGTGGCTTAGCTGTCACTGTGTGGATGAATAACATACAGCCTTATTTAAACACAAGTGCAAAAGAAATAGAAAAGATCAAATGGGAGGTGGTAAGTTACAGAAAATCGGTGGAACAAAAGTGACAGCAGTGGAGAGTCCAGGACAGGAATCTTCCCGTCTCTGAATTTTGTTGGAGGAGAGATCGATTTAGAAATGAACTTTCAAAGCATCAAGCATTTAGAATAAATGCTTGGAACAGATTATTTTCATTTTGACATTAGTAGATTAATTAAGCCCCTGAAATCTTAATGATCAAGTCAAGTCTACCATCCATAACAAGTGTGAGTTTGTGAGTACATAACGTGTGTCATGCTCTCACCTTTTAATTACAATTTTGGTTTCCCATTTGGAGTGAAAAGGTACAGGTTGTTTGAAAAGATCACCCTGACAGCTGCAAGTGTTGGAGCAGGGCTTATTTCACAGGGCTTTACTGGGTAAAAATCTTGTGCATTCATCCTTTTTCCATCAGGATGTGTGTGTGGGGGGCCAGCAAGACTGTGTCACCTGCTGGCACTACATTGGTTCCCTGTGTATGTAGAAAAGAGCAGGATTGGCCCATCGTTCTTCTCAAGGGGATGATTTTCTCTCCTGTGGGTGCCAGGAACCCTGCTTCCACCTCTGTGCAACCTCCCATCTCCAGGCACCCAAAGAAAATCCTGTAAAAGTGGGAAGACTGCAAGGTGCTAATACCTGGGGCTTAACTAATACCTTCAGGGATAATGATAACTGACGCATTAGCAGAAGAAAATTATTGAAAGTTTAGTGGCTGTAAAATGGATAATATATTAATATTTCAGTATGTTTATTGAACACTTAACAATGTAATTTTTTAAAAGAATTTATCCTAGAATTGCTATCTTTTTGCATGTGCTTAGTTATCTTTTTAAACAATTACAAAACAGTGACTTGGTACTGAAGATTTCCTAAGCATCCCAAAGCAATATATGTGTGTGATATATGACATCCTTCCATAAATCCTAAATTTACACAGTATGCTAATGCTTGATTCCATAATTTCTTTTAAAAATGATTATACCCTGCTGCTAAGAGCAAAGGCATACTAAAATCAGTTTTCTATGCTTTTCCAACAATGAAATGCAAGCCAGCACACCACATAACCAATGCTTACCATATGTTAGAAGATAATCCAGTAGGCTTCAGACACTGACATGATTTGCTTAAATAAAAATCCCTTTTTTTAAAGCAGTAACAACAGCCTGCCATTTTTATTATTCCTTTAGTGACCTACTATAGAAATACTAACATTAAATATAAATATTTTTATTGTAAATCTGTCTAGTCTATTTTCATTGCCTTTAATGTGGGACAGCTCTGGCTTCACTGCTAGGCTGGAGGAAAAGGAGCTGCAATTAAATCACTGGGTTGTTCGAAGAATTCTCAAAACCAGAAAATATTCACCAGATCAAAAGAAGTCCAAAGAGCAGCTTCAAGATTTCTGTCGTATATTGCTGATGAGATGAAACAGTTCAATTTGGTATTAAAATAATTAAATGTAGTCTACAAAAACACCTATACAGTATTTTTGTAGAGCACTGATGCCTCTTAAGTATAGTTCATTGCTTTCCCATTCTGTACCAAATGAGACTTAATATTAAGCACATGCTTAAGTGTTTGTAAATTTGGAGTCTAAGGAAAGAAAATGTGAAATGCAATTTTTTATAGTGAAAGGAAGGAATGCATCTGACAGGTTAAGATTAAGGCTCTATGCACTAATGTGGCATCTTTCATTGTTACAGAATGATAAGAAAATAGAAAAATTGCATGTAGAAAGTAGAAGGTAGCAAATACATGAATTCTCTTCTTTTCAGATTCACCAGGGAAAACATACTTGATCTCAAGTACTGCTTATAGGTGGAAAATAAAATTTTTTAAAGCTCAGATACTTTCAGTTTTTCCCAAATTATTAGGATTTCATCAGGATTGAACTCTTGGCCCTACAGAAGTCAGTGATAGATGAATGAGTGGAAAATATGTGTCTAAGAGAAATTTATATCTATTATCACTAGATCATTTCTCTCACATCATACTTTTAAATACTGTTATCATTTCAAGTCATGTCATTACATGATCTTTAGTGAAACATATTTGCACCTGTGAGGCAGTGCTTTATATTTTCTCCTAAAGCAAAAATTATGTAATAAATCTCAGCTGGCTGGATTTATTAACAGCCCAGTTTCTTCAGCTAGATGTGTCTGAATTTCTGGTACCCTTTTTCTCTGACCAGACTATTCCAGATGGACTGGTGATTACTGAGTAATGGACTAAGCGAAACCAGTAGTTATAGGGGATACAAGGAGTATGCCCAATGGGAGCATTTGGCAGTATGTAGAAATATTTGTAATAGGGGGATTCGGCATGCTTTCAGCATCTGCAAAAAATGTAGACTCCTCCTTTACTCTCAAAATATGCAAAGAGTTTACAGCTGAGAACAGAGAAATGTGGGAACTCCACAGCTTGACACATTGATCCACTCCCAAATTGCCCACAACTGCCTACGTGCTTTGGAACACCCTCTGGAAACCCCAACATTTGGATTAAGTATTTTTTAGCCCTTTTTAAAATTAATAACAGAGTATATTTTACTCATTATATAGTTAGCTATTTGTTGGGCCAGATCCTCAGCTGGTGTTAATCAGCATAACTATTGATCTTGATGAAACTACCCAAATTGTATCAGCCATACTTTTATATATTTGACTTTATAGACTGGAAATTGCAAATGGAAATATATATTTAAAGATTTATATCTCTACATCTAAACTAAAAATTTTTATCAGTAAAATAACTTGTGTACAGAAATTAATTTTGAACTAGATTTAGTAGGAAAAACATATGATTAATTCTCTCAGCTGCTGGGGTCAATTTTTGCAAACATTTAAAACTACTGAGAAGATTGCAATATTT
Organism: Netta rufina; assembly: GCF_964035555.1. Classification (NCBI taxonomy): domain Eukaryota; kingdom Metazoa; phylum Chordata; class Aves; order Anseriformes; family Anatidae; genus Netta; species Netta rufina. The sequence continues at coordinate 1,070,897 of NC_140132.1, read as the reverse complement.
ATATGTATATAACCATTGCACGCTATATGTAATACATATACATATGTGCTATATTTACATACAATAACAATATACGTAATATGCATATATGTCACATACACAATTATAGATGTGTGTATACACACTCATATTTAAGTGTACATTCATATTCCTCAATTTTGTGTGCCTCAGATAAGTTTGTATGATCCAATAAAGACATAAAACTATCAGAGTGTCCAAAGGAGGGCTATGAAGATGGTCTAGAGGGCAAGATGTATGAGGAGGAGCTGAGGTCTCTTGGTTTGTTCAGCCCCGAGCAGAGCAGGCTGAAGGGAGGCCTCATGGAAGCCTGCAGCTTCCTCATGAGGGGAGTGAAGGGGCAGGCGCTGAGCTCTGCTCTCTGCAGACAGGGATAGAACCTGAGGGAAGGCCATGGAGCTGTGACAGGGGAGGGTCAGGTCAGATATTAACAAAAGGTTCTTCACTGAGAACCCGGTCAGGCACTGGAACAGTACCCAGCGAAGTGGTCATGGCACTGCGCCTGCTAGAGTTCAAGGAATGTTTGGACAATGCTCTCAGACATAGGGCTTGATTTTTTGGGTGGTCCTGTGTGGAGCCAGAAGTTGAACTCGATGATCCTTGTGGGTCCCTTCTAACTTGGGATATTCTCTGATTCTATTGTGGCTTAATCCCATTTAAATTAATAGCTACATCATGCAACACTAACTAGCCAACCAATATATATTTTTTTGATATTTGGAACATATCACAGGTCATCTTAGCCTTCTGTTCATTCAAAGCTCACATGCACATTTTGTGGAAACATACTTTATTAAAGATACATCAACTATATACTTTTCACTAGTATTGAACATTAAATTGTATTAATTATTTATAACCTAAGGCTATAAAAGTACACTGTGGAAAAAAATGGTCAACAGAGGACACAAATAGGTATGAACATCCAACAGTAGGATTATTACATTTGGAAAAATATATTGCTGCATTGTTCTAAGCAAAATTTATGACATGAAGACTTTGATGCCACTTGCAGAATATTCAAGCATGCAATCCTTGTTGTGGTCAGTCACAAATCCTGCCCCAGTGGAATTGCAGGCTGTGCACAAGCATGAATGAACCCACATATGGTGGTGTACTAGAATTCAGGGCAGATTTTTAAGAACACTTAGATTCCTAACTTCTTTACTAAATCAAAACACCTAAATACCTTTAAAAAATGACTATTTATACCTCATAGTGAAGAATACCTGTAACTGCAATATAAACCTCTGCTTAATTATGGAAAGGTGTATGTACCTGTCAAGGCCACCAAAAAGAGTCACAAAGTAAAAAACAACATGACAATTACTGGAAATGACTACTTAAACCCAGTATTTACTAACACTTTTGAAGTAGTTTTGAAGTATGTATTGGTTAAGACCATCTATAAACTGCAAAATGGGGCTGCAGTGTGTAACCTTGTGGACCTCTGAGGTAGCACTCTTATATGCCAAAATGATACTGTCAGTTTCCAAAAGGTGACTGATTTACAGCTTAATGAACTGTATAAATGTATAAATAAAATGGAAGTGTGTCCACCAGATTTACCTGTATCATGCTATCACAGATGAGACTGATTAGTCACAAAGACTGAAAGGTATATTACTAGCAAACATATTGCTGCACTTTAGTCACACAAGGATTTACTCTCCCAGATGCTTTTAATGAGAGTTACATGGCAAAAGCCTAGTTTGCTGTTGAAGATCTTTGCATGGAGCCAATAATGCTATCAACTAGAGCATTGGCTCTGACAGTTGTAAGTTAGAGGTGATGGGTTAGATGTTGTGTCTTTCTCTACCCATAAGTAAGCTGCAGTATACTAATACAGAAACTATAAAATTGGTTTTAAGCATGATATAAGCCAATGTTCAAGAATGTTTAATTATACCAATAAAATAAACTCATTATTTTTTAATTTTTAAATAAACTCATTTTAATTTTTAATTTTTAAATTTAAATTTTAAATTTAATTTTAAAATTTTAAATAAACTCATTATTTTTAAATTTTAGAAGGTTTGAATAATCTTTCAATACAGTATATATACAATGTTTCCTCTGACACTATTATTATTATTATTATTTTTTGCTATACCATGAGATTTACACTTGCTTTAGAAATAGGTTATTACTGAATTAGCTAGTAAGAGCTATAAAACATTGTGAGAATACAGATTCCTCCTGATATTCTTAGGCTCTGATCCTGCAGTTCATTGCATGATCAACTGCTGTGAAAGTGGATTCTGGAGAATTTAATTGGGCCTCTACATGCAAAAAAGGCAACTTCTGAAGCTTATTATACACACAGGAACAGACTGTGGTTCATACAGGGACAATGTCAAGTGCAGTATATGGTACTTTACTATCAATATAGAAACACATTGCAGTCACCTATGTCATGAGTTTTTTTTATATTTCTTGATTCCTGACTATGCTGTAGAGACTTTGAAATCCACTCACCTGTTAGATCTTTTGTAATAATTCTGAATACCGTGTTCGGTTACACTCATTTTAATCCCTGGGATGAAATTTATATCCACTGTGTCTCCTAAAGAGGAACAGAAGTGTCTACTAGGAAAAGAAACTCATTTCTGCAAAAGGCAAAAACTTCATGAGAATCAGCTTGAGGCATTGTGTACCTGTATAATGTTAGAGTAGCTTTATTAGCAGACCTATCCTAAGATAGATTCACTGTAGACCTGCAGGAATGTCCTTCTGCTGGCATAGTTTGTACTTGTTCCCCAAGTAGAAAACTATGCTGATAAAAGGACATTTTTGACAGTAGGAATGTTTGCTCTTACTATACCATCAAAATCACAACTTCTGTCTCAGATATAGCAACTAAAGTGACACCTCTCCTGTATGCTTCTACTGGAAGCAGGGAGCATATGAAAACTTACCTCCCCATCCAAGAGCAAATGCATCTTTAATGTAGTCTTTGTTGCCATAAACACTTAAGACCACGTTTGCCCATTTAAAACCAGAGAAAAGCAAAAGCCCTCAACTCCAAGTCCTGCCCTTCTGACATCTCTCTCCCCATGGAGGAAGAGAGATGCAGAGCAGAGGAGGCAGCTAATGCAAATCATGCTCCAGTCAGAACCACTCAAAGCTCCTTCAATGTTATGGTAAGAAGGGCTGTGGCAAAATTTATACAGAGCAGGAGGACCCAAAATAACACCACTGATATCTGAAACTTTAACTTTTCCCTTTGAAGTATCTGTGGTCAACTCGATGCAGGTTCTTCTTTTAAACAGAAAAACATTTAATTTCTGCAACTTACATTTTGTTAACTCATCATTGAAGAAATATCTGACCCTTCCAGGCTTGGATTGATACACAATAAGTCTAGTTTGAGGAGCAGTCTAGTTTAACCAGTCCTCATTCAATAGCAAACATTCTTAAAGTAACAGAGAGCATTTTTTTTTCTACCACAAAACATTTTCTTCTGACATTGCTTAGCCTATGTGTTGTTATGTTAAAGATTCATCTTCTCTCTCAGTTCTGACACAATTTCCTCTTTAAGCACTATATAAGACATTAGAACCCTGGAAAGGTTATTTTCTGTATTTCATACTACTGTCACATAAGAAACTGAACTGCTGAGTATGGTAGCCACACTTCAGTTGGCATGCTTTGAACATGTGATTGCCATCATTTCACATAAAGCCTGGCAATCAGCAGGAAATCTAATCATTACTAGATAGTTTATTTTCACACTATTTTTCATATAGTACTTTATTTTGGAATTCATATTGCTGAATGCATTAGTAAAGATTAAAATTAGACAATTTAATGATAATCAAGACATTGTGCTGACTGTAGAAGTAATTTGATTTTTTGAGAATTTGGCGAGGGGGAGGGAACCAGAACTAAAAGTTTAAAGTAACTCTGAGACAGGGGGAGGAGGAAGCAGTGGAATTAAACAGTAAAAGCAGAAAACTGTAAGGGGCATAACTAGCTCAAAATGGATAAATTGAAAGAATGAAAGGGAGCTTTGAAAAATAAAATCAAAAATGGCTCGTTTATTTTTAAATTAAAAAGCAAAAGTAAAATAGAATAGTTTTAGCTATATGAAACCAGAAGCAACCTAGTCTGATCAAGAGTATAGATAGAGGGTAAAAATGAAAGTAGTAAAAAGTAGCAATAAGACAAATAGAATTAACAAAATAGAAGGAGAAAAAACCTTCGTGGAGGTATTAATATACCCTCATTTCAGTGTTAGAACTTTAAAGAAAGCTCTAGTTGCCTGTCAGAGCCCCACTGGAATCAATGGGTTACTGGATGGGTGTAGTTATCAACCATTTCTGTTCAGTTTGCAGGCTTTTGGCTAAGATGTGAAGCTATCATCACCTTAACCACTGTGCTTGTATGTTATATTGCATTTCCTATTGCATTTCCCCATCTGGATCTGGATTCTTTTTTTTTTTTTGTCTCTTAAATTAGCAGCCTCCTCGGAGCAGGGACTGTGTCTTCTGAATATTCAGCACTTAGCACAATGAAACTTTGATCCTGACTGTAACTTGGAAAAGTAATGATTATTTTTAATGATATCAGGTGGAAAAAAAATCAAAGGAAAGAAGAATTTAATTGCAAATAATGTTGGACTGGCCCAGTATAATTTGCGGGTTATTTTATACATTGTACTGGATATTTCCTTGATCTGCCAATATTTGTGAAGGCTTATGTGAAATCCAAATATTTCAAAAATGGTATTGGTGATGTCTGAAAATACATATAAAGCTTTTAATATACATTGCTCACTCTGTATAGACCAACTGATTCCCACCTCTTCAAACAGGTTTTATTTACCCAGTCACAGGGCAGAGGTGTTATGTGAATTGGGTCCCTCCTCACCAAAAGCTGGCAGTGAATATGACCATTGTAAAACCTCTGTGTGCAGTCAATAGGCCACATACAAACCCCATAGCACTGGTGCTTATGAACGCTAAGAAGAGTAAATATGTTTCAAAAAGCCAGAACTGGATCATAATCATGTCACTTTTCCCAAGATTGCAGAGGGATTAGCTTCAGCATCCTGAAGTTCTGGGGTGACCAAGCTAGGATCTATTTAAGGACATTGTGAACAGGCAATTTTTAAGTCTCCTCTGTTGGTGAAAAATGACTTATAATGACTAGTCACTTTTGAAAATGTTGGCCTAGGTTTGCTGTGAATGTTGGTAAAATATGACATAAATCTGGATAATATATGAATATAACAATAATAATATAATACATCTGTAATCTATAGTAAAAACATAATATCTCTGTATAATATTTTTAGGGTGTAAATAAAAGCAATATTTACATAATCTTCTAATTCCTGGACAATGGCCCTGTGTTTTGACGTTGAACATTACCTATTGATATACATCACAGAAAAGTCCTCTTGGAAATGAATGGAAGATATTTAGGTAAAGCAATAATGAGTAAGAGAGAGAACATTCTTGTGACTCTTAAACATGGAGCAATGTGCTTGCAGGATTTCTGAAATTCATACTAATTTCACGTTTATTACTTCACTTTGAAGTCAACAACAAAAGATTGACTGAATTAACAGGCAAGAAGGTAAATGTTATCTCGTCACTATCTGCACTGCTTTTATGATTTAACTGAATCTGTAAATTTAAATGCTGTTATAAGAAATGGTAGTATCTAGGAAACAGGCAACAGATAGTCAATTCTGAATGGTAAAATGTCAATGTGCTTGGGTCAGCAGCTGTAACTGAGACACAATTGTGACTTTTTCTGCTTGCAGCCTTGTTCTTTTGTCATACAGATGTACTAATACTGCTGTCTCCCTTCAGATCACTACATCTGGAGAAAGGCAAAAGATAAATCTCCTTTGATTTAAAACATAAATATCAGTTTTTAAGGTGTTTCACATGGGCACAATACATAGTGACTCAACAATGTATAAATTATGAGATCATGATATTTCTGTCATTCAAGACATGGTACACAGGTAATCCTAGAAAGCTGAAGATTGACAAAAAACATCTGGGTAACTCTTTAAACCATTTGCCATTAACAGTAGAAACATGGTAAGCTACTGGGGAGACCTGTCTGAATTTACATTTTTGCAGAATTGTTGAAGACATGTATTTGGATGCACTGGAGCAAAACCTTACATGCACAGCTAGTACATTCACACATGTTGACTAAAATTTTTGAATATTTACGATGAAAATTTGGTCCTAAAGTGGCATTAGGTTTCCTAATTATGCATGGCTGCATACATAATACTCATAATTGTTGAAGCTGGAGCTTCTAGTTGGTCACAGCCTGTGAATAATCAAGTAATTTTGTTTAGAAGCCTAAATTTGGATATTATAGACTTATGACTCTGGGTGTCTATGACTGTGTTTATTTCCATGTTTCTCTGTTTGAAAAGTTAAGTATTCTAATTTACATGGTAACAAAACCTGTTTTTTGCATTTTAAAAGTTTAATCTTATTTGGAGAGGTCAATATAAAAAGTAGGTCTAGAAAAAATGACCTCAATGCTTTGGCTAACCTGAGGTCTTCTCACAGGGAGCTGTAATTTTTTCTGGCTAGAGTCATATATGAAATTATACAAGTTACTATCAATAGGACACCCTGTATTTCAATTAGCTGTAATCTTGAAGACAGTGTCTGATTTTCCTAGTGTTATAATACCACGGGCAAAATCTTAATGAATCTACCTGCAGCTTTATATATATATATATATTTTTTTTTTTTCCCCCAAGGAAAAAAAAATATTTTCATGATTAAGGAGTAAGAGCTGTGGCCCACACAGGTCAAATTATATCGCACTACATATGGGAATCCAAACTAACTCTCTATGTTTTCCTGGAGTTGGTTCAAATTCACTGTGGTCCACATATGAAGAGCAGAACTTGATAATAGCTGAGCTGTGACAGGAAACACAATCAGTCTGTGAGTGCTAAGAAGCAATAGGATGGGCCAATGCATCCATGTCATCAGCTCTGTGAGCAGATTGGCCCCCGAATGAAAGTCCCTGGCCACTCACTGCCTTCACAGCTACCAAAGTGCTGTGATCATTTCTGAGGAATCTTTGCATACAAGTGATACTAGTGTTTGAAAGTTGTTTTTTTTTTTTTTTTTTTTTTTTTTTTTTTTTTTAATGTATTAGGGCAATAAATTATTGAGACCAGGTTTGTAGAAAGAAGTATTAGCACTTAGTAGACTCAGTGACAGTGTCAGGAAAAACTTGGGGGTTCAAGTTCATCTGCATGATCTGTGAAAGGCTTGTGTGCCAGGGGCTTGTCTGTCTTTATCAAATGTTGTGTTAGAGTGACAGAAAGAGAATTTCTGACCTTATTTTTCATTGTTTATATCCTTAAACCACTACGCTAACCCACTGTATTGCTGCAGGTGCTGTACAGCAGAAAGGATGGGCTGCTGCTGCGTGGCTGGTGAGAAGAGCAGCACAAATGACTTTTGCAGCATTAATTCTGTGGACATCCATGGACGTTTCTGTTTCTGGAGTCAAGGTTACAAGTCTCCATCCAGAACAACCTCAATTTTCTCTGGAAAAATGATTTGTAAGGTGTAAAGCAGGCATGATGGTGGCCCCATGTGATGCTCCTCAGTAACAGACCTGATCCATACACTGTAGAAGGGAGTGCTGCATAAGGTTTGCCTAAATGGTGGAAGAGTCCTGTCTATCTTGAGCAATCCATCACCCTTCCTCACCTGATGTGATGCAGGAAGGATGAGCAACTTTTGAGGTCTATGTGAGGTCATGTGAGCATTTTTCTGTGTATGTACAAGAGCTGATGGACTGTCTTATTTCTGAAATACAAGAATTTATTGTAAGCAACTGAAATCTTCCATTTCTTTCCATAACCAAATCAAGCCCATCTACCATTTTACATTGAATACTGTTGAAATTTCATAAAAACAATTTCTGCATCTAATTGTCTAACTCTTCATATTAAGGCACATATTTTCCCTGATTATGCAAACTTTCAGGTAGATTTATATTAGGTGCATTATAAAAATTGAAGATAGGTAGTAAAGAGTAAAGTATATTGATGTGCAAGGGATAGAAGACAACAACACATGGAGACAAAAGATATATGACTGGCTGGAAGCATTGCGAGCTAACACTGCTAAATTCCCACATGTGTATATCACACAAGCAGCTGAAAACATTTAATAGTGAAGGCTCACACATCTACAGTGTGTTAAGTTTTGGGGGAAGTTTATGCAGCTGTTATAGATTTAAGTATTATTTTCTTTTCCTGTTGGTGACGTTGATGCAAAAAAATACCTATACCAGAGAGCTTATATTATAAAGACAATGTAATGAGGCACAACATGGAAGTGAAAATGAGGATGAGGAAAACCACTGCAGTCCCTGAAAATGCAGACTTGGATTTTAACTATAGATAAGACTCTAGATAAGACCTCTCTCTCTGAGACTTTCTTTAAGGACTTGCTTTGAGTGTTTTCCCAAAGTGGGCTACCTAGGTACAAAACTGAATTTACACCAATTATTATGAGGAGACACAAATTACATCTTGTGTACCAAAATTTTTAGTATGCTATCTCTGCTTTTATTTTATTTTTTTTAATAAGGATGGCTAAAGAGTAAAATTTGCTACTTGTACTACTTGCAGTGTTCTCAGAGCTTGCTTACTATAGCCTTTTCATTTTCTATAAGATCAGAATCAAATGTGTTTATACAAAAACATCCTCCATTAAAAAAAAAAAAAAGGCACAAAATGCTTTGCAGAGAGATAGATGCAGAAGGTGAGGTATGAAGGTCTGGTTGCAAGAGGCTTCTGAGAGAAAATGCTTGAAAGGACTGTGGAGCAGCTGTATAGAGGTCAATGAAAGTAGGATATGGCCACAGTCCTGTTGATCTTCCCTGTGAGATCAAATGCTGTAGTGTTCTTTAAAACTGATTGGCAAATTATTTAGTAGCAAAACAAAAGTAGTAGGAAGTGGCTGTGACCAAGCCAACAGAATGAATACAAAGGAGAGGACAAGCAGATCTAGGGTATTTATAGTATGTATAATGATAGCGAAGATAGAATTAACAGTAAGAAACCCTAGAGGGAGAATAGAGAACAATGAATTTTAATGAAGATGAAAACTTCCTTCAAGTCAGAAACAAGGGAGCTGGACAGATAACTTGTTCTAACTGGAGAAAAGCATACCACAAACACTGAGCCAAATGTAGCCTGTGCGATGCCAGCTTTTACCATCTTTCTCCACAATGCATTTTCCATGCGCTGGCAGAGAACTCTGCCAGCTGTCTCGGTTATGTCTTTTTAATATAGTAAATAGTGATGTGATTTGTACCACGTATTTCGCAAGTCATATGAACCAAATGAAATGGCTTTCTGTTGTAAGATCTTAAAATGATTGGTAGGTGATTCCAAAACTTGCAGCTAGAGCAAAAGAGCTAAAGCAGAGTGAAGGATTCACGACCAAAGAAATAAACATCAGCAAGCATTCGGTGAAGAGCAATCTCTCTTAAGATCACTCCTTAAGCTATATCTGTGCTGTACTTATTCATTACAACAGATTTTAGCTTCAGCTATCATCTAAATGCTACCTAGCAACATGAAATCTGCTATACTCCACATAACTTCAACATCAGTCATGAACATGTCAGATCTTTTCCGAGTTTTCAAACTGCCATTACCTAAGTTAGGCCTGCATTTGCTAATCTGTACTTCTGACATTTGACACCCTTCTTATTTGTCTTGAACCTTTTCTTCCCTTTTCTCTTCTGCTTTACATTTTGTTTTACCTAAAAACCTGAGGTGGATCAGAGTCCATGAAATGTAGGGGTGAGAGAGAGAAAAATGGGGCCGTTATCTCTGTGCCACCACTCTGTCCATACACTTTGAATGAGTCCATACAATGACACTGAATGAAACCCTAAGTAAATTCTGGTTGATAACTGCATGGAAAAAATGTGGAACAAAGGAGCTATGTTCTACTCTTTATATGTTGGAAGAATGAACTTGTTGCTGCTTGATCAATTCCTTGTCCTTCACTAGTACTTGAGTTCCTCCTTTTGCTGAAAGAGCATGCAACGTTGCAGTTCAGGGTTGTGTTATATTTCCTGACCTTTGACACTTTTTTTGCAGAGATTTAAAGGAGTTAATAGGGGAAGCAGTTTTTGTCTCACTTTGGCTTTTAAATAGCAGAGTCTATTTATTTCTCATTCAGTTAACCTCAATTATTTGTTTGTAAAAAATCATTTGGTAACAGGATTAATTCATCCTTCATGTAACTACACTGGAAGACAATAATGTTACACAAGAGATGAATTTGCCAAATGTATAACTCTTGGGACAAAAAGAATTTCTAGAGATTTGTTAAAGGTGTATGATGAATGCCTGACATAGTATATTGATACAAACTTGAATGCTAGAGTTCATTTGCCTTTCTTCAATAGTATTTAATGTGATACCAGGTCCAGGTGTTAGACCACTGAGCCCAGCATTAAGAAAAAGTCATTTGCTTATGCCTATGCTGATGGTGTATAATGCTATACATGCTCCTGGGAAGTGCTTCTTCTTGACAGTTCTAATGTAACAAAGTTGGGTAAATCCATGCACATGTATGTTAAGAGGAGCATTCAGTGGATGCCTATGAGGTGGAGCTGCTTGACTCTATGGGTTTTTGGGTGCTGAGAGAGCAGTGGTAATGACCAGGAGACGGAGCGCATGCAAGGCTGTGTGGTGTCTCTCCCTGTTCTCTTTACCATAATGCCTGACTATCACCCATTAAGGTGTTAAACAATGTCAGTCACATCTGTAGCATGTTGTTATTTCATTCTTTTCCCTGGGAGAGGGGAACACATAAAGAAGTCTTGCCTTTTTTTTATTTTTAATTTCTTTTTAACCTTATGTACCCATACGTGGTTATGGTATTATATACAGCGTAGTGGTTCATAAACTCAAGTCCTGACTCTAGCCAACACCAAGTCTGAATCTGTTGTGATTGGTTGTGTATCTGGTGCTAGAAAGAGCACTAACCTATGACTCAGGACCCAGGATTCCTAATCCTAACTATGTTATCAACCTTCTGCTTGGACCAAGGCAAACCATTTGACCCAGATTCCCAAAGACAGATAAGCACCTAAGATCTTTAAATGCTGACGTCCAGGACAGATTTATCTGGAGTGATGAATGCAACTCACAAGCTATCATGTGATAAGGTTTCAGCTGGGTGACTGGACAGCTTTCTCTCCTACTTTTAAAGCTGTATCTTTGCTTCATCTATGTCCACCACTTCAGCTCCATTCAAATCCCTTAAATAATGTAGCAGAGGGCACCAAGAACTCTGCTGTGCGTATGGAAAAATATGGGGGACTGCTGAGAAGGAAAATCAAGCATAGGAACCTGGTCACAGAAGGGCATTTATGGTCAAGTCAAGGCAAGCACACTAAAGCAGATAGCAAATATACCCAAATCTCATCTGTTAACCTCCATGTTCAGACTGGTGTGTGCAATTCCCCACCCCACCCCTCCCTGCCCTGAGGACAAGGTTGGGTGACTAATTTTCAGCAGGAACAATAAAACATGGCAGGGCAAGAAGGGGAATGTCTGCTTACTCTTAAAAGCCATAATGTCTATATATCTCTGAATATCTATCTATACATATATCTAAATATCTAGCATATTTATCATGTATCTCTGTATGCCCATCCAGCTCTGTGTTTTTTGCTGTTTCATAAAGAGAAGGGGACACTCTTCAAGGCAGTATTTGTGTGTGGGGAGGTATCCCCAAGGACAGCAGAGCACAGCCTTCATCGTTGCTTCCATAACAGCAGGAACAATCCTAGCACGAGTTGAACCATGTGGAAGGGCAGCTCCATGAGGGGTGGGGACACGAGGATGCCAGGCTCCTCAGAAAAACTCAGTGAGAAAAAACTCAGTGAGAATTTAGAGATGACACATAAAATAACCATTCATGTCATTCAGCTCTGGCCAAGCTCTGTGTAAGTGTGCCGGAATAGTTACTGACCTCAGTTTCTCATGATATTCAAAGTGGTGAAAGTATTCAAAATCCCTTGATGGGCTGGAGAAGCCTGGTACCTTACAACATGGAGTCCAGGTTAAAAGACAACACACAAACGTATTTTATGAGTAGGTCTGGAAGTGAAACAGATGACCGACTCCTTCAACACAGGCTTTTATACATGGTCATAGGGTATCCAGGAATCCATGAATCCACAGTGACATCTGTATGCGTAGAATCACGATGCTGCAGGCCCAAAGTATATGTTTAGACTACATCTACAAACCTAGCAGGAAAAAAAAATAAATCAGCAAAATGAAAAAACAAACAAACAAACAAAAATGAGACATAAAAATGAGCTGGCTACTCTAAAACACAGATACAGTAATTATTTCAGTCTTTTGCTTAGGGGTGTACCAACTGTTTACAATTTACTGTTTGGCAAGCTGGGTGTTCTCATTTCCCTCATGGTTCAGGAGTCAAAACATATGCTACCTTTAGTAATGAACTCTTCTAAGATCTGAAACTATCCATATTCATGTCACAAGAAATGTTTACACAAGAGCAAAATGCTCCAACATCAAAATAAATCAGTAACATCTCAGAGTTTATATTTCCATATGCTTCTTTGGCATAATAAAGCAGGGCAAGGGCTGCTGTTGTAAAATGGAGTTTAATTAAAAACAAAAGAAAAAAACTTTGTCAGAAATCACAGCCATCCAAAAATCATGCAGAATAATGCATTGTTTCAACATATTCTAAAGATTTATCAGCTATCAATAGAAACAAGAAAATTTAATATAATCATATCCTCTACACACCTTGCATATTTTCCATCTTCTGTGCATAAATTATACATTCATTTTCATAATTATAGTAATATTCTAGTTTTCACATAAACTGCTATTACTCCTGGGTACCAGTTAGTTTACATCTACCAAGGTTACATGCTAATTACATTTTCTTTTTATAATGTTATCTATTTATCAAATTTAGTTTCTTAATGGAAATTAATAGACTAGGTCTCTGCATTAAAAAAAAAAATAAAAAAAAATCAGATGCAACATAGCTGTTGGAATATTTTTTTCAGGTTTCATTTTATTCAGGCTTTAAGGGCTTTGAGTGCCTGCTTGGTGGTTATGGTGTATGAAATGGGTTACATAAACTAAGACCAGGGGATGGCAGGGAAGGAGTTAATCTTCCTTTTGCTAGAGGAAGGGCCACAGCTGCCTGAACCGAGTGCAGGGATTTTCAGGGTAGCCAGCTGTGGGAATTTAATTGATTCACCTGTCAGTCTATAAAGAGGGGTACCACAGGGTAGCTCTAAATCCTGTTGTGTTTCAGGGAGGAGGAGGTAATTTGGGGGGTGGGGAAGGGGTAGGTTATTGAAACTGTGAGAAGACCTAGGTGGGAACGACTACTTGAAAGGAATAAATAATTAATATATATATATTTTTTCTTCCTGGTGTCAAGTGAGTAAATGAAGGTCTTTTACATTTCTTTGAGAAAAGAGGATACTATTTCTGTTTGTTCTATTTTATTTTTCCAACTTTTAATGGAACCTCTTGTCTGATGTTCAGTTGTAAAGCCAGGACAGCTATGTAGCTGGGCTGAAGGGAGATCAGTGGATGGAAGACATGTTTCAGCCAACAGCCATTGAAGAGTGGTGGATGGGAGTGGGCGGAAGTGGGGAAAAAACAGCATGGGGGTTGCTAGAGGAAATCTCCTTATATATACGAGGGTGAGCATCACAATCTCTAAAGGATACTTGGCTTTCAGATCTGCAATGTACATTCTTTTATCATGCTTTTCAATTGAATGTGATTTGCAGATGGTAGAGGGATTGCTTGCTTTACTTGGATACTTGAATTGTTTTAACAGGATTTATCAGTGTCTGGCTTACCCTTGGGGTTGGTTTCCCTCCTCTTTCTCTATCTCTGAATCAGAATATTCTTGTCAGAAATCTGTGCAGCTTGTTTTACAGGGACAGCGATGGTGTTGTAGCACCTTCTCTAAGAACTAGTTTTGACTACATTGATTTGAGCATCAATGTGTTTCCCTCATTCAAGCTTGGTGGGTTGCTTTTATCTGCCTTAGGATTTTCCAGGTTTCAGCATAATTTACCTGAAGAAATGGGATTTGGTTAGAATAAGAAGTTCTGCATAAATGTAAGATACCAATGCCAAGCATCACCTTGTTTTAAATATCAAAGTATGTTTACTTGCTACATATTCTGACCTTACTGTACTTTTAGAAACGGTCTGCATATTTCTGCCATTATTTACATCTACTCATCCCTCTTCTGGCAATGACTTTCCTGTTGTTGAAATGTGAATCATCTCTTTACTGTGCTCCAGAGAGAGGATGTCACAGGCTTCATTCATCAATGTCTGTCTAAATAGCATGTTGTATCTGAGGAAGGATTCCTCATTGTTAATTCCATTATTGTTTATCACCTCATTCTAGCATTTTTTTGTATAAGTTCATATTGCCATAAATAAAATATGTATAAATAATGTATAAATAATAAGGGTCTTTGAGATGCTTTGCACAAGCCTGGGAAAAATCCATAAGTATCACCTGTGTGTTCTGCAAGACATTCAGAGGTTGCTGCAATGTGTCATATTGGAACAGCTTCCAGGTAGCACTTCCTTTAGCATTGCAGATCTGTTCCCCTAACTTACTGAAGTGTGGATTATTCTTGGATGTGTTTATCTACCCACAGTAACACCCACTTCAAGACTTCTCTAAGTATGGGTAGTGTGTCAAGAAAGGATATAAGTTTGCAGTTGGTGGTATTTTGAAACTTTTCATAAGCAATTTTTTGCAGGAAGTTCTGCTTCTACAGAGTCCATGTGTTGACTCAGGATATTGTTATGGTTGAAAGCTTCTTGATCTCTTTTTTTTCTCCCTAAGATTGGAAATTCTTACCTTTGCTCTCATTAAGGTCAGTGATTGCATACGAAATACCCTATGTATTCAGAATGCTCAAAGTGTTAATTGTTGACACAGAAAATGTTCCAAGTGTTGTGAGCGCTGTATACTAGCCAAAGCTTCATCTCATGAAATCTGTTCCAGATTTTCTGCCTATAATTTATCACTGGATTATTCTTTATTAATTCTTGACAGGTTGCCCTGCTGGTGTATGCGACAAGAAAGGAGATGGTACTTGTTCATTTAAGTGGCAAACAGAACATGGAGAAGTGACATGGCTGTTGATAGAGACCTATATTTGTTTATTGGCTGAGACTTTCAAAGATGTGATTGACAGCATCTCGTTATGCTGCAGTCTCCAGGGTATGTTTGAGGACATGGCGTAAACAGGCTTACAGCCCTTCAGCTTCCCCTCAGAGCCAAGGGATTGTTCACCTAGATTCAGTGTGTTTTTGAATGAGCCCAGACATAATCCATTACAAAACTGAGAGAGTGCCAGTCAGCCTTAAACTGTGTAAAACCCAAATTGGATCTAACATACAGGAATGGTCCAGATAAGCAGTCTTGTACATGTGAGATTACCTCTAAACTGACATATTCTGAGTTCGCCTCCTGCTATTAAAATCTTAGTTGCCCTTGGATCATGGCACAGCCCAATGAAGCATCACCCTCTCTCCTCTTGTGATTACACTTTTTCAAGAGATAACATTGCTCAGAAACATGAACAGTCCTGTGTATTTTTGTTAGAATTCTCAGAAATTATTTCCTAAGAGTCACTCCAGTAGTTCAGACAGAGGGCTTGTCTAGCTTTATTCTTTTTCCAACAGTGGCAAGAATTAGATGTTGAAGGAAGATAATACAGCATGAATGATGCAAATGTCTAAAATCTTTCTGCTGAGTGTTCTAGTCTCTAGCTATTCTGACTCTGATCCTATTAACACTAGATCCATTTACTAACACTCCCTAGCTCTTTTTTTTTTTTTTTTTCAAATTCTTATTGAGCCTGTCCTTGAACCCAGTAAAGTTTTATTTGCAAACCCTTGCCAAAAAAATGTAAAATTCTGCTACATATGACTGAAGAACAGCTTGTTTGTTTTAAACTTGGATCAGCTAGCTTCCCTTGATGGTCCTTATGTCCTGTATTGAAGCAGACAATGAGCAATGAATCTCTGCACTGTTGTCTTGGTCACTCATGGTTTTGCAGACCTCCATTGCTTTTTTCCCCCTTTAGTGGTCTCTTTTCCAGGATGAATTGTCTTAGCCTACTCAGACTTTCCTTATATGGAATCCATTCATCTTCACTGCCTTTCTCTGAGTATTTCCTAGTCTGAAGGCACTTCTTGGTGTGGGATTTAGAAACATGGTCTACAAAGTGTAGAACCATGGATTTGTACAGTATGCTTGTTATTTTTTTTTCCAGTTCAATTCTTAATTATTTCCAACATTAGAATGACCTTTATAACCATTATCAAGCAGTCAGCTTATATTTTCATGGAAATATAATAATTCCTAGTTGTGATGTCTATATGAAAATCACTAGCTCAGAACCAGCAATTTTATATATGGAGGAAACACATTTTTCACTGTTCATTACTTTATCTTAATTGCATTACTTTATCTTGGACTGCCATATTAGAAATGCAGTCATGATCACCGCCTCCCCTCCCCCCGGTTATTGGTTACTTTTCCTGAAATATCATCCTGACATTCATTCATTCTTTCATTTTCAGCTTATTTCATAAGTTCAGTAGTTCTATATTTGTTTTCAACTGCCTATCAATCCCAGTTCTCATAAACATGCACACACAAAAAAGCCCTATTTTTCTACATTTAATCTTTTTTTTTTCCCTAAGCTTTGAAAATGATTTTTTTTTTTTTTTTTTAGTAGAAATAATTCAGTGAGAAGGAGTAGTTGGTGCTTAAGAACTGGAATAGATTTTCTGTGTAAAAGTGTCAGCATTTAAGAGAAATCATGAGAGGAGGTTATGAAGAATCATTAGGAAGAGCAGTATGAGAAGAGCACAGCCAGAGGGAGATTTACTATAAGGAAAGGAGGGTTGACACACAGGAAGGACTGGTAGAGTGCAGTGCCTTGAAGTGAAGATGAAATACTGAAATATGATACAAAAGGTGAAGGGGAAGCCATTGAAGGAACTCAAAGGGGAAAATGTATGCTGAGAAGTGGGGAAAGATTATGCAATACCTCTTAGTTTGATCAGGAAGGAAGCAGATTTAGCATAATTTTTCAGGTATTTTCCAAGTCTTCCACAGCTCAGAGAAGAGTATAAAAGTGCAGCATCAAAATACCGCCTATTATTGTGTGGGGTCCTTAAATGTTACTGTGATAGTAATGCTGAAAGGTCTGGTGCTTAATTTCAGCTATGGAAATCAGAAGGGACCTGCAAAACATCAACTGCTAGAAAAGACAGGGATTTTAGAAAGTCTGTCCGATGAGCTGGACACTACTTGTGGAGTCAGAAAACATCTGTCAGTATTTCTGGGAGAGTTGTAGTGAGCTGTCATCTGTCTTCCTCACACTGAGGGTAGATCAGGGCTGTTCCTCATCTTCAGCACTCATTAAAAGAACCTCATGGAAGATGCTCTCTTTCTCCAGGAGAAGCTTCCCTGACTTCAGTCATTTCCTTTGTGATAATTAGCTCAAGTTTCAGATGTGTGGAGCTTGTCTTAGCACTCACTGTTGTTTGATGATTCTGAGTTATGCTTTTAGTTAGAAAAGTTAAAGGGTACCTGAGATTCTCAGCTATTGTACATTGATATAGACCTGTAAGCATGTTATCTTCACCGTATCCGCATCTTGATTCCTCTGTTAGAGGAAGTGGGAAGGATGACACCACCTGTGAAATCCTTTGAAGAATGCATGCAAGAATTTAGCATTTTATTATTATTAGAGATTTTACCAGCTGACAATATCCATAAGTGTTCCAGGGTGTTCCACTTTACCTATTGAAAATGGGCAAAGATTTGAGGTAGAAGGAAGGAAGAAGCAATTTATTTCCTTGATAATGATACACAAAGAACTGGACTTTTTGATGAAGAGTAATGGGAGAAAGGACATATTTTCACCAGATGCATAGTATATAAGCAAAGGTATTGTTGAGATTATATTAATGAAAAGATAATTTCTGACAGTATATGTGTATTAAAAGCTCTTGTTTTTTGTTTGAGTAATCTTTCTGAGAAGAAACAAGTATCTTGAGGCCAATTATATATTTGAAAAGGATTTTGGACCATTAAAACTATATCTGAATTATTAGCGTTATTCTACTGGTTGCCTTGATCATAAACCAGGTGGCTGGACATGTGTGATTATAGCAGAACTTAGTGTTTCATTCACATGTTGATGAACATTTGTTTGGAAGAAAATGTTTGTTAGGAAGATATTTTCTTTTTTCATGAAAAATAAAAACTTTTTGCAAACAATACTGTGCTATCACTCCTAATAAGTAGACTGATTTTATTGTCTATACTGTACTCTAAAAATTAAAATACTGATTATCTCTCTTGCAATGTTATTTGAAGAAATGTCACAAAAAAATAGCAGAGCTTTACATTTAAAATAAAACATCAACAGGTAGTGCATGAATAATTGTGAAAATGGTAAACAGTCAAGCTGAAGAAAGGAAATATTTTATAAAATATTGAAAACTTGCAACTCATGCATGCTGCATAAGCACAGTGTACATGGTTCTGTTTCTGTACTGACTGGGCACCCAGACCAAAGTGCTCACATCTGTGGCTGCCTTTAGAAAGCATGCGTGCATTAGGTCTTAACCTTATCAGAGTTTTATTTTAATGATATTTTCATGTTTAATTTCCATGTAAATCATTTTAGCTGAGTTTTGACTGCAATGTCAGAGCTTAAAAACTGAGCTGAAGTTATTTCAAAAGCTAAGAATTTGCCTAGCCTGTGATGTTCAGTCAATATGATCCACTCAAGTGTGGAGCTTTCAGAAAGGACACCAGTGGAGGGTGCTTAATCTGCTCAGTTTGAAGGGAACTTGGACCCTTAGTATGAAGTTAAATTTTTGATCTATCTCAGTTACCAATTTATGGATTTAAGGGCATTAAAGGAGTCACAATGGCTAGTCAGATATCCATGTAGTATTTTTTGTCATGTGGGACTTTTTTTTTTAGTTTAGTACATTCAGTGGTGTCTCATACAGAGCTGGGTATGTACTTCACAAACTACATTGGCAAATCTCTTTTCAGATAAATCCTGTATATCCATGTCAGCAATCATTAGGCTTTCTTTGCCCATTTTCCACAGACATTCACACATCCAGTTTCTGTGTAGTCCCATGGATGTAAATCTGGAATGACTGTAACTTTCAGTTCAGTGTTGTAGATTCAAAGTCACCCTCTGCCTTTTTTTGTCTCTGTGCTCCTTCCCACCTCCCCAAAACAATTTCAAATAAAATCTTCCTGGGGAAGGCTGGAGAGTTTTATAGTCAAATCTCTGAAAATGTTTTCCCTCTTGGCACTCTTTCTTACCGTGAACATTCACACATTTTCAGTAGGCAGAGAGAGTTTTTTGCCTTGTAGATTATGAGCATGCAAGTCAGTGCACTAGGCTATAAACAATGAGCATGTGCAGGGCACTGGTGGCACAGAAGTGCCTGCCTTGCAGTTTGGGTCATTTCTTGCTTTTGAAGAAAAAATACATCTTTAGAATGTGGCTTGTAAATGTGTATGTCTTGGAGAGGCTCAGATTTAAATCAGGGTTTCTCTAACATGCTATTTCAGACAGTGTTCCTGAAGAAATGGAAGTATAAGCATCATGGCATCTTAGGGGAAAATATATTCCCTATCTTCTTGTACTGGTAGTCTAGGAGATTTTCCACTTAAGAATGAGTCAGAAATTGTAATCACCTCATTTTTTTTTTCTTTCTCCAAAACCTGCCCTGACCCTTCTAAAAGTAGTCAACTCTGAACAAAACTTTGAACAACAAGCCATGTGATAGAAAAGCTTCATATAGCAAATGCAAATGATTTTTTTCATCACATTCCAGTGTTCACTGGGAAGTTCTGTCTGGAATGTGTTTTTACTGTATTCAGGCAAACAGACTTTCCCTGTAGGATATGTAGATATATAGTTTTCACCAAAGACCTCTACCTGTAGAAAATGTCCTACAGATACCCATATTGTTGGCTAACCTTCAAGCTGTTTTCGCTTATTATAGGTCAAAATATACATGGATGGGTTCAGTAGTGGTGGGTGCACAAACATGTATGATTCAAATTTGCAAATACAAAACTGAACCTAAGCATACAAGAAGTATTTAAAAATTCTCACTTTTACAGCACTTTGGCATGAAAGGAGTTTTCCTTAAAGTATTACAGATTTGACTCAATGAAATATATATATTTAATTTTGATTCATGAATATTATTATAAGCTTTTAAAATGAAATTTTGAGCTGCCAGGAAAAGTCTGTATCCCTGGCAATGTAAGATTATTTTTCTTATTTTGCTACATGACATTGTCTGTGAGAGTGTGATCTTAACCTCAGTGCTTGCTTTTTCCAGAGAGGAAACCAGTAGAACATTTACAGTAATTAATGTATTTTCTGTTCTAATTTTGTTAATATATTTTTGAAGGCTGTGCAGTAATTGCTGCCCACAGAGGTACATACTCTGAAATTAATGACCAATGACCAATAACAATTAGAGATGTAATTATCCATTGTGGAATATAAGCAAAAACAGACATTAGATAGTGTTGGAACCTTAAAATAAACGGCACTGAAAAAAATGTACTGTTAAATGATGCTAAAATTATTTTAGCAGTTGATCAGAAAAACATAGTGAGTTCTCTTCTAATCATACATTAATGTTAGTCTTTTTTTTTTATTTCCATAACATTTTTTTCAACCGGCTGATATGTGAAAAAGGCTACATATTCTATGATTATTTTTGAGGAAATCTACTTTAGGTATGTTACAATTTATTGATAAATGTTCTTATTTTGCAAGTGAATTTTCAAACCAGAATTAGAACTTATAAGCACGAGTTTCTGAGAAGCTCAAATTCAAACCTTTTTAGCCAATTTTACTTTGTAAAACAATGCTGCAGATGAAAAAAGACTTGTACAGTTTTGGGGTGGCTTTTGCATACAGAACCAACAGGTTTAATGCTGGTGAGTCTCCTGTAGTCCAAAATGTTTTGCATAAAATATGCACAATCTTTTTAGTTTCATATTTAATGAAGCAAGACCCTACCTTTTGTTCAGGGGAAAAATTTCTTTAATAATAATAATAAAAAAAGATTAAAAGTAAATCCAGTAATTAACTTTCAAAAAACTAAATTAAGAACATGTCTTGTTTTTTTTTCCAAACAATGTAGTTTAGGGAAAGTATTCCAGAAACCCAGTGATCTGGTTGTCCCTAACAGGAGTTAGATGTCTTAAACATCTTAAATATTTGACCCTTTGACCTTACAAAGCACACTTTCACTTTAGCAAACCTTAATATGCAGGGTAGTTTGGGTTAACATCTATATTGTCCTTACCGTTCTCTGAACGTCTTGATTTAAGGAAGTTTAACTTTTGAAAATAAGCTCACCTAGAGGAGTTTTGCACTATGCAGCAATGGACAGTGTGAAAGTAGCCCTTTAATTAAGTCTTTAATGTTCTCTTTCAAACCATGGCATCTGGAGGTATGTGTGTGTGGGGGGGGGAAAAAAGAGATTGCCATTTGAATTTTGACCCGAGACCTGAATGTTGCTTACTTATCCATATTGATGGATTTAACTCTACTTGGGATCTTATTAAGATACAGTATCTCACACTGGGTTAGATTCTAATTTTTCTGTTCAAGTTAACACCAGCGTAAATAGAAAACATGCATCACAAGTGAACAAATGGTAGTGTGTGGGGTAAATCTATAAAATCCAAATGTGGGTATAAGCAGCCACAAGTCCATTATCTGAAGTGGTTATGTCATCTTACACCACCAGAAAACTGAGTCCACTACATTTGATTCCTAAGTCTCACCTTACATCAGATGTTCAAAAGTTCAGATGAATAAGATATGTCTTTGTAAAGTGTGTTTTAAATTAAAAGCTAGTGAAAAACATGTCTCTTGATTTCTGGATGATAGTCTTGGAAAACGTGTTTCAAATGGCAGCTGCCCTCTTCCTATTTTACTCCACCCTCACCAACGAACCAGTATCCAGTGACATAAGAGCTGATACAAATACTACCTCATTGGTTCATCTTCCTCATCTTGTTTTGGGTGCTGAGAGGTGGCTTTGAAAGGGCAGCATGAAAGGGCAGAAACACTTCTTTAGGGTATAGGGGGGATGTTCTCTTGTTTGAAGGAAACCAAGACTTCCAACTGATTTTAATTTTATTTTTAAGGTTCATGGGAACCAGTCTTACATGCCTGTCTGAATTCAGACTTTGGATTTTTGGCAGGTTTTTATTTGAGCCCAGCTTGGCTGTTTTTCAAAATATCCAGATTGCTCACATTAAATCTGAATAAGCACTACCTGCTAGTTTAATCAGAGTCATCTGGTACACCTCTAATTAGTGTTAGTTAAAGTTGAAGTTCATAATAACATAAAATGGTGCATATTTGGAATGTATTTTGTAAACTCCTGAATGTAAAATTGTAGGAGGGAAAACCTTTTAGCAATATTACTCAAAAATTGGAATACAAAAGTTATGACAATAACACAATGATATATAAATAACAAATTGAAGCTAATTTCCTAACAAATGTAATGAAAAACAATCTGTGACCATTTAATCATGCATACATATACAAAATGTGTAGATATAAATTCATGTAAGAACTTTAATTGTTGGTCCTGATAGCCTAATAATTGCCTGTAACTGTACATTGTGCACAAATTAGTTAAAAAAAAAACACACATCTGTATTTCAGAAATTACCAAATCATGTGATGTTTTTGGTTGCATCTAGACATAAGTTATTTCTTAGATTCAACAGATGTAATGATATGCAAACAAAGTATTATAGAAGTATCTTCATTTGAAATCAATGTAGGCTTGCCTGAGTCAGAAACACTGTTAGAACCTTACTGTAGATTGTGGGGAAAATTGGAGCTTAATTACTACACTTGTGTGGCTCCAAAAGATCAAAAACTTGTACAAATCTAAAGTTTTATTACAATTTATACCTAAAAAAAAAAAGTGTTTGTTTATCTGTAATTATTCCCTAAATTCTTGCATTTCAAGATAATGTTTTAACTTTTATGTTGAAACATAGAACAATTAAAACAGCAAACTGCAATTTGATCCTTTTATTAATATAGACTTCAGATTAGGACCATGAGATTTAGGATTATGATTTTTCAGGTGTCATTTCTATACCTTAGAGAACTGGTGAAACTCATCTTGCAGACAAGCTATTGTTTTAAATGTATAATGTAATAATTGTACTAAAAAACATCTAAACATTTACTTGGATTTACTTACCTCAAATGTTATTTGTCATGTTTCAATTTATATTCTGGATATAGAAATATAAATTCTATTTTTTTTTTTTCGGACACATTTCAGCTTCACTATTCAAGGATTGAATGGATCATGATTACAGAGTTTTTTCAAGGGCATCTGTTCTCAGCCACAGCTGAGGATGAGGCCCACAGAGCTGACTGGAAGGATCCACCTAGAATTTGTTGAATTAAGTCCTTGCACCTGGATATAATTGTCATGCTGCTGTGCTGGGGTTTTCTTAAGCTACTGGTAAAACAAATTAGCTCAATTTAAACTGGCATCCAGTAGGGAAGCAACAACTCACCTCATATAATGTTTTTCAAATAATTATTTTTCTATTGCCAGTTTTGCTTCATAAATATTTTCCTGAAGGCAGGATGAATTGTTGGGAATAATTTTTTTTGTTAACCACAATACAACAATGACAAAGACAAATATTCTATTCTGTATATTTGCTGAATTACATCTAATGTTAGAATAGTATATTATTATTAATTGTATGTGACTCTTATATTTATATAAAAAATATAAATGAAAATAAAGATAATCTTTAATCACAGATAAAACAAAAAAAGTAATACAGTGCAATGTCATGTTCCCCCCGCCCCCCCCCCCCCAACCAGTTTCAGTATAGATATTTCATGTACTTTTTGCCAGATTTAGCACTGTAATGATATAACCACTTTTACATTTGGAAAGCATTCATGGAAGTTTGTTTTCTTGTTGAACAGTAGACAAAGGTATTCATTTATGTCTGACATGGGAATTTGTATAAATACAATGGGATCTCATTTCCTTATGTATTTTAGAGCTGTTTGAACTTGGCAACAAAATTCATAAGCTTCCTGAGAGGTTCCTTGCCTCGGTCAGACTCACAGTGGCAGGACATTTCTTGAATCCTTGGAATACCAATATAGTATCAGTTCTATAAATGTTACTATGTATTTTATTAGGAGGTGATGTGCTAATTTGGAGAAAAGGGGGAACATGTTCACTAAGTATGGGTGGTAGTTTCTGATGTCTCTAGAATCACCCTGGGGTAGCTGCTTCAGCAGCCGACCAAAGATGCTGTTTTTGTGAGCTGGTTATGTCACTGTGGATACCAACTTAATTTGCTTTCTAAGACACAGCTCAGCTGGCTACAAAATAACGACAATCATATGAGACTTCAGTTACTTGCTTCTTGTATTTTAAACAAGATTCAGGAATAAAAAAATGAGTTCAAGGGTATATCTTAATAAATGGTTTACTGATCATCTTAGAGATTGTGGCAGAAATACAGAAATCTATTATCATAAACCATCCTCTAAGTCACGTTCTTTTAATATTGGCTAGACTCAAATACCCTGGGAATATGAATTAGAAAAGCAGTGCTTTTTGAAGGGTGGCAAAATATCCAGAGATCAAAAGTTAAATGTGAAGTTGCTGTCAGTCCTTCAGCTGTGCAGTGAATTTCAAATTTTGTGTGTGCAGTGGCAGGGAGTGTGTGTGCATCTCCGAGGCTCCTGGTAGCAGTTTAACTTGTGCAAGTGTGAGCTCAAGGTGAACCTCCACACATCACAGATTCTGCCAGCTGAATAGCTGTGTTCACTGAGTTCAGTAGGAAAGGGCTGAATGCATCCTGTCCTGTGTGAAAGCAGTGTTCAGAAAGCAGCTGATACTTAACTAAAGCCAGTTTAAAGGTGCGGGACAATTGGTTTAAATTTTGCTTTAAATTGATTATGGCTGCTATAAAGCAAATCTTTTTAACTGCTGGGCCTGATTCTTGCTGAAAGCTAAGCCTGCTGTTCTCCGGTCCATCAGTGCAGCAGGAGTTCCCCGTGCGGGGATTTGGGGCTGGTGCTCCCTCCAGGGGCTCAGCACACACCCTCCCATGGCCCTGATGTGGTACCAAGGTGCACGAAACTCCCAGAGCAAAAGGGGCCAGCATATCAAATACTGCTGACTGAATTATCCCTCTTCTGTGGAGGAAGAGGCCACGAGAGTTACCATAACCTAACTTGCTGTGCCACTGCACACCCAGAGCAAAGTTTTTCTTTCAGCTCTGAATCTGAACTGCCCTGAATCGATGTATACATTGAGAATGGGCAAGTTGCTTTCATACAATATTCCTTTTTATAAGCTCATTTTTCTTGAGCTTCAGGGGAAAGAAAAAAAAAGTCAGTTTTTCCTCAAAGTTTTGTACCCAGTGTGGCTGGTTTAGAGGCTGCCCTTCCCCCTCTCTGTGCTTCATCTCCTGTCTGGGGTTCCAGGGAGAAGAAAGTAGCAGAAAGCAGTAAACTGAGCAGAAGATATTTATTATCCTTGTGATAATAATCCTAGGCCTGCACTTAGAGGGAAGTTTCCAGTGGGAAATTAAGCTAAACTGAAAAGCATAACAAAACCCAAATCATCTAGACTAAAACACTGGAGGAATTTTGCTCTTTAATGCTTATTAATAGAGACAATGCTAAACCCAAAAGGAAGCTAGTAACATCCTTTTTTTTTTTTTTTTGTTATAGCATGGATTTTTGTTTAGTAAATTCCATGTCAGCTCTTCTAATTTAATTATTTAACTCACAATGTGAATAAATGTACAGACATGACTAATAGCATTCCCTTATAATTTCATTACGTGGTAATAGACATGTGGTTTATAAAACTGTTTTTTTTCTATTACAGAGTGTTTATAATATAAATGAACTCTCACATCCTGCCTTCTTTTTCTCCTTACCCTTTTTTCATTTCTTTTTAGATTTGATTCATAGAAAAACGCAAGTGATGCATGCCACTGATTTGGGTCATCTGCACGCAATTCAAAAGGAAAAGGTGATTTTTTTTCATTGCCTGCCAAGTAAGTGGGAGAGGTGTAGGAAAAAGTGGATTTATGCATAAAATGCAAAACTCCAGATGAAAGAATGGAACTCTTTTATCATCGTAGAAAGAATCCATCTGCAATAATTACCAGTCAGGCTATCTGCAGACTATGTTACATTGTGACATCTGAGGAGTGCTACACTTCTTGAGCCAATAGCAACCAGCATCACTCCTGAATGAAAAAATGGGCCCAACCACTGGTGAATGGCACTCAGTAAGTTTCCCATTGAACTGAGCTGCAAAACAAGGATGCACATTGGTAAATCACTGTGTGTGCCTTTCAGTTCTTATGCATATCCTGCACTGGACAGCTTCTATTCACTCCAGCACCCACTGCAAACAAATGTAACTATGCATCAGAGATGAAAGTGAAAATGCATATGTTAAATCCCAAATGGAAGTGGAAGGGTGTAATATATACATAGTTGCTTAGCAACAAACGTGTTTTGGCCACAGGAGCTGTGACATCAGTCAAAGGAGGGAGAGGGAAGCTGCTCTGCCCTTCTATGTCTCCCTAAAAGCCTCGTAAAGGTCTTTCCTTTATTTCATTTAAAGCAGAAAATGGAGGGCTGTTGTAGATGTTTGCTTATTCTATTAATGTGCTGGACTGTAGCACATTGGACTTTTCTTTGTGGGGGGAAGCCTGTTTTTGTTCTGGGCTTCTGTTGTGATGGTGTGTGCCCGCCCATGCAGCCAGGTGCTGTGAGCCTGGCTGCGTGGCTCACTGCGGAGTCCATCTTAGCTGAAATGCTCACATAGGATGAATGAAGTGCTGAGGCCAAAATTACAAACTGTAGGAAATAAAACAAATTTTTGGTGCTGCTCACTGTGTTTTTGACCCTGTCATGCACTTTCAGCTGTTAGCTTTTGATTGTTATTTTACATTCATCTAGATCTATATTTTCTTCATAAAAGAAAGTAATGTTTATTTCAGGAAATCATACAATACTTATGGCTAGTAGATGGATATTGATCAATCCCACCCATTTTACAAATGGTCTGAACTTCTCTTCTCTCCTTTTCTGCTTTTAGCATGCTCTGGCATGCCCCCTGGTGTGCCCTCTGCAATGGGAGGCAGAGGAGAGAGCTGGTCAGCCCTGGCCCATGGTGTGCTCTTCTTGACACTGACATGAGTTGTCTGTGTAGCTGACATGATGGCTTTCATGCTTTTGGTAGTGTGCTTGCTCCACTGGACTATTGCATCTTTCACGTATAGAAATATTGTACATTCAGGTTCAAAATGATCTGCCACCCTGAACTGCTGCAGACACATTCCTGAATACATTATTTTAGAGTGTTTCCTTTTAATTTAAGGTAATGAATGTACTTTGGTGGATCCCCAGTGGAGAGAAAAGAACATTTCAGGCATGCACTTCTCTTTGCAAAGAAGGCCTTCTTGACAGTGAGAGACGTATAGGAATGCAAGATATATTGAAGAACACAAATGAAATTAAAATTGTAGAGGAAAGCAGGGTTAAAGAAGCATTATGGTAAAATAAGGCCTTTATTTCCACTCATGGAGCTATTATGTAGATAGTGTTTTACTTGCTTTCAGTTTTCTGTGAATTCATACAGACCCTTTTTATGTACTATCACATATCAAATTGACGACATGTAGCTGATAATCCCTTGCACTTGCTACCAGATTAATTTGAGGAAAGAAAAAGGGTTCTTCTGAAAATATATGAGAACTTGATATAAGGTATATTTGTGCCTCTGAGCGGACAAGGTAAATGAGATCATCAGGGAAATGAGGATCAAAACATAAGAGAAGACAAAAAGGTTGTGTGATGAAAGGATGGGAAACAGGAAAAAGTATGATATTGATTCTTTCTGAAATGAAGAGCCAATAAAATGACCCAGGAGCTGGAAGGGCATAGCTGCTGTTCTGAATGAGGTGTCATCGTGGATTCTTATCTTCATTTTCTCTGCGTGACTTAAATCAGTTCTAGAAACATTTTGCAGCCTGAATGGAGTACTGTGTAGCGTGACTCTACAGAAACCAAACTAACATCTGGATCTGAAGTTCATGGCTGACTCCTCAGAAATACAATATGTGAAACTGGGATCCCATATCTGAGATTGGTTGACAGCTTGAGCGACGAACAGAAATTTGTTGGCTGAGGATCAACCCAAGAAAATTCACTAATATGCTACTGTGCTTTTTCCTCTGTAAACTCTTCTTATTTTAATTTGTGAAACAAATTACTATATCATCTGAAAAGATAATTAAACTAGCAACGAAAATAGATGTTTTAAAGGCCTGTCAAATTGCCAGTATTTTAAATGTGAATAATCAAAAATTTTAATGGTAATTGCTATCATTGAGTAAAACAAGATTTTACAACTCACATTAGTTACTGAACTCTAATTTATTTTCAATGTACACAGTTTATACCGCTCATTAAACATAAGTTCAACCATTTGTCCACTGTTGGTTTTCTGAGAAGTGTAAGAATTTTCCTAATGAAATTACTGTCTTTTCCTACTGCGTAGGTGGAGAGGTAGTTCTTTTATTATTATTATTTTTAAACATAGCTTAATGTTAAGCAAATATTATGAAATCTATTCATGATCTTATTAGTTGTGAAGCTCCAAACAAATGCAAAGTCTCTGCAAAAACATCTTGAAGGTTATTCATAAATTTGGCTGTTTATGAGATTCCATGAAAGGTGGGATGGAAATAGGAAGAAAATCACATGAATCATGTCTCAGTGTCCCTGACAAGTTCACATAATGAGGAGCAAAGTTTGAGTTAGAACTCAAGTTGCTGCTTTTTAAGGAGGATAAAATGGAAATCACGCTGGTGAAATGACTGGAAAGAACCTTATTGAACAGGGAGAGAAAGTAATATGTACTTACTATATATACAGGAAAAATCAGCTTCAGAATTCCTGGATGGAAGGGAAAATATTTGATTCTAAAAAAAATGACGGAGAAGTTATGATGGGCTCAACTTCTATGTAAGACTTCAACAAGAGGATGTTGAGGAAAAGACAGGTGTATTACTGACTTTTTTTTTTTAATGATCATAACCTGGAAGACACAGAATCACAGAATTTCTAGGTTGGAAGAGACCTCAAGATCATTGAGTCCAACCTCTACCTAACGCTAACAATCCCCACTAAACCATATCCCTAAGCTCTATGTCTAAACGTCTTTTAAAGACTTCCAGGGATGGTGACTCCACCACTTCCCTGGGCAGCCTGTTCCAATGTCCAACAGCCCTTTCGGTAAAGAATTTCTTCCTAACATCTAACCTAAAACTCCCCTGGTGCAACTTTAGCCCATTCCCCCTTGTCCTGTCGCCAGGCATGTGGGAGAACAGGCCAACCCCACCTCACTACAGCCTCCCTTGAGGCTCCCTTGAGGTTTTCGCAGATGACACCAAGTTAGGTGCGTGTGTCGATCTGCTCGAGGGTAGGAAAGCTCTGCAGGAGGATCTGGATAGGCTGCACCGATGGGCTGAGGTCAACTGCATGAAGTTCAACAAGGCCAAGTGCCGGGTCCTGCACCTGGGGCGCAATAACCCCAAGCAGAGCTACAGACTGGGAGAGGAATGGTTGGAGAGCTGCCAGGCAGAGAAGGACCTGGGAGTGATGGTGGATAGTCGGCTGAATATGAGCCAGCAGTGTGCTCAGGTAGCCAAGAAGGCCAACGGCATCCTGGCTTGTATCAGGAACAGCGTGACCAGCAGGGCGAGGGAGGTGATCGTCCCCCTGTACTCAGCTCTGGTGAGGCCGCACCTCGAGTACTGTGTTCAGTTTTGGGCCCCTCGCTACAAGAAGGACATCGAGGTGCTTGAGCGGGTGCAGAGAAGGGCGACGAAGCTGGTGAGGGGCCTGGAGAACAAGTCCTACGAGGAGCGGCTGAGGGAGCTGGGCTTGTTCAGCCTGGAGAAGAGGAGGCTCAGGGGTGACCTTATCGCTCTTTTTAGGTACCTCAAGGGAGGCTGTAGCGAGGTGGGGGTTGGCCTGTTCTCCCACGTGCCTGGTGACAGGACGAGGGGGAATGGGCTTAAGTTGAGCCAGGGGAGTTTTAGGTTAGATGTTAGGAAGAACTTCTTCACTGAAAGGGTTGTTAGACATTGGAACAGGCTGCCCAGGGAAGTGGTGGAGTCACCATCCCTGGAAGTCTTCAAAAGACGTTTAGATGTAGAGCTTAGGGATATGGTTTAGTGGAGGGCTGTTAGCGTTAGGTTGGAGGTTGGACTCGATGACCTTGAGGTCTCTTCCAACCTAGAAATTCTGTGATTCTGTGATTCTGTGACCTATAGAGAGTGATAAGGTTGCCCCTGAGCCTCCTCTTCTCCAGGCTGAACAAGCCCAGCTCCCTCAGCCGCTCCTCGTAGGACTTGTTCTCCAGGCTCCTCACCAGCTTCGTCGCCCTTCTCTGCACCCGCTCAAGCACCTCCATGTCCTTCTTGTAGCGAGGGGCCCAAAACTGAACACAGTACTCGAGGTGCGGCCTCACCAGAGCCGAGTACAGGGGGACAATCCCCTCCCTAGCCCTGCTGGCCACACTGTTCCTGATACAAGCCAGGATGCCGTTGGCCTTCTTGGCCACCTGAGCACACTGCTGGCTCATATTCAGCCGACTATCCACCATCACTCCCAGGTCCTTCTCTGCCTGGTAGCTCTCCAACCACTCATCTCCCAGTCTGTAGCTCTGCTTGGGGTTATTGCGCCCCAGGTGCAGGACCCGGCACTTGGCCTTGTTGAACTTCATGCAGTTGACCTCAGCCCATGGGTGCAGCCTATCCAGATCCTCCTGCAGAGCCTTCCTACCCTCAAGCAGATCAACACACGCACCTAGCTTGGTGTCATCTGCAAACTTACTGCAGGTGCACTCAATGCCCTCGTCCAGATCATTGATGAAGATATTAAAGAGGACTGGCCCCAGCACCGAGCCCTGGGGGATGCCACTAGTGACTGGCCTCCAACTGGACTTGGCTCCATTCACCACGACTCTTTGGGCCCGGCTATCCAGCCAGTTTCTAACCCAACGAAGTGTGCGCCAGTCCAAGCCAAGAGCAGCCCGTTTCTTGAGAAGAATGCTGTGGGAAACGGTGTCAAAAGCCTTGCTGAAGTCAAGGTAGACCACATCCACAGCCTTTCCCTCATCCACCCAGCGCATCACTTTGTCATAGAAGGAGATCAGGTTCGTCAAGCAGGATCTGCCTTTCATAAACCCATGCTGACAGGGCCTGATCGCCTGCTTGCCCTGCAAGTGCTGCGTGATGACTGTCAAGAGGATCTGCTCCAT
Organism: Netta rufina; assembly: GCF_964035555.1. Lineage (NCBI taxonomy): Eukaryota > Metazoa > Chordata > Aves > Anseriformes > Anatidae > Netta > Netta rufina. The sequence goes on along the minus strand of NC_140132.1, from coordinate 1,039,336 downwards.
GAGCTTTCCTGGCACTGAGGTCAAACTGACAGGCCTGTAGTTTCCCGGGTCTGCCCTCCGGCCTTTCTTGTAGATGGGTGTCACGTTTGCTAGCCGCCAGTCAACTGGGACCTCCCCCGATAGCCAGGACTGCTGATAAATGATGGATAGTGGCTTGGCCAGCTCCTCTGCCAGTTCTCTCAGTACTCTTGGGTGGATCCCATCCGGCCCCATGGACTTGTGCACATCCAAGTGCCATAGCAGGTCACCAAACAGTTCTTCGTGGATGGTGAGGGCCACATCCTGCTCCCCATCCCCTTCCACCAGCTCAGGGTACTGGGTATCCAGAGAGCAACCGGTATTGCCGCTAAAGACTGAGGCAAAGAAGGCATTGAGCACCTCCTCCTTTTCCTCATCTCTTGTAACTAAGTTTCCCCCCACATCCAGTAAAGGATGGAGATTCTCCTTAGTCCTCCTTTTTGTGTTGATGTATTTATAGAAACGTTTTTTGTTATCTTTAACGGCAGTAGCCAGATTGAGCTCCAGATGAGCTTTGGCCTTCCTAATTTTGTCCCTGCACAGCCTCGCTACATCCTTAAAGTCCTTCCTAGTGGCCTGCCCACTTTTCCAAAACTTATAAACCCTCTTTTTTCTCCTAAGATCAAGCCACAATTCTCTGTTGAGCCAGGCTGGTCTTCTGCCCCGCAAGCTCGTCTTTGAGCACGTGGGAACAGACCGTTCCTGCACCATTAAGATTTCCCTCTTGAAGAGCGCCCAGACTTCCTGGACCCCTCTGCCCTTCAGAACCACCTCCCAAGGGACTCCACCAACTAGTGTCCTGAGCAGCTCAAAGTCAGCCCTCCGAAAGTCCAATACAGCGGTTTTACTGGTCCCCTTCCTGGCCTCGCCAAGAATAGTGAACTCCACCATTTCGTGGTCGCTCTGCCCAAGGCAGCTCCCGACAATTACATCCTCCACCAGTCCTTCTCTGTTTGTGAAGAGAAGGTCTAGCGGGGCGCCACCCCTGGTAGGTTCACTAACCAGCTGCATCAGGTAGCTATCTTCCACACTCTCCAGAAACCTCCTAGACTGCTTTCTCAGGGCTGTAGGTGTTTTCTAGCTTGTACATGTGTAGCTGTTTTTCTAGCTTGCTCAGCATGAAAAAAAAAAAAAAAATATGGTATTGCTTTCCAAAAAGGATGTGGGGCAAAAGAGAATCTTGAGTTAAGTGGTCAGAATGGCTGACAAGCAAACTGGAAGAGCAGGGGCTGTCTAGGGTGTACAAAGAGGGAACTTAACGGTCTTCATATATGCATAAGGTTGCTGCAGTGAAAAAAGTAATGAACTGTTTAATACTTTCTCTCTGCATTTGTAAGAAAATACAGACTTGAAGAACAAGAGAAATCTAGGTTAGCCATTATGAAAGTCATGATTAAAGAATAGATATGATTGCATTGGGAAAAATTTGTGCATTTTTAATGCTGAAGGACTTTAAAAACTAGTTGAACAAACATCTGTCAAAAATAGCATAGCTATAGTTGATATTTGACCTCCTAAAATCTTTTTCAGCTCTGCTTTCTACTATTTTCTCCAAGTGGATTCTGCTGCTTGGATGTTTGTTGGTAAAGCCAGCAATCAAAATAATAATGTAGAAGCAGAGGCCTGTTAACACAGAGGATCAGGTATGGTTTTCTAGTCATGTCATTTACCCTCTAGTGGAAACTGCCAAGATATGTGCTTCGGAAGACTCATAGGGCACATAGCTGCATGTCAGCCTATTTCAATTAGTGTGTTGAAATGGTGGACTACACATCTCCATAAAAATTAAATTGGTCTCATCCCTGAAATTAAATCAAGCCTGAGGATCCAATTGAAAAATCAGTTCTTGAGCCCCTAAATTTCAGGGGCCACCGAAAAGCATTGTACCACTGCCCCTGCTGACGTTGCTCATCCTCCCTTTCCAGTCCCATAGCATGGGGGGTCACAGAGAAAGGGACACATTACAGACAGCGATCCCCAAAATGTAGCTTTTTGCTCACAGTGTGGTGGCAGCTGAGAGGTCTGCGAGCACTGGGAGTTCTAGTTCTGCAGTTTTCTGAAGACAGTCTTACTCCATGTCTAAAATTGTTGGATGCCTGTATTCAGACAAATTTAAGTGTGGGGTTTAGATGGATTTTGAGTGTTCAGTGATACAACTGCCCCTCATACAATGCATAGCTTGTGTTGCTGTTTAATACACCTTGCATTTACAATCATTATGTGCCCCATTTAGAAGCTCAGGTGACCTGATGGTCTGTAGTTGCCCTTGTGTCCTCAGCTACTTCCCAAGTTTGAGAGCTCGCTTCTTAAAGAGGAAGGTTCATGCCACCAGCCAATGCACGTCTCCCCAAGCTCTGTGGAGGTCTATCACGTTATAGGCTGACGCTGTGTTCCTTAGATTCCATTATTCTCATTTCATGCCAGTTAGGTGTGGTACCATGGTCCCTGAAGCTATGAGTCCCTTCTACCTGTTGTGTGACCTCTCTTGGTGGTCTCTCTGCATGTTCTGCCCATGCTGGGGCTGCAGCAATTTCCGAGAAGGTCACAGATGGGCTCTGAGAGTCCCTGTACTAAGTGTGGCTCTCTGGAGGGAGGTTGATCTCTGATGTCCTCCCAGCCTATGTTGGGCAGTGAATAATCTTGAGGGAAGAGCAAATAGGGAGTTGAGGCTGGGCAGAGTTCACGCGGACTCCCCAGGGACAGAGGTTAGTCCTCCGTGGGTGGATCCATGCTCTATCCATGAAGGCAGTGACATTTCTGTTTCTCTAATACACCCTCCAAAAGCTGTACTTCAGGATGTCTTGCTTGGATGTGGGTGGATCTGGCACTGAATTTCTTGTGGACCGAGACACAGATTTATTGGGAAAGGGTCTCAGGAGACGTTATTTCCATAACACTTATCCTTAGGGACTAGGGGAAGAGGAGAGGGGAGAATATCTGAGGGTAGCTATTATAAAAAGCAAATAAATAAATAAATTCATCCCTTCTGATGCCTCATGCTTGAGCTCTGAAAGTACTGATTTCTAAATGTGTACAAAAGTCAGGAATATTACTGTTTCACTAGGTTTGTTGCCTCAGCTTTTAATTCAGTTCATGGACAGAAATTGAAGAATGGGGAACAACCACCACTTGGATTTCCTGGTTGGTGTTTCTGAAAGGAAAGGCTTGGAGACCCATCTTCTGGCCTGGATTAAAATCTTTTTTTTTTTTTTTTTTTTTTTTTTAATTTTATTTTAGATTTCCTTGTAAGGGACGCTTCTGCATTATTTACAATGACATCAATGTGCATGAAAGAAAATGAATTTTAAATAAATTTTAAATGGCACTGTTTTGAAATGAAAATATTCTTTTCAGACAAGGACAGAATAAAATGCTTTGAAACTTTTCTGATCTGTTTTGTTGAAGAAGTGCAGTGCTAGATGAATTCCTAAAGGAGTTTTTCTGTCTACCTGAAAAGCATTGCCCAGCTCTGTTTAGACAGCCCTAGTGTCTTGTGGTGGGAATTTTCTAAGGTGCATAAGTCACATGGGTACTTATAAGAACTTTACACAGGACCTAATTCATCATATTGAATGTCTTAAATATTGGTCAAACAATATTAAATCCTCTGTAGTATTTTTTTTTTCCTGCTCAATCCCATATTTATAGCATTAACCATTTCTCTGTAATTAATTAAGAGAATTGATGGCTCTTAAGTTTCCTTAAGCTGATCCTTTAAGATAAGTATATCAAGCAAGATCTCCATTACCCAAATCAGACACCATCACAATAGCTGTACAGAGAGCCAGAGACAGAAGCATAGATCCAGAGAGTATCCACAGGGACTTTACATACAAAAAAAGTAATATTTCAAGCTCATGTCTCAGTGGAATGGTGAAATAATAGTGATATAATCAAGGGAGTGTTTGTGTATTCCTTACAGTTTAAAAGCCTTTCACCTCAGCCACACTAATGCTCTGAAACAAGGATGCTGATTATATGACCAATTGTTTAGCATTTGTTCCTAACCTGGTTTATAATTACCAAATTAATCTCTCTGAGGTATTAAAAGCCTATTTGCACAATCTTTGTAAAACTAAAAGGGAAGCAGAGCACTTTACCTGTGTTGATGTGGAGCCCTGCAAATAGCAACTATTTGTTTTTGTAGCTGTTGTGGCTCTGGGAACAAGTAAATATAAACAGCAGGAAACACAAATACAGAGGCAGTGCAATTGGAGGCTGTCAGGAAGCAGTATGGTGGCTTCAGGAGCTGAATTCTGCTTGAAATAAGCTTTGTCTCAGTATGCGTAAGAGGCTTTGGCACTGTATCAGACCTCTGGGGAAGCCACTCAGCAGGGTGGGGATTACTATAGTTTGTGCTTTCCAATTCACAGCAAACTTGCTTCCCTGTCATACTCATGCATTAACTCTCTCTGTCCCACCTTGTCGCTTTTTGGGGGAATTTGTCTGCTTTCTAGCAACTGGACTAGTTGGGAGTTGAGGAGAAAACCCCCAGCACACACGTCTGAGTGAATGCAGCATACTTCCCATTCGTGACTAGTGATAAAGGCACAAAGATGGCTAATTTTGCAAGGCTGGATAATTCTCCTCTACAAAGGACGTGCAATAGATGCTTTGACGATACTATCTAAAATGCAAATGAATTATGCCTGAATATAATAGCTGGCAGTGTCGTGTAGACCTGCTGCTGGTACAAACTTCCTCCTAAAGGTTTTTTTTCTCTCTCTCTGCGAACACATGGACTCCACTCTCTCTTTTGAGCCTTCACAAGGGTTAATTTCTCTTAGCTGTGGGAATATTTTGCGTTAGGAGAAACTCCATGGTTATTCCTAACACATGACTATCAAAGAGTCAGATTAGCGCAGGGGGAGGGGAAAGGCTCCTGAGTTTGCACTTCCTGTCTGTTAATAAAGCTGAGATTCCAGAAGTATTTAATATCATTGTGGTTTACATAGGAAATTGTCTGAACACTCTTAGTAAGTAACTGAATAGATGCCTGCTATACCGAATACTGTTTGTCCAAGATCATATTTCTTTCAGTTACGTTAGATATCTGGAAAATGTTGTAAAAGCAGGATCTTGTTATAGTGCACTGCTAAATGAGCAACTATAAAATACAGTTTTTAAAATTTAAATATCTAAAATGTATTGAGAAATGTGTGGTGCACCAGTACTAAAGGAACAACAGCAATTATTTTATATACACTGCTAAGGCAATAAAATGTGGATTCCTTATGTAGGTCCAAATGTAGCAGCTGGATTTGGCTTTATGAACCATGAAAAATAGTTCCCATCTGGAAGTTGATGTTGAATAAAGATGCAACAGTAAGGCTGCATCTTACATGTAACATTTATACATTTCCAACTCAATACAGCACTGGTACTCGAGAGGAAAAAGAAAGAGGGAGGGGGAGATGGGAATATACAAATCAGAAGCCTCTGGCCAACATTTTTATGTGTATTCTCTAATTTAGGAGCCTCAGATTTTGCCTGCTTGTTTGTTTGGTAGGATAACCCTACCAATATCCAACACTGTACAAGTCAGAGAAGGCTTCTGAATGTTTATGACTACACTCACTGCTTCAATAGTCCGCATCTCTCGGTCAGATAAGTAACAAAGTGATTATGCCACTGTTTTGTGATATTAAAACCTCAGAGCATCCCTCCAGCACCGCCACCCATCCAACTGGCATTTAAAAGCACATTCAGGAAGTCTGCTTCAAAGTGGCTGAAAGCTGGCCCTTCACTCTGCACCTGCACCTTGTCACAAGCAATGTTTGCAACATACAAATCCCACGTTTTCATACACAAGTCCCCAATCATAAGGTGCCCAGGAGACTCTACTTCCTCTCACACATAAATAAGGAGGTCCAGTTTAAGAACATTTTTGAAAAACCTGTCTCCAGACAACACTCCTTTAATTCTTAAAAGATTTTGTTAAATTCATGATGCTCTGAGGATTTTTAAAATTCAAATTATATACAAACGTAGTCAATGCTAAAAGCTTGCACTGTAAATAAGGTTGTAAATTCTTATTAATAACACAAAGCAACAAATAGCCAATAAAAGAATGAAGTTTGAACATTTAATTGGCTCTTTTTTCTTCCTCGAGCAAGAATTATTTCTAATGCAAGACAAAGTGTTGGTAGACATGATGATCCCCTTTGGCTTTTGTCTAGAAGCAGTTTTGAGGTTTCTTTAACTGTGAGACTTTCATGGTGGCCCTAGTGCTGCAGTACATCTGGCTGGAAAGATTTCCTGTATTTTCCTAAAAGGATGCTGTTATTGTTCCTGTTGCCCTGGCCATTTCCAAGAGCCTTTAAAATGAACTCCATTTCCACACCAGTGTGGCAAGGTAGACCCTTTAAAGGTGACAGGAAAATTTAAAATCAAAGTTGGATATTGCAGGTGTTGATAGTCATTGGATCATGGGAATCTTTTAGTGCCCTTAATCCACATTTACAATGCATTTGAAATAACTATGCACCCTGATGCTTGCAAACTGTATTCCTTCAACATAGGAAATAAGAAACACATATGTTTAATATATTAACATGTGCAACACTCACTCGGTACATGTGGCCCACTGATGTGATCAGAGGCTTTCCTCAAGTTAGCTCTTCAAATCAGAAAGCACTGTCACCCTTTCACCTCTTGATATCCTGAGAGTCCACACCTACATAGCCTTCTCCTGCTTATCAGGGTAACTCTGCTGAGTGGGGCACATGGGAACTATCCCAGGAAGGTGGTTGGGTCTGTGTGTGCATGTGCACCAGGGAGGCATAATCCCATTGAGAGGAATTGTGCCACAGCCTAAAAATCTGCCCCTGTTCCCAAAGCTGAGCTGCACATGTCTGACCCTAGTGGTGTGTTTTCTGAGGGATTGCAGTGTTTCTGTCTGATCCTGCTCAGGCTGGGACTCAGGTGGCTTTTCTGCATCTGCAAGTGAGGAGCAGTGAAAACATTCTTCATCACTCCTCAGAAAATGAGGGAAAGACCCCATGTTTGCTGCTTCTCAGCTAAAAGCGTCCTTAATAGCAAGGTCTGATAACAGCATCATGAACACATCTCAAAGGGGATTTGCACCTCCAAGTTTAGTGCCTCAGAGGTGGCAGAGCACCTGAAGCAGGGGCTGCAGTGTGCCGGTGAAGATAGACTGCACTGCTCCTTTCTGCCCTGGCCCAAGAAAAGCAGATGGTTAGGTTTTACCCATTTCACCTCTGCCTTGAGCTTGCTCTGGACTCAGTATAGTATAAAGACCATCAACAGTCATAAAGTTGGCTACAGCTTACACAGTGGGGGTTGCCTCTCTTCACTGTATTTTTACATGGTCAAGTCAGTTTTGTAATTAAAGAGGCACTAAAAACAAAACAAACAAAATAAAACCACCCTAGGTATCGAACTCCACATCTCTTTCTATCCACAAACTTGCAAGGAAAAGGGAGATTTTTGTGCAGAGGATATTTCTATTCCCAGCAGCAGAACCAATGATCTTTTCATTGTTTAATTCACGTGCATGCAAATTTAGGGATTGTGCAAGCATTGGCAGTAGATGCTCTGGATGTTGTTCTCACTGCTGAATGATTTAGGCGGCTAGTTTTTGCAGAGTTTGGAAATCCCTTCCAAGACTGCTTGATCTAGGCCAGGACTTGAGGAAGACCTGTGTGGTGCTATTAGAAAGCATAGGTTGTTTGCAGTTAGCCTGGGAGCTGGAGAGCAGCGAGCTGCAGTCCTGCCTGTGTCCAGTGGCTTTAATAAAGAATCCCATTTATATTCATTACTGCATCCAAGTCCTGCCTCTAATCTATCGCAAGGGACACTACAGATATATTATTCCTTTGTAGTCTCAAAATACTCAGATGGTTTTTAACCTTATTAAATCTAAAACCCTTAAATGTGCTTCTGGAGCAAAACTTTTAGCAGTAAGCTTCCCCCAAAAGTGCAAGATTTACAGAGCAGATTTACAGCTGTGTAGTAAGTTAAGTAACATTTTTTTCAGACTATTGTTTGCCAAAATTAGAGGAAATTCCCTACTTCAACTGCACAGGGAGCATTAGCAACATCTACTGTTCTTGTAAAACAAGATGTTAGTGCTCTAACAAGAAAGACAGCAAAGTGTTAATCTACCTAGATGATTTTCTAACAGTTGCTGCATTTCAGGAAATAATAAAACTTTGCTTGAATTACAGAATGCATCAAAGTCCTCAGCATTTCAGGTAAGGGAATAAAATTGGTCATAACCTCCCAGAAACAGTATCTGCATTTTCTAATAGAACCAACAGCCCAAGTCTTCTAAAATGTTGAAAGCACAATCGTGTATGCTTGTGCCCCATGCAACTGTTCTTGGTTCTAAGTGTGCAGGTCCCACCTCAGTATTTACAAATAAAGGAGCTGATGGCAGTAAGGATCAGCTCAAATGGTTCAGATATACCCTGGCACATGATACAGCACACATGGTACTTTCCTTCACACAAAATAAGGCATATAGTTGAAAAAGCTACAGGTACCGATAAATCTAAAATTGGAAGAAGACAGAATCTTCTAGCCATAACATAATTTCTATTTATTTATGTATTTATTTATTTATTTATTCAGATAAAGATGTCAATAATCATTAGATGAATAAGACCCAATGTGATGAAAATATATTGATATCAGATTTTCGCTAAATTGTCTAATAACCAGGAAAAAGTTTTTGGTTACAGAAAGAGGCATTACTGTATAGACTTTTAGCTTATAATAAAAAGGATGATAATGGAGACGTTAGTTCATTTTTCTCCTACATTTTGGAGCCACATGTTTTCAGTCAAGTTTTGGAGACATTTTCTGAGCTAAGTGTATTTTTTACTATTAGATATAGCCAGCTGGAAACAAAGAAAGAGGGTTACTGCCTTAAACCATTTCTGCACTTTCCGTACATCTTTTTTACAGTATTAGTAAAAGTAAAATTATATGAGATAATATAGGAGTAGAAGCCAATCAATGGAGAAAGAAAAATGGCCTTAGAAATACCAGTGTTATCATCTCAGAAGTAATTCCTCTCTTCACATTCTAGGCAAAACCAATTCTACAGTGGAGACTTCTCCCAGCACCTGGATCTAGGAAAGGATATGCATTTTCTGGCAATTTGGCTGAATATACTAGTGGAAAAAAATGAGTAAATCTGCTCTGTGAAATCTGACAGCTAGACACAACAGGAAAGCAAAATTATCTGTCTCTAGGCAGACTGATATACAATATGGTTGAGGGATACATTTTCCATAGACAGAGAAAGCAGAAGTGTGTTCCTCCACCTGCCTGCTTTTAACAATAATGTTCAAAGCGACCAGGAGACATTTCAGAATTTGCTGTAAATGTTCTTCTGCAGCTATTCCCACCTGTTTTAGATAAAGATTCTAAAAAGAACCCATACTGCTATTGTGTCATGGAACATACCACCTAACCATTCAGTGTTACATGCAACAATGGCTTTGGTGTCATCAGTGATACTTTCCACATATCAGTGACCAGCAATTTCAGGGAGAAAAGTTTTCCATAAATTCATAGTGATTTATAATTTAATCCATTCAAATTGCATTATATTTGTAAAATTTATACTAAATGGAGTTTTAGTAAGTACACTACACACCAATATTCAAATTAGTTTACAATATGCATTTTTATATATATGAAATGTTTACATAAAATCATTTACAGAAACTTTGCAATTAGGTCCACAATTCTTTTGAGGACTTTTTCTGTCTCTAAATAAATTTAGGTCTTTAAATTATATTCCAGCCTATAAGCTATTAATTTAAGTCTGTATTACTTGAGAGAGAATCTTCTTGTAACTATGTATTGCTGTCAAAGCAATCGATACCATTTCTGAAGTCTGGTCTTGTCAAATACTTTAAAGAAGGAAGTCTCAGGGTGCATTTGGAAACTTGGCACTTTCAGAAAGAAGATTGTGAAGACACAAAGCAATGAAGCATCAGGCTCTTGGTCTGGTTGCAGGTGATATCCCGAACATGAGTGGTAGACCTGCTTTGTTAGATTATGCAGTAGTTAATCAGAGGAAAGCTCAGACTGATTCATGTGTAACTTGCACAGAATCCACAAGCACGTCCAGCTGACTGCAAGTTGAACTGACCTTCAGGAGATAAGGAGGGCTGTGTGTCTCCACTGTTTGTCCCCAGGCACAGCTGAGGCTGGTCCTGATTTCCTCCACCCTGGGAGGGCGTGGTGGCACCATGTGCCCGAAACCCCAAAGACACGAGCTCCACTGTGGGGATTCCCACTGCAGCCAGCCCCAGAGACACCAGTCCCCATCTTCTTTCCTGTGTGGAAACTTAGGAAGAAGGGCTGGAATATTTCTGAGGGAATTCTGCCAGATATTCATGTATCTACATTTTCTGCTCACTCAAGGGGAGCAGCGGTAACCAACGTACTAAAAGTCTTCAAATGCTGACAAATACAATTTAGCTTTGAAGGCTGCCAGCAATTCTGTGGTAGTAAATCCCATTTGCAATCAAAGGGTGAGTCATTAGCCTTGACATTTGAGAAATGGAGATTACTATGAATTTATGAAAAAGGTTCCCTAAAATGTTTCCTTAGCAACTGCTGCTGAGGAGCCTGGGGCATCTCTCAGGTCCCTAGGCTCAGAGAAGCTGGCAGTGGTGGAGAAGACATTTTCCTATCCCCTTGCTGTACGTAGTGCTAAGTGTTTATGATCCCTTTCCACTCAAGTCTTGTCTAGGAGAAGAAAAATTGTGTTTTCTTCAATAAAGTTATCTTTACTGAGCTGGCTTAATGAAACTGAAACTACTGCAATAAACATAACTTAGTGCAAAATACATGAGGATGAATTGTAGCCTACACAGTGCGATGGGCAGTTTTGCCAGTCCCAAAAATAATAATAAAAAAAAAGTAATGTGACAGCTTGTTGCCACCATACTGAGCATAAAATTTGATTTTTAAAAGGGTTTATGTTAAATAAATAAATAAATAAATAAAATCATATTTTTCCATTTGTCTTCTGTTTCTGAAATGCTTTGTCCTCTACTCAACCTTTTCCTTGCAACCATAAGCATGAAACATTTCCTTTTATGATAAGAAGATGGAGTGATGAAGACCTTCCACCTTTACAGAAACCACATAATATTGCTCTACCTGCAGTGAAATTAAAACCATTGGCTATATTGTGTATATTATAACTCAGGCTTAAGTTAAGTTAACTCAGAGCTGTTAAGTTAACTCAGAGCAGTTAATTCAATTGAGAAAAATATTTGTCTCCTAGTTTAAAGAAGACCCTTGTCTGGCTGCAACTTCAGCAAAGAACGATGAGAGACCTCAAGGTGAGAAGTAGGAGAAGGAATGAGGGCACATGGGGACTTCTTGAAATGGAATTTTGGTTGGAGGCAACAGACACTGGGTGTTGCACAGGAGGAGGAATTTCTTGAGTGTACTGTAACAACTGAGTTTTGCCTCGGTCAGGTAGGCTAAGAAACCAGAGAGTAACCCCAGAAGAGGCCGGACAATTGCAGACATGGAGTCATACTATCATCTCATAATATGGATATATATATATATAAAATAACATAATAAAGAGCATAAGGTTTCTTCTGGACTTAGGGAAGAGGTCTCAGTGCAGACATGTGCAGCCACCTGCTTAGCACTACTATACACTCTCTTTTGATTGTATTAAACATATTACACAAGATTCTAATTTTCTGCCACAATAAACCAAGATTCCATTTACATGATATCCTGGGCTGGTAATACCTCATGATTTTCACTTATATGTGATTTTTCCCCCCAGATTTTCCGAATTCATTCCAAACCTAGATAGTACAATTAAAGCATCTACTAGCTTCTAAGGGAAAGCTACTGCTGCTGGCATAATCCACAATGTAAATATAGGCATAAATCATACACCCAGTTCTCAGAAATTTTAAAAGAATACAGAATATTTGCAGGGAAGTAGTTCCATTCTTTGTATTTTTTTTTTAATAAAAAATAGAGAATTAACATTTTTTCAAATGAAAAGAAACCTTTCTTTATTTTTTCTTCTATGAAATCATATAGTCTTCATTTTCCCATTGCTCCTATGCTATATATCCAAGCAGAATGGCCTGTAATTCTGCAGACTCTGTATTTTACAGAGTCAACTTTGCTATTCATCTCATGCAACTGCAGCCAATCTTAGCTGCCAACTGAAATACGATGTTGAAACAGAGAAGCAGTCTTCAAGAAATACAAGCTCTTAAACCACAAATGGCTTTGTGGATCAAAAATGCCATTTTGAATTACACCTGGAAATGAAGTGGAGAGCAGCAGTCTCGAGCACGGGCACGACGGTGGGGAGGAGGAGGCAGGCAGTCCTATCCTTGCCTGATGAGTATTTTGCAGGTCTGCTCTGAGCACATCAGTTATGATAAGGAGCAGCTGCAAGCTCAGCCCAGTGCAGCACTCCCAATAAATTCCAGATGATGAATATGATGCAGACTTACTGGAAGAAAAATATATTTCTGGGGAGAAAAACAATACTTCTCAAAGCAAGAAAATGGAGCTGAACTGATGCTGCATGGGCATAAGATAGAACAGAACTTTTGGGCAATGGCTTTAACTTCTAATAAATCACCCACCTGGTGAGCCTTTTTGCAGACTGAGTTTGGATGTCTCAGACCCCAAATATTTCCAAAGCTACATAAAGTTGAAAAATTATGCATTCACTCTTGATTTCTCTGTAAAGGGACAGATACTTTGTTTTATCGTATCCTCCCAATTTTATGATGAGCAGAAAGGTGCCTTTGCTGCTCCAAACAACACATGGGTTGTTTCACAGAAGTTGTGCAAAAAGGCTTAGAAACACCACTTGATGCAGTGGGTTTCATTGGCTGAGTCTTCAGAGGGGACTCGAAGGAAATTTGCGAAAACATGTCAAAAGTTAAGTGGTGAAAATCAGCTTAAATGCCTAATTTTAATTTTGTTTGTGCTCGTTGTGGTTTCATTGTGGGGAGAGGGAAGAAGCTGTCTTTTTCTCCCTGTCTTTTCATTTTGCTGGGGAGAAAATTGATGTTGATGAAAAGAAGAGAGCTCTGACAGGGACTGGGAAGAGGTTGTTTATTCTGTTTTGTTTTCTTTAGAAAGGGGTAACTCTTCTAAAACTGGTGATGATCCAGTTAAAAGGGGATTTTGGGGAGGGAAGAAAAGAAAACTAATAATCAGCCTCTAAATGACAAGTTTCCTCTTGAACAAAAAAGCAACAGGAGGCAGTGCAGGCGGGGGGTCAGTGCCCAGGGGTAACTCGCCAAAACAATGGCTGGAGAATGTGCAGTTTTGCTCCAGGATCTACTGCCCCAGTGTGTTCACTGGCCAGCTGGAAGGATCAAACCTGATCCGAGGCTGGGTGATGTGTTGATGCCACTTCTGGAGTCCTCCAAGGAGGAGGAAATGATTGAGTGTGGCAAACAAGAAAAGAAAGACAGCAGGAGAATCTGGCTCTGAATGACAGGTATGAATAGCCCCAACCACTTTAGCAGAGCCTCTCGCAAAGGCATTAGAGGTGGGCCTCAAAGAGGTTTTAGTTAAAGATAGAGACTGCTCAATAATATCTATGCTTTTCTTGCACTTGGTTAAGTGTCTGTTGGGAGCCACCATCAGTGCCAGATAACAGAAATGAGATGATTTTAAACTATTACAAGTGTTCACACAGAAGTCCATTCTGGTTTAGACTAAATTGGTTTTAATTTAAATTCATGTAACTTCTGTGTAGACGAGGCCTATGGCTTTCCATTTTGCAGCAACGGTGAATTTATAGCATGTGTACTCCAAATGGACTATCATGCAAATTCCCTCGGCGTTTACTCCAAGTCCAGTTCCAGTTGTCAGTGGAGATGGAGGAGCAGAATGGACTCATGCTCACATGGCCTCCCATATAATGCAGATTGGATCTATTGTCAGTCAGATAGACTGGTGGTATGGGAGCAGTGTGAAGCCAGTTCTTTCACTACATGGTGTGTAAAGCAATGAGGCAGACAAAAGCTGGATTTAAATTAGGGAATATTTCTGCCAAATTTCATTCTCTGAAGTATAGAAATAAAACACTTAATGTATCTGGCAGTGTTTATTCTGTGCACAATGTTCTAACTGATCATAAAAAAAAAGCTACATGTGAACATTATCTAGAAACTTCATCATATTCAGAGGAGATGAGAGTATGATTCTGCTGCAGTGTCTGAAAAAGTATTTGACTGTGAAAGTGGATACAGTTTGGCAAGAAAACAAGACAAGAAAAAATATATATATATATTTTTTCATTAGGTAGGAATTAACAATCACTGTAAATTCTTATCTGTCACGCAGGCTCCATTTTGAAAATTCTGTGTCATCAAGATCCTGCCCAATGACCAGTGGCTCCCACTTTGACTCTGATGCATTTTCAATGGGAGGCAAGATCTGAATGGCTGGGAAATGCACATGCAGCAATGGCATGTGCATGAAAATAGTAGAATTTTTTGCCTGTGCACAATGAGTATCTATGCCAATAAATAACTCTCCTCACATGTGTATTGCCCATTTGAAGATCTGAATCATCAATTACCTTCATAGAAATAGAAGACTGTGTTAAAAATAATCCAAAAAGTAGTACTACACAATTTTTAATTACAAATGACTGAAACAGCAAGTATCAGCTAATGCAAATGAAAACAGAGTTGTGTAATCCAAAGAAGAATTGTCAAGAATAACAGCTCTGCAACTATATTTGGAAAAATAAACAACGCTTTCCTTTTTACATAATAAATGTGATGTGAGTAGTGAAAGATAACATTTAAAAAATGCTGTAACATGTTTCTATTTCTACTAGTTCAAAACAGCATTTGCTTCCTGAAATTAAATGGAATCCAGTTGAGGTTCTGTCCTTTCAGAGACTAGTCTGGAACAAGGTAATACATTAATGACTACCTTATTGATATTGTAATTTTTATAGTATATATAGAAATTCTCATATTGCAAGTTGTTGGGGCCCTTGGTATGTCACAAATTAAGGATCATTAAGAATGTTTTCCATGCCAGAGCTATACTATTTGTGACTGTGTTGATGACATCCACCATTCTACTTAAATTGAAAATCACTGCTTACTAAAGAAGTTGGACTCAGCTTAAGTCCTTGGTGACTGATTTGATTAGTCCATTTGAGTGAGAATAGGGCAACACAGAGGCTATGTTAATGGAACTTAAACAATAGGCCATCACTAATCAGAGACCTCAAGGTTGAAGTGAGGTTAATTGTTATGCGGGTGGTATTTGAAAAGAAGTGTTGACTGGTGTAATGCACTATGGGACTGTAGTATTTGAACATGCAGCCCTAAGGCCAGAGGTTTTGTTTAGTTTCCCAATGAAATTTAAAGCTACATTATGTACATCTCTAAACAACAGCCTATACTGCCTTTTGATACATCACAAGAGCAACTACTAATTGATAACAGCAATGAACCCCCAGGCACAACATTCAGATCCAAATCTGGTACTGGATTTAAATCCCTTTCTAAAGTTGGTGAGGTGGGAATTGATTGAGTTTTGATTAAGCCCTTCATGAAATGCACATACAAGATTCAAATGACTTCTTCCTGCCCCTGAAAGTTTAGGAAATTGCAAATTCAGAGTTTTAGTTTAGTCCTGTGGTGCACATTTGGTGGAAACATATGAACTGACAGCTGCAACTTCTTCATGCAAAAACATTTTGGCATAACTATGGAGAACTGTTATTGATACCACTATTCAGACATGGACTTATATCTCAACATAAGCATCAGGAGTTTTGTAGTGAGTTTTCTAAGGAAAGGCAGCTTATATAAAAGTATCAGTGTTTTTGTCCATCCAGAAATTGTGAACCTGTAGGGAAAGTAGTCTCAAACTTTCTATATTCTTTGTGAAAATAGCCTTGTAGAGGACAAAGAGTCTTAGTGATTCATCTGAGAGGGAGGCCGCAGACTTGGCAGATATTGCATTTAATACATACCTCACATTATCTGGCAATCTAGTGTTATAGAAACAGAACTTGTAGACCAGACCAATACGTGCTTCAGCTCCTCACAACTCCATTTCATGTGGTTTAGAGTATTTATTTTTAATTAAGTAGAGTTTGGACCTCTAGGTTGAATGTCGCCACTGCACATGGGATGTAAAACATGCTGAAAGGAATGTATTAGTTGTGCACTGGAAAACTTGCTAATGGTGCAGCTTCCTTCTGGTTTAGACACGAGTACCCCTTTCATGCTGAAGCATGGCTTTAGACTTTGTTTCCTCCAAAGGAATCTGTTTGGCAACCATCGACTGGTGAATGAAGCTTCTCTGTTGTGAATGCTTCCAAGGAAATGAATTAGGTGAGGAAGAAAAATATCAAAACTAGGGGCAAGGCAGAGGGAAAGAACTCTGAAACCACTCAGTACAAAATTTAACTATTGTTTCCTCCAAGATGTGGAAAAAGAATGACAAAGACAAGGAGAGAAAAGAAGAGCTGTTATAGTTAGGAACAAGGGACTTTCGGGCCCCTTCTCTCTTTTCATATCAATCTCAATCAGCCTTTTTTTTTTTTTTTTTTAAGACTGCTGCACAAATCCAGTCAGGAAGCCCAATTTTTCATTTCTGGGCATGTACTATGGTACAGGTGGAGAGGTGAGGAGAATGTGCCGGCACACATAAAAATCTAGTATGAGCATGGGAAACATAACGACGTTTTAACACAATCACATATGGAATTTACAAGATCCTTAGTCACGAATAAGCGCCTTATTCACAGGAAGCCAATATTTTGATGTATTCCCATGGCAGAAACAAAGTGATGGGCAAGAAATGGATAGGCACATAATACACACTGCAGTTGTCTTTTGCAATCAGTGCCTTTCCCTAAAAGGAATCCTTTCTCTATTTTCATTTCTTCTATATAAATAATCAGTCTTCCCAAGCATACCCAGTGTTAGCAAAGTCTTTCCAATATGTTCAGAAGTGTTACTGGCTGCTGTGGATAGAGCAGCTGGAGGCCTTACTCAGCTGCAAAACCAGAAACTCAAAATATTTTAGCATAGTATCCCACATAACAAATGACTATTTAAATAAAGTTTAATTGCAGTCCTTAGGGAAGGATGGAGGAAGGGTCAAACTGCTCGACACGTGTGCTTTGTTCTTTGTATCAAAAGCCTTCAAGTGTAAGTCAATGAACTCTGAAAAATAAAATGAAATTGTGTTTTGATGTTTTGAGTATCTACTATATGGGAGCAGAGCCACACAACAGGAAGCAAAGAGCAAGGAATAAAAAAAAACCCAAACCAAAGCCCAAACCAAAGCAAACCAGTTTATTGCATATTGCACCATATTATTTTCTCTCAAAAATCCCAGCAGTGTGCAAACTACCTGCTCATATTGTACTCTGGGCAAATTCAGGGTTCAGGGTTAACCTGGTGAGGATTTGTTTAATTGCCGATTACTGCACCTGTTGCTACATTTCCAAAAATTCACTTGTTTTGGGTAGTGCTTGTGAACCTCACACTTCCATCAGGACAGACTGCGTTCAGGCACAGAAATAGGGTCACAGCCTCAAAGAGATGAATATGCAGAAAGGAGAACAGCAGCCAAGAGGTGGTTGCAGACAGTGGTTTTCTCACTGAGGATCCAGTTCAGCCAAGCACATCCTACCAGAGAATTGTCCCATTGAAGTCAAATCAGAGGATTCTCAAGTTCAAATGATCTTGTAAAGTGCAAGGGATATTTCTCTTCACTGTGTGGAAGGTCTTTGTTCCTGAAAAACAACAAAAAAAAGTGTACAGCTGAATCTGTTGCCTCCTGAAAATGCTAGATCCTACCATTCTCCATAACATGGGTGGTAAGAGAAGTGAGGAGGAAATGCATGTGGCAGAACAGAGTTTGTGCTATCTGGTTCTCATTGACATAAAATCTTTCAGGTCCATGTTTTGTTTGGGAAACAACCCTTCCTTGTGATTCACGCAATATTGGATGACTCTGACTTCCATCTGCTGTGTTAATTAGTAGCTGTGGTTTGTCACTAAATATCATTAGTGATGGAGTTTGCTTCACACTTTCTGACTCTACCCACAGGTCACTGACTTGATTTACAGTCATGGAGGGATTCAGGAGGACTGAGAGGAACTTGATTATCTGATCAAGTGCCACTAATTGAGCAGCTATGGAGATGCCAGTTACATCTGTTTGGAAAGTATTCTGAATTCCAGTCCCACTGTTTACACAATTCCACTTCTTTGGCTGTAAGATGTACAAAAACAAGCATTATCCATGGCAACTAATGGAATAAATAGACTTGCTTTCCTTGGAACTCGGAACTTTCTCACTCTGTAACACACAACAGCCTGAATGCTGTAGCCCGAATTCAGAAACCCCTGTGTTTCTGAAGATCACAGAATCATAGAATCATCTAGGTTGGAAGAGACCTCCAAGATCACACAGTCCAATCTCTGACCTAACACTAACCAGTTCTCCACTAAACCATATCACTAAGCTCTACATCTAAATGTCTTTTAAAGACCTCCAGGGATGGTGACTCAACCACTTACCTGGGCAGCCCATTCCAATGCCTAACAACCCTTTTGGTAAAGAAGTTTTTCCTAATATCCAAACTAAACCTCCCATGGTGCAACTTTAGCCCATTCCCCCTCATCCTGTCACCAGGCATGTGGGAGAATAGACCAATCCCCACCTTGCTACAGCCTCCTTTAATAAGGTCGCCCCTAAGCATCGTTTTCTCCAGGCTGAACAATCCCAGCTCCCTCAGCTGCTTCTCATAAGACTTGTTCTCCAGACCCCTCACCAGCTTCGTTGCCCTTCTCTGGACTCTCTCGAGCACCTCCATGTCTTTCTTGTAGTGAGGGGCCCAAAACTGAACACAGTACTCGAGGTGCGGCCTCACCAGAGCCAAGTACAGGGGGACAATCACTTCCCTAGACCTGCTGGCCACACTGCTTCTTATACAAGCCAGGGGGCTCTTGGCCTTCTTGGCCCCCTGAGCACACTGCTGGCTCATATTCAGCCGACTATCAACCAATACTCCCAGGTCTTTCTGTGCCAGGCAGCTTTTCAACCACTTATCTCCCAGCCTGTAGCTCTGCTTGGGGTTGTTGCGCCCCAGGTGCAGGACCCGGCACTTGGCCTTGATGAAATTCATACAGTTGGCCTTTGCCCATCAGTCCAGCCTATCCAGATCCTCCTGAAGAGCCTTCCTACCCTCGAGCAGATCGACACACGCACCTAACTTGGTGTCATCTGCAAACTTACTGCAGGTGCACTCGAACCCCTCATCGAGATCATTGATAAAGATAATAAAGAGGACTGGTCTCAGTACTGAGGCCTGGGAGACGCCACTAGTGACTGGCCTTCAACTGGATTTGACTCCATTCACCACAACTCTTTGGGCCTGGCTACACAGCCAGTTTTTACCCAATGAAGTGTACACCAGTCCAATCCATGAGCAGACAGTTTCTTGAGGAGAATGTTGTGGGGAACGGTGTCAAAGGCCTTACTGAAGTCAAGGTAGACCACATCCACAGCCTTTCCCTCATCCACCCAGCATGTCACTTCATCATAGAAGGAGATCAGCTTCATCAAGCAGGACCTGCCTTTCATAAAGCTATTCTGACAGGGCCTGATTGCCTGGTTGCCCTGCAAGTGCTGTGTGATGACACTCTTGATCTGCTCCATGAGCTTCTCTGGTACTAAGGTCAAACTAACAGGCTTATAGTTCCCTGGGTCTACCCTCCGGCCCTTCTTGTAGATGGGCGTCATGTTTGCTAGCTGCCAGTCGACTGGGACTTCCCCTGATAGGCAGGACTGCCGATAAATGATGGAAAGCAGCTTTGTCAGCTCTTCCGCTAGTTCTCTCAGTACCCTCGGGTGGACCCCATCCATCTGCATTGACTTGCATACATCCAGGTGCTGTATCAGGTCGCCAACCATTTCCTGGTGGATTATGAGGGCTACATTCTGCTCCCCATACTCTTCCACCAGCTTAGGTTGCTGGGTATCCAGAGAACAACTGCTCTTGCCGCTAAAGACTGAAGCAAAGAAGGCATTAAGCACCTCAGCCTTTTCCTCATCTCTTGTAACTAAGTTTTCCCTGCATCTAGTAAAGGATGGAGATTCTCCTTAGTCGCCCTTCTTGTGTTAATGTATTTATAAATCTGTTACCTTTAACAGCAGTATCCAGACTGAGCTCCAGATGAGCTTTGGCTTTTCTAATTTTGTCCCTGCACAGCCTTGCAACATCCTTATAGTCCTCCCAAGTGGCCCGTCCTCTTTTCCAAAGATTGTAAACCCTCTTTTTTCTCCTAAACTCAAGCCACAACTCTCTGTTCAGCCAGGCCAGTCTTATTCCGTGCCAACTCATCTTTGGGCACATGGGGACAGACGGCTATTGCCATCATTAAGATTTCCTTCTTGAAGAGCGCCCAGCCTTCCTGGACTCCTCTGCCCTTCAGAACCGCCTCCCAAGGCACTCTACCAACCAGTGTCCTGAACAGCTCAAAGTCAGCCCTACAGAAAGCCAAGATTTCAGTATTACTGATCCCCCTCCTGACTTTGCCAAGAATGGAGAACTCTACCATTTTGTGGTCACTCTGCCCAAGACAGCTTCCAACCACTACATCTCCCACCAGTCCTTCTCTGTTTGTGAACAGAAGGTCTAGTGGGGCATGTCCCCCGGTAGGCTCACTAACCAGCTGCCACTACCACGCTCTCCAGAAACCTCCAAGGCTGTTTTCTCTGGGCTGTGTTGTGCTTCCAGGATATGTCTGGGAAGTTGAAGTCCCCAATGAGAACAAGCACTGACGATTTTGCAACTTCTGCCAGCTGCCTGTAGAATTCCTCATCAGTCTCCTCATCCTGGTTCAGCGGTCTACAACAGACCCCCACCAGGATGCTTGCCTTGTTGGCCTTCCTGCTGATCCTAACCAATAGGGACTCAACCTTACCATTCCCAGCTCCAAGTTCCACAACATCAGAACACTCTCTGATATAGAGAGCCACACCACCCCCCCTTCTATGCTGGCTGTCCCTTCTGAAGGGCCTATAGCCAGACATTGCAGCATTCCAGTCATGAGAGTGGTCCTACCACATCTCCGTGATGGCAAACAAGTCATAGCCTGCCTGCTGCATGATGGCTTCCAGCTCCTCCTGTTTGTTACCCATGCTGTGTGCATTAATGTAGATGCACTTCAGTTGGGCCATTGCCTTCTCCTCTGGCCTAGCCATTGTTCCCCCGGCACACCTCCAACAAGCCTTATTTCAGCCCCATCCCCCTTCTTACCTAGTTACGTCCCCCTTCTTATCTAGTTCCTGTGTTCCTGTGGCTACCCATTATAGCATTTCCTTATTTTAACTGTAAAATTTAGTTTCTAGGTATCTGTCCCAGGATTCTCACTGGTGTTCCCCAGCAATGAATGAGGTACTACCCATCCACCATTGCTGTTCACTGTGGCTGTGTACACTGGAGCCCACACAGAATCATTCTTAATCTCACTCATCTTTTAGAGCTGAGGATATCCATGTCTTTGCCAGTGAAGGCCCTTGGAGCTATTAATTTGCTATCTAGATCAATTTCATTACACTGAGTACTCCAGCTCAGCCAAGACTCCCAGAGGATTCAGTAGGAGCGCTGATAGTGCTGAAAAACTACACAGCTTGCTTGGCCCACGTGCTTGTGCTGGGAAGAATTACAAGAGAAGCATTATACCTAACATCTTAACAAGAAAGAGGAATGCTATTGAATGTAGGATCCATTCCAAGAGCAGGTGTCCCCTTTCTACTTTCCTTTCTTCTGTGAAAACTTCAAAATAGATTAATTAAATGTTATGGGCATCAGAACTTTATTGAACAGTTTAATTTGGGATAAGAAAAACTTTCAGGAGTGTTACATCTTCTTAAAAATAACATCTTAAAAATAACAGTAATCATTCTGACTCACAGCAGAGTTCTTTATTTCCTCATCACACCATTGATCAGGACTTAGATTAACTGTCCAATGCCAGTAAAAGCTTTCAGATATTTTATGTAATTAAATATATAAATTAATCTCTCTGAATTCAGCTACAGTTTGTGAGGTTGTTTTCAGCTAAGTCACCCTATTTTTATAAAACAAGCAACACAAAACTAGTAATGAAATAGATTTTAGTTGCTGAACTGTATTTGCTGTTACTATCTTCTGTCTGATCTGTGTTTGCTGTAAGTACAAAACCCTTCACACTATAGTAAGTAAACTGAAAAATTAATAATAATAATAATAATAAAAGCAAAAACCAAACTTACAAAACTACTGAGTGCACTCAATGTGATGGCTTAGTTTTTTTTCAAACCAGCCTTCAAATATATGGTTTATATCCCAAAATTGCAATCTGTAATCTAAATAAACCTTTCCCTGATGTGAAGTAAACTTGCACCGGACGGCAGACATTGCTAAACATGCCAGCTTGCCTGCTATATGGCCAAAGTGTTTATTCAACAGAAGCTTGGACGACAGCCACCACATCAATGTCACAGCCTCTCAGCACATGCGAAGAAAATACATGTGATACATAGCAAATTAGGTGTCTTGCTCTAGAAGGAATGGAATGGGATTGATTTGCCACTTTTAGCAATGCTTTTTTACTGTCAGCTTGGCTTTGAGAAAAGCATTAGAGATTCTTGTCACAGATGTTTCTTTCATAAACTGTTGTGGGAGAATGACATTCTGCAAAAATGGTTTACTACTCTGCTTTCTTCTCCTGGGAAAACAAAGTGCGCTAGTCAGCCTAGCCAAATGGGCTCAAGGAACGCTCTTCAGTTATACCACAATAGCATTAAGGATCATGACATTTACAGAGCTGATCTTAGAAGCTCTCTTGGCAAATGTACAGTGTAGAGGTATTTATCCAAAGTATGTGCCATTGATTTTTTTTTTTCTTGCATTATTTCAGTGGGGTAAAACTGGCCAGTTGGGTGTTCTAAGCAGAGAAGATAAAAAGGACTGAGCTTACACACCATGTATTAAGTGAATGGTTCACACTGCATTTGAGTAATTAATCACCTTTAAACAAAACAAAAAAAAAAAAAAAAAAAAAAAAGAGAGAGAGAGAGAGAAAAAGAGGGAAATCTACTACAGTAGCCAACATAGGAAGCCTCATTTGATTTTATTCAAAGTTGCTGGATTTTCATAAAATGTAGCCATGGGATGAAGTCTCTTTTTAGATCACAGGATGAGTCTTTGATCAAGGAAGCATATTTTTAATTGTTTACGTCTGGGGGATGGGAAAAACAATGAATCGATTATTTTTATTATTTTTAGGTCATAAACTTTACTTGAAAACATTTTGAGAAAGCAAATTTCCTTACTAAAAGTCAAAAGGTTTTGTATGAGTATTTGCTCTGCTGTAAAAAAGAGTTACTATAGCAACAGCAACATCATATAGAATCTATGACTTACAAAGCACGTTCTGGAGAAAACAAGTTATCCACATCACATTAATTTTCATACTTTATATACCATTAAACAAGCAAAACAGTCCAATAATATCCAGATTTTTCTCTTTGTAATATTTATTTTAAAACAATATATATATACACATGTATATATTTCCAGACACAGTCAGATATTTGCAAAATATTTTAAAATTAGAATAAGACTTTGGTGTTTCAAATGCACTTTGTGGTCCTCCACACAGCTTTCTGAGTTCCTAAACTAATACATCCTAAAACAAAATACTACTAGGGCAATGTGAAATATATTCTAAGTTTACTGTGATTAGGAGCAAGATAATAAGTGCTTTGCAGAAAGGACCAGCTCTTCGTTTCTGAGCAGCCTCAGCACAAACCTCAGCATGCAATGCAGGATCCTGTGCTGTCCAGAAATGATGCCGCTGGGGAGGCTCCTGGTGCTGGAGTGTGCGCGTAGGCAGAGAGCAGGCAGAGATTTGTATTGCCTAGGGCAGTCTGAAATAAGATCATTGTCATCTGTGCCAAAGTTCATGAGGCTTGCTATAAAAATAAATGTTTTCTAAAATAGGAGTGTCTGTGGCTGTAGAGGGCATGTTTTGTTTTGGGAAACAGAAAACAAAGGTGTAGTAACAGCAGCCCTAGCAGCAGATATGCAGGTAAGTAGTTAGACGTGGGGTGTTAAGCAACCACCCGGTTTTATATAGACACATGATGAGTTGATGAAACTCCTTTTTGCCAGTAGGACAGTCAGGACAGTCTAGCATGCATCTGTTCAAAACAATGGTGAAGAAAAGGTGATTCAAGATTTACAAAACTGGAAATTTAGAGGAAATTACTCTTTCCCTGCCCCACCAGGTAGGAAATCCCAAAGGAGCCTTACTGTACTCCCGATTCCAGCACTGTACGGGACTCCATGACCAGCTTTCTCAAGGAGAACCTTTCTTTCTACAAACTGATGTAGTTTGTTTTGTTTCTAAAGGTGCTGCCTGGTGTCCAAGAAATATGACACTAATAAAAAGATTTTATTTAATTTGAAGCTGTGACCATGTGGTCCTGTCATTAGGAACACAGTTATACTGCAAATATATGTTTTAGTTTCTAAGCTGGCTTGATTCCCAGATTGCAATGTGGTAAGACTTCTGATTTGAGTTATTAATCAAATGACAAGAATTTTATGCAAGGTTTGCTTATATAGAAGGTCCATGTAATCTATATCTTTCTTTTCTACACTATTAATGTATTCAGGGCTGCCTTTTTTTTTTTTTTTTCCTCCATTTAAATGTCAACAAGTCTGATTAAATATAAGCAAGAAATTAGTGTTCCTTCTTCAGTAGTATCTCAACACAGAGGGGACTTTACAGAGGAGACAGTGTCATCACTTTTAGACAGACTGTTCCCCAAAACCAGCATTACTGGAATTCTGTGGCAGCTCAAGACTGACTTTCCGACTGGGGGAATGATAACTTCCTGGCTGTAGTCCACAAAATATACCCTTGGCCAAAGAATTCCCCAGTTTCACAGGCTGAAAATCACTCTATAACCACTCATGAAAAAGTTTCAGTGCATGTTGACATAGCTCCTAGGGAGGAACAGCAAACAATAGCCTGCATCCTCCCCATGCCTGCACTGGGGGAGAAAGAGCAAAACGAACGTGTTCATTACTCATGACACACGCATGCATGAGATAGCAGCTGACAGTATCTGACAAGCTGCAATCACAAGTACCCGAAAGCACATTGATTGGGCCCTGTGTGACTTTGCCATGGGAGGATGGACACCACTACTTGCTCCCCAGAGAGCTGGGTGTACCTGGCATTGCACATGGCAATGTGCTACCCCTGCACCGAGCGCCTATGGCTGGCTTTTACCCCATCACTTTAGCATGTGTTACGGAATATTTAATAAAAAACTTCCCAATGAAGTGCTGAATGGCTAAAATACATTACATGTGTTTCATGTGGGAGAAAAAAAAATAAAAGAAAGAAAAAAGGATAAGACTAGAGGACTGATTATAAGCAGGCCTATCTGTTGACATGGGAGCTGTTAAGTGGAGTTGCTGTGTTGCTGGATTTCTCCATGAACATCAGGAGTAACATCAGATTCTAAAAACTAAGTAAACAAAATGCTAACACAATGCTGTTGGCAAACCTGGAAGGAACTGGATCACTTTTCAGAAGTCTTTTTTCCTGCCTCATTTAATGATTTTACATATAGCCTTCCCTTATCTATCCTTTGCCATTTCCTCACAAAAAAACCTTCAAGCAGGGACACCTATCTTAAAACACGCTTGAAATGATTTTGTTATGTTTGTGATACAACACAAACACTGTCAGTCTGAAATTCTTTTCCTCATGCTGCTATTTTGAGAGGTAACCAAAAAAAGGGAGAAAACCAGCTATTTAAAGGCTTTTGAATTATGTCATTACAGATAGTGAGGAATCATCTAAAATAACCTCAGTAGTAATATCTCATCTGATTGATTTTCTTTTAGTTTATTCCACATCACCATTTTGTCTTAAGACTTATATTTGTTTAGCACTTAACATAATACAGGATGTTGATATAAAATTTCGCCCCTCCATTTAGGACATACAGGGACTAGTTTTAAATAAAGTAAAATGAATTTTGCAAAAACACGGGCTAGATCCACAGATGGTGTAAATTGTCTTTAACGGAGTTCATAAACTTGAATTAAAGTCCCAAGTGGCTGTGTAGTTTGACTACATTCATCCCACTTTTTGTCTGTGAATACTTATCCAGGAGGGATTTAGCTAGAGGTAACATTCAGGAACAAATATTCTTTCGTTGAAGGCACAAATTCTCATATACTCGCCTTAACATGATGTCTTGTAACCAATTACTCATTATTAGACATTCATTATTTATGCATTTTTAAAAATTTCTCTTCTTTCACTGTCTGAACAAACAGGAGAATGTGAATTCAGGTAAATATACAGTGAAAAACCATACAAATCCCTACAGACTGAACTTTGAAAGCCATGTTGTTTTTATACATATATTACTGCTGACTCAGTGAAGAATAGGCTATGGAAAAAAATGCTTATACATGGTGGTTTGTTTGTTTGTTTGTTTTTTTAGAACAGAAGGAAAAGGGACTAAATATAGCTGATATATTGTTCACAGTGAATAATGTAAATCTCCCTCTCTCAAATGTATTATCTGCATCATTAATGAAACCAGATTTCATTTTTCGTGGCAGTATGTGCATCTTTTTCTTTCCATAAAACATTACATGGCTGTTGAGTCAATTGGTAGCTGGAGAACTAACATAAACACATAAATGATAGACATCTATACTGTAATGAAAAGGTCCAACCAACTGATGAATGGGCATAAAGCCATTCAAACAGATGGGTCTGAGCATCAGGAGCCAAAACATCAACTAAGTCCATCAAATGGAGATGTTGAGACTGGGTAGATTTCACAGCCAGGAACATCGAGTGTTAAGACTGTGTAATTAGCAGAATATGACACCATTAAACCAGCTCTGGGCTGGATTAATTCTGAAAAATATAATAAATACCTTCCACCTTATGGAAAGGAGAGACTGAAAAGATGCCTGCTTTTAACAGGATATGACAGATGGAAGTCAGAATTTCCAAATCAGGAGTTTGAGGTTTCTCTTTCATGAGGACTCATAGCACAATGTTGTATTTAGGTATTTCCAAGCCTATATAAGGAGAAACCCTTGTTTGCCTAAAATGAACAGCATGCTGCTGCTGTGGACAAAGCCTTCTGCAGGAAAGCCCCAGCTAATAAGAAAGCTCTTCTTCCTGGCTACCATTTGCCAGGCAGAGTGGTATAGTGTCAGAACACAGCTTTTACTGATTAAAGGTTAATTTGTTATACATCATAATTTAGTCATCTAATAAGAGAATAAAAACAAGGAAATGTGGCTTTAACTAAGTAACTTGTGTAAATGATATCTAATAAAACCTACAGGAATTCAAATTATATTTCAATTTTGTAAACTTATCATCCCAGAAACTATGAATTACTTTACTTTCCTAACACAAAACAGATTTTTTATGAGATTAATGGGAAATGTGCATTGTTTATAATAACTCATATTTCATAAATTAGCAGTGATCATATTCTGGTTTCTATTTGCATGCTTAGTTTGTTTCCCTCCCAGAGATACAGAGAAAACTACCCCTTAGATATTTGCCAAAACTGCAAAGAG
Source organism: Netta rufina (assembly GCF_964035555.1). Classification (NCBI taxonomy): domain Eukaryota; kingdom Metazoa; phylum Chordata; class Aves; order Anseriformes; family Anatidae; genus Netta; species Netta rufina. The sequence continues at coordinate 1,011,642 of NC_140132.1, read as the reverse complement.
AGGCACGGTTATTTTGCAAGCACCACCCTGCCAGGGGTCTTTCTTGGAATGGAAACTTTGAACTTTGCTTGTGGCACAAAATGAGCTTTCCTGGAGAGACACTAGGAAGAGCAGTCTGAATGATGCCTCCCTCTGCTGCATTGCCTACTATCCAGCAATAAACCCTTAGGCCTAAATAAGTGATTTACAGTGATACCCAATAGAAAATCACAGAACTGGTAAACTGAAGAGTGCTTTCAAGTAGAAACATAGTGGCATGAGAGGTTATTGATCAAGTTGGAGGAACCAGATCTGTGTGTGCAGTCACGGAACTTCAGTATTGTTGGAATAACTGAGACTTGGTGGGAGAGTTGTGTGGGTGGAGTGCTGTGATGGATAGACACAAGTGCTTCAGGAGAGGCAGGAACAGAAGAGCAGGCCAAGGGGTTGCCTGTGTATGGAGGAACAGCTCAGATCGATGGAGCAGCACTGAGCAGGAGGCAGGGTGAGAGTCTGAGGGACAGAAGATAGGTCAGTGAGGGTGTCATCATGGTAGCAGGCCAACCAGTGAGGGGGTGGATGGAGCCTCCTTTAATCATCTCAGGGAAGTCTCTAGCCTCTGATATAAGGTTATGGCAGACCACCAGCTTGGAGTGCTGCCCATCTTGGCAGCCATCTTGCTGTATGCACAGTCCGGCAAAGCCAGAAAGGATTTACCTTAGGCCTTGCTGCTGAGTTTAGAAGATGAATGATAGATGTGATAGCACATGAACATGATGGCATGGCACGATGGCATAGAAGTGCAGATCAGAATCCAACATTATCCGTTTATCCAGGAGATCAGTTTGGTGCTGCATGGAAGGGAAAAAAAGGGAAGAGGTTTTCTGAAGCTTATAGCAAAGATTTCTTTCTCCCTCCTTTCTGATAACAAGTGGTCCTCTGACCAGAAAGTGTAGTCAGACCAACAGATGAGTCTTCAATAAGTTTGATAAAGAGAGGATCCTATGCTGCAATGGATGCTTGTTCTGACTGCCTGGAGAAGTTACTGAAGGTTGAGGAACATGAACTACAGTGAAAACTAAACAGGCACAGTCATTAAAAACAAGAGCAAAAGCAAAAAAGAAAATAAATCAATTCTCTTTATGTTTTAATGCTTTCCACCTCCACCTCCACCACTTATATATATTCTTAGTCATTTAATAGGCCTATAATGTCACCATGGGAAAGAAAGATGATATAGCTACAGTGCTTATTAATAGGCTACTAATCACACAGCAGCAAAGGTTTGGTTGACGTGGGGATATTCCAACGAATGGAGAGCATTTACATTTTTCATCGTTTGTATGACATTATATTTACATATAATTTTCAGAAGCAAAAGCCAAGTCCTACTCTGACCCTAGCTGACCTGCTGAAAACAAATTAGCAAGGCTGCTTTTAAAGACAGTTTACAGTCTAAGGTGGGACGTGACAAAAACAAACCTAGCACAGCATGGTGCAGTCTTTACAGAAGATAGAATGTTAATATTAGTTTTTCAAAAGACTGGAAGTTTGTGAAACCACCAAAAATATTTTATTTTTTTCCATTCACACACATTGCTTATTTGAAGGGGGTGGAGCTGAGGTGGTAAAGGTTAACCACTCTTATTTTTTCATCCAATAAACTAATCTGAATCATCCTGACAAAAGTAGAATATCATTACTGCAACCATAGAGAAGGGTACTTAACCTTTGGCTTTCTATTTCACAGCCTACACCAGGTGTAGTGAAATTTTCTTAATATCATGTTACCTAAATTTATCTTCTTAATAGCTGATAAGCTTCATCCCATCCATTGTAAGTTATGCTAATCATAAGGTCTTCAAAAATGTCTAAGCTGAGTTATGTTCAGTTAATGACAGAATAAGGCAGAGGACTGATTTATAGAAATTTGGAGAAAATGGAAAACTAATATTAAATATACAACATTTCCAAGTGTAAACGCTTCAACTATACTTTAGCAAGTTGTACTGGGTCTGGCTGGGATGTTAACTTTCTCTGCAGCAGCCCATACAAATGAAAGAGAGGTTGTGGTGTTTAGCTGCCTAGCACGGTAAAAACCACCACACAAGTACAGTTGAAACAACTGTTTTAGGGTGATGATTTAAACTGAAATGTTGGCAAAGCCAGCTTTTATTTTGAGTAATCAATATACAGTTTAAAACAAAAACAAAAACAACAACAACAACAACAAAAACATAACACAATTTATAATTTCTATCTTCTGAAGACGGTGACTCAACCACTTCCCTGGGCAGCCCATTCTAATGGTAAATTCCAATGGTAAAGAAGTTTTTCCTAATATCCAAACTAAATCTCCCATGGTGCAACTTTAGCCCATTCCCCCTCGTTCTGTAGCCAGGCACATGGGAGAATAGACCAATCCCCAGCTTGCTACAGTCTCCTTTAATGTACCTATAGGGAGCAATAAGGTCACCCCTGAGCCTCGTTTTCTCCAGGCTGAACAATTCCAGCTTCCAATCATAGAATCAACCAGCTCCTTATCATTGAATCACAGAATCATAGAATGTCTTGGGTTGTCTTCCCGTGGCTCACCTGCCTTGCTGAAATGCACTCCTTGGGATGCAGCTACTTGTAATGACACAGTAACTTGTTCAGCACAAAGACTGCCTTTTGTAAATATTTAGCCACAAGCACACATAGACACTCTGTCACTTCAATCTGTTAACACAAGAAGTGTCTGGCTTGTATTAATGGACCTATAACAAGCATGAACTATTGTATGAGAAGAGAAACTGTTTTCTGTGTCTCCTTATTATTATTTCATTTGAGCTAAATAAGAATAGGGCTAGCAGATGTGTTATTCATATGAAGGTTGGAAGAAATATCACTTTTAGTTCCAGAACCCCTGCAGATATTCAAGAATTTTACCAAAATATTTTTGTAGATTCCTATTTTTTTTTTTTTTACTGAAAAATATGGCCAAACTGAATGAAATGGATAGGTCACTTTCAAGAATAATAATTAAAAAAAATCAATTTCAGTGCCCAGCATGTAACATTTTTCTGTGAGTTTCAAATATGCTGTAAAACTAGATCTCCATGTCTTTTTAATAGAGAAACTTAGCACTTTGAAAAATCACAGTCAAATATAAGAAGACTGTTGATGATTCATCTTTCTATAGTTGTACTAATATGATATTTTTCAACTTTGTTCACATTGTTTTGTTCTCAGCAAGTTTCACTTTAACTGTGGAGAAAATACAGGCTTTTCAGAATTAATTCATGCTTTAAATCAAATATGGAATAAAAGCCATATATACAGAGGTATAGGTATATACAGCCTGTAAACAGACAAACCTTTTTTGCCTTATGTGGTCCTGAGCTTCAGGCCAGGCTGACTTTACAGTTCTTGTAAAGGTTATTTAGGCTTACTAACACTTTTATCTGAGATCTGATAGGGAACAGCAGCAAGCAAGGAGAAAAACTCTTGAAATTATTGATGTCCTTTGTTGGACATTCTCTTCCCCTCCCCTGCCCCCCCCCCCCCCCCCCCCGGCCCCATAAGAATGCCCTGATAACACCTTATCTAGCAGAATCTGCTGAGAGTTCACTAGTGGTCTATGTTAGGTGTTGAATTTGAGCTTTGTACTGAGTGAGCTTCTGACAGCCTTTCTGTTTAAACCACACTTTCCGGTCTGAAGAATGGGAAAGCATGCTGTTCATATCATGAAACAGCAGCTGTTAAGTTTAAATGTACCTGGAATTAATGATACCTTTGGGTTAAGCTCATATAGTAATAATCTACTGTCTAGGGAAAATTGAGAGTAATCACAAGTCTTCTTAAAATTTAAGCATTTTAGAAAGTAAAACCAATTTCAGTAAAAACAACATGTTTTTACAACCATACTTAAAGTTGTTTTTCTGAATACATGGCCTCTTTTATTTTGAGACAGACATCTCTTTTTCACTGTATTTTGATCTAAAACTTAGTAAGTTGCATTAAACAAAGAACATCTGCCTTCAGACTTCTCGTGAAGTTTCTTCATACATGAGCTCTGTGCTTGCAAGGGGTGAAGATAGCATTCACCAAATTTTCTGCGCAAGGCATAAAGATTCACTTCAAAAGATATTTAGTCATTCACGCAGTCAAGTTCTGTTTAAAAAATAAATAAATAAATAAATAAGAAAAAAATATACATTTTGTTTTTGTGTTTTTGAAAGGGATAGGTGGTACAATTGCCTGGATGCTGAAGTCCTGCCTTAACTGAGTCAGGGTAACAGCAAGTACACATCTCACCTCATTATCCTCCCAGTGTCCCCTGAGCTAACAAAGTATTATCGGGGAAAACGTGGGCAACCTTCAAACCCTCTCTGTCCTTGACTTGACTGAGCCTGCCAAGAAAAAAGGCAACTCCTGCCAGCAGTAGTATGCGAGGCCCTTTGCGAAAGGATCTGAGACTGTTGAACTTATTTTCTTTAGGCTGTTCCACCCTCAGTGATTGTACCAAACCATAGCTTCTTAGCTCATTTGGCCTTTAGGTCCAACAGGAATTAAAGGACAAATAAGATGTTCCACTTTTTTTTTTTTTTTTTTTTTTTTTGTGTGTGTGTGTGTGTGAATCTTGTGTTAGGTACCTCATTGAGAGTTTGTTTTACCAGCCCAGCTGCTGATACTTAGCTGGCTTACTGGTTGTTTTTCTTAGCTGCCTGCATGAGAGTTTGCTGTAGTCCCTTGTTTACATATTGGTAGGCCCTGGGCCCACCCCGGCCGTCAGACAGTGCTGGGCTCTGCAGCCTGGGCTACCCAGCCTGGCCCTCTGCTGTGAGCTGTGGCTGGCTCCGTGCTGCCTCGACAAGGACTGCCTGGGCATAAGCCGCTCCAACTGACCATCTGCTCCATTCCCCTCCATTGGCGGCTAATTTATTCAAATCTGAAGCAAGCCTTGTTTTGTCTGCAGTTTCTCTTTCATTGTTTTTCCCTTTCACAGAAGGAAGAACAGGGTATCTCCTCTCACCCCCAGGCTAATTATTACTAAGCACTGTTCTAAGGATTGAGAAAATAGGAAGAAACTTCTCAGTGCCCAATGAGAAGCAGAGCTCAGGTCCCATTGCTTTAAATAAACACAGAGGATAATGTCCCAGAAAACAGACATCTTGTACAACCACAGAATAACTGTTTCTTTAGGTGTATTACCTCCAAAAAATGCTGAGTTTGGGTTAGGTTCATACTAGAATTCAATGCCCATAGAAAAGGGTCAATGGGAAAAACAAAACAAAACAAAACAAAACAAGAAAGGGGTGGAAGTCCATATCATGTTTTCGTGGGCTTTAAAAGTCTACTGATAACTTCTAAGATGTAATGCCCTATGTTACATTTTACTTGTTACCCCACTGATTTTATAGAGAAAATGTAAATTTGATGCTGCAGTGAATCTGGTCTTGATTCAAATTCACTGTCTATGAGCAGCGAGGTAATGAATAGGGATATATATGTACACATCCTTAACCTGTCTTTAACCTGTTCTGGAACAAATGACAACTCAACAGCATGAATTTTAAAGTGACTTAATGCCAGGTCTTGTATCTAGAATCAAAGATTTCCAGGATAGCAAACTCTGCCCTGGAAGGCAGTTACAGTGAGAGAGATGGGAGGCCCAGATAACCACCCCTCTATGACATCCAGTGACAGGTACCATAGCCATGGCTGAGTTATGTAGGTCAAACTAAATGACTGCAATTCTCCTTTTTGTCTTAGGGTGTGTTAACCTGCTACTTGGAAGGTTATTCTGTTATTAAATCAGAGGATGTTAAAGATTAACAGCAAGGAATATAGATAGGGGCCAGGGCAGTGAAAGAAAAAAAACTATTTTTTCCAAGTTTTGGCTGAGAGACCTCTATAATGAAGGGCTATATATCTTTTTACTGTACAGATCATCTTCTTTCTCTTCCTGCAATAAATTTCCTTCCAACAGCTTGCAGATACAGAAAACCCATACTGTATATACATGTATGTAAGGATTTGCTTCCTGGATATTATGCCTTATTTTATCTACCATTGATCAAACTGTTGTGATTATGCTAAGCTCCTCAAACGCAAGACGGAAATATGAATGCCACATCCTGGACATGAAATAAAGTTCAGACTGTTTTTTTCTTGGTCACTATTTTCATGTCTTTTTTCTTCTCCACAGGAAGTGGGTTCACTTGAAGTAGGTATTTATTATAAAGCCTGATTTGAAAATATGACTGCAGTGATAAATCAGGAGATGAAGTTTTGAACCAAGGTACTCAGCATTTTTCATTATAGTTTGACCCATGCATGACTGCACAGATCTTACCTTCCCCTATTTTTCAATCAGATAATATTCTTGTAATGAGTGTAGCAACAGTTTCATTGCACTGCCATACAACACAAGGAAGGCGCTGGACGTATGTTTGTTTCCTGATCTAAATGCCATACAACCTAAAGAAACAACCATGACAAGGTCTTTCTGTGGACAGACAGTGGCCCCAGACTGCAGACAGAGGAATGCTTTTACAGTATACATTTAGTTTTGTGTGTAAACTTTTCAAGACCATTTCAGACTAATAGTCTGAGCTGCATTACCTCGGAGGGTATTGTAGTTAAGACTTAACCCACTCTGCTAATAAATTACACTGATGTAGCAGCTTTTATGTCAAAGGATCCTGAAGTGCTTTACAAACTTTACAGTCCATACATGCATGAATCACTTCACCCACTATTGAAGTATGGCCAGCCCAGGCATGAATTGTGGCAGCTGTTTAACAGCACACAGCAGTACGACACAATGGGTTTAGGAGAGCAAAGACAACATGCTCTCCCAGCGCCGGTCCAAGTAATTCAGAGGGGCACTGGAGAACACCTTGGGAGAGAAAAGGAGGGATTTCTCCCTCATGGGCCAATGCAAATGATTGTTACATGACTTTAGTGTCTTTAGCCTCAAGAGCCATCATGTCACTGTTAACTTCAGCAAGGATGAACCTAGGGGTCAGGGAAAATTTGCTCTGTTTCTTGTGCTGAGCAGTGACTACACAACTGCAGAGAAGAAACAGCCTGCGTGGGATTGCCTGTCCTTACCTCTCTGCACAGACATGACTGTTACCAAGCCTTTCTCAGGAAAGTTCTCCATCCTGACTAAGTGATTTGTTCTGTAAACACACAAGTAAGAATGTGTGTTTTTGAAACTGTAAAGGAAATTTAGGTAGGTAGAGTTTTGCTATCCATACTGGAACTTATCAGAATTTAGTGCTGCTTCGGCATGGAAAATACTAAAAATGTGCAGTGTTGGTTTAGGCTGTTTCTGATACAGATTGCAATGGGGAAGCTGAAGGGAAAACATCAGTTGCACTCACAGGCCATATCTGTACATCTACTTGAACAGGACCCAGATCTTTAAAGAGTTAGATAGGAAATTAATTTATTTCCGACTCCCTTTCTGGTAACCAGCTGTCCTCCTGACATAAAGTGATGGTCCCCATAAAGGCCTTCTAAAGAAGCAAGCAATTTCCTGAATAAATCAAGTTATCCTTTCCTTCTTCCTTTTTTTTTTCCACCCTTTTAGTGACTGGTATCTTTGGTGACAACTCTGAGAAGTCTTGTTACCAGCTGCTCTTATCTAGGACTTTCGTCATTTCACCTTGATATTTTCATATTGTTTCCCCTAAGTGTACAAAACAATGCCTGTGAGTGCTATGTACAGGACTCGCAGCTGAAGGAGAATTGTTTACAGTGACATATATCAAACTAAGGTTGGTTTCTTGCATAGGAATGGATTTATTTGTTCCTTCAAAAAATAGCTTTAAGTTTTTAACTTCTGCAAAAGAGTGTGACTTCAAGAATTTATTGATTCATCTTCCTTTGTATAGATCCATGGAGATCAGTAGAAGTTGCTCTGAATGTGTAGGTTGAAAATAGTTGTGACTATTGACTTAGAGTTGTTTGCATTAGACATTTACAGTGTCACTAATTTATCCTGATTAATAATATAATATCTGCATGACTGGAGACCCTAAATATATAGTTTCATGAATTTCTATCCAGCACTTCACTGCAGAAATAGTAATTCATAGGCCTCTACCTTCACTCTTAGGGCCTCATTGTAAACTCCCCATTCCTCCATTAAGCTTCCTAGTGGGATTGCTCTTGTGAGCACATGCTGCTCAGAACTGCAGAGTCAGACCCTTATAGCCGTGAAGCAGATCACTATTAGTAGGAAGCAACTACTTGAGAGAAGAAAGTCTGCTGGTTTCTTTAAGCTTTGAATCAAACCCACAAAGAGTTAAAAATAAATAAGCATCATAAAGCAATATCCTAGTTATTTTATAAAGATTGCCAAATTTCATTCTAAAAGGGGATTTCTAAGCAGAATTTTACATATAAAATACTGTAGATATTGAACCTAGCTTTTATGCATCAACTCTGTGCTGAACTGAATCTTTTGCTTGTAAATGCACTGAGCCTTAAAAGCAATTTCTGTCATGTCCTTCTTCATATTCCTATCTCTTTCATCACCATCCAAAAGGAAACACTTTAAATTCAGGCAATAAGAAGCTTTTAATTCAAATCTAAGTTTACATGAGCTATCACCATTACAGTGTAAAATGTAAAAAAGAAAAAAATGTAAATCACACTTAAAAGTTTAATTAGATCATTTCTGCTGTTTTGCCTGTTTCAAAATATATAATAAAACTTCAATAAATTATATTCTGGGTCATATCAGCATCTTCTCAAGAAAATGAAGTTAAATCTTTGTAGTAACCAGCAGCTTAATTTTCATTAGGGTAGCTATTCGATAATTAGTCATGCACCATAAATCAAGTCCCCAAGTCTTCTCCAGGTTTCTTAATTGAAAATTATTGTTTCTTGGCTCTGTGGCTAAATGTGCAGCAAGTCTGAGGAGTGATAGATGCTGAATCTAGCACAAACAGTTTGAAACAGTCAGAACTTGATAGATCATTGCCCTGAAGGGGCTTGTAATGTGGAGAGACTGTGAATTTAAAAATTAAAGGTTTGTTCTTAAAAATCACAAGTGTAAAAGCTATCTGTAGTTTACCAAATATGTCCTAACCTTCAGCCACTTTTCCTTTCACTGCTAGCTGGATTTCGGTTGTTTTTCTAGTGACAATTGTTTGAGTTTGACTGAATATATTCAAAAAGTTAAAATGTTAGCTTGGAAAGACCCAAACTGAGATAATTTTTGCTCTCTCTTTTGTTGGTGGTGTTCTTTTTTTTTCTGGTAAATCTCATTAACAAATATGGAAGTTGTTTAATTTTTGGCACTTTCAAATATCAAATGAAATGGTGGCAGTCATCTCAGAGCCAATATGAGTGAACAGATGGGCTTGCTATGCATGCCCCAGGTCATAAAATAATTTCAGATATGATGCAATTGTGGCTAAGTAAAAGACTTGCAAAGTCAGAAATACATTACTTCACTGAAAGAAAGGAACCCTTTGTAATTTTTCTTTTGACAGCTGAACAGACTTTGCACAGAGCTTGGCGTGTGTTTGCCATTCTGTAATTCTGATAAGGACAGCCACAGGATTTTCTGCCATTCGTGGCTTGCTTCCGTGTGATCAGGCCAAGACCTGATGATGACCACAGCAGGAAAGAGTGTGAAATGCTCCATAAATTTAAATGCGGGAATCAATTGATACTAAAACTGGGCCTAAGATTTTTTAGCTGAGAATTTCCTAACCAAGTTGGTAAATTCCTACTGAAAACCTCCTCACACATTTCTTCAAGAAACAAATGTAGACTCAGGGCTGACCAAGGGCTTTATGTGTGATCAGATAAACTGAGACTTACATGATGTTAGACCCAACATCACCCTCTGTAACCCATGCTAAAATTAAACAAGGTATTGGTTTCATGGGCCCAGCCCTGTGCTCTTGCCCTGGGACATCCCTGGGGGATGGTATAAGGCGCTGAGGCTGGAGCAGACTTTCCATGTGGATGTCCTGCATGGGTCTGCTATTGTGTGATACAGATGTCTTTCTGCTGGCAAGGTCCATCTGCTTCCAAGTTTAGTTCTGGACTGCCAGTTCCAGGAAATTTTTGTGCATGTAGTAGCTTTATGAATGTTTTGCGAATATATACACACTAGTGAAAATCCCTCAGAGAAGATGGGTGCATGATGAGTAAGAAAATGTTAAGAAGTGAGAGATTTAAAAGAGCATGTTGTCAATTGGGAGTTTATTAAAATATATAATCAAATAATTACTTTATTTGTGAACCATGTTATTTTCAGGGGCCTGAAATGACTGTGCACAATCTTACTTTTGAAAGACTTATTCTTGGAAGGGAAAGTCATTTGCCTAAGGGATATATTGATTTCATTCAGCTGTCACCATCCTTTTGTAATATATTACGGACAAAGAGCCAAATTCAGGCCTAGATTTATTCAACTTTATTTTATTTTTGCACTGTACTAAATCTAAATACAGTGCTCTGATTACAGACAAGGATTGTTTTCAAGTCAATTGCTCCAGTTTCACATCAGACTAGATCACAGCTGTGTAGGTGGCTGAGTAAGGAAGAATCGGGGCCTGGGGGTGACATCAGTAAACAACGGAGTGGCCTCTGCCTGAGCGGGAGCGTGGAGCCCAGCCTCAGGGAAGGCAGCTCCCTCCAGGCCTGCAGCACTGGTGGGGACTCAGCATGGCCCTTGTGGTGGGAAATGGAAGTTAGCCAAAGCCGACCCAATCTGCTTACATGCAGGAGGCAGAGGCTGTGCTTTTCGTACACTTCCACTTCCCATGTTGCACTGCAATACAGAAAGGAAGTTCAACATCAGGCTGCTGTCCTGGTACACAGGGTTTTGAACTGTTGCTTCCTGAAGTGCAGGTTTGGTAGAATCAAAGCTGAAAGAGCCCATTTTGTGCAATGCCTGTGTAAAATAGGCCATGGAACTTGCCTGGATTAATTAAAATGAGCTGGCATGTCAGTGGTGATGTAAAATCTCCACCAGTGCCCAGACTCATGCTCGCACTGAGGCCACACGAGCTTGCCTGGCTGTGACCTCTAATCAGGACCATACAGCTTGGTGGCTTTCTGCTTATGGTGGTCTGGGCCTGGAGGCACTTTGTGCCGCTGCAGCCTGGCAGAGACAACTAATATTTTATCAGAGGGCTGGGCAGATCAGGATTTGTCCTGTGGATAAATGGCAAGCCAATCAGGGTCCTGATCCTGCTGAGGATTGTGAGAGGTCTGGGGGACTGTTTTTTGACAGAATCATAGCAGAGCTGGTGTCTGGATTCCTTGTCAATGAAATCTTGCAAGCTATTTTTGTCAGATTTTCACTGAGAAATGTAGAATTATCACACCTTCAGCTGTTCTTAACATGATTTTCATTAGCATTTATGACATCGTTTTATGGCTCATACAATTTACACCTGAGTTAAAATATTAAAACATTAGTATTCTCACTTTTGTCTGGCTTTTAGAACTGGAACAGATTCAGATTCAGAGCTGAAAACCCCGCTACTGTCCCATCCTTACTACACAAACACACAAATAAAATTGAATAACTGGGGTCTAAGAGTATATTTTTATTTGATAATCAGCTGATACAGACCTAATCTCCATGACATTAAAACTTCAGGAGTAATAATCATATTCTTAGGGCATAAAGCAAGTAAGGACTCATAATTTTTGTTATAATTTTTATTATATTTTTAATTATTATTATTTTCAAGATGTAGAGTGTGTATATTCTATTTTGCAGATGTTTTACCCCATGACCTATACACTAAAAAAAGATCATATCTTTTTACTCCCTTCCACCAGTATCCCACAGTCAGAAACTGAGCTTACATACACAGAATAGTAATGTGTGTGACTGAAATAGTGTGCTTGGGCCATTAAAATGAAAAAGGTTGTAAAATACTACAGCTGTTGTTCCTCACAAGACATGAACTCATCCACACTTGGTATATCTAGGTAGAATTTCTTATTAGTGTAATATATATGATGTGTGCAGCAACTAGTGGATAGATGAATTTGAATGGGGATGCGTGGTCCATGAAAAGAAGGGGCAGTGCTTACTCAAATGCTGTTAAAACTCCCTCATTTACAGCTCCTGGAGATGAAACATGCAGCAGATTGCCTGTAACCATAGCAATTGGCTCTGACATGAAAGGTCTCCAGCATAGAGGTAGTGGTAATGGCAGAAGCAGTGTGGAAGATAAAGGTGTACAGACAGACAGTACCAGGTGGAAGTGAACTACTAAATAAGTGAAGACAAGGGGCCCTAGCTGGATTCAGGCAGATGTGTGAGCTTGCTGAGAAGGTTTGGGCTGGCAAGGTGAGCTGGGGGGGAAGGAAGGAAAGCTGAAGAGAAACAGGAGGTTTTGCTGCTAGACTGCTTCAAAGGATGGAATCAGAATATGGAGGATACTTTGCTGCTGGAAGGCTGCACCCTTGCAGTTTCTTGTCTTTCAACAATGGAGGATGGCTGGTTTTCAGGGATCTTCATGCATCAGTGCATAGAGGAAGCCTATATTTAGGTCTAGTTGTTAGGTCTTGGAGAAGGGTCATGGTGTGATTCCTGCTGTCAAAATGCAACGCTCAGAAAGACATAGATGTTCCCTGTGCCAAAGCAGAGCCAGCGGTACAGATCTGCAGGTTCACAGTGTGGTAGGAAAATCCCCAGTAGAAAAATGTCAATGACAGATGGGGAGGAGACAGTTCCAAAATCTTCAACTGCCTACAGTTATAAGCACTGGTATAAATAAAATATCTGAGGCTTTTACATTTATATTTTGCTTGGTCTCAATTTTCAGAGATTTTTTTTTTCAAATGTACCAAAGTAATTACCTCTTATTATTTAAGACAAACATAAAGGGAATCAGTTCTAACAAGAAAAGCTTGTATCTAGTAACCCATAGAATCATGGATGTGATTAACTTTTTATAATAACAATCAAATTGTCATGTAAGTCGTAGACAAAAAATAAATAAATCCATTTTCAAAAAGTAAACCCTATCAATAAGCTAGGGACTGAAGATCAGGAAAAGTTTATTGTTCAAAACATTTAGATTCATATATATGAATTGCATCTATCCCAAATGAATCTATGAACTCTTTAAAAAATTAGGACAGACCTTCCAAAGACTTCCACCCATTCAGGTCATTGCTGCCATCATTTTTTTTGCAAAGTCTTGTTGAGTTTTGTTTGGAAGAAAACCTTGGCAAAAAGTGTTCTGTGCACTTGTGATCTTAATCTGTCTGATTAGGGACAAACTCAAACTTCATTTGAGCAACTGGGATTACACCCAACTAAGAGCACAGAGCAAGGAATCCAGCAGCAAGAGTCTGCGGCTGCAGTGCTATACTGCAGGGCTGAGCTGGCTTCCCAAGGAGGAGGCCACACCACACCACAGCCTGTAAATTTCCCACCTTGTGCAGGATGTATAAACCCCTTGGTCTCCCTCACATTGCCTTTCCACTACTTTTTCTTTGCTTATAAAAGTTATTTTTGGTCAGCCAGGCAGTTCTTTACAGAAGGCATAGTAAACATGAGATTTATACAGCTATGTGTCATCTTTAAATCTACTCAACTACCTGGGTAAAAAACAGGATCACAGCAGTGAACATTTTAATAAACAAGCAAAGGCATTTTACAAAACAAGAGGACAGAGAGAAGGAAGATGTTACAGTTCAATGCCTCGTATGTAGGCTGTAGAAATGAGGTTGAGGCTTGTATTCATGTTCCTGTTTTGAAATATTTTGTCCCTGTGTCTGGTCCTGAATTAGAACAGTAGAGGATTGGCTCTAATTTACTGTTTCACTCTTCTGATTTTGAAGCAATCAGAAACTTGTGAAGCTGGCTGACTGTGCAAGATTTTGGGGCTAAAATCTGATTAAACAAGGTTGCTGGATATTACCTACTGTCAAATCACCAGTTCATTTTTTCAGTATACCTCTAGGACCATCTGATTGCCCTGAGATATCTGCTGAGAGATTCTTTTAAGTTTAAGGATTAGCTAGTACTGTTGTTGCTAGTGTCTGGCTAAGTTTCTCTTTCTGCTATGATTTGTGTTTCTAAATTAAACTTGGAATGGTGCTATCAGCTTGGGATAAGCACCATTTGTAAGTTCAGATTTTAAAAAATAAAATAAAATAAAATAAAATAAAATAGAAATCTAAACTAAAACTACCAGCTCAAGATTTCTTCCAAAGTTTATGTACACCATCACTTTGCAAATCTAGATGGTCGTCAGTTACTTGGACTTTAACACCTGCAAAATATGGACAGCATTACTGTCAAATTGAAATGAGTCTTCAGTGATTGGATCCCAGTCTGCAATCATCAACATGCTAATTTGGTAATAGTAATTTCAGAAGAAGATCAAGACTGATAAAAAGAAGAATCAAGACTGATAATTTCCTCCATATTATATTTATGTACATTGTAATGTAATAAAATGTTCCCCAAGGAAATTTTCTCTGCTATGCATAGCACACAATACCAATTGAACACACTTCTTACCTAGTTATGTGTTTTATCTGCTGATAGTACAGTGTCATTGGGAAATGTCCTGCCTTATATGGGTGCCTTGAATGTTTTTTACTGCTTTGTCATGTAAATATGTGTTTAATCTTAACTATTGTAAATGTTATATGCTTAAAAACAAACAAACCAACAAACAAAAAAACACCTATATGCTTAAAAAGCAAGCAAACAAAAAACCAACACCATATTTGCCATAAAAATCCATTCTATCTTGGTTATAATAGACTAAACTAAAGGTTTCCAATTAAATAATGTGAATCCAGATAGATCTGAAAGGCATTGAAATTCCTTTAAGGTGTTTATGATACCAGTATTTAGACATTATGTTTCTGCTGGAAGCTGCTGTTTTCTGGTAGAAGACATAACTTCCAAGAGGGAAAAAAAAAAAAAAAAAAAAAAAAAAAAAAAAAAAAAAAACACAAAGCTTTTCTGCAAGATATGGGTTACTTTACAAATCTGTGAGGGCATCAATTTTCCACTCTAAGGTCAAACTGTAGTCAACATTGATGTCAGCCCATGCAAGCACATATCAATAATGACAGTATGCCTCAGCCAGCAGGGATCTTACCTCTTGTCTAGAAAGTCACAAGTTTAAGTCTCCCACCAGGACTTGGGCTGATTCTTAATGCTGACATGGCAGTGCAACACCAGGGAAGCGTTGAACTGTTTGAGGTGCTGTCCTTCATGAGATGAGTGTTAATCCAAAATCCCTTTTGCCCGTCCCTGCTGCCTGTCTAGGCAATCTCTCTGTGGCATGTTTGTGAAAAGAGGCCAGCTAAGACTACCTCCTGGCCAAAACTCCCTGTTATACAGCAATGAGCTTGACTGTCCAAGGAAGAGCACAAGCCCATTGTGTTATCCACCACCATTACTGTGTTTAGTTAAGAATAATGGAAGCACTGTCAAGCATTTTAGGATACACAGGATGTGAAGGGCCTAATGCAAAAGCAAAAATCTAATGCAGTTTTCTAAATTCTATTGTTTATCATGTCTCTGTACACAGACAAACAAACACATTATATATATATTTGTATATATATTTAGAAAGTGAGGCTCTGTTAAAAATTACATTCAGCTTGTACCCATTCCATTTATATTATATTGAGCAATTATATCCTTCCCTCAAGTTGATTTTTACCATTTTGAAATACTAACTCTGCATTTAATATCAGACATTCTTTATTAAAGAAATGTATTGTTTAGCTTGTCATGATATAGAGTTGCTTTTCCATAAGTACATTAAGCATGGATACTCAGGGGATATTTTCTTCAAAGCAAGTGGAAATTCTGGGAAGAAACATGTTATAACAACTGTCTATAGATAAAAATGAGAAGTAGTAGAAAGCTTGGGTATTCTCTGAAGAATAGGATGCTCTATGTAGCATTGTTGAAAAACTATCTGAGGTTGATTATGGACTAAGAAGTATTGATGCTTCATGTCATTTCATTTCATTACATTTCATTTCATTTCATTTCATTTCATTTCATTTCATTTCATCTAATTTTATTTTATTTTACCTGAAACATTAACTGTTAAACTGTTAAAAAATTTAACATATACTGTTAAATGTATATTTTATTTACAGTACACTATTGATAAATGCATGCCTATGTGACATAAACTTTAGGATCTCGATATAAAGAGTTAATATGGAAAAGGTTATTAGGTGACTATGAGTTTGGGGGCAAATCAGAATAATGTAAGAATTTTCCTCCCCTCTCTAATTAGAAGTGCTATGATCTTCTGATATCAAAGTATCTATTTGAAATAATAAAGTGGGGAGTAAAACTTCAGAATAACACAGTCCCCCTTTTTTAACCACTTTGCATAATATAAAGTGCTAAAACTCTTTTTGCAGCAGTCCCGCTGGCTTTCTGTTGCTTGATATTCTGACCATTTTTGAACCCTTGAACTCTGACAGAGAGGAGGGACTTGGAGAGGTTGTCATCTGATCTATGTAAGAAGGCAAATGGAATAGCTTTCTCTTTAATAGCACTCTTTTCTGCTTAACAGTTGGTGGGAGATTAAAATGATCTAGGTGGATAAGGCAGGTTAAAGGTCAAGGGACACCACAACTCCCCCTCTCTCCCACATGTCAAAATATAGACAGGTCGTTAGAAGTTAAAATTTTATATCCTTTTCCCAAATATTTTGATCTATTTATGCACTAATTTTTATTGTAAATTCCAATTCTTGAGGGGGACTAGACCCCTACTAGGCTACTGTCCAGCCCGCATAGTCATCAGGTGCTGACATTCTGAGTTTCAGCCATATTAATTGCTGGATAAAGGCTATAATCCCCCCTTTGAAGACCAAGACTGATTTTTAGGCAGTACTTCAAAAGCAGCACACAACTGAAGAAGCATATTTCCTACTAGCACTGAATCAACATGATTTACTCTGTTTGCATTCGTCTACATACGCCTTACATATTTGGCTGCACAACAAAAAGGTGTGAGTTGGCTGTAATATAGTCTAAGGAGAGGTTTTTACTATCCTGAGGTTGATATATGACCTCATCTGAGACATACAGTTCCAGATCTTTGCTTTAAGCATCATTAGGAAAGTATAAACTCCTATATCATGCTTTTGTTAACAATGAAAAATTGTGCCTTAACGTCGCTAGATTTTTTTTTCTCCCTGCAACATCATATTAAAACTATAATTTAGAGTGAGGCTGATTCTTAAGCCGTGAATAAATAAGGCCCGTGTTTTTAAAAAGCAAACCTTTTTTGAAACACAGATTTTAATACCTTAAACACTGCAGCTTCTTAATTAAATGAAACTGTGATCCAGCAGCAAATATCCATTGTTAAGAATAAATAAACATACTGTTTAGGTTGTTTTCAGAAAAACAAAACAGGCAAAGAGGTCTTCTAATTGTAAATAATTTTATAGCAAAGGCAGAGCTCACAGCATAGTGCTAGTGTGCACTTCACTTCTGGCTGTGCTTCTTTTGGGGCGGTGTATACTTCGCTTCTGGCGGGCTCTCCGCAGAGCTGCACTATAGGGACTTTCTCATACATTTGCCAAGTATACTTAGTGTTATGTTTGAGAAAGATTAACAATATTTCAGATCAAAGGAGGATCCTGCTGCACGGTCTTACAAGATTGTCATTCACTCCCATTATGGCTCATTTGCACAAGATTTTCATGTAATATGAGCCATTGTTTTGATGGCAGTGATTTGACATAAAGACAGGGCCAAAATGCATCCCAGAGTCCCGCTCCACCAGGCTGGGGGGTAGCTGGGGTGCAAAGAACTTGCCAATCATAAACCACAATTTTTTCTCAGTGGTGTTAAAGCCTTTATCAGGTGGCAAACTTTTCAATGAACATTGGTTCTAGGAAGAAAACTAACAACGGCCACTTTTATTAGGGCATAGATGCTGCTTTAGCTAGGCAAAGTTTTGGTTAAGATGAAATGCAAACATCAAGTTAGGGGTAATTTTGGTCAGCCACATAGTTCTATTGATTGTTCACTACTCCAAAGAACTGAATTTGTTTTAAGATGTTTTATAAAAGTTGGAGAGCCTCCCCATATGACATGTGAGAAACTTATTTCTCCCAATATTTGTGTTTTAACCTAATAGCTTCATTTTAAGGATCAAATTTTCCATATAGGTGCTTTGCAGACACTTTAAAATGCAGATGTATTTGACAGTAGTGCAAAACAGTAATCGATAAAATCAGAGAAAAACAAAAACAAAGGTATGCGCATTGAATAATTTTCTTCAAATCCTGCCTTTGAAGTAATAGTTTTTAGGGTAAAGTCAGATTTTATGGGTAAATAAGTGTTGAACTTTACAAAGTTGGTGGAACAGTTTTTTTAGAGTCTGATTTAAATCTAAGTCTGGAGAAAGCCTGTTGCTTTGGCTTTAATACACCCTTTTGGGCTTAGGTATCACAAGAAACTCAAGGCAGTAGTTGCTCTGAAATGTATCAGGCCCAATCCTGCAATTCTTGCAGGGCAGAGCTCCCATTGACTTCAGACAAGAACTGCAGGATGCCCATTCTTTCCCACCCGGCTAAACTGCTTAGGTACATTTATGAAAGTTAAACATAAAATTTCAGCTGCAATTGTAAGTTTGTTTCTGTGGGTTTAAGTTGTCATTAACATTTTACCTGCTTTTTTTTTTTTTTTTAATCTCTTTTTGAGGCTTAATATATATATATTTTTCAACAATGAATGCATGAGAAAATGTAGCACGTTACATAGAGATTTAGGAAACAATTTACTTCAAATAAATAATGGTGTCTTTAACTCTGTTATTTATGCATATGGATGTATAATGCTACTACATGCATACCAAAAACTGCAGAAAAATTATCGTATTATTTTAAGATGTAAATTGTATATTCCTCTTCCCTGTTTTTGCTTCTATAATTAGTTAATACTTTTTTATGGATAAAACACCTAAAATAATTTGTTATAAACTACAAAGAGTATTTTAGAGTGAAAGAAATGTTGAAGAATAGCACCACAGTGCTAGGTTTCAAATTGTTTTCACACTTTGGTTTGCAAGTTACACTTCAATACATCTGGTGTACTTTTAAAATAAAAACAACTGAAATATCCTTATATGAAAATGTATGATGGAAGGAACCTTGTGGCTGGGTTGTAAAGTCTTGGTAATAGGAATGTAAAGTGGAAACAGTGAAAAACATTTCACTTGGGTGACGATAGCTGGCATCTCCCTTTCAGTCTGTCACAAAAAGGATTTATTTCAGGAAACTCATTGCAGAGTGTGGAAGGTAGCATCTATATGTCAGCAATTCCACTAGCATTTCATAGAAAGCTTAAAAATATAAACATTAAACTATTAGATCAATGTTTTTAGCCTTCATCAGGAAATGCTTGAAAAATACATGAGCAACAGCGCCCTCTGCACCTGGAAATCCTCCGATTATTACAACAAGACTACAACTTGCAAAAGGGAGCCTTTTAATTGCAAGTACTGTTGTTTTCAGCTGGTGCAGGTATATTTGAGGCAGGGAGCTGGAGAAGGAGGGGAAATATTCTATTATATTTTTTAGTGATATGTAAATTTACAATCTACCTGGTCACTTCGGCACCTTTAGGTACAAGAATTGCAGTAATACGTATTTTAAAGTTACCTGGAACAAGCACAAAATAGAAGTAAACACATTGTACTTTTGAATTTCCTTCAGCATAATTTAGATCCATGGTATGTTGTTAACAGTGAAGCATATCACAGTCTGGAGTTTTGGTTTAGGACAAATTTGCTGTATTATTTAATTTTAATTTTATTTTTATTTTATTTCAACTCTTTAAATATTACATACAGAATCAGAACTCTCTGTTTCTTTTAGTGCTTATGGAGGTATTCTGGGGACTTTCCAGAAACTGGTGGTAAAACTAGAGTCTGATGCATAACAATATTTTATGATTTGTAAGACATAATGCTGTATTTTCAGCTGGGGGCTAGCTATTTTTTGCAAGGCTCAAAATAGAGTTCTAAAAGCAAGTAATTATTATAAAAGTGAATTAATTTGAAATAAATGCTTTATGTTCCAACAATAATAGATGGAAGAAAATAGTTCTGTATGAAAAGTTCTTGCATAATATTTCTTGATGATCAAAAAGAAGAAAAAATAATTTGTATTTGCTATTTATATAAGCAATTAGTACAGCTGAGATTCTAATTAACTTCATAATATCCTTAGCTTATTCCTATAAAAGGCATGAAATGAGCTGTCCAAAAAAAAAAATCACACTATAAACATTATATTTCTCTTAAATTAAATGCAGTCATTTAAAGTATTTTCCACTGACAATTTATTTCCTTGAACCAGAAGTGAAATATTAGAACTATATGTATGTTACATATCCATGAAGTATAGAAAAGTACCAGAATAATTTGATTTTTTTTTTTAAATAGATTTTCTTTTTTTCTTTTTTTAGTCCTTTGGTAAGGATAATTTAATTCTTTTTACTATTTCTCATCACCTCATTCGTCAATAATTCCTTATCTTTAATATGAAATTAGCTTCTAATAACAATTTTTTTTTTTTGGCCTGAAATATGAGTTTTAGAAATGTTCAGGGTAATTTCTACATGGAATGGATTTTATGAATTCAAGGAAAAAATGAGTGAATTGTATAGAAACTGTATTATAAAGGACCCGTTTTGTAAA
Source organism: Netta rufina (assembly GCF_964035555.1). Classification (NCBI taxonomy): domain Eukaryota; kingdom Metazoa; phylum Chordata; class Aves; order Anseriformes; family Anatidae; genus Netta; species Netta rufina. The sequence goes on along the minus strand of NC_140132.1, from coordinate 990,965 downwards.
ATTAAAGTAAATGAATGTAGATCTATGTTTACAAAATATTAATGTGACAAAGTATACTTTTAAAATTTACTCATTTGAGAAAAGCAAACTGTCTTTGTCAAAGCAATTTAGGAGAGGTAGAAAGTCTAAAATTATTCCACTTCTGCATATCAACCAAATACTTTTAGAGGAAATTCTCAGACATATCTGAACATTAATGTATGCTCAGATTATTAACATGAAAAAGTTTTAACAATCAGAAAACAATAGTTCTTTGTTATATCTCTATTTTAAGCAATTTAAGATGCTGCTTAGAAAGATATGAAGTCATACAAAATTTTCAAAGATAAAGCACTTATGACTTAGTATCACTGTGTTCATTTTAAGAGCAAATTAAAAGAGTGAAAGAATGGTGCAAATAATTGTTTCATATGTTTTTTGCTTGTGACTGCTGTAATCATCCAGGCTGATTTACAAATGTAGACTTGAAGGTTTCTCAGCTTCCTGCAGTGTAGAAGACTGTTACTTTGGCACTCACACTCATGCCCTTGTAATCACCGCTCAAAACTGTGCCCTGGTACTTCCAATTCCCAGTCTCTTGATTGAACACCTCATTCTGTGCTAACAAGGTGTCCAAGGTATTTGAACAGGGGCTGCAGTCAGAAAATTGTTAATGGTTTCACTCATTAAGAGTTGCTGCACTAGTTTTGGTAATTTGGTAACTGTCTAAATTGCAAGTTGATTTTTTCCTTCATTTTAAAGAATGAGGTTAAAATTTGATACCAGGGACATTAACAGCTACAAAACCCCAGAAGAGTGCTTAATCACTGTATTTGTATTAAAGCAAAGGATTTTCATAGCAGAAAGTGTATTATTTTATTTTTGCCTTTATGTTTTAAAATTATTGAGAAATGCAAAAACAAGTATTAGATGGAAACCTAGTCAGAAAATGCATTAAAAGGGAATAGTGATGACTGTAAAACAGGCTCAAGATCTGCAAAGCTGGTATTAAAATTACAAACAAAAGTCAGAAAGAGTTCACCTTGGGCCTGAATGCACTTGTGGGTACTTGGGTTTAAATTCTTTAAAATAAAAGAATTTGCAGCTGTAGCAAACTGTAGTATATGTGCCTGAAAATGAGCCCTAGGAGTCTTAAATAATTTTTGTTATAGTGCAAACTAAGCAGAAAGTAAACCAAGATCAGTGGGCCTGATCCTGTAGTCCATATATATATATAAAAGAATATATATATTATATATAAGAATATATATATATATAAGAACATATATATAAGAATCTCTTCCTTTGTCATTTGTCTATCTTGCTTGCATGCAGCATTCAGGAAAAAATGTATTCCCTGAAAAAAAAAAAAAAAAAAAAAAAAAAGGAAGGAAGAAAGAAAGAGCAATAAAGAATGATTAAAATTCATTTAAAAATGACATGCAAGTGATTTTTCTAGTAGTTGCCTCCCTGTCAGCTGAGATCACTGAATTATTTTCTTGAGCTACGGAATATAGGGAGCAGGGAGTAGGTTCTGTTTTCAGACAACAGTTCAACATTTTACACCTGAAGCAATTTCTTTGAGAGAAGAATTTTCCCCATGCAAATTTAATTTATAGAGTGGAAAGTACCTGTCTAAAAAAGAGGTGGAAAAGAATGCTCTGCAGATTTTTATTTAACCCATTAAAAGTTTAAGTCATCCCTAATAATTTGTAATGTACTCATTTTCAAAGGGGGATTAAAAGCAATTCAGTGAGTCATGAAAGTATGCTGCATCTTTTGGCCAGGTTTTGTGGTTTTTCAATTACATATATCTATCTTTAAAAATACTCCACTCTTCTCTGTTGCTGTGAAATACATATCCACAAACCAAGGGAAACTATAAAATAAATGCTAGCACTGACCACACCGAAAGCACTGTCAAAAGCACACTATAAACAAACAGGGAAGAGATCTTTTTTCCTAATTATTTATTTATTTATTTTCTACCAATTTAAAGTATTCTTTTTAACTTTAGAAAGCAAACTATGTTCCATCAGAAGTGTAGATGCTGTCCTTGTGGTGTCCTTGTGGCGATTTAAGATTTTATACTTGTTCTGTACTGAACAAGTATACACTTTAATAAAAAATCATACAAGAAAATGTAAAAATAATATTGTAAATATTTTTCCCAGTATGAAATACGATATGATTTGGCCTTCACAGAAATATTCTAACCCGCAGGCAATACTCATCTGACTTTGTTAGAGAAGGATCTCTCTCAGATACCTCCTTTAACGGATGCTCTTTCATAAACTTGTGCTAGCCACATAATTTGTCTCTCTATTGACTGAGATATCTCTCCAAGGTACACAGCTCTCTTTCGTGATGGGAAAAAAAAAAAAAAAAGTGCAAGCAAAAGAGCAGAATGAAAACATTATTTACAATGCTGGTAGCGTTTATGCTGTGAGTAAGCATGTACTTGTGACTTGTTGAACAGAATACATGTATACTTCTTGAACATTAGGAGCACAGTGCATATTAGTATTTTACATTAATTCCTACCTTTATTTAGATTCATGTTTTTTAAACCTTTAGCATTTGTATTTAACAAAAAGTAGAAATTATGCCGAAGGAAGCATAATAAGAAAGGGCCATTTAATTTGCTCTATTAATAAGCGTTCCTTTGTGTGTCTCTTTCACTTTTTTTTCTGACAGCAGTTGCAGAGGGGATGGGTAAATAATTTTTCGAAGGGAAATTTGCTTGAATTTTGGTGTGTGACCAGTGTACTTCTGAACTAAACAATGGAGATTTTTTTTTTCCTTTTAGTAGCTAAGCCATTCCTCTGGAACTGATTGCAATGATAAAACCCCATCTGTACATTGAAAACTTTTTTGTTGTTGTTTTTTAACTGGAAGTTGAATGCAGGCCACAGCTTTTCCATAGAAAAATTAGAGAAATAATGGCCCCTGACTGTGGAGGCATTTATTAGTTTTATTTTTTGTTTTTCATGAATCAGGCAAAAAGTTATTTAAAGTAGTTCTGGTCTTATCACTCTAAAAGAATATCATTACTAATCTTTATTAAAAAAAATGTTTAAAGTCAGCAGTGTGTGGATGTAATGTCAATAGCTATTTGACCAACTTCCCCAAACAATTTTTTCCTTATTGATGGAAAGACTATTGATAAACAAGACTATTGATGACAGTGATCATTCATGATGACAGTGATCACTCACGTACTTCATACATCACACATTATCTTTTTATGTTAATTGCATGTATCAGATGTACTAACTACTCTATTGTTTCATGATCAATAAAGGGTATTTATTTACTGTCTTTTGAAAATAGTAATTAAAGAAAAAGTCAGAACAAATTTTCTCCATTAAAAAGAAATTCTGTGAATATTCCCATGTAATTAAAAATACATGACAAAATGCAAGTGTTACCTCCAAAACTTAGTCCATGGCTATGCATGTACCACATGAAGAGTTCTGCTCTGATTCCATCCACTACATAATTTGTGCTCATGTGTGTTTGCATGGACTGTAAGGAAACAGATTTTAATTAACCTGACACTTCATTTCTCTGTGATTCTGCTGCGTAGCAGAATGCAGCATCTCATGCACCACAGCTACAGCATGTTAAATGTCAATACTTATGTAAATGTCGAGATTTTGCTAACAGTTTTCTTTTGCCCCCTTGCTTCTCCAGATGCTATTCCAAATATGCAGAACATCCCCAGAATGAGAACTTCGACAGAGTTTTCTGGATTGGTCTCTTTGCCAGAGGAGGAGGAAGCTTGGGGCTGGGTGAACCAACAGATCCATCCCAGACTTGGCACCGTCACTGGTGGCCCTTGTCTGCCTACTAGTCTATCTGATTGGTCTTTCTATAAAGCTTAAGCTCATCCTTAAGTGAAAGGTGATTTCTGTTGCTCCCAGGTGTATTGTGCCCTGTGAAATGACATTGATCTAGTATAAAGGCAGAAGCTGCACTTTAAATAAAGGCATTCCAGAAAGGAAAAGGCTGATGCCTTACCTTAATAATCAATACAGCAGCTAAAAGATAGCCGGTGGTGCCATACTAGCACAGCCAAAGATAGGACATTCTTGCTGAAAGCCATCAGTTCTACAGAAATTTGCCACTGACCTGAATAGATAGAGAACTGAGGTCTTCTTCAGAGGCTCCACTCATCTGCTCGTCCTACAGCTCAGCAGCATGCTCCTCCCAGCCGGCTCTGCCAGTGATGTGTTTGCTGAGAAGGGAGCACATTTCCAAGGCTCTAGCACAGAGAACAACTAGAGACAATGGGACTTAGAGGAAGGTGAGGATGAGAGGGCTTCTTGGTACTAAGGAGAAACATCTTTCAAAACTTTCTGTTTCCTCTGCAACACAAGGAAAAAGGGCTGGGGTTTCAGTGAAGATTAGTTAGGGCCAATCCTTAATAAGGATGCATAGTAAGCATTTACGTACAGTATTGTCCTCACTCTAGCTACACAGGGAGAGTAAATTGATAACTTCAATTCTCCCTTTATTCCAATATCAGGTTTCTCTGCATTTCCTGTCTTACTCATCACTTTGTGTCTGATGGTTCATATATAACACTCAGCATGTGCTCTGCAAAAACAGATCACACGAGACTATGTGGATTAAAATTGGTGGAGTGACTTTTTCAACCTCTGGTGGGTTCTTCTTGGCTATGTTCAAAACCTCCATTTTTCAGCTGTAGTTAATGGTGTTAGTTGCCGAGGAAAATTCTAGCATGAGTCAGAATTTTTCATGCTGGTTGTTTATTTGTAATAGATTTTTTTTTTTAATATTCAAGATGTGGGCATGATATTTCAGCACAAGAACACCTAATCCATCAAGAGTATTCATAAAAACCTTTATGGCAACTTTCTGAGCCAAAAATAGGGCAAGATAATTTCTTTGATCCAGACTACATGACTAACAAGCTCAAAGCAATATGTAAACAATGAGTTATCTGTATGGAAGTTGAAAGACACAAGTTGAACGGATGGGCAATAGCCCAGCACTGTCATGATCCCCCTTTTAATTTTTTTTTCTTTCTGTGTAATTCTTAAATTAAGTACATTTTACACAAGCAAGGTCTTTCCCAATCCCTGATGAGCCCATCTTCAAACAAGAGAAAAAGTACAGTAGGACTTCTGGAAGCTTTTGGGGAGTCAGGACCTCTTCAGGTTTGCCTTCAGATTTTATTGGCCTTCAGGGTGATTAATATCAATATAATGATTTGCTCTACTTGGAGGAAATGAGGTTCAGAGTGATGTGGGCAGTGATGTCCAGGACTCTGAAGTGGTTCAGGGATCTGCATTCCTGTCCTCAGATCCCTACTGAGATCAGAGAAGCACCTTTGGCTTTCAGAAGAATATCTACCAGAAGGGCTTAGTGTAAATGGAAGGAGTAGGGAGGTCAAGGATGTCTTTCACATTGATAAATGTGCTGACTAAAAATATGATGAATTTTACTGATTTTCCCAGATGCTCCTAAAAGCACATTTATGGCTCCTCAGTTTTGTGTGTCTACATTCTTAACATTACTCTGTGCTAGTTTTAATCAGTATCTATTTTTGGTTAAAAATGTTCCTCACTTTCCACTGATGTAGCAAAGCAGAGCTTGAGAAGAGCTTTCTGCCTGCTCTCAGTTTTCCCACAGTACAATCAAACAAGCACAACACCAGTGCTTGTCATGCAAGTACCTTAGTGTTGCTGTGTGCACACTGTGAGTCTTTTTCCAGTGAAAAAATGGATTTGGGACTAGTCCTGGGAATAGGCAAAGAAGCAGCTGTGTTAGGCACTGCTGCAGGGAGCAAAGGAAGGACCATGATTCCAGAGTATGCAGTGCCTGTCATGTGTAGAGCTTTGAGGAAGGGAATTGTCAGTAAATCCAAAATCTTACTGCTACAGTATGGTATAATCTGCTCTGAGTGCAAGTTTGCTTTACCATACCACAGATAGGCAATGGGGTCAAAGAAGAGTACAGAACTGGGCATGATTGTCACTTCTTCCCTTCTTGTGCACAGCACAGTTTAGGGAGGAGTTTTGCCATACTTCCTTGTCTTCAAGGTCCAGATGAGCCTTATGTGCTTGGAGCTGTTTCCTGATGCATGACATGAAAGCTGCAGGGCTGGAAGCATCATTTTTTTTCTAAAGTTGTGCTACAGAATCACCACTCTTTTTCCTTACTTTCACAGTTTAAGATGTATCAGTGTTTCAATTTTTCCCCTTGGTGGTCTGTCTATATTTTTTGTTTACTAAGTTTCACACCATCATTCCTAATTATACATTGCTTCTTACCATGTGCTCTATTTCTCCTTAACATACATGTATACACCCTACAAATTCTACTACTTGTTAGTCTATTTTTGGCCAAAGTGTACTTATGATTTTTTAAAATATGACTATTGTGAAATAGAATAACAGAAAATATCTATGAAATAATTTGTCTGTATCTGAAAGCAATGACAGAGCTTCCAATTGGAGTTAGCTGAGATCTTTTGTTGATTTTGGGTAATATAAAAGGCATATTTTTTTATCAGCAGAATCTTTTTTGAGAGGTTGGTTTTATACATTATATGTGAAAGGAATAAAAAGGAGACATTTAGCAAAAGTGTGACTATGTGGGTACAGAAAATGTTTGATTTTCTGCAATCTTGAACAGAAATAAATCTGGAATATATTTACTGGTGCATCCCAGATAAGCAATTTCTATTGTGATGTGTTCTCACAGAGACTGTACTATGGAAAATTGAGAATAATGGGCCATGTCATGCCTTCAGTCCATGTGCAGAACTCACACTGATGTCAATAGGAGCTCCCTTCACAAACTGAGGCCTATATATGACCCATAGAGTTACTACTAGATCTTTGCCATACATAACTACAAAATTAATGGAGCATTGTAATCCATTTTGAGATCTAATGAAACACACCATGATTTAAATTGCAATTAAACAGAGAGATGTCAATAGGCATCAATGAGCTTTCCACATGAAGACAGTGACATTCCTGCAAGAAACTTACAGCTTTTGAGGGGTAATGACTCATAGACTCCAAAAACACATTTACTCAGAGCCTTATTGATTAAACATCTAAGGAGCCTTAAACACCTGAATTGTATCTTTAGTTGTGAGACATAATTTGAACATCCAAGACTGTCTCCATTCTACAAAGACCACAGAATCCCATACAATTTTAGTTCAGCATTTCTTAACCACCTACCTGAAAAAGTAGAATATGATAATATTGTTATGCTTTCATAGCAGGGAGTGGCTAAGAGGTTGTGGAGTTCAGGTGATTCACAAAGATGTGAATCTAAACTTTGTTAATTTGATGATGTTTCATGTGTCCCTGCCTTTTAAAGGTGATAAAAAATTCTGGGGTCATGTTTATAAGGGAAATTTCAAGAAATAATAAGAGCCTCTGTATTTCACAGCACAGAGACTAAATTTCACTACAACAGTGTTTAAAACTCTACAGCAGAACTTTTACATCCCGCAGTAATATTAATCTTTGAGTGGTCTGAAATACATCATTCTCTGCTTCCTACCCTCATAAAATACACACAGAGCTGTGGCTTATCTTTGAAATTACCCATTGACATAAAATATGAGGACTATTATTTTCAACTGTGTTTCAAGGAAGTGTTTTCCACTGTTTCACACAGTTTCCAGTGTACTTAGTAGGCAGAACAGCTCTGGTCTTTAGGCTGTAGCTCCCATTACCCTGTGCAGAAGTCGAACTCCCTGCTCACCCTCACCCCATGGACCCATGTTTGTCCAGGGCTTGGCGCATCATCCTGCCCCTTCTGCTAGCTGAGTGACCTGTTCACCTGCTGTGAACTGTCTTTCTCACTTCTCCAAATAGTTGTTCACCCTTCTAAGTTTTACACTTCTGCAAAATAATAAAGAGGTCATTATACGCTGTAATGTAATTATCTCTATGCTGTACACAGTGAGTGCTGGCCAGCGTGTTGAAGACTCTAGGCTTCAGCAAATCCATGGTGTCCTGGAGATGAGTAATTTCCCAGTGAAGGAAGAGCAGGGTTCCCTGGACTCCAGATGAATGACATGAGGAAGCCGTTCCTCTCATTCTCTGCAAACTCTGGCAGAAATCAGAATTTCATTTGCTTTTGAGACTTTTTTTGGTCAAAACTAAGGATAAGACATTATATATGTTCTGCTTTTAAATGAAATAAGATACGCTAGAGCAATACGGCACAAAGTTAATTATGGAATACATTTCTCATTACAGGAGTGTGACAGTTATATATTAAAAAAAAAAAATCACAAATAGAAGCCCAAGAAAATGTAATATTAGTAATTTTACCATTGAATTTTTAGACACAGAAAGAATTTTTTATATTGATAAAATAAATTTCTTTTTTGATTTCTGCTGTTATTTGCTGTATGACACTGTGGCTTCTTTAACAGTAAATTTGCCAATCAGTAGGCTTGGCAGCTATTTTGTGATGTTCTTATGAAGCAGTGAAGCAGTGGCACTGAGTAAAAATTACTCAGGTCGGTTTTACTCCACTGCAACACTGCCATTAAATATCCCACCTTAGTAGGGAGAGGTGTACTTTGCATTTACTACACTCTGTGCTGAGTTTATCTCTAGGCAACATAGACACAGTCCCTGGAAACTATTTAACCAAGAAGTATATCTAAAAGTTGTTTTTCCTTATTGTTTCCTGACTTTCTGGACTCTAACCAGGACCGGAAAATTCTTAAATCCTACAAATGATTTCAGCCATTTGTAAGTTATAAAAGAACTCTGTTCAGCCCTGAATATCTTAGCTGATTTCTGTTCCTATCGCAGGCTGCTGTGCTGTTGAGCTCTCTTTGGTCTGAATTTTTTTTTTTTTTTTCTTCCCTTCGTCTGTTTTTTCAGCTTGCACCTTCTCTATGAGCAAAGGTCTCAGATGACAAGAAAGGGTCTCTGAACTCACCAATTCCTGCTTTCCACACACTACATTTGGAGGCATAGTACATAAAACTTTGCTGGGTTAATCTGGAAACTGCTTTCCCACTAAGGACTACAGGGAAAAAGATTCAGGTCTAGGGTTTATTACTTACATTTCCTTTCTTGACCCTTTCCCACTGCCCCCCAAACAGACAGGTGATCTTTCATCTTACCTTTCTCCTTTGATCAAGGTGCAGTCACCTGCATAATAGAACAAATTTTTATTCTAGTGAACTATGAAGCTCAACTTTGAAAGATCTAACGATTTCTATTAATTGAAGCAACACTTCTTCCTCTCCACAATCAGTGGAATTTTTCCACGGCCAAACTAGCTAAGAACAGTTTAAATTATGTTTTTCTAGACTGAAACTCTCAGTTCCCAGACTCTTCTTTTACTCCTGTGAACATAGTGTTATACTGTATGTCAATTTGATCTTGTTTGTGGGTTCATTTTCCCCTCCATTAGAACAGCTTTTCTCTCTCTCTCTCTTTTTTTTTTTTTTTTTTTTTTTCTCCTTGTGATATTGTTCAAAGGCTTCTTGTGATGCCTTGAAAAAAGTTATTGATTGTTAGATCATTTCTCTCATTCATTCAGATGTTTTCTGGTCCCCAGATGGAAACATCACAGCTGCTGCTCTGGAATTCACTATCGACTTTTGTCTCTGGATTATCAGAGCTCCAAGCAAAAAGGCCCAAATCAAGGCACTCCTTTCCCTCTGTCGAGGCTTAAAGCTGTTATCCTTACAACTCAAAGGAGGTCCCACTGCCTGTATATGACCAGAGTCTGGAGCAGTAAGGTCCTATGATTGCTGTCTTTGAGTATTTTTCTAGTGCTCCTTTTTTTAGTTTCTGTATTATTTTTTCAGCTCTTCAGTAGAAGCACCAGATATCAGAGAGCAGTCTGAATTTCTGCCTCCCTCTGCTGTTGTTATTTCTGCTCTGGTCATTTGTTTTAGGTTTGAGGGCCAGGATCACCCTGACAAATTAGTATTTTTCAAATTCAGCCTTTGCTGACCAGCAGCCATCTGCCAGACAAAGAAGAAAGTAGGAAGGATCGCTGTGTTTAAAATGCTTTTCACTCAATCCCTCAAGGAAAGCCTCTTTTTTAAATTCAAAGGCTTGTTATGATTCAAAGAAAATGCTTATTCTACAGACTGTTTCCTTTCCATTAAAGTTTATTTATACCCTCCTCCTTGTCTGAGGGTATAATTATGAATGATCTAAGCTTGTAGTGAAAATCCTAAATTAAAAAATACATCTGTTGCAAGGATTCTCTCACCAGAAACCTTGAAAATGTTATCCTGTCTGTGTATCTATATATCTGTCTGTCTCTCTCTAGGTTTATAGCTATCCTTTATATGTTCCAGAAGTAAACGGGATTAAGTTAGTCACTGTATGTTTTAACTGCTGTATACATTCATGAAAGGGATGAAAGTATGTGGAAATCTGAATATATTATTTATTTATTTATATTAATCTTTTGAACACATTTTCATTTGCTAAAAACTGAGGGGATTAAACTTCATTGTTCTTCCCCTTCTTTATATCAATTAGTGTGAAAAACTATGTTTTAAGTGGTAGAGGTTGTGTTTAAAAATAAAATGTGGAACTATAATATGAACTCTTGAACTGTAACAGTGTTCATTCAAAAACTAGGTGTTTTCTTGACAACAAAGTGCACTTGACAACAAAGTGCAACTTTGGTCAAACTTTTCAGCATACCTCAGGAAGTATCAGTGAAACACATTTATTTTTAATTAAAGCCAACTCTGTCCCAACATTTGCTTTAAATATGAGGACCAAAGAACATCAGAAAAGGACATTATTTCTACAGTCCTTTGAAGCTGCTGCCTCCTGATATGTAGCTCAAGGGAGGGCAGCACCACAGTCAGCGGATTCATGGCAAAATCTCCACTTGGCAGAAGATAGCCAGATAATACTTTTCTCAGTTGGATTTCACCCAATTAATAAACTTCTTTTTCATTTTTAAAACTTTACTTTGAGAAGAGTCCCTTAAGATGTTGTAATGTTAATTAATGTTGTCGTAAACTCTTCTTTTATTTCACTGGCATGCATTTTTGTTCATCAAAAGGTACATTGTAGAAATGATTCTTTTACCCTGCCATTAGTCTATATATCATTTTGTGCTAGCACTGAAAGGTTATATGTTATAATTTATGCTAATTTTAATTTTCCCTAGTGCCATAGCAGTACAAATCAAGCAGCAGCCATTGATTATACATAACTGACAGTATAAAACAGAACAAACATACAGTTTTGTCAATGAAAGGCCTGTGCCATGTTACTCATAGTTAGGTTTCTATGGCCTCCTGAGAACAGCAGTCAAAGCCAAGCAATAATGATGATATGAATATTTATTTTGTGCATAGTTCTGGATCTAAGCCATTTTAATAAATCATTTTCCATGGTATTTTTGAGCCTCAAGAAGCATGATGGAAAGGCTGTTTGCCTCTTGAAGTATTTGTGCAATAAATATCAGATCTAAATTCTGGCTTTGGCTTCTCAAAGGAGGGAATGCACTGTAGCAGTCAAGCAGAAATTCACTGAAACATATGCTTACACAAGAATGTGCAAGTTACAATTTCAGGAGAAGGAAGAACTGAAGGTATAGCTTGGGCCATTAAAAGTCAGAAAGATTGCTCACTAACTTGGTATCATCTGACGGAAGATCTAGCAGATCTTCTGTCACTATCACAGGGTGTCTTTGGAGCTGAGGGAAGACACTCAAGGTCCTCAGCCAGAGCTTTTCAAACTCCCAGGTTAAACATCTATGCTCTTCAGTTATTATGGTCTTTCAGTGTAAATTCCCTCTTCTCACAGTAAAGGTGAGGCAACACACCACCCTTACTTAGACCTCTTCAGAGCATATCTTTGCTGTTACTCTGCTCTTTTAAAGCAGCTATGGGGTAGATTGCTGGCACTTATTTTAATGTAGGAATGGCTCTGCTCTGCACCCTACTTCATAAAATAACAAAATGAGAGATAAATGAGGTTACAGCAGTAGGAAGAACAGGGTAGCAACTGGTATTTTAGTGGCGTAATGGGACAGACGCTAATTCATATAACTCTCTTTGAGAGAGAAGAAAATGCTTTTTGGAGGTAAATTAAAGTGCCCTCTTTGGCTGTGAGCAGTATAAGGAGACTCAGTCTAGGCTGGGAAATGTGGTTAAATGTCTCAAGAGCTTTTCTGCTCCTAAGTGGTCCTCAACCTGGGTATAAGCCACTGTGGGCTTCTTGCTAGAAAGAGACAGTTGGAAGGGATGAGCTACAGAAAGGGTTGCTTACTTGCTGGTAGATCTAAGAAGAGAGTCAATGCCACATTGTTTATTGGAGAATGAAATGGAGCATTGACAATGGGATTAGGGAATTACTGCTGGAGTGAAGTGCAAGTGACCCAGTGAGACAAAGACAGCTATACACTTAGATCTCAGGAGACTGGAACAAGATTCTTGCAATGTGGCAACAACAACTGAAAGGCAAGTGTTCCAACAATATTTTTTTTCAAAAATACTTGATAAATTTTAGTGTACAAATCCTGTTGACCTTTAGTAGGTGGTCAGTTTAGGTAGTTTCAGAACTCTAATTTTAATAGCCACTCTTGCTGATTTTTACATGTCCAAAACTAATTTAGCACTGTTGAATAGAAATAGGAATACATCATCTTTGTATTACTTTATAAAATTTTGATAAAGAGACATTTGTGAATAAAGACAATGTAGTACCAAAAGACCAGAATAATAATTTTTCAATACAGTGCTTTAATTTAAAGACATTTTTCTTTTTTTTTTTCTCCCCCCCCCCTTTTTTTTTTTTTTGCTTTCTTTTTTTCCTTTTATTCATGTAGCTGTTGTACTTTGGCTTAAAATTAGTGAAACACGGCTTAGTTACTTTAACCTACATGGTTTCTACCCCACTCATAAAGATTGGTTACTTTAGCACAGATGTCTCTTTTCCTTTCATGAGACATATTAGACAGAAAACAAAGATTAAAATTTAAGCAATAAATAACAACAATTACCACCCCTGTTTGCTTAGATATGTCAAAATCCAAAACCACAGCTAAAAGTTTCTTTAAAGTGTGGTGGGCCACAACTTATAGTTCTTTTATTTTGCTTTCTTTTTAAAATATTTGACTTTGTTGACATCTTTTACACTGTTTCAATTGATCTTTATTGAAAAAGAATAAAGATGGAGAAGAATGACAATTTTATTTGACAGATGATTAATATCTTTGCTTAGATCTGGCCTGAAGTGTAACCACAAAATATTTGATAAGGGGGGGATAAAATATGGTTTGCAGGCAGTTGAGCGTTTAAGGGATATAAAATGGCTAAATGGCAATCTAAACAATGCAAGGTTCAGAACCATGAGGCCGTGTTATTACTGTATCAGCATCCTTTCATCCTAGGGTTACTATGACTTCTCCTAATTGCTCTTGGCTCATGGTGGACAAGTCTCCCTAGGTACACTTGCAGAAAGTTCTCCTTATAAACAGGTCAAGCCTTTTGTGCATAGGCTACTCTCTCAGCCTCATTTCCCAAAGTCTCCAGGCTAATCTTGGAGCACCAAACCTGGGTCTGGGAGCAGCCCAAGGCTTCTGTTGCTTGTTTAGGGTAATTTGGTCTAGCCTATTTTCCCTTGCCATAAGGAAGCTGTTCTCCCATGTCCTGTCTAGCACAATACCGTAATGGATTCCTTGCATAAGAAACTCCCCCACGGTTACAGCTTTTTGCATTTTCCTAAGGAGGGTGAACTGGCCCAAGTTAAGCTCAGGTACAACTAAAAACAAAACTTTTATGATAACACTTTTTTTCCTCAGGCTTTTTAGCACAGTCCAAATTTTGCTACTGCAGGGAGACGTTAGTCATTAGGATTTATATTATGTTTATTTAATTACTAATTTCTGTAAAAGAAAAAATAATTCTGTTACTTCTGGCGACGAATCATGCCAGGAATAATATTTAGTAGGTATAGCTTAACACAATAGACCATTTTAAAAAGACCTTTTCCTAAAATTTAATTTTAGATTTGGGACTATGGAGCATTTAACTTACCTTCGGGAGGGTATTTTGAATAAAAATAACAAGAAACTGCCTTACTAGAATATCAGCCATGCTTGACTGATGTTAACCATATGAAAAAAATGTATGAGACATATAAACTTCACATAAAAACTACAGTTAAACCCACTCAGATTTTTCTTTTAAAATGGATGTCTAAACTTTAAAAGTCCTTATGTTATTCTTCCTAAGATCCAAATATATTTTTGGAGACTGAGTTCCTACTGTTTGCAATAATGAACACCTCATGGATGGTAGAAAAAAAAAAAAAAAAAAAAATCAGCTTTCCCTAAATGCCACCATTGGCCAAGGGAAAGGTGAAAAATAATTTTGTAACAAGATATCCTCTGTGCTAGAAACTGCATTTTTTCCCCATCTCTGGATGCAGAAAGATGTGTTTCAGAGAAGCCTCCACAACTTCATCCTCTTTTTTCTTCCCCTGTGCCCTGGTGGCCCCAAAGCAAACCTGAGGAAACCCAGAGTGACACAAGGCTGAGGATGTTTGTACAACCTGCTGCTTTCTCCCTGAGCACAGGGGAGCAAAGACCAACCCAAGTCAATGACAGGGCTCCTCTTGACTTCACTGGGTGTTGCACACTGCCCTAGCAGTCGCTCCAGGAGCTACTGCCTGGTAGGGCCTTTGAAACTGGGGACATCATGTAACTGGTCTAATGCTGGTCTGACAGGCCCTCACAGAACAGAGTACTGGCACCCCAGGATACACTCTGCCTTGTTAGCTCCTGCTAACAAAAAACATTTACTAATGAGGCCTAAAACTTCCCTTCAGTGATCACCTTATATATTTACATGATTGTGGTTTGCTGCCGTTATAGGTGCCATTTTTTGGCCTGTCTCATTTATTAATGCTCTCTGAGAAGCACTCTCTTTTGAGAGCACTGCAGATAGTTTCTTTCTCTCCATTCTTGCTGGATGCTCTGGTATCTGTGTGCCAGTTATTTTAGAAATGCTAGTTTACTTGGCTGAGTAGTTAGACGGAGCTGCAGGCTCTAAAATTGGCATGTGCCCTTTGTGTGCATACCAGGGTGAGAGTGACGCCCAAAGACAGTCTGCTCTGAACTTCAGCGATCAGCACGATTCTCCCCCGAATGTCAGAGGTTACATTGCAAGGACCGTCTCTGCTCCTTGGGTTGCCGACCCCTGGTGTTAGGAAGTCTGCTTGGAGCAAGGTCACAGCAGCACCAGCCACCTGCCCATCACCCTGTGCCAGGAGCCAGGAGCCAGGCCAGCCCATGCCAGAAGAGCACCAGGCAGGAGGGGAGAGAGAGGGGAGAGGCTTGGGCAGAGGCTGCCACGGCCCTGTCCCTCAACAGCCTCCACTGGCAACCATCCCAGGAGCCACGGCCAGGTCTGTAGAGCTGCCTTTGCCCTTCGCTGGGCTCCCTGCAAGAGGCTGAGGGCATCAGGGCTGCAGTTTGCCACACAGGTAAAATTAGTCGCTCCTGGGGCCTGGTGACAGAGAGGTGTCTGACCTACACAAAGCACAGTCTTAAGTTCTTAAAGGACTGAAGCAAAACTTAGACAAGATTCTCCAGGCAGCAGCAGAGGATGGAGTTAACAGCCACCTGAACCTGCTGTGGTGTGTGATGAGAGGAAAGGTGTTGAAGAAGAAGCTAATGGGGTTAGTTTCGTTGTGCCAGGAGGTGGCCATCACTAGAGCTGAGAGTAGTGCGTATTTCTGCTCCGTATTTTAGGGACAATGTGACCTCACACAGGAATTGGTTCTACAGAGTTTCCAACAGCTGTTCCCACTTGTATTGCAAGGGGCAGAGAAGGAAGTAGGGCTTTGCACTTCATGGCAAACACAAATGGAGTGCAAATATCAGAAGAATCGATTTTAGGTGCATCAAGCAGAGATTAGCTTAGGAAGAGCTACAGGTCAGACATTTGCCTTGTCATTATACATCATTTTCATTGATATATGATTGTGAACTCTCAATTATTTGATCTGAAATGGTAATGGACATTGAGAATGACACAAATAGGTAAACAGCACACAAAGGCAGGTTGCAGAAGAAATTGCCAGAGGGATCATTCTTCAGAAATCTTAGGTAGTTTTAAAATATTGCCTGCCAGACCATGAGACAACTGCAAGAAACATGTATGACTTTATTTAAAGGATAAGTTTCCTCAAGGAAGGCTAACGTTCATTTAAGATCTGGAAAACTGTGTATCTGTAGGAAGTTATATGTGAAATGCATTTTACTCTTTGAAGCAGAAGGCCTTTTTAAGGGACTTAATTAATTCTGGTTTTAACATGGATGATGATATCTGTACATTAGTTTCATGTACTCCAGGTGACATACTGACTTTATTTAGGATCTGCTCAGCTTTTATGTGAGTCAAGACAGATCTATAGAAGTTACTGAAGATGTACTGATATAACTGTGCTGAGATACCACACACAGTTTGCTTTTTATGGCTTTGAATATTTATTTGAAGTTTTCATTTCAAAAAAATTTGGTGGAGTCATTCTGCCTGATGAATACAGGTTTCCCCCACACTTTTTTTTCCCTGATGTAAAAGGGTTTGCTTCCCCCATCTGGCCATGTATCCATTGTGTCTATTTCTGCAACTCTTTTGCTCCAAAAAAGCACATAGACTCATGTGGCTGAAGAAACCTGCCTCCCAGCCATCTATTGAAGTAGCTTCAGTTACTCAAATAGAAACCTGCTCTTTCATGTTCCATCCTCAAACCAGATTTTGCTGCCTGACCTTTCCTAAAGCCATTCCCAGTTTAAATGTGTAATTCTCTTCCCTGTATTATTCCCTCTGGCTACTCTCTATGCAAGGTCTTTTCCATGACCCTGTGGATCTCTTGCTCCTGCCTTCACCAGCCTGAAGCATTCCCCACAGGTTTTCCTACGCAGTCAGTCAAAGCCTTGAGGCACATCTGAGCACAAGCCCTGTCCTGAACACCTTCCTACATTTGTAGCCACAGTATCTAAATGACTTTTAAACATGGATTTTCAGAAGAACTATAAAAGAGTTTAAGAGGAAAGAATCAAAATAAATACATTTGGAGTTAATATCTCCAAGAGAAACATCTGTTTATTCCTTTGAGTGACCAAAGGCAAGTTCTTACATGTGTT
The DNA here is from genome assembly GCF_964035555.1 of Netta rufina. Lineage (NCBI taxonomy): Eukaryota > Metazoa > Chordata > Aves > Anseriformes > Anatidae > Netta > Netta rufina. The sequence goes on along the minus strand of NC_140132.1, from coordinate 973,826 downwards.
CAGAACATGCTACAGATTAATGTCCAAAGCTGTCAGAATTATTGTCAATTTCAATTTTCAATTGCCCTTAATAATGGATCTCAAGCTATTTATTGACAGTGTTGATGTATCACCTTTGATTTTATTAGACAGGTAAAAGCACTCTTTTTTTTTTTTTTTTTTTTAATTTAGGTATATATTGTAGCAGTGCACTTTAGTCTACCAATGTCTTCATGTTTTAGGAGCTTCAATAGACAACTATTATCGTAAAAAAGTCTTTTCTCACAGAGAATTCATTTGTGGGACTTCATTTACTGAGAGCAGACTTCCAATTAGTAGTAAAATTAGTAAGTTTAAAAAAAAGAATTGGGAAAATAAAGATGTATTGGACTGTGCATGAATATTAAATTAAAGCAGTAGGAGACAATGCTAGTCAAAAAGGTGCTGGAATGCAGGAATAGGCCACTTTGCTTATGCCTATTCCCACACTGCCTTGGGAACATGGCCACTCTGCCTCCTGTCCCCTGGGAGAAGAGAAACAATGCACACTGCCTTTGAGACTGGGAGGAAAAGGAGAGGCAGGGAGCTGCTGGTTCTCCAGATAGTCACTTGGTTTGAGCTCCCAGATAAGCCACAGAGGACTGCTGAAGCAACAAATATAATACAAACAGAGGCAAAGGAATATTGATTTTGATGGAGTGTTGTAATATAACCACCTGTTTGCCAAGCATGCATACTTTGAATTCATTTATAGTAGGGCTTAGAAAAGCCATCCAAAAGTAGTAACTTTGAGCAGTACAGGCAACTTAGACTAGAGACATTTTAAAATAATGGATTTTGAAGACAGTGTTTTCCAAACAAGTGCCCCTGTGACATTTGGCCATCCAAAAAAAATGATATATTTTTAAATGGCCTCCTTGCACCATCTACAGGATTTGGTAGGACATTTAGGAGGTCATGATTTTAAAAACAGAATAAAGTTCTTACCTCAGAAGTCGTGCCAACATTGGCAGTGAGCAGCGAAGAAAGCTCCCTGTCCTATTTGGAACTTAGGTGCAGTGAAAAGGAAATTTTTGTGTACAAAAGAGTGAGTACTTGTCCCTGGTAACCATCTCCTGTAGCCTGTAGCAAGAGAGATGAGCCTGATTCTATTCTACAACCTGGAAACTGGGGAGCATTCTAGGGCAAGACAGAAAAGGTTGCAAAAAATGCTCCTGCCTTAGAAAATGAGCTGCACTGCTTCCAGGCACCTTCTGTAAGTCACTGTGAGCAATTTGGCACTTTGATTTGAAAATAAAAATTTGGACCATGACAGAGAGATTTAAACAAATTATTTGTATTTCCATTTAAAAAATACTCCACTTTACCTTTTTTTTTTTTTTTTTTTTTCTTAGAAATTGCTATCATCTTGATTTTTTTCTCACCCTTTTCCAGTGAGAGAGGTGCATCTTTTCAATGTGAAACAGAGCAAAAAGACCTATATAAGACATAGGGTAATATAACACTTTAGAGCATACGCTGCTTCACTACAAGGAGGAAGCTTGCCATTTTACTCAATAAAAGACATAGAAATACCATGGGATTTTTTCCCCCTCCAGTTGGGCCCCAAATGTTCTCATGCTATATTTGTAATATGCATTACTAGCTGATTAGAAGTGACATCAATTAGTCACATGTCTGTGTTTCTGATGGAAATAAAAATGAGCTTCTGTACACAAAAATCTCAAATTCATCTCCCTATTGCCTAGGGATTTTTCTCCTGCAATATTAGTTATCAGTTTAATATAATATTGTTGACTTAACAATGATATATTTCAGGCTGAAGGCAGAAATGCATTTTGCATTAATAAATTGTTTTGAGATGGGCTTAAAGAATATTTCATTATAAAAGAGAGGCAACTATAAAACCTATTTGGTGGTCTTTCAATCACTGCTACCTGTGGCCTATTTATGTGGCTGGCATTCATCAGTGTGGCAGGAAATATTAAATAAGAACTAGACAGTTATTAGTTCTCCTCATGCAGAAGTCCTCATACCTCCCCTTCCTATGCCATGGGAAAAAATCACTTGGTATTTTCTTTCTTGCAACCATTCTGCTGTTCATAATTTGATGGAAAATTGATTAATCACACATTTAACTCAATGCAAGATCTTCTGCACTGTAATAAATTATGGCCATTAATCAATAAGTACAAAGTAATTCCAGGAGTCTGGAGACATGCTGGTTTCTAATAGAAAAACTTGTGCTTAGGCCTTCTTGCCAGTGACCACTTCATCTGAGGTATTTTGCACCTGTCTCAATCCAATTAGATGACATAATTAATGAATCTCAATGCAGTTGATAATTTGTTATACAAAAGAAAGAATGTTTTGGCGCATCTATTAAGTCCTGATGTACAAATCTTTGCGTGGGAGTGGGGGGGGGGGGGCGGGAGGGGAGAAGAAGGGGGGAAATACTAGGAAGACAGGACGGGAACCTACAACCTCAGCTACAGCTGAGGAAACGCCTCTTTATTCCAGGTCACTGAGTACGCAGATTCCACTGGACTTTAAAATTCTCACATTTCCTCCTCCTGTGCATAAAGGGAAACTAACTGTGTGCAGGAGTCTTCCATGACATCTTGTTTTTTTATGACAAATTAAATGGTATGATTAGAGCAAGCATTCAGGAAGTGCTGTTTCCCAGGCAATCTAATCAATGTTTCCTTGGTCAAGTATTAGTTACAGTTTTACATATCGCAATCCATTTGCACCTGTTATACGCAGCTAACATATAGGCACCCAATAGATTTTAGTGAGAGAAAGAGTGTGAAGATAAAAAGAACCAGTCTGCTGCTAATTCTGTCACTAGGAGACGCCATGAGCAGATTTTATTTAGAGACTTTGAAAAACAATTAGCTGAGGATTATAGGACTAAAAGGCCTTTACTAGCTGTACCTGGAAAATACTTTGCCCATTTAATGCCTTCTAAGCTGTCATTGTGCTTGAACTTCAGTCCCAGTGATTAATGAAAAGCTGCAGGGCACAGCTAGAAGCTGAAGTCTCAATTATGAAAAAGCAGTAACTAGCTTAATGTGCTGATGCTTTTATACTTAAACTGACAGCTGTGAAAAATGGCAATATTTCCAATCATGCTTTAATAATTTATCATTAATTTATTGGCATGTCCAACACACTTTACTCCCACTGCTCTTTTCCTCCTTTTAGGCTCATGACATTTCAACACTGAAAAGAAAAATCTGTTGCAAATCTCTAAGGACAAGCATCCTTGTGGTCCCTGAGTGATTACTGCTTGCAAGCATACAGTATTATCAGTAGTTCATGGTTTATCAATGCAGATACAGTATGAACATTTTGTGGGCTATGATATTTGAACACATATAATTACTGCTACTAAATCATTCTAACTCCATTAATTTCAGCAGAACTAGAACAACTGAGAACATGGATGGCTTTGTGGGACTGGAGTCAGCCAGCCTCATGCGGTCAGTTTTCATTTGTTGGCCCAGCAAGCTCCCTGGAAGGACAGCTGAAACTGTCTAAGTGCTCTAAATCATACATTAAATTTGGAAAGTGACCCTTTTGAAGAATACAAGCAAAGTCTCACCTGCTATGAATTCTGTGGAAATATTATGATGTTTAATACCGAACAATTGAATCACTGCAGATAAGTTAATTTAAAACAGCTGAAGTTCTACAATCCATTTATTTTTGAAATATTTTGAATTTTTCCTTTTCTGTTTTGGTGCTCCCTGCTTGCTCAGTTGCTCTTGAATTGGTGTATGAACAATGGGAAAGGAACAAAGTCAAATAGCAAAACCTTGCTTCAGTACAATTTCCATGCTGAATTTAGTTTGTCATGCTTCATGGCTGTTCCCAGGTCTGTTATAGATGAGACAAATATTCACAAAGATGAACAATTATGAATTTTAGAGCCCATGACAGCTTATTCTTTTGATAGTAGAAGCTGACCCTGTTTTGTTTTCCATCTAATACTCTTGTCATTTACAAAAGCTTAATCATCCAAGCAGGAGTGATTCAGTTTTATTTGTGCTTTTGCATACACTTCTCTTTGTGCAATGACTGACACTAGGTCAGACTGACGCTAAGGTCTGAGCGACACTCAATTGGAGTTGTTTTTTATTGGACCTGATGACTCCTGAGCTTTTTTGCAAAGCTCACGTAGGCCTGAATGGTAGCTGAGCTTTTCTTGACAGCCTGGCTGTGCTGATGGTTGCCAATTCCTGGATTTAAAAGCAGTCTGACCAGCCAGTAGGGAAAGTTATTCTGAACTGTTTGATGCAAACTATTACACAACTGCTATATGGCTGTCATTCATGAACTGACTGAATAGGAAAAACATGTCTATGAGAGAATATTAATACCAATTTATGTGACATTTGTAATGGTCTAACAAGTATTAAGTATTATATTGCTGGACAAGAAACATTTCACAAAAAGCTGCAGTGTATCCAATTTAAACTGATGTAATGGAAAGGACCTGTCAAGTGGTTTGTTCCATAGGTTGAGAATTTTCTCCTTCCTAAAATAAATAAATAAATAAATATAAATATAAATATAAATATAAATATAAATATATATATATATAAAATAAAATAAAATAAATTTGCCTTTGCTTATATTTACATTTGGACATTTTTGTTTGAAGTTTTGATTATACTTTCCCACAGTGACAAAGTTTATACTAATTAGTTAACAGTTCGATTATTATCAAAGGCAGTTTTGAATGAAAAGAAACTGAGTTTCCAGCCCTACCCTAAGTGCATGTTTGAGTACTGAGTGTGGCACTTCATTAGGAATCCTGGAAACGGGGCTAAGGAAAGTGAGTCATTAGTAACACATCTACTACTATTTCTTAAAGGAATTAAATATCTGTTTTGTGAATTACTACCTGGAAAAGAAGGTTTATTCTAATCTACATTATCTGTCATACTGTAGACCTAATACTGTCTTTTAGCACCACATGACAGAGTGAAGAAATACAACACGATATATACAAATGGTTGGGATGCAAAAGGTTGTGTCTAGAATTGTACAGGTTCATGTCTGGTTATTGGTGGATGTACAGCCAGGCACCAGCAATCACTCTATTATCAATCTGCTACCCTCTGTTTTTCAGGCTCCTAGTTTAAGGCTTGATTACAGCAATTTGGAGGATGTATGCAAACCAATTCCAGCTACTAATTGAAGGAACTCTACTAATTAGAAAAGGCTATGGAACAAATAACAAGTGGCAACAAGTCTGGGGTCATTTTCTGTACTGAACTCCCTCTGTAAAATGACTTCTAACTTGAACAAAATTAAAATTAGACTTTCTGGATTGGAGACGGACTTTGAAAACATTATTCACATTGGCTTTATTGCACATCTAAGAGTATCTGATGTTTTCCTTAAAACCCCAACTCGTGGAACAATATGAGTATGTAAGAAACTTAGCTCCTCAAAAGAAAAATGAAAATTAAATTTCACTACTTCTTGATTGAGGAGAAAAGCTTGTAAATACATTTCCCAAGGTCTGACCTGAAAAGGTAAATGAAGAAAAAAGCCAAATTTTATCTTTGATTTAAAAATGCTTTTCTTAAAAGTTTCTATATCTATGGGGAGTGGCAGTTAAAAGACACCAATATTTTGGCACTGGTAATAAAATAATTACTAATAGAAATTAGGTAATTGTTGTTAGTGCAGATATATGCTAAGACTAAGAACCAGCTTTTAGATCTGGTTCTTCTGTAGCACTCCCTGGTTGACACGTGCTCTCTGTAGACTGATTCAAGTCCTTAATCAAGGGGAAATCAGTTTTGCAAGACATTTCTTTAAAGTACCTTTACAGAGACAGTCAGTGCTTTCTCAGATTAGTTTATAAATAGATATCTGTGTAAGTGTGTAGACAGTGATTATCTAGTCATTGGCTTGATGCACCAGACTTCTACTCATTGAGACCAAGGTGGATAGTTGGCTGCCAGAGGACCAGATCTTGGGATCCTATCTGTAGGATGGGTGGCCATAATGTAAGTTTATCTCCTAGCGGTTCCAATGTAAAGTCCAGATGAAACTACTGTTTCTGTTGGAGTGATCTTGTATGCACTGGCTTTGCTGGAATGTGTGCATGCTGAAAAGAACGTGCATTTTTACAGGAACACACCTATCATGATATTCCATGTTTGCTTTAGTCTTCAAATAGTAAAATAAAAAAGCATTAATTTCATGTTTGTCATTTTAAATGCCCTTTCTTAATAAGCTTAAACCTTTTACACTTATACCTGTGCTTTATCCCTTCCCAAGAGGCCCCATGCTTCCTAAAAATAGTTCCTCTCCAGTATGAGAGAGTATCTCCCACTCTGCTGCTGAAATGGATAAGAATATTGTCCATTCTGCAACAGAGGGATTTGTCTGATTTTGCCACTGCCTTAGTGAGGTATTTTTAGCAGCTATTAGTGCTAGTTTAATCCGAATATTATTTGCAGTAGAAGCACCAGATATCTTAGTAATTCATTTAATACATATAAGTCCAGAAAATGCTGAAAATCCAGTCCTATTGCCAGTTTGATAAGGTCAAGTATTTTCTGTCCAAATTCCATCTATTCTTTTCCATTGAGATTTGTGGCTTTGTAATTCAATACCAGATGGTGAGTGGCTCAGGTGCAGTGCAGGTACAGAAGGAAATGTATTTAATTGGTGTGATCCTTCACGAAGTGCATGTGAAGAGAATAAGAAATAATTAACACACAGTCAAGGCTTCTCAGCACCTTCACTTGCAGAAACTGCTTTAGGACCTACTTTAACCATGACCTTTGTCTACTATAGCCAGCAGGAAGTGTTTCTGTGGGCATTGCTGCCTGAATGCATTATTCCCATAAGGAACCACTCCTGCATTGTCTTGATGGACTTTCTAGATTAGCCTAAGCTGTATTATAATGTCATGACAAAGCATCAGCTTGACCATGACTTCTGAAGATGTCTAAGTACCTTACAACACAGATAATAATACTCTGCAACTTGTGTCAAATATTGCTAGATTTTCTAGTTACCTATTTACTGAAAGTCAAAAGCACCCAGATATTTTCTCAGATTTTTACTGCAACAGTGGGGCTGGAGGTACCTGCAGCTCTGCTAGGGAAGCCTTCTTTGGGCTAAAATCCCAGAGAACAACTAACAGAGTTGGGGGTCTACATTCTAATTAATTTTAATAGATCAAGCTCAACCACATCATATTAGATGTGAGAAATCCAAAACCAATAAATAGTAGAGTGCAAAATGCTGTGTGTCACCTTAGTGGTGAGTATTGGGGATGGCAGGTAGGAGTCAAGCAACATGCGAAAAAACTCCAACACTATACAGTCATGCTACAGCTTGGTTTCATGTTGGCAGCTTGGTTTTGAACACCACTTACAAGATGGCAAGCCAAAATATCATTTATAAGGAAACCCAGTTCTACCATTTTGCCCCAGCAATGTATTTCTTGTTTACAACACAATTTGCTCAAATCATGTCTCTAGAGCTTGGGTAGAAGTTGAGCTTTCCAGCCTAGCAGGAAACCAGTATCTAATCTTTCCTAACTCAAGTGGATGTTGAACTTAATGTGTTTGGTTTGGCCTGTGGTGGAAAGAATAACTGAACCTTCTCCTTCATCTGTCTGCCAGTGATGGCTCTCCCAGCTTCTTCCTCTCTGTAGACCAACAGCTTTTCTCCTGTAATGATTGTACTACCTGTATACTGCTTTAGTGTAGCTTACTCCCTGCAGGTTCTCAGTGGGGGGAATGTGGAGACTGCTTTCTACCAAGCCCTGGCCCAGTGTCTTACACAGACATTATTTCATGGTCAGAAGTGGGGGGAGCAGCCCATTTATTCTTCATCTTTTCTTTCCTCATGCCCTTCCCCCAAAAGTGAATTCACCCTAGAATAGTTCACTTAAATCTAAAATGTATATATAAAAATTGTTCAGAGAACCTTTTCTTCTCTTTTGTGTAAGCTGAAGTCATGTTTGGCCATGCTGTGACCCCGAAGCCCATCCTTAATGAATAGAGGTGATTGTGTCACTGGCCCAACTCAGAGTGCTACATGCTGACTCTACAAGGAAAGGCCTTACATCACTTATATTGCCAGGAAATATTTACTACATGACAGAAAAAGATTTTTTCCCCCTCATAAAAAACAGCGTCAAAGCTGCACAATAAGTGAGAAGACTCATTGGTAGACCCTGCAATGGGGGTTGTGCTCTTAATTGAAACAGCAGCGGTGAAAAGTGAGAAAATGCCTTCCATGTGGACTACCTAAATACTCAGAAGTCTGGGTATGTGCTCTGATTGATGTATTGAAGTCACACTCCTGGTACGATGGTAGTGGAATGGGAAAGATCAATTTAAAATGTCTAGGGCAGGAAAAGATCATTTGATAAACTCTCTTTAGGTATATAACAGCTTGGAAAGTTATCTGCAGCTTTAATAATCACTTTGTCTTCTGAGACTGCCAACCTGTTTCTTAACTGTTCTTTTTAGTGTGTAGAACTCTCCCATTTCTATTCTTGGGTCAGAAAGTGAATATCCTATTTTTGCAGCTTTGAAGCCACATGGCTATATAAGCAGCTGATTTCTTCACATAATACTTCTCAGATATTATTTATTTTATTTTATTTTATTTTATTTTATTTTATTTTATTTTATTTTATTTTATTTTATTTTATTTTATTTTATTTTATTTTATTTATTTATTTTCTAAGAGTAGCCCTCACCATTTCTCCAGTCTTTATGAAAAAATAAATAGGCAACACAACTAAGAAGATTCACAGTTTTACCTGCTGAAGGGCACGGTAGTCAATGGTATTCAGCCCTGCTAGGAGCTTCTGACATTGTTTAAACAGTGGCCCAATTAGAAAAAAAAATTAAAATAAAATAAAAAAGTGGTTCTTTAAAAATATTTTTTTGAATAACAGACTAATAAAATTAATACATATATATACATATATATTAACTTCTGAATTTTCCACTAAGTGTGAATGCAGCATTTTCTGCTTGAGAAATACATTATTTTTGAATACATTGAGAAATACATTATTTTTGTTTGGCAGTTGAATAAGTTTTTGTTTGCTTTGAACAGTCTTGCTTCAAGAACTTATAGAAAGCACATTTCAATCTGTCTTATTCCAATTTCAGGCTTTGGCTTAGGTAAAGTACTGAAGAAACAAAATTAAAGGGACTAACTCCTGTGTGGGACAAAGGTAGCCAAATCTGGATGCATGTTTTTTTCTTATGGGATTTTATTATCACATATTCTATTTCTTGGCTAAAATATATTACTCATTCAGCTTCAAGGTACCTTGTTGCATACATCAAAACAGAAGATTTCTTCCAAACAACATTCTTAGGAAGGAATGTGGGGGGTCATTTTGGAAAAAACAAAAACAAAAACAAAAACAAAAACGTGGAGACAGTTTTTAATACAATTTACTGTTTGTAAACAAAACATGTGACAATAACATTGCATTACTATGCTGTGTAAAACAAGTCATCCAGATTTATATGTTGAAGTTTCTGTAAGTAGTTAATCTGCTGCTGGCCACCTGCAGAGGAGGAATGGAAAAGCTTCCTTTTGATCTCTTTTGTGAAATGACCTTTAAGGGTGAAAAAAATATAAAAGAAAATAAATGTGAATGAGCCTTAAAAGGTTTGGTACAAATATTCTGTTGGGAACTGTTTGGTCCTTTAAAAAGATGTCCATATAGGACATTAAATGTATGAAAGAGAGTAACATCTGTGCTTTAGGTCAAGAAGGCTCATCAGCCATTAATATAACTCAGCTAACTTCTTACAGGTCACTGAAACATAGTGTTAGCCTGGTAGACTACTTTGTGAGTACTCCATCTCTGCAAAGAAGGGTGGCTTGAATACAGAAACAAAGGGTTAGTGGGCAGAACTGCAATTCAAACTCTGTTATGATTCCTCTCCTCTTGGAGAGGTTCACTTGTGACGCCCCCTCTGTGGTATATTCATATCTGTGGCCAAACTTTTCACTTTTGTGTTGTATCTGGCTGTTGGCTTGGACACGTGTCACTGGTAGGAATACAGACTTAACTGAGATTTATACTCATTTCAGAGGAAGCGACCAAAACAAAGTTCATTCAGTCTTTCCCAAATCAATAAACATTAAAGATTCTCCCATGCATGGAAATAAGACTGAACATTTGCACCGTATATTATGTTTTTGTGTAGATGAGGCTAAATATCTGAAAGTCATGCTCATGACCTATGGGTGGGCAGAGATAATTCTGCCTATAATACCTCTCCATTTTCCTATGACGTAGAACTTCTCAAACTGTCTGTAGAAGCTCAGGTTCTCTTCTTACCCTTGTGCATACCCAGGCACCAGGAAGACATATGTCTTAATGGATAATGGCTCCATTGTGTGAATACTGTCATTATCATATCAATGTGATACAAATATAACAAATTATCTGTGTCTTACTTGCATCAGAACTGCTTCAGCTCTTTGTGTGGAATGGAAAAGGTAGAAGTCAAAGCTCTCTGAAGCAGAGTCTTTTCCTTTTTTAAACAGTGTTCTGAGAAACTGCACCAAGTTTTAGATTCAGGCTTTTTATTATTTTTTTTTTTTCTTTTTTTTTTTAAAGTAATGAATGAACTAATGTTTATAATCACCTGGGCACTTGGAAATTGGTACTTTGGCAAAATCTTCCTCAGAGAATTATATTAGCAACCTTGTCTGAACACATACGTAAATGAAACATTCCTTGTGCATACTGCTCTGTATTTCTGTCTCTGACACTATTGGCCTCCCTCCAGAATCATAAAATAGCATCTTTCATGACTTAATATACAGATTAGTTAAAAGGATTTTTTGTAGGCTTGCTTTTTGAGACTCATATTTATTGAGTTAATTTTTAAAGAATCTTCACAGATTTCAAAAAATTTATGTATTTAGTCTAGTGAATCAGAAAATTTTAACTGTGACTGCCTTTCACTTCCAGATATTTGCAACATAGTACAGCCATTGCTAAGGATAATACTTCTGTAGTCACTCAAGAAGCACTGCAAGTGAAAAATGATGTTTTGAGAAGTGGTAGAAAAATAAACATTATAAATTTTATTTTTGACGGGATGCATTTCCCAGATCTCAGTCATTCACTTTTATTTCCATCGGAACATATGAATGACCAGAAGATATCCAATACGTTCTAAAAGTTAAGGCACATTGGAATCTCTGCATTTCTCCCAGGCTTTGGAGGTAACAATTTTTATGAAAAAAGGTGTTTGTTTTTTTTTTTAGGATCTTGCATCCCCCATAAAGTACTATGACTCTTGGAAACAAGGCATGTGCCAATATCTGGTTGTGTGTAATCCAAAATGACACAACATTGGAAATTAAATATATGCAATATTTTTTTTTTTCCACAAAATATCAAATAACAAATACATGTGCTCTGTCTTTTGCAAACACTTGAATGTTCATTTCATAAGCCTGGGCTGGCTTTCTCCCTGCCCCCCTTTCCTGGGAACATCTTTAAACAATGGTTTTCAACAAGTCACTTTTTTCAAATTTTCAGCTGTAAGGTATCAAGTTGCATGTGTGTTTTTCTATAACAAGTCAACACTGAATACATGAACAAATGACTAGTCTGCATGTTTAAAATCTAAGGGATAGAAATAAAATCCTGCAATAAAAATTTCTCCAATAGTGATCAGTAGGCTCACAATAATGCCTCTAAAATACTAAATACAGTTCAGTTTTCAGAGAAGCTCTGTTGTGATGGTATCACTTATGTGAATTTGCCAGAGGAGAACTTTGAACAAATATGTTGTAGATTAGTCCAGTGACTTTTTCAGTATGTAAGATTATCCATGTACGTGTTTTTGGGAAAGGGCAGAACTTCACACAGCCTTTCTTCCCTTCCAAAATACTAGAAATGTTACACAAACAGTACTCTAACATGAGGCTTTACTCTTAATCTTGTACTAGTATAGTTTAACTCTTCATCATCTCTGACTTATAGCAGTCATTATATTGACTTAAGTCAATTTAACTCATTGAAATGAGTTAAAACCTTATATTTGGTGCATATTAGACATCCGCATTTCTGATATCTCAGACCTGAGATTTACAGAAATAGTGTGACACTGAGGAAATGTAAGTCTGATTAAGAAGAACTATGTCTTTTCACCTCATAACTGATAAATGATGGTAACCAAAATTTATGTATTCATGTTGAACCAACAATACCTGTATTTGTTCCTTGTAATGGGTGTGTAAAGCTCCATGACATTCCTTGTTTTTCCACCAGCTTCTCCACAGGAATCAGCAAGAGCCTTAGTTTCATCCTGTAAATGTATGACAGCACCAAAAGAGAAAAAGAGAGGGCTACAGGTTTCCCTCTCACTTTGTCACTACATCTGATGACTCCTTAGATAGTGGCAAGGCCCCAAACTTGGTACCTTGCTGAGGGAGCACATGGCATGCTTTAAAGGGGCACTGGGCAGTTGTGTTCCCCCATGTTGAAGAGCACCAAGAGTGATGCAGACTGAATGAAAGAAAAATGTTTGTCCGAGAGATCACTGGTTTGGGCATATCTTTTGATAAGTATAATTGTATATGGTTTAGTTGTTGTCTTGCATATGGTTTAATTGTTGGCTTTTAATGACAAGAGTTATGCCTATATTAAGAACCTGTGCTTGCAGGTTACTCCTAGGGTGTCACATGGACAGTCTCTGGCCCAGCATACCCTTTATTCCACCTAGCCTCATGTCTTACCTGGAAATGACACTGCTGTCTCAAGAGCTTCCCGTTAGAATAACAAAGTAGACAGGATGACTTTATGAAGAAGAAAAAGAACTATTGAGTAAACTGGCTCTTACACTTTGCAAAATATAATATTGAACTTCAATGTGGTTCTTAAATACTACAGGGCAAGGACTGACTGGTTGTTTGGTGATTGTACAACTTCAAACTCCAGGGCTTCCTGAGCCATGGCAAGGGATGACCATGCTTTAAATGATAATAAAAATGATAATGATAATGAGGACAGTAATAAATTACCAGTACTCTCTCCAGAGACCATTTATTGGAATTTTGAGACTTTTCTTATTTTAAAGCTGAAACAAAGCAAAGGTTAATTTATAGCACATTTGTATTTTTCCTGCTCCAGCCCATATTCAGCCAATTGTACTGCTTCATTGTGACTCAAGGGAAATTTTGCCACTATTTTAATGGAAACAGAATTGTTGACCTAGAACCTGTTCCTCTCTGGCATTACTCTAACTGCATTCATGTGTAATCAGTGGCATGGATTCTGGTTTAAAACTGTACCTCGTGAACATTCTGGTGAAACAGGTCCTTAATCCCCTGCATCAGTGCAAATTGTATAGACCTCAGTGAACTAAACATTCAGACTTTGTATTTATGCTCAAAAAGGAGAAAATATGCCCACAGTTCATTCACATTACAAATGTGATGGGAAAATAATTCTATGGGGATAAACTTTTGGTTTGTCATGAGACATACTTGACAATTACTGCTTTGTCCCTCTTGTGCTATTGCAATGCAGTTATAAGATTGTGCCATAAATCTGAAAGACTGTTTTGCAAAGTTTGTATCTACATTTGCTACCTTTAATATTAATAGGAGAATATCTTTAAAGTGAGTAAATTGAGAAAGTGGCTGAAACTATAGTTTATAAAAGAAGATTAGTGGGTTTAATATGCACTGGAGAGTAAAAGAAAAATCTTATTACTGTATGGAGAAATTACCTCATAAAGAAGCTAATACAGCAGGCTAGGGAGTAATTTTTAACAAGGTTTTTATGATGCACAAGTGTAGGCAAGTTAATGAACTTATCTTTCTAGTTATTTTCAGACTGTAACAATGCATTTCTTTTCAGTTCCTGTGCTTTAAAAAGTAAAACACATTTAATCACTTACAATAAAATTAACTCATTAGTTTGATAAATCAAGTAAAATCCCATACTGCTCCTGTTGTGGCAGTGCTGCTTAGAAACTAGATCAGGTGAAAACATTAAGTATAGAACAGAGCAAACTACCAGGCTTATTCATTATTGGAATTAAAAGGTGTCACATTGACAGGGAATGTTAATTTTTGGAAAGACCTGCTCTGGTCTCAGTAACAGGACTTCGGAAATGAAAACTAAAATGGGGATTCAGGCCAAGATTTTGTTTTAACAATTCCTCTCTTTTCAAAATAGCCATGTGGTCTTTGACATTCATAAAACAGACATCTGAAGAATGTCACATCCAACAGCAAAGAAACCACGGGGGGGGAGTTGGTAAATACAGAATGTCCATCTGTCAGCACCTCAGCATGGCATGCATAGGTATTGTTTAGGAGGGGCATGTCCACATTTTTCTGCCCAAATGCAAAAGAGAGACTGCTGAGTAAAACAGTTCAATCTTTATATTGATTAAAGAGTTGTGCTTTCCTAACATACAATGACTATACTTGAAATAATTCATCAACACTCTCAAGACAAGACTGAATGTTGTTGGAGACTCACTGCAGGATTTAATACATTTGTCCTAGAACAGAAATAATGTGGACATATCACAATAATCTGACACTACAATAGGGCATTTCATCGAGAGTTTATCAGAACCTCATCTAGACCACAGTCATGTAAGCCACAATCATATTGAATGTTAGCATTATTCACCACTTCCATCATGTCATGGGATGGGACAACCTTCCCAGAAGTGCGCTAAAGGAGGAGAGAAGTGTGCTGGGAAAACAAGTTATTGAGTGATTGACTGATTGAGGCAAATGGACAGGATGGCTGGGTTTCTCCTTTACGGATGAGAACATTCCCCCATATGGACATGGAAGAAGTGTCTGCAGAGAGTGGCAGCAGGAAGCTTTCCACTATTGTGATGCTTGGTTTAAGTAAGTGGTGAGTAAGTTGCATACAGCTCAAGGCATTCAAGAGTCTCCACACCCTTGTTGAAGGTCACAGCAGTCTACTGCACTGAACCAATTAATCTAAGAAAGCTTATGACTGGTGGGAAACGAACTGTTATTACCACAGTGTATTTACCCTGGGGTGGGCAAGTATCCATTTCCCAAGTCACATTTTTTAGTTTACACATTTCCAGTGAAACAGTGAATATAGCTAAAATGACTAATTTGCTGTCTAGGGCTCACTGGTGTCTTCTTCCTCTAATACTTCTGTGTCAAGGCAAATCTATATCCTGTAACAAGCACAGACTTGAATCTGGCTAGAGATACAGAGGGAGGTCTATCCATCCATCTATCTATAAAACCTTTGAAGGGCCTTTTGAAAGAACATCTTAAAGTGATTTTCCTGCTTTGTAGTTTTATGGTAGACTCTTTTTGGGGACCAGGATAACCCAATCTTTCCCAAGTCCTCCTTTGAATATTACCTGTCAACAGGTAATTTTGGCTTGAGGGATAGCCTTTACAGCCTTTACTGTTTTCCTCAATAATATTTTCTAGCTCTGAGAAAATTCTGTGGACTGGTAAAAATGTGATAGCTAAAAATATTTACAGTTTAAGGAATACTATTTCTATCTTTTTGATTCTGAGCTAAACTTTCCTCCATCCCTATTCATCTTTAATTTAAGTATTTTGATGCTATATATTTAATATTCAGAGATGATGATGGCTATCTAGTGTAGGTGACCCTGAGTTTAAATGCAAATTCAAATTGTTCCTGAGCTCCACCAAATTCAGGCCCCCTCAGACATTAAAGTTGCTGTGACCTTGACTCTGGTGATGGAACTGACTTCTCTGGGTGGCCAACAACATAACTGCTGGATGTCCCTGAAGTGTAGACTCATATCAAAATGATGTGATTAAATCTAATCACTGACTTCTAGAGGAACAGCTTCTTGAATAAGAATTGACTCGAAACTGAAGTAAGCAGGTGAAGGAAGATAATGGGAAGAGGATTGCTTTTTTGTTCACTAAGTCTTTGACTGTTAGACAATCTTAACATCCCAGGTTTGTCTCCCTCTTAGTGGCTTTGAATTGGTCTTTCAGTGAAGATGTTACACAAGGATGAGAACCTACCAGAACCTTTGTTTCTCCATGACACATCTGTGCCCTGTATTCCAGCTTGACAAATGTCTTTTAAACATTTTCTGCTGAGTTAAAAAAGAAAATAAATTGTTAGTGATTTTTTCTGCAAATTAAAAAAAAAAATAATAATCAGACCCCGTAGATGCTCAAGCTTTGGAGGCCACTGATTAGCTAAAATGGACTTACAAATACACAACCAGGATCTCAGACGGCTCCTACATGAATCCTTTTTCTTTATGTTTAACGTAAGAATAAATCAGTATCTTGCAGTAAGTATGTACAAAATAAATTTTCTCAGTTTTCAAGAGCAATCACCTATACAAATGCATTATTTATTATATTTATTTTATTTTATTTGTTATTATATGCATTTATTCTGCTCTCCATAAAATAGCATTATTTTTACCATTAAATATAAGCATCTGCAGCAGTGAGAAAGTAGCAGGTACTGATCATCTGTGATTAAATAAACTCTCTGTCAGATGATGAATGGCATACTTGTTTGTAACACTGAAACTTTACTGAAGAATTTAATCTGTTTCTCAATATATCTTATTGAAAAACAATAAAAAGGCAACATTGTGTCTGGAAAGACAAAAAAACACATGAGGAGAATAGGCTAACTTCTGATCTCAGTAACCTTATGTAAATCTAATGTAATTACAGTGCAGACAAACAAGTTCCTCTAGATTTATGTCACTCCTTCCTCTTTAAATCAGAACAGCATTTGGGGAAGATGTAATCACTCTAATACAGTATTTGTTACACACCCAGGAACAAATATTTTGATAGACGACAACTTCACTATAGCATTTTCTTTTTCCCTCGTTAGTTATTGAAGTAATAGCTCCTTCTTTAGACTGTATAGACTAATTAGTCAATACACAATTTTAAGAGAAACTTTAACTCAGTTCCTAAAGCAGCCACTCATTCTTTCTCCCCACAAAGAAATGCTGTATAATAAGCTCAGGTAGAAATTATTCTTGTAGTATTATAAAAGCATGTTTTTTTCTCTAAAGATTAATGGACTGAACTTGGACACAGGCTTTGAAAAACAGCCTTGTCTGGACTGTCTCAAAATCTATGCTCCAGAAAACAGGAATGCACAATTAACTTCCCAATTAAAAACAAAACAAAACAAAACCAAACAAAATATCTAAATAAGTAAATAAAACATAAGAGATTTACCTTTGTTTATGAATCTCTCTATATATAAAATAAATAAATAAATAAATAAAGCAAGTTAAATTTGAGAGCCTATTCCAGAAAAGCCTACTCCATCATTATTTAAACTGAAATTTTGCCTATCCATGTTCAGATACAGATACTAGTTTTCCAGGCAATAACTGTAAAGCATCATGGGAAAAATGACAAACATTTTCCACTTAAGTTTGCTCATGTTCTGAGAAGTGATTACATCTGCTGGGCTTGCTTCATTTTTGCATGTGTTTTGCATGAATAACTCAGCTTCACTGGCTGAAACCTTCTCAGGAAATGAAATTCAAAGAGCTATGTTAAAAGCTGTCATCAAAAATGTCAGGTCTCAGTTCACAGCATGGGTGTGTTAACTTGTCTGTGCTCCCAGTGCACACTGGTATGAAAGGGAGAAGTTGTTTGTGGAGTAGATGGATAGTATGTGGGCTCACTTGGTGCAAGGAGAGCTGATGCCAGGCAACTTCACTGACCACTCAAAACAGTTTGTTTTGAGTTTGAAGCATCAGTGATCAAGGCATTACAAAGAAAACCACTAAATGCTAATATTTAATTTATTGTATGTCCCACCTAAACTTGCAGTCACTCCCAGCATGTTGATTCAAGCTTGCTGGTATTGGAGGTGGGTTACTAACAAGACCCTTCCAGGGAACAGTTGGAGACACCACTCATACTTGCCAATTAGCCATCTGTCATCTTGACTGATCATTTTGTGATAATGATATAGTAGTGATCAATTTTTTTGTATTTCTGGTAGGAGAAACTGCTCAGGTTGTTACCTTACAAGCAAATGAGAGAGACAGTAACACATTTTGGAAGAATGCCATGAAAATTATGTTTTATATCACACAATATCCTGCTGGAGTGCATTGTGTAGCAGGAAGAACTGAGCTCATAGATTCAGATAGAGAGCTCTAGATCTAATATTATCAGGAAAATGACTGCCATTGGAAGGAATTTGTTGTGTCAACACAGTGCCCAGGATAAGGTTGTCAGAAACCAAATGTGGAGCAAAGATAAAAAACTTTTGACATTGAGTATTATATAAAAATGAACACAAACCAGGGAATAAAAGTATATATTCAAGAGAGAAGCACAGAGCAAACTTGAATTCAACTACTGTTAAAATGTAAAAGAACCTTCGATATAGAATAAATCTAGCATGAGACTTTGAGAAAGAAAACAGTGAATTGCAGAAAGTCAGAAACAAAATAATAACAGGCAGTCACCGCTCTGAAATCCCACTTCATGGACAGCAAAGGGTAGCTTGCATATGGGAGACCTGTAAAGGACAGGTGGCGGTGAAAAAATAAAACCTTTTCATGGAAACTGTGCATCCATAGTAATGCAACATAAGGCAAAAAACATATTGTTCCAAGCAGGAGTAAGCATTGCATGGACCAGCACACCCTCTCCCTGGGTATCTGGAGCTCTCCTAGTGTGGTGGTGCTTTAGCCAGCAGGCCCTGACAGATGCTGCAGGGGGATGGGGGAGATGTTTTAGTGAAATCTGATTCTTTATCTTGTTCTCCATCTTTTCCTGATAAAACCAGTTTGGATGCAAGGGACAGATGAGTACTCTTGCCCCTGCCAGTAGGACCATGGCCAGGGCTCATCTCACTGCGGGGCAACCATCTGCTGCCACTTAACAGCACAGGAAACCACCACTGAACAAAAGCATCCACTCCTCAGCATCCTACCTCTTGCAACAAGATGGAGGGGTAAGGGAAATGCTACTACAACAAATATGATTTACAATGAAGGGATTACAGCAAACACTCTAGGTAAGGTTATAGGGTAGCTTTCCCTTGGATGCCATCAACAGGTGCAAGGACATTATTCTGGGGCTTAATACAGCCCAGGTGAATGAAGGGGAGCAAACAGCAACAGGGGTGGTGGAAGGATGGATGGAGGGAATATGGCCTCCTCCATCTGCATAGAAACCCCTCTGCTCTGATTAGATTTGATGTTGAGAGAGGCTAAGCCTGGGATAGGATCAGGCAGGGTTCATGCCTTTCAAATATGTCACTCCTCAACGGTGCAGAATTTCCTGGTGAACCTCTGTGCACTCTACATGTTATTTTGGTGTTTTTGTCAGTTCATGCACAAATTCACATGCCATATTTCATTGCTGCCTAAATAAGGATAGTGAACATATACTGTGAACTTCACTCAACCAGAGATTTGTGTGATTTTATACCTACTCACCATGAACTTGTATTCTGCACTTTTTTCTTGCTTTTTGCTCAAAACAAAATTTGAAATCTTTATTTTGAATCAAGACCATGGGAAAAAAAATATATTTTTTGTTTTAGAAAAGGATTTTAAGAGAATAAAAGAGTATAACATCTGGTTTACAAACAAACAAATAAACCGAATAACCAACACAAAACTATTTAAACAAGAATTTCCTTTTTTCAAGAAAAAACTGGTCAAAATTGATCGAGGATGTATGCCACCAAAGAAATTATGGTTATGAAGTTGCCAGCAGTACGGCCATGCCCATTTATTGTGTTTTATCTTGACAATCAATCAGAGAGGAAAACAAAGGCTTTACTGTGGAAAATTATTAAAGCATATAGAACTTCCAAAGACAGTGGTAAAAGGATGCAAATACATGCCCTGAACAGAGGCGAACATGGAGTCAATATTATTATATCACCTGTAGTGCCTGCTACCATCAGTATTCACCCAGCAAAACTAATCCTTCTGGAGGATGGCCAGAGAAGGTGAAACTTCTGGGAAGCAGGCTGGTCTTCCAGGGTGGCATTGTGGAGGATGCCCATTTAGAAATAAGTTCTTCTGAGTGGCAAAATTAATTGAGTGATCTTGGCTAACAGAGACTTTTCAGAAGCAGCTTTCGAGTATTCTGGAGTGCCATTTAGCTCAGGTTTGTTTTTTTTGACTTTTTTCTAACATAATTTTCTGTCTGTCTTCTGAGAGCAATACTGAGATGATTCCAAGGCTTGATGTGCCCTCAAAACTGTATTCCACTGAGCAGGTCTTTGGGATGGGTGTCTAAAGTATTGGACAGAAAAGAGAACACCTGAAGTGACTGGCTTACTTTTGTCTTTCTAACACGAAGGGCATAATAGGAAGTCAAGGTCTTTGTTTACCAGGTATTTATTACCTGTGAAGCCATGGAATCTGTTCTGCTTTTTGATTGCTTCTTAATTTTACGGAACTGTGAGGCTAGAAGCACTCTATACAAAAGGAGGATGCATGCCCTGGGACAGAAAAGCTGACAGCAAAGCTATAGGAACAGTAAAAATCTCTTAACCTAAAGTTTATATTTTGTTATTACATTTTCAGCTCTTGCTGAAGACAATCCTCCCCACCCCCTTTCTTCCCTCCAGAAAAGGATATGAGTTTGAAGTACAAAACGCCTGTACATTTGCTGTTCAGAGCAGAGTAGGAACTCCACCTGCTCACAGCCTTGCTCTGTTAAAAGCTACTAATCCTCATAAAACTGATCTTTCTGCTTTTTTTTTTTTCCATCTCTAATTTCCTGCATTCTTCACACTCTATTCTCTCTTTGCCTAGAAACTCATCTTGTTCTCTTTTGAACATACTGATTCATAAACATATGTTCTAAGTTACCTCTCTTGTCTTTAGTAACGTATTCCACATGCTTACATGCCATTTTATGAAATAGTTTTCTTTAACCTTTTTATTTGCCTCGATTTCCTAATGTTCAAAATATATTATTTCCTTTCATGTTTTTTTTTTTCTTTTCTTTTCTTCTTCTTTATAAATATATTGTACAGCTAAACAATGATGATTTTAATCAAAACCAAAACCATGGAAGGCCTAATCCTTCTTTGACATATGAGGTCAAATTCTGTCCTTAGTTACATTTGTGTAGAAAAAAGGAGTAGAAAAAGCTCTCTATTTCACAGGATTTAAATTTTTGCAAATCACCTTTATATGGCTAAATCTTGATTTACAAGGTATGCAGGGGTACCAGAGAGATATAGTAAAAGTCATTCAGAAATTTATTTCTGAAATGAAAAGTCTAAAAAATGTGTTCTGCTACAGTCTATTGATATTGTCTTTATTTGTGTGTGTGAATGTGTTATATCTAAGGATAGTTGTGCAAGTTGAATATCCCAAACACAAAGTCTCCTGCAGCTGAATTCTTTTTTCATTAGTAAGTTATTCAACTTTAATAATAAATGCACTTGGAATTGCAACAGGCAGAAAAATGTACAATATAAGATTTCATAAAAACTTCATTAAAAAATAAATAAAAAGCAGCAGCAAATAACCCAAACAAAATCAATTCAGTTTTTAAAATCCCCGCACAGATATCCTTCCAGGGTGTTTGTGTGGGGTGGGAGTAAGGAGAAGGGGGAAAAGCAAAGAGAGAACAGAAAAAGGCCATTCCCCATCCTAAGTATTAACAGAAGACAGCAGAGTTGCATGAGTGTCACTGAATGTGTAATCTGGCATATTTCTAGTCTTGGTAATACAGGAGTAAAAGGAGTTAAATTGACACTGCAAAGAGAGATACTCCATAACTCCAAGGGATAAGCACCTTTCACTTAGAAGACTCAACGACCATCACATGATTAAATAAGTTTATTAAGATTCAGTTAACTGTTTTGCTTAACTTTGCTGAGGTAGGTAGCCTAGTGCCTTTATAGCCTGCTGTCTGCATACACCAGTAACAGGGACACTAATACCCTAAACTGGTCCGGTTGTCAAAAGCAACACTCAGACAGATAAATTGCACAGCAGTAATTGTGTATTAAATGGCAATTGATGTAACTTACATGAATTTCTGCTAAGGAACACATAGGTTGTAACCTATGCTTCCATTTATGCAAATCCTATGTGAAACCAGTCCAAAATCCAATTAGAGTATCTGATAAGAGAATGAAGCTATTAAATGCATAAAAATCTGCCAAAATATAATGATTGCCTCACCGGTGAAACAAAATGTGCTGAAAGGATAAACATGTGGCAAACCAATTCATGGCATGTACTGAGCATGTTATGGAACCCTCTCAAATGAATATGTGACAAAGGAATAAACATGAAAGAAATACACTGATTGTACACTAAGGCTGTACATTTCAGAGAGATTTGAGAGCTTCACTGTATTATCTTCCTTATTCATGTGGATAACAGGCTTACTTATGTCTTCAAAAGTAATTCTTCTATCCCACTGCAACAATTCTAAGCATAGTGATAAATAGAAAGTAAGAAAATGCTAATGTATAAGAGCTGGTGGAATTTTAAAGGATCAGGCCTGAGCCAAATTTTTAGATGAGATTTTTTGACATGGAAAAAGACTCACTGAAGGAAAAAAATGAACACAGTAATCTGTGTATTGCAAATTTATAGTCCAATAATTTGACTCTGAGATTTACAAAAATCCATATCAGAGGTTTTATCCCTGTTGTATAGCTTACATGGTTTGGCATCCTTTTCAACAGTTCATGAGCAACAATATACAACAGATTTACAGGGTTTATTTCACACTTGTAACAAATTTTAAAGTGAAAACTGAAGCAGCAGCTGGAAAAACATACTCCTTGTCAGTCAAGTGCAATATATGAAAAAAAAATAGTATTATTAATTTTTGTTTTTAATAGAGATGCTATTTTTGTTACAATTAAGATGAAATAGATCAGTCTTCTAATATTCTCAACTATTGCATGATACAAAAAGCAACTATGTAAAAATTGTCTGTATCAGTATCTGCATCTCTACATAAAGGGGTAGCCTTCTAACCTGCAAACCAGGGACAAGTTGTTTATCATACTTGATTTCATATAATGAAAAGGGTTTTTGTTGTTGTGTGTTTTTTTTTTTTTCCTTTAATGAACTATACTTTTAGGGAGAATTACTACATATCACAAAGATGGCTAGATGTCTTTGTGGTTTGGTACTTTTTTTCCAAATGACAGAAAGTAGGAGAATATTTATACCTGAAATGCCCTTGCTCTCTTTTCCTTTAAAATAGCTTGTATATTTTCAAAATAGCAGATGGATTTCCCTGAAGTATTTGGAAGTAGCAGCAACTCAAATATCTGCCTATTTATTATTAGAGAAAAGGATTTAAGTGTCTGGTATGCAGAGCAGACTTCTTCTGGGCTGGGACTTCTAGATATAAGTGAGGTTTTAGCAAACGTTCTCAGAATAGAGCAGGCAGTTTGCCGGATTGCTCAGAAGCTTTCTGTGCCATTCATTTACATTTTCAGCTATGCTCTCTGCATTAAGGATTTTGTACCTATCCAGACATAAGTCAAATTTTATCAAGGACATCTGTGTATTTTAAAAAGTCCATTACTGTTGAAGTGGCAAAATGATAAGCACAGGAACTGTATTTTTACTGCCTATATTTCTAATCAGATTCATTTTCTATCTAGACAAAGAGAATAGCATTTTCTTAGTGCTTGCTAAGCATAAATTCCTCTCCCTGGACTCATGGTGTTGACTCACCATTCTCACAGATTTCAGCAGCACTCATCACTTTCCTTTATTCCAGAGAATGTCCATCTCACGTGATCACACCTCTAACATATCACTGCTTCTTGGTGAACATGAAATCCCTGGCTCCATAAGACTTAATCACGAAGTCCCATTTTAGGGCTGAGAGAATTCTTCAGTAAATTCTGATATTCTGACAAAACCAATGAAACCTGAAATTTTCCTTCTTTCATCTTCTCACAGTGTTCATTTCAGAGCCGAGTCACACACATATATTAAACAAATATTCTTCTTGCCTTTATTACTAGAGACAATATGCATAATAATCCTGGTCTTGCTATTCCTGATTATTCCTTTAAACAACAAAGTCATCTTTCAATTGCTTCTAACTGGTTCTTTCTGCTGAGAAGAGGCCCCAGACTGAGAAGTGTGGTAACGCAGAGCTGCTCTGTGAAGGATTGGCAAGGTTGCATGGAAAAGCTTGGAAAGCATCTGCTCTCACACTATGCTTGGCTTCAGTTAATATTCTCACTATTAGTCCTTTGGCTTCATGAGCATCAAAAATAAGTAACACTATAAGCAGAAAACAAGCAAAAAAAATAAGCTGTGTTTTGTTGTTGTTGTTGTTGTTGTTGTTTTGTTTGTTTGTTGTTGTTTGTTGTTTGTTTTTTTTCCTCCTGTCTGATCATGTCAGAAAATCTGGTTTGACTTTTGTTCCAATATCCTACTCTGCACCCTTCCAGGTCTAGAAAATCTGTTATCAATATGCTTAGGCTAGGACTTGCTTCATCTCTTTGACCAAGGTGAGAAGTTTGTTTAATGTAAAAGCTGCAGGACCTGCTCCTGAGGAGAGCAGGAGAAGCTCCTGATGCTGCTGACCAGGGAAAAAAAGGACAAAAAAAAAATAAATCAGTCTGGAAGGTAGAAACTCTTTTGAATTTATAAGGGTTTTCGTTTCAATTAAAATAATTTCAGACGGGTAAATCCTGGGTAATGTATGGTGCTTTTATACCGGTGCAGACCTATCCCTCAAGCTCATCACCGTATGACTTGTGTATGGCTGGATGAAAGCAGCCCAGTTTGGGGCTAAAGCAGCCATTTCAGCAGAGTGGTGGAGCTGACCCAGGCTAGAGTAAGGCCAGGCTGAGCTCAGCCATAAAAGTAAGGGTGTAGAGAGTCCCAAGGGAATCCAGGAGTCACCCCCTGGGCAGAATAATTCAAAGTAAATGACATGCCAAGAGGATTGCTATTTTAGCAGAAGTTACCAGCCTCTTATATTGCTGTGCATGATGTGAGGCTTCCTGAGGAAAGCGATGAGTTAGAAGGGGGAATATTTGATGTCTGCAATACTTTAGGAATGGCTTTGACTTGTGTTTAAATTGGTTTGATCTGTTGCTAGTCCCACAGATTGGCATGTTGTGTCCTCAGACAGATGTTCATCGTGATCTGAATGAAAGATAATACAGAAAATCAGTCTCAGGAAGATGCAGAAATGCTAGCTTATAAATTGGGATTCCTTTCTTAACATAGAAAGCAGGTATATTTTGAAAAGCATAGTACATGGGAAGCATGAGGGATTCTTCCCTTTCACCTGTCTTCTCCCAGCCCGTGACACTGCTCTCCAGTATTGACCTTTATTTTAGAGCTGAAACTAAAGAAAGTGAGCTCTGGCCAGCCCATCTGAGCTGTCCATCAGGCAAGGAGAGGGAGGAATTGCCTCCATAACAGGGACACAGAAGTACTCCTGCTTGGGAACATAGATGCCTGCTCCCCAGTCAGGTGTAACATAATTCTCCCTTGACTGATAAAAACTGTGGCTTTTTCTGCAGGGGTGGGCTTGCAGATGGGTTCTGCCTAAGTTAACAGAATCAGACTCCCATGCAGCTTGTGAAGGCTGTCATTGGTGCTGCAAAATCCACCAAATGCAGAACTTTCTGGTAAATTTCCCTGTTAGCTGCCTTGGGTTTGCCTGGAAGCCAGTAGAATCTAGGCAATATGATCCATGGGAGTGCCATGGCAGGGTCATCAGGATAAGAACTGTACAGATAGTGCAAATTAATGGTGATATTTATATTCTTACTGCTGACCCTGACACATAAAAATATTTGGAAACAGCTATGGATTACTTCTCAAAATGGACTAAAGATAAACCCCTACAGAATAAACCAGCCCAAAGTGTTGAAGGTCTTTGATTGAAGTCATCAGACATTCATGTGTATCTGCACAAATCAATGATCAAGGCAGGGAATTTGTCAATCACATATGTGAGGAAAAACATTAACAGGTGACAGAAAACAATTTGCCAGGGCACATAACCCTAGAGCCAGAAAACTTGTGAAATGGCAGAACTGAACTGTGAAAGACAAATCACTGAAGGTGGAGAGAGTGTCTTCATCATGTCTTGCAAAGTTCAGTGAATTTTTTACTGTTATCCTCTTCTACATTAAAAATATGAGCAAGTTGTTCATATACATTACAAATTCTGTTACAGCTTCACTTTAATAGCAAGATAACAATCGTGTGCCATCTACATATTTTGCATTTTATTGCTCTTGAATAATTCATCTTAAGTAACATAACATGCTTGACAGAAGTTCCACAAAATTTAAGAAAATGGAAGGTGAGCTGTAATACAATCTAAAATAGCAAATAATATTGAGGCGTTTAGGTGAAGAAAATGAAATGAAGTAGGAAACAAGAAGAATGAAGGGAGGAGAGAAAATGAACTGATTACTGCAAGGCATTAAATGAAAGCGTGGAGTAGAAAGTGACATCCTGCAAAAAAAAAGGAATGGTTGGCTCGTATATCATTGATGAGATGGGTTTAATGATGACTAAACTGGATATACTGCAAAAGAGTAATTGTTATGGAAGAACACATGTTTCAAGGAACAATTGCAGGGTGCTGAATCAGTTAGCAAAGCCCTTAGAAAAATGGAGCCATGACTGAGCAGACTGGAAGTTTTCAAAAGAACTATTATCTCTGAGAGCTCTTAAAATCATTCCATTTCACATCAGTATAGCTGCAAACAATAGTCTGCCAGTAGGGTTTTATCAACTTTTCTACATTCCAATCACCTCCATTTGTCTTGTTAATTTTGGCATAAAAACACTTAGGCAATGACATTAAAATATTCTTCATAGAACCAAAATTTGATCTCATTTCACATCTGGGCAAACTAAGTTGAAAACACACATACATGAAAAATTTCTGATTATCTAAGTTTCTAGAACTGTCAGACTAGAAACAGAATATAGCTAACTGGTTTCAGATTCTCCTCAACTGCAAAACATGAGCCAGGTTTGAGAAGATTTTGGTCCTATTAAAGGAATCCTGAATGCCGCAAGCACAAAAGTCAAGTTTAGATTAGATGTGATCTGCCTCAGAAGAGCATGAGGGGTTTTATAGCAGTATCTAAAACAACTTAAATCTCAGTAATTTTGGCTCAGGAGAGAACAACAATGATAGGTTTGTTATTTCCTTTGATTTCATCTCCCACCCAATTGTAATTGTCATGTTACACCACAGGAGAGATCTGGGCACGGGTAAATCATAAACAAAATGCCTGGATGTTCCCTAGCTCAAGGCTGGCAGAGAACCAAGCACAAAGCACATGTAATCACTGGAGAAACTCTCCTCTTTGGAGTTTCATGACCTGTGGGTTACTTCCTTTTGCATTTGTGGTCACACGTCCCCCTGGCAACGGTGAGAATGACTTACCATGTAGTAGCATTAGGAAGGGATTGGTTACAGCTTTTTTCTAATGTCATTTAACAGATAAAAATGAAGAACAGGGCATCGGCACATATGCGTGAATCAGTCTGGGAAACTCTATTTTGATTGGTAGGGGAAAATACAGAGATGTTGGATACTGCTGAATGATGATAACTGATGGCAAATCTGACGTCTAAGTGCCATTCACAATACATTGATACATAACCCCATGTTTAGAGACACCCTCCCTCACTTTCCCACCCCCCAAAACAATCTGAATAATGAATCAAATGGTCTCAGGAGTAATTGGATCTTTTTCTGTGTAATTAGCAATTTTTCCCCTTGCATTATAATTTAAAGTACTGTGGTTGAATTGAGCAACTCATGTAATGAGTCATTAGATTGAGGCTTTTAAGGAAGTTATTTCTGAAGGTCTATGGAGGCTAAAATATGTCTAAATTAAAAGAATGACAGGCTGCAATCACAGCTGTAAAATAAAGGTGCTCAGTAAGCAGTCCTATTACAATCAGAAAGAAAAAGAAGCAGATCTCTGTCTTGTGCATGGAAGCAGAGGAAATGATGAATACCTTAGGTAACTCAGTCTGTGCAAAATCAATCTTTCACTGTCAATTTTAAATGAACTAATTTGTTCACAAATCTGCTCAGTCAGTTTGGAAGCATACTCAGTTCATCCATATTAGCAAATCCTTTAATCTTGACTAGTCCACTGAGTAAGAAATCCAGAAATGTGTTAATATGACTGGACATATGTAGTAGGATAAGAATTGATTCTTTTAATTAGTGTCTATTCGAGTTCCTTCTTTTACTGAACTATTGACCCACTGATATATAAAGAGATTACTATTATGACTAAAATACCTTCCAAAGTTATATTTAACTCTCTTCATTGGTCAGAGTCAGATAGAAAAATAAGCTTTGAATTATCCAAAAAAACACAATGTAAACTAATTGAAGGTTTCTTTCAGATATGTTCCCATCAATTCTAGAGATTCAAACTGATATTTGAAATTAAAGAAAAAATATATATATATAATTTCCCTCCACCAAAATTCATTCTTGACCACGGACCAAAATAAAATAAAATTAAAATTAAAATTAAAAAAAAAAGAAAAAAAAAAAAGTGAGGGGAATGAGGGGAAGAGGGAGAGGGATGGAAGAGCAGATAGAGATGACTACTGTTCCTTTCATTCCTACTTTACTCACACAGACTGAGGCCTAAATAAGTTAAACTCTGGAAAACATCTTTGTATGAAATAAGAATAAACTCACTGTAGTTTGCAAACAAGCAAGATTATGTTAGCTCTTGCTCACTCACAGAGAGACAAACACTAGAAACAATCCCAAATAACACTGCTTTTTACAATGGGAAGCAGTGTTATTATGGTTCCAGCGTGGTCCTTGGAACAAAAAATGAAATGGGTGTCTAGTCTGGTCACTCATATTTTCTTGTTACTCTTCACCTTACATAGCATAAAAGCCTCTGCAGCAGGGTGGTCTTGGGCAGCTTTGGTGTCCTTATGATGAACAGCTATGTCCTGTCTGGAGGGCAAATGCAGCATTAGCATTACCAATACAGATCTAAACTACATGTATTTAAAGGATCTTTGTTAATTTCAGAAATACCTAGAGCAACAGAAGTAGAAATATGCTTTAGCACCCTACCTTTGTGGACAACCACTTCTACTCACTTTTGAGATTGAAGCCATAGAGCTGCACTTTTAAGGTTTGCAGTGACTTTTTAAAATATAGAAGCAATAGAGAGCAATATGCTAAATAAAATGTGGGAAAATGTTGTGTACTAAAGCCTTCTTGCTGTAAGCCAGCAAGCCAGACCCTACTGCTTTTTCTGAGCCCTGTTAATCTTTTTCCCACTGTCTTTGGTACTGTGGTATGATGGTATTTTTTACCACTGTGGTATGGTCTTGACCTGGGGTCTTGCACATACCTGTGCCTTGCAGCAGCACTTGTTTGCTAGCTACAGTCTATCTACCAAGCATAGGTAAGAAAAAGGACGGATAATTTGCAGCTAAACCTTCTGATGTTTCTCTTTTTGTCTTCCATCAAATTTTCACTTGAAGTCAGTTCTCAGACAATGTGCAATAGGAGGAATATTGCTGTCATGATATGAGTCCTGTATTTGTGGAGTTTTTGGGGTATCATTTGTATCATTTCAAGTCATGTCTCTCCTCATGCTTTCAATGCAGCAGTTGTTTTGCTTACCTTCTTTTTCAGTAGGCTGAGCCACAGGGGCCTGACTGGTGGGAACTAGCAGATTCCTGTCACAGAAGGCAGCAAATTAATGGTGGCTTTCCCCAGTCTGCTTTCTTAGTGCATTAAGACTGGCCTTTGCCATTTGAGCTGTTGATGTGTATGAGTGCTGAGAGTTTTTTTTACTGGGTATGTAACCAGTCTGAGAGGGATTAGGATAGCAGCTAACATCACAACCAGCAATCTCAGGGGTTTGTTCTCTCATTTTAGCATAATGGTGGCCACTGCAGTTTCCCCACTTGTTGCTTAAAGATTTGGCCAAAAATCTCTATGAGCATTCCTTGTTTGTCCATGATTTAACCTTTTTCCTCCTATTTTGCTGCAGCAGCAGCCATTTTCTGCACTTTGGCTCTCTAATTCCTATCTGAATCCCTTGTAGGTACTCTTGTGGTGCTCTCCAATACCTGACCAGTCTAGTGAAAAAGCCCAGGTCCTTGATAAACAAGATTATGCCGAAGTGCACATTAACAGAAGAGCTTTGGCTTATAGACTGCCACAAACACTTATTTATATTAATGGTGATTTTTTTTCTTTTCCATGCACATCTTCCTCAGCAACCAGTTATGATAGGTTTGTAGCAGGGATCCATTTTGTGCCCAGAGTGTATTAAGAACCAGTCAGAGTATGTACAACTCTGTCTGTGTAAATATTCATGCAAATCCCACTGGTTTGAATGGGATTAATGGGCTGTGCAGTGGATTTTCCATTTCCTAATGAAAGCACTGTAAAAAATCTTCCATTCACTTTAATAGTTATTGAGACTTCCCAGAGGACGTACCTGGTTCTGCAAATAGTCCTATGAAATGATTAGCCTTTGCAAATGCTAAGATACTTCCTGATATCTATATTTTTGTCAGATATATCTCTGCCTCCCTCTATGCAAATCTCTATATATATTTATGTGTAAGCTAATTTGGCATGATCTTGATGGAGGACAGGACAATGGCTTGGTTTGGCTCATTTCAGATACTAATGATGACTGCCTTAGAAGTGAATATAATAATAACCATGGCATTTTTAATGGCTAAATTATTGCAGAACTTGAAAATACTCCTCTTGCTTCCAAGGCAGATGTAGGATTGCACAGAAGATGAATGGCACATCTCCATCAGCCAGCACGTTTAGATAATTGATCAAATTTCCATTTTAATTAGAAAACATGCACCCAAAGTGGGTGGGATCACAAGATTCTATCAGTTCAGTTTTTCATAATCCTCTGGGGTGAATGAAAAAATGAAGTGGCTGGCCTTTTACTAACTCTGAATTCAAGAGATTGCCTTGACCACTGCTTGTTCAATTTATCTAGTAATGTCTTTTGTGCTGTGTGATCTCTGACTATCTGAAAATACCTTTTAATTTCCTGAATACATATATGTATACAATGAATATTAATTAAGAACTGATTAGTATCTCTTCTGCCAGCACACAACAATATTTTATCAAAGACAGATTGTATCTGTAACTGCATATTTAAAATCTATATTGGAATGGCACATGAGTTGACTGAGAATGGACATTTAAGTCTTGCACTTAAATTTTAGATTTTCTTGTCTTTAACAAACAAGAGGAGCCGGAAGCCATCATGCAGCAGGCAGGCTATGACTTGGTTGCCATCATGGAAAACATGGTGTGACCACTCTTATGACTGGAGTGCTGCAGTGTCTGGCTATAGGCTCTTCAGAAGGGACAGGCAGCATAGAAGGGGTGGTGGTGTGGCTCTGTGGCCTTCTGGAGGGCTGACTTTGAGCTGTTCAGGGCACTGGTTGGTAGAGTCCCTTGGGAGGTGGTTCTGAAGGGCAGAGGAGTCCAGGAAGGCTGGGCACTCTTCAAGAAGGAAATCTTAATGATGGCAGGAGCCGTCTGTCCCCATGTGCCCAAAGACGAGCCAGCATGGAAGACTGGCCTGGCTGAACAGAGAGTTACAGCTTGAGCTTAGGAGGAAAAAGAGGGTTTATAATCTTTGGAAAAGAGGATGGGCCACTTGGGAGGACTATAAGGATGTTGCAAGGCTGTGCAGGGACAAAATTAGAAAGGCCAAAGCTCATCTGGAGCTCAAACTGGATACTGCTGTTAAAGATAACAAAAAATGTTTTTATAAATACATTAACACGAGAAGGACGACTAAGGAGAATCTCCATCCTTTACTAGATGTGGGGAAAACTCAGTTACAAGAGATGAGGAAAAGGCTGAGGTGCTTAATGCCTTCTTTGCCTCAGTCTTTAGTGGCAATACCGGTTGTTCTCTGGATACCCAGCAACCTAAGATGGTGGAAGAGGATGGGGAGCAGAATGTGGCTCTCATAATCCACCAGGAAATGGTTGGCGACCTGATACAGCACTTGGATGTACGCAAGTCAATGCAGATGGATGGGATCCACCCGAGAGTACTGAGAGAACTTGCAGAAGAGCTGGCCATCAATTATCGGCAGTCCTGCCTATCAGGGGAGGTCCCAGTCGATTGGCAGCTAGCAAAAGTGATGCCCATCTACAAGAAGGGCCGGAGGGTAGACCCAGGGAACTATAAGCCTGTTAGTTTGACCTCAATACCAGGGAAGCTCATGGAGCAGATCAAGGATGTCATCACACAGCACTTGCAGGGCAACCAGGCAATCAGGCCCTGTCAGCATGGGTTTATGAAAGACGGGTCCTGCTTGATGAAGCTGATCTCCTTCTATGATGAAGTGACATGCTGGGTGGATGAAGGAAAGGCTGTGGATGTGGTCTACCTTGACTTCAGTACGGCCTTTGACACCATTCCCCACAACATTCTCCTCAAGAAACTGTCTGCTCATGGATTGGACTGGCATACCAGTTGGGTTAAAGACTGTCTGGGCCCAAAGAGTTGTGGTGAATGGAGTCAAATCCAGCTGGAGGCCAGTCACTAGTGGCATCTCCCAAGCCTCGGTACTGGGGCCAGTCCTCTTTAGTATCTTTATCAATGATCTGGATAAGGGGATCAAGTACACCAGTACTAAGTTTGCAGACAACACCAAGTTAGGTGCATGTGTCGATCTGCTCGAGGGTAGGAAGGCTCTTCAGGAGGATCTGGATAGGCTGGACTGATGGGCTGAGGTCAACTGTATGAATTTCATCAAGGCCAAGTGCCGGGTCCTGCACCTGGGGCGCAACAACCCCAAGCAGTGCTACAGGCTGGGAGATGAGTGGTTGGAAAGCTGCCAGGCAGAGAAGGACCTGGGATATTGGTTGATAGTCGGCTGAATATGAGCCAGCAGTGTGCTCAGGGGGCCAAGAAGGCCAACAGCCTCCTGGCTTGTATAAGAAGCAGTGTGGCCAGCAGGTCTAGGGAAGTGATTGTCCCCCTGTACTTGGCTCTGGTGAGGCTGCACCTCGAGTACTGTGTTCAGTTTTGGGCCCCTTGCTACAAGAAGGACATGGAGGTGCTTGAGCAAGTCCAGAGAAGGGCAACGAAGCTGGTGAGGGGTCTGGAGAGCAAGTCCTACGAGGAGCGGCTGAGGGATCTGGAATTGTTCAGCCTGGAGAAACAAGGCTCAGGGGCGACCTTATCGCTCTCTATAGGTACATTAAAGGAGGCTGTAGCGAGGTGGGGATTGGTCTATTCTCCCACATGCATGGCGACAGGACGAGGGTGAATGGGCTAAAGTTGCACCAGAGGAAGTTTAGGTTGGATATTAGGAAGAACTTCTTTACCAAAAGGGTTGTTAGGCATTGGAATGGGCTGCCCAGGGAAGTGGTTGAGTCACCATCCCTGGAGGTCTTTAAAAGACATTTAGATGTAGAGCTTAGTGATATGGTTTAGTGGAGGACTGGTTAGTGTTAGGTCAGAGGTTGGACCAGGTGATCTTGGAGGTCTCTTCCAACCTATACAATCCTGTGATTCTGTGATTGTCTGTAAGTAAATTCTGCTAGTCTGGAAAATAAAATTTTAAAAAGCCAAAACTTTTTTCCTTCTTCTTCAGTAAAACTATCATTTTCTTATATTCGGATACTCTAGCCATCAGTATTGCTGGTGCTGTACTGGGCTAAAATCTTACATCCAATATGAGTCACTGTTATGATATGGAAGGAATCCTCCCAAAAAGAAGCTGCTGACCTTAAGGTTCAAACCAAACCTTGCAACCTTTTCATGGGGTGAAGGCAATTGAGCAAGTTAGTAGTCTGCCCACCTGCTAAAACTGATGCTGCAGCCTGCTCACAGGACAGCTGCCAAGGAATCCAGACCCATATCACCTGGGGGATGACCCAAACTCTGCATCCCTCCATGCCCTTCTGTCCACGGAAACGCCCCTTGCTGTAAACACTTGGAAACTACAACATATTTTGAGGAAGGAAGAGTAAGGTTTGCCTTTTAGTTTCTTTAAATTTAACTCAAACTTTTAGTCTGCTTACCTAAAAATACCTTATGTATCCTCTGGTGGCTGAGAGTCTGCCTTGCATGCAGGATGACAGATTGAGTGCTAATTCTACCACCTGTAGACCTTGCTTATTTCAAAATGTCACTTGTTTTTTGTATCTTAAGTGCCAAGAGAGATGTTCTCCCAGGATACCAAAAATCAGTCATTATTATAACATAGATATTAAGCCACCCATTGATGTTTCAAACACATCAGTCAAAGTCATCTGTCCTGCAACTGTTCAGCAGAAAGGGCAGCATGTTATTAGAGAGAAAGAGAGAGAGAGATACCAGGGGAGACAAAATCATTATCTGAACATATCTTAGAGGCTGTCTGAATGCTGTAGGACCCATGGCAAAGCCCATGTACTTTAATGGAAATTTCAGTCCTCTGTGATCATGTAATTGCTCCACAGTAATTCCTTCTAGCAGCTTCTTATAATGTTTCATCATGGAAGAACCTGGACTCTGAAATCTCCCACCTTTGAGTTTGAGCCACTGTAAAAATTCTTTTTTTCTGGAAGTTGCAGAGGGAAAAGCATGCTCAGAAGCCCAATTCCTTACCTCCAGGCTTTATGCAAGGTCTTAAAAAGCACAACTACCTCACATTAGGTCTATCCTAACACTTATTCCAGGGCCAAACTACATAGGAGCAAGAAGGGAAGAAGAGGAAACTTTCTGAGGACATCTGCTAGGCCCACATTGGCTGTCTGGACGAGGTTTGTCAGTACACATTGGAAGTGCGCAGTGAGGCTGAAGATTCCCTACTGGCTGGAACCGAGTCATTTGCCAGGTTTTCCTTGTCAGGGAGAGTTAAACCAGTCACTGATCCTAATTCTAACACTGTTGTTGCAGCATTCCAATTTTTAATTGCTACATGACTTGTCAGGTTGAATACGAGCCGCATGAATAAAATTTAAAAACCTCTTAATAATGAGGGTTGTCAAAAATTACTAGCACTCACTGTTTCTACAGTTACCTTTTTATTTCCTAAAAGTGTAGCTAAGGTGCAAAGATCCTTCTTTCCAGCTGCCCTTTATTTTTCCATTTCTACCCACAACAGTTTTTTTCCTGAAGCCCACCGGGACAATCAGAATAAACAGCACATTCCCATACCTCAAGTACAGTGCTGGGCTCCCAGTGCCTCCTTCAGGCTTAAGGGACTTATTCAAAAAAAAGGGGATCCTTAATCTTCCACAACTAGGGGGAAATATGGTTGAAGATTAGTTAAGAACATAAAGCTGCCATTTTTCTTCATCCTAGGCAGCCTCTTTTCTCTATTTCCTTTTCTATGAGTTTTAAAGTATGTGAGATGCAAGTCTCTGGCTGTCAGTGAGCATTGTCTTTGGAATGTCACAGTTTTGCATATCACCAATTTGTCTCTAAATGTTTGAAATTTGAAGTAATTGTAGAAGACTGAGGCAAGCAAAGTGGGAGCCAATCAGAAGGAAAGGACATTTTTCAGGCTAGCAAACTGACACGTAGGCATCCCAGTGCTCCTTTTCCAGTGACAGAGTGCAGCTAGGACAGATGTGTTTCATGCTGTAAGTTCCTGGATGCTGACAAACAAATCAATTTCCAGTAGACTCTTAGTTCTCATCTGCAGTTGAACTAATTTACCATCCTCATGTGCTGCGTGAACAAAATACAATAATTGATTTCAAAAGACACCAGCTTGCTAGCAAATACGGGTTGCTGAACGCTAGACTTTTTCAATGAAAAATTATCTTACCCTTAGCAGTGTTTCAGTTCACTGATTTCTTTTTGTTTGGGTGTTTTTGTTACAGAATGCTTAAATTCACAGTGCTTTCCATAAAGGAAAATCTGCACTGTAATCTCAAATCACAACAGAAAAGGCAAGGTTGTTTGACTTCATCTTGGCTTGGCATTAGAAGCAGGCTTACAGCACAACAAAGCTAAAGCTACACAGAGGAGGAGTTAAATGCAATGGTCTAGTTATGGGTTTAACAGGAACATCAACATATAACTGGAGCAATTCAGAGTTTAAAAAGCTTAATAACGTGAAAAGTAAGTTCAGCATCAGAGCTGGGTCAAGAAAAATGGGATCATGCAATTAAAAATGGAAGGACACGAAAGTGAATCTGTGTTTGCAATGCTGTGCTATGCTGTTGTAAATTATGTATTTTAAACTGAGCTAAATGACTATTGCAAAATGTTTCATTTTCATGGGAAAAAAAAAGTTTAGCTATGAATACAATGCCAAGATGTAGCAGGAGGAATTGTGGACCCAGGGAGGCTTGTACATAGCCTCCAGACGAAGCAGCTGCTGTGGAAAGGCCACCTATCCATCAGTGCAATTTCTGCAGCTGACACAGCTTCTGGAAGCCATCCCCATTTTCAGGAGGAAATTCTCCACTGTGGCAAGACAGGAACATGGACTCTAGCTCCTAGATGCACGCTGTCTTTGAGGAAATCTCTTTGGAACTTCTCCAGCCTTATCTAGAAGCCCATTGCAGCCTTAAGCAACTCTACAAGGTTTCAAGAATTTATGCACTTTTATTAGTAGAACTGAAAATGTTGCAGAGTAGTGTTCATGAGTGCTGTTTTTGTCCTTCCACTTTATCAGCTGTTCTTAAAACTTCTATTCACTTCAGAAGTTAATCATAAACCCTCTTTTTGAAAGCTGAAAAGTATATCATTGAAATGACAACAACATTAAGGTCTGACTTTATACAGGTGTAAAATTCATGAGCACTTACATGTATTGCTACTTACCTGATGATTTATCTAGTGCAATGGCTGCTCTGCTCGGTGACACCCTTGTTGCTAGCTCTCTTTCCTGTAAATATGAAGTGATCTGGAAGAACTCATAAGGCCTTCTAAGTGTAAATAAAATTTTTCACCTAGGAGCATTCCTGGTTCAATGCCCCAGTTTCAGAAATGCACACAACTAAGATTCAGCAAAACTTTTCTAACCACAAAAAGTACTAGGAGAGGGGCAGAAAAGCCACATCTTTCTTTTTTAAAACTCAGACTATGGGTAGTTTGAGTCTTTGTTCCCTTTTATTCTGATCATCAGAGAGTGAGCAAAACCACACTTTTTTCTGAGTTCAGAAAAAGGTTTTATTTTTATCATTTCTATTATGAGCAAACTGGGATGAATATGATTTTGACTTGGGCTTGGAAATAGCTCAGAAGTTAAGTTTTGGGTTTGCAGAAAAAAAAAAAAAAAGAAAAAAAAAAGAAAAAAAAAGTTGTGTTGGATAAAACATTCTTCTTATTATCACCTTATTATCAAAATCAGGAACTTTTTATAGATGTGCATAAAAATGAAGATTCAGTCCTTTTAATCCCTCCTGGCATCACAGGGTACCTGAACTTTTTGCCTTCTCTTTGAACCATAAATTGATTGAGATTTCCAAAAGAGGAAAAGCAGGATTAAATTTGATTAAGGGTTGCAGCAGTTCAATGTAAAGTAAAGTAAATTATTTTTATCTACCCTAATTTGATCCAGCATTGGGAAACTAAGCTGACCTTGCACCTTACCAATGTTTTACAACAACTAATTTTTCTTTACATGATTTTGTGAAGACAATGTTATAAAGATTCCATACAGCACTCCTTTACCAACTGTTCAGCAAATTATTATAAAACTTTGAAACACGCTAATTTCAGTGTCTTTGACCACTATTTACACTGAATGTACAAGAGAAAAATTTAAATCAAAATTTATCCTACTCTTTTGGCTCAAATCTAGCCAAAAAACTCTGCACATCTCCTAGTTGCCTTCGGTTTAGATTGATTATGTCTTTATACTGAGGAGAGGGCCTGCCTGATAAAAGAATGGCTTAATCTTTATTTGCCTAGAGCAGTTAGAAAAATAAGTGAAGCAAGCAGCCTCCTGTGACTGATTTCTGCTCACTTAAGGCAGTTCACCCTTGAAACAGAGAGTAATTGTTCTCTGTCCTTTTTCAGATAATGTCATCCCTTTCATGTATTATATCCAAATAATCTTTAAGATTTTGAACATTAAAGGAA
Source organism: Netta rufina (assembly GCF_964035555.1). Taxonomy (NCBI): domain Eukaryota; kingdom Metazoa; phylum Chordata; class Aves; order Anseriformes; family Anatidae; genus Netta; species Netta rufina. The sequence continues at coordinate 935,753 of NC_140132.1, read as the reverse complement.
GACAGAGTGAATCAAAACCATACACCAGGTTAAATTCTGCCTTGAGAGGCATATCCACAGTTTTCATGAAAGCCAGTGGAAACCATACACACATGTAAGAAGGAAAATTGGGTCCATAGTCTCTTAAAAAAATAAAAAAATAAATAAAAATAAAATAAAATGAATTTCTGTACTTCCATTTCAAGAAGCAGGATATGAATATATGGGCTTTGATCAAATTACTGTGTGTCAACAATAATAGGATAATCTTCAGAATTGCACATTATAATTTAATTCCTAGTTGGTACCCATCTGGACATGAACCATGGAAATTTGCCTGTTTGAGATATGTTTTGCTTCTGGACATCAACTTTATGGGGAAAAAAAAATACAAATATTTCCCTTCAGCATCCATGGAGAAGGTGAATTTTACCACCTTCTCTTTCATGTAGCTCTATATTTAATGAGTTCTTTCCTTCCTGCAGCTGGTCAAGTGGTTGGTGATGAACAACCAGTTGTCTGCCTTCTCTATTCAGCAGGAACCTAGGAAACTCTTTAATCTAGTTTAGGTGTAGTTGTAACATCCTTACCATGTTAGGCTGATCTTGATGCTGAGACAACTCCTACCAATCCCAGGTTTATGAATCCTTCTTGTAAATATTGCTCTTTGTTTTTTTTTGTACTCTTAATTGTTGGTACTCCAGTAGCAAAGTTGAAACAGAGGTGACCATAGGAAAAGAAACATTTTTGTAGTTTACTCCAAAGTTGTTTTTTTTTGTTTGTTTGTTTGTTTGTGACTTCACCAGAGTTGTCTCTTACAAATACCTCTCTGTCAGTATAACTGAGCACCTTAATACAAAGTGATATTGCAAACTATTAAGGAATGATTTATTTCATGTAGTTATGTTTGTAAGTGAAGCCTTTGTACCTAGCAAATATTTGTTGAAAATATAAAATTAAAATTAGAAATAGCAAACTTTTCGGAATTATTCAACCGCATTTCTTCAAAAGTTGCAATTATACATCCTGCAACTGTCTCTTCTCTACTGCTTGGTAGTTCAGTTGGATGCACTATATCCAAAATAGGACACCTAAGCTTTTCACAAGAAGGGCTTTCTAGTGTCTCCTCTGGCAGGGAGACGTATTTAGGAAGGGATCTGCTTATGTAGGTCATATACTTTGGGACCGACCCAAAGCTGTAAATTGTAAACACCAAAAAGGAGCAAAGATAAACTGCTGACCTTATAAATATTATGATTGTTTCAATAGGTTAAGGACATCATTTGTGTCTTCCCTCTGTTCAATAATATCCACTGTATGATTCTGTGTTAGACAAATTTGTGTCAGCACAGCAGATGATTTACAGCATGTATTTTTATAAATTTAACACTGGAAAATACTGACACCTGATTTTTGCTATGTCATGCATGGTTCTTTCAAATGCGGAGATTGGCAGAGAGCTACCAGAAACCAATTCTTTACCAGTTGACAATGAACAGACTTTTGTAAGACAAATCACTATTTCACATATGTGGCTATGTTATCAAGAAGTCACTAAATTATTGTACAGTAATGTTAAAAGATAACAATTTTATAAAACCTTAAATCAGAGAAAATCTGAGGTTAAACTTTTGCCTCTAAATGAGTCCAAACCAGCAAAATAAGTGCACGTGTACAAAAGAATCTGAGCAGATTAGAAATAGATGCCATTAATCTTAATTTATAATATGAATTCAATTTCTAATTCTTTAGGAGTCCTGAATCATCAACTTTCAACTTTTCAAATAATAAAACTTCCCAGTAAACCAGGTAACATTTCTGTAAGGGACACTAGGGGATGGCATCAATTGCTAAGCTTCCAGGTTGCACCAGCCCTTACAACTGTGCTATTTGTAGTTCTTCCTTTTGCCAGTATTTCCCTGACATTGGATTTCTGATGTGTTATGTCCACTTTTAAAAGTAATGGTTTAATAATTAGAAATGAATGCATACATTGTTTTTCAAAATTCCAAGTTGCTAGCAATCCAGCCTTTCTTAGCCTCTACAGTTAGAAATAAGATCTAGTTTTACTGTGAAACACTGTGAGAATCTGTATCTCGTTGTTGGTTAGATCATAGATGGGCAACAATGCTTTTTTTCTCAAGGTTTCACAGACTAGCAAACTTAAAGTAGCTCCTTTTAATTGAAACCCAGACATACTTTTAGGTAAAAACAAAATGAGCTGGCTTGAGTTTTTCCCAAGCCAAACAAAAGAGATTGGAACTTTCCATTGTTTTTGTCTGCCAACCATGCATTGTTAAAGGAATCGAAATAAAGAGGGAAAGGGGTCAAGGGTTATAGAGCTCATATTTCCACTCTACATGACCCCATCTCAGCAATAGTGGGACCCTCATGATCAGTTCCTGTTGGTCTAACAGAACAGCCATTTCTTAAGAAAAGGAATTACTGCGTACAGTACCTTTGTGACTAACAGAAGAATACACTAGCTCTTCAAAGGTCCTTTCATTACAGCCCCTGAAGAGGACTCTGACATTACTTTCTTGAGATTATAATGAAAACAGCTGTACTTGTACCAATTCCCCTTTTTATTATTTTTTTTAACAAAACAAGATTGATGTTTTGCCACTTTCTGTTCTGTCATGAGAATAAGGTATCACAAATGCTAATAACTACCACAGTAGCAATATGCAGTACTACTTTGATCTTTTCACTGTTCTTTAATTTGGGCAGCTGGCAACTGAATTCCTCCCTAAAAATCTCTGCTGCCTATAAAAAAAGGGAAAAATGGCCAACAAAATCAAATGTGCACATTTAAAACTATTCATCTGACGAGTCCAATTGAAAGTCCACATGAGTAATGCAAATACGATACTTTGATTTTGTGATTCTAGGCACAAAAATCTTAATACACATTCTTTTGATGATGGATTGTGGCAGAATGAGAAATACCACAAACAACCAATTTTCATTAAAATCTAAAGCTTGTAATCCGTCTGTTCTTATTGGTTGCTTTGCCAAAGACTTCTTAAGAGATTATTAAGCTTATTAATGAAAATCCAGAAGTAATTTTAAGTGATTTTCTTCCTTATGTTTATAAGACAGTAAAATTAAACATGCTGTGGTTGTTATTTTTTCCAGCATCAATGGCAATGCAAGAAGGCAGGATCTGGCAATAGCGGCTGTCAAGATTACAAAACCAAGAAATGCAAACACCTAGTGTCCAAATTATTGCTGTACTGGTAGAAACAGGATAGTAGTCATTAGTGTTTGTGCTAGTAAGACAGAAGAGATCTGTCTATTGCCAGTTAAATTTCTTTTTCAGTGAGTCAACTTTCACAGTGAATCAGATGCACAACTTTTCTATTCCCTGTGTTTCAGTTCAATCCCTATCCATGTTCAAAACGAGCATAATTGGTCTCTTGTTGGCACCAATACCACATTTGAAATGATAAGGTGCATTCATTTGAAATGAATGGTGCTCAGAATTTGCAAGTAAAGTTCTCTAAACTAAGATTTTGGATTCTCTGTTCCACTCATCAACAATGATTTAGTTACTTAAGAGCTTTGCTAGAAGCCAGACACAAAGTATCCAAAAGTTAAAATAAATGCTTCTTGGAAATTTCAGAATCAGCCAAAGATATAATTTTGTTGCGTAAGTGCTTTTGAAAATATGATTGTTCTGTTTGTAAATGGAACATAATTTTAGAGGTATTTATATTCATAGAAATTGATATGAGATGTGGAGTATGAGGAAAAACATTCTGCAAATACAGTCCAAAAAGCATCATGAAAATAAATCTACATGTCAATGTATGAAATGGGAAGAAGATCCTAGAACCTCTGATGTTCATAGAGAAATAAAATAGGTACCAAGCAGGACAGAAGATCCAGTTTTGCTATATTTCAAATGAGATGGTTGCATATATGTTTACGTTCTTCCTCAGAAAGACATAAACAAGTGTATCTTGCACATTCGTAGACATATATATATTAGCCAAAACCCTAATGCAGAGAATGCAACAGGGTTACCAAAGCCTTGTAAACAAGCTGTTACAGGAATTGATTTGTGTTGTAATACAGGGACATTCATCAATCCTTTCTTTTTTACTGTGCAGATATAGTTCTGGCTTAACATAACCTTGAATTTGCATATTTTTTACTTTTGTCTGAGCAGTATTTTGTGCTGTAGACTTGGACCTGCTGCATAAACTCTTCTTGATCCAAGTGGTTTGGTCATGCAGTAGAATAGATGCTTGGCTAGGTGTGTTTGACATTGTCCTGGTTTCAGTTAGAAATAGAGTTAATTTTCCTCCTAGTAGCTGGTAGGGCGCTATGTCTTGGATTAGGGTGAGAAGGGTGCTGATAACATGCTGATGTTTTAATTGTTGCAGCACAGTGCTTACACTAAGCCAAGGACTTTTCGGCTTCTTGCTCTCTCCTGCCAGCAGGCAGGCTGGGAGTGCAGCAAGAGCTGGGAGGACAGCTGACCCAAACTGGCCAAAGGGGTATTCCATACCACCTGACATCATGCTAAACAATATATAGGGGTGGCTAGCCAGGGTGGGGGGCCGGCTGCTCGGGGATAGTCTGGGCATTGGTCAGTGGGTGGTGAGCAATTACATTGTGCATCACTTGTTTTGTACACATTATTAGTAGTAGTACTATTATCATTATTATTATTATTATTGTTGTTGTTGCTATTTTCCTGTCTTAATAAACTGTCTTTATCTCAACTCAGAGGCTTCACTTTCCCATTTCTCTCCCCCATCCCAGAGAGGAGGGGGGAGGGTGAGCGAACAGCTGTCTGGTGTTTAGCTGCCGGCCGGGTTAAACCACAACAGACATCCAAGACAGATGATTATGACTGTGAAAGTCGTCCAGAGGCCACACACCACTGGGCATCTGTACTGAATGAAGTAGATATTTTCCAGAGTTTGTGGTGCAAGAGAACTAGCAAAACAAGGAGAGAATTCAATTATGCAGATTTGAAATGGCCACAATTGTTCTACAAAGTCAAGTAAATGAATTAGATGTGGAGCACCTTGTGGTTCCAACACCTGCAAATTCAGTTCAAGGAGCTATACACACTTACAAATATCTCATAATTGTCATCTGGAGACTTCCTATTCATTTTATAGTCATTTTATATCAATGACTCAAGCTCAGTAACTCATTTATAAAGTTCAAAGACCAATATGTGGCTATACATTAAATACCACTAGCCCTTGGGAGTCAATAACATCTTTCTAAATAGCAGGGACAAAAAGTGTATGAAGTACGTCCTCAAATCCTCACTGTTAAATCTGCAACAGTCAATTCAATATACTTGTAGATATGTCTACATCAACACTGAAACTGGAGCAATGGCAGCCAACAGAAAATAGATATAGGAACAGATAAAACAGTGGGTCCAAGAGAAGGCAAACTCATGACTACAGAGTATTGCATAGAAGGGGAAATAACTCAGAAGGTAAGTAGGGTAACAGAGGAGCTGTACAGAGAGTAAAATGTGCATAATATGCTTGAGAGTAGTAGAAGAAAGCCAGTTGGGGAAGAAAGGTTCAGATATAAACAGAGAGGATTTTGCAACAGAGAAAAAGATAGTAGCTTGAAGGGAAATGGATGTCATATAGACAAAGAGCAGTAGTGCAACCATTCTCAAAGCCATTGATTGACAGAAAGGGAAGGATGTAGTAAGAGTTGAGAGTTAAAGACAAGCATGGTAGAATATCAGAAAACTCTTAGTTACCTTAGACTGGAAAGCAAAATGACACATGTAGGGCATGCCTGATCATTGCAGCATTTGAGGACAGATGTGAAACTAACCATTTTAAAAATACACAAAATATTGACATAGAAATGAAACTGCCTTTTCTTACAATGTATTCACTCCTACTGAGATGTGCACACATACACATACACACTGCCTTATGCTCCTCTAAGCTAAGCATGACCCAGAAATACAATATCATCTGCATTTGCTCAGTCCTGGAAAAATGCTTAAGGGAGGCAATGCAGATCCAATATATGGATGCCAGTTTGTCCCTGTGTCTTAACAATGCAGCCAAGGTCTGACCTCCCCCAGCTTCCAGGGGTTTCTGAGTATAGGAAGGAAAAGAAATCACCAGACCATTATAGATGAAAAGAACTCTGAACATTGAAAGATGTTAATTAATATGCCATACATCTGTAAGACATTTGGATTTTAAGTTACTTTTGTCAGCGTAAGAAACTTGAATGAGGGACTGAATTTATACAAGCTTATAAAGGAAGGTGTATACGTACCTGTAAAGAAAGGTGCAGTGTATATTTTTTTCTAATCAGACAAGATTTAAATATTTTTTAATATCTTTTGTGTATCACTACTAAAGAAAATGGCAACTTTTCAAGCTTTAGGAAAAAAAGGCAAGAAAAGAAAAGCCTTTAGATGCCCACAGTAGGTGGCATCAGCTACTGACCTACCTACTAATAAGGCAAATGAAAGGAAAACAGCCTGAGAGGAACTAAATAGCAGAAAGACCATGTCTTGAGGGAAGAACAGGCAAAGGAGACACACAGTGTTTAATTCACCCTGACTAAAAAGCTTTCTCAAACCACAAGTTGAAGATGCTACCATATATAACAGTGTTACAATAGGAATATTTAATTGTATTTTGGTCCTTTGACTGGAATACTGCTGATATTGAATTGCTGAACATGGCTGTAGTCAGGAATTCTGATAAGTCTTTTAAAAAATACCATATAGCCTGGAAGCAATCACTAAGGCTAGTCAAGCTTCTGCTTACAGTTACAGGACCACAGTCCTACTAGATGGTATAGAGGAAATAACTCTGAAATCAAATCAAGCTAGCTAGTCTGGTTTCAAAACCAGCACCTTACACCATAAATAGAAATACAGGACAGAATAAATTGAACAGAAGACTCAGAATCGTGATTATAAATGACTTCACCAGCTGGTCTGGATATGTGCAATATTTATTAAATTTTCTAAACCTGTTTCTGTCCCTTAAAAACTTCTTTATAATATTTAGAAAACAGATTTCCTTAGAACATGACTATCCTTGCACTCAGTTCTAACCAAATAGATACTTTGAACTTGTTTTTAAAAATCATAAACTTCACTCTTGAGCAGTTTATCATTTGTTCCTTACAATAAAATGAGATCAACATTAGGAGGTCTGTTAATGTATTTATTCATATATTTAATATCTGGGCTAATATACACTGGATAATAATACATTGCTAATTGCACATAGATATATTTAATATTTAGTTAATGTCTGTCTGAAATAGTGTTCTGATCATCCTTTTTAAGAACATCCTCAACCATAGAACATTTCTGCTGTCACTGACACAACCAATGCATTATTTCCAGTTACGTATTTTTCACTGCAATGCAGAAACTAATCTTGGTACAAACTGTGTTTCTGGTTACATTGGCATTAGAATTATTTTAGATTTATAACAAGCACAATTTGATTTGTTTATGACTGAATTAATATAGAAAATAAAATTAAAATATTTTAAATACATGCATGTAGTTTGGGATTTTTTATTGCCTAAGGCAGTGAGAGGATTGAAGCATCAATGTTTTCTTGCAAGTTCCTTAGGAAAAAAATACATAAATAAAAATAAAAATAAAAAAGCATCTATAAAAAAAGTCTCACCTTTTTGTTTAAACAAATTCCTGCAACTTCTTCCCATGGCTTTAGCGAGTCCTGGAAATTTCTCATATAGGCTATACCATCGGCAAGAATCTTTCCCAGATTTCTCACCCTTTTTAATTTGTGTCTCTTAGTTACCTGCTCCATCTTTTCCTTCCCCCTCCTTTATACTCTAACATTAATAGGCTTGCTGGAATCTACCTTCTAAATGAAATCAGTCAAGTCACCTCAGCTTTGATTGTTTTATTCCCATGCTGTAGAATGAAAGCACTCTGCTGAATCAAAAATGTCCTACATTCGATTGTCATAAATAACAATGCACAGCAAAGAACTTAAGCTATCAACATAAATAATACAATATGAAAGCATGCTTCGAACCAGATGCTGCTTTATTTCTGTCCAAACAGTTTGAAGAGCCTGTTAAAATGCTTCAAGTTGCTGTTTATAGAGGGTCAAATGAACATTTTTCAATTAAATGTGTCCCTTCTGGTTCCTTAATGATTAAATACAGTGGAACAATAGCCATTTAAAATAGCCAAAGAATATCTGATGATTTTTTATTGTTAGAATTGTTAAAATAGGAGGAGTTGAAATGCTTTGTGTGAGGTGAGAGAAAAATGCTCTGACAGCATCAGAGCCACCTCAAAGATTTTGACAATTTGTCAAAAATCACTGCACTTTCCAAGTAGCCTTTTGCAGGTCTCATGGGAAAATAACAGCATCTCTCCTTCAGTCAGACTGGCAAACAGTTTTTCCCACAATCTCCCCCAAATGCCTCCCCCAACAGTTCTCCCTTATACCTGGTGATACTGAAACTTCATCTGTATCAGCTGTAAACACAGGATGAGGACAAGTATGTGTATATATCCACTGCCTGTAAACAGACAATGTCAGATGCTCAACCAGCCTAAGTCAGTGTGGCTCTTTAGATCGGAGATGACCCAGGCCATATCTGGTTTATTTGGAGATCAAACACAAATATAAAAGTCTGTCTAACAATATGACCCTAAAAGGTAGGCTGAGCCTACCTTCCCATGGAAACAGCCTTCCCAATGACTTCTGTGTACTTGTGATTTTCGGAAGGGCTCTCTCTTTCTAACCATCAAGACTCCAAGTTTGCCTCCTGGATCTTCCTCCTGCTCACCTGTGTCAGGATTTAGCCCACTGTAAATACTCCACTTGCCTATATGTCATTAAAATTGCAATGGGTTTGAGTTTTGTTGGTTAAACAAAGCCTTTAGGATCTACTTTCATCTGTAAAGCAGAGTTAAATTTTATTGAAAAAAAATAGTCTGTCTTTGCACAAAAACATTCATGCATGCATAACATCAAATGTTGACCTAACTACGAAAGAAGATGATCTTATTTGATGAGAAATCCACCATTTTAAAATGAAATATAATAATAATAATAACAACAACAACAACAACACAAAAAAGTAAACAATGCTTTTGTTCTAAATGGTCTGGAACAAAACTGTATTTCTTTTCATGTTTGATCACAGCTTTAGTGACTTGTCAGGATTCCGAAACTCAGAGCTCTTAGGCTACTACACCACAGTAGCAACCCTAAGGAGTAATACGACTTGGTATTTGCTACTTTTACTCCGTCCAGCTAGACTTACTTAAACCTTGCAGAGCAATAATTTGCTGTATAATGAAAACAAAGACAGCAACAATTCTATTAAATTTCTTTAATACCATGCTGGAGAATCTGCCTTTTTGTGTAAACATACCCAGCATGTGACGACCAAAATGGTCAAGGAACAGCAATAACAGGTAATAAATTTTTGCTATGTGAACTTCTGTATTTAGTTACTTATAATTATCCATAGCTTCCTAATATGCCAGGAGATTTATGAGACATATAACTAATAAACAAGAATCTTATTAAACTGGATCCATCTAGATCCATCTAGTTTATGATGAATTATGCTAGGTTTCACAGTGCTTCTTTGTAAGTAGAATGTGTTTTTTGTGTTTGTTTTTATTTGTCTTTCTCAAGAGGGAAGACTTTAAAACTCTCCCTGGCTCCACAGAGGTGACCTGACACTCTGTTTGGCCTTTACATGCATGGGCAGTGCAGGCAACAAAACACAGGGAGACTTCTTCCACACATGTAAGCCTTACCAGAGCTCCAGAAGTCTCTGCTTCTGGTGAGAGCAAGATGTGCTGTCCTATGCTTGATGTCTTAAAAGGACAATGAAGGTAGTGGAGTATATTAACTTCACTTAATACTCTACTGCTAAGTACTATCTGCAAAACTGACGTGAGCTGAAGTGGTCAGTGGTACAGTGGTAGGGCTACCCTCAAGTGGATTTCTGGGGATGGGCTCCCCCAGACCCATTTCACCTTTGCAGACCCTTCCTCTTCACCGTTCTGCTTCTCACAACACCCTCGTCAATGGGCTCTGGATACACAATTCAGGGCTGGGTGGACTGGGCAGACTATGGCTGAAAATTCAGCAAAATGAGTAAGAAAAGGTCACTAGTGTGTTAAAAATCCCAGTAGCCATCTCAGATGGGTACAGTAGCCAGGCTCCCTCTAACAGACTCCATTTCCACAGATAACTGATGCCCATTAGGCCCAGCTCAGCTGCACACATTAAGCTCTTTGCACTGCATGAACTCCCATGCTAAGTGAAGTGCATCACTGTAACTTATTTTCTGCACCTCTACGTTAGCTTTCTCAAAAACTATAGCAAAAATAATGGTATTTGTTCTGTCTCTCCTTTACCTCTCTTTAATTACATATTTATCCATCCCTATCTTTCTACCTTCAGAACAAATTTTAAAAGTACAGTGGAGGTGAAATCATTTGCTTTTACACTATAGCAAAAGATTTTTCTGTTCTCAGGTACTGTATTTCAGCTCCTGTGGAAATACAAAATAAAACCTTTGCCATCCAAGGAGTTCTGCCAAATTTACACCATTGAAATAAACTGAAATTATGGCCCAAATCCTTTGATATGTAAGGTAGAAGCCATTTAATTTTAGTCAGACTTCCCTCCAAACTCCAGAAAGGATCTAGTGAAAGAAGTGAGTATAGTAAGTGATGGACCTCCAGTATTTGGCTCATGTTAGTTCTAGGCTAACATTGTCATCCTAGGGTGCAGAAATAATAGTTAAACACAGGAATGGATTGCTTAGAGGATAATAACAGGTGTTACAACTATTAAAAATAATTTAATAGTTCAAAAAATAGTGACAGATGGTTATCAAAATTTACTTAGCTGAAGTCAGTCCTGCCTTCAGGCGGAATGATGGGCCAGATGATCTCCCTTTCTGATCATTTTATTATGATTCATTCTACGATTTGCTGATTCACTTTCCTCAGCCTCTTTTGGGAATTCTTCATGTGACCATCTGTGAGCATGGGCACTAAATATCTTTCCTCAATACTATCCAAGCACTGCAAGGAGAGGACAGAAGAGCCAGACCATCCTTCTTCTGCACAGAAGGATGCACAGTCAGGGAACAGACAAGATCCAGTGTTTCTTTCATCAGTCCTCCTTTTTATCCTTTGACACCTTACGTAGATCTGCTAGCCAGCTCTAGCTCAAAGGATTAAGTGGAAGAGAATGGGATGCTATGGTTTTCTTCCCTTTAGGGTGGTTAGAGCTCAGCTCTCATCCTTACACGTATGCTCACCTTTCTCCACATAAACTGAAAGTGAGTCCTTTATGAATTCATATCCAGAAACATTTCACCTACACAATCCACACAATCATTCTTCACCTTGATGTTACTGGGGTTCACTGACATTTAAAAAAAAAATAAAAATTAAATCTATCTTTCAGACAGAATTGATAATTACTTCTCCCTGGTAAATTTATCAAAGAATGAAACCAACACTTTCTATGGGTGCCCGGAGGGTTTGTATACTTCCTAGCTGTGATATTTCTGTCAATTACTTTATTTTTGACTATGTTTCCTGGAATTTCTAGTAAAATCATAAGCAGTGGCTTGTTGTCTGAGAGGTTTGAAAATACTATCAGCTGATTTTTGGACAGCATCAGTTGAGCTTGTGAGTCGTGAGTTTCTGCTGCCAGCAGTCAGTTATTGTCTTCAGGATGCTCTTAAGTGAGCGTCCTGAAGATGTTCACATTAAAACTGCATCCCCAAACTGCCAATATTGAGCCATAATTTCCTACAAGACTTTTTAACATTTGAGATATTTGTGTAAGAATGGTCAGCCCACCCACACACTGCACAGAAAAAAACAGTGCATACGTCATTCCACTTGCCTGGATGGGCTGAGCTTTTGAATGAGCCACATATACATTTATGAAAAGATCTTCTACACATGGAAACTCAATTTTTATCTTTGGCAGCTCCACTGAAGAACAGAATATGAAACTGACCCGAAAAACTAGCATTTACAGGGGGGAATCCAGTTCTCCTTTCACTAACACAGATGTAAATCAGGAGTATGCCTTTGACAGCCAGTGATGCTGCACTGCACAGGCAGTGTTACTGTGCAGGGAACCAGGGCCAGGGCAGAGAGCTGGAACACTGCCAAGCTGAGGCAATATTGGGTTGATACCTGCTCTGAAATCCAATAGAAACCCTTGTCTCCAAGTTTATCAACTCATGACTACAGATGCTTAAATAGAAAAGAAAAAGCCCCTGTGTGTTTGTGAAATCTGGCCCTTATTTTATATCACTTTCATGACAAAAAAGTGTTCAAAAAATGTCTTAAACCACTACTTGGGGATTTCCTCCAAGCACTATGCCAGCTGCTCTCAGCCTCCATTGTGAAATGATGGGCTTCTGGCATAGCCAAAGTACTTTACACTCCAGCAACCACTGGATGCATAGCAGCCCTTTGGGAGTCATTACCAACTGGTGTAATTTAGGGCAGCCCTGAGGCAGCTCTAAGTCACAGCCTCCAGGAACTTGAGGCTATAAAGGTGGCATAACACCTCTCCTTTAGGTCTATAATCTGCAATAACATTTACAATACAGACTGCATCGTATTATTTCCATGTTTAATTAGAGTAAAGAATATCAAACATTTTACTTTAACGCTACCCTGTGTGCTGTTACCAGCTCTGTATGTGATTTAATGGGTGATCAATCATTCACATATCGGTGGTGATGTAAACCTGATGTTCATCTGCTCTTTTCACATTGTGCATGGATCTCATGTAACAAGAAAAGAAATATCTACCAGGAATGTGGTAGTTCTGTGTTGCTGTTAAATCTCAGCAAGTTCTTCTAGAATCCAAGAAGTAAGGTAGCATCAGTTTACAGACCAACTTTTCAGTGGCATTGTTCCAAGTCTGTGCTATTGGCCAGCCTGGCTTATGCTTTGCTTCCATGGCCAAATATGTGATGCTTGACATGTCAAGTCAGCTGCTTTTTTTTTTTTTTTTTTTTTTTTTTTTTTAAGAGAGAAGATATTGTTGATACAGCTATGAAAGGATCCTTTCTCCTTTCCAAAGAATTGTCACTAAATTACATTAAGCAGAGGGAGACTCTCTTCATTGCTTAATAAACACTCTGAAATGAAAACATTGAAGGTAGGAATGGATACTTTTGCGCTGCCATCATTTTTCTTTCAGCCTTTTCTCACCAACCATATGATCTGATGCTGCTGACCACTTATATTTCAAATGGGTATTATCCTGCCATTGATCCTCAGATACATCTTCTGTTGAAATCACCAGGAAAATTGCCTTTGTGAAATCTGAAGGATTAGACCTCTTAAGGGGAAAATTCCCTTTATTTCACTGTTTCAGGCCAATGAACTGAGTCCAGCTAAGCTCAGGAAGAGATGGGGCCAAGTACAGCCAGGGTTGGCAGTGTCCCATGGCAGGGGATGGAGGAGTCACAGGGGGCAGTGGGAGGTTGGTGCCTTGCAGAGAAATCCTGGGGAGCTTGCAAGCTGGCACACGGCACGAGTGCCTGCCTGCTGGGTGTCCGAGGAAAGGGTTGGGATGCCTCAGACATGCCAGGCAGGGAGGCTACTTGTGTACCATCCTTACCTTTGTGCTGCTCTGCAAGTGCTTCTGTGTCATTCCGAAGGACAGCTTCCCATTGCTCCACTCCAGGAGCAGGGGTAGAAAAGCAATGTGAAATCTGCCAGGGAAACAGAAGTCATTATTTTGCCAGTGATAACAACACAACTTTGTTTTAAGCATAGTAATAAAACAAAAGATGACAAGTGATGACTCCTCTGAGGTACTTATAACCTTAATAAGAGCTCCATTAATTTTTCATGTTATTGATAAAGCAAATTAATACATATCTAAAACCAAGCAAAACATAAAAAGGCATCAAAACCAAACTGAAATCATTGAATCTTATTTGTAAAGATTGCCATTAAAATAATGTAAATCTGTTTCTGTAAATTAACTTCATGCATAACTAGAAATGATTAGCATGCATATCTACCAACCTCTGTGTTTGTAATTTTGGCACACATACTAATGTGTTTAGTATTTAGAGCCTTAGAACTTCATAGATGAATATCTGAATGCCATGATAGGTAGCTGAGGAAAAAGTTTGGGCACTAATTTGGATACCTGCAGGAGTCACAGGAGGAACTCAAGGAACCCAAGATCCTATTCACCAATATCCTCTACCTGCTTTGCTGACTTCAGGTAGTCTGAGCAGATGTGAACCCAGCCTAAAGGCCTACCATGTGCTGGTGAATTTAGCAAGCTCTCTGTAGGACATTTCTTCCAAAACTGGGAGCAAAAGGCATTGGTAACAACTTCTGCCAAGCTCTTAGTGTTTTGAGAGTTTGAAAGAATTCAATCCTCTCTCAACTGTGTTTGTGATAGACTTTGTTTCGGTGTTTGTTTTTGTACTCTCTGAAAATAATACTGTTTATGAACTAGAAATGGGCATTTGGGAATAAAAGGCTAAACAGGAATATTCAATGCTGGTTGTTATTATTGCTGTTGTTATTATTATTTCTCAAATACAGAGATAAAGCCTTATTTTAAGTTAAGCATTTCCTACTTCTGCCTGCATCAGTACTAAAGCTGAAAATTTATACAAGACAGTTTAGTGTTTGAGGATAGAGACAATAATCCACATTCCCTGAAACTAGCCAAGAGGGTAGGCTCCTGCCTGGAATTATTTACATTCTCTGACCCTTTAGGCTCAACTCCTTAACTAAATGAATTTCTCTAGCAGAATTTGTAGCCCTAACCTCTTTGTATTTTACACATGTGGCGTTAAGATTGTAGCAGAATTTTACAAGTATCTGGCATATTCTTGATACCACATCTGGTGAGTATGGACACTGTTCATTAGAATAGTTCTGCAAACTGATAACATGCCAAAGCTTTGACAAAAGTACTTATGGTAGATGTCAATCATTTTTCTTTGCCAGTTTAAACACATACCCTTCTGGGAGTAATTCTGATCTATTCTGGCACACAAAACATAATGAACAATATTTTCAGGCTTTGCAGATGAAAGTGAGTCCACATATTATATGTACTACATGTAGATCACTAGACAATTATGAGAAGGAAGAATGATATTTATATACATTATCGGAAAAAAAAAAATATCTGTGAGAAAAAGCAGTTAAAGTTAAAGTTAAAGGCTATCTCTGGAAAATAGGGACTGTAAGAAGAAGAAGGAGGACAGTGGTGACACTCTACTGCAGTCACCAGTGTTAACCACATCTGGTAGTTTCTTCTTCTGCCAGAACTCCCTCCTGCCTAATGGACTTTCCTTCTCTTACAAAACTATAAGAAAAAAGTTATCAAATGTGAGAGAGACTGAATTTGACAGCAAAGGGATAACAGCAAAGAAAAAAAATCATAACCTGATTTCTGACATTTATAAAGTCTTGCATTATTTGTCAATTTGTTCTTGTTTTCTCCAAGGAGAAGGGACTCCTAGTGTAAATGACAGAGCCAGAAATGGCCCCTCCAAGAAGTATGAGACATCTTTCAGAGCCAAACGTATGTCACACCAGAGAATTTCTTGTATGATAGATATATTGATTCCACACCCTTCTTCTCATTGTTGCTTGGATGTAGATTTTCATTTATAAATTTCCTAAACTACATTTCAATGGTGATTACATGTTAATAATAAAGTGGGAATAAACAAATATTCAAATGAGCTCTAAATCTTACTTTTGTTCAATAAATTGCATAAATAAAGCACACAACTTTTTGGTCTTTCACACAAACACACTGGATATATCTTAAGTATGTACTGGTAAAACACTTCAGGTCTGCTGAATACAGTAAGTATTCATACTTTTAATTTAAATGGGGATTAAAAATTATTCGCCTTTTGCCATGCACAATATGCATATCATAGTGTGGATATTGTGTTACCAATTCACTGTAACTAAGTACTTCTTCACCAAAAAAAAATAAAAAATAAAAAAGCCGGGGGTAACAGGAGGGGGAGAGCAATTTCTGACCCGATAGACCATAATAGACCCTTTCAAGCTTGTTTGATGCAGCTGCCATGAACTGAAAAAAAAAAATCATACAAAATGTCCTGTGTGTAGAGCAATTTAATATGCAGAAATATGCATTTTCAGTAAGATATGATATCTAGTTCAGGCTATTTTAAATAAATGAAGGTACTGGTCCTTGTTATTATCTGATGGTGAGGAAGGCTTCAGATTAGACCTGTCAATAGCTACTAACTAGCAAGCAAATTTCCCAAACTACCTTCCTTCCTCACTGACCAGGGTGATACCATTTTTGCATAACATGAGCTTTTATGGGCATGCAAAAGCAATGCTGTGGTACTGAGAAAATCTGAGAGAACCATACAATTCAGCCAAAACTGTATTTTAAAATTATTCTTAGTGGCTTAAATAAAAACATATTCTTGATTTATTTTTTTTTAACGTGGTTTTCAGTATGTTCCATATTTTTAAATTTAGCCTATCGCATCAATATTTTATATGCCATCATGAATACCATCCTCTTGTTAATGAAATAGTGATTCGAGCCACCAAATTAAAACCAGTTGGTTTGTCAAATCCCAAGCTTAAAAACAATCCTGTAAGATGACTGGAGAAAATATACAGAGTCTTGATTATCTCTCTTGGTTATTAAGTACTGACGATAAGAGTTCCCTTGATTTGTCCCAATGATGTAGGACCCTGATGCCATCTGACAAGACCTGGGGATGCCATGAGGCCTCCTACTGCCATCCCAGAAGAAAATATGGCTCTTACAGCCCCTCTGTCATGTTTGACATCCCCACTTGCATGCCTCAGATACCACATTGCACCTCAGAGGGCACTGGACACTCCTGTTTGGGCCAATGAAACAAACCCTAGAGGTTCATATCTTAAATTCTTAATATGATTTGTATGTGTATGGGTGGCATGTGTGAGAAAGTATGTGTTTTTATTATATATGAATCTCCTTACATGTTCATACATGTGTGTCGATGTATGTTATTAGATATTAGAGTAATTTAAATTTCCTATAAATTGATACAAATTATATTTTTCCCTTAAAAACATCTCCTTATGTAATTAATTTTATTTTTACCAAGAGGATTGCAGCAACCAAAGCTCAGAGTATTTGCCTCTTCCACTGAATAATCGTTGCAAGTTTTAAATAAAGAATCAAGTGCTGGAGCCAAAGCACACTGAAGTCAATAGGAGTCTTTTCATTTACTTCAATGGGCTTTGAATCAGAGTCTAAATTCTAACTGTTGCTGAACATATAGTACCACAACATTTTGTGTGGTACTCTGTGTGGGCACTGTGGTAGAGTTCACTTGGGAAAACAAAGAGGGACACACTCTTAGATGGTATGACCAGTATTATTGCACATAAAAACTAGGTCCTGTGAATATCAGCTATATCACAAAAAAATAATCAAACAATTCAGCTGTGCATGCAAGGATGTATATAGCTAGCTAATATCTATCAAGGCCTGGAAACAACTCATGCTGATGCTTCTGAAACCACTGCCAAAGAGGAAGAGATATTGTTAGTGCCGCTGTATTCACATATCAAAATTAGAAGCAGTATTACTTTAAGCAAGTTCTAAATTGTTGTTCTTCTAAATTATAGCTGCTACAAGATGTCTAAACAAAATGTCTAAAAGTGAATTGGTGTTCATTGTTTCCAACACTGATTAATCAGCAGTAGTCACACTGTGCTTACTGCATGCTAGTAGTATTCATACACGTATGTCCAATTTCAGTTTCAGAAACTACAGTGAACTTATTAAGTAATTTTGCCATCTGTAATATAGTGTCTAAGTAATACAGAGTACAGAGTGTTTCCAGCTAAAAGCTATCTGACGCCTGTGTTTTGAAGGTAAGCTGAGGAGGTCTTTCCTCATTCCCTACCTCAGATATGTAATACAATAACAGATACTATACATTACAGTGACATTCCATTATGTTGCACAGCATCATATATTCTTAGCTCCTGGGGGAAAAAATGACCAGTGGAAATTGAAGCTAGCTTGTGGACTTAGCCAGTAATCCACTGGATCTCAGCCAGGTTTCCCAGCCAGATTCTGTTCAAACAGATATGTACATATGAACACCGACATAACCTTGAGTTTAACTGATTTTTAGTAGTTTAATATTCAATTAAAAATGTATTTTCATCCTGCCATGATACTGCAACCAAAAATGGGCTATGCAGTATGGGTATAAAAGAGAGACTGATTTCAGTGGGCCCCTTCTGAAACCTTTGAAGACATTACCTGCTCTCAGAGAATGTTGAATATCTTGAGAATGACTTATTATATCCTTATCAAATTTTAAATATCATGCTGTTAAAAATATTAGTCACGGGAGTTTGACAACAGTGTTGCAGTGAAGTTCTCTTGTCTATATGAACATGGATAACCCGATACATAAAACCATGTCTCATTTGGTGGATGGCATCCAGTGGAAAAAGCTGAGCAATAAAAGTTTCCTCAGAACATTGGCAATAACCTGCCAATAGATATACTGTACATGCCATTTAAGCCAGCTGAGTACTGCCTTTCCTCTCCCTCCCTCCAGTTTTTCCATTCCCTAAGGGGCAATCCTTTGGCGAACAACCCATTTAAGTCAAACAGCTATCATGTAAAAGTGAAGATGAACAACAAAGCACATCCAAGGGAAGCAAGTTAAGATCTAGGCCCTGAGGTTTGAAGGGCGGGGGGGGAGGGAGGAGGGTCCTAAAGAAACTGAGACAAAGAAATTCTAAAAAGGCACTTTTTTAGCTTAAAAAAAAAAAATAAGATTAGAAACCAGCTTGTATGAGCCCAACTGTGATTAAAAAAAATAAACCTTTTATAGTTAAGACAGGATTTTTTTTTTCTTTTTGTTCTTTGACTTTTCCTTGCAGAGAAAGAGGCTATCTTCACTTAATCAGAGCAAAGAAAGAGTGGCTGAGGCAGAAGCAGCATCATGTGGGTGAAGGTCAGGCCAATTTTCACCCATGTGATGCTGCTTTATCACTCATGGAACAAAGATTAAGGCCTTTCTTTTCTTTATCCTTTTGTGCTTTCCCCCATTACTTTAACAGATCTGAACAAATCCCAGGCAGTTCATCCAAAAGTTCCTTTTAGCTACATTTAGTTCAGATCCTCTGAATTCCACATAAGACTTCATGCTATACCAACATGAAGAGGATATAAAACGCACATGTGTAGGGAGAAAAATGTTACAGAAAAACACAAAAATCATTGCACAGAACATGATGACAGCAAAGGCCTTTTCAGCTGCAAGAAACTAGGCACATCCAGGAATCAGAAATATCTGCTTTCCTGTGCCCTTATTTTTAAGGAAATATGCTTTGCTGTTACACCAAAATGATGCACAAATATTGACATCAGTTAAGATGATGTTAACACGGTAAATATCTAGCTAAGCTCTGGGCTTCTGAAAATAAATCACAAACAATAACAAACCAACCAACACCATTAATGCACAGTCCATTGCTGCCCATATGCAGACGTAAATATGCTATAACACAAAAAAAAATGAGCTTACAATGTATACGTCTACATACGTTATTGGCAGCCAGGTTGCTAAACCACATTGTTCCAGAATTGTATCAATTGCAGAAATAAGAGAGGATGTCGTTTTTATGCAAAGTACAGAGAGGCTTGATCGAAAGGGCAGTTGTTTGATTTGATTCTGCATTTCAAATCTGTGGTTTTATTCAGGTAGGGTTAAGCAGCCCTTCATAGCTTGCTATTTATCTCCATTTCAAACCATAAGGCTTAAGGAATGGCTGTTGATTATCATATTTATTTCATTTATCCAACTCTTGATATTTTCAAATGGTTAGTACAATATGTTGAAATAAATAGCAATCAATTGCATAATCGTAATGACAAGAAGGTGTACTTACGTGACACGTCCTGGTTATCCATAATATTTGCAGTTTTGCATAGACTAATTCTGTAATATTTTACATATTAAAAGATATGAATAATAAAGCAGCTAAGCATTTTGTGTTATTCATGTTTATTGGAGTAAAATCTTGGCCTCACTGAAGTGAACAGAAATACTGTCCGACTCCACTGGGGCCTGGTTTCACCCACTGTTTGTAAAGGAAATGTAAAGGAAATGGTTCTCTTTTTTACTTAGAGTATTTTGTGATGTGAAAACTGCTAATGTAACTGAGAAGTCAGCACAGAATAATTTAGGGTGGAAAAGACCCTTAAGACCAAGTCCAACCATCAACCTAACACTACCGTCTATCACTAAACCATGTCCCTAAGCACCACATCCACATGTCTTTTAAATACCTCCAGGGGTGGTGACTCCATCACTTCTGTGGGCAGCCTGTTCCAATGCCTGACTCCACCCTTTCTGTGAAGTTCTTTGTGATATATGTCCAGTCTTAACCTGCCCTGGTGAAACCTGATGAGGCTACTGCCTTGCATCCCATTACTTGTCACCTGAGGAAAAAGACCAATACCCTCTTTGCTGCAACCTCATTTCAGGTAGTTGTAGAGAGCAATGAGATCTCCCCCCACTCCTTTTCTCAAAACTAAACAGCCCCAGTTCCCTCAGCCACTCTTCATATGTCTTGTTTTGTAGCATGCAAAAACTGTTTCAGTAGGATAATATATAAATGCACTCTGGTTCATGGTAATAAGAAATTAATAAATCTTGTTATATATACATTTATTAAAAGCATAGTATTCATTTTGCTCGTTACTTAAAAATCTTCATATTCATGTTCCAGATTTCTGATGAAGCCCAAATCATTGTCATCATTTTATAAAACCAGAAGATACCAATAGTTTTTCGGATCATTTTCAGCCTTAGCCAGAAAATGCAACAAATCCAGAAAGTCTATTTCATGCACTCTAATAAACAGTTTGGTAACAAAAGCTGGAAGAACCTCTCATATTCCTATGTAAATCCCATCTCCTTTCTTCATGGAAGAATTTTGAAATGTGTTTCCCCCTGGCTATTTCCACAGACTATAATTCTTTTTATTATCCTTTCAGTAGCAGGTGGCAATTTATCATTCTTTCTATGATTCTTTGGTTGTAACCAAGATTAACCATCTTTCAAAACAGATAAATACAGATGGAAAACTAGACCTTTCAAAGTTCCTAAAAACTCTGATTTTCAAGCAATGTTTTTGTCTCAACACAAGCAAAGGGCTAAGAGCTGAGGCTGCAGCCAATGAGACATGACACTCTGGGAGCAAGGGTTAGTCACTGTAAAGATGTTTCTGCTCTCAGTACTCTCAGTCCCTGTGTGCTTTTCATTCTCTATTGGAGGAATATAAATTTGAGTAAATGCCATGTGACAGTGTTGCTGCTGTGGAATTTATTCATTTTTCTTGAGTAGGAAATCAATTAGTAATTACTTAAGGGCAGTCCTTATAGGCCATCTAGGTTGGCCCTTAATTAAGCAACAAGACATGACAGGCAATGCATTTCTGGGCAATTTAGCACATCTCTTAGGGAGTTTTCAAGGCATGAGGCCGAAGGTCAAGTGACTTTAACCACCTGAGAAGTGCAAAAATCCCTTAGAAATGCACTGTCTAGAATGACTTATTGCTGTTATTAAATGGAATTTGTGAATAAAAATAAGAAAGTGTCAGCCCCAGGCATGAATTGGACATTATTAATATGGATATGACATTGTTGACAGCTAATCTAAAGCTCCATTTGTGTCCTGAGCTCTAGAGCTATTTCATTATACTGTATATTAAAACAGGGAAGATACATGGCATTCTTCATTCACACTTTTATTGGAGCTGTCCAATAAGAATGAGGGACATAGTTTTCTGAAATTTGCATTGCATATCACATTTTTGGGCTGTAATACAACAACTAAACCTTGTATGCCTAGCATCCCATTTCTGGATCATAATGTAGAAGTCTCCTGACAGAACAAAACTTCCTTCCTAGGAGGCAAAATCCCTGTTCCTCACACAATCTCCCCTGCAACCAGAAATCTGCTCTGAATTTGTCTCCTCATAGCTCAGCTGCTTCCCCTGTCCCCTGTTGCTCAGTGTCCCTGCCTGTGCATGTCAATGCACCCAGGCTGAAGAAGTTTACTAGTGGCAGTGCCATGTAGAGATGGATAAACAGAGCCAATTTCAAGGCCTTCCTCTTACATATGGTTTTGTGCTTTTTTTCTTCCCCATCACAACATGAATGGCAACTTTCCAAAGAGCATGCATACTTTCTAAACACCTTGCACTGAACATGCACAGTGACACTGCCAAAGCAGTGTTTGTTTCCTGAAATTTGAAATCACAGAAAAGAAACTGAATGTCTGTTGTAAATATTATCTTTCCCCAGACTGACTGTGTATAGATCTACATATTTTTGCTTTGCTTGTTTCTATTGGCTTAATTTGTTCTTGGGTTTCTTGGTGTGTTTGTTATTATCCTTACCCCAACGTATGCTCAACCCTTTGTCGGTTCTGTTTGTTGATCTATGGTAACACCCATTTCCAAAGACCAAATTCTTGCCTGGGTCAGCTCTGAGCAGCCCAGCTCTAGCCTTACTCTGACCAGCAGAGTTTTCTTTTCTCCTTATTTTCTTTCAGAATTGCTGGAAGGCTGCATGCATGTGATCTCGAGTTGCCAGGGGATTTCCAGCTGCCCAGGAATTTTCCTGCTGCAGATTTTCAGTCCAGGAATGGCATGCATCTTGTTGTTGACAAGGCTCACTCTTTCCTAGGAATGTAACAGCCTATGCAAGCGTGCTGTATGTGAGCACTGTACTGGCAAGAGCAGGTTTTCTGTCCTGCAGGACTGCGGTGCAGTCACACATGAGTCCAAGGAGCATTGCTGCATTTTCCAAGAAGCATCGTATCTGTGTAGCATGTGGGGTTCAGTTCTTCTGCACATTCACAAGTACATCTAATATGCTATGAAAGTAATGGATTTATTGTGCATACCTCAAATACTTTAAGGGTATGTGAACACACATTTGTGCCTGGGAAATCCTGCCCAGAAATACAGAAGTACTGATGTGGAGTCTTTGCTTAGGCATACTGGAACCAAAGTAGGTTAATCTAGAGCTGTCTATGCACACAGATAATTCAGGGGAATTGTTATAGGATTACAATGCAGAAATATTTTGTATATTTCCTGAACCTATCTTAACCACAAGGGAGCGTCTCAGTTGTGGTAATTCTGGTGCAAATAATGGTAAAACTGGTATATATAGTATAACCATTAAAAAATTGTATAAAATGTAAAAATGGTTTAAATGAAAAATTGGAGGGTTTCAAAGATACATTTTGAAAATTATTTTTAATTATATTTTATACAGTAGTGATCCATAAGGGTGTATTAGATTTTTCACAGAATCACAGAATCACAGAATTTTCTAGGTTGGAAGAGACCTCAAGGTCATCGAGTCCAACCTCTGACCTAACGCTAACAGCCCTCCACTAAACCATATCCCTAAGCTCTACATCTAAATGTCTTTTGAAGACTTCCAGGGATGGTGACTCCACCACTTCCCTGGGCAGCCTGTTCCAGTGCCTCACAACCCTTTCAGTGAAGAAGTTTTACCTAACATCTAACCTAAAACTCCCCTGGCTCAACTTAAGCCCATTCCCCCTCGTCCTGTCACCAGGCACGTGGGAGAACAGGCCAACCCCCACCTCGCTACAGCCTCCCTTGAGGTACCTAAAAAGAGCGATAAGGTCACCCCTGAGCCTCCTCTTCTCCAGGCTGAACAAGCCCAGCTCCCTCAGCCGCTCCTCGTAGGACTTGTTCTCCAGACCCCTCACCAGCTTTGTCGCCCTTCTCTGGACCCGCTCGAGCACCTCGATGTCCTTCTTGTAGTGAGGGGCCCAAAACTGAACACAGTACTCGAGGTGCGGCCTCACCAGAGCTGAGTACAGGGGGACAATCACCTCCCTAGCCCTGCTGGTCACACTGTTCCTGATACAAGCCAGGATGCCGTTGGCCTTCTTGGCCACCTGAGCACACTGCTGGCTCATATTCAGCCGACTATCCACCATCACTCCCAGGTCCTTCTCTGCCTGGCAGCTCTCCAACCATTCCTCTCCCAGTCTGTAGCTCTGCTTGGGGTTATTGCGCCCCAGGTGCAGGACCCGGCACTTGGCCTTGTTGAACTTCATGCAGTTGACCTCAGCCCATGGGTGCAGCCTATCCAGATCCTCCTGCAGAGCCTTCCTACCCTCAAGCAGATCGACACACACACCTAACTTGGTGTCATCTGCGAACTTACTGAGGGTGCACTCGATGCCCTCGTCCAGATCATCGATGAAGATATTAAAGAGGACCGGCCCCAGCACCGAGCCCTGGGGAACGCCACTAGTGACTGGCCTCCAACTGGACTTGGCTCCATTCACCACGACTCTTTGGGCCCGGCTATCCAGCCAGTCTCTAACCCAAATTTTTTTAATTTTTTTTTTTTTTTATGACCTGTTGCGCTTTTGTTTGTGCAAAGTTCCATACACTGCAGTTTGAACCAAGTAACTAGAAATGGAAAAGTAATCGGTACTAGTCTAGGACCACTGTACTAAGGGAAAATTTCTTAAAATTGCTAATAACAAAAATTCGGATATCATCTAGGCACAAGGCCATTCTATTAAGTCTGAACTCAAGAATCCTTTTTAGTGCAACATTAAAAGCAAGTTTTCTGGACATTCTGACTGTCCTGAACCTGGTAATTTACTGTAAAACAGACGGAGACATTATGACATCATCTTATTTAAACTGAAATAGAGACCAAAAAAAGTATGTCATGTTCACATATCAATTAAGAACCATTTTTTTTTCATTGTTCACCTAATATAACAAGTAATAAAAACCTTAAAAGTCATAATGACTATAAAAATATTCCATTGTAATGAAACAAAAAAAAATAATTAATTAGTGTCTCACATTTGTGGTTTGGATCATGCTGAAGGTGATACTGAGCCACAAGAAATGACTAACGAGTTGTAGTCTGCAATCCAAGATTTCCTGAAAGAGCAAACAAGTAAATAATTAACCCATTAACCATCTTAGTAGCAAACCCACTGTATCTACAGCAACCACTATCACCCCACATGAGCTAAGGCAAGTGTTCTAAGACATGCAGTAACTGCTTGGCATTTGCCTGAATTCAGCAATACCTGACAGTTCTGAACTATTTTAATCATGATCAAAAGGATAAAAAAAAAAAAAAAAAAAAAAAAATATATATATCTAACTATTTTCTTTAGAGGGGCTCACAGCAATTGCTGAGCTCTTACACTACAATCTCAGCAGCTGAGCTCCCTCCCGTCTCCCTTGTCTCTTCTGGCACTGGGTGCAGGCAGCCCCAAAGTTCAGGTCTGGCATCTAGAGACCATAAGCATTGGCAAATCTGGATGATTTTCTGCTATTTTTCACGACAGAAAGAAGTGTTAACATAATACAGCCATTGTCATGAAAGTACATTTATCACTGTCAGTACATTTATCACAGGTTCTTTTTCAAAACAGGAAAGTTCTTAGTGAGTGACTGAAGGATTTCAGACCATGATATTTACAGTTAATGTAAGCTGTTGCTTTTAGTATGAAATCCAATGTAAATTCTGCCCCTTCATTTTCATGATCCCCTGTTCTTTTCAAAAGTAAATTATTGAATTACAGTAGACAGAACTATTGAAAAAGATATGCAAAACAAGCAAAAAGCAAAACAAACAAACAAAAAGTAGAGAAAATTACTACAATGTGGAAAGATATTGTGGTCCTGGGTTGAAAGAGAGAAATAAATGTAGAAATGCTGTGGAAAGCAGAATCAAGAAAAAAATAACATAACAGAAGAGGTGAGAGGAAGGGAATTAGAAAGCAATGAAGACCAAGTGAAAAACACTTTGTAATTCTGACAAGGATGTAGAAATGAGAAGAGAAGGATTATTTTTATGACCCAATTAAATTAAGTATTCTCTCAATTATTTTGCCCTCTAAAATTACACTTTATGTTATCAATTAAGATATTTATCATGAATATCTGCAATATGTTTCAGTATCAACACATCTCCAACACCTTGAAACTCCCAGTTGCAATGCATCCAGACTAGAATCAATATAATAATAATAAAAAAAGGTTGAACACTTATTCAATCTCCTGCTTGTATTCACTCTTTAGAAAAGGCCTATTCTAGTTCATTTCTTAAAAGAACAGAACTATGTGAAGAACAGAATTCGCTGTTTCAGAAGGAAGACTAGATGAAATGAGCTAAATATCAGTACTCCGTATAGCTGCATGTACAAAGCCTTGTTTATTGCCAGTTTAATGTAAGGGCTTACTGAAGCATACACACACACACTTCTATATATTTGATATGCATTCTACTAGGTGACATAGGTTGGCACATATATCGTAGCATATAAATTTTATTAAAAGTGTTTCTGCTATAGTAACATTGGATGTGCTGGGGACTATAAAAGATACTTCCATATTTTTGTTCACCTGCTATGGTCAATTCACTGGATACTAGATATACTTGCAGGAAAGTATATATATGTGACACAAATAGACATGTGAACACTGACATGAAAGTCTTGAGAATGAACAATGGAAACTAAAGACCACTCATTATTCATTACTTATTTTAATTCATATTGAAGCCATATTGGTAGCTTTTTTCCCTTGCATAGTATTCAGGTGTTAGAGAAAAATCTGTGTGTTACTGTGGGGACAAAAAAAAAAAAAAAAAAAAAAAAAAGGCAACCACCCAATAATCAAAGATTGCTGTTGCCGTGATTTTTTACTAAGTGATGTGAAAGATATGTCTCTGAACTTCTATTTAACTACAGAGAGTTTACACAGCTTTTAAAGACTTCTTTCTTTATTAATAGCACAACTCATGCTCCTTTGACTTCAACACGCACCAATTATTTGTACTAACTCTATTTCTCCTTTGAAACACAAGCTGTATTCAGAAAAGATTTCCTGTCTCTAAAGATGGCTTGTTATAAACAATAGAAATGCACTGAAATTAATCATTTGACACTACTTTTCCTGGTATCTTGCAAAGAGTAATAATATCCATATGTGCTATAACACATTTCTAAAACATTTTTTCACTGAGTGATGCAGTTTTGTATGTTAACAACTGCATTTTAATGAAGCAAACATTATCAATAAAGAATGAGTCTACATTTTTCAAGGAGCATTTGGACATCACTGACTTTATTTCATTTGGAATTTCTGAAGACTTTCCATTGAGGTAACATTTACTTTTGAGGTGTGTAATTGGGACTCAGCATGCTCTGTGCTGTAACTCTTTGATGTTCAACAGTGCTGTTTAAAGAAATGAGTTAGAACTGGGAATCCAATATCTGCTAGGAAAATTCTTAAACCCACAGAATGGCTGCCTATTTTTTCCTTCTCTCTTTGTGTGTGTTTATAGTCTTTTTCTTTAGGATTCCTGAACTGACATAATACAAGCAAGGTCCCAATTATCTGCATAAGTAAGTCAGGTTTTCTGCTGGGATTAAAAACACTTAATAAAGCTGGCAAGCAGTCAGTTAAATTCATACTCAGAAGAACTGCAGTGTTTTTGGTCTGGGGATTTTTCTTTCATGTTTTTATTTATTTATTTATTCCTTTCCTTTTTTTTTTTGTCTTGTTTTGTTTTGTTTGTTTTGTTTCGGAGTTAAACAAAAAAAATAGTCTGATGACCTATTGGTACCTCAGGGAATGATACCACATTATTTTTCTGCTTCTGGTTGTAATCATTTGTCTCTTTAAATTGACATCAGCTGAGGCCACTAAGACCCTCACACCAAAAGAAAACTTGAAACTCCTTGCACTGCCTTCAAGGCTTATTTTATACTTCCTAGTTTGCTTGTTTTTCATAAGGTACAGTATGTATTCTGGAGTCAGTTTCCTATATTATGGCAGCCTAATCATCTCTGTCCCTTCTTTTGCCCCCTCCCTAAGGCAAGCTCCTTCTGGACAATAATTTTTCCTCTGAGTAGGTCTTTCATTACCACAGGAGAAGAAAGTGATGCATCCCAGAAGGAGTAGATGACAACCTTTTTCAGGCTCCTGAGCTACTGTTTTCATTCTGGGAGCTGTTTCTTAGTTTGTCCTTCTGTATTCAGTCATGTCATTACAGGACTGTCTACCATATAGCTTGGACCATTCCTCTAATAGCAGGCTCAAGGGAATTGTGTTCAGGTTTTATCTCACTTACTCCGCTTCTAGTCATGACTACTGTGCATCCTAAGCTATCCCATAGGATCTACATTTTTCCTCTGCAAAACATGTGCTTTTGCTCCTGCATCAAAATCAATCACAGATCTGGGGCCCCTGAGGGGTACATCTTATCCCTTTTCAGAATACTCAGAAAATGATGGGGGGGATACTGCAGAGAAAGATCACCTTATCCATCTGTTTTACACAGATGTTCTCACAGGGGATGGAGGCCCAATACAACAGAAACACACTGGTGAACTTGGCAAAAAGTCTCCCTATGTGATTCTTCAGGAAGCAACGTTTAGAGAGAGCTGCTTCCCAGAGTAAAGCTACAGTGACAAATTAAACAGGAGATGGACATCTCTGAGGTAAGGTTTTCACACTTACCCTCAACCACAAAAGAAAACATAGATCATCTCATCTGAAATTTTCTGTGGCAACTCACCTGATCTGATTGAGATGGTCCCTCCTTTACCATAAAGTGCCATTTCAGATTAAGAAGCAAAGAGACCATACACACTTCTCCCTTGAAAGGGTGATATCCTTAAACCAGCAAATGTTGGTCTTAACATTTAGGTCTGGCAGAGCATTTACTGAAGAAACAATATTGAAATGGTGAAATAAGTACTTAGGCAGAGGGGAAAAAAATTACATGGCATAAACGGGTCCAAATTCTGTCTCATGCACTTTATTCCAGAAGGCTGTACAGTGTCCAGTGCCCCATGGTGTCCCTGTAGGAGTGTGGTTGTCAGTAAGACTGACATTTCTTGCAACTAGAGGAAGGGCTACTTCTGCAGCATTCAACAAGGACACAACGTCTCCCACACAGCGTCTGCAGCCTGTAGTCAATGCAGTCTGCAGTCAATGATGTCCCATCGCAAAACCTTATGAGAGATCCACTTACATGGAGGAATAAATTCACATCAGTGTGCTCTGCTTGGCCTCTTCTGCACATCTATATGGTGTCTCTGAACATGTTTTTACACTGTTATTTCCAGGCAGTGAACCACACTCCTGGTTTTCAATAAGGCGGGCAATTAGTGGCATGCTTCATTCTCCTCTTGGTCAGCACAAGGATTCAGGAAGGTGTTTTTTTCCTGTCATTTGCTTTCTACAAGCAAAATCATCCAAGAGTCTCTCCATCACTTTCAGGGAACTGTTACAGAAAAAATGGTGCCTGGCAGGTGGATCTAATCTCTATACTATGTCATTTATTTTGTATTTTGGAAGCATTTCTGAATCAATTTATAAAGTATTTGGTGCAGTGTGCTGTATGACACAATGTTATATTGGTTCTGTTATTCAAGTTATAACATTTGCTATAATGTAATAAATTATATAAGAATAAATAATCTACTGGAGTCTACTGATGGCAGCATGCAGGGAAGGCCCTTCACCACATAAAATGTGGCAACTGTTATCGTTAAGTCTGCAAGGAATTTCTCTTTTAAGAAAAGTTTTCTAAATGGTAATAACTTTCTAAAATGTTCCCCATTTTTGGTTGTAGATTTGGCTGTTCAGCTGGTGATTTTTTGAAAGTTTGAACAAAAACGGCTTAGCTGCTAATAGCTGAAATATACATAAAAATATTACTCTTTTAAAAATGCAGCCTTTGGTAAAAATAGAATCACAGCTGACATGACTCTGGTACAAACACTGTGTTTGGAAAGGAAATAGTCCTCACCAAGGGGTGTGAACAGTCTCATTCCAAACAAAATGGTTTTGATTTGTCTGAGGTTTAAAAAAAATAATGCTCAGGACCTGATCTGAAGTCCATTGACGTCAAAAGAAAGATTCATAGTGCCTTCAATGGGCTTGGGATCAAGTGTGAATGGAGCACAGCACGGGCAGCTGTTTGAGGCCATTGCATCAATGTGATCCACTTAGCATCTGATTCCTAGAATGAGTTTTAACTTTGCTTCTGGTTTTGGGATAGTGTGTACAATTGGCATATCCAAAAGTAACAGCAGGTGGAAAATCACCGATTAATAATTTTTTGTCCCTGCATTAAGAGTTCCATCTCAAAATGAAGACTTGGTGACAAATTCTGTTACACTAACAGCAGAGTGGAATTTCAAGGTCATTTCAGACTCTTACTGATGCCTTGGCCAATTCCAGATTATTAATTTTCATAGAATCTGCCACCTGAGATTTCAGTTGGGCAAAACTTTTGAGCAGAAAAAGCCTGTTGAACTGGAC
Organism: Netta rufina; assembly: GCF_964035555.1. Classification (NCBI taxonomy): domain Eukaryota; kingdom Metazoa; phylum Chordata; class Aves; order Anseriformes; family Anatidae; genus Netta; species Netta rufina. The sequence goes on along the minus strand of NC_140132.1, from coordinate 905,314 downwards.
TCTGTGGTACATTCTGTAGTTCTATGTTTTGGTGAGGTGAGCTGAAAAGAGGAGTTTCCCACAGGAGGGCCAAAGACACATTAAGGTTATTACACTTTGAGTGACTACGAATGTATGAGGTGGTAGATCAGATATATAGGCATTCGATTAAGAAAAAAGATTTATACACTCAGACTTGAACAACTTCCTTTACTGCCTATTAATGAGCGTAACTGATGCTTTGTTGTGAATATTCAATCCTCAGCATACTGTGTTGATGCAAATTAATAAAATTACAGATATTCTCTGCTAGCCAAATGTGAGTAAAATAGGCTGCAGAAATATCTGTTTGGCTATATATTTTAGTATCTAAATGTTTTTCAGGTGGAGAAGTGTCAAAGCACTGGAATCTCCACCTGGGATAAAGCTGTGTCTTAAGTACAAGAATTTCCTTAGAAAAAAGACCATGTTAGCCTGATGAGAATGGACATACAGGCAGAGAACAGACGGTTGCTTGAGATCCAACAAGATTTTTTCCACACTATAATGTGGTCTGAGGTTGGTACATATCTGTGTTGAGGTTCATCAGCCAGTTAGCTGCTTTAGTTGACTTGTGAGGCTGGAAGCTGGGCTGGAGGGACAGTAAGCCAAGAGCAGGAAACTATGATTCTCCAAGATGGAGAAAATGTTTCTTACACTGAGTATATCTTGTCAGAGAAGGGATAACATTAGAAAGAGAAAAAACCTTCACCACATCCCATTGCAATTACTATTTTTTCAAATTAACTGTCTAAACTGTTTAGCTTCCTTTAAAATCTGTATAGTGCATTGGCACCAACAATGATCACACCTAACCAGCTGTTGGAATGAATGTGCTATGTTTCTCTTAAATAAAATAAACATTATCTAACTGACCAGAAAGACAAATAGAATATTTTCATTTATTACTAATCAATCCTTGATGTCTTAAAAGCAGCAGTTAAAATTCTGGATTAATTACTGGTGATGTTGAAGCATAAAAGTAATAAAATTTAGTACTACTGGACAATTGTTCATTTTGAATCCAATAATGATTTCCAATAATGATTTGTTTAATTATTTTGAATTCTAATGCTGAAATATTTGACTGTACTGAGGATAAAAAATAAATAAATAAAAAATGTATCTGCAGAGGAATATAGATCTAAGCTATCAAAAGTCACTAAGTGTATATTTCTTATATTACTAGACTTGCCAATCTCATTGTTTGAATAAATACTTCTTGCAAAGCATACTTTTATAATATTTTCTTAATCCTGACTGCTTATTTTATTTTCTTTTTCTACAAATGTAGAATCTCTAGAAAGGACCTTGGCTCTACACTTTTTCCAGATCAAACATACATAATTAAATGTGTTTTCTTGCATAGTACTAGTGATCAGATTCTTATGAAACAAACACCTGCTGGTGGGGAAAGAACACTCAACAGCAGAATTTTCAGAATTGTTTCCTTCTATTCTTCTATTTTCTTTACTTTATTCACGTCTTAATAACTGACCTGCTTTCTCTTGGACTAATGGTAACAATAATATATTACAATGTTTAGTATGATTTAAAAGTTTTTGCTTCTAGACATTCCCTGCTAACAGTTTCCTCTAAGTGGATGCAATCTACTGACCTGTGTTGGATTGTGAGCTGAGAGTGATATATTCAGGACTATAGTCACATCTTGTTACGCAGATATGCAAAGTTTACGTCACAAGTTCTACTTGAACTGCATCATAAAATGTACAATTGTTCCAGACACAATAACCAATTTAAAATTGAAAGTTAATTCATTACATTAGTAATATCATTTTGCCTATGGGATCATTTGTCAATGTTGCCATAAAAGACTAATGATTTGATAACTGAAGAGAATTTATTATAGTAGCAATTTGTATTATTATACTATAAATAAGAGTGTGTTGTCATTTCTATAATAAATCTGATTTTCAGTGGACTATTATTAAGTCATAAAAAATCACCTTGGGCTGAATTAGATCTATTGGATGTACAATAATAATAATACATTAACAAAATGTACATTTAATCCAGTGAGTAATATGGCCTTGAAAAAACCTTAAATGTGAATTAAATTAATCACAGGCATTATTTAAATAAAGATTGGAATATGCCCTTCAGATACTGTCTATACTTTAAAACAGAGGTCTAAGAGTCTGATGCTGATCTTATTTGCACTGAGTAAATCATATGTAACTTCACTAGTGTCAGCAGACCTACTCTAGGGAAAAATGATCCCTGATGAAAAATATCAAGAACAAAATCAGCCGCTGGATATAGAATTATTCAAAATCAGTTGTGTAGGACGGGCTCAGGTAAGACGTAAGAAGTTGTCAAGCATTGTACACACTGTCAGACTTTAAAAGACCTGTTAGAGAATAAAAACGAAAACTATACCTAGGGAATGACACTTGGCAATTTCTGTTTAACCTTGGCCAGGTTGTATCCATACTCTGAATAGTTACCATTGACGATAAGGATGTCAGTGTCTCTTCTCCCTGGGCATGCAGGAATTGGCCAGGAGCGCATCCTCCTGGTGCCCCCTAGGTGTGAGTCCCCGCAAAACGTATAAGGTGGTGTCGGAAGAAGATGGGCCTACAGAGATGATGAGCAACATCAATGCAGGTGGTGCACAGCATTTGCATTTTACTTACATGCTGTGGTGCACTGGGGGCATTGTGTCTCTCTAAGGTATAATCCCTTCCATAGTTCCCCTCAGAGTGGTACGAATCCACAGCACCCTTTAATTAAAACTGTGCCTAGAAGGCACAACTGAGCCTTTAGTATTGCCACAGGCTTTACATATACCTTTACTTGCAAATTGCAGATAAAAGTAGTTAATTTAAGTACAAACCACCTCTTTTTAAAAAGAAAGACCTTGATTTACACATGGAAGAGAAAGTAATTATGTTTCACAAATGTCACAGCTTGTAAAGAATATTTGATAATAATTAATCATTAAGATAGAAAAAAAATTAAAAAGGCAATTGAAGTCAGTTTGGAGCTGAGGTCAAAACCTTAACCTCTTCAAGGAAATTTTACTTCTCTTCTCTTCTCTTCTCTTCTCTTCTCTTCTCTTCTCTTCTCTTCTCTTCTCTTCTCTTCTCTTCTCTTCTCTTCTCTTCTCTTCTCTTCTCTTCTCTTCTCTTCTCTTCTCTTCTATCCTATCCTATCCTATCCTATCCTATCCTATCCTATCCTATCCTATCCTATCCTATCCTAGTTTTTATACTACATGTATCACTGTAGTATAAAAATTATACTTTCCAGCATACTAAATTAAAAAATATGATTACATTCCATCAACCATTTAATCAACTGTAGTCCTTTAAGTCAATCACAGCTGTGACTGCTCAGTACCTTGCAGGACTGTGAAGCATCCTTCACAATTCTCTAGCCACTGGATTTATTTTTTAATCCAGACTTCCTATCACTTAATTCTCATCATATCACTGAATGAGTGAACCCTAAGTGAATCTAATCCTGACATACCTCTACCCCTCCCTCCATCATCACCATGCCAGTGCTTTGGGTGTCTGTATTTATAAATGGCATTTACCCTCCTAACCACTTTTCTTAGCTACTCCTCTGCAGAATGCAGAAAAGCAGAAGCAGGACGCTCACAACAAGACTGCTGCTTGAATATCCTGCTCATAATCATAGACAGACACCAGGGTGTAAGTGACATTTTTATGCTATGCCAGTGCATATCATGTGTGCCTACACCAATGATCCAAACAGTATGGTATTTCCACTAGTCTGAAGAGTGTCTGCTTAGTTGTTATTCATTTTGTTTGCCCTTTTTTTTTTTTTTTATTCTACATTTTCTTCTCTTTCATCTTGTAGTTACTAGCAAGTTTCAGTCTAAATAGGATTGAGGTCTGAAACACAAAATGTTCTTACTCTGCTATTCGATGTTTTTCATCTTTTAAAACACATATATTCAAAGATGAAAATGTCTTTTTTGGAGTCCACATCAAAAGAATGTTAGAAGTCATCAAAGAAAGTGGAGAGCAGAGCATGTGCTATTCTAAAGTTGGCTTCAATCCTCTAAAAATTAGGGGTCTGATCCTGCTGTCACTGATATCAGTGGGAAAATTTCCACTGACTCCAGCAGGTAAACAATCAGACCCTGTAATATTAAAACACTGACAGACATAGATAAGAGAAATGTGAAGGACATTTTTTAAATATATATTAAAATACCAGTGCACACAACAGAAGCCTAAAATACTCGTGATGATGTTTTCTTAGTTTTCTGAGAGGAGAAAGTGAATTAATCAGACTCTGCACACAGCTCTTTGCCCTTTCTGAGCATCAGGATGCATTTTGTTTCTTTGCTTTTATCACAGAAAAGTTTCAGCTACAATGTTACAACTACACATGCTGAAGATATGTGACATTTCTGAACTTCATTCACTTTCATGGACTTTTAATAAATTCTAGCTGTTGTTTATAGCTTATTACAAACTGTCATATAGCTTAGAATACACAGCAAAGCCAGGTAGGCATGGTTTCCTACAGAGAGGTCTCCTGCCTTCAGCAGATCCTTACCCTAACACCTTCCTCTCTCTCTCAGACCTCCTTTCTCCAATCCCTCTCTTGCTCTAGCTGGGCAAGCACTATGTACTGTGGGCTGGCTGAGCAGTGTCCAACATCCCCAGGCTGGTAGTCCGGAGAGTTTAAACGGGGTTCTGTTATAGCCTTTTCATTCTGTGGGTAGGCCAGCCTTTCTCTCTTCAGACCAAGTGATAATGCACAGTTAGAAACTCCATGCAACTTCATATCTTCGGGATTTCTAATTCTCAGACTGCTGAATTACAAAGTTTAGTACACACAACTTCTTAATTTTTTTTCCCATGGCAACAAGACAGCATGGTTCCAGTCTACCCTCCACATTTGCTCTTCTATTGCAAAAAGTAATTTTGCTTTAAACAAGTTCCTTGGACCAAATTGCTAAAGGTGGGCATTGGATGGTGAAGCCTGGTTTTCCTCCCTGTAACAGCCTACACAAAAGGCCAGTTATGATACCAGTCCAGACACTCAGCAGGATACAGGAATAACTCTCACTCTGCATCTCAGAGGGCAAGGGAGTGTCAAAACTAGGAATCACGCTCTTTCTGTGAATACACATGATCTATGAACACAAGTTGTCCCACCTTAATGGATAGGAAGTTCAAAGTGAACCTGTACCTAGTGGGATTGCAAGCCAGTGCATAGCTGACCATCAGCTGTAGTTGAGACAGTAGTTAATAACTGAGAAACCGCAACTTAGCAAACAAATTAAAAATGAGCATAAGAACAAGGAACAGGAAAATGAGTTTTTGAAAGGTGGGATTTGCCGAATTCCAGGGGCTACTGATTTGACACATTTTTTATCTTAAGCCCCAGATGACTGGGTAAGGTTCAAAACAATGAGGATAGCACATTCATGCAAAATTGTGTAGAAAAAAAATGAAATCAAATGATTTGAGTGCTGCTTCTGACTAGGGAGACTCCATATATTTATAAGGGGAATGATTGAATCTTCCATCAAAAAAAGAAATGATCTCTCATGGCATGCCTGATAATTTAGAGTCTTCTCAGGTTTTTGAATTATGCTACTGTCTGTAGCTGAAAATTTTTTGATAAGCATCACTAAGTGGTCTGGCTTTAAACCAAGCCTGTCATCTAGTGGAGTACTATGCTACTCTAACTTTAACTAGATGACTGGCACACATAAAATAAGGAAACACAAATGTGACACAGCTGCAGCTAGTCTGGCAGAGCTAAAATGCTTAACAGTGTTTTATGCCTGTAATATAAGACTGCTTACTAATGGGAGAATCCTAAGTGCAAAAGAGTGACAATCAGATTGCCTTTGATATAACTGGTTATAAAAATGTTGGAGATTTAGTATTTATGGTGCCTGCAGGTTACAATAAAATGCTTCTTGTGTAATGACTTTAGCAGACATTCAAAATGCTGTATAACTATGGGCAAACTTCACAAATAACTGCCCAAAACATGTGTAGCAGGCTAGGTTTGCAGCAGATAATAGGTTAATGATCAACAGTTTACAGAAGGGCTTGTGACATAACTTAGACATTATAGTGGCGTGTTGTGCAATCCATGTGCCCTTTCTGAATAATATATCTGAGTGTGCCAGGAAAAAAACGGTATATGTATTAAATTTGGTAAATATGAGTCAGTGCAGTAAAATAAATAAATAGTGTATGATCCAAGTGCTTTTGTCAATAATGCATTGTGTCAATAATGCATTATAATGCCACATACTGTACTAAAAATCTAATAAATACAGAATGTCAGCTGGATAACTAAAGCATAAGAATATGTTAAGTTCTTGCACTTGAAGCAAATATAAACAGCCTTATTTGTGCTCTAGGAGTAAAAGATATTCCCCTCAGGAAAAATACATACACTATCACTTATGCTACATTTTAAAAGCAGGTGTTCAGAAAAGAAATTGAGGGATCTGCTCCATTAATTATGATCAGAGGGACTAATATAGGGGAAAAATCAGTTGAGAGAAGAAAAGACAGATGGATAGAAATGTAAACTAGAAATTATTTGTTCAGCCAAGATATATATACACCGGAACCTGTTATGCACTAGGACATTGTACTTGGTGTCTCAGGAAGTATGTCTGCGGAGGTATAACTTGTAGTTGTGATTACAGCACTGCACAGAAAGTGCTAAAATAGCTACCTGATTTAACATGGCATGTCACTGGGATGTTAACAGGCTGTGTTTGGACCTCTTTCTTTGTATCAAACTTAAGAATACTGTGCACAGTTGAGTAAACGCCTATGCACAGGTGTGATCTCCAGGGACAGCATCAATCTGTTGTCCATGAAATGACTGTAGAGGTTTACTGAAACTAATGGTCCAGCCTGGATGCTGATGTAACCTCTACAGCTCACACCAGACTGCACAGAAAAACTGAAGATCAGAAGGACCTTTCCCTGCCTGTACAAACCAAAACTGCATCATTTATTCAAAATACTAATAGCTGGCACAGAACTGTGAGCTGGCAAGGATAAAACAAGGCAAAAATAGCAAGGGTGGCTGCTGGCAACAACAGCAGGTTCCAGCCTGTGGTTCAGCTAGCTGACTTGTTCTTGAAAAGATCATAACTTCACACAGAAATTCTCCCTGATATTTTCTGTAGTGTTATGCAGTGTCACCAGATATATTCAGAACTAGCATAATTTTATTTATTTTTTATTGGGCCTCCACGATAACCTTTGCAAAAACTCATGTTTCCAAACTACGTCAAGATCTTAGGGCTGTGATTGATAATCATTTGTGACTAATCTGATTTAGGAAAGGATGTCACACAATTAGGCTGTTGATCAGCTTGCAGTTTGTGACTGCTAAGCCTCTACAAAGACAGCATTCTCATTTTTATGACCCGATCTTGCAAAGAAGTCCAAGAAGCTGAGGGTCCAATTACTCACAAAAGCATGATCCAGAAACATAAACATTTGAAAAAGTGCAAAATTTTAAGCATTTGAGTAGTTCTATTGACTTCAGCCTACTCTTGTGTTGTATTGGATCAGTCTCAGACTAGAATAAGGTTATCTGTAAGAATGCAACTGTCAAATACTCTGCATACACCTCTCCATTTTGTTCTTTTGCACCCATGTGTAATGAGTTGTGCATCTGTTTGGATACTGGAGTACTAATGTAAAAAAGTGGTGTTTTGCCTTAACTAGAAATAAGTAGCAAATGTATGTTGGGTGTTTCTAAAGGCAAAGCATTCTTTCTCTATGGTTTCTATGTTTACCCAACAATGATGCATTCCCTACATCTAGAATGAAGAAAAAAAAAAAGTAAAAAATGTGATGATTGTGCCTATTTGAACACATAGACATGAATGTATTTTATGTTTAAGCTAAGAATATATTGTAAAACACAGACCAAAACGTGATTACGTGCAAGGATGGGTAACAGTATGTGGCTAAAGTTTAGGCAAGCACATAATTGTATAATGAAATCACTTAAATGTATTGGGAAATGCATTTTCCTTTCACCCTTGGCAAAACTGATCTGCACAGGAAGAACTGGAATTCTATACTGAGGTTTTTACTCCTGTTCCCCCAGCCCTCTTCCTGCCCTTTCTGCTGGGTCTACAGCTTTTACATGTCTCTCCATGACTCTCTTCCTTTTGTCTGCCTCCTCAATGGCTTGAGTCCTAAAGAAATCTTCAGCTTTGAAGACTGGCCTAAAAAATGGTAATTTTCCAGACAAAGGCCAGGTGTTACTTCCGATTCATACAATATGCATCTCTATTATCCTGCAGGTCAGCTCCTGCCGTGCTTGCTCCATGGGTGTTCTGACTGTGTAAGGCCTATGAGATTTGCCCCACATGAGTGAACTGCAGATGGCACTTTCATTTCTCCTGTTTTAGTAGCAGTCAATTTTCCAAACTTTCCTAATATCAAGCTACAAGGTGATTTCTGTGTCAGTGCCTCACAGCTTTCTCACGCCAACTGGAGGAGGAAACATAGTGTCCATCATGAGAAAACGGGGTCAGGAATGAAATCTCCAGCCCCATCAGCAGAGTGACCATCAGCACAGCTCTGACCTGCCCAGGCACTCTGCCGAAGCCAGCTCCTCAGACTATCACTGCTTCCAGGGCTCTGCCACTACAGGGGGCAGAGATTTTGTCTCACTGTGCATTTCCCTTTTGCCTTTAGAGAGACAAAATATCAGTTCCCCACAAAAGAACTTCAGCAGGAGAAGAGGTAGGCCAGGCTTTGCAGAGCAAACTTCCCCGAGCACACCACACCTACCAGGTGCCATGCAGCTCCTGGATCAGTGCATGAACAAAGAGCCTTGCATCAATTCACACAGGCATCCAGACACTTGCCAGGATTTCCTAGCTACTTGTGGAGGCATGGTCATCTGTGTGGATACACCTTCCTAGCAAGGTCAGCCTTTTCAAGCAATGAGTTTTGGATCATTGTTTGCTCTCAGGACAGATTATTTTTATCTATTTCCACAATCAGGCTAAGATAAAAAGGAAAAACAACCCACCCTTTGTAAATATGCTGCATCCAAACCAAACTAACCCATTTGGTTTCTGCCAGAAAACAGTCAAGTTTCAGTTTCTAAATAAACCGCTTCTGAAATCATCACTCTGGAATTGCTCCCTCTCCTGCACCATAATTGTGTGTCTTGGATGGAGACAGGAATCATGTTAGAAAGGAACACTATCTGCAGCCATTTCTCTGTAGTTAAAATCCTTTTTTTTTTTTTTTTTTTTTTTAAAGGATTTGAATGTTGCTAAAATTCCCAGAAGTTAGACACTGAGATGCAATCCAGAACTTTTGAATTATTGTTAAACCTAATTCAGCCATTCACTTTTATGTCTGTGGTGATAATTAGGAATGGATACCCCTTGTGCTGATGATAATGATAGTGTTATCTCTGAATTTGGTAACATAAAAGAATATTTTTAAAAGGCAAGTAAACGGCGCTGCGTGTGCGGGGAGTCTATGCTCCACCAACATGCACACACGAACATCAAACATTCTAAATATACAGAACATTGCTTTACATACTATACCCAAGTATGCCTATACATACGTACAATCAGGAAAGGTAACAAACAATACTTTAAGTTCCATAACTTACTAAAATCGAGTACGCCTATACATATGCACATTCAGAAAAGGTAACAAACAATCCTTTAAGTTCCATGACTTAACAGTCTCCATTTTCCATTCCTTTTCTTGATTACAAACAACAGTCTCCACTTCCCATTCCTTTTCTTCAGGCCTTATGTATCCCGTTCTTCCCGGATCGAAGAAAAGCATATCCATCTCCTTTTCAAGGCCAATAGGGCCTGAGTCAAAAGGCACGTTCAGGTCAACAGGGGGCGTAACAGCAAAAGCCTTCGATGGCTGTAGCAGCAGAGGGGCCCATGGCATAGCAGTCGGATCAGTAAAGGAGCCCGCAGCTCCCTCACTATCTGGCAAACCACACGTTTGTGATTGTGGCTCCACATGGCTCTTTAAGGCCTCAGAGATTGCTCGCCAGGTGCCGAGCAATCCCACTGCAACCTTGTCGTTTTTAGTTGCAGGGTCCCACACCTTGACCTCAGTTTGGTCCCATATTTCAGGTTCATAAACTGTCCAATTGTTAATAAGGAGAATAAGCTGTAAGATTACCAGGACAGTCTTTGCTCCTAAGGACAGATTCCCCATAATGCACAACTGCTTACCAGCGAGAGGCAGTTGTGTGCACAGGTCTGCTTCTCTCACCTGGAGCTTCTCTCCAGCTCCAGTGTGCCAATTTCCAGCAACTTTCTGTACGAGCTTCTCTGAGCAGTTTGCTGAGTCTGGCCGAACATATCTTCATGAGGCAATCAATGTGCCTGCTCCTGTCCTGGTCTCCATTCTCCCAGACTGTTCCTCTTCACTTCTTTTTCCTGCTTCTTTATTGATGTAACTTCATCGTGTTGCCTTTTTCTTTTTTTCTTCTTTCTTCTCCTTTCTTGAGGGCAGGCTCCCCTCTTATACCCTTCTTTCCACAGCAGTTCTTTTCAAAACAACTTTTCATTGGTAACAACAACAGCAAACACCCAGAAACATCCATGCCTTAACAGCTGGAGAACAAGAGAACCAGCTGGGGAACAAGAAACCCCAGACTGCATGGAGTCTCCTGAATCACCCTTCTTTGTTCCCTCTAAACTCTTTTACATTCCTGATGGCCTCGTCATTAAGAGTCTAATGTTATCTCAACCACGGGGCTTTCCAACCTCCATGGCCACATTCCCAAATCTCCCCCTTTTTTATTAATATCAACCATTTTCTCGACACAAATTAACACTCCATATATAACAATAGAAAGCCTTAAGCGATAGGTAGATCAGGCCCAGGCTAGCTTACAGTAATATGTTATTTAATTTAAATGTCTTATTACACAACAGATGAATCTACAACACTATGTGATTGTGTCCAATGGAAAGCTTGAATCATGATTTCTACCTGACATATCTAGAATAGGCTTAAAATTGTACATTACCATTCCTTAATTTTTAATTTGTTTTTATATTTTTTTATTATATAGTTTAACCATGTAAGTACAGTGAAACGTATCATGTTATCTAAAGGCTGAATAATAAAAGAAAAATAAAATGAAAGTGAAGAAAAGAAGTTTTAAAACAAGATTGAAACGTCAGAAATAAATAACTCATTCCATTAGAAAGAAAAAGCAAGAAACCTAATTATGCAGAAAGCCGCCCGACACCAGCCATGTGTAGTGGGTTTACGTGGCAAGGTTTTGGTAGCAGGGGGCCATAGGGGTGGTTTCTGTGAGAAGGATCTAGAAGCTGCCCCATGTTTGGTAAGGGCCCCACTGCTGACCAGAGGCAAGCCAATAAGCGATGTTGTTTTGTGCCTCTGTGAGAGCATATTTAAGACAGGGAAAATAAAGGTGCACCACACAGCAGCTGGGAGAGTGAGAGGAGTGAGGAATGGCCTTGCAGGCACCAAGGTCAGTGAAGAAGGAGGGGGAGAGGTGCTCCAGGCGCTGGAGCAGAAGTCCCCTGCGGCCTGTGGTGAGGACCATGGTGAAGCAGGATGTACCCCTGCAGCCCATGGAGTACCACGGTGGAGCAGGGTTCCACACTGCAGCCTGTGGAGGAGACCACAGTGGAGCAGGTGGCGCTGCACCGATGGAGGCTGCCACCTGTGGAAGACCCCTGCCGGAGCAGATTCCAGGCCAGACCTGTAGACCGTGGAGAGGAGACCACACAGGAGCAGGTGACCTGGCAGGAGCTGCTGCCCATGGGGGAGCCAGGTTGGAGCAGTTTGCTTCTGAGGGATGGACCCTGTGGTATGGACCCATATCTGGAGCAGTTCTGGAAGAGCTGCTGCCTGTGGGAAGCCCATGCTGGATCAGTTCATCAATGACTGTATCCCGTGGGTGGACCCCACAGCACAGGGGACGAGAGTGACCAAGAAGGTGCGGCAGAGAAGCGCTATAGACTGACCATAACCCCCATTCCCCCGTTCCCCTGCGCCGCTCGGGGGAAGGAGGTGGAAGAGGGTGGATGGGGGGGAAGGTGCTTTTGGTTTCTTTCCTTTGTTTCTCACTTGTCTAGCTTGTTAGTAATAAGCAATAAATCTTACTATCTCCCTATGCCGAGTCTGTTTTGCCCGTTACAATAATTACTGCGTGATTTTCTCGTCCTTATCTCAACCTTTGAGCCCTTTTCACATATTTTCTCCCCATTCCTCTTTGAGGAGGGGGAGTGAGAGAGCGGCTGTGGTGGAGCTCGGCTGCCCACTCAAGCGGAACCATGACACCATGTTATGGAGAGGATTAAGGCAAGACAAGAAAGGTGATGAAGTAAAATGAGTAATGAGGACTCTGTGGTTACACAAACTCAGTAGACATGGTGGGTTTCACATTTGTGACAGTAACAGTGACTGGGTTCAGAAAATAAATGGAAGCTAAAGGTTGTAATTAAACTTAAAACCCTACAAGGTCATGCTTCATATGTGAGACAATTGCTTTGCACTGCTCTGAATGCAGCTACTCACAGTTTTTGCTGAAGGGATTGAAGTGAGATGAGCAGCAGAGCCCAGGAGAACAATCCACAAGTTCGTAGTTTGATGCAACACTTGGATTGTCACACCTTTAAGCCTGCATTTGGATTGCATTGCAGTTGAGGAAGCTAGCATGTTCCCTTACATGAAAGTGCTGATCAGAACAGGAATGGACTTAATGGTCTTGAATGCTCTCCTGTGTTTCAAGTTTATAGCACTGAAAATGAGGATGATATCAGGCCTGTAGTTACAAGGTTTTGAACATCTAAGCACTATTTCACAACTTTTTTTTTTTTTTTTTCCTGTCCAAAGTGAGTTTTTATAGTTTAGCCATTCATCTCATGAAGTGGGAATTTAACATGTCAATGTTGACAGACTGTTAACTATAGCAGCAATGATGAAGCTTCTATAATATTGACCTTTCAAAAAATAAAACTGCAATAATGATGTTGTTTCCATTAGACCTTTCAGATCACTTACAAATTATCTGGATCTCCTACTGTTTATTTGTTTTTACTTTAGATTGTTGCCCCAAGCATTTAAATAATTATAATAAAATAATAATAGAATTAAGATTAGATAAATTAAGTGGAAACAAAACTGAATACATTTTCCATGACAGCTGGCAAGTCCCATTCTGTGACTGCTCAGAAACAAAACTGGAATTTTTATGACAGTAGACAATAAGGCGATCATGTACAGGATGTAACCCAATGCTCAAGAGGAGCAGTGTGCAAGTGACACCAACAAAAACAAATTTGATTCATTTATGTACTGTTAATTACCATAACTTACATAATCATGGACATCTGTTCTCCCTTTTTCATACATGTATGTATACGCAGATAATTACCACTATCTATTGGTAAGAAGAGCAAAAAGCACACTATAGTGATAGATGGGGTATAACATACAGGTGTATATATGTATGTATACATATTTCATATGTATATATACACTCATATATACACATCTGTCTGATTTATCCTTGAAACACTTTGCATGTCATTTTTTATTTCCTAAGCTTCAAATCCAAACAATAAGTAGGTGTGCTTACGTGGGTGAAGGGGCATTTTACAGAAGAGTAAATCATTTATAATTAATCAAAATAAATTAATCTAGGAATGCAATATCTATTGTCATGATTCTTCTGAACCACTGTTTTAAAGAATTATTTTCAGCCATAGCGACAAGAATTATTGTCTTTAGTCAGTTGCACTGTTTCAAGAGAAACATCCATTTTTTTATTGTTATTTAATTAAAAAAGAAAAGTAACTGATACACAAATTACTGTTCTTAACATATAGTCTTTTTTTTCTGTTGAGACTTGAGCACTTAAGGCTGATTTTTGTCCCTGTGAAACATTTTCTGATTTTCCCTTCTCATTTTCTATATTTTTGGAACTTTAAGAAAATGTCAAGAAAGTTAGGTTACATTTCATGAAATTCATTTGCTTGAAATGTCTGTCATTTCAGCATTTATTTTTGTACCTACAGTCATATACCTTCTCTATACAGATTAAGGATTTTTTAAAAGCATAGCTCTATTTAAGTAATATTTTTTCAAAAATAAATGGAAATACCCACATAATTAAGGTTAATAAACATTCTTTTCTTAGAGCACAAGAGCTCTCCATCCCTATTGCAAGGCCAGCTCCAAATCCATCTTTACACCTGAGCAAGATACAGACTATAAAAATTCTGCATTTGTTTTCAATCTTTTGTTCTGACTCATATCACCTAGTACCAGACATTACAAAGAAAAAAAAACAAACAAACACACAAAACAACAACAAAAAACCTACACTGTGCAGCTGTATCATAACCTACTGAACTTTTCTTCTCTATTAGCCAATTAACCAGAAGATTAGCTTGCATCCCGAGACTTGGCAATTCTTTTTTTCTTTTTCTAATGTGTATCTGCTTTTAATCTCTAGTGTACTAATTCAGTAATATACTCATTTGAAAGCTGTGAAACTATTTACATACTGTATTTTTGTCACAATTCTTTGGAGAGAAGAAAACTCAAAGGACCACCACTCAGCAAGTTGAATCATCAGTCCACAGTCTCACTGTGCTCATAGAATTAAGGGACAAATTCTCTGCTGTTATATACTTGGTCCATGAGGAGGCTGATGATAAAAGGGAGTAGGGAATGATTGGAAAATAATGGCATACTTTACCAGTTCCAAGGAAGAGGTCCTTTGTTTTAAAACAGTAAATTGTTGCTCTGGCTTGACATCTGGCATCAAGAGTATGGTATACAGACATATGGCATTATTTGAGATGATCCTGAGGTCTCTAATAGCCAAAGAAGATGCACAGACATAGACACATAGATATAGGCAAAGATATAGAAGAAATATATATAGATATATTTTTGCACATTTTATTTTCTCTACTGTTTCTGCTGACTAAAGCAAAGGAGGCTGAACTTGGTTCATTAATCCCTGTCCCACAGCTTCGGGGAAGTGGAGGGCTTTGATTTTATTTCTAAGTTGTCTTTCCCACTGTGGAACAAAACAAAACAAAACAAAACAAAACAAAACAAAACAAAACAAACAAACAAAAAGCCTTGAAATTAATTTACTGAGTCATGAAGACTCCCTCTTTCAACAACCCCCAACTGAAAGCATGCTAAGTTAAGAGCTGGTACAGCAACGAAATAAAATATGACTGGATATAAGTTAGTCTCTTTGACCTGATTGAAACTAATGCTCTGATATATCCTGTATACTGCAGACTTTACACCCACTGAAATCCAGATTAATTCCAGGGAAATCAGTGTCACTTTAGGGTGACTGAAACAGGTATTTTTTTTCTAATATAACTCATGCCAAGTAATATTGGTACTAAGTATGGTACAAGACCAAGTCTTTTAAATGCCGTGTCTCCTAAGAACATTTTTTCTGAATAACAATGTTTTATCTTTTCCTTCAAATTTGCTACATTTGAAATATTTTTTCCTAGCACCTGCTTAATCTTTTGTTCCATAGATAATTTCTCATTACCCAGGTGTCCTCTTAGGGACCCACAGAAAGATTGGGCCTAGTTTAAGCGTGAAATAATCCTGTTGCTTCTATCTGAGAATGAATGAGCCCAGGATTAGATCAGATAAAACACACTTGAGATAAAATGCACAAGGTGGATTATATGAGAAAAGAGGATTTAGTGAAGAACATATCCACAACTTTTTGTTAACATAGAGAATGGTAGCTTTTGTAAGCAACATTTATGGAAACTCAACTGGAGGTTTGAAAGCTATGTCTTTTGTTGTACATTTCTCTGCATACATTTGCTTTGTAGTTGGTAGCTTTAACTTTGGAAGCCATGCTGGGCCTTGACTCATGCTCATTTTGTTTAATGAAAAGCTAAGGATGTACTTTTACTCATACATTCTTGTTTTGTTTTCTTTGAAGTTTATTAAGCTATCCAGTAAGATGAGAGGTTCATTAGGTTGTTATTATCATGGCTACAAATTAAGCATCTGTTCCCTGGGGAGTTATAAGCTTCAAGTGGATGTCAGAGACATACTTATTACAATATTTACTTAATTACCAAGTTACTGCTTCTTGTCATATAAAATACAAACATGGACTCTGCTGTCCATATTAGACACATACTCTTCACCTGCTGAATGGTTAAGATACACTCATTCCATTTAGCACTCTTTTAAAATATGCAACAAAATTTTTGTCATGTGATCATATAAACAGGTAAACCAAGAAAAATTAAGGACAAAATTGAATTTAATATATTATCAATAGCATTACCATTGACTTTGGGCTTACATGTCAGGATGTTGGTAGTTTCCAATAGCAACAAAAGCACACACAAATTAGGTAACCATAATTAGCCAAAGCACCTCAAAAGTCAACAGGTAAGGGTGTGTTGTCAAGTAGCTGGTTGAAGATCATTGGAGTTAAGAGCTCTCCTAAAAGCAGTTCAGATGTAATGCTAATGATCTGTAATAAAATCAGGCTTTTCAAGGCACATATCTTTTATGAAAACTCAAGGAATTTCACATAAGAGGTACATGTGTCATCACAAATGTCTGAAAGTCACTCTTCATCATCATTTTGTTGTTGTTGTTTTTTCCCTCCTCTTTAGTGCTTTAATTATCTAATGCTGTAAATTATAGAATTACCAGATCTTCCCCTGTCAAGTTTTCTGAAGATGTCAAGCCATGTAAAACTGAAAATGTTATTTCCTCTTCTCAGATATGACTTGTGAGAACAGATATGGCTGTTGGGAGGATGTCAACACAACAGAACAATGTCTGCATTTTTGAGAAATTTGTGTCAATTTTTAATTCAGAAGTTGCATTTGGACTTTATAGGTTATTGACTGTGAAACTCATCATTTGCATGCTATCTATCATATACCTCACTGAATACCTCACTGAAAACCTTCATTGTTTTTGTATCTTATAGGCATAAATCTCACTACCAGTAATGTAATTTGATATGGTCCATTCTAGCAGCCCTTTTCCCTGTAAAAAAACAAACAAACAAACAAACAAACCAAAAAAAAACTATAATTATTTACCTTTCATGAATCCTGCCCTGGAGAGGCCCATCTCTTCCCCAGCTATGGAATGAATACAAGCTTCTAACTCCAGGTCCATTGAACCATAGCATATGATTAGCTTTCATGGCTTCCAGAAATTCCAGTTCATGTATAGACAGCAAACATAAAAAAAAAATGACTTATGCAAGTTTAAAGAAATAAATAATACTTAAACCTCAATTTTGAGTCTTTTCTGGTTCTCCCACCTGAATGAAAGGCCTACTTGATGAGCTAATCACCCACCAATGAACAGGACTTCTAAAATAAAAAATGTGTTTTTTTTTTTTAACTGTCAACACAAAAATATTTAAGCTTAATAAAAAGCTTTTTCCCACCCTGGACGAGTCAAGAAAACTCTCATTTGTTTTGGTATACCCATATAAACCACTTTGAAGTAAAATATGAGCATTTGCTCTCCAGTATAAAAGAAAGGATAAAAGAAAAGTGAAAAAAGTGAAAATGCCTCTCGTATAGAAAATATAAAAATAAATATTTTCCCAGGAAACTATGCATACTAAGCAAAAAACCCAATGCTAAAGTCCTCGCTGTGCATTCCTGCTAGATTTGCATTACCTAGCAAAGGATATTGAGGACTTTTCCTAAAAAAATAAAAAGTAATATCAATATCTGAAGATATGATATCAATATTTCAAAGACCTCTGAATCCCAGTTAGGTCAGTTGAAGCCATCATCATAAAAACAAAAAAACAAAGCAGAAACCCAGTCTTAATCTTTCTAGTGCTTTAACTTGATCTTTTAAAAATCTCATATTCTTCAAGAAGATGCACTAAATCTTCGTTTATTATTCAGTTCTAAAAAACAAAGATAAAAAACATTTACAAAAGTTCCTTATAAAAACTCTAAAAATTATCAATAAATTAATTACTTTTCAAGAGAACTAATCTGAAAAAGTTTAAATTAACTGATTAATTTCCATCTTGGCATCTTACATTAATTAAAAGCCCAAACAAACAAAAAAACACATGCCAAAACCCACAAAACAATGTTATTTGTCATTTCAGCCATCAGCAACTACATTCTAATTTTGCATAGGGACAGACACACATGAAGTTCTTTACTGTTACATAGATGTCAATAAAATATGACTCTTACTCACTCATAAGTGTCCAGAGTTTCTAAAATGTACCAGAATACCGGGAAACAAAATGTTTTATGTAATCCAGTAACAATTATTGCAAAATAATAATTAAAATTTCTTCTAGAATGTTTTGAAATAGGTTTGTGATTAAAAGTAATCCTCTATAATTATACCCACAGAGCTGTTTAAGGTTTTTATCACTGCTAATGAAAATATGGTCATAGCTTCTATGAAAAGTATATTTCTCAATATGATGTGCTGTAAACAACATGTCTTTAGGCTAGTTTTGACCTTTAACCAATGGGAAAGGTCTGTCTAGTTGATCTCATCTAACTACACAGCAGGTATAAGGAATTAAACCAATTTAGGTTGAGCCTTGGTACAATATATAGTTTCAGACTATGTTTTCCAAAAGGAAATGCTTAATAAGCTTGTAATCCACTATTATATTTATCTAGTCAAAGAGGTAAATAAAATAAAATTAAATAATAATAATAATAGTAATAATAATCTGAGCTGTGTTCAACAGAGAGGAATCACAAGTGAAAATCTATGATACCATGTTGTTTGTAAAAGTTGGTGAGGAAGGCAGTTATGAGCAAATTAAAAGTAAACAATCCACTATGGACCTACGCTGTGTCAGATCACTTGTAAGATCACACAAGAAAAGTAAAACATTAAATAGCTGGCTCCAGCAGCCTTCACACATTTGCCTGAGTTTCAAGGGGAATAATGTTTTTCACTGGGGAGGCAGTGAAAGAGCTTGAGAATAAATAAAAGCTTTAAAAATAAGGCTTTTTTTGGTCTTTTTTCTTTTCCTTTTTCCTTTTTACTGGACAAAATGTCCACCATACAGCTAAATAAAAACATCATACGATGGGTGAGCAATTGGCTAACGGGCAGGGCCCAAAGGGTTATGGTAAATGGGGCTGCGTCAGGCTGGCGGGCGGTCACCAGTGGGGTCCCTCAAGGCTCCATTTTAGGGCCGGTACTTTTCAATATTTTTATAAACGATCTGGATGTAGGAATAGAGGGTATTTTGAGCAAGTTTGCTGATGACACCAAACTTGGAGGAGTTGTGGACTCAAATGAGGGCGTAAAGGCCTTACAGAGGGATCTGGACAGGTTGGAGAGCTGGGTGATCACCAACCGCATGAAGTTCAATAAGAGCAAGTGCCGGGTCCTGCACCTGGGACGGGGAAACCCTGGCTGCATGTACAGACTGGGCGATGAGACGCTGGAGAGCAGCCTAGTAGAGAGGGATCTGGGGGTCGTGGTAGACAGCAAGTTGAATATGAGCCAGCAGCGTGCCCTGGCAGCCAGGAGGGCCAACCGTGTCCTGGGGTGCATCAAGCACGGCATCGCTAGTAGGTCAAGGGAGGTGATTGTCCCGCTCTACTCTGCGCTGGTGCGGCCTCACCTCGAGTACTGTGTGCAGTTCTGGGCACCACAGTATAAAAAGGACATGAAACTGTCGGAGAGTGTCCAGAGGAGCGCTACGAAGATGGTGAAAGGCCTTGAGGGGAAGACGTACGAGGAACGGCTGAGGTCACTGGGCCTGTTCAGCCTGGAGAAGAGGAGGCTGAGGGGAGACCTCATCACAGTCTACAACTTCCTCGTAAGGGGGTGTCGAGAGGCAGGAGACCTTTTCTCCATTAACACTAGTGACAGGACCCGCGGGAACGGGGTTAAGCTGAGGCAGGGGAAATTTAGGCTGGACGTCAGGAGGGGGTTCTTCACCGAGAGGGTGGTCGCACACTGGAACAGGCTCCCCAGGGAAGTGGTCACTGCACCGAGCCTGTCTGAATTTAAGAAGAGATTGGACTGTGAACTTAGGCACATGGTCTGAACTTTTGGGTAGACCTGTGCGGTGTCAAGAGTTGGACTTGATGATCCTTAAGGGTCCCTTCCAACTCAGGATATTCTATGATTCTATGATTCTATGATTTTTTTTTTCTTTTTTTTTTTTTTTCCTAACATTAATTAGGTCCTTAAAAACACGAGTATAATCTAAGTGGACAACTTTGTTTTTGATAAAGATATAGGTCCCAAACTCGCCATTCTGGCTCTGTTCCCTTGCTGAGATGGAGCCAGATGTTTCTTCTGGGCAGGGGCACTTCTTGAAGTTCTGGACAATATGGTGGCACCAGATGTTCCTGAGATTTCATGAGAATAAACTGGTTACTTGCCTTAAATCCATGTAAATCTTACCATGCCAGAAATCATCAGGCACAAGGGGGCAAGTTCAGCATGAATTTGATCCAGAGGGGTCATTTACTTCAAGTGTTCAAACCTAATCTACATACATATTCAACTGTTATTTATTAAAAAGGTACAAGGTCAAATTCAAGCCACAAATCTCAAAAATTTGTGGTTCAGGGTGTAGTTTTATTCCTCCAAAACCAAAGTTTGCAGACACCCTAGATTCTCTGTCTGGTGCAATATGGGATGACCACAGGCCGCACCAAGCAAAGGCAAGATGATGACGGTTACCCTTGAAAGTACATCTGGAATAGGGTATGGAGGTCGTTAACACTGCTTCTGTTTCAATGATGTTCATATAATCAAAGTTGAAAGAAACCTTGAATTTTGCATAGTTTTGACCAATTTTGCTTATCAAAGACAACAACTGAAAAATTTCCCTGCCACCTCTGACTATTTCCTGCTTCTGAAATTTGAAATTTTAATTGGGTAAAAATAGCCTTAGGCAGCCTAAACATTTGTATGGAACTATTTATATTTTTACATTTTTAGGGGATTACCTATTAATGCCATTATTTATTGGTGTACACCTTTAAAGAATACTCAAATGCTTAAAACTGGAAATGAAGCATAATGCAAGGCACTACAGAGCAGATGCCAAGCTTGAAGTGCTCTTAGGAATACATATACCACATTTTAATTTCAACTCCTATTATTATACTAACTAGTCACAAAATGGCTTCCTATTTATGCAATATGTTATCTGTAATGTCACTTAAATTGAATAGATGAGTGCCTTCTAATAATGTATGTTTACTTCATGAACTTGTGGGCAATTACATTGTAATTATGTCTTTTGTAGGTCCTTTTTTGCTGACACATAGTGCACCAGTGCATTTTAAGTGTAATTGCAGTTCTTCCTACCATTTAGGAAAGCTGAACATTGTTAAAGGTTTGTAAATTACCTACACTTAGACCATAGGCAACTAGGCAAATTAAATGGCAATGTCAGTAATATTACAATGTAAATTGGTGCCAAGCATAAGCCAAGGTAAAAGATTTTTTATAGAACAATGTTTATGTAGCACCTCAAAAACTGCAACAGAAAGCACATACTCCCAAACTTGCAAAAGTGTATATTTCTGATACCTGAAAAACACACACAGCATACAGTCTAAATGGCTATCGACTACCTGAAGAACTGAATGTACACATGTGTGTGAATGTACACACATATATTTTGTCCAACAGGGCTACACAGTCATCCAATAGAAGTGAAAGGTATGATCAAATGCCAGTCTTCAGAATCAGAATCAGAATTCCATCCTTCTCACATCCTTCCCACCTCAGGAATGGCACTTCATCATAGAAAATACTTTCCCAGCAGCCTGTAATGTCTTAAAGGCAGGAATGGAGACACTCAGACCATCCCCATACTGAAGGTTGTATCTTTCCTATTCCCTTCTCGCAAGACCTTGTTCTCACCATGAGGAATGAAGGAAACAACCAGCCTCTTTTACCATACTTGTTCATCGCTGCTTCCTCAGGGTAAAACTGTAAGCACTGCGTTGACTTGCAGTTTCATGGGGCAGAATGTTCCTGTCATAGTTGTGTCCCTGTCACAATTTTAGCTTCTCAACAAATCCACAGACTTATCCAAGTAAACTCAAGTTTGAGTCCCTGGTAATATTTGACCAAGATCATTGCAGCAGGAGTAACCTTCAAAAGTCTAGAGAAGGAATAGGAATCCCTTATCCCAATCCTTACTGCTGCAGAGCAGTGAGCTGAATCCCAAAGGTGGCTTAAGGAACACAGGTAAAAAGAAAACTCTCTTGGCATCAGCATGACACCATATTTTCTACAGCTGAGCACTGTTTGACTAGGGTACAGAATTTTAAAATGAGGTTCTTACATTTTCAGCCTGGTGTTTTAAACAGGCTATTCTGTGTGTGGTTTATCATTCACTTCAATGAATGATATTTGTGATGTGATAAAGGATCTTTATCACAAGGTAGCTTTTCACTTATGTTTATCCACTTTGTTGGCAAAACAGAAATTTCAAAGCAGAGAATATTTTTATTTGCACAACCTTTACAGTGATCATGAAGCACAGTTATATACAAATACAACTTTATATATATATATATTTTTCTTACAGACTGGATATATCAGTATTGTTTTCAAGAACAAAAACTTGAGGAGTTGACAGTGTTTCTACTATAGGAATTTGAACTATCGTATGCATGGACATGTCATTACAGAATTTTTTTAAAGTGGATTTGTGTCGCCCTATGGGGCTTAAGGGGATAGTGATTATTATACACTGAGAAATGTGCATTTAGCTTACAAAACCAATGTCCCACAGAGGTGACCACTCTAGAAAGACCAGCAACATCACTTAAGTAAATTAATTTTGAAGTACTGTCCTGTCACTTCATGCCTCTAGGCCAATCACTCACTGGTGGAGACATCCTAGTTTTGGATTAAACCAGTTCAACCATGCAAACTGTAGCCAATGCATGGGAATGAGCATCTGGGATTGACAGCTCACAGATCTTGGCAATAGAGGCCACAAGTCCAATGACATAATTTTAATTTAGAGTAAAATCCTAGTGTCATTTTGGTAGAATTCAATCTTCAGTAAACATTTATCAGAATAAACCCAGGAGGCCTGATGCTGATCTCACTTGCCTTTCTTGCAACTTGGAAGTAGCAATTGAATTATAGTGATGCAAATCAGAATCATATCTTACGTCTGGATGCAAAAATTGATATGGTAAATTGGAAACACTCATGTTCCCAAGCCCAGCAAACATGCAAACATCCAACTACAACATTATACTTTCAGAGATGCCAGAGATTTAAAATTCCTCTCTTTCTATTGGTGTTTCTAACTAAAAGTGAGAACTGCAAACATACAGTACAAGACAAAACCTTTGAGTGGCTGGTAGCCTTTTCCCCATAATTAGCTTGCTCAGAAAGAAAGAGGCAGAGCAGACACAAAGTTTTTAATTGTGCCTGGCCTTACAAGGAGCCGCACAGAAAGTGCACAACACCAACACCAGTCACATTATACATACACGTATAGCTTTGTGCACCTCTTCTCTTTTTGGTTTTCTAAATGCACATTGAGCAGCAGGACATATTACTTAAATTAAAGGTTCCTTACGAGGAACTTTCTGTGTGACCAGCTAATAGTGACTCAGCCAGCCCCAGCATCATCTCCAGATACTTTAATTTAGCTGGAATATACCTACTAGTGCTATAATTTAAAGTAAACCGTAGTTTAAAGCCTGACGATTTGCACAGGCACAGTAATAATCTCATACTCACAGCACTTCCTGCACCTCTTCTATACCATTTCTGTTGTCACCTTTTTACATTAAACACAAAAGGGTTTTCAGTAAACATCAGTGCTAAGTGCTATTCCATTTAAATGGACATAAATTATTCAACTACTGCAATTATTGCAAAAATGTAACTTTTAATTTGAGGAGGAAAAATACTCCCTTAATTGCTACATTCAGTAACTATTCTTTTATACTCACAATAGACTTAAAAGAGAACACCAGAGAAGTGAGGAATCCTGTTGCCAAACACAGCCCCTAAATTACTGGCATGTCTATGGAGCTTTCTACCTTAATGCACTTAGGGGGAATCGCTCATCACTAATGATTTGGAAATAGAGGCCACATAGATCCTCAATTCAAAGTTGAACAGTAACCTGAGTTTTAAAAAACATGTTATGCTTCCTCCCCCCAATGCACATACAGATGTATAAAAAAAAATAAAAATAAATAAAAATAAAAACACCACAGTATTAATAACAACAAAATACCATGCCAAGTGCAATGGCTTCCCTACAAACTCTATCACCTGTTTATTTCTCACCCCCAATACTAACACTAAATTGGGCCTCATGAATTATTCATGAGAGGGCCTTTAATGGGATCATTTTTCCTGGCTAGCCCTGACACTAATGCTAAGAAAAATCTCTTGACATTAATCTTGGGTTGAAGAAAGTCCCAAACACCTAGTTTTCTTCTGAATGTTCCCTTTCCTCCTCCTATTTAACATGTTAAGAAACCAGTCATTCTGCAGCTCTGTAATGCATGAGTGTGGGCATGGGAGGTAGAAGGAAAGATGGAAAAGAGAAATCTTTTGTCTTTTGAAGTTGGAAAGAGAGTCTGTGGCATTAGGATTTTCACTCTGGGGAGCTCACATTAAATTTAAATGAAAGTTTCCCATTGTCCATTGCCAATCCCGGACAGCAGAAGCAAGTCCCAGAGCCCTGCTTTTTTAGCACATATGCATAACTTTTCTGAAGGAAATGGAAATACCTGCTTGAAAAAGACAAGCAAAATATGAATCTACAACTACACTATTTTAGATAAAATGTCTTGAGTTGATTAAAGCCCTTTTTTCCTCTGTTATTTTATAGCTATTCTAATGATGAAGTGATTCAGGGTATTTTCCAGGACTGATTACAAGAGTACAATGGGTCTGGTCCTGCAATTGCAAATACAACCATTAATAGAGGCATAAGAAGCCAAAACTAGGTATTGGCAGATCCTAAAGACAACGTTGTTTTTAATTTATGCAGAAAGACAATTCCTGCAAAATATTATCCAAATTACAGTCCCTTGCCAAAAGAAAAATCTCTTTAAGGTGCCCTGATATAAAAAAGAAGCTATGTTAGAGAACTGTGAATTGCAATTTAAAACACATTTTATTAGCTAGGGCCATATGATAAGGATATCCATCCACAGCCCCCTCCCCACACACTCCTTTGGTCATACTGATAAGACTACTAACTTTCCTAATTTTTTGAAAATAAAATAGCTAAAAAGCAATGCATTTATTTATTTATTTATTTATTTATTTATTTTCAGTTGTGGCTTTTTGACATCTGTAATGGTTTTGTGTCTAAATCTGACAACATTTGTAACAAACTGAAGTGACTGTTACTGCTGGAATGTGTCCTGGAGGCTTTTTCTGTCAGAGGAGATGACAGTAACTTTTCCCATGCAGATTAAGCTAGTGTTTACAGATTTGCCCTGGGTGTGCATTTTTATCCAGCTGCGATCAAGTAACACTGCTTGATGAGTGCCAGACAGATCTCCTGATAGGAAGGGCTTACACGCCCATCACTTCTGCACAGAACATGATTCTAATCTGGACACCACAGCAAAGATCAGTTATTACTGGATTTTTGTTTTGCCTTCATTTGTATACCAAAGCAGAGTATTCACAAGGGAATGTGAAAAGCTTAAATGTTTAAAAATCACGTTGCCATTTTACACAAAATAGTGCAATATGGATTTAAAATTTTTTGCTCAACCTTTATGTTTCCTACACTGAGCCCTAACTGAGAATTTTTAAACAAGAAGCAATAGATTAGGTGTTTTCACAATTTAAAATCTAAGATTTCCTTTTTTTTTTTTCTCTTTTTTTTTTTTTTAATTCCGTGTTGAATATCTTTATCACGCATGGTGTACATACTAATATGTGATATGGCAACCTACAGGCTCAACAGCATATAACCTTTTCCCAGTCAGTGAAAGTGTGAGGTCAAGAGGTTGTTTGCCTTTGTGGGACCTGAAGCTACACACATTACAAAGATACCTTGAAAAGTACCAGTGGTTGCATATTGCTTTCTCACAACTCCTAGCTGTTCAAGCTGAGAGGGAAGAAGCTCTATTTTCTATATCCGAATTCCTGTTTGAAACCTCTAATTCATGAAAGGATAAGAGGAAAACAAACAAACAAACAAACAAAAAAAAAAACCATCCTTTGAACTTGAATTTAAAACATATTTCTAAATATTAGTAACATTAACATTAGCATTGCTTAAAGTATTAGCAACTTATTTCACAATCACTTTTTCAAACTGTTACTAAAAACACACAAATATGCAAAAGTAACCCTTGTAAAAGGAGTGCTTGGCTTTGTGGATCAGATTCTGCTCTTTTATCAGCATTTTCACTGCTTTCACTGACCAGGTGATCCATATTTATATTGGTATATGTGAAAACAACACTTTCCATTTAGTTTCCAGTTTGCTTCAAAATGCCACACAATTCATAGATCTTTCCTGCTCTTGTTCTAACTCTTGCACATGCAAGTATTAAGAAACCAGTCCTCTATCCTGTGCAACAGCCAGCTCTGTATTATCTAATGATCCTTACAAATCACAAGGCAGCTTGCTCCGGAAGGCAGCAGCCAGAAGGTGCACACTGAAAAATATATATATATATTTCAATGGTTCCTACCAATAGCTGCTGTAGATCATTTTAATACTGACTATACATGAATTTTTGTGCTTATGGCACTGAAGCTGCAGAAAACAGTGAAAAAACTGATTCCAGAATCTGGTGCATAAAATCGGTAATGTCTAGAGAGTATTTTTATTTCTTTCTGACTACGTTATCAAAGTGTGAACTCGTAAGCTCCAGGGAACACTAAGTTGTACAAAACCTCTCACCTTTGGGTCAGAGGTTCAGATCTGGACAGGTCCTTGGTGACTGAAGGTCATTACCAGCTGACGGCTTTCTGGTGACCTACATGCTGGTGGGCTCATCCAGATTCAGTGGGCATATCACACAACACACCACTACAATTTGTTCTCTTCTTGGCAACTGTAGCTGAGAAACCAGGAAATAAATGGGCATAACTCCTCCTCCCCCAAACCATTACTTTCATTCAACTGGCAGGGTATAACAAAGGAACTTAGACTTGGAAACAGCAAGGATAGAGAATACTCAGTGATCTTACTCACTATTTAATTCATAAATTACAATATATAAACAGCAGGCCATGCCAGTTGCAAGCTGCTCTTTTTTGGAGGCACAATTTGATGCCAAGCCATCCCAGGTGATAAGAACAAGCTTGCAGCCTCCCAGTACTTCCAATAGCCTCCCTGAAGAGAAGAAAAATGCTGTA
Organism: Netta rufina; assembly: GCF_964035555.1. Classification (NCBI taxonomy): domain Eukaryota; kingdom Metazoa; phylum Chordata; class Aves; order Anseriformes; family Anatidae; genus Netta; species Netta rufina. The sequence continues at coordinate 877,919 of NC_140132.1, read as the reverse complement.
AAGGCAAACAGTCAGCAATGAAGAACACTGGCTAAGAATAAAGCCCATGTCTTTTCTCCCACTACTAACCCAGCCCTGTGATTTTTCCTCTGCTCTGAACAGCTTGGAACAAGCAGAGCACGGGTATAAGGGAGGTTTCTCCAGGGTGTGTCTGCACCCATGTCATAGGATGGGGTAACAGGCACAGAAACCCCAAGAAACCTGTTGCAGACTTCTTCCATCATCAGCTACAGCTGAGCCTACACTCTAAATGTTGTATATATACTGTGGACTCATTATATTTGTTCATAATATATATGTGTTTATTTATATAGAATCATAGAATCATAGAATATCCCGAGTTGGAAGGGACCCATAAGGATCATCAAGTCAAACTGGCTCCGCACAGTCTACCCAAAAGTTTAGACCATGTGACTAAGTGCACAGTCCAATCGCTTCTTAAATTCAGACAGGCTTGGTGCAGTGCCTACTTCACTGGGGAGCCTGTTCCAGTGTGCGACCACCCTCTCGGTGAAGAACCTCTTCCTGATGGCCAGCCTAAACTTCCCCTGCCTCAGCTTAACACCATTCCTGCGGGTCCTATCACTGGTGATTAAGGAGAATAGGTCACCTGCCTCTCCACTCCACCTCACGAGGAAGTTGTAGACTGCGACGAGGTCCCCCCTCAGCCTCCCCTTCTCCAGGCTGAACAGGTCCAGTGTCCTCATCCATCTTCCCCTCTAGGCCCTTCACCATCTTCGTCACCCTCCTCTGGACACTCTCCAACAGTTTAATGCCCTTTTTGTACTGTGGTGCCCAGAACTGCACACAGTACTTGAGGTGAGAGTAGAGCGGGACAATCACCTCCCTCGACCGACTAGCGATGCTGTGCTTGATGCACCCCAGGAGTTAGCCCTCCTGGTTGCCAGGGCACACTGCTGGCTCATATTCAACTTGCTCTCAACCACAACCCCAGATCCTTCTCTGCGTGGCTGCTCTCTAGTGTCTCGTCGCCCAGTCTGTATGTATAGCCAGGGTTGCACCATCCCAGGTGCAGGACCTGGCACTTGCTCTTGTTAAACTTCATGTGGTTGGTGATCACCCAGCTCTCCAATCTGTCCAGGTCTCTCTGCAAGGCCTTTCCACCCTCATCCAAGTCCACAACTCCTCCAAGTTTGGTGTCGTTGGCAAATTTGTTCAAAACACCCTCTAGTCCTACATCAAAATCATTTATAAAAACATGGAAGAGGACTGGCCCTGAAATGGAGCCTTGAGGGACTCCACTAGTGACCATCCACCAGCCAGATGTGGCCCCATTTACCACAACCCTTTGAGCCCTGCCTGTCAGCCAATTGAATATATGAATATATATATTCTGCATATATGAATAGGAATATATGCAGAATCTTATTGGCTGTCAATAATTTGGCTATTCTATAAAACCTGAAACTAAGTTCTTGCATTTTAAAAGGAGATATTAATTATAACATATCATGTCACAAATAACTAATGGAAAGCCTAACAATTTCTGATACTCAGTTTTAACTTGTCACGTTCATAATATTCATTGAACCTATAAGGAGGTTCTGAATTCTAACCAGATTTTTAAAAACACAAATTAAGTTGCTCTTTGGCTACAGTTATAAAATACAGAAACTTGGAAGACTGCTTTCCTTTGAAAATTTTCTGTGGTTGTACTGAAAATTCAGTATCATATGATCATATGATTGTGAGTAATACTTTAAATAGACAATAACACTTACAGACCACATTGTAAAAGAATTGTGGCTAGCTAACTAAATACATTAAAACGCTGGCTTTAAAGCACACTAGTATCCCTTTCTACTCTATCTGAGGGCAACAAAGTCAAGCAATCTGCCTAAACAGCCTTACATTCATTTCAGAACTTTTTTTTCCTCTGTAACAACTGTACCCATTTAGATCCCCATTAATGTTAAAAATTAGGTGAATCTTTTTTAATTTTTTTTGAGCCATTTTCTCTGTAAATTAATTAATTATTTAAGGAACTCAATTAATGACAGTTTCAGCTCTGAAAAAATAAAATTTTGCATTACTATCTGATTTACTACAAAACCCACCTATAGGAGGTAATCAGAGGTGTCGTCCGTCTAAGGATCTGGCCCAGAATCATCTTTTTCTTCTTTTAAAAAAAAAAAATAAAAAATTGTCAGGAACAGTGCATAAGTACATAACTTTAATTCATTTATTTCTTCATCCATCTCAATAAACATTGGATTTTATCTTTTAGTGCACAAAAAAAAAAAACCTCCACAGAGATTTTTTATAGCACTTATTGATTCAGAAGGATTTGCTGTAATATTTAATGTTTGATTTGCTCGGGAAGATGTGTTTTTTAGCAGTCACCTGTCTGTTATTCATTTAGCTAGGTGCTTGTATGAGCTTTGCACTTTTTAAAATCCTTTTCAGGAGACTTAACTTTTACCTGCGTATATACTAGCTGACAGCTTCGTGTTCTTCACTGTACTGACAAATAAACCAAGAATGCCTGTACTCATTTCATTATAAACATTTCGTAAGCATCCCATAAAGATTACTTCTGAACACTATGGCTGAGGATAGATATGAGCTGCTTTTCCCTGTGATGAAAGGCCAGTGTCGGATCAAATGAGCCATCCAGGCCCTAAAATGGCTTTACAGAAATAGTTTTAATCTCTTCATTGTCTGACTTCACGGCATGGTAGTGTTGCCCTTAAATAAAACTTACATAAAATGGTTAGTACAGCTGGTTAGAAAATGTGCTTGAAGTTTAGAATCACGTATCGTTGTTTATACAGATGACTATTTGGAATAGACTTCAATAGAATCTGACTTTACTAGCAAAGGAGAAGGCTTTGGCAATAGCATACAGTGATCAGCAACAGCAACTCATATTTTCCAACTGAGATCAGTGTGGCCTTTAATCCATTAATGCAGACCTAAATATCACCAGACAGATATGAATAGATGACAGTGAAAATATGAGAAAGAAAAGTCTGGAGACTTGTTTCATATTCCAATTCATTTTAGTACTCTACAGGAAAGCAGCCTGTTTCTACACTTTCAATTAGCATACCCTAGATATGAACGAAAATACTTCTTTTCTCCTAACACAGATGCTTTTTTGTTCACCCATTTTGAGCCTGTGTTCATAGAATTGGATTTCTACAAAAATCCTTGGGAGCATTTTAGCAATGCATTTTTTTTTGAAATGTCAAGGAATGGGTTTGTTTGGAATGGAAGGTTGCCGACAATCACTCTAAGTCATTCAGATGCCAATTTAGATATTTAAATACTAATGCCAGGCTGGGGGAAGGGAGGAGGAAAATCCCAAAACAACAAAAACACAACCCAAACTTAAAAAGCTCCCAGCTCTGTGCATATTAAATTAAACTAAAAATAAAGATGATGGCAGTATCTGCAAGCAATTTGGGTGGTCAGAAGAGAATGGTACCCTCTGGTTTGAAAACAGTGTTTAGTGTTTGCACTGTTCTTACTTGTCAAAATAAATTTGGACAGGGTTCCTATTTCCTGAATTGACTGAAGCTTTTCATTCTTCAAATTTCTAATGTGGTATGTCACATCTTACTGTATTTCATGGTGTCACATTGCATTATTTTGCATCACTGTCTCTGAAGTTGATGAAACACAATGCAACAGCACATGACAAAAAGGAATAAGCTACTGGTTATACAAAAATTTGTAATTCAGTATTTGTTAGATGCTGTAGTCATTGCAGATAATCTTGAACTTTTAATACTTGTACCTTCTTGGTGAGCTAGTGAGAAACCTGTTCAAATTACTGATTTATTGAAAAGCAAGCCCCCTCTCTTGGGAAACACAGGGTTGTCATTATTTACTTGGTATCAGAGTATGCTGCTGCTGCTTTTCAACCTCTGCATTGTTAATTTATAATGATTAGAATGAGATTTGAGACATACTAGGGTAGAGAATTTCTCAGAACGCAATAATGAGAGTATTCATTTGAGACAGCATTAAAGGCACAATATGAGTGTTTTGATTTTAGAGCACAAATACAGCACATATCCTTGGGACTATTTCCATTCATTATGATTAAGCCATGTCACTCAGTAGAGACAGAACTGAGTTCTCCTCCCTCCCCTCCCTCCTTATTGTTCTTGCTGATATCAATGCCATAAAACTGAAGATTTATAACCTAACAATTGTGGTCTGCTTAAGAAAAGAGAATATTTACACTTTGAGAAACACACCAACTTACTGTTACAAAATATTAGAATCTATAGTCCGCACCAAAATAAATAAATAAATAAATAAATAAATAAAATTCTACCCTTACTGCAAGTGTAATTCTTGTCTGAGAAGAAACAGATGAACATAAGAATTTAATAGCAATCATGATGAGTCATCATGACAATTGTTTGGTCTATGTGCTGTGAAAACTTTAAAACTGGAAAGTACTGGAGGAACTTCCAAAAATTTGTATAAATATACAGAATGGAAACAAAATGCCACAAATCAGAATCTGTCTGTCTTTCAGTTAAATTGATTTACTTCTGAATGTGTTTTTTGAGTGGATGTGACTCAAGGTGTTTGTATACTACCCAATTCTGATTTTAAATTTTTGCTGTGACACAACTAACTTGCTGTAAAGAAATACAGCAGTTTTATTTCTTTTTCATTCCATTGTTCTAGTCCATTGCAAGACATGGGCTATTGTTGCTGTTTTCCTCTCAGAAGAGAATAGATAAACTAAATATATCATGCAGTATTTGTATTATATTAAGGAGGCTACGTTAGAAAATACATCCAATAGTACAAGCAAAAATGTGCCAGAAATTGTAATAACCCAAGCAAAGGACTATGAAGCAAGACTGCCTGAAAAACAGAACACAGAGCTGAGCAGGAGTCATCAAGTTCAAGCACGTGCCAGCACATGAATCCCATCATATAAACCCACCTAATAAATCGATCTGAGTTCTGTGTTTACTCCCACACTCCTGTACTTATGGCTCTGGTGTCTAGAAACCTCCTCTCCATTTCTTGTCCAAATTTATCTAGCCAATTTATGTCCATTTGTTTTCATGTCAAAATTACCATTTAATTTCACAAGCTTTTCTTTCTCCCCAGGATTTACCTCATCATATATTTACAGACACCAATTGTATCTGCTCTCAAACTTTGCTTTGCCAGGCCCAGCTTCTTTTCAGACAGTTATCCTTTTCTTTGATCACCACACTAGTCACCCTTTGTACCTGTTTCAAAAATAAATATGTAAATAAATTAAAATTTGCACCACAGCCATAGGGATTCAGAATTTCAGATGATGTCTAACAAGCACCTTGGTTGACGGCATATATACTCTCCTTGCTTCATTAAAAATAGTTTCCTCAATATATCTTTAAATTGCATTTTCCCTTTACATAGTCTAAGTGCACTGGTAGTTCACAGTAATTCTGTGATTGACTGTTGCAACTAGGTAGTTTCCCTCTCTGTCACTTCACACTGATGATCCTACAGTTCATAGCAGATACTTTTCATTAGTCCTGAAGTGCATGACCTTGCAGCACATGACTTTAAATTCCATCCCATTTCTATTACCCCAGACTTCAAGGTCATTTAATTCTTCCTGTATAACATTCCAATCCTCCACTGTATTCATGACATCTCCCAGTTTTGTATCATCAGCAAATTAATTAGTACACTCCTACTTTTTCTGCCTAGGTCATTAAGGAAAATATTAAATAAAATTAATCCCCAGACCAATCCTAAAGGAACTCCACTAGTAACTTTCCTCCAGAGAGAGAGACAAATCCTTTCAACATAACTTGCTCTTGTCTCCTTTTCAGTCACTTTACTTATATTTTAGTCCTGGTACTTGTCCTTATCTTTTCCAATTTAACTAATTATTCCCCATGTAGTAATGTATCTAACACTTTAATAAAGAACAGATAGGTTGAATCTACTACATTTTATTTGTCTCAAAAATCAAGTTGTCATTAAAATAAAGAAGGTAAGATAAGTTTATCTGCATGATTTTTTTTTAAATGAATTCAGGTTTCATTTAGTCCATTTTTTTCCTATTTTAACCTTATTTTTATTCTCAAAGTCTTCATTTAATTTTTGGGTCACACCTAGACTATCTTTAATTTCTACTCTATCCTCTATGCACAGTGATTCTCTTGTGTTTTCCCCTCCTCACACAACTGAAAAAGCTTTTCCAAAAGCTGTTTAATTTGGTTTGCAGTGCCTAACTCTGCTTGAATTGTCTCTGATACAGTTCTCTGTATTACTATCCTTATGAAGTGCTAAGATGTACTTTTTATTTGCTAGCCTGTCCTTCCCCTGTGGCCATTCCTTGATGAGTTTTTATCATTTCTTGTAAAACGTATGAGGTAGTAATTTATCTGCTAAGGCATACAGTCCCACATGTTAGTTCACCTGGCTGGAGTAACATCACCTTGTTGGTTTAGTAATTGCCTAGTAAAGAAATAACTTGAGTGAGAAATAACTGAACCTTCCTGTTAGTGGCATTCATTTTCTTGTGTAGGCTGGGCAAAATAGTCCTCCACAAAATAAAATAAACTATAGATTTTATCATATATTTCAGGGACTGAAATGACAGAGCTGCATCTCTAAAGGCTGTTGGTTGATGTCACTCATCCTTGCAGATAGTAGCACATCTATTAGGACAGGGAAGAGCTCAGTACAATCCTAGATGGCAGGAAACATCTAGCAGGCATGTCAGAGAAAGGTGACTTCTCGTAAAGCCTTCCTAGTGGTATTTGATTTGATACAAACCCTGTAGAGCACCAGATTGCATAGATGTTCCTCTAGAGAATTCTGGAATGTATCTGAATTGGGCATAACTGTTGCAAGAGGCCTCTGGCAAGTACCCGTTTGCTCTTATGCAACCTTGTATGGATGCAAAAAACTGTGGAGGACCTATGAGCAGAGCAAGCACAACACTTCAGAGCAGTGTGTGGAAGAGTGTGTGGTTTTGCATGGGGGCTAAAGGTGCCAACCAGAAATAGGAGCCATGAAATCAAAAATCAGTATCTCTGGGCATTAAAATTCATGAAGATTTTGTCCTTTAGAATTGTTTTTCCTATGTTTGTGTTTCTCCCCACAGTGTTGTTAGGCCTATTGTCTTAACTAATTTTTGCATATTTACATTCAGCATATTCTCCTACATTCTCCATAGTTTCCTTTACGTAGTTGCTGTCCTGAGTGTTCCTATAAGGTTTCTGTCACTGATCAAAATATGTTGTCTTCCAACAGTACCTCTAACTCAGTGATGATTTCAAGCTTCTTCTGCAGTCAGAAATATCAGTATAAGATGCATTACATATGTTCTATGTGTCAAAGTTAAAACAGCCAAATATGAGAGAATGAATTGGGGGGGGGGGGGGGGAAGGGGAGGGGAAGGGAACCTCTACAAAGGTTCTGTTATTTCTTTTAGCATATTCTGATGTTTTAAAGATTATACTTGACTTCCAGTTATATATATGCGTTAGAAAAGACCCTGCATATTTATACCATGTTCTTAAAATATGGGGCAGCCAGTGTACTACGGTTCAAGGGGAGGGATCTCATTATAAAAACACAGAATCAGTCATGCTGGCTAGACCTAACTTTCCATAACTGTTTCTTGGCTCCAGCATCAGTGATTAGCTAGAGAAAAGCAGAGACAGTGGCATGCACTAAGTATTTTTTTCCCCAGTTTCTCCTTCCGCACTCTGGATATTACTGACTTAGGAACTTAGGAAGATCAGTGTTGCCTCCAGGTCATCTGGTTTAAGAACTACCAATAGACCAAAATTTCATGACTCTGCCTTGTTGTCTTTTCAACCTATTTATACTTTTATCCCTCACATCTTCCTGGAGAAGTAAAGTCCACAGCTGAGAGCATTTTCTCAATTTTAAACATAAAATGCTCATGTGGTTTGGGAGCCCTGAATCTCGTACTGTGAGAAATAGCGATGATTCCCTGTTCACATTCTGATATCATTCGTGTGGTTTCATAGTTTTGTCTTATCTCTCTTCTGATGTCTTTTGCAAGGTAAAGAGTCCTAATCTACCTAAACTCATTCAAAAACAGTTCCATTCTTCCTTGAAATCCTTTCCCACCTCTCCTCTGTCTTTTTGGAGATGGGATGATCGATACCAAACACTACATTCACAACATTGTGGTGTTACAGTAGGTTTATGCAGCAGCAGAGTCCTTTTGCTTTTTTTTTTTCCTGTTTCTTGCCCATAATGCTTAACAGTCAATTTGTAAATTTGACCACTACTGATGTTTTCAGAGAATCATCAATATTGACTCCAAGACCTTTTACTTGAACATTTTGTAAGTCATTTTTGCATAGGATTACGTGTATTTTTTCTCCACACGTATTAGGACACATTAATGGGCACCAAAGATGGAATTCAATTTCCCAAACAGGCATCTAATGTCACAGCAGAGTCAAGCCTGTGTTTTACTTCTGCTACTCTCACATGGATATGTCAGGCACCCTAAGGACTCTAAAATTACTCTAGATATCTATTTGCAAGCAACTGGCACATACCCTGAATGTCACATACCATTTTGTCACCCAGTCAGACAGTAAATCCTACTTCAGGCCTTGATAGACATTAGTAGATCTATCAACCTTGACAACTTTCGTATCGTCTGGTAACAGTGGCACTATCTGAATAATCCCTCATCCTTTATAATAATTATTTATGCATTTACAGACTGTACAAATCCTCTATGACTCCATTAGCAACCTCTCTTCATTATGAAAATAGTTATTTTATTCCTGCCTGCTGTTTCCTATTTTTATTCAGAACATATTCAAGCCATTTCCTCTAACCTCTTAAGAACTTAGTTACTTAAAGATCTTTTGGGTGAGGGAACCTTCATATGGCTTTTCAAAAACCCAGATATAGCATCTTGATCATACAGTTGTAACTCACATTGTTCTCTGAGCTCAAATAAAATTGTATTCATTCTTACAGAGACTGTATTCATACTTATTAATCTACCTGTTACCACAGCTAAGCTTCAGCAATTTCGCGTTTGAATTCTACCTGGAAAAATATTATCCGATCTTCACAATTAGGTCCTGTTGATTTCATCCAATTTGTTCCAAAATCTTTTCTTTAGACTCCTCAGTTCAAAATAGCTTCTTATATTCACACCTGGAAGAGAAGAACATCCTGATATCCTTAATGCTAAATACTAACTTAAAACTTCGATTTATCTTTCCTGCTTTGAACTTATGTTACTTAGATGTTACATTTATACTTTCAACATTGAGCAACATCCAGGAATTCCTTTCAGGACATTCAACTGACTCTGTTGTACCCCTTGTACAGACAGAGAAGAAGAACAGAAAATCAACAAGGTTTAGCACACCTCTCCAGTACAACATTCAGGTCACAACCTTCCAGATAGATCTTTCTTCTTTACAAAACACTCCCAGCATACACCTAGTATTGATATTGGATTTAATTCAAGAAAAATTAAATCAAATCAAATATGTGGATAAACAGGAAACATTTTTCTTGATAAACCTACTCAGTCTTACTATAAGATAGAAGTAAGTAACAATTTTCAGTATGTCACCAACCTTATTGTTTTTGATATAATTCTCTGTGAAAGATCTTTTTTCTTCTTCATGAAGCACTATCAGTTTTACATGCATTCAGTGCTAGTCATTCAATGTCTGTATTACGAATTAAAAACATAAGAAAAAATTTTCTGCTCTTCAGAAGGATGTAAAAAGCCTGTTAATTATATATCAGCCATGAGCATGAAACTGTAGACATAGAGTTAAAAAGAAGTTTCATGATAGACGTATCATTTTCTGAATCGAATGGATATTTAAATCCCAGTTGTCTGAAGAAAGGAGAATAGAGTGTCTAATATCTCACTGAAATGAACAATAGTGTGCACTTATGGAAGGAGAAAGAAAATTGCTTGGACAGGTAATATGAATTCCAGACGTGCTAGTGATTGCTTTGCTTTGCCATTTCTGAAGCGTCAAGTTTTCAAATCAGCATAATTCACCTCTAATTAATAGTACCAATACCCTAAACCCATTTTTTTTTTTCTGCAATTGCTTTTTCATGTGTCTTTTCCCTATGTTCTCACCCTAAGACAGTATGTAGGCTTGTGAGGCCTACAACCACACATTCATAGTTCAGCAACATTTATAGTTCAGCAAAGAACTTAAGCTGTGCTTTTCAAGTTTTATTAAAAACAAGTTGCAGTTCCATACTGATTTTCCTGCTGTGCATACAAAAATGCCAAAAGCATGTTTGGGGTATATTAACAAATTTCAGCAGCACAAAACCAATCCTACATGTTGCAGATAATTAAACCATCTGAAATAGTTTTGGAAAGGTGGTTTCTTTTGTGATTTGTGAGTAATTCACTTTCATGGACACATATGCATTCTTAGAACTGGCTAGGGTAATTTACACATTACAAGGCTTCTACATATAGTTGGCCACTTATCCAGTGCTAATAAATTGAAAATGTGTGTGCATGATTTAACAAAGAAAGGAAGATGTGAATGTAATGCAGGTAATTGCTGAATTACAGTTCTGCTTCTGACAGCTAAAGAATACATGAATAGAGCTATCTGGAGGACACAAGTTACTTTGCATCAAGTTTCAAAATATTGATTTTTCTTCTAACTGTTTGAAAACAATCATATGACTATTTTTGAGAAAATGCTTTATGTTAAAATGTCTGTTTTTAGGCAAAATGATTCTACACATTCAAGTCTGAGTTTGTATGTGGGGAGGGGTGCAGGACCATATTTTCCTTTCTGCATACATAATGGACTTTAGAGGGACCGGAGGGGGGAGGGGGGGGGGAAGGAGAGGATGTGAAAAAAGCCTATATATAAAACCAAGGAAGATTTTGTTGCAAAATGTTTCACTTTCAAAAAAAAAAGACGGCTTTCTTGTTAAAAACTTTTCTGCTATAGCTCATTTCTACAGGTATTTCCATCTCACTGGTCACTGGCTTAATTGATGTATCATTTCCAATGCCTAACTTTACAAAACTGTACTTCTAAATTGAACCTCTGCAGGTTAACAAAGAGCTTCAGTTTCGAAGAGCTCTCTACTTCAAAGAGAAACCTCTTCCTTTATCAAGGTTTCATTCCTGACTGCCAGTACCAGATATATTGCAAGTTTTGTTACAAAGTCTATGGGAAAAATAGAAAGCCTGAGAGCTTCTAAAAGAGGTGGAAGTTTGGGAGAGAAATGGAAACATGTTTGAAGAGTACTGGAGTGCTTTATTGTGGCAGGTATAAGCAGGTTATCCAGCAAATAGCTTTCTTGTCTTTCCTTGCTCTTGCAACCCCTCTATTTTTTCTAGATCTGTTTGATATTGAATTTCTCCCATCACAATCATTTTCACAGAATCATAGAACTGAAGGGGTTGGAAGGGACCTCAAAAGATCATTGGACCCAATCCCCCTGCCAAAGCAGGTTCCTTACAGCAGGCTGCTCAAGTAGGTGTCCAGACGAGCCTTGAATATCTCCAGAGAAGGAGACTCCACAACCTCCCTTGGCAGCCTGTTCTAGCGCTCCATCACCCTCACCGTGAAGAAGTTCTTTTGCGTGTTAGTGTGGAATTTCCTGTGCTCAATTTTGTGGCCATTATTCCTTGTCCTGTCCCCACAAATGACTGAAAAGAGGTTGGCCAAATCCCTCTGTCTACCATTTTTTAGATGGACATGTAAGAAAAAATATAAACCTAGATTTACAACCCTCAAGCAGGAAAACAATGAAACAAGTTGAACTGTGAAGGGCAGATGTCATAATTATAGTAAAATCTTGTAAATTCTATGACACTGAAATCAGCTTGAAATTGTGTCACAGCTACCAGCACAAAAATTGAGTCATAATTATTGAGTCAGCAAATACAAACATTGTTGTTCTTATTTAAACAAGCAACATTAGACACAGTAAGGAGAAATAGATTTAAAATGAAAAGTGCCCAAATTGTTCAGACACTATTTTCTGTAAGTTTTCTTGCATAAGAAATTTCTTTACATATGAGCAAAGGTTTTGGTCTGCACTTTAATTATGGAAATCTGGAGAAACATCCATGAGTTGAGTCAAGTCACAAAGTTATGAAACAGGTGTAAAGGTGTGGAGACATGACTCAGCAGTTATATACTCCTGTTCAAAGACAAATTGGAAAATATTTATCAGAGGAAAGTATTTTTTTCTTTCTTCCCCATCTAACAATTCTTATTATCAATCACAGAAATAATTTTTTCCATTGTTCATTTTCATTTTCTAGACACTAGTAGCCAAAATGCTGTACAATTACTTTGTACTGAGCAGACAAAGTATTTCAAACACAGCTCAACATCTCTGCCTTCCTTCTTAATTCAGACATCCTGGAAATGATGTCATTCTTATCACTCCTCCTGTTATTTCTGCTCCACATCTCCAGTGGCTTCAGATCTTCCTGCCACTCATCCAACACAGTCTTTGAAAATTCCTCAACAACTCACACCAGCCACTGGCATCAGAATCAGCCCTCAGCAGCCCAGCACTACTTTGGAAAGTGGATGTCATTATTATCATTGATCATCAATGGAGCAGGGGATCTGTGTTAGCTGAAAAGACGCTTAACTCTTCAGTATTGCCTCAGTTCACGGTGGTTCCTTTTCTGTCTCCTGATATTTTATTACAGAAGAATCATTTTAATTGGCACATGCTGGTGGAAACAAAACTGCATCTGTTAAGGGCCAAATTCTAGCACTCCTGTTCAGGTGGTACAAGTCCCTTGTTCTGGAGTATGTCCATTGAAATCAAGGGACCTGCCCAATTGTTAGAGTTTCATAGGAACATATTGTTCTGATAGGTATTCACTTTTATTTCGTAATATGCTTTAAAAATATACACTGTACAAACCATTAAGAAAACTTCTATTAAAGTAAGTTTTGCCATAATAGAGCAGGAAAGCAGCAGAAAGTGAACAAAGGGCTACCCAGCACGACGCTTATGCTAGCAAACACCAGTTCTCACCTGTTAACTACTGTGAATAAAATCTTTGGAATCAGTTCCTCCAAAAAGTCAAAAATGAAAGAAAAACTGTTCACCATGTAAGAAAACTGGAATTTCAAGTATGCTGCTGAAAGCTTACAGAGTCTGATCATCATTTTTAATCATCCACTTCTGAGATTACCTGAAGGAACAGATGGAGAGGACTTGGCAGGTATACAAAGCATACACAAGCACAGAAGAATTAGTCCTCATAATGTTGAAGTAAAATGAAAGGCAGCCCCACTAGGTCCCAGCAAAGATATAGTTCTGAACTAAAAGTTCAGCTAGAGCTTTGGTCCTAGGAGGTAATTATAAGGCTTTCTGACCTTACTGACCCAACTTAATGAAATTAATATAGCTGAACTGAGGAGAGAAGAAAAATATACAGTGAGAATAAAAACAGGGTTCCTGATCTGTGACAGCTATTCAGATTCTTGAGAAAAGACACATCATTGTCAAAGGCTCTTTCATTAATAGATGTCAGCCTTCTTGGCTATAAGCAACCAAGCACCATATAGAAACAAGTGGAAAAATTCTGTTCTCACATATATATATATGTCCACAAACCTGGAGATGTTTGCCTGAAAACTGTCAATAAAGACCAAGTGATTGTTTTCAGGACATCTGCTTGCGATCCTACAGACATAAAGTGAGCATGTAATCATGAGTTTTATTTATCAATCTAAAGTGCAATTACGCATCCTTACCTTTGTGAGGATCATACACCTGGACAATATTTCATCAATGTAAGTGATCAGTACAAATCTGTCCCCTCGCTATTAATAATAAAAATTCATTATTTGGAATAGAATGCTCTTGCAGAAGAATGCAGATCAGAGAGACCTATGATTACTGAAGAACCTACAGTTTTATATCTTACATATGTTGAATCTGCTTTACATTAGCCCAGGGTCCAAAGTAAGCTTCAACTAGAAAAATCTAGCTGTGGGAAGTATGGCTTGGTGAGTTTTTGAGTGTTACAAGGCTGCCTTCCCAATCACTGCTACAGGAGTGCGTGTTTCATCCTCAGAGAAACAATGATATGGCTTGCATATCCACAGCCCAGCAATTCTTAGCTCCACAAGCAGCCCAAAGCATCTGTTCACAGGTGACACAGCATAAATCCTGAGGCAGTATCCCACTCTCTGTTATTTACACATATATGTAGTCTTAAACAAGGGACACTTTAGCAGGCAAGAGCAAGGTACAGTACATAATGTGCAAATTCAGTTCAGCAGAACTCCAACTAAAGCATGTCAGCCTCAAGGGCTTTTCTCTCAAACAGTGCTCCTAAGTTCTCCACAGAAGGAAACTTGTTGAACTACATCTTTCTGAACTTTAAAGAAGAAAGTCCTGATTCTCACCCGAATCAGGAAGTAAATGAATGAGTAACTTCACTGAAGGCAAGAAGCTGCCCTGGTCTAATGCTAGGAGACCTATGGAGAATCCAGACAATGCAGTCATTACAAGAAAATGTTCTTACTTTTTAAAGTCTTTTGTTGTAGAAACATTATCCATCTCTGTAGCTTTATTCTCAGCAGCAAACCTTAGACTGATCTTTGAGGATTCTCTTAAATAACCTCCAGTATAGACATATAAAAGAAGCAGACCAGAACAATCAAACCTAAGGTTTACTTTTAAATGTATCTCTATCCTCTCTCTCTTATTCCCAGATTGCCCTCCTTCCCCCCCTACCCTTCCTTCATCCTTTTCCCAAGCCAGTTTCATTCCCATCTTTTTCTCCCCAGATGATTCCCTCGCAGCAGGCAGAGAGGTACCACTTTCAGGCAACTCCTGCTGTGCATCAGTTGTTCACATGAAGACTATTTCTTGAGGCTCCTTTGCATGGCTCAGCCTGCCCAGATCTAAAAGAACATGTACTCCTGCCACAGTTGCTTTAGCCTTAATAATTTCCATCTGTGTCATTTATTTCTTGGCCACAGAGAAAGCTCATTTTGTTGGAAGGTGAACTGCTACCTATTCTGAATAATTTCAGATTCAGTCCTAGACTCTGACTGGTACCTTGTTTTAAGATTCTTTCTTTTCTTTCCCTGGAAATTAATGAACTTTTTCAAATTGCCTCATGTGATACATCATAAGGTGGGTTTTTTTAGTTTTGCAAAAAAAAAAAATCCAAAAGAAGTAGTGTTTATCTGTTAAATATCTCCTGATTTCCTTATTACTTCTTTGAAACCGAGTATCTGGGAAGTTGTGCTGTTCCCGTTTTGGTAGAGCAAAGCCTTGATGAACTGACTCATGCAATTTCACAAGTTTGGATTCAGACAATGTTCAAAATAGAAATTCATAAGAGCTCTTTCCTCTGGTAAATAAATAAACCAACCAAATTATCAACAAATCAATGTACAAACAAACAAAACAAAACAGAGAAAAAAAAAATAAAATATCCTGGCCTTTTTAGAAAATCAGTTGACACTATGCACTTCTGCAGATAACCTGGAGGAAACAATGAATTTAAGTGGGTGTCTTATCTGGTGTGAGGCTGTTTTGTTGTTTACTGTATACTCTAGAACACCTCCATGCACTAGTTTCTGTTCAGTTACTTTAAGCCAAAATCATTTTCAATCTCTGCCACATTCAGTTCCTCCTATTTCCTGGCTACATCCATGTGTGATCCACATGCTTTATTTTTATCTTAGCAAAATAAGGAAACATTTTCTGATGGAGTCCTGGAAGAAAATCTGGGGTAGTGGTGAACAGGGAGAGGGTTAGAAGAAGCCCAAACCTGAATGGAGATGAAAGAAATATGTAGTCACAAGTCTGTGACTTGATCATGCAACAGAGAAATGTATACCAGTATTGGCAGTGGAAAGTAGCCAAGTTCTCATAGGCCTTACTTAGATGTAGTGCGTAGACTGGGTTTCCTAAGACATGGTCCTAGAATCTGTCCAATACACACCTTTGGCGCTTCTGCAAGATACAATTGTGCTGTTTTTTACCCTGCAAATCAGCATTTACGCAACTGGTATTTTGTCTTTGAGCTGATATTTATCAACATCCTCTGGCTTCTTTAATTTGTCAGGTCAAATGCTTCTTAGCATCCATGGAGATATTTCTCCCGCCCCAGCCCTCCTACTGGTCTCTGGCTTATTAGGTTCTTCGTTAGCACTATTCTTAACTACTTGTAAAGGAATTATCATAAACTATTTCTGGTAGAGTGTTTTTACTTTGGCCTTCACAACACTTCTTTCACAGGTGCAAACACTTTTTCTTAAAAAAGTTTAAAAATACAGATGTTTAAATTGTGCAAAAATAAATGAATTGGGACTACTAAGGCAAAGGAATTCAGGAAAGAAATTAAAAAGTAAACTTCAAGAGCACTTAGAAAAATTACTTCTGACTAAATATTTGAGACACTCCCCCCCAATATTTCATTTCTATACTGAAAGATTGAAAGATCATATATAGTAAACTTTAATGGTACATAGTAAAGCCGAATATCTTGCATTGTCATCATCATATTAATGGTATCTTGTGATACTAATTTTAAAAAGTCTAAGAAAATTAGCATTACATATTTATTAGCATATTACTCAAATGATTTATAATCTCAGAGGTCCCTGCAGTACCGCTTAAATTTTTTTCATTTGTTTCACTGGGCAAAATCATAAAATGCTTCTCTTGTTTACTTACACTTCTCGCAAGGTAGTGTAATCTTTTCATTCCACCTTCATATAGAACTCTTTTCTTTTTGCCCTCAGGACTCCACACAGTGTCTTGAATGTGTTTGTCTGAGGGAAGAACATGGGAAAGGTATCAATAGCATCAGTTCAAATTCTGAAAATACCTTACATTTGTAAATCTTTTATTTTTTTCCACATTTACAACCAACCAAACAACCAACCAAACAACAACATAGTTTTGGGAAAGAAAAAAAAAAAAAAAGAAAAAAAAAGTAAGGTTTCAAAAACTAAACCTAACAGGCTCAAGGGTTAAGGGACAAGACATTCTTATAGTGCAAAGATACTGCTGAAAATTTTTACCAGGATTGGAAGTGGAGTTGGCAAACTGATTTAAATTAGTCAGGCCTGGCTATATTGGCGAGGCTATGCTTGCATGTCCATTTTTTTTATGGCAGTGCTTCTCTGGGATTCTTACATAAAAGAGTATAAAGTGGGCATTCTCCGCTTGATGCAATTTCACTATATAGTGATTCCCATCAATGTATAATTAAAAGTGGATTTCCTTTTCCCTGTTTGGCTGAGGTGGGGGAGGGTCTGCATAAACCTGGTTGATGTGAAGTGAACAAAGAGAACTTTCATGAGTTCTCCTACAAACAGTCTATCAGTTACAATTCCTAGTGTTCACACTGCTGCACTGTTCAAAAGGAGCTCTAAAAAAAGTCAAGCAGGGGGTCCAAGAAAAATTCAACCCGCATGCCAACTAAGGGAAAGAATGAGAAGGCAGGGAAAAAAAAAATAGCTTTTGTTGTAAAAAGAACTAATGAAGCTGCTCTTAGAACTGTCCATGGTGACACAACAAGCCTGTGCACCCACACACATTGTGAGAATGCCAGTCACCCACAGTAATGAGAAAAGGGAACACTGTGGGCAAAGGAAATATATGAATACACTGCTTTTATGGTTTAACTGTGGGGAATCACAACGCTGGCCCACAATATCTTGTGCCAACTGCCAAAAGTGGTAAAATAATACATAAGGTTGTCTACTTATATTTTTCTTACAGACAAGATGGACTGGTGGGGGGTAAAATCCCATTATCATTATAAATTGCTAATTAAATAATTATCAATTAGATGGGCAGACAGAACTCATTCCAATGAATTCCTTGGAGGGCGTTCAGTAAAGAAAAACAGTAATTTTGATTATTTTTTTTATCTATACTTCCTGCCTAGGGGCTCTAAATAGAGATGATATATGGTGTATCCCATGTTAGACTTTCACACAGTATATCCCATGTTAGAGCTCAGGGACAAACACTGAACTTTGGAGCATATAGAGATCTTTTTTCAGTTTTTCAGATAAATGGCCTTAATTTCATGACATTAATTAGTAGCCCAGGGTTATTTCCTAAGGAATAAAAATAATATTTTCCAGACTTTTATGCGGCTTTGAAAAATCTTTTTTTTTTTTTTCAATCAACTGATAATATTTTCTAATGTCATTTCATTTGCTTTTCCTTTTTTTCATAATCCAGAATTTTCTTTGAAAAAAAAAATATATTTAATACATATAAATATACAGATGTTAAGCATGGCTGAACATAGTGCAAGGAATATTTTTAACAAACTTTGTTCTATTCATTAACACTAAAACCAATGCAAAATTAAACCTTATGGCCATAGGTTTTGTCAAGTTTTCCAATCAGACCCTTGGGCAAAAATACTGTTGTCACAGTACTGAGCAAGAGAAACGTTCCTGTAATGTCCTGTGCCCCTTAGTCATGTGAGTAATTTTTCGTGAGGAGAGGGGTCCCAACAGCTTGAATAAAACTTACTCAGCTATGATCAGTAATTACTTACATGTGCACACACTGGTTGTACCCACACTTTTCTTGTCCTAACTGAGTTTTCCAAGACAATTAAAAACTACATTGATGTTCAACGGTTATTAAATGAAGAAATGAAAAAAAAAAAAAAAAAAAAAGCCTCAGTTGTCTGTAGCAGGGAGTATTTTCGAGGAACAGAAGTTCTACAAACTGAAAAGTCACACTAATGTTTGGGAAATAGTTTCCATTGCTGGCAAACACCACCACCGCCACTGCCATCAAAAAAAAAAAAAAAAAAAAAATAAGGAACGAAAAGGATAACATGAAAGATGGACTTCTAATTCCAAAGCTACAAACATTTAAATATGAATGAGGCTTGCTGCAGTCCGCTATCTTTTGTCAGGAAATATGAAGCTCTGGAACGCCTTTTGTTGCCTTCTTTGTTAACTGTATGAGGCTGAAAGGAGTTAGATGCCTCGCTTCATTTTCAATCCCCATCAAAATGAGGACCTCAAAAATAAATTCTGATAAATACATGAAAATTCTGAAGGGTTGATAAAGGAGAGAAAACTTTATTTTCCAGAGTAATCTGTCAATAGGTGACATACCAGGAATGATCATCATTAAAAACAAATGGCAAGTTAGAATTTTAAGGTTTAGAAAAGGGAAATGAGTTACAGCATAAAATAAAAATATAATTATAGTAAAACATTTGAGAACACTGATATAATATACGTTTGGCAATATAAACATCTTTTCCCTCAGGTTTGCTATTTTTCTCTGGGAGATCACAGAATCCCAAGGGAAGTTCCTTATGATGATGTTCCCTAATGTGATTTACTTTGAGGAATACTTAATACTTAACGGAGAAAGGTGCCTACTACATTTTGTTATTGAGTTTTTGTTCATGGTTCAGGATTGATCCACTTGAGTCTTTCAGCAGGGAGTAGTTTTCCAGTGTGGCACAGCATGACTCCAAATCAATAAGGTTAATAGATGTGGTGGCCACACAGTCAGAGGTGATGTGCCTGGCATTTTCTGTGCCAATGAAGAAAATTTTTGATGACGAGATGTCATTTTTGTGCCGGCAGTAATGTCACCCTGATTACCTAGAGCACATAGCCAGTTAGTAAGTTAGCAAGACTGTAAATGGCCCATTAATCTGAATTATCTTTACAGAAACTGTTTGAAAAAAAAATTGCTATATAAAAATGACATTGCTGTGAAAAAGTGACTAAATGGGAATGGCTACCCTGGAACTTCACTGTATATTTTTAAACTCTCAGCACTGTAGTATAAAACCTGCAAAACATTAAAAAAAAAAAAAAAAAAAAAAAAAAGTCAACCCAAGGAAAATAAATAAGTACATCACAAAATACCACTGGAAAAAAGAAAAAAAAAAAAAAAAAGGCAGTAATATATTGATGCCAAATCTACTGGTGTAATGAGAGTGCCATGTGTTGGTCTTCCTGCAGTTCTCATTTTCTCTGACTTTTTAAAATATGCAAACTCTCAACAGTGCCTCCCAGAGCATTAATGGGTACATATTCCCAGATGGCTTGTGTTGTGAAAGAAGTGCTGGACTGGACTGCAAAGAGAAATCTGTTTAATATTCCAATATCTAAATGTCAGGAAGGTGTAATTCAGAGTGACACTGAAAGATGAGCTGAACAGAATACAATTTATAGTGACTTTAGTTAACAAATGGCATTAAGGGAAGGATTTCCATAATTAAATCATTAACTAATATGAAATATTGATTTCTCCTCTGATATTACTATATCATCACTTGTCGGACTTGCTGATGCCCAAAGAGCTCTTAGTGCAGTCTCTACCAGCAGTAATAATAATTTGCACAGAGCAAGGTACTCTGTGTACCAAACATCCTTGTCCCAGAGACTTCACAGATAACATTTTGAAGAAAAATAATAAGATGGTAGGATGGGTGCAAGGAAAGTCTGTGCAAACAGACTGGATAAAATGATGGTTTGTATTACAAGGCTTGCTCCATATTGCCTTCCTTCAACTATATCTACTTTTTGTTAACTGGTTTGGAGTGAGCCAACTTTACTTCAGCTTTTCCTAGACTTCTTTACAGAGCTTCTAAATAGATATTTTATCTGAAGAGCTACATTCTATTGCAATTTACATCAAGAACTCTTATTTTCTAACAGCAAGGGTTCTGATTTTTTTTTTTTTTTTGACAGCTCTTTATATTTTAGTGTTGTCCAAGGGAAGTTGAGTGTGATCCATGGAAGGAATACAGCACATTCAATGATGATTCCAGTTATATTCTAGTATGCTCATTAACCATGTTAAATAGTTGAACTTATTAAGTTAACTTGAAAATGCGGAAGGAATGGAACAGGCAAGATTAAAAATAAAATAAAATAAAATAAAATAAAATAAAATAAAATAAAATAAAATAAAATAAAATAAAATAAAATAAAATAAAATAAAATAAAATAAAATAAAATAATAAAAAAAAGGGAAAAACTTAGTTGAGTTGTAATCAGTATTGATCATTAGTCCTTTCTTTTATCAGCATGATGAAGATAATGATGATAATGATGATGACGATGATGCAATGTGCAGTATTTAGATCATAAAGGACAGAAAAATTGTTTAAATATCTGATGATAATTGTTTTTTGGTGAAAGGTGTTATAGGCTGTACAATATAATATATTACTCTCAAATTGATGACAGAGCTTGAAAATACCTGAATAAGCAAGATTTCCTTTTCTTTGTATACTTTTCCAGATCTACGTTTAAAGAATCAGTCCACTCAGAGCTAAAATGAAGAGGTGCTATATTTTGGAAAAATGCATTAAAAATATGTTATTTTCTACCTCAGTCTTTCAGCAGGAAATCAGTTCTTTTACCAGTTAAACATTCAAAAATCATGTCTCATTTGAATAAATTAACATATTTTGTGGCAAAAAAATTAATTCCAAGGAAGGAACAATAAATAGGAAAGCAATTTAAATTGTGTATTTTACAGGGGATGAAAAAAAAAAAAAAAAGAAAACCCAACATTGTCATGCGTATGACAGCTCAGCTAATTTGATGGGCTTTGATGTTAATTTAGGGCTTACTTTAATTTCAAAACATATTTTTTCACTTAATAAGGGAAACAAAAGAAACTTTCAACCAGTTTGTTATCTGGGAATGTTTTGGCTTCTCAAATGTGAGAACATGATTGTTTTTATTTCCAGGAGGAGATAATAACACTGAAGCAATAAAAAAGAGTCAAGGCAGCTTGCACAGCACAGGAAGTTCACAGCCAGAGACTTAATTTCCCACACAATGTACTGTGCAATGGGCCCATTAACACAGATGAATAGGCTCTTTAAAGCTTTTTTTTTTTTTTTTTTTTCTAGATATGCAGCTGCGGCTGAATGGTGCTATGTTAATAAGGTACTCACATGCCTATTCTTCAGGTACTCTGGCATTCTCTGCCTAGGTAATCTCCATATTGGAAAAGCTATTAGGGGTTGTATCTCCTACCACACCTTCAATTATTTTAACATCTGCACTGATAATCCAGGCAAGGTAAATTGATAGGGGGCTGAGGGTCTACGTCCATCCTCTTCCCCGCCAAAGTCACATCTTAGGGGGTGGGGCCTAAGGAGAAGAAAAAAAGTGAAGTCACTTTTATTACACATCAGTGGGAACATTCTGAAAAAGCTTTCATGCCTAGGAAATTGTTATTTCTTCAAACAACTGACAGCCTGCAGAGGAAACTCTAATGGAAATCCAGCTCATGCATTGTTATGCATGGCCCTCATGTAGATACATGGGGGCGGATTGAGTTAGCTTCCAAAGGGTCTATTGTGTGCGGCATTAATTTGCAGTGCTCTTGATATTTGAGTTTGAAGGTTTTACAACCTTTGTGTTTACTTAGATGCACTATATCCTAGGTTTGTTTATTTCCTTCCACAATCTCTTATTACCCTGTAAACGTTACATTTGTCTTTATTAACTTTCAGTCTGTTGCTGTAAGTCACAGAGAAGGAACAGCTTCCTTGAAATGTATTAGTTTTAGAGGCATTTTTTTTTCTTTCTTCCTGGTCAGTTCCGAGTTATTCATCTGTTAAAACACTGGCCTTCTTTGTAAAACCAGTGGATTTAAAGCATAAGAACTATGTTATTTATTATTATTATATTATTAAATCATACATAAATACATTATATTTCCCATGTCATATACGTACAGCTAAATAAATCAATCAATACAGTCTTCCAAAAGATTGTGAATCTGACACTGGCACAACTGCCTCTTGCTACACAGTGATATGAGAAAAAATGCTCATGACGCTCATCATGAGCAAAATCTTTCTCCTGTTTCCTCAGAATCCTCTACAAAATTCTTTGCTGTCACATACAGGTCTTTGTCTCCTAGTATTAAGATCTGAAATACAAATAAGACTTGTCCTATGCTGCCTTAACTTTTATTATTTCTTTCTGTAAAGATACAAAT
Source organism: Netta rufina (assembly GCF_964035555.1). Classification (NCBI taxonomy): domain Eukaryota; kingdom Metazoa; phylum Chordata; class Aves; order Anseriformes; family Anatidae; genus Netta; species Netta rufina. The sequence continues at coordinate 854,930 of NC_140132.1, read as the reverse complement.
AAAATGTAGACAGGCATTTTTGTAAATTCGACTTTCCCTTAAGATTTAAATTCAGTAGGTCCTAATGGCTTTTTATTCAAACTTGTCAGAGATGTCTAGAAGTGTTAGTTTTTCAACACTGAACTAAGAACTCAAAGTAACTTGTACGTTCAAAAGAAGCTATGATCCTAATCTGAACTAAAGGACTCAATTGAATAAAAATACCTTATGCTCGAGTAACTCCAGTTATGTGTGGTTCCTTCCTTTCCCTTCCCCTTTATATGGAAGTCAGACAGTTAGACGTTTCTGTATTTTAATAACACAAAAGGGTTTCTTGTAAAAAAAAAAAAAGTGTCTGACTTACAGTAATTAGGGTCTGAGTAGTATCAGGTGCATAGTTTACTCCAAAACAAAACAAAACAAAACAAAACAAAACAAACTAGCACTAAGGGAAAACCTTTTTAAATCACAGAAAGTTTTGAATTCAGGTCTTGATGCTACATAATGGATTAAGAGAAAAGAAATTACCTTCTTTAGGGCTCACTCATTAGGGGCACAACAGCAGAAACAGCTGCCTCGAAGACCTGCTTGCTTGTTAGGCTGAGGGATTCTATTTGGAAGCTGTCTCAGACTGAGTGGGAAGAAATGCAGACCAAATGCTAGGAGCCACTGACCTCAGCTGTTGAAGAAGTGAAGATCTTAATCGAACCTCTGGGGTTTGGGATCTTTTCTAATGTCCTAGGAAATGATAACAGTGGGAATAGAAGGAACTACTTTTCACAGAGCTCTTTGAAGTACTGTGGTACTACTGCATTGTATAAAACAACAGCACAGCTTCCCCTGGAACATGATAAAAGTATGTGAAACTGTGGCTGGTTTAGATAATATAGATCTAGTGCGTCTGTTCTCCTTGTTTTGTAACACAAGGACAAGGAGTGATAATAAAGAGATGCAAATTCAAAACCAATAAAAGGAAAGCCTTCTTTCGTCACTTTGGATAATTAGGCTATTGGTATGCAATATCATAATATTTCATTGAAGTCAGATTAAATCTAGCAGATTAAAAGAAGAAGTCAGATATTTGTATAATACAAGAATCTCCTGTATTTCTGCAGTTAACTTGAATTACTGGCAAATAAGAAGAGACCTGTGTCTGGAACAGTATAGTCTTCATTCACTATCACCAAATTCTGCCTTCAACTGAATTCTCAGACCCTGGCTTTTGCCAGAGATATGGTACCGTCCTGGTACAATTCTTACATTGCTGCAGCCCTATAATATCCCTCAGCTTTAATCATCATGTCATATTCAGAGAATTTTTTTTTGGACTAAAACCACAAGAACCACAAGTGAACAAAAGGGTTTTTGTTTTGTTTTGAAATGATAGATAATTCCAAAATTCCAATAACACCACCACTACCCTGCCCCCCCCCCCCCCCCCCCGCCCCCCCCATAAATAAATAAATAAATAAAAATTTGAGTACACATCACAAAACTTGTCTTGGTATCATAAAACTGGTAAAGCTCTCCTGGTCATAGTGGTGTCCACAGAAGACTCCTACTGAAGACCTCCCATAGGTTATCAAAGACTGTATTACGAAGACAAAAATACTCCTTCCTACCTAGCAACAACCATCTCTCCATTTTAAAAAAAGGGAAAGTTGGTGACAGGAGTGACCAATGCAATCAGGCAGAAATTGCAGGCTTTTCTTTGTTACTTTCGCAACTGTGAAAACATTTTTGATCCCTGATCTCATTTCCAGAATGGCAGTTATTATTCTGTCAGTCTACTCACAACAAAGTCTTTACAGGCACATGAAGCTGCCTGCTATCTGTTTATTTTTGGAACATTAACATATGTATGTATTTCTCTAGCAGAGCTGTTATTTACTTAATACATGAGGTATGAACTCATTTAACTTACTGCATGTTAATTCTGTGCAGTTTTGCAGTTTTTTTACAACCTCCCCATATTCCACAAGAGGAGCCATACACAAAGAGAATATTATAACCCCGAACTGGACCCCTCTATTTTTTATCCATGCTTTCTTTAAGCAACCATTCCAAGAGACATATTATCTGAAATGTGGTGATGAATGTTCCGTATATTAAAGCAGGAGTCTGATTTGTCATTGGTTTCAAAATGTGCACAGTACAATTATTGACTAGGTTTCATCAACCCTCTGACAATCCAGGGGAGGATAATCTACTCCAGTTCTCATGGTAACTCACACCTATATGTTCACTGCACTTGGTATCATGGGAAGTACAGGCCAGGCCACACCAATCCTCTCCCATTACCCTAATCTTCCGAGGACATATGGAGGTGGCCATGTCTCCACCTTCTCACCTCTATGGACCAAGTCAGGAGTAGGTAAAGTGAAAACTTTAGATTTTGTGTACTTTTTAAAGACAAGAAATAGTTTATCTTTTTCTGACTCATACAATATCAAATATTTAATAAATACCTGGAGTTAACTGTGGAAGGGAGGAGATGAAACTCAGCAGTTTCCTATTCAGGCAATGAGCAGGAAACAAAATCTTCAAAGCATATTACCTTCCCAGTGTCTCCGAACATGACCAGTTGACAGATACCCAGGAAAACAGGAGTTGTTTGGAGGAACTGCACGTTGGGCAATGATGAAGATAAATTAATGTAGACAATCTGTATGGCTGAGATGGTAAAAGACACACTTCAAAGCTAAGGACTGGTCAATCAGAGGTTTGTTACCAGCCAAGGAAAATTATAGGTATTCTAGAAAATAAAAGCCATTGGAAAGGAGCTGGTCAAGAGGAAGAAAAAGTTAAATAAGAGAAACAGTGTAAGGAAAAAGTAAATATAGAGGGAAGCAGGGAAAATAAGGTATCAAATCATAGGAAACAAATAGAGAAGAGTAAATATCTGCGTGAAGTAGTGGACAAATTGTAAGAACATTGTGTATGGGTGACAGTGAAGAGCATGTGGTGTAGATGTTTAATGTTTTAAAGTTTAATGGAAAACTAACTTACTGGGAAACGCTGGAGCTAAACCATCTATCTATCTAATTTTAAAAATGTGTTTTGTTCATGTTTTAGTAAGCAAAAAAAATGCAGCCTCGTGCTCTGTCTTGGAGCACTCGCAATGTTCAGGATGTATTCCAGTAAGTAAATTTGATGGGTCATTGCTCATTTTTGCAACCAAAATTTTGTTGTCTATATGCAGAAAATGGGGCTTGGCTTGATTCCAAAATCAGGACTGCTTCCACACACAGGCCAGGATAATTTAACTTAAAATGAATGCTCATTTCCATAGAACTATATTACATATATCGGAATATTGGCCCACATTAGGCTTGGTTTCTAATTTTACCTTTCACAGCAAAGGCCCCTGGCAAGAGACAGCCCCAACCCAATGAACAAAATTCATACAAAGCCCTTGCATAAAAGGAGGAATGCTAGATAATTCATTTTCTTGCCTATTAAGGTGTACTTTGACAATTTGACTTCTTGGAAACTAATGAAAATTACGGGATCATGGTTCTTTTGCTTTATCCCTTTTTAAACACAGTCGAACAAATTAACAGAAGGAAGAGAGTGATCCCAGCAGTGTGCATCCTTAATAGTAGGGTCTGTATCTCTGTCTCTCTGCTGCTCCTGGAGGCAGTTGTTAACTGCGGACTCCAGTGTGATGTGGCTCAGAGACAACCAGCCTCATTGCTGAACACCGTGATTCTTTTGCAGCAATCAGTTAACTTGTTAAAACCACCACAGAGCAGGGGCAGTTTGCAAGAAGCAAAGGTAATCATTTCTACATTAAGTATGTGGCAAAGGTGTGGGCTATGGGCAGGGGGAAGGGACACGGGGAGGGAGGAGCTGCAGAGCATGGTAGTGGAAGATGAAGAAACAGCTACCAAAAATAAATCCAGTGTTTCATAGGAAGGTGTAAGGCGGCAACAAGACTCGAGACAGGACCAGGAAAGCAGGAAGACTGCACATCTGCATCCTGCACATTTTGCATTTTGTTCTAACATGTTCTTTTGCCTTTATCTTTTTCTGTTTTTTTTTTTTTTTTTTTTTTTTTTTCAGGCTGTCTGCAAAGTTTTGCAAAAGACTCCCACTGCCAAGGCAAGCAACATGACTGGGTACTGAGATGGTGCTTCTTATCTACGGGATTCTACCTTTTTTCTATTTTGTTCTTCTGAGATGGTCTGCTAAGGAAATAAGGCCCCATGTAATTTCCAGCAATGGCGAGTGAATCAGTTCTTTTGCTTTAAATAATAAAACCCCCTCATTTTCATATTTCCATATTTAATTTTTGCACTTGCATGTACGTTTCTGTTATCTTCCAGCCACATGTTGCTATTTGTCTCTGTAGTGGAGATAGTGGAGAATTTTTTTTTTTTTTTTTTTGACTGTGGGCTATGTGAAGCCTGACTTGCATGTAAAAGATCCACAGGGGAAAAAACAAACAAACAAACAAACAAACAAACAAACAAAACAAACAAAAAAGCAAGCTCCAGTTCTCACAGAAATACAGAGAGCTGGCATGCTGCACGCTTCATGAGAACACTCCCTGCTCACCACCACACTGGGCAGCATGTGGCACATACATGCAGTACCACACACCTACAGACCAAGATGAGACAGTCAGTGCAAAGTCCCAGAGGAAAACAGCAGGTGTGAGCAAAGAAGGGTAATAAGAGACAGGCTGGGGAAAAAAAAAAAAAAAAAAAAAAAAAAAAAAAAAAATCAGCCAGATTTGGCTGACTAAACACTGTTTTAACAATCATCCAGCCACTATGCAACTTCCACAGAGTTCAAACTGACAAAAATTGAGTAGAAGGAGAGCTCTGAGATTTATGAGACCATTTCAGGCAATCTCACTGCATTTAAACTGTTGTTTATGTTAGTCACCCTTCAGCTTTCAATGAAATTCAGACTCCTAAGATATTTGGGTGCTTTTGAAAAGGTTACATGCAGTCAAAAGCAAGCAGCCAAGACTCCCTCATTCAGTCAAAATTAGTGAGGCAGCTGTTGCAATACATCTTAACTCAGCTTCAGCAACACTTGGACAGACAGTATTTTTGCTGTGCTTGCTGGCAGACAAGTTTTCAGACAGACTCTGGTTATGATTTAGTTTTGGTCTGCATGCTCAGCGCTCTGTCAAACTCCTACAGCCAACACAGGGACTGCCTTCAACAGGAGAGAGAGTAACTGCAATCAATTCCCCATTTGAACAACATTTGGGTTGTCATGAGTGGCTGTGCTCCACTGACTAAACATTCTGCTTTAATCTGCTCCCACACTGCAGACAGCTCTGGATAGTCCACATAAAATGTATTCACTGAATTTATCCTGCACTCTTCTCTCCTGCAGAGGGGACATTACCTCCAGCTTGCTGCTGCCTCCAGTGCCATCATGGGGCTGCCAAACCTAGCATTCCTGCTCTCTGACAGGTATGCTCTGCCCTTGCATTGGAAAAGAAAGTTTAATACAACTTTTTTTTTTTTTTTTTTTTTTTTCTCCCCTTCCTGATAACAGATTTGGAAAGTGATACTCAAGAAATACAACAGTATGTAGCATGTACTCTTCTGGTGTTGATTTTGCTCCTATGTCCCCTCTTAGTTCCGTCTCTCTGTATTTACAAGCCTTCCCTCCATGGCACCCAGATGCCAGCTAAATCACCAATCTGTGGTTCGCATTTTTCATGGAGTTACCCACCTTTGCCCATATCCTCCTCCTCTCTTCCCTCCCTCCTTCACCATATGTTGGCCATCTTGCTCCTATTGATTCTGTCAGCACAAGCTTTACAGAGAACTGCTAGTCAGATGGATAGCTTTATTGTATCAGACTTCAACCTATGCCATGCCTTAACTACAGTACTGACAGCATTCATTAAGGTGTACAACATATATAAGTACCACAAATTTACCATCGCATATAAAAATGCACTGTCATAAAGCTATACTGTGGTTGAGAAAGACATCTTCCAAGCATTCATCTCCACTGAATATGACAGACTTTTCACTCCAAATACCTCCCCTGAAGCTTGAAGCTTTGTGTCAGTTCAGTGTGATTGGAAAGGGATGTGTGACACCAGCTCACAAAATGGTTTGCCTTAATGAACGTGATAATTCTCCTTAAAGGGTCACTTATCCTCTGCTCAACTGATATCAGCTGGAAAACCTATTGTTTGCACCACTTTGACCAGCAGATATCAAAGCAATTCATCAGCCTCTCTTACAGCATGACACTATTTGTGACAGCATATGACAATCCAAAAATATTACCCTAAACAGTTAAGGCATCTCTGTGAGCTTTTTTGACCCCATACAGTGAGACTCTCTGTAGGCATAAAATTCATCCATGCATCTCTGTGCAGGGGCAGATGTTCAGTTTCATGTAGTTTTATGAGGAGGTTCAGTTGTGGCAGACCTGTACAATACCCTGTATTTCTCTGAGCAGGGCAATGTGGAAGCTAAGGACAAGTGAGGATAACAATTGGCCAACACTCAGCAAAAGCTCTGGGGTATACAGTTAGTATAGCCCAAGAAGACAGGCCTATGAGATGATGAGACCCAATAGATACAACCCAGCATTGTATCTATCCAGGGAGTAAAAAAAGAAACTGACAGAAGATACACACAATGTGGACATTAGGGTTTCTAGTTGTATAACTTTACTTTTTCCAGATATGATAACGTTATGCAAAAGGAAACGGATTCAGTTTGGCTAGTTTAGTCTCACTGAGGCCTCTATTGCTGCTATATTATAAATGTGATGTTATCTAGTATTGGAATTGCCAAATTTTTAACTTAAATATGTTACAAGTAAAACAGGCATGAAATGACACTCTGGAAAAGTATTCGAAAATTTAGGGAGAAATTAGTAGCTTTCATGCAGTTTCTTCAACTTGTAAATGTGAATCTATCTGCAATTAGTACTGAGTTGCTACTACAAACGTTAAATAAGCTACAGTCACCAGATGACTATTTCTATTAAATATAATTATTGATGGGAAGGGAAAAGTGCCTTTTCCCCCCTAATTTGAGAGTGTAAAAGGTTTAACTAAACTGTTCCTATGAAAATCTTGAAATTTGGCCAAAGATACCGGGATATTACACACTTTTTTTCCTGCATCTATATTTATGTCCTATGGAAAATATAACAGCCTCTTTCTGGAGCAGTTAACATAAAAGGTCTTGGTCAAGAGAAGCTTTTCTCTTGCAAAAGATAATCTGCCATCAAAGTAATAAGTTTGACAATCAAGCGGTCTAATTGACTGAACATTTACAAATACTTCATAACTAAAACTGTCCCAAACTGTGAAAAAGATTAACGTTCTGCTTCCCCAAACTGCTTCTTCCTCATGTTATTTTTTGTGTGTGTGTTTGCATGTGTGAACTGAATCTTTGGGAACCCCTTCCAGTTGATGCATCATTGGGGTGGTTACACACATTACAGTATGGCAGTCTGTCACATCAGTGTTTCACACAGAGATACTAGACTTGACACATCTCTGAGAAAGCAAGTTAGACAATCCAGAGAGTCATGTTTCTTTTGAAACTTGAGATTTTGAGGACAGAATTTTCATCTACTTAATTCAGACAGCAGCAAGAAAACAAGATGTTTAAGTAACTATAATACAACTTTTTAAACATTAAAAATAATTTGCATACAAATAATATGGTCTTGTTGGTCCTGTCTATGGGAGGAAGTAACCAATGCTCTGAAAACTGCCCTTTTTATTTTGGTGAACCCCTCTGAAGTAGTTATGGCAGGACAATATAGGGCATGTGACTCTCCAGCAAACAAAATGCAGTGCACCGCAAAATTTTTATGCAGTAATGCCTTGAATGTTTTCTCTAGCACATGAGCTCTTACCAGATCCTTTGGTGTCTGTGGAAATTTTGTCTACAACCAGCTTTCTTGAGACAGAGTTTCATTTGACTGCCATGTGTTCTAATAGTCACATAAGAATCTGTAGTTGTTTCAGTATTATACCTTCTGTTTCCAAGGGAAGAACTGCAAGTTCATTAAAATACAAAGCTTAACTTCTGGAGTAGTGTAGAATATGCTCTTTTCCACTGGTATCACCAGCAAGAGAGGCAAAAGCAGGAATTTTGGAACATTTAAGATGTCAGTATTCCTGTAATTACAAACAAACAAAGAAACAAACAAACAAAAAAATATCTTTACATTTTAGACTACCAGTATTCGCTTGGTAAATTCACCATATGTATGAAACAAGAGACCACTGAACATACACAAGATTGAATGAACCTTCAACTTTAACCAGAATTTACAACACATCTTTTGTGTTGATTTTATCATAAAAAAATAAATAAATAAAAGTCAAGATTATAAACAACAATGTTTCAGTGTTGTACTGCAAGAGAGTTAGGAATAGGACCTGAAAATCCTACTTTCTTAGCTTTAACCAGCATACAAAAAAGTGGATAAGTAATTAATATGGAAACAAGGGTGAAGATGGATTGCCACAGTTTGAGGAAAAAAGAGTGCCATCTGGACAACATTGCCAGCTCAAGATCATATGCAAGTCTCAGTTATTTAGTTTTTGTATGTGACAACAGAGGATATGCCATATATTAAGTCTGATGATAAAAAGGCAATGTTCACAATGCTTAATATCAGACGATGCTTGAAAATATGACACTAGCTTTTATTATATGTATTGCATGTATTGTTTCTATTATTTAAAATTTTGTCAGAATCAAATTCATGATTTTAAGCACCTTGGGGTTAATAATAGCATTTGTTGAAATTTCTAAAACTTCCTACACTTTAGTATGCTTATAGAGCTTTTGTGCATGGAATGATGGGTACTAAAATAAACTTAAATCTTCAGTGGATTCTACAGAATACCTTTTATTTGAATACTCCATGGCATCCTCAATCCAAATCTCACATCGGATTCATTCTCTCCTTCCTTTCATCTCAGAATCTCCTGCAAATAACCCTTCCTCACTGGGAACAGCTTTCTTGTGATAAAACTGTTGTGATATCATTTTATCTTGTGATAAAGTCCTGCTTACAATGTCCATCTCAGATATGATTTTATACTGTGTTCAAGGTGTCACAGAGTTCTCTAAGATTTACACAGCTGTAGCAAACAACTTCAAAATTAACCACCTGATTTACCCCCAAATGCTCAAATTCTTCATCATGGACAGAAGAATCAAACACATTTGAAAGCCCTAGGGCCATGATGATTTTTAGTATAACATGCTAAAGTATGCATTAAAAAAAAAAAAAAAAAAAAACTCGTAATTTTTCAGAGGGCTCTATTTCACCAATGCCTTTTCATCTGATCTCCACCTTCCACCCTGTCTTTCATGTGCATGAAGAAACTATCACTACTAGAAGGGCAATAAATGACCACTGAGGAAAGCAAAAGAGGTGCTAAATTAACAGCAAATTCATAGCTGAGAGTTCTTCTCAGACTTTGCTATGGGCAGAATACTTACCCTAGTTAATACAATCTTTTATGAGCTCCTATGAAGTTATAGATAACTTTTTTAACCCTCCAATTTCAGTCCAATTCCCAATCCCCTAAAGGATAAGGCCTAAACCTTCATAATATATTAATCTTAATTCTGATTTGTAGTTATTACAATGAATGTCTTCTTCCCCTTTTACCCCAGCCCAGGATTCATTTTGCGTGAATGAAATGCCAGGGAGAAAAAGTGCTTCTTTTTCCACAGCAACTTGTGCTCATGCTAGATTACTCGACCAGTCTGTGTTGAACTGAACACCAGAAAGGCAAAAACCTTGGAGCAACTCCAGGGCTGCCCAGGGTACCTACTTCTCCCTAGAAGAAAAAGACAGGCTGGAAGTAGTGTAAGCCAGCAGGCACTCTGCATATATCCTTGTCAGCTTAGACAAGTTCCATGTAAGTTAAAATACAGCAAATTCATACAGTGGGGCTTCATCCCTTAATGGGGACACAGACCTTGTCCGAGTCTCAATGACTCAGTAAAACAGCCCGTTTCTTTGCCAAATTGCCTTATAAGGCCACAGCAGGGTCTGGATTTACCCGTTACCACAGGGCTTAATGACCTTAAGCACAATGCTGAATTACACCTCCAATTGTAATTTCCATCTGATTAAGCACTGAAAAATGCAGAAGGCTGGATACATATATACAACAGTTGTAGATTGAGTAACACATTGCGCATGCAGTATTTAACCCTCACTCAACACAACTCATGATTATTTACTGAGGCATTCAGAAACGAATGTGTCACTACAAAGCTACAGAACTGAAGAAACTATTTTCTATAAATAAATAAATAAATAAATTACAAGTAAATAAAAATAAAATGAAGCACTTAGCAATAAAGTTTTAGGAAACCTATCACTGAAGTAATCTCATGAAGTAACTACTCCCACTTCCCAAACCAAGTCTCACCAAAGTCATGACTGTGCAAGTAACTACTCAGGAATAGGAACAATGGGTTCAAAGCTATGTGTTTGGACTTAGCCTAAAGCAAAATAAATGCAAACTTGACAGAGCTCCATTTGCAAAATACTCATCAATTTTACTATTGTTGCAAAAGTGTCCACAGTTCAGTCAAATGATCATCAACTAGTCTAGAAGTTTATCTAAACTGGGCATCACAGCCATTAAAAAATTCAGTGCAAATGAGAGGCAGGGTATGGCCGCAGAATAATAATACCATTTTAAAATTACTAAAATAGAACTTTGAGTTATAATAGGAACCAGAGCTAAAAGTTGAATGCCAGCCTTTTGTTTTGTTTTGTTTTGTTTTAAGCTTTCATGTTGACCTCTGCTCTACACAAACTTAAATCTGTTTTACATCAGAAGTTGCAGGGACAAGAGAGTACATGGGAAAATATGTCTGGGAGTTAAGAGCACACTTGCTAGATTTCTGAGCTCCAGTGATATTGGTGACATAACTAAAAAGCAACAAACAGCAGGTGAGAGGAAGGATTTAAATATAAATAAGGACACTTTGAAGCCATAGGTTTTTATTGAACACTTTCGCATTTACAAATCAAAGTCACTGTTTTTTAGAAAAATGTGTAACTAAGAAAAAATCCAAAAGCCACAAAATACCAGGCAGAGAAAGAAAAGATATTAAAGAAAAATAAAAACAAGGAATAGTGTTGATATATATTCTCTTGCCTAAAAATAAACCAACTAAATACCCTATTTTCTTTAATTAAAAATCACTTAATTATTTAAGGATTTCTGACTAAATTAAGCATTGAAGACACATCAAGATCTCACTAGTGCTGTGATTAGTGGTTTACGTAGTTATCAAGATCTGCCCATTTGGACCTGAATTCAGCCTCTAATTAGAAAAGTTATTAGAAATTCAGTCCCATAAATGCAGCATATACGTACTCCATGCTTTAAAATGGTTAAATATATTAATTTACACAATACATTCATTAGTAAAAGACCAAGCTTCCTTTTTTTCCTTTTTTTTTTTTTCTTCAGTATTCAATATATACAGAGAGACTATGACGACTTAAATGGCCATGGTTTAAAAGATAGCTTCTGCTGTTTTACTAAAGGTGCTGTTCACACTCTATCCATGGGATCAGAGTTCAAGTAGCAGTGCATTCAATCTGGAAAAAAGTGGTGGTTACAATAGCATAGTAATAACAGTTGCAGATAACAATCTGAAAAGCTGAAACCACTGAAACATGATGGCTTGCAGTTAGAAAATATTTGTGTGTTTTACCAGAATGTAACCCATTACCCTGCTGACTGGGAAAAATAAAAATCCAGTGGGAAAACATAAAATTAGATCAGAGCTCTCCTAAATGAAAAGAAATTCAGTCTTGCTGAACTGAAATGTGATCATTTGGATGGCATTTCTATCAGCTCATTCATTTAAAACTCAATTTAATGCTATGCTAGAGACTTTACCTTAACAAACACTAATATGTGTACGTGCAAGTTGGATCACAGGTGCAGGCCCATTAGCAGGTCTGTGCAAACCGGCCTCTGTGGGAAACCCACAACTATCCATTGCAAACAGAGGCACAGATTCACCAGCTTTAGGCAGATAACTGAGGTACTGGACACTATAAGAAGTCTCACCAGCTTGCAAAAGATGTCCAGTTTGTCATTGGCAGTGACCAAAAGTGGATGCTTGGGAATTACTGCAAGAAAGGAACTGTAGCAAAATTTAGCATTTTTTTCCCAGGAAACTCTTCCAGCCTCCAAAATTTTGCATCTCTGAGACTTCCTATTAGTCATCTTTAGTGGATTTCTCTTCCATGAACCTGTCCTGTGCCCAATGAATCTTCACAAAAGGTCAGTTCCCACAACACATGGGGACATCATAGTCAGCACATGGCCATCCGCCACATGCAGAACTCAGTATGCTGAGTCTGAAAATGCTGTCTTCATTAAATGCCCACACTTTTGGTATCAGAAAAATTGTGGGCACTTCTACCTCTCCGCATCAGTCATGATCTTCTACAGTTTTTACATACCTCCCCTGCATATCTGCCCAGCTCAGTTTCTCAGTCTGAAAAATCTGGTTTATGCAGCTATTGGAGGGCTTTTCCAACCTTGTCTATGATTCCATTCCTTGTATAAAGTATGTGAAGCCAGGACTCCATGCATCCAAGGTTGCCCTTCTGCTTTTCTACCTGGGGGAGGGTTTTCACACACCTTCCTCTTGTATGAAGGATTCAACTTATTCATGTTGAATCATTCTCTGAATATTTCTGTTTTGTTGTTGTTTTGTTTTTCTCCCAAAGAGGAAGCCTTAATGACTGTTCTTATCTAAGACCTAACTTAGATGTCAGGCTGGTGTTTTGAAGAAGGAAGAGTTAGATCAAATTTTACTAAATTTATCAGGTGAAGATCTGAGTGTTTCTGTTTAGCAAGATAAAGAAATTCATGCTATTAATGGTTGCTATTTGACAGTGGTTTCTTTTCAGTACATGAAATGAGAAAACAGAGCCAGTTCATTATGAAGATAGTAAAAGTTATAATAAAGCCAATACAGGCTGAATCCTACAATTGCATGTGGGAAATATAACATATGAAAATGCAACATCAAAGAAAAATGAGCAGGGGATGGAGAGCAGAGAAACATGTAATGAGACTGGTCAGACTAAAGTCTAAGAAAATTGGTTAAGGATAACAGAACTTTGGAAATGGTATCCTACAACATAAGTAGAAAATGGACTGAAAAGAGTGAGACCCAGTCAATCTGTAATTATATTATAAGGACCTGAATAATTTTCCTCATTTCTTCAGATGGAGAAACTGAGGCTCTAAGAGACACAGTATTGACTGTCTCACTTGGAACAGCTCAGAGATCTGGGATCAGACCTACCCCAACTTGTGTTTTGCCCACATCTCTTCCAAATATTTTTCATATTAACTCTGTGTCTAGATAAAACCTGATAACCTGTCAGTGTGAAATTATTAACTCTCTTAACAGCAAAGGCAAGATGTGGGGTTTGTGGCCCAGTATAAATTATTGCTGTTTGTGCAGTGTTAAATAAGTCCGTTGATCAATGGTGCTCTGATGATTTATTGACATCATGCTGCCAATGAGAACTCATGCTGAAACTTAAGATGGATCAAAATTAATTGTGAAATATTAAGGTGAATATTGTATCTTTCAAGGACTTATAGAACCAATTGTGCATTTATAATATTTTAACATAGAAAGCAAAATACATCTGAATAATAAGGACTGTATCCCTTTCATCAGTTCAAAGGGCTACAGCACTAATAGCAAGTAATTGTTTTATCACGTTTTCTTGCAATTCCACAAAAATGGCTCAATATCCCAGTGTCAAAATCAATTCCTAGGTTGCGTACTAAGTATCTTTGTTTTTCAAAAAGACCAAAAAAAGAAAAAAAAAGCCATAAATCTAATTTCACTTGGTTATGAGTACATTGTTTTCACATTTCAATTAAAAAATCTAAACGGCATGAATTCCCCAGTGAACAAAATTTGACTGTTATTAAAACAGATTAAACAAAACACTGCAAAAAGTATTTTTTTCTCTCATGAAAGTTTCACAATGCCACACTGCCTTGGTTGGTATGATTATTTCTAAAATTTGATTAATGATTTATGCCTCATTTAGGGTGATACTGTACCTGCCTGGTACAGATTTATTTAGCAGCAGTCTGCTATACCAAGAGACTGCTGTTCTCCTTTTCTTTTATACATGTATATCCCTACACTGGCAGCACTGCACAGGAAACTGGTCTATAAACTATTACCATGCACTGAAAACCGTGTGGAATACCAAGCAGAGCTTATCTTATAAGCATTTAATTATTTGCATTGCCGTTAATTTTTGTGTATTTTTACAGTTCAGATCCATACCTTTTAAATTAGAAAGAATTGCATGAGGAATATGGGGCCATATTAAGAGTTAAAATATTTGTTATTATACTTCGGACTTACTCAGGCTTTCATCTGAGACGCTTACTGTTTGATAACTGTGGTCAAGTGTTATCTTCCCCATTTCACTTTTTAAGAACCTGAACCACAGACAGACCGAGCACCTTCTAACACCGTTGGCAAATAGTGCAGACCAGAAGAATCAGATATACAGAGCAAAACAGTTGACACTGAGGACAAAAAAACCTACATTATAAGCATTTATTTAAAAAACAAACAAAAACCAACCAAACAAAAACCAACTTTGGACTAGGTCTTGTTTGATCCCACAGACTGGGTGCCTATTAGTAGCTGGACTCCACCAAGATGTAGTTCTGGAGCACATCTGGTTTACTTTTATTCAAAACTAATTCTGGTTTATGTAACCAACACATGAATGAGGGCACAAAAAGTGGAGATAATCATAAGACTTGCTTTAGAACTACGATCTTCATGCAAGCTAAAATGGAAAGGCAGACTCAGCCTTTACAAAGTCAGCTGGACAGAGCCCAATTCAAAGCCCTGTGGAGCCAGCAATGAGGTGAGAAGAGGACACTTTCCAGAAGCTTCAGTAGAACTATTTGGCCACCACAATTAATCATTTGGTTGACACATCTCCTTGGCGAGGTCTGCCTCCACAGCTCCTGGATTCATATTCTGTCTGAAATTCTGAAAAACTTGCTTCATACCACGCATCATATTGTGCATTAAAACTACCCACATCACAGGCAGTCTTCTAAAGATAACAATAATCTTCAGGTGATGCCAACAATTTGTATTTACCGGTTGTGTGCAGTGCTCTACTGAGCCCGGCCCCTCTACAACAGTCAGCTGAGCAACAAGAGTAACAGTCTCCAACTCTGCTATGCTCTGTCAGCTTTCTTAACTGTTTCAAGAAATTAGTTCTAATGACTTTGCTATAACATTTACATTAAAAGACAATGTACTTTCTAGCTCCCTGATAAATGTATTAGATTATACTCACACATCATATGCTGGGAGACTACTTGCATATCTCAAATACCAGGGAGTTTTCCATACTCCCAGGATTCAGAAATCTGGGAAAGCAGCAAAATTTAGATTTCCTGAGTCAGCCTTGGTGGGTTTCCATGCCTGTGTAAAGAAAATGAACACTGAGTTTTGTTTGTCATCAGAGACTTGCTCTATCTGTGATGAGAACAGGATAACTGAGTGGTCCTGTGCAGATCCATGAGCTGGATTCAATGATCCCAGTGGTTCCCTTCTAACTCAGGATATTCTCATTTTTCCACTGTTAGCTTTACTTTGGATAGACAAGGAGAAAAGAAATTTAAATCTAGAGAGAGAGAGAAGTCAAAAAGTATCAGAAAAGCTCCAGACCAAAAATCTGAAAGAATCTCAGTTTCATATAAAGAGGCAGTAGATTAGTTAGTTTACTCTGTTTTGACTTGAGGGATTTTCCTTCATGTGAACAAAGCATGCCCAAAACATGCCTCTTCTGAGGATTTTCACCCAGCCAATGTTTCAGTCTAATGTAGACTATAAGAAATCTGGCCCTGAGTATTGTGCTTATACCCCAAAATTCCCAAGGTCTGGAAAAAAAATTTTGAGTTTTACATTGAGTTTTGATTTACAAAGGTTTGCATGTGTACGCAGGCTTTTTATACAGAGATCCATTCTAAAGCAGGTTAAGGTACCTACATGCTATGTAGACATAGCCGTCGAGGCTTTTTTTTTTTTTTTTTTAAATAAATCAAAGAATACAAAAGTATCGTTTAAAAGTTGACAAGGATTTAGGACTTATTTTTTAGCCCCTTATGCAACCAATTGCTACCTTGTATACCTAATAAAATATAGTAGAGCAATTCAAGTTGATCTGCAGGCAATATAACTCCTACTTCAAATCTACCTAAATACAAAAAGTAATAAATTACAGTTAGTGATCCTTGCTTTTTAACTGGCATTCCAAGTCCATTTGCCTTTCTAATGTATTTTGAAAAAGATAAATGCTCAACACTTAAGCTGCACATAAGCTAAGAAGCTTTATATTATATTATTCCCAATAAATAAAAATATAAATGCTCGTGGTCATGCAATTTGATCTTTCAGTACACGGCACTATAAATCTAGTCATGATGCATTTCCCTTGAAAATAAATAAGACCTTTTATTTTAAAAATCCAGGACAAAAAGATTCTTTCTTAAGGGCATAAACACCTAATAATCCGAACAGAAACTTAGCCCAAAAAGTAAAGACAGTAAAAGCAACAATTGCTCCAGGGCATGCATACTAACTGGACACATGTTCTCCATGCCAGACAGAAAAAAAGCCCTTAGACAGGAAATTCTATGGGACAGAACTGTTCTATACTCAGCCTAGAGCGCCATGCCAGCATTATGTGGTACTTTGTATTTATTGCAGGCAAGTTTGGTATGGAACTAGTCCTCTGCATCTCTCTCCTCATATTTTCTTGCCATTCCTATTCTTCCAGTACCATTTCTTGTCCTCTGCTTTTGATTCCTATGATACTTACATCAAATCTCCATTTCTTACCTGTCAATATCTCTACTATCTTGCAAACAATTCCCTTTAAGTTCACTCTTACTCTTTTCACAGTGGCAGTCCTCTCACTCAGGATGCCCCTTTTTCTCTAAGGTTGTAATTTTCTGTAAAAAAAAACACAAGGGAAAGTATGCTTTTCCTAGATATATCATAACAAAAAGTCTCTGGTCTCTCTCTTTTTTTTTTTTTTTGAATATGCATATGGGTACTACAATATTTGTATATATACTATTTAGTCACCTCATCACAGGAGATTCCTTAGGGTGTAACCAGCACCTACCTATTTTCTCCTCCATAACATTAAATTGTCATAATCTCTTTGAGTTTAACTATCACCACTTGCCAGTAACTGCTTTTAGTTTTTAATACGTTAAACATATTAACACCGTTTGCACTCTAAGCACTAAGAGCACACAGATATGTTTACTTTCCATACATAATCATGCTTAAGATAAAAATAAATTGAATAAAATAATAAAAAAAAAGGAGTAAAGGATTTTCATGAACAGGACCAAATAAAAAGTATATAAAGGAATATCTGTATTGTTTTGATTACTCACACTATTCTGATCTTATGTCCTCTGCTTCACAACAGAAATCATTCTTTTGCTCTAACTGAAGTTGCCAAAATATAGCCTTCATCAACATTAATTCAACACACCATCATCTAAAACAAGGTGATAAAGCTGGTATTTATATCTATCAGGGGACTGACTACAGATGATGACAACAACCATCTCAAAAGGCATAATTCTCTGCCACAGTGTATATCAGTATTTTTCTTAATTATTTCTGACATTTTATCTATTACTCCAAGAACTTTCTCAGAGGGTGGAAATAAAGGGAAAAAATTGCTTTTGTGCCATAGATGAAGAAATACATCTTCTGCACGTAATTCCCAGAAGAAATCTTGAAAATCTTACGGGGTCAGGAAAGAGGTAAGAAAATAGTATTTGTCACCCTTGCTGCATTGGTCATCTAAACTTTACAGTAGCACCTGTGACTTATCTGCCACTCCTCAGGCAGGAAGAAAAGTGAGAATAAAGAAGTATATGGGGGAAAAAAGAGTATCATGAAAGTAAGTATCATCCGGATGCCTGCCTAAAGCTTTTGGTCTTTGAGCTACTTACCTTCTGTTTCTCCATTGCTGATGTCCATTCACTTCAGTTATTAGAAACCATACACAGCAAAAAATGAAAAACCATATAGCTGAGGTTATGGCAAGGACAAGAATGCACCAGGCTTAGGACCAGCAAATAATGTTTGAGAGTTGCCGGGAGAAAAATTTTGCAGCTGACAAATTGTACAGATGCAATAAGAGTGACCAATGTTCACTATCTACAGAGAATAGTAAGATTAGATGAGTCAAGAATAGGCAGCTCACAAAACCGAAGGATGCTTTGAAAAAAGCACACGAAAAAGTTTGTTACAAGTCACTGCTTTTAACATGAGTTTGATTCAGAAAGGACAACAAGTTGCAAGGAGCAACTTGTCATAGAGCCCTAGAGAAATTTCAAACACAGTTGGCTGCTTAGCTTAATGACACCATTATTAAACTCAAGATAAGTAAAACAGGCTATAGAAGACACGAGCTTCCTGTTCTTATCTTAAAAACCTGAAAACACTGCAGCTGTCCCACAGCACTATACAAAAAAAACACGCATCATCTGGTTTCCAGCCTTGGAGCTAGTTTCTGCACAGTCTTCTCTCACCCTCTGAATCCTCCATCATCCTCTGTTGATGACCCGCCGGCATGAAGATAGTGATCAAAACATGAATTTCACATAGTTGTTGGACCTATTTTATATTGCATTACATGGATACAAATCAAGTTAATAGCACTCCATGGAAGCTCATATGTATAGAATTATATTGCTAGGTATAACAGTGTTTCTAACAAGTGTTAGGACAAACCAGGAGCATGTGAATTATTCAGTATTTAACAGAACGAAACACATAAGTTTCAGATATTCACTGGTCAGGTGGCTTGTCCTTATTCTACACTCAATGAGAAATGAAAAGTGCCTTTTCCCCCTTCTTCTAGTGTTGGCTACATGGTGGCCTGCCTTTAAGAAGGCATTTACTGCCTACCTCTGAGAGATAGAAGAGGAAGGGTGAGTGATTTTCATGCTCTGGCACTCATTGTAGGCTGTTTAATTTGTCAGGACTACTAGGCCATGGTTTTGTACTCTGACAGGTTTTTGTTATTCCTGCTAATCCCATTTCTGTTGTGTAATGTGCGTGGCAGCATCTGGTGACAACAGAATAGAACACCTAATTGTGAATGAATACAGAGCGCCCTGTTCTGCCACATTGCCTGTTGCACTATTTTTGCATTTTTATGGCTGAGGGTGGGCTTCCAGGAGCTGCAAAGCAGACAGCCCATTGTTGTAATCAAATTTTCCATTTGCATGTGTGTGTTCCAGCAGCCTTCATGTTTCTACGGCCCCCAGGATTCCCTGACTTTGGCTTTCTGGCTCCTTCTTCTGAGTAGCGAGGATGATCATACCCATTTATTAAACAACCTCTCTTTACTTTACAATTAAGTCACAATATGAAGCTGACAGATTTACATGCATTTGGGTGTGACTGAAGTGAGCAGAACGTGGGGTGGGTGGATGCAAGACCTGCACGACTGCTGCCCCCACCCATGGCACAGCAGCTTCACTCACTTGCTAGACACAAGGACCAGCCGCTGCCTGCAGATCCCCTTGCCATCTGACCATCTATTTATCTGCTCCACCTGTTCTGATATTCCAGTGGCTCACTGACTCCAAGTCCTATTCCACTTTGCCAGTCAGGGCATACAGAGCAAGCATAGAAACTCTGGGCTATGCTCATGTAGACGAGCTTAGCTCCTTGTAGAGTACAGTGACTATAAATGCTCCCAGAAGGCAAGATTAGATTATGTTTTTAAACAGTAGTCTTCCAGATTTCAGAGGAAGGAGTGGAGTTCAATAAATTCAAAACTTCCTGAGAGTAGATTACTGATTTAATCAAATTCTTACACAAATACTCTCCTGATAGGGTACTGATCAGATAGCTTCATCTCTGTGTGACCTAAACTGGTTCCAACTAATATTAGTATAACAGCAAAATGCCCTCACTTAGAATGAAAAATGTCTGAAAATATCATTTTGGAAGAAGCTTGGATCATGGTTGACAATTGGTGCGATATAGTTACTCAAAACATGTACAGATCAGAGTGGTATTGAGTTCGACAAAATGGACCAAGGCTATTATTTATAGAACAAAAAAATATTTTGAGAAGAATGATAAACTTTTCTGTCAAGAGGTCTCTATGTGTTTTCAGCTTAGATTATTATCAGTCACAATCACAAGTATTGCATAACAAGACCGACAAAATTTACTGCCAAAATCAATCTTCCAGAAACTGTCAAAAGATTAATTAAGACAAAGCTCTAAAAACACAGAGATCTGAAATACATGACTGACAACATCAAAGACAAAAACTTCAAGGAGGGTGTCCAGAATTACCAATTAAAATGCAGACTTGAATTTTCTCCTGTAACACAATTTTTCTCTCAGTAAACTACACAGCTCTTCTGTATTTACCACAATAATACAAAATCAAAACATGAAACCTGTTGGATATGGCAACCTAAAAAAGATCTAAAGCTGGTATAAAATTTAACTGTTTATTCACACATATTTTTTTTAATATCCTCTATATTATAGGATGTCGAATTTACTAAGTTTAGAACAGGTGGTCAAGCAGTAACAGTAAATATGAAAGCAGTTTCAGGACTGAAGCATGAAGCAGCATACAACTCACAAATGAAACTAAGATCTTGTCTTACACTTTCTCTTATCTGCTACAGTTCGATTCTAAACTGAGTTCTAAAGAAAAATAAGATAGTGTGAAAGCAAAAATATTTATGTACGCTATGCATACAAAATACACAAGCAAGGGAGAAATGTTCCTCCTTATCAAAGACTCGTATTAGATGTATCCTTCTTCTAAGCATCTGTGGACAAGTTCCTCATAAATGATGCCTTTCATCAATAATGGGAGCTGTTATTCATTATCATCATCTGTTTATAATCAATGAGAACACTCTTGAAAACCAATCCAATTATTTAGGTCAGTAGTTTTTAACCTTTTTCTATTTGTAGACTCGAGCATTTTCCAGTGGATGTGAGGCTCTGCTAGAAATTTTGCTCATGTAGATAGCTGTCACTTTATCTGGCACTTACAACAAACTGTCTAGAATTTATCCCTTCCCCTCGCATCCCCTCAAGAAAATGCTCTTAGTCTCTAAGAAAAGAAAAGAAAAAAAAATATTAATCAAAAAAATATATATTTTGTCTAAATTAAAAAAAAAAAAGCATACATGAATCCACGCATTTTAATCACCTTGATAAAACACGCATGTAAAATTTCCTCAGTTTGTATCTAAAAGTCACACAAATTATTTTGATTACAATAAAGGAAGGATGCAGTTCTGCTGACATTGCCCCCAGCTGGCACAAACAGTTAAGTTGGTGCTATGCCCCAGTCCTCCTTATCCAGCTTATTGTGATCAATGAATTGTGCTGTGGAACCAAGACTGATCAAGTAGGGACAAACACCTCTAAATCAAAATTGCTCTCAAAAAGTACTTTTGTGACACTGTATCCCAATAGCATTGTACATGCTACAATTCTCCAGAAAATTTTGAACATGGTTTTGAACAGAGAGGGAGGGAGAAGATTACAGGCAAGCAAGGGACAGCTCCAATTCCCTAATTCGGTCACAACAGTACAAATTAAAAGGTTCCAACTGCATCCAATATGTGACTTTATATTCCTAATCATGCAGTAGAACAAATGCAAGACAGATTGGGGCTGCCTTAGGAAGGAACATTGGCTGAGATCTGGCCATGCAAGCTTCTGGTGTCCCACCTAAAGGTACATTCCACCTTTACTGGAGATCAGTAGCAGCAGAAACTGCTCCAGGCACACAGGCTGTGTTCTAGGATCGTTCTGCTCAGAAACAGCACTGTGTCAAATAAGAATTGCTACAGCAACCACTCATGAACACAGACTGAACAGACAAGACAGTTGTTTGCAAGAACTTAAAAAATATCTAATGCCATTTTACTGTTTATTATAATTATTATAGTTACTGGAATACAAAGATTGCATATATTTTACTGTATCTTCACTAAACTACTGTGAATGTATTTGTACAGGCACTGTGCCTAATGCAGAGTTGCATTTAACAGATCAGGCTCTTAAGTTTCCAAATCAGTTCAACCTCTGACCTCTTAAACAACCAAGGAGAATACCTACATCAGCTCTGTGCAGGCTTTGGTAATCCCTAACACAAACCCCCTGGGAAATGCTCTGAACCAACAAACTCATTTCACATGTTGGAAGCAACGAAACAACTGTTGCACTACTTCAGCAAAGTAGCTGCTGAAAAGTTCCTAAAGGAAAAGCAGGCTGGGGAGGGGGGAAGAACTATCCTGGTTTTAATGAAAAACAAACAAAAACAACCAACTAACCAACCAACCAACCAAAAAAAAAAACAATTTAGGACTGACTACTGTATTTAAATTAAATCTACTTGCTTTTTAAACAGTTGAATAGATGCTTTTTAATTATTGCTAATTGTTTAAGATATTGTTGTATGCCCCTGAAGATTTAAACAGCATAAATTTAATTCCTTTAAAATCTCCTTCAGCTACAAGCAATACAGTAAGAAGCCCCATAGGTATGGCAGTAAAAATAACCATAAAGGCATAAGCATTTAAATGAGGAGAGCACGGAATACTTCCCACTAAAAAGAGAAAAGCAAAGGAGAAGAGAAGAGAAGAGAAGAGAAGAGAAGAGAAGAGAAGAGAAGAGAAGAGAAGAGAAGAGAAGAGAAGAGAAGAGAAGAGAAGAGAAGAGAAGAGAAGAGAAGAGAAGAGAAGAGAAGAGAAGAGAAGAGAAGAGAAGAGAAGAGAAGAGAAGAGAAGAGAAGAGAAGAGAAGAGAAGAGAAGAGAAGAGAAGAGAAGAGAGAACAGGAGAGAACAGGAGAGAACAGGAGAGAACAGGAGAGAACAGGAGAGAACAGGAGAGAACAGGAGAGAACAGGAGAGAACAGAACAGAACAGAACAGAACAGAACAGAAAAGAAAAGAAAAGAAAAGAAAAGAAAAGAAAAGAAAAGAAAAGAAAAGAAAAGAAAAGAAAAGAAAAGAAAAGAAAAGAAAAGAAAAGAAAAGAAAAGAAAAAGCTATGTGTTTTGGAGACACAAGAAGCAAACCATGAAATACACAGTTGAAACATTTAGGATGACTAAGAAAAAGGTCTATGTTCACTTGTTAAGGAATGCGCTAAGGCAGACTAAAGCATATGAATGGCCCTTTCACAGGTCACAGATTCTATTCAGTTCTTGGACATTGTTATTATCCAACAGAAATAGATGGGCCTAATTAATATTCTGAACATACCTGAGAGAACATTCTTAAGGAAATCATCCTCTGGTGGTTTAGGTTTGTTGTGTTTTGGGGTTTTGTTTTTTGTTGTGGTTTCTTGGGTGCTATACATGCTTTTTGGTTTTGTTTTTAACAAACAGCAGACATTACAAATAGCTTCTGGTTAATAAAGTATAAGCATAATTTTGGTGTTAAAAGTTTAATAAAAAGTCTACTTCTGAATATATTTGTTTATGCAAAGACTTTTTTTTTAATTTTAGTAAACAGTTTTGCCATATAGATTAAAGCTGAACTGCAGTCATTTTGCAAGCAATTATAATCTTGGCACTTTTCTGAACATAATATAACAATTACCACAGCAACTGCATTTTTATCAGAGCACTGCAAGCATGCTGCAGGTTAATATCAGTGTTCAGCAACTTCAGATAATATTTCTAAGATGCTCGTGTTTAGCCAATTTCAAATGTAGCAGGCAGCTTCTGATATGAACTGAGTTCTGTGCTTTTAAGATAATGTGGTTATATAGACCCTGATTTTATATATAGTTGGACTGATGTCCCCCTTACAAAATCCTGCTAAGGTTGATGGGAGTCTAGAAAATCAAAATGCAGGGCCAGCTCCACAGCAAGAAAGATGAACTCTGATGACAAAGTTAACTTTCCAAGGAGCATCACAGACTGCACAACTAGGTTAGGATCCCAGCTCTCCTATGGTGTGATATTGGGTGAGCCTTCCCCTTGCACAGCTTGCCTGTTTACATAATCAGTTTTGGAAAGCATGTGCTGTTGATGAGTGTTTGCGTGGTACTAACCACTGCCTTAAAATGATGTTGTTACTATCCTAATCTACACTGGATTTTAAAGATACACAGTTTGGTTTCAATTATGTGACTCCTCCTGAGCGATCCCAGAAAGAAATATCCTAATTTTTTGAGACTTGGTTCCTCTCACTGCTGACCCTTGCAGGAGTTTTGCTGTTGACTTCACAGGGAGCAGAAGCAGGCCCAGAAAATGGATAATCGCCCTGAGTCATTTGAGCTGCATCACTGCATTTTGAATTCAGGACACTGCTTCAGTACAGTGACTTGTTGTTCTCATCTTAAATGTCTGGATGGCATACAAATATAGATAAAAGTAGATGACTAATTATCACAAGGCATGCATGGAGGGAAGCAGTAAAGAGGAGGGTAAGTTTGTGGGTTACTCCCACACATAAATCCTCTATGTGTCAATGGGTGAATAGACCCTACTTTAATCTATTGTACAAAGCTGTTTTATAACAACAATAAGCTGAAACAGAGAAGAGACTATATTAGAAAGGCAAATATCAAAATACATCACTACTAAAATGCTTGCAGGTAATCATGTAATTCAGTTCTGTAGTACACCCAGAAATAGGAGTCAAGTGTTTTGTACTGAAACCTTAATAAGGCATATGTGGGGAAAATAAATAAATAAATAAATAAATAAATAAATAAATCCCATTGAAATAGATAGGCCTATTCACTTCAGAGACAGTGAAAAAGAGAGGAACTTTCTTTGTCTTGCCACTTCAGGGCCCCTTGATAGCATTTTCCTTTTTTATTGTCTTTTAGATATAGATGCCCCTCTGCTTAAATATCACCAAAACTACTAGTAACAAATACCTAAATACATGTATATAACAGATGCGTAAGTGCATCTTGGGATAAATACATTATGGACAATTAACTGTCATCATACCCCTCAATTACATTTTCACCCGCTCCTGTAGTGTACAGGAGTGTACCCGCTCCTGTAGTGTTAACCTGTGGCTTGTTAGTAATAGTGTTGTAAAGCAACTCTAAGGTTCAAAGATAGCTCTGCAAAAATCTGTTTTCCTCTTTTCTTAAATGTGCAGTACACAAACAGAAACAAACACATGCAAAAAAGAGCACTACCTTTTCTTTTACCAGCTGACACTTGACTGAATGAAAAATTTTAATTTGCCTGCTGTGTCATACAGGAAAGACCATTTGCATGAAGCAGCCGGACTAATTCTGATTTCACTAAAGTAAAAATTAACCTAGAGAAGAAGCAAGTGAAACTCATTTTGGCACATTTTGTAACATTATTTTAAATGTCAAATTTCTCAGCCATGAGGGGATAATATAATAATCACATACAGCATTTGAGATAATTTTGTAACACACATCATTTTTAGTCAAAAGTAAAAGAAGTTGTTAGAAACACAACTAAGCCTGATACATATCTAGGCTACAGTATAATTGTCTACAATTTTGCAAAATGAATATGTGTATAAGTTAAAGTAGCTATTGGATATCCTTACTATAATCACACTTAAATCCATAATAGTTCCTGGAAGGATTATTTGTTGTTAAATATGTGAGCCGCATAATTCAGTAAGCTCTGTATATGACATCAATGGAGTGTCTGTAAAGAAAAATATTAAAAATATACTGTACAAATGGTCTTGTAGCTAGAAGCAAATCTAGCACAGCAATACTAACCTTGGTTAATATCCCAGTGGCATTTGTGTTACTGGTATATTTGTTTATGCTTTAGTTTTATATTATTAACAGAAAGCTTTTTTTTTATTCCTCTCCTGTATGCTTCCAATGTTAGTTACTATCTCTGTTAACAATTCTGGGCTACTGCATTACTTGGGAAGGGAAACACAGATAATCTGAGGCTTTTCGGAGCTTCAGGGGGAAAGATAGGGTGAGATTTGTAATCAATCACATCACTTTCCCATTATACAAGGGATGCCACCCAAAATCTCACATGCTGGATTCCAGCTGACCCACTCCACCATGAGTTGACAGCTTCCTTTAATTGTGTTGCTAGTTCTTTGCTTGTCTTTAAAATGGTCTGTGAAGCAAAGTTGAAGGACAGGACAGTGAGGTATTTACAGATAATATTGGAGAACAGCGTTTCATTCTAAGATGCGAGTGACTTACCTGAGAGGTTGGTATTTATTTATAGATGAGAATCAAATATGCATGGCTCGATCAACATTAACGCAAGGACTGTCAAATGGCAATGTTTCATTGCGTTCAAGCAGTCCTGTAAAGAACTGGATTATCTGAATTAATGATAACAGCCACTGGCCAATCAGCATAAGCTGTGAAGAGTTACAGCATCTTACTTTACTAGATCCATTGTTTCCACAAAGTTTAATCATAGTTGGATGACACAAAACCAAATACAACCTGTCCTGCTTAGCAATGGCTGTCAGCTAATTTGCATTTTGAAATCATATATGAACAAAATATTACCAAACAGCCCCTTCAAACGGGTAGGAGAAAGAGCAAGAGAAAAGACAAATCCAAATATTTGGTAAAGTGTTAGCACTAGCTATAGGGGGAAAATAGTACGAAAGAAAAGTATGGTTAAAATCAGGAAAACCTTCTGCTACCTGCTATATACAAATCCACCGCTGTCTGGATGCCTTACTACTTGGAAGAGTTTAAAAAACCTGAAAGACCAGACCAAAGACCAGAAAAATGTGTCACGAGGAAAAATCCTACAGGATCCAGAACCTGGACTGGATGATACAATAGGACACCCTCATTTCTAGCATTCTTTTCTTGGCAGCTATTTACCTCTTTTGCTAAAATGCTGGCTCCATAAAAAGAGTTGCCTGTCTTTCCTGCCTCAGATATTTTTTTCTGTATGATTAGAAAATTTATCAAAAAAATAAAATCTTAAAAAAATTATCTCCTTCAGATACTGAACTGAAGAATATGAACTGCAATGCTTTGGGATTCTAAATTCTGTAATGATGATAGGAAACACCCTGCCATCTATTGTCTAAGCTCTTCTATTGACTAGCCAGTGCAAAATTAGTATCAGTAGCATTTCCATTGACCTATAAATGGCCTGAGCAAAATCTCATAACAAATCCACAGTGTAGTTGGAACTCATCTGTTGTTTCCACTTCCTACTTTGCAGATGAGATAGTCTCAAAAGAGTCAGGGTAGGCTGAAGACTGGTTGGACAACTCTATAAGTGAAGTCTCAAGACTCTTGTCATTCTAGCTGTCTAAATTACTTAAACAGGACTCAGAGGGACTTAAAGGGGAGAAACGACATGACAAACAATTATATTCTAACACACTATTTATAACAATGCCCTTTCAGATTATTGTTCCACTCAGACTGACACATTACTGTAATCCCAGGGATAAATCAAGGGATTTAGAGTTAGATCGTTCACAGCTTGTAGGCATAAAAAAAAAAAAAAAAAAAAAAAAAAAAAAAAAAAAACACGAATAAAGAACTGACATTCGGGAAATATAGTGACTCAAGGATAAATTCTGCTGGGATGAGCTTAATTTATCAATGTCAATAACAACGGTGAACGCATCGCAAGAATACATGCATATTAATTGAAAATAACTCAGATTAAATCACTGCAGTTTGACATTTTAAGATAGGCACTTTATCTTTTCAAGAAATAGAGCACTATAAAATCTTTAATCTGAAAACACATCTTAATTGCATGTTATCACCTCCTAATTGCTTCTATATTATATTAAACATTTTGCTAATTACTAGCCTGATCATGGTGTAAATAGCTTGAGGCTAGAGCTTATAACCAGCTGAAGACAACTGGGCACAATGAGGGCCACAAAGAAGTTTATCACTTCAGTGTATTATCATGGACTTCCATCATTAGCAGTGTCTATCACTCGTTATCTCTGCTTCCCTTGTGAGATAAAGAAGAGAGGCAATAATGTAGATCAGAGGTTGGCTTGCATTTCAGTTAATCCATCTATTTCTAGCTCTAGATTTCTAATATTCCCTGGAGACAAAAGTTGTCTGCCTACTGCTGTCACTAATATACTGCTTGAAGACTGAGGCCATAATGCTATTTGCTCTACTACAACACTGGGTAATGGAGGTACTCCTGGACAGCTGGAGGTGCATGCTGCATCTGAATCCAAAGGACATGGACGAAATGCATTGCTATGAGCAATCTACCCACTTAGCTTCAGAACCCAAGTAATACAAATACAATGTATAGACAGCATCTCAGGCAGCTGTTTGTGCATTCATCAGGAATGAAAATTATTTATGTATAGGTAATAAAAGTGATTACACAAAAATGCCAGGTAACCTAACAATGCAGGCACTCGTTTGGGCAGCAACTAATAATTTAGGCACAGTAATTGTTTAGATAATTACTGCTACCTGAAATTAGCAGACCAGAATATTTTTTTTTTAAAGGAAAACAATTTTATCCAACATCGCATTCAAGAATGAAGTGACTTTGTGAGTTACAAACTGCAAGGTAAAACAGAGACTTATAAAACATGATTTCCATTTACCAAAGGGGAAACAAACAAACAAACAAACAAACAAACAAACAAACCAAACAAACAAAAATAATAATTTGGTCTGTTCTCAGGTAAAACAGTTTTTCTTGCCTTGGCAGAACATCAGTTTGGCAAGTGCAAAGAGGAGGTGGTGATATATGGCCTATGAATTTTTCTCCCTCTGTTTAAATTAGACTTTCACCGTAGCTCCTTTGTCTGGCCTTACTGCAAAATGCCAGAGGCCTAAGTTTGTCCCTGCTTATAAAAGCTTACTTTTATATCCTTCTTTGCATTGTGGCAGCAGCAACGGATCCATGCCTGGAGCTTCATTTGATACAGGAAAATAACTCACAACTTCTTTTACTGAGCAGAAAGTATTCAAGTCGGGCAGAAAGAAAACAGACTGCAAATGAGGGAATATGAAAGACAGATGAGTTTAGGCCTGAGTCACGAGATGCCAAAGCAAACCATTCTCAGCTCCAAACTGTTTTTCTCACTGAAGACCACGCTTCATGAAATTGCACACAATTAAGCAATAAGTAAGCAGTGTACAAATCTGAAGAAACTCTGCCCTCTTATCCACAGGGGCTGACTCCTCAGCATTGGGACACATGACCCTTTTTCCAGCAAAACCAGGGGCACGGTCCCTACTTCGGCTTTCCCCTCCTAGGACCTTTACACCTACTGGACTCTCTTCTGTGCCATTTTTTCCATAATTTATTCCAAGAGATATATCACACTTTACCTAAATTTCTGTTTTTCATAGATTTGAACCTGTGCTTTCTCAGGGTTATCATAAAATAAGTCAGAGAATTGCGGTTAAATAAGGCGTGAGTGCTAACCATGGCCTTGGGTACTGCTTGTCGCTTAGTTCATGCCCTTCTCCCCTGCGGCTGCTGTGACTCCTTGCTGTCCCATCTCTGCACCTCAGTCCCTTCAGTGACACAAGTTTCAGCATTACATTGACAGGAATCTTGGGCTGTGAAAGACTGTGTCAAAGCTTCAGAAACTGGGCTTCCTGTCAAAATTTCTCAGCTGCGAGCATACAGAGGAATGAAATACAGCACAGCCAACCTGAAGGAGGCAATGACGCACAGCTGTTTTATTGCCTGGTATAGGTAAGACATTTTTAGGGAATATATTCTGCCTTTTAATGAGCCCACAGCAGAAGGCCCTGGATTTATCTCAGCTGCCAGAATCCTTTCACTTTCAGGTTCTTATTATCTTTCTCTGTTTCCTTCTGTCTTTGTTTCTAGGCTGTGTCTGTTAAAAGCGCTTCAGCCCCTTTCTTCAGCTCCCAAGCAGTTGTTAGAAGTGCGTCTGCTTTCCCCAAGAATTTCTTAATTTGCCTTCTTTATTTCCTCTTAAACCTATGGGAAAGCTGTGCTGTGTTCTTGCCTGCCTTTGGATCCAAAGCGAGGAGAGGGAAATATTTCCTGGTGGAATAAATATTCTGCCATGGCAGACTGGTGCAAGGACAGGCCCCCTGTGTGGTAGCAAGTGGTTTTAAGAACTTATTACATTAAAAGACGGGGGCACACAGCTTAAAGGAAAGTCTGTACCATACAAGATTGGACTTTTGCAAGGGCTTATTTCTGTGGTTGTATTTTAAACCCATGCTACACAAGAGTTTCATGATATTTGCTTGTGTTTTCTCCTCTGTATTCACATATTTTATCTACACAGCCACTAATTCTTGATATAAATGATGCTAAGCAGTAAAGTATGGTCCATTAACTTGTTTTTTAAAAGTATCTAAAATTTACGAAGTGATTTAAATAATAATATAAATTATATTAAGTATGTGCAACAGCAGAGGGTACAGCCTCCTAAACAGAATGAATTTCTCCTTGGAGAGCACTGATTAGTTCATTTTTCCTAATGCATCTTCTGTTATAGTCAGAAGTTCCCTTTTTTCCCCCTCACTGTCTTACTTATGAAGCATGCATATGTATATATGTAAGTTCCATTTATATATTTGATAGCTAGATTAAGTGGTATCCTACTTCACCTCCACAAAGGGCACAGCACTTCTCAAGGTGGTAGCTACGTTTCTTAGGCAGGGGAAACTGAGGACAAGGTAGCCCATCTGTGGGTTCTTGACCTGCTCAATATATGGGCTGACCACTTCCAAACACACAATCTGTTGCTAAGAGTCTAGAGAAATGTGGATGAATACTGTCGTTTCTCTCGATGAAATGTATTGTTGAGGCCAATTATAAGGTATTGTCCATTAAAACTGATCTAGCAGTTATTGCTCTGTCAAAAAGGTATAGCGGCTTTACTCTGCTTTCTCGAGTATCTAGCAATGCACCTCTGCTTCTCCTCTCCCCTCACTCTACTTATTCACACCTTGTTTCCCAGGGCAGGGAGAAGTCCCCTTGTTCCCTCACATGTGCTTTCCATACTCCTAGAAAAGAGGCTGCCATCTGGCCTAATGAGTTTTGAAAAAAACTGCCTTCAAGATAACTTTTTTTTACTTGCAGTGATGTTCCTTTGGTGGTTGTTTACCAGCACCCTGGTCATTTAGACTGTAGTTTAAGATGCATCATGGTTGTTTTTTTCCCCTAGAAATATCAATGTAGGTAGTGCTTTCCAATAAGTGGACATTAATTCATGCTAAATTACAGTGGGATTCCCATGAAATTACATATTACATCCACATGAATACTGAAAGAAATCATTATGATTAATGGTATAATTTATACGTGCATGTTGATGAAAGAATCATAATCTAGACTAAATTAGTAGAGATTTATGTACTAATAATTTTATTGTGCTCTAAGGTCCAGATGAAAACCAACTAAGTGATGTTGTATTGACAGCCAGTTCACATTATCATACCTTAAAGGGGTAGTAAAACAGTATCAAATAAACAATTTCTAATGTACATTAACTCCATTTTACTTTTTTTTTTTTTTTTTCCCTGCAGAATCTTTATTTATGGCACTTCTAGGAATAAGGTTTCCATTCCTTTCATCTTCACATATGTGCCAAAGAATCTAGGTAGATGAAATGAATGGAAATATTTAAACATAAAACAACTGACTTTTAAAAGAGCGAAGTAAACAAACTGATCTGCTCTGCCCATGAGCTTTTGAGTGTGTGAAGGCCATGTGGCTGCATGCAGGGAGTTGGTGCAGCTCTCCCCAAAGCTCATGGCACCCCAGCTCACTACTGAGGACGGCCATGGCAGCACCCTACACTCATCCAAACTACCCATGTTGTTGACACCCACACCACACCTGAGCCACTCACCAGCTGTATCCCAAACATTCAGCGCACTCCTGTCTTAAATGCAATCTTTATTGATTTTTAATAGCTTAATGCAGACAGTGGAATTTGGGGAGTAAAGGCACCATGAAATGAATTCATCCTTGATTTGCCATATAGGAAAATACCAGCAGAAGCACCTTTCTCATTGGAAATATTTTTTGAAGTGTTTATTGCTCAAACTGAAGCACAACTGAAGCTGATGGTAATGCAGGCCTTTTAAAAACTGAGTCTGTGTTGCAGGGACCATGTACCAGTGTCACACAGTCACCTTGTGCAGTTCAAAATGCAAAATGCAGCTGATGGTAAATATATGAGATAAAATGCATTAGTTAATATTCTAAAGAGAGGGTTGCAAATCATTTTACATTAATCACTAATCAAATGTTTATAAAATGCATCTCTGTATGTAATCACCAGCTGATCTTACCTCTGAAATTCTTATGAGAAATAGAAAGTGGAACATACATTAAATTCTATTTCAGTTACATTTTAAAAAGGATAAATTGCTGACTGGCAAAATCTGCAATTTTTTTTTCCTAGGATGCTCTTAGAACATCATCCTTTTCATATATTCTTTAAAGAAATCGTCTAATTTAGTCAAAATAGTCCTATGTTTTTGCAATAACTTTCTTTATTAATCTATAGCAACTCGGATAGGACTCCTCCCCAGGGAGTTGAGACTAAACTATTTGTAATTTCCTAGAAGCAAACATCCCCTGATCTCTTTGTCTAACACTGTAGTAAGATGAGACAACAGCAGCACTACCACTTATTTAGTAATTAAATTAGTAATTTAGTAATTTTAGTAATTAAATTAGTAATTTAAGCAAGATCCAGAATGTCTTCCCCTCCATCCTCCCTTTTTATGTTAAAATGTTAAAATTTGCTATTTTAACATTTTGCTGCTGGGGATGCATTTTCATTATAGTACAAAGCTGAATATGAGAGGCAGTGTTTTAAATTTTACACAATCTCAGATATATTAGTTCATAACAAAGACTGTTGGAGGATTAACTCTCTTCTAAAGGGAACCCAATGTCAATTTGCAAAAGGAGAAATTACTAATGGCAACATACTAATGACAAGCAACCTTTTTCTATACATTTTACCTAGCTATTATTTATGGAACCTGCAGCCACCACTATACATTATGCAGAATACCTAACTAATTTTCAAAATCCTCGCTTAAAACTGAATTCAAGGGAAAGACCTCTTGATCTTACAAAAGGCATTATTGCCGGAGATTAAACTGCTTGATGCTATGTATTGTTCTAGCTGTAGTCAAGAGGGAATATTAATTGAGATGTTCCATGGATTACAGTGTGTATTCCACAGTGGTTCGCATGTTTCCTGGTGGTCTTTCCAACAGGAATAGCACAAATGAGGGGAATAAGACGGATCATTTTGAACCTTAGTTGTTAAGCCATTGTTCTGTCGTGCACAAAAGGTAATGCTTGGTTGATTTGCTTTATTTCTGAGCTGTTCTGATTTTTTCCTTGTGCACCTAATCTCCGCCACTTCCTCTGTGAGTCATCAGCAGCTGGACCCAGTGAAACCACAGGAATTGGCTCCTGGTAAAGAGCTCTAATGGTGCTATTACTCAAGTTCAAATCTCTTTAAGCCTAGTAAAGAAGCATCATGAGTCATATGGTACAGACAAGAGTTCTTTTGCATTTGCTTCTTTAGGAAAATCAAAACCCATGCTTTGCTTTTTCAAAGTGATTACATTGGGTGGCTCCTATACCTATTTCTCTCTGCCTGTCCTTTGCAGTAAGGATGAAATGTTATTTTTATTTGAATTCCTCATTACTTTTTCCTTGTACTTAACCACTCTACTGGCTATAATTAAAAGCAAGTTCTTAAAAAATAAAACAACAAAAAAATTTACAACCATTTGGCTCTTCCCTTTCTGCTCATTTTCATTGCACAGAAGTGCAATGTGAGTCACACCTCTGATTCAGCTGATTTGATTAGTTGTTGCTGCCATACTCCTGCTGCTGTCACGGCAGTAGTCTGTATTTGTGGCATACATTCCTGCTGTCTGACAGAACAGGTGGATATTGTACAGTAGATTGAAAAGAATGGTTTGAATGGTAATTGTTCTGCATCCCTGTTACACAAACCCAGCAAAAGTTGGGTCTGTAAAATGAGTATCTCATGATTTGCCTGCAGATACTAGGATGGTCACATATCTTATTTAAACTAAGGCCAGATTTTCAACTGTAGAAGAGAATAACCTGGTCAAATGAAATTTACAGTTTGAGATGATCAGACGTTGTTCATAACCTCTGTTCATTTAGATTCTAAGGCTTTTCTATACAAGACAATTTGAAAACTTCAGAGAGCTCTTTGACTCTTGGTAAGAGTTCCTTTCCCCTTCTTCAATTAAAACAAGTCATCCTTAACATTTAAAAATGGTCCTTATTAAAAGAATATCTCAGTTATTATCCTCTGAGACTAGCATTTTGCCTTCTGATGAAGTCTTGCATGCTGGTTGTAGGAGCTTTACTGAATTGTAATGTAATACTGCTCTGCATAGTCTGTGACAGCCTGTTAAAATGGGCAGTAGAAGAAGAAAAGGAAAAAATGAAAGAAAAAAGGAGAATGGGTAAAGGAAGGGAAAAACTCAAAGGGAGATTATTGTTCAGTTTACTAAGCAGAGTAAACTATATGGTAGTTAAGAGATCCTCTTGCAAAGTGGAGGGGCACCTCTGACTATAGAGGTCTTTGAATTATCTGTAAAACATGACATTCCACATGCTTCACAAATCGAAAGTATTTCAATGAAAACACAAGTAGCAGTTAACCAATAGGAAGAACTGGAGAAACCAAATACAGAAAACATGAAACCTAAAGAGAATGAAACTGTAGTCTCTAAATCAGATCCTTTATTTATTAGTGCAGTTGTATTTAAATGGATGAAAATCTCCAACACAGGCATTCCCAAGTTTCAATCCAAATACCACAAGTCATACACAAGTGTCTGCAATGGTGACTTGTGACCCCATGTACAGCTCCAGGCTGAGACTGCTATCACTACTGTTGCTGATAGCAGTAGTTGGCACGGAAAAGTTTGAAAATCATCATCCTAACAGAAAAACAGTTTTCCCTTTCATGCAAGATATTCATTTTAGTCAAATAGCGTGCCTCATCTAAAGTTTGCCTATTATTTCACCTAATAATCACCTATTATTTCTCCAGTTTGAACAAATCTATATGTTTTTATACTATAAATGCAATCTAAATACCAACTTACCAGCAGTGCCAAAATTTAGAATTGATTACTTCTGCCTAAGCAAAGATAGTGCTATTTCTCTTGATATATTTTTCAAGCTAGCTATTAAATCAGTGGCAGATTGTAAGTCATGATTCTGCAGTAGAAAAATCCAACAAAAATTTGAAGCCAATATTGTGCACATTTTTAATGTGCACTTTTTCAAATATGCTCATCTGAGCTGTTTGTTCTGCTATGGAAGAATTTGTTTTCCTAAAGGCAGGGAAAAAGCATAAACTGATAACATTTTAGGTGGACTGCAATTCTCCAACTTGGAAGCTTTACAAAGCTTTATGGCATTTATTTCAAATTAATTGATGCAAGTATTTTTTGTGCAATTTTTAGAATTATTAATTTGTTCAGCCTTTACCTTGTAGCTATACAGTTGACAATAGTGTTTTAAAAATTGTGATACTGACAGTTTTCCGACTATCAGGTACATAGAGGATAAAGCAGAACCAAAGAGCTTTCAGTTTTCATCCAATTCTAACAGATTTAGAATTATAAACAAATGTATTTGCTTTGCAGTAGAAGCTGGTTTCATATTCTCAAAAATGTAAACAATTTGCAGCTGCTTGATTTTTTGCTGCTATCATAAATATTCATTACAATTTTCCAAGATCTACAAATATAAGGTGACCTTACACCCGCTCCCTCCCCCCCCCAAAAAAAAAAAAAAAAAAAAAAGTCTTGGGTGGTATAGAGCACAAGTCATCACTTCTTCACCTTTCTAAGAATTACACAGACAGCTGCAAAGTCTGTGCTGCCCATCACATGCAAGGCTTCTGGCACATGTTTTTCTGTGTATTTTGAACAGAACTAATGAAAAGCCACTGCATTAAAGCTGTGTTAGAGGAGAGTCTGATAGCACAGTTTTGGTACAAGTATAATGTCCCTGAGAGAAACTGTTAGGTGTGTGATCAATAGCTCTGAACACGACTTTTAATTACATTACTACATATTTTTTAGTTTGCACCACAACAGTTTTCTGGCCATAAGAATGGTAAGAAAATCGAATGAGAGTGAATGGAAGAATTAAAAAAAAATAATAAAAATCACAACTGGCAAAGCTAACTATTCTGTTTGCAAATGCATTAATTGTTCAGCAAATAACGCTGACACTAAATTATACAAAAATATATCACATTGTGTGACAATTTATTACATGACAAGATATACTGTATTATCCTAACTTTACTCAACAAACAGGTACATCTTCCTCAACCTTGCAAAGTTCTGTGTTTTTTTTTTCATACAACTTTCTCCTTCAGTATTTCCACATACAGTCTATATCAGGTATGTTTGTGTTTCAGGTGAATTTATTATGTTCCTAAAACTAATAAAAGACTGTATACGGAGACAGTAATTGCATCAGTACCATCAGCCAGTCAGATAAGCCAGGGACGGGAAGGTAGGGGGTCCTGACTAATATGAGAAGATGTAAGAAAAGACTTGAGAAGGTGAAGTAATTCCACTCAGAAAGATGCAGGACTTTGAGGGAGCTGATCTTCAGTGGAATAAATTGCTTCAAGTGATGCCGAATTACACCGGCTTGCCTTAAACAATTGGGTCATCTGATATGTAATTTAAGTACAGCCTATATGACCCAGATTTCTAATGGTACTTCTCAGCAAATAATGACTAAAATGACACATTAGTGACAAAAACTAGGATTTGTACCCAGATTCATAGAACATTTTTCACTAAAGGACTACATCCACAACACACTTTTTTCCTGGGGTAGTCACAAGGTATAAATAAATTATGGGTAATATTTTCATAAGTACATATATGATTTAGAAATCCATGCCCCATCATTTAAATTGAAGGAAAATGTTTAAAATTATTTCAAAGGGATTGAGGTGCTGAAGTACTATAAAAAAAATCCCACTAGGCTCCTTTTACATTCCATTTCTGACCATAAATGCTTAGATGTCCCTTTGAAGGTCAGTTAGCATCCAAGCTGCTTTCAGAACTCTGAATTAGACCCCTAAACAACATAAGTGCTTTTGAAAATGAGAGCTAGCAAAATCTTGCATGTATGTTGGTTTTATAAGTTAAGAGTATCTGAAAATCTTACCTGTAAAGTTCAACAGCTTTATAAGCCCTTGACCAAAACCCAACATTCTTCATCTATCAACATGAGAATGTAAACTAAGCACAGTCCTATAAACAGAGAAAGTGGTTTAAGTTTATTTTTTTTTTCTCACTTAAAAACATGCTCATATTTACAGACCTAGGAATCTTTTGCAAATACTCTTTGGAACTTTTGCATATATAACTGTAGCTTAATGTTTTCCCCTTAAATATGCCAATCACTTTCAAAATTTTCACCTCAATTAAACAAATGAAGAATAATCTCCTAAGAAGAGCTGAAACAACATCGTATATTTTGATACATTTTTATATACATATATATTTTTCTGATGTGAAGCCTTTGTATAGAAGGCAGTGTTATATACAGTCAACTGACTATTCATGTTTATAGGATACAATCCTCCAATATGAAAGGTCTAAATTTTCTTTTCCTCTCTGTGGCTTTAAGACAATTTGTCTTAAGCCTATGAGACCTGGAGAACTACTGAAGTAAATTGAGAAAACAAATTTGACAACTAGGTACTCATTTTCCAAGCTAAATTTTTAACTGTGGATATGGGAATTCTCTATGGCACTGAACACTATCCAGAAAGCAAAATGCTCAAAAAACAGTATATATTGTTGGTATGAGAATAAGAAAATATCTCTGCCTGATTCTCCTTGAAAATATTAGTCAAGTCAGTGTAATGCAGTGCTGAGGATACTTGAGACAGATATATTATTTGTTAATGTTTACTTTATGATATGTATGCAACATTAAACACTTGGGTAGATATGCGGTTAATATGAAACCATGCCTAGGTACCTTTATGATTTTTTCCCCTCAAAGCACCTAAAACATACTTTCATAAAAACTACTTTTGGGAATAGAAAAACTGTACAGAGTGATTTTATTTTAAAACAAAATCACATTTCCAATCCTATTCCTCAGCAAGTCATATCCTTTTTACATTTCACAGAAATGACATGTCATTAGGAAATGATGCTACTCTTGGTTACATGGGCATGTCATGTTACAGTACATTAGAAAACATGATGTGCTGACATAACCATGCATGACCATTATTCAAAAGACACTTTATATCCTGGCAGTTCAGTAAGAGGCATATTTAATTCTCAGCACACATATTCTGCATATATTATAATCTACACATGCAAAATGTAAAAGATCAGGAAAAAAAATAAACAAGAAAGGAAACAGGGCAATCATGAAGTCAAATTATCCTTCAGCATTCATCCACCTTCACATCTCAGTCCCCCCTTATACTGCATATGCAGAGCTTTCAGCATAGTCCCTGAGTGATCATTTATGCAAAACAAACCTCAAACAAATAGAAATAATTACTTTGAATTTTATTTTAGAAAATAAAATCACTTTTCTTTACCTCCATAGCTGTTATAGTTGACCTTTGGATTTTATTCTTTCTCTGCTTTTGGTGTGTGTTAACAACATCTGGGACTCATCACGCTGTCCAGCATTTCAACAAAGATGATGTCACTGGTGCCAAATACTTTGACAAACATGGCTACTGCATAAATCTAAAGAACTGAAACACCAGACAAATAATGTTTATGATTAGAGAAAAAAATGAATCATTTGTACCATGAGTTTAAGTACTTTAAACAGACTTTCTTTCCAGAGGGAATACATTGACTTAAAAATGTAAAAGCAAGTATTTATTTATTTATTTATTAACTCTGAGAGTTTGGAAGAGCTTTTGATATTCCAGCGTTCGTTACAACTTTGGGGAAGGTTAAGTTAACCCTTTGAACAAACATTTCTACTGGCTTCCAATTCACTCCAACAAAGTAACTTAATCGCCAGCTAAATTGAATTCAAACTGCTCTTAGAGAACATGAACTGACATAGCTCAGCCCTGATGACAGGGAAATGAAGAACAGTGAATTTGTTGCTGACATGCACCAAGGGGTCCCAAACTCTCGATTCCCACATCAGTGTGATTTCACCGCACAGAAGGGTAGGTGCGCAGTTGGCCAAGGTGTGAGTTATGTGCCAGCGATGCACACAACTTACAAGCATCACAACACCGAGCATCACCTGCAGTGCTGCTGGCAGGGCAGGGAGTGGCAGGACAGCAACAGAGGACAGCTCTATGCTAGGCTGCCTGGCCCCACCCTGCTGAGAGAGCAGTCGGCAGCTGCAGAGACCACTCCATCTACCACCTCTTCTTCAGCCACACATCGCAGGAGGAATTTCTTTCTTAGCCTTTTCTTCCTGTGCACCCATCCGAAACCTAGCAGGCCTTTTCAAGGATTGCTTTGTTAAATATATAATTCTAAAGGGAATTATTCAGTTCAGTACTGACCACTCCCACCAAGAGTTCATAAAAGCAGCATGACCCTACCAGTCTAGCAGGGAAGGGATGCAGGAGATTCCCAAGAATGCAAGTTTATCAAGTGGAACAGCACCATAAGTGTTGCATTTCTCTGCTGCCAATGTTCACCTACAATTACAGGAATTGTGATCCACGGTTTATCCAATAAGAGTGCAAACAAAAAAGGTGAATAACAGAGGCATAGAATCACCTGGTCTTGCTATCAAGCCTAAACCTGGCACAGCAGTGATTCTGAAGGGCAATAAGTGCACAGGTAACTTCTGTGACATGGTCACTGATACATATTAGAGCCAGCTTAATCATGTAACTATCAAACAAGCAGAGAAAGATGTATTTCAGCTAAGGTATAAAAGTGAAATTCTAGAATACACATAAAATGGTAAAAAAGCAAACAAATTACAATATAGCAAAGGTGTCAGATAAGGATTTGAGTCCTTTAATTACATTGCTAATAAAGTCTGAATAAAATTAAGTCACCACCATTTATTATACCTGACAGAGTACAAGTTTAAATATTAAGCTAAAATATGATTAACTCAGCTTTCAGCTGACTCCGAAAGCATTCATCTGCAATTGATATTGGTGAATACTTTCACACCAGCAACTATTACTTTCAGCCCTCGGGTACAACATCTTGCACCCAGAAGTAGCAGGAACTTTTTTTTTCCTCCCCCCCCCACAGGAATATTAACCTTTATACAACTGTAATATCTCCTTACGCTTAGTCATGACAATATTTTCCTTTTGCTTTATACAACATGCCTTAATTTAAAATCTCTCTGATAAAACTAAAAGGACAGGGAATTTTATAAAACAGAATAATCCTGCTGAACATGCAATTAATTAATGGAAACATGGAGATGGATATTTTTGAAAGCTCCTTACAGGCTGTAGACAAACACTGTGAGATAACAATGGCAAATTGTTTGGCTTACTAACTGTAACCAAATGTATGCCATTCTATCAAAACATTCTCAGGAGGATATCAAAGACTCTTTTTTAAGTAAACATCTTTTGTGTCATCCTTTTACTGAAGTGGAACAAGGGTCTCTAATAAAAATAGTATATATCAAGGACCCTCAAAGAGGTTTATATATGTATTACTGAACTTTGAAAATGCAGCCTGAGAGGTACACTAATAATTTCACCCAGCTGAGCAATAAACATTCCTGCCAAAATAATTATGTAAAATTACATAAACCCTTTTTAAAGAGAATGCGTTTCAAGGAGATGTAAAGTATAGAATCAGTTACTTCAGCTTTTTTCTTTTTTTTTCTTTAAAGCTGTGTTCTCAGAAAGCATTTTAGTGGGTAAAATTTCTCTCCTTGTAAAATACTCCAAATAGAAGCCAAAATTCACACCTGATTTTAATGCATAGTACCTAGGTGGCATATGGTGCAAACTACAAAAAGTTTAGCATTGAGAAATAAGCAAACCACAGCCAAAATAGAAAGGCTTTTAACATCTGAAGCAATTCATAGAATAGCAATGAACAGATAAAGGCAAATACTTTTTCATCAAGGAATACTTTAACTTTTAAATAGAGTATGTAATCCAAAGGGAGTTATGAAATACTTAAAGCACTTGATCATTCTTAAAATGCAGATTGCAGTGCTGGAATGCTGAGAAAGAAAGGAAAAAATCAAACAAACAAACAAAAACAATTAAACACTTTTTTAAAAGAACCTTACAGTATAGCAATGGATCTAAGTCTTGGGAATTACATTAGTAAAACATTCATGCATGTTCCTGTTCAAACTTCACAGAAGAGTACTTTCCTTAAACAAATAGGCTAAAATTAAGAAACTTAAGGATAAACACAAGTATTTTGTCAGATTTGTCTTCTGTAATAAGTAAATCTGTTCTTCAAGTTTCCCCAAGGTGCTCAAAAAAACCTTATTCTAAAAAGTAGTAAAAATTACATTCATTTAATTCGCACAGAATAAATACCTGAATGGAAAAAAATATGCTGCCATGAGGTCTGAACTAAGAAGTTTTTTGCATGAAACTATAGGGAATTTCAGCTTTTACAGTGCTTCAATAATTCTTTCTTGGCATTTCTGAGAATTCCTAGTATAAATATAACATAAGAAAAAACTGCTTGATTGCAACTTGATTTTTAGAATCAGAAAGGAGCTCCCTCAAACAGATTTTTAGCACAGATTCCTCTAATGAACCTGCAAAATGTTTTCTCAAAGCTTGCCCTAGAGAAGCTTACAAGAAACTTGGACAAAATTTTCAAGATCCTAGAAAAAGTGAGGACATTGCTAGTTACCAACTCATTCCTCATAGTTCTTTAGTTCTGACATCCATGAGTCAAGGCTGCAGGAAATGCTC
Organism: Netta rufina; assembly: GCF_964035555.1. Taxonomy (NCBI): domain Eukaryota; kingdom Metazoa; phylum Chordata; class Aves; order Anseriformes; family Anatidae; genus Netta; species Netta rufina. The sequence continues at coordinate 812,947 of NC_140132.1, read as the reverse complement.
CCAAAATTTGTGGGAAAACAGGTGTAAGAGGCTGAGATGGTGGCTGACAGGATTATCACCCTCAGAAAGGCAGGGATGCCGTAATATTGGTTCTCTTCATCTTCCCTTTCTTTCTTCCTTCTAGGTGGTGAACAGACTGTAAAATGAGCACTACAGAAATGTGAAGAGAACTTTCTTCTGGTCCTTCTATCCTTTATAAATCTACCTATCTAAAAACAAAACAAAACAAACAAAGAATAAAAATCAAAGTGCATAAAAGTTTTAGCATAAGAATAATCAGGCTGCAAGAGACCAAAGTATTACCTCCAGCAGCGGCCAGTGGCAGAAACGTGGGGTAGAGCAGAGGAACCTGGCTTGTACTTAAGAGATCCCTCTGTCTGGTTGTACTTTTCCCAACCACTGGCACGCAGTGTACTTGGGACTTCCTCTGGTTGCTGGAGGCCAGGCTGTTCACTCTCTCATGGCCCTCTCTTTATGCTCACTAACCTGTCACTTTTGCCAAGGGATAGTATAGGACAAAACAGAGATGACTGTCAATGAGAAGAAAGAGCAAGAGGAAATTCTTTAGAAGAGTGATTGGTGTATGTACTGCTCAATAACCAAAGCAGAGGAGTAAGGTCTGTAATTCCAGAGAGGGAATTGCAAAGCCCCATGCAATTGTTCAGCAACTGAGGGCTGATCTACGTCATACAGGTTTAGCTGCACAATGTCCAGGCCTAACTAATTGCAGTTCTAACTGTAATCATTTTAGTTGTGATTTTTAAAATTATTATTACTCCTTTGTATCCAGAAGGCTGGTAAGTTGTTGATCTTACAGAAGCATAGGCAGATTCAATTTCTATAGAAAACTTAGTGGTATGTACAATGGGCAGTTCAAAGCATGGCACTAAATCATAGCAACAAGGAATTAAATCATAGTTAAGGGCATGGCCTTCCTAGATGAAAGACAACTAACAGCATTTTTTTTCCACAGATTTCTTTAAAATTTCATGAAAGAAAATCAGCAACTAATGCAAGTGAGCCTTACAGCTGCTTTAACATTAATTTCATTGGAGATGTGGTACTAGTGATATGACCAAAAGAATGAAATAATAGGAAATGGGAAGCTGAAATACTGGAGGGAAGAGAAGTACTTTTAAAATTTCTGCTGGCAGTATCCAATAATCAATTTAATAATTCACTGTCTAACATGTTCCTCACAGATTATTTTTTTCAAGATTTGCTGTTTATTATTACTTCTTACAGGCCTGATATTTCCTTTCAGACTTTCTTGCTAGATCAGAGTTATATGAGACAGACAGCTTCAGAGGTATATAAAAATATATCAGAGGTATATAAAATCATTCAAGTAACTGTATATTCAAGGATTTGGTGCTACATTCCAGCTGTTCTCTGGAAGAGCAAAGACTTGGGAACTATCACATGAAAAATGAAAAGAGTTGGCAAGGACTACTAATTAGTTCAGAAGAAACTGTATTATCATGATATACTAATAGAAATAAAACTGGCAAAAAGAAAATCTGCCTTTTCTTAGGTAGAATTCTTCTTTGTCCCCACATCATAATAATGACCATGTTAGAATTGCTCAGGTAGATAACAAACAATCTGAAATTATTCATTAAGACAAATTACTACAACTTCCTGCCTATATTCATTCAAATTTTATTACTACATAAGCTATCCCACTGCAATTCGCTGCAATTAATCAGAGCCAGTATGAGTGGAATCCAATGGATCCCAATTCGCTGCAATTAATCAGAGCCAGTATGAGTGGAAATGGAAGAATCAGGCCCAATATAGCCACAGGACATAGATGTTTAGCAGTGGCTCCAAGCATACTTTCCCCCCTCTTTTCTAAAGTTTGGCAGCTTTCTTTCAGAGCATTTCTATCAAATAGTTTATATGAATGAGATAAAGAATTTTCTGGCTCACAGTCTGGAATCTCTTCCTCTAGATCTTGGAAAGATTTAACACGATGATGAATAAGCATCTTCAATTTTTAATTTATATTATTAAAACACTCCGTTATGATCGACAAGTTTGTGGGTTCATTTTAGTTTTATCTGAATGATGAACCATATTCTGACTGCAGCATTTCAGACTATACCTGAAAAATATCAGGCTCCAGATCCAGATAATTTTCTCTCTTCCTTTCCTGTTTCCCCCTCCTCCTCCATTCTTCTCCTATATTTTACTGCCCTTCTGAAAAGAGATTTTCTCCTTTATTTTCCCTTTATGTGCAGACCTTCCTTCAGACATAAGTTTAGAATGTAGTTTTCTCTTCATATTGAAATTAATATTCCATTGAATCAATTGAGCAGGAATGCAAATGTCTTCAGATTTTTTTTATTTTTTATTTTATTAAGGAGAAAAAATATTAAGTGTCTTAGCTAGAAAATGTACTCTGCTGCCATTGTGAACAACTCCACCTTCTCTCTGATTTCCTAGGCTGTGTATTTGAGCAACAGTTTTTTGCTCGCTGTTGTATTCTGGAACAGGTGAAATATTTCAGTTATCCTGTATGGCCAGATTGGAACCACCTGCCAAGACACGAAGGACTGGCATAGCCCGGGGGCAGGTTTCCCTAGGAATGTAATAACGTACCTGGTGCAGTTCTAAATGGCCTCTCTCTTAATGAAACAGTCCTGTGCTACATTCGGGATTCTGGATCTATTTTTCAGAGACTTCAGAAATGGCAAAGAGAAATGGTTTCAGCAGGAGATAATGGGCTTTATGACTTTTCCCAAATTATTCCCCTTTTTAGTAGCCATCATCTTGTCGGGTGACATCTGTAATGATTAGAGGATGATATTTTAGACTGACAACTGGGCTGTCATTCACACTGTCAGTCAGCAAACATCCATGTTGCCCAGGGTTACAAAGCTAGTTTATGCCTTTGTCCTGTAGTATTTAGTGCTGCTGATTCTATACGTTGATTTCAGATGAAGCGGTTCTGACAGCTAGTGCCAGAGGCAGGCAGAGAACTCCTGTTGATGGTGGAAGTCCCGTGGTGCTTTTGTGTGCGACCGTTTTAGTGCTTCTGCAGCAGCCCATCAGGTAGGACGTAGCCCTATAGTAGTAGGGTGGATCTAGTAAATTCCTCTGTTTTCAAAAAATAGAAGGCCAATATTTAATCTATGCCCTAGAAACACATCTATTTTAGGCTTAAGTATCTGAATAGGAGCTTTCTTAAACCACGCAGTTGTCTGCAGAAATATTACCCTTAAGAAGACCATAATGAAAACCAGCCCAAAGCAGCAACTTGAGGCTCTGAGGATGAGCAGTCCCTATGCTTTCCTCAGCTTAAAAAAGCACCCTCACCAAATCATCCGTAAGAATAAAATAATTGTGCTACACAGCAACACCTTCAAACTGCACAACTGTCCCTTGTTACACAGTCCAAATACCTGCCTACTCACTCACTGCCTTTGTGTGCATCCCTGGCCAAAGCAAAGGCCTCTGCTTGTCCTGAAACCAGGACAGCGTTTTTGAGAACACAGCTTTGGGATCCAAAATCCAGATTTTCAAAGGGAAAAAGTACCAGCAGTTCTCAGAAACATCAAAGCAATTTTTTGAGTGTGTACCAACTCTGATATTCAACACCTAGAACATTACCATCAGGAAATCAAGAACAGAAACACCAAAGACAGCTTCCCTGAAGGTTTCTTTCATCTCTTTTTGCTTCAATGTATTCTTCTGTTAACACAAAAATAATAACATTTCTTACAGGAATACTGAGCAAACGGGATTCTCACAAAACTTAAAAATTTATAACTAATGAACTAGGTGATAAATTAAGATAAAGAATGCTAACATCCAGTTTGTTATCAGTGAGCAGCTAAGTTATTTGTTATTATTTATTTCCAGACAGGTAACAGTGCAAGACATCCTAGCACACTGTTTCACAGACCAGTTTGAAACTCATAACACGCATCTGTGACATCTGCCTTCTGCAAGTAGGCTTGCAGCCTTGTCCTCAGAAAATGTAAAATGAAAAGAGTGTGCTCAGAGCAAATTTGCCTAAAAATTCAATGAAAGTGCCTTAAAACACAGGTAGAAATTGCATAGTCTGAAGGCAAGGAAGTCCTTCAGTAATGTTTCTAGCTAATGTTTCTGAAGCATGTAAAGAAGTAATCCAATTTCATAAATAAGCTGGACAAAAAGGATGCCTTCCACAAATCTTATTGCCTATTTTATGCATGTGAGAGCATAAAGTCCCTACTTGGGTCTGTCTTGCAGCCCCTGTGTACTTTATTCCTGGTGCTCTACTACAGGATGTTTACCAATTACAGCAGCAGAGAAGCTGAAAGTGGAACAGAACAAGCATTTAGATACGTGTGGACAGGGTGTTAAAACAAAAAGGAAAAAAGCCGTTTGAAGCGTGCTTTGGTAGCATTGTACTGGAGCAAAAACACCCCTCTAAAGAGCAACAGGAAAGCAATAAAATCACTATTATTTATTTACACTAACTTTTTTAATAGTTCACTGTGATTCTTTCCAAGTAGTATCTCACAAAACTGGTTGTTAAGTATAAATTAAAACCACTCAAGAGGTAATATTTGTAAAGCACTTTTGCATCCACAGATGAATGCTGCTGTATAATATGAACATTGACATATTTGACAAGGCAACAGAGTTAAGTGTGATACAGAGTCAGACTAAAGATTTTTTTCTTGTCTGAAAAGCCCTTGTTTTGTTACTAATATTAGAGCTACAGAGGCCTATTTGACAAAAAGCACCTCCTAATTTGAGAGCTGTAGCTCTTAAGCTCCATAGTAGCAGCTATTTACCTGGTTGGCTCACTCTTCACAAAATGTGCCCATTAAGCTCAGGGTATAAAACCAAAAAAAAAAAAAATAATAACAGCCACTCTACTGAGCATGACTGAACAAGCAACTGTGCTGGTATGTGTTTGATAAGAGACAGCAGAGGAAAAGGAGATAAACCTTGGGACGTAAAACAAGAGTTTACATATTATATTTAGAACAATAGGGAAAGCTATTATTGACTTTATTGAGAATAACTCATAGCAGCACAAATTCTCTCTGGTTGCAAGTGTTTGGAGGATTTTCCCTGAGGGAAGTTTTATGATATATATACATACATACATACACAACACCAGTTTATGTCAAGGGAATTTATGCATGCATTCTCAACCGAGAGTAAATTTTAGCCCTTTTCTTGTTCACTGATGTTACACAAGCATTTTCCTGGCTTGGCAGGGCTAAATTAAATTGGGCAATGTTCTGTGTGTGTTTGATGTCTGCTAAATGAAGTGAGCTTCCAATTCGTCATATTTACTCAAGCTCACTCAACTCTCGTAAAAATTAAAATGTTCCAGTTAATTTAACAAGATAATTTAGCTCTCTCAAATCTTTCTTGCTCAACGTTTGTTGCTGTTTAGAAGTGGGGGGTATGTACTGCCATGTAATTCTTTGGACAGCTCTGAGGACTTAATAGTTAACAGTAGACATTTTAGGTGCTGGTCTGACACTGTGTTTAATCTCAAATAAGTTCCTGAGCTGCCACTTGAGAGGGAAAGTCTAAGATCAGGCTCTTTGGATTCATTATTTAAAGAAAAGGGGTCATGCAAAAAGACACTGAATATTTAGTAAAGAATCAGGGTGGATAAGGTAGCACCTCTGGATAGAAATAAAAGCTTGCACACTGAATAACTTGGATACAAAGTGAAGGTAGTGAAGGGCTCTGAGAACCAAAATAATCAACATATCCACACCTAAAGCTATTTACGCTCTATACTTGGAGATAACAGCTCTGTCCTGAGATGAATGTCTGCCTTGATCCTGCAACTCTCTTACATCAACCTAGACAAGGAAGCCAAAACATCATGCAGTATCACTGGTGTATATGCACTACAGTCCACTGAAATTAATACTTAATGAAAGGAATCAAGAGCAATAATTTAAGATTGCCCATACCTATAAAACAGAGATTACTCACAGGAACTTGTAGTATTGTCTCTCTGCAAACTGGCATCATTGGATGTTATCTGTGGGCTTGAGCAGTAAAAAGACAAAAAGGTGCAGTAACTATTAAAGGTCAGAAATCCCATTATAACCAAAGGGTAGGTCATGCAGCAGATTGAGTGACAGATAGCAGCACCAAAACATGTGCTGTATAATAGGTCCTCAAAGATCCGAAGCACTGAATTGTAGACAACACTGAAATACTATTCTCATGTTCATTTGGGGCTACAGTAAGAATCAGGGGTAGAATGAGGGTTAATTTTCCTGGCTGGCTGTATTTAATCACATTCAGTTGCTGGTGATCAACTTGCAGAAAGACAAGAGACTGTGCAAACATCTCAAAGGCCTTTGGAGAGATTTGTAGGTATTGAAGGGACAAAGTAGTGGATTGTGCACAGCCTTTCCTCTCCCCAGAGGAGATGGGCTGTTTGCGACCTGGCCCATGTCTCCTACTGCAGAAGCTGGAAGACTGGGGGTGCCAGGATGGTGCATGAGATACTGCTTTTGGCTTCACTGCACTTGAAAATACTACTCCTCTTGATGGAGCAGACAGGAAATTTTGAGAGATCAGACTCCTAACAGAATTGGATGTCTAAAGCTAAGCAAAACTCTTCTAAGTCTCACATATGAGTGACTTAACACACTCCGCTTTCAGTCTTTCTGCAATTTGCTTTGACACAGTGGAAGACACAATCACATTTTGGAAAGAATTCATTAAGCAGCCTAGCAGCCTAGCAATATTCAGTATACCCTGAAGAACATGCAGACAGGTGAACTACCAAAAGCTAATACAACATGCAGAACAATTTAAACAAAATGGTGCTGGGGACTTGAATAAAATTACAGCTATGTGCCCCTCTTGCTGTAGAATCAAAAGCAAATCAGAGTGCACCTGGTTCTGTTATGTAAACCTTGGTGTAAGTTTGCCAAAAAGTTTGCAAACCTGTCAGCAAAACCAGGAAAAGAAAAGAAGGAAAAAAAAAAAAAAAAAGAGGAAGAGCTGTTAAAACACCTTCAACAATCAAGAATGACAGTAATTCACCCTTGGAGACATGCACCTGTATGTGTGATGAGATACCACTACCATGATAACAAATATACTCTTGATAACAAATATACTCTTTTTTTTTTTTTTTTTTCAAATGTGCTTTAATTCTTGCCCTCTTCCCCCTAACCCTCCCCCCGCTCCCCCCGAACCTTAGAGTGTTTTAGAGTGTTTTCATTTAAAATCCATTCAGAAAGACAGACAACATGGACATTAATAATGGTAATATCAAATGACAGTGAAAAGCAAACATGATGCAAGAACATGATGGCAAAACTAAAATTATCATTAAATGACTTTACAGTGCTAAAAGCATTTCAGGAATGTAGCATGATTTCTCATCACTTTCTATGAAAGGGATAATGCGGAGATAAAGGGGAGCTGACAAAAATAAAATTAAGAATAGCCAAGAACCTGAAAAAAATAAAAATCAAAACTTCACCTGAAGTTGAAAGTACAGGATTATTTACATTAGAAAGGAGACACATAAGAAGGGCATGATCCAAGTATGAAACCTGAATAGCTGGGAAAGGTTAGGAGCTTCACCTCAGAAAAAGGGATTTACTGAAATGAAAAGGTGGCAAATGCAATGATGATAAAGAGAAACTTATTATTTTGGTTTCATAATTAAACTACGGTAGAGAGCTGAGTATGATTTTTTTTCAGTTTTTCACTGTACAGTGCAATGTAGTCAAAATGGACGTGAAGAATTTATAACAATATACATAAATGTATAAATCTAACAAACTTTTTGAGAGAAAATAAAATATTTAACTTAAACTTCACAGTATTGATTCGAGTTCTTTCATTTGGGAAAAGTATGTTACAGGTATGGGACCCTGTAGGAAGAAGAACATGGAGTGGAAGGAGCTGCAGGATCTGCAGTAAGAGTGTGGAGGGCTCAAGGCCAAACCAGCTCCCTAGCCACCCATAGCTGATGGGAATTCCTGAGATCAGGATTTCAAGGTGTCTTTTCTATAAACAAAAGGGAAAGGGCTTCCTGGAATGCTGCTGAAGCCTTGCAGCTCTCCTGTGAATGGAGGAGGGAACTGATATTAAAGGAATTTGGCAAAATGTTATCCTTTTATAGCTGAGAACTTGAATCTAGTAACAAAAAAGAGAGAATGAAATGGGAGCCAGAAGTGGAGATAGCAGAATAAAATACGTTTTCAGCTCCGTTCAGGGTAAAAAAAAAATAAAATAAAAAAATGCCATTGTTCAGCCCCTATATCGAAGATAGAAAAAGCACACACATGCACCAAATTCACAGGCTGAGCATTACTTGCAGCTCTTTCAGATGATGAAAAATGCAGATGAGGTTGATAAGACGATGGAGGGGTTTCTGCTGGCTGCTGCAGCATGAAGAGTTTGCCTTCCATTCAGGACAGAAAGTCAAATGAGGCCCATGTAACTGTTCAAAATTTATTAGAATGACCTTAGTTAAGCTTTGCTTCCATGCACACTATGGTATACGATAATATAGCCTGGAGCAACAGCAGTAGTGGTGGTGACACTTCCTGAAATATTTCTAGTACTTGAAAGCCATTGAATTTGTTAAAATTTCTAAAAGGATTATAACAGGATGAACTGTATTTTTTTTTTCTTTTACTTTCTCCAAGCCATTATAATACTATTACACAGAACTTTTCATCTTCAAAGATCTTTACAAATCTTAGCAATTCACAGTAACTGAACAGTTATAAAAATATAATAAAATTCATTTTTGCTGTCTTGCTAATTTTTTCTCTTATTACTTGTAAGAATTAACTTCTTTAACTGGGATGGTTCTGTAAATGTAAACATAAAACTCATTGCTAAATTGAATGTTGTAATAATAATAATAACATATTTTCTAACTCCCTGCTATTCCAACAGTAGATGACAGTACTTTTCTCCTTTCAGTGTTCATAGCTAATTCATTGCTGTTTTATTATTTAAACCACAAGCAGGAATAACATCAAAAAAAGCACTACCAAAGAAATCATTTTACCAAATATAACCATATCTAATATCTGTGGCAGATAAGACTATAAGGAAGTAATTTTATTATTCCCCTTTTCCTTTCTGAACAGTTGCTCTAATAACATGTAAAATTTTCACACAGCTTTCAAGTCTCTGGTGTACAACCACGTAATTTCTCTCCTTAACATTAAATGTCTGTGCTTACCAACCAGGAGCAAATGCCCTCTGCTCTTGCTCACTTTAATGGATGCTGAAGGCACCCACCAACTGACAGGACTGACTCTTCTAGGCTTTACTTCACATCAAGAAAAAATTCATTACACAACACAAGGTGCTTCTCAGTGCAAGGAAGGGTACCTGGATCCAGGCCTTGATGAAGCAGTTCTGTGCACCTAAAGACTCACAAGCACCTTTACCCATTTATTCCCAACAGCACGTGGGAAGCTCAAAGGCTGCTAGCTTGCTCCTGGAGACCTTACTGATGCAAAATGCCTATTGAAGCTGAGCACTTTCTGCTCTCAGCACTATTACAAGTGTCCCAGTTTGAACAGTCTAATAATACTTAGCAGTAACTTCTTTGAAGGCAGAGAAAGGGTCAGGCTTTTGATGGCCCTAAAGCATTTCCTAACTGAGGCCTAATTCTGCAACCCTTTTTCACACTGAATAGCATTTAGCTGTTCCAGTGACAGTGTCCAAGGTGACAGCTTGCACAGAACTGTCACTGCAGTGGCAGAAGAAGGAACTGTAAAAATTAAATTTGCATGTAAAAATGACTGGGCATTAATATCACTCACTCATTCTTCTATCTTAGCTTCCTCCACAGTAAGAAAGTATTTCACATCATCAAACTGTATTTTGCAAGGGGTCCAATAAATTGTCATGAACATCTCAAAAACTCTAGAGTTCCTACTCTTGGCAGAAGGAAACTGAGGCAATACATCCTCCACAGCAAGTGGAGTCAGAGCAAGGAGATGGGCTAGATCTAGCTTCTACACAAAGACAGGTTTGTAGCTTACTGTGGAATGTAGAGTTTTTGGCATGGCTGAGTGAATAGAAGACTGCATACCTAAAATAATAGAAAACAGGAGAGTGGCAGGTCATAAACATAAAGAAGCCTGCAAAGAAAAACCTACTCATTTTTTACCTCACAGCATCCTTTCGGCATTTTTTTGTGTTTTTGTTTGTTTGTTTTGTTTTGTTTTTTTCCTGTCAACCGATTCCAATACTGAACACTAAAGCCTGGGTTCTGGCCTCCTGGTAATAAGTAATTTGCAAGAGCCTGGTCACAGAGAGGTCAGAAAACCATGTAAATTTCTTGGATGGGAAATCTGTTTTCACAGGAAGAAGCAGTAGGTGGTAGAGAGGCTCCCTGCCACAATTTTGCATTCCCTAGACATAGTGATATAGAAAGAGACAAGAGAGCAACACTGTCTTCTCCTGTTGGGCACCCTTCAGCTGCCCTCTGGGGCAGGGATGGGTCCCAAGCCTCTGGATGCACTGAAAATGTTGCTATAAGGGATAGAAACCACCCTCAATCTCAACACAGTTTTTCTGCTATTAGGCAAGCAATTTCTTGAAACGGGGCTCTATGGCTGCATATGTTACAGTGAGTTTTACTATACGCACAGTTGCATGTGTTTAACTTCTACTGTCACCTACCCAGAAAGCGGAATGAGATAATACACCTTCCAGTACTGGACTGGAAGATTTACTGGAGTAAATCTTTACTTCCGGTACTGGACAGAAGATTTACTGGAGTAAATCTTCTGGGAGATTTACTGTAGTGTTTGAATTTAATTTCACTGATGAATGCAGTTTGAAGAACATGGAAGCTTAAAGAACATGCTGCAGGAACTCTTACTTGTTCAGCCAGGGTTGCTCTCACCCAAATGCAGAACCAACTGATGGGTTGATTTGGGATAGCTCATTATAGAGAAAAGTCTAATTCATTGAGAAGCATCATTCTTGTGTGCTTTTCACTTCTGGGTTACCCAAGAGGACATGACCCATTCCTATGGGTCTTCTCTCCTCTCCCATGCCATATAACATGCCTCTACTGTTTACTCTGCAGACCTCCACGCAAAACAGCTGAATAAAACCCTTGGCAAACAATAATGGGAAATACTTCACTAAGGAGCTGGTACTGCCGTGATGCATACAACCCACCACCGAGTAAGTCATGCAGCTTCCTTCCACGTGTCAAACAAGCAGTTCTCATTGTGTGTATTGTGAAATGAGCATTCAGCTTTGCCAAATCCATTGTTCAGCTGCATCTCAAATCCTGATTGTTTGGTATTGGAACTATAGCAATCTTACCAAATGAGATTAAAATATTTTTTACCTAACAAGATTTGAGCTCTGAATATTCTATGATTAATCTCATTATACAGACAACAAGACATAAAATATTTCAGACAGCATTATACATCGTGTTTTTGTCCAAACATAAGTATTAGGATTAAATACAGTGGCAGTGCAATAAACACCATCACATGTCCCTTCTAGCCTTTGTGCTAAAAAAAAGATGGCTGGTCTGTGCTATTTAATATTTAGGCTCAAAGATCACCCCTTGCTTTTTATTAATTTGACAAAAAAAAAAAAAAAAAAAAAAAAAAAAGCCTTTTCTCTGGATTAACACAAATAAAACTGAAACACTGTGGAATATAAAGGCCATGGGTTGCATTTTGCACAGGATAGGTTCTGGTTGAATGAGATCTGGGACGTGTGCCAAATTAATAGAAAAAATCCTGTTCTTCCTCTCCAATAGCCACAATGTTCATTATTAAGAAAAGCATATGAACCACAGGATTTGATTTTAATAACACCAATGTCTTCATTAATCTGTACTTTCCATTTAGCCTCATTATTGAGTAAATGCTGAGTTAATGCAGCACCTATTATTGTTGGATTTTCCATGAAAAACCTCCTTTCCCTCTTCTTTTTTTATTCATTCAAGCACTATCAGGTGTGTGTGTCGTGTTTTTAAACAGGCCGTCTGCTGTCAATGGCTGTTTTCTTACCTCAGGTCTATGCAGCTACTGCAGTAACATGCAGTTTACAGTGCAGACAGTAACAACAACAACAACAAAACACCACCAGCAACAAAAGGCCCAACAATACACACAAGACATCAAAACCTTGATAAAACCTCTCCTAACCAAACCCCATATTTGTTTTGGTGTTTTAAATGCAGTCATGTCAAGGAGCCTCTTACTATCACCTGCAACTAAGCTGATCTTTCCTGGATGCTCCATGCTGCCTCCTTCTAAATCAAGATTGCTGATGGCCAACATTGCTTTGTATCTGCTGAACAAATAGTGGCCTTTTGTCCAGCACAAGTTCCTAAACAAACTTAATCTCTCTAACACTGTGACAGATGACATTTAGATGTCCTTGTTACCCTTCAAATGAGTTTTATTGACAATCACAGAACAAAAAGAAGGCCCAGATAAAGCCCAACGTTTTATAGGCCTGCTAACAACATCTTAGTTCTTAATGCAGAGGGTGTAGAGAAAGCCTGGAGTTGCCCCCATTTTCCCCTGCTTTGCTATATCACCATGACAACAGATATAGAAATCACTTAGTGACTTCTAGAAAGAAAACACAGTGACACAGTACCCCTTGTATGGCGAATCAAACTAAAGCCTGCATTCAAATGGCTATTCAGCATGGGCATTCATGTAGAGGATGGGGTGGATTTTACACAGGTAACAACAACAGAAAGGCCAGCAAGCACTCCAGCCACAGCATATGGTAAAGTCTCTGTTTAATTAATGCATCCTAAATAGAATTTATCCATTTTAAATTTGTTTTCTTTTACTTGAAACATCATTAATGTAAAGGGCAACATTAATCAACATCTTGCAACTTAAAAGGGCATTAAAAAGTGATCTCACCCCCCTCCCAACACACACACACACACACACATATCGCAGCAGAATCTTTTCAAGTACTTTCGCTAACTGCGTCTGCTTCCAGGCAGGCTGAGGCCTTCGTCGGAAGGCAAATCTAGAGAGGCCTCTACCGGCCAGCCTGGCAATGTGCAGCTTTTCTATTTTTAGTGGACTTGGAAACGCAAACAGTGAAGTAACTGCAAGTTTTTATCTTAAAGTCGCACACAGAACGGATTACTGATAAATATATTGTGCAAAACATGGGATAATTGTGCTTTTTTGAAGCTACCGTGTATAGTATAACTTTGCTTTAAAAAAATTAAAAAATAGGAAGACTAAAGATTTATCCTGGCTGTGATGTATTTACTTCTATGACATTTTGAGATATTTTAAGATTATAGGCCTAAAAATTAATGGGCAATCATTTTTCTTTGTGCACGGGGTTCACCTGAAACTTGGGATTTAAAGCTACCTAAATTTGAAAATGTTGCATGTGGCATTTTATATATGCATTTCTCACAACTAGACTAAAACATAAATCAAAACTCAGAGAAATTAAATCAAGAGCACAAGAAAAGGAAGTTATTGGGTGATAGAGGAACCCTGCCTCTCTGGGCTTTCCACAGTGACAACACAAAGAACTTCAAAATCTCTCCTCCAGGTTCTTGGAGGTAAAATTTAATATTTTAACAACGGTCAGTGTGCTCTACGCAAATATCAGTAGTTCTGGGGGGAAAAAAAAAAAAAAAGCAAGCAAGAAAAAAAAAAGCGTTTCTGCATTTTCTTCAAAAATATGAAGTGAGTTTGAAGATAGTTAAAACTAAACTTTCTTTTTTTTAATTCCTGGAATTCATATGGCCAAATATCAACCAAAACCATGGGAATAAGAAATAGCTACCTAAGAATCACCTAGTGCTTCACTTAAAGGAAACTTCTTAACATCTAAACCCAAGGAAAATGGGCAAACTGACAGATCTAGTGAAATGAATCCCTAGGTTGAAGGCTGAAAAATGACACATACAAATAAAGTGCAAAATGTTGATAGTGAATGTAATTAACCCTGGAAGTATTTAACTCAGGCTGTAGTAGGCTTCTCCAAAATTTAAGCTTAACTTTCAAAGATATTATTTTCCACAAAATAGAATAGTCATCCTCATAACTCCTAATCTTAAAGATAGTTAATATATGTATATTTCTTTTAAGTCTGCATTGAAGACTATTTGCATTATAGTTGTAGTTAGAAAACTTTCAGTTCTTGGGTGACCTATAAATAAATCTTCTTTTTTTTCCTAAAATAAAATGGTCTAGTAAATATACAGTACTATTTACCCAAATCCTAACATTTATACAATAAATATATATCACTAATTTATTTGTCTTTCACCTCAAAGAAATGGGGAAAAAATGTTATATTGTTTTAATTTCTCTTGGATCCAGTATAAACTAGAAGCACTTTGAGAATAGAGAAATAACTACTGCATCTAGCCTGGATTTGCATGTACTTTTTAAGATAATCAGCATTCAATTTTTATTTATTTTTTGTTATTGCTAATTTCTGTATTTGCCCATACCTCCATATAAAAAACAGCTAATTTTACCCGTGATTACCTTTCCCCAGAAGGGCTGGAGTGAGGAGGGGAGATGTAATACAGGTCAATTCCTATCTCATGGTCAACGCAGTCTTTAAAAAATAAAGAGCAGCTCTGCAGCTCACCCTGCCAGTCCCAACAGTGACACCTCCTGGGGCAAGCGGGCTCCAGACAGCTGCAGGATTTTCTATGCTTTGAAGTACAGTGAGAGCTCCCCTTTGCAGAGCTGCACAAGTTACAGTCTGGGAGTTTCTTTGAAGAAACTTTTTGGTACTGAGGCACTGCAGGGAGGAAAAGGAACAATCCTGTTTAATTACATCAGTTTAGCGAGGACAGCACAAGAAGCCAGGAGCCATGTGGATGGACAATATGACAAATTAATGGTATCCTTCGGATATTTCATTTTAAAAATGGATTCAGTTAGGGAAATCATGTTCCAGAAATAGTTTTGCAGTACATCCAGCAAGTGTGTGGCAAACAGTAGCCACTATGGCTTTTTTTTTTTTTTTTTTTTTCCTGGCTTTTGGTGCTTTTGCTTTGTTTTGATTTTGTAGTACAAGCTCACCTATGAGGAAAAGCTAGAAACACTTAAAATGAAAATTTCTACAGGATGTAGGCAATTTCATAAAATATATTTAAAAACTATGGGCCAAATAGCTTAAAATCTACAAGTCCTGCAATCTCTCCATAACAGGCACAGATCTTTGAACAGGAACTGAGTGAAGTCATGAGAATTAGACTTTGTAAGAACAAGACAAAATGTCCTGAAAGCAAATTGATAAAACATATTGGAGGAAAAACATATTCTAAATATGCCTAGATTTAGAATTTCCTTTACCCATCATTCTTCATGCACTTAAGATAACCAACCAAACAAAACACACACACACAAACAAACAAAAAAACATGCAAATGAAAAACAAGACCACCCTTTTGCAAGAGGAGCCTTTTCTTCCTTTAGATTCCTGCAGTACTAACAATGAATAAAAATATCACCAACCAGTTCACAAAGGGCAAAATATCCACAACGGTCTTTGATGTTAGCCTAGTAAAAATAAATTTTAAGAATCATACATTTTTAGGACTACAGACCGTCAACATTTCATAGAGGAATCTCTGGCATGTGGTAATTTCCTGACAGAGATAGAATTACACAGATTTGGTAACATCAAAGGGTAAAAAATCTTTCACAAATTGGTTGAGAGTTTTTTACTTTACTTTATTTTACTTTTTATTTTATTTTACTTTTTATTTTATTTTATTTTATTTTATTTTATTTTATTTTATTTTATTTTATTTTATTTTATTTTATTTTATTTTATTTTATTTTATTTTATTTTATTTTTAGTGAGTTCATTATTATTTCTAAGAATCCAAAGACACAGCATATGTATAGCCAAATAATAAACACTTTCAATGTGTAAATTTGCAGGAAATGATTCTGTGGACAAAAGATACACAATTCCAATCAAATCTAACAAGTGATCGCTCAGATTTCTAGTAACTAGAAAGCATGTAGAGCACTAGGAATAATAATAATAATAATAATAATAATAATAATAATAATAATAATAATAATAAGCAAAACCTCTAGAGATCTGATTTTGCAGGTAAAGCCACAACAGAATTTTCTGCATTTTTATTGTAATCATTTGATAAATATGCAATTTACTGATTATAATGAAAAATCCAGAATGAATAAACTGGAAGTTAGAAAGTCACAAAAGAGAAGTTAATCACTATTCAAGGAAAGTATTTTGGTATTTTTTATTCAGCTGTAAATGTAGTAGAACACACTGCGTAAAAAAGGGAAAAAGTATGAAAACATATTATTCCTTGTTTTGCTAAAAAGCCGAAGAGCCTTACTTCCAAATATATTTTATTAACATTCTTCTGATTTTGTCCCACAAAATAATAAATATATAAAAGAAATACTGTATATTAGCTGTCACATAGTGACAAACATATCCAATACATGGAACAATTTTAAAAAAACATTTTAAGAGTTGTATCTGTGTTTAATACAGAATATGCACAATGACTTACAAATAACTTATTTTACATACTTTTTAAAATTTTAAGGCATTATTGAGTTGCATGTAAATTGGAGGGAAAAAATCTCCCTTTTCTGCCTAAAGTACAGAGCTCTTCTTTAGTCACATTTGAGATACTGTATTTACTTTCTGATAGTGTGTTGTTGTTAATATATGATAAGTTTGGCACAATTAAAAAAAAAAAAAAAAAAGTTTGCAAAAGACCACAGAATACAGCAGCAGAGATAAAAGACAGTGGGGGAGGAGAAAAAAAAAAAAGGGGGGGGGGGCAGGGGGGGAAGGACACGACCTGGCCTTATACCTAGCTGCACATTTGTGACCAATATTAAGGCTTAAGGAAGCCAGAAATTGCAAAATGTATGAAGTTTTCCCAAGTACCTAAAGTAGTAATTCACCTAATGTCTACAACAGCCAGGAAAGAGATACCCTTTCTGTCTTTGTGAAGCCCATTTATCCATTTCACAGGGGATTTCTGCAGTGTAAAGCTCCAGAAAGCCCATGGGCTGGTGGAGGGAGATGGCATCGAGCCGCACAGGGCAGCCCAGGCAGCCCATCAAGAGCAAAGGCACAAAACAGAGCCAGAGGCAGCTCCAAGGCTGCCAACACAACTGCCTACAAAAGCTGCCAATGAGCCAGAAACTGCTTGTGGGAAAATATCACTTACCCTTAGCATCTGGGTCCCATGATTACTGTCCAAAGAAACAGACTGGTAAGATAATGGCAGGATAAGTAGAACTCCTTTTCTCCTCTTTCTTCCCTTCTACTCCTACAGATTTTTGACACCCCTTCAACTTGTGTGTGTGTGTATAAAAATAAAATTTTTTGTTCTTTTTAATCCTTGTGTTACTCATGAAGTAAAATGAGCCTTCCTACATCATCTTTAAAAATAGCTTTTGCACACTTCCCCTAGCTCCCGAAGTACAAGACATAGTGGGGCTATTTGTTACCATTATTGACATGTTTGTGGTGAGCTGCAGGTGTGTTTACAGTAGAAATGAAGTCCCTGCTCTCTTGGAGGTAATCCTGGGGTGTCTAAAAGGCTCACAGGAGTCCTTGACATGGATGCTCTAAAATTAATTTCTATTCCCATATAAATATAATCGTCTCATCATCAAATATTTATATTTTCATTGATTCAAGAAGGGATCAGATGCAAAAGTTCCTGGCAGCCCAAGAAGAAAGCCCCACTCGGTCTCTACTACTGGGGTTGAGAAAGAACACGAGAGAAAAGGAAGGGCTTGGCACTTTCCAGTTGCAGCATAATAGAATGAGAAATGGGGCTCTTGCAGCAAGTAAATAGGGCTAAGTAAGAATTGGCTCCCTTAGGTGAAGGGTGTCAAAAATGCTAGGGAACCTAAAGGACAGAAATGTCTTATATATATATACAGTGAATTGGCCTGAACTTCCCTAAATTACACACAAGGTTGCCCAGGAAATTTTACTGTCATTAGCTTTTCGCCAGTATTGATAGATTTCCATTTCCATGCATTATCTACACACCAAAGGGGGAAAATGGTTTCTAGCAAAAATATACAGTATTATCATCTCAACAGCATAGGCTGCTTTTTCTTGTAGAAATTCATTAAGAGAAGTAAACTCTAGCCAGAACTGCAGTTTGTACTTTTGCACCACACTGAAACAGACTTGGACAGCTGCTCGTTAATACCATTCAGTTATGTATAACATCTACAGGGTTCTGCAATGTCCGGGTGTTAAACAAAACATGAGCTGACATCATTCTGTGGCTTTTTTTCTAAAAAAATATGGTCTCATGGTGGTTTACAGGGAAAAAATCACACTGCTTTTTGGTGAACTGCATATAAAATGGCTGAAGAGAACAAGTTGCTGTTCTGTACAGATTTTGATATCAGGTAAATCTCTATCTCTGCATGCACAAATTCATGTTTATAAGCAGAGACCTACACTAAACATTTTATTAAAATATTCTTCTTGGTAAGGAATAAGGAGCTTAGAGTAATATAAACAAAATTTATAGGAATATCTGTGGGCTGCAGATATATTTAAGAGTATAACCAGCAATAAAATATTCAAGAGAGACTATCAATAACATAAGAGGAAATTGTAAGTTGGATTTCCTGTATAATAAACGAAGCAATCTGGATTCAATAGCATAATTATTTTTTTTGTTTGGTTGGTTTTTAAATTGTCACGGACAGAAAGGTGTTTGATTCCAGCAGTGGACTCTTTTGATTGATGGGCTATTTGATTGAATGGTGCTGAGAGATCTTCATTTCTATTCCTGTGCAAACTAATGAATTCCAAAACCCATTCAAAATGTATAGCATTATTTATACTTCCATTAAACGAATCAGAAAAATTACTACTGAAGAGTTCTGGCTCCTGCTTATGCATTGGGTAAGGTCTACATTCAAAACCAAATTTACCTCCAGTGTGAGGCTGAGCTCAAGAGAAAGGTACCATATACATAATTGGCACTAGGCAGCTTTGTACTTGGAAACAAGAAAAAAAAGCGTATGTGAAAATGAATTGCTTTTAGTGAATAGAAGTATAGAATACTCAGATACCTGTGATGTACTATGCAATCCTCATTTTCAATACTGTAGAAGGATGAGTACAGAAGACTGTGTTTGATAACTCTGAGTATGGTCAAAATGAAACACACCTTAGATAACATCACGTGTGTGCCAAGAGATGCTGGGCTAACTCTGATTTACATTAAGAAAAAAAGTTAGTAGTTATATAAAGACATATTAAAAGGTTACAGATGAAGTCAGATTTCATATGCAGATTTTCTATATATTATCTTGTAGTATCATAGTGCTGTTTCTAGAATTAAAAAAAAAAAAAGTTTTATTTGTTCTTTTTCATAGCAAGTTAGTATGCAGAATATTTTGCTTGCTTTTTCCATACACATTCAGTTTATAAGCTTTTTCTTTCAATTATCTTAGTGTCTTGAATATTTAGTGACATGCAGATCTTGCTTACATTCTACATTTTCTTATTTCATTCTAATTACTTCAAAAACTTATACAGAAGCCGCATCATAATATTACTTGCTTCTACTTGACCGAAAATCATGTACATTTTCTTGAACATGGGAATATTTATAATTTTTATATGGAATTGCTTAAGAAGGCACACCATTTGAGTAGTTAGGCCAAATGTTCCAACTAAAACATGCCACCTGCATTTCAGGACAAAAAGAAATATTGAGGCTTACTTATTTTAGAAGAAAACCAATGTCACTTCACCTTTAACGATTTTATCGTTTCTACATGCCCAAGAAAAAAAATGTCAAAATTCTCACTAGTAAAGCAAGGAATATATATTCATCTTGAAAAACCGAATGTTTTCCCTAAGATATTTTGTGTTTTTTTTTTTTTTTTTTTTTTTTTTCTTATGGAAAAAGAGTTATGCTTTTATACAGGCAAGTGTTTCTTTTCTCTTATGACACCAGCTGAAAGTGCAGAGAACTAGTTAGCTGCACACACACTCCATGTTCATCCTGTATTCTTTGGAATAACTGTCCAAATTTTATTAGGATTTTCTTATAATGATGTTATATGATGTTCTTGTTGTGATACCTGCATATGTAGAGATCTTAATATTGATTTACTATATCTTTTGCCCATCCTTGAACAGCGTAGATAGCAATTACAGCTGTTGGTGGTATCTATTTTGTCTTTTCATAATTGTCATTTCTGGTTCTACTTAAGATTAAAATATGAAAATTGCATCACGTGCACATGAACAGGGCATCAGCTAAGTTATCAGCAGTATCATGGCAACATCATCATTTTAAACACCTTCCTCTCTATCTTTTTTATGAAAACTGCATACTGCGATATAAACTTTTAGAAGGAATTACACAAGCAGTCCTGACAGAAAGCCCTCATTCAGATCATTAATATCTTCCCCCCAAAATCATCAGGGACAGAGAAACACCTGTACAGCTGCACCAGATGTTTCTGAATAATTTTGCTTAGCTTGCTGTCTGAGATTCTGAGATTGATCAGTTCAAAACTGATTCCTTAGCTAGATCTAAAATCATTTACAGGCTTCCTATTGCCAGCATTTTGCTCAGCTGAAGTTGCAGATATGTTGTGGAACACACGCTATTTTAATTGCACAATGGATTTTTAAAAAGCGGTAAAGGCAAAAACTAGCATTAATATTAAGTTATTGTTCATGCTCCCCAATAATTAACATAATTCATATTTCAACCACATGCTTGGATGAGGGGTGTGTAATTTATACAAAGAAACAGCAGAAAATATTTTCAAACTTCCCAGGTTTCTATTTTTAGAGAAGCAATTTTCTTTAACACTAGAAAAAGACATCTTGTACAGGGTTGGCCTGGAGTGGGTTTATTTACAATCTGTTCATGTACAAAACACAGCTGAGATGATGGAGAGTAAACTTCAGACGTAACATCCTTGCAAGCATCAACATTATCTACCAGTCCTCCTGAGCAGGGCATTTGATCACTTGTCAGTGAAGTTATCTTCTATTAAAAATGAAGTTGAACAAAGAAAAACAGAACGAGAAGAAAAGAGTAGGTATTTCACTTTTGTTGTTGTTGTTTTCTTTTTTTTTGGGGGGGAGGGGGGTCTTTTTTAAAACACTCTGTCTGGTATTTTAAAAAATCTTTTGCACATATTTAGATACAGATGAGAACAATAAGATACCCTGTAATAATTAATATATATGCAATCTATAGCGTACATTCTCTTCTTATTAGAGGCTGTGGGTTTTTTTTTGTTGTTGTTGTTGCAATCTAGCTAATAAAGGCTTTCTTTTCCACAAGAGAATTTTGACAGGGTTGACTCCAGACGGCTTTCCAGCTGAGGTCTGGGGCCTTGCTGAACCTTCAAAATTTTCCCATTTGAGCTGCATCAAAGTGAAGGAAATTCAAGGATCACTAACGTCTCAGATGGTAGCACTTGCCCTAACAACCAAGGTTCAGGAATTCTTTGGAGCAGGCTGAGGTCATTTTTCTCCCCTTTTCTCCTAATGCTTTTCTCTATTAATCAGAGCTCACAGCTCAGATTGGTCTTCAACTTCCTCCCAATCCTTGCTAAGCCTGTCATTTCTAGCTATTATTTACTTTAATGGACTTTGGCTGATCCCTTATGAAGCTTTGGATCTGAGAATAATAAGGCTGGAGAGTAACGGGCACAGACATGGGTGTGGGTTTGCCTGCAGATTAACCGTGGCAGATGGGCTTTATTGCGGTTTCCTGTGTGCCGAGTGTTGATTGAGGGGGTATAATGAGAGAGGTGGTGTCTGCACAATGGCTGCAGCCACTTCATTGCACCTCGCGTCTAAACAACCCCATTTTTCTAAATCTTTGGGTTGTGAAATTTTAGGAAGTCAGAGCACAAGAACAAGTACAAAAACAACTGTAAATAACCATGAATGTTAATCCAACCCTAATTGGTCCCTTCTTTCATTATGGGTACATTTTGCTGAGCTTTTTTTTCCCTTTTCTTTTAACAAATTAATTATATGGACAGTGATGCATACATTTGACTTTTATAAGTTTAACACAAATATTACTTCATATCAGTTATATCATTATTAATATTAATGTCCCATTAGTTTTGCATTATTAACATCAGCAGCAAAAGCTTACCTTGCGATCATCTTGTTATGCTTTAGGTTTTTGTCATCTTGGGGAAATTTGTTTGAATTAAATTATCTATTGTCTAGATAATATCAAAAATAACAGCAGGAAAATTGCTTATATCTGGCAAAATGTGTCAAAAAATGCTTTTCTAAGTCCAAATGTCATCAATTTTCATCAGCAATCAGATAATAAATTATTTTCAGCTATAGGTACTATCAAAAGATCTTTTACAAATTCACCATTTTAAAGATTTTACTTAATTCCTCCCTTTCACTGATGGATTAAATCACAACTATTGATTCTTTTCTTCTTTTGGGGCTTTACCCATCTGTCCTAATGCTTTCATCCCAGCACCCCTTGGGCTGAGAGAAGTGTTCTACAAATGAACCAGTGAAAACCTGGAGAAGATTCCAGGTCAAGTTTGTGTACAAGAGTTTAAATTTTTAGTGACAGTCTTCCCTTACTGAAGACGAAAGTTTCCACACAGAGCTGTACAAGCTAGCCCCACCAATTATCCTCCTCCTTTGAAAACCATTATCAAGTTTTTCAAAACTTCTTTCATTTCACTGTTGTCACTTGATGAAAAGGAAACTAACCACCATGTCAAGACAACTCAGCTGCCTGGCAACCAAGGGCCACATTTTAATTCTGACTTGCTTCTGGTCTTGACTAATGGAAAGTGACTATGTTAAGCCAGTCAGAAGAGTTGTTTGTCACTTCTGAAATGCAAACAAAACTATATTGTTTCAGAAGTCCAGGATGTGATTGATGTAAAGATTTACAGTAACATCATTCATTTGCCCTTGTGTTTTAGTGGGATTGATGTCATATTTTTTCATGGTTTATTAAACACTTTGCAATAGTCCAAATACATGATGTTTTTTGTCCCAAAGGATCTAAAGAGATTTTCCTTATGCAAGAAAACTGGACTCCAACTTGTGAGACTTAATGATGCCATTCAACATGTGCCTATAATCTAATATGAAACATCGGGCAAGAAACAGGAATGTATATCAAACTGACCAGAGGAAGAAAAAAAAAAGCCAGCACAGAAAGAAATCAGCAGTTTTGGGGGAGGGGAAGAAAAGATACACTGCTAACTTGCCAGTTAAATAAAGCCTGCTGGTTAAATAGAGCTTTCCCACAGCTGTGTTATTTTTTTTTTCCCACTTCTAATACCAACACCAAAAGTTTAAATTTTGCTCTCCACCTCTTTCACAATATATGCACCAACAAATACAAAACATGTATATTGCACCAAATTGTAACTGAAAATATTGTAAGATCAGCATCAATTATCCTGACAACGTATGACATATTCAAACAGGTTTTAACAGTTTGTTTTCAAAGTTATCTAAAATAAAATCCCCCCTAAGTACAATTACATTGTAAATTATTTTTGTAAAGGTCAGATTAATTTTTCTAAGAAATTAATGATCAGAAGAGGATGAATGAATCTACAGACAGTTTTCTCCTCAGGGACAAGGGGACAGACTCACACACTCTCCTTGCATATGTATCATTTTTGTTATTATATATTCAAAATATGTGCATGTGTAAGCATATATATGCACACACAAAAATATAAACAGAAAGAAAACCACAGTTGTTGTGGTAGTTTCTGTTTGATTTCAATAGTATAGAACACTTTTCAAATGTCTATTATTAATTGATGCAATAATATGATGAATATTCAGGACAGCAAGCATAGTATAGATTTTGCAAATACACTTACATCAGCATCATTGCTATATTAGAGCTATAAGAGGACCCTTATTCATTTTTAAAAACAGATAATTAAAATTGAAGCATAGTAATATTTGCTGTCATCACAGTTACCATGTAGGACTCTTGGGAATGGTCCATGAGGTACCCACAATATCAGCTGCCTGGGTAGAAGCTTGCCAAGCAGTCCAAATGCAGTGGTCAGCTCAGCAGCAGTGCTGTGCCCTCCAATGTAACAGGATAATGGATATTGATTGCATGGGGCTGCAAGGAGCTATCATGCAGATCCAGTCCCCAGAGTAGGACAGTATTGATATCAGTGCTGTAAGCAGCTGTCAGAGCCAAACAAGAAGGCTTTTAGCTGTGGACCATGCTACAAGAGGTCAAAGAGCCTGGCAGAGGACAAGCAGAGATAGCCCAGGGCTGTTAACACTTGTTCTCCTCGTATAGCCAGGCTCAGCACAGAAGGATGCAGCACCCCTTTTACCTGCCCTGAGCCCATTGGTGTGACGATGCAAGGCTGTGCCTAGAACATCCCTTCCATAGTCAGAATGCACCAGGATATGGGGTCCTCCTAGGAAGAGGAATTTTGCTATCCCATTCAGGAGGCTGTGAAAGTACAGTGTTTTCTCGTTCCAGTCCCAGCCTCAGCAGAGGCCAGTACAGGACTTTGAAAGAATCCTGCATAATTGCACCAAAGCACTGAGGCCTTAGGGCTTGGATAAATAAGTGAATACCACTTAATGCTGATCATAAGAAAAAAGGTAAATTAGATGCATAGATTTGTTGGGCAGATGAAAAAAAAAAGTAAGGATGTGTGCCTGTCCACCTTTCAGAAAATAAAGATCTCTGCTAAGGCCTGTTACTTCAGCATTTCTCAATGCATGATTAAGCTGAAGCATTAGTGACCTCAAGGAAGGAGGAGGAGAAAGAGGAAGGGAAACAGCTGCCCAACCCTTCCACTGACTGGAAGTCAGGACTGGATCAGACACAATAACTCCATTGACTCAGGAAAATAAAAATACGTTCATTCAGAAAGATTATCTAATCAGTCTAAGTCTGGATATTAGGTCAGTGGATACCCAGTCATCTGGTAAATGTGTTTGATTTCAATAGTATATATAGCATATAGCATATAGCATAATATAGCATTACTCAGTCAATCACCAATCTCAGCAAGTCCTTCATCTCCCAGAAGGAGTGAATTAAGAACATGCACATTCCAGATCACAGCATTTTTACAGTCCTCACCATAGCCAAAAAGCAAAAGCTGGGTGTAAAACTGTCTCTCTATAGCCAAATTACACAGATAGCATGTTGTAAATCAACTTCATTCCAGGGAAGGCGAGCTGTAAACTACCTATCATTTTACATGGCTACATATAACCATCATGGTGGAGGAAACATGAAAAAGTCAAGAGATATTTCTAAACTACCTGTGTCTCTGGAGTAGCTCAAGAAGCCACATAATCTAAGGTCCTCAGTTAGTGTCTGCTGTCTTTTTCCTTATGGAAATGAACATGTAGCTTTCTAACTGCCTTCAGCTTCTGCTGAATTAAACACATTCCAGAGTCTCTAGAGCAGCTCTTAGGCAATTGCGCTCCCCCTTGCATTCTCATGGGTAATCCTTCTGGGCAAA
This sequence comes from Netta rufina, assembly GCF_964035555.1. Taxonomy (NCBI): domain Eukaryota; kingdom Metazoa; phylum Chordata; class Aves; order Anseriformes; family Anatidae; genus Netta; species Netta rufina. Next base: position 787,442 of record NC_140132.1, on the reverse strand, counting down.
AAAATACATAACGAAGCCCTCAGCTGACAATTTGGGAGGTCTGCCACTGGTTATTGCCATCAATTATTTTTCAACTGATTCAAAGGTAACACAAAGACTGAAAGCTCGTAGCTACTTCTTTTGAGAAAACAGAGTTGGCTCAAAGTCAAAACAGTTCCTCTTCATCCTGAGGATTACCTGAAAGTTTCCAGTAACCTACTGGAGACTGACTCAAAATTAAAAAATAATATATATATATATATTTTTAAATAATATTGCAATATTCTATATTCCTTTCCAAAAATAAACATGCAAATGAAATTGCAGTGCAACTGACTGAAACCTTCTACAATTGCTCCAGGTTCATAAACATTTCATGAACTCAGATTAAATTTCAATTACAATGCAAATACTTCCGTGAGTGGCAGAATGAAAGACGCTTGTTCTACCCTGGCTTTGTATGTGTAGTCAGGTTGCTTGGGACCTCAGGAGGTACAAAGCTCCAACTGAACATGCTGCCCCAGGTGGGACATTCTCTGTCCTGCAAAGACTGCCAATGTCTAAGGAGCCTTTCCAACAGTGAGAACAACAGCACAACTTGCATTTCAGCAGAAACGCTTGGCCAGTAGATTCACTATAGGGCATAGCCTGACACATACAAAAAACATACAGAGAACTGTGATCATAAAAAGACTATTTCCAAACAGGCTGAAAAATATTTTGGCACAGTCAGAAGCAACAATAGGGGAAGGCCAAGCCTATGTGAACCGTTAGTTTCCCTGTCTGCCACAAAAAAGACATTTTCCTGCAGTTCATGGTTAAGCTGCCCTTTGCACAAGTTGTCTGTTTTTCCATCTGCTTCAGCTAAAGCTCTTTCATACCTTGTATACTGTTATTTTCTCTCTTTCAGCTGTTACTGAGCTCACCTTCTCCCCACACCACAGACATATTGCTATTCTGATCCCTTTGCTAATTCTCCTTAGTGATGGCATTCACAGCTCACACCACCACTCCCAGCAGGGCAGGCAGACCCTTCCCAGCCCCTGATTTCAGCTCCCTAGGCTCTCCCCAAGCTCTTCACCTCGCTTCTGCAAGGTTAGGGCTCTTCAGCTGTGCTCATAGTGCCCCCTGTCCCCAGACAGGTCTCTCACCCTACAAGCCCTTGAATCACAACTTCTTGTTCCTCCAGATGATGCACCAATGCCTCATGTTGTGCTTCTTTGTCATCCTCACATTGTATGTTCCTTTCTGCAGTGAACATAACTTATTTGTATTGCACACAGAGCCCTGCAAATTTAGGGGACTATTTTAATGTGGGATAAATAATTACTATAATTAACAGAAAAACAAAATACCTCCTGCCAATTTGTCACAACTAAACACCTCTTTCCTTGCCAGATATTTTCATATTTATAACATGTACATATAAGATCCCTCTTGCTTCTGTGTAGGGACATGCATCTCCCATTATCAGCAATGGGAATTATGTGTGTTCACTGAGGGGAGACTGTAGTCTACCCAGGCTTATGGGTTATGCTAGCTGTGCTTTATTGGATAATATGGAGCATGCCAACAAAAAAAAAAAAAAAAAAAAAATATATCTTTTCCTTCTTCATTGTTCAGAGAGAGAAATATGAAATAGGAAGCCCCTGAACACAATCATGCTTTTAATTAAGTGCTATTGCAGGTGCTATATTGCTCCTATTTCCTGTAGCCATTTCTAAAAGAGCAATAACAAAAACTATCTGCAAAATAAAGTGATTAGGGATCAAAATTAGCTAGAGTTACTAGACTGATGAGAAATTTAAAAATTAGCAATTTTAATAAACCAGATTTTGAAACTGTAAACATCCTTGTATGGGTAGATGCTGAAAAACACAAAACTTCATTTCACTATCAATTTTCTGATTCATCTGAAGAAGTTCATTATCTGTTAAATTGAAGGGAAGCCTCCAACAGAGGAATGCTGTCTAACGATGGATGTGTTTGTGTGTGAAAGGATAGCCTTTTTTACCTGTTTATCAAAAAAGACATTCACAGACTAGTTAACAATATAATTCACTACTTTGTAAATATGAAGTACAATACATACATACAATCATATGACAGTGGTTCATTTCTCTCATCTGGTTTTGGCACATTAATACAAATTTAGTCCAAACATGCAAAGTTAGGTTGCAAGGGATCCTGCCATCTGGTTTTAATGAATATCTGGGGTCCTTTTTTCAGTTAAGCTTTTCTTATTGTGTTTGTGTGTTGCTTTTTCCAAGCTATCTGCATAATTGCTTAAAGATTTTACTGCAAAATTAATATCCTCACTGTGAATGAGGGAGAAGGGCAAAAACCAGGATGACAAAGGCTGAAATGAGGTGAAAGGCAAATTCAATTTTTCCTTGCACCATAGAAACCTCGTCAGGACTAGCTTTATCTGGTAATCCACATTTAAACTTTAACCTGTAGGGGGGCTCTTTGTGTTAGTTAATGTAAGCATAAAAAGAGTCTGAACAACTAATCAGATTAATCATATTTTGTGAGACTCAAAAGCTTCATTAAAAGGACCTCGTTTCCAGGCTACACATTTCAGAAAGGGAAAAAAAGTTGGCTATGAAAAGGAAAGAGTAACACTGAAATTCAAAAAGACACAGACTGTGTGTCTCCTGGAATTAAACCAAACAGAGTAAGAACTGGAACAACACTCACCTTCATAAAATACACCTTGACCATGCCAAAACAATTAGGACATTTTACTATTGAAATTTTGCATTCCCTACATTTACAAAGCTTTATCTTATGCACAAGAGAGAACTATTTATTAGGTAAATACAGTAAATGTCTTACCTTTTCTCATATTTATGGAAGTCTTTCTCTCCAAAGAAGTAATCATATTTCCTAAGTATTTCAGGTGACCACTCAGAGACAAGAAAATTTGAACTTCAGAAGAATGAGAACTGGAACCTGTTATCTGTTGTCAGGTTATTTACAGCCATGCAAGAAACACCACAGTTCCCTAAAGAGCACGAAAGTGGAAGAGCAAGATATTTTCCCAAGTTAGCACTGTGTTGTATTTGTTTTCAAAACCAGTGTAACTATATTTTTAATTAAAAAAAAAAAAATAAAAATGCCACAAATGAAACTTCAGTGAGATTTTGTTTGCACTTTTGGAACAAAACATGGTTTAAGAGTCAGAATCCCAATCTCAGAATTTTGGTCATTATGTTCAACAAAAACAATTTGCACTTAAGGCAATGTGAAGCCCAGTCAGCAGAGCTATTGTGGAGTTAGTGAACACCTGAAACCAGAGGGAACAATGATGCAAATGAACAACAAAGCTGAAAGTCTTACATTCAGAAGGTTATTTGATGCTGAGCAAATGAAACACTTAAGCAAACATTTAAATACATGACATTAAGAGGTGGGCAAAGAAATCAAGACATGACATCACTGGGAAGATCACTTGAAATTACAAATATCCATTTTCCAATCATGGAACTGGGGAAATGGACTTAGTCTCACTTTTTTTTTTCCAAGCAAGACGGTGCATCCTTATGCTGATTAACAGCCAAACTGTTTCCTCGTATTTCACCATCACATTTTAATTTTTCTTTTTCCATAACTTGCCAAGATCTCTTAATGTAGGCTCCATGATCCTCCATGCAACAGGTTAAGTTCAGTCCTGAGCCACTTGGTTAACCTAAAAATACATTTTAATGCACACACTGAATTCTCCACTTGATGTGGTCAAGCATAAATTAATATGTTTTCAAATATCTGTTTACTAATTTTATCCATAATTGTACTGAGACTATACTGCCTTACATAGTTATACTGAAAGGCACTGTTCGTAGCCTGGGTAAGGAGATAACAGATGAGGGGAGGAGAAACCTTCTGCGGAAAATGACCAGACACCAAGAAATTGTCATTACACTGCATATTGCAGAACGGACGGACACATCTTGGGTACACTAAATCCCTCTCCCATCTTCATTTTTGTGGAATCAATGTCACTGCATGTGCTGCAGGGGCTTCAAAGAACAGCAGCTCAGCTTTTCTACACTCCACAGGCCTTACCTGTGATAGAGCACACAGCTTTATCATAAGTTTTCATTTTATGTCTGCATTTCTGAGCGTGTGCCACTGTGTGCCATTGTGTGCCCTGAGGTCTTCACTGTTTCTTCATCAAACCAAGCAGCTGTCGAAATGTGTCTCAGCTTCATCCAGCACACATTCCCCAGCTTTCTCTTCCAAGGAAAAGGAGGGGAGAAAGGCCAGTCAATGCCAAGGTCTTGCTTGCTCCAGTGAGGAGCTGAGATGCAGCCAAGGACAGGCTCACAGGTTCCTAGCATAGATGCAGACTATGATACCATTGAACATCGCACAAACCTAAGTTACTTACGAATTGACTTCAGCACATGTTTGCACCACTGTAAATGTGGAGCAACTGCACCGGCTCTAAGCCAGTGCAACCTAGAGCAAAATCTAGCCCTTCAGATAAGCAAGAAATGCTGTCCTAAAAGTACAGAAAAAAAAAATAATTGCCTAAACACACACACGCAAAAAAAAAAAAAAAAAAAAAAAAAAACACATTCATAGGTCTGACCTACAGATATGACTTTAAGTTACCCAAACCTAACTCTAAAAAAGAGAAAAGCACTAGGATGCATTATCATTTATCACCATTTTGTGTGTGGTCAGGTTTCTTCAGCCTTCCTCTCTCACCTTGTTTTATGGTGAATTCCAGTGGAACTCACACAAACATTCACAGAGAGCACAGCACAAACAACTATAATGAAGAATATCCCCAATCAGCTTGTTACCTGAGCTGTGGTACTTCCCAGTCCATAGCAGAGCAGAGGTGATGGCGTTAGCTTTCAGCACTGCTCAAACTGCTGGGGAAGGTCTAAGCTTCGTGTTTGCCTTTGTACTGAACTGACCAGGAGTTGTTCACATGCACATGTTCACCACATCTTAGCTGAGGCTAATGACTAATAATAGCCAGGAGGAAGCAAACTACTGCAGCTCTTCTGACTACACTCCAAGTATGTTTCTTACTTTAGGAATTGGGAGCCTCAAAGGTGTAAAATCACATGCCCGTGCCCACAAATGTTTGTTTTGGTGACACTCACAGAACTGGACTCTTTGAACTCCATGTTTGCACTCAGTCCTCCTGGCTGTACTCTGTTTGCAATTCAGCCACTGGGGTGCAGGAGTTAGAGCTGGGTGCCCCCGTTGCTCTCCCCTACAGCAGTGCAGGTCATGCACAAAGCCTGGGTCACCTTTGTTGCCACTTGTGCTTCTACCTCAAGAGGACACGTCCATTTCTGAGAGACAGAACTGCAGAGGCATGCAGCAAACTTCAAAAGCTGGAATGGTTCAGCTGATTCAAGCTAAAACATCCACATTTGTTCAGCCAGAATCTAGTAAATGCACATTTTGAAATTTGTTGTTCACAAAGATCTTAAGAATCTCTGTGACAGTATGATGTTAGTTATTTATGAATGTCCAAACCTGCTTTGCTTTAAATTTGTCAGTCTGTCAAAACCCAAGCAACTGGGGGACTGCTGAGACTGTTGCCTGATGAGGTCAGGTTCACATTACCTGAGCTGCATAATGTCACCTGTCTCTACTCACTCCAGAGTAGAATTTTCCCTCTTCAGGAAGAAAAGCTATTTAACCCCATCAACAATGTATGTTCACAACCCTCTGAGATAATTCATATTTGGTTGCAAAAGCCTACATTGATCTCCAATAGGCAACAACAATAAAAAAGTAACATGTTTTATTCGTATTTCTATTAGAGAAATTCTTTTTAAAAGCAGTACAAACCTTATAAAAGACACCACTGGAATGCCCACAGGAAAGCAGCAGACCCAGTACTTTCACCACTTCAAACAAACAAACAAACAAAAATTGTTTTGCAAAAAGAAACTCCTCTCTTTTCTGTAGTTCTAGACTCTGCAGATCATTATTTTGGCAAAGATATTTTGATCATTTGCAACTCCTTGGTAAGAAGCTTCCCACAAGGCTCACAATGCTCTAAGTCACCTTTGTTTCTTTTCTTCGGCCTCCCTCTCTCCAAGTTAAAACTCACGCAGACCAAAACAGTACTGCCGACCTCAGCAGCATTGTGAAGGAGGAATCTGTGGCACCCTAAGGCCTGATTGTATAAACACACGTAACGGTATCAAGAGAGTGGAGTAGGGAAACATTCCCATGACTGCTTGGTAGGGCTTCATGCCTACCAGGCATGTGTAAAGACAGCTTCACACCTATGAATATTGAAAAGAGTCAGACCCTCTACTGTGTTCTGAGATCTTAAATAATGATGGGGACACAAGTATGAAAATCTTTGCACTCAGAGAGCAAGAAAAAGAAAACACATAGGAAAAAGAAAACACATAGGAAAGGTAACAATCGACAAAATTTGCATTTTTTTTCTATGTTACAAGTAATAAGGTTGCATTTCTTTCTTCCATCTCCTGTCACCCACCTTCTGTCCTTGCTGCACCACCATCAAAACACTCCTATCTCCAATCTTTTAAGTACTTCCATGAAGTTATGTCTAGTACACTTTAAGACACAAACATTACGTGGCAACCTCCAATAGGGGAAGAGTAAACCAAGTTCCCTTTACTGTCAGGGCTGCCCCAAACACAGGAAGGATTTCCATCCTTTAAAATTCCTGATAAGAGTGACTCTGCAGCGGGAAATGCAAAATTCATCTTATAACCCTGTGAAGTTCTGTAGAGAAAGCCTAAACCTACATATTTGGTTAGAATGGATTTCAGTGAATGTAATAGCCAAAAATATAGAAAAGGATTATTCCCTGAGTCTCATAAAAGATGTGGAGGGAAAGAAAGAGTACAAAAGATCAGGATAGTTCCCTAAATTGTCTGGATGTGATCTGAGCCAATTCCCTGTTGTTTGGATTTCTGTTTACCCTTGCAAATCTGAGGAGACAGTTCACCAGGGAATCCATTGGTTTGCTATATTTCAGAATGTTATTTCAGCTGGGGAGCCACTGGACAAGCTACGAGCAATTTTGCAGCTGCAAACGTATAATGTCTTAGTTTTTTAGTGACAAAGTGGCATTGTATTCTTGAGGCATTATAATGCTGTAGTACAGTGTTTAATTCAGATGGTTAAGGTAATAAAATAATAGTTTTCTATTGACCAAATTGCTGTTGAACCAAACAGTTCATTTCTCTACCTCGACATGAAGAGAAATAAGGTATTTTTCCAGTGTTTGGCACCAAAAGAGTATTTACAGGATTATTGTAGTTACAGCCCCATCTGCATCCTGTTCCACTGTCAGCTGCATAGAGGAAAGAGAAACAGAACTGCACCGTAACAGAGGAAGGACAAGCAGACAAAAAACATACTCTTAGTATTTTCCTCTCTCTTATACAAAATCAGATTTCTAAATACAATCACCTACCGTCTCATTTAAGAGGCTGCACTTTTCACCCATGATGAGAAAGCATTGGAATTTGCTCTATTGAAATCGTAGTTTGGGCACATTGCTAACTCATGTTTGCAAGCTAGTATCATCTAAATTACAGTTTTATGACACACTCATAGAAAAAGAAGGTTATGCACAGTGAAACCTAGTTTTAACTAGCAATGTAGTAGTCACTTTAGTTGGAAAATTTAGACACTGAGGGAAAGATGCTTCTAAAAGTCACATTGTCTGGAGGAACAGATACACTGCTATCTTTCAGACTATTCCATCACAGGCCTTAATTGTAGTCAGTACTTTACAAAGTGCTTTTTGTAATGAAACAATGATTAATCCATTGTTATGGATTACACACAAATCTCGGTCGCTATAGCACAGTCCCACTCTGTTCCTCACTCATCTCTTGCACAGCAATTCCCATTCTTTTAAATGTTTAAACTCTCTCCCCATAATTTGCTTGTAAATATATGAAACCCTTTATATTGTCATGCTTCACCTCTAGGTTCCACCCACTGCACGCATGCAGAAATGAACATGGCTAAATGGGTTGCATAAATTCATGCTGTAAGTTAGTATGAGGATTGAAAAACGAATTCTATTATATTCAGTTCTATGCTTGGAACACAGTTTCTACAACACAAACAGAAACTAGACGGAATGTAGACAAAAAACTGCTGCATTTGCCTGGCAATTCCTTTTTAAATGGCCATTAATTATTTATATCTCCCTTCCTGAGTGTCCAGGTTGAGATCACCTTAAGGAACCTCAGACTAAGTGCTCAAGATCAGTGGCATATTTGAAATCTTTCCCAAAAGTTGCTCTCATATTTGGTTTGAAAACTAATAACTGCTAACCATACTGTGCACCTGGTGAGGACATGCTGCTTGGATCCCTGATGTTGGGGAGCCTCATTCTGCTCCCTGGACCAACAGCACATTTCTCTTGTCTGTCAGCAAGAGAAGCAATGGGAGCTGTGCCTTCACAGTCCAGCAGAGGATCGAGTCTCTTCTGGAAAAATGTGTACTTCTAAACTTAAAAGGGCTCATGACAAATAAGCCAGAGACATTAGTGTCAGTACCAGGTTTTGGGACTTGGGTAAAAGTGTACTGAGTTTAGAACTAAAGATATGAAGCACTGCCTGAATATCGAGTATTAATTTAATATAAGGGAGAAATATAGTCAGGTACCTAACAGCCCTTTCTCTTACACTTCTGTCAGTAACTCTTTCAGCTCTCCACACAGATAGATCTTCTGTCTTCTTGAAACAATAATCACATAGGTGAAATTTCCAGTATTTTCCATTATTGCAAAACTATTTTTCCAAACTATTTTTCTTAGGAAAACATGCTTTTAGGGCTTCAGAGCACCATAACCTTTAAAACATAGCAGAAGAAAACAAATATGTTCCAGCGAAAAATCAACAATTTTACTTACGTAGTCAGGTATGAGCAATGACGTGCAGCTGGCTGGTGGTGGGTCACCTGCAGAAGAATTTGGAGGGTCTCTATTTAAGAACTGGGAAGTTTGGATTAGAAATGTGCGTGACTTGAGGGAGCTTTAAGCAATTAACTCTGCACATGAACAAAAGTGAAGCACAAAGAAACACTAATTGGAAGAGATCATTAATGCAATCCATCCACATTCTCCATCTATACACTCATTACCTACTGACAACAGCAGTAGGTTTTGCCCATATGAGGAAATGGACCAAAATAGCTGTTGCAGAATAAGCCATTCTTCAATAGCCCTCTGTTTGTCCCTGTGTGGACACTGTAGGAATAATTAGAGCACTTATTCTATTCTAGAATAATCAGTGCACTAATTATTCCAGACTAATCTTTTATTTCAAAACACTTTGTCCACAAGGGGAGCTATTGTGAAATAGCTGTGCTCCTCTGCTTAATTTCCATCTCTAAAAAGAACGTAATCCATGTTGTTGGAATAGCTGTACCCCTGGACTCCATGAACAAATCAAATTATAGGCAAGTTCTGATTCTCCCAGTGCTCATGCTGATTTGCTGAAGTAAATGAATATACACAGTTGTTGTGAAAACAGGATTCAGCTGTATGGCAATGGATGAGCTCCTCTTTTAGGAGCTTTTCCTTTATAAAATTATTTTAGTCACATTTGCATCCAAGCTTATTACTGGATTTAATGACTGTAGTGTATAGACGCTGACATGGTAGATAAGACTTTGCCCACTCTTTTGCAAAGTGTGAAATGCTGAAATTGGATGAGCATATAGTATAAATAGCTAATTTGTTGGGGTAGTTTTACCCAGTCTACATGTTTAGAAACACCACTCATCTAGCAGTTTTTTGTGACACAAAGCAATTAAACTAGAAACAAAATATGACTAGACAGTGACCCCACAGGGCTGTTAAAATCCATTTAAAATGAAGGATGGGAATGGTGCCGTCAGATCTTGCTAAGCTTGGAGGAGAGTCCCAATACCTTGGCCTACCTACCACTCTACTCTAAGCAGCCCAGCTTACCAATTTTGCAGAGTTCCTTACAAAGGCAGATTCATATATATATATATGTATGTATTTATTTATACATGTATGCATATTTTTATACATACATATACATATATAAATATATATATATATTTAATTCTACCCCTTTTATATATATTTTAAATTCTCTGTGGAATATCCTACTTTGTAAAGTTGTATACAAGACATTTACGTGCAATAAATTGTAATCTTAATACTTTTGTGTTTCATACAGGTTGCATTGTCTCACCATCCATCCTCTATCTTTGTCTCACCAGAGGAAAAACAAAGGCTGTTTGGAATGTATTTCAAAATAAATGGCATCATTACTTAACACATATTTCAATAACATTTCCAATGGACATGGGATATTACTTGTTAGGGTTTTACTGATATCTCCACTGTCTAGCTAGGATCTAAGAAGTTGTCTGGTATTTCTCAAAGGAGATTCATTGCTTTGAAGCATTCAATCCCTTCTCATAGTATTATTTTGTTATTAATTAATTAGACTTTTATCTTGAAGTTTATTTACTCAAGATACATTGTTAACCATTAATTGCTCCAAATTTATTATTAATAATTTTTCTAAAATGTGTTGGAAATGGACTAAATTATAACAATTTTTATTATATTGTATACCCAGAAATCTACACTGAAAAAATGTTATTAAATAATTTCTTACTGGATGGAAATATTGACATTTCCAACATATTTGTAGCTCCAAAAAGCTTTGCTGATGGATTTATTTTCACTTTACCAAAATAAAAGAACAAATTTGATTTGTGACAAATACTATCTACCCTATTTAAGGCAGCTATCCTTTATAAGACAGCTTTTCACTAGTGATTCCTATAATAAGTTTTTGCTCAATTAAAGTTTGTGTTCATTTACAAGATGGATGCAATTAGAAATACAAGATGTTCTGTATTCTCAGCTAAGACTGTGCTATTATCTTATGCTTCTCATGTGCTACTGTAGCTGTTCTACCCTGAATTGAACTAAATTATGATTACTAGTTAAGAACTGAAAACACTGCCACCTTTACTTCTTTCTGACAGTTGCTTTATAAATAAATACTTCAAATTACAAAAATGTTCCCAAAGAAATAGGAATTATGTTGAAAGAACCCCACTGCTGCTCTAACGGTTTCAGCAGTGAGTCCTTCTCACTGTATTACAATAGCTCCTGCTGTTTTACCTGGACTAAAGCAATGCCAGACTCCAGCCTTGTATTTTTTTAATGTTTAAAACCATCTGGGATAAAAAATAAAACCAACATTTTTCTATCTTCAAGCTTTTGATTAGAATCAGAATGGAAATACTAAGAAGAAATTTTAAAATGTCCCTTTCTCATTTCCAATAGTTGGCTAAGAGCCATGCAGCTACATTTCAGTTTTACAGTTATCTCAGATTTTACAGGCAAGAGTCTAATTTTATTTTATTTGTATTTATTAAAGCCAACTCTAGCATAGCGGTTCAGAAGATACAGTGTAGTGAGGCAGATAAGAGAAAAAACGTGTTTAGCATTAAAACAACACTGAATTTGAAGAGACATACTTCCCCATCTGCAGCTATCCTACAGCTGGTGCTGTGCTCTTACAATCATTCTTATGAGGAAGTTTCACATCAAATTTCTCGATCTTATTGTCATAATCATTCAAGTGAGAATCCAGGCTCCAGATATTGCCTTTACTGCTGTACTAAGGTATGCTGAAATTTCAAGTGTTTGGATAATTTCACCATCCTGTTGCTTTAGTACTGGACTATTCTCATTTCTTTTTGGATGCAACATGAATTACAAAATGAAAGTTATATGATGACACTCCTCCTTTTTTATATATGTGCAGACCTATCTACTCAAACCATGCCTAACAGGAAGCAGAAATTTAAAATACTTTATGTTTTAAATTACTTCTTCTTTCCTTTCTATATATGTTTATGTACATTTACCCATTTAAAATGCACATCAAAAAATGCAGATCACAAAAATTACAGGCCACAGCATTTCTACTCACCATTGCTTCATGATAACAGAAACACAAATATAAAGTAGTAAAGGTTCCAGAGTGAAGAAAAGCACTGTGGTTTTACACAATAAGTGACTCCAGCAGCACTTCTGGTACACCAAGAGCAAGCATTTTCTATTTTTATTATTTAATTATTTTTAATTTATTAAGCACTCTTACGAAGTATGAAGGGAAGAGGGCAAATCTGCTACTGCTTCATTCTTACCCAGCACCTCGTGATCTAAAGCCAACTACTACCCATGCATTTTAATTGTCTCACTGAGGTCAAAGGGATTGTTGACTTGTCTAAACTGGTCCAAAATGATAAGTAAGAGACCTAAATGATACATAGAAATTGTTCCAAAACAATATAAACAAAACCAGATCAGCTGTCTTGCCACTTACTCCCATGGAGATTCCAGAAAAGCAATCCATAACACATTGAATTCTTTCTTTTCATTTTCATTCTTGACAAACTATTTTTTCATAAGCACAAGGGTAGGAAAATCAACTGCCAGATGGCAAGCTGGGGTATCAGCTATTGGATCCAAAGGTATACTGAAAGTAGCCAATATTCTCAAGCAAAGACCTTTAATGATGTTTGAAATTGAAAGTCCTCTATTTTTGGGAAACTAACATAGAATTAACAAAATGGACAACTGCGAAGTGGATCCACAGAGATGATCACTGTGCAAGCTGAGATCAAAAGACAGTGAAATAAACCCAGGAGAGCAATTTAGGCAGTGACTCTTGTTATAAATTACATACACAGAGCAACTCCTGAAGATAATCAGCTTTTCATGCCAGGGGGAGAGAGAGTCTGTATATAGATCTATGCTGAATCCATCAGAGGTATCTTTTGCAGTTTTCTTTTTGTTGGTTGTTTTTTGTTTTGCTTTGTTTTTGACGTTCTTGTCCCTGTTTTTCACTGGTATTCCCTTCCCGAAGCATTACAGAGCACTTTCTGTGTTTTATCACTTGCCACCTTTGCAGATGCATTCAAAGTGTTACGCATTACTGAAATTAGCCCTCCACGAGATCCTGGCAGTTTAGAACAGCCTCAAGCAGAGAAAGAGATAAACACATATTTGTACAACTATGAAATGCCTCAGTTGAAGGTAAGCAAAGAAATTAGACTTGGAGAGTTCATAAGGGGAATGCAGATCATAAAATCAACAGACTCCCTGAGATAAAAATAATGACCAAGCACTTTAAGGCTGTAACACACAGAAGATCACATGAAATGAGCTTGGCAAAGCACAATACACAGAACAGTCATTTGCAAACACCCATGCTATGCTCAGATCAGGGAACCATTCCATACAACCTCACAGATTTCAGGATTTGTTTTATGATAGAATTCATAGTGCATTTCCAAATGTACTTTCCAAACAGACCATAACATAATCTCTGTTTAAAAGTTGGGCTACTTTCATTTTTGGGTTTCCTTCCTAAATCTAGATCACTCTTCCTAAGATTTAGAAGGGTTTTAGACTTCTCTATTATAATTAGTGGATTATTTTTTTTTCATCACTCAAGAGGGTATTTGAGCATCAGTTTTCCTGCACACCATCACTGTTAAGCAAGTAACACAAGCAACTGCAGTAGCATGGCTCCAGACATTCACTAGTTCAACCAAAATAAATGTTCAGGCTTTGGAAAATCCAAATACAGATTCTCACATCTATTTCAAAATGTTTACAGAACTTGACAAATACAACTTGAAGGTACCTCTAGACTGTGCTAATTATTAGTTTGAGAAAGAGATAAACCTTCAAGTTCACAGAGGAATCCAGCTTTTGTCTCCTAAATGTTAGAGAAAAACATCCTTTAAAAACAGATTATTCTGTAGCTGGTGATTGTAGAGGCTGATTGTAGCAGGTGCTTCTGGCTCCTCTAAGTCATTGGTCTAAATGGACTATGTGAAATAAAGTGGATACTTGCATGCACTGCCATTTTCATCTATGGACCTAACAAGCAAATGACCTTGTAAAATTACATTTTTCCTATTGACATCTAGTACTCTTCACAATTCTTTGCAGAGTCCAAATTAAAGATCAGTTGATGTCCAGACATTCTACAGATTTATTTCACCAGAGAATAGGGAAGGAACAAGGTCCACTGCTATGCCCTTCTACTACAGCACACAAATACAAAAGGACAGACAAGGTGAGGGAAAAGCAGGACCATGACTGAAATTCACCCAGTGTTTTGGCTACCAGAGCTGGCTGACTATACAAACAGAAAGATTTTTCATCCCCTGAAGTGGAGCAGCAAAGGGCTTCTGTGGCTGCCAGGACACCTAGTAGGGCTTCTACATTTTGAGGGATGATTCCTTGAGGCAATATGACTGAAGGGATGCGGCTCCCTCCAGTGCAGGGTTCTGCTTAAATGCAACACTGAGCCCTGGAAAAAGATATTAACTCATTCCTCATTTGAGCTGCCAAACGCACCAGAAATACCTGGCAGCAGCTCCCTGCCATGCTGCCAACCATTCTAGGTACACAGCCAGCTATTTCACTGATTTCAGAAGAACTCAGAGGACTTGCAGAACAGCAGCAATAGCAGTGGAAGAACAAAAACAACATTTGATTTCTTCTCACAAATGTCTGTCCCAGACTAGAGTGAAACTCACTCAGGCACAAACCTCCAGCATTAACTACTGCCCTGTATGGCCCGAACCCAAGCTCAACTTGCTCTATAAAATCAGATGATTAAACAACCAATAGCAAGCAATTGCCTCTCCTACTCTCAGAATGTTTTATGTTCATGTCACAAGCAATCCTGCAAAGCCCTGATAGGTATATTCATTATTTATGGTCTGCCATAATTATATTGAGCACTTATAGCTTAGCCTGCAGGAGGCAGTGTCATGTGTGGAAAGAACTCATCAATGCTAATGAACTTTTGCAGGGAATTTTGAAAAACTATGATTTCACTTAAAAACAAGAAAAGCAAAAAAGGCAATAAGTTTAGTAAGAATATCTGGTCTAGGGTAAAACTGGGGCAGGATGCCATGGGTTTTAAACATGATTTTTTACCCTCAACATTTCCAGATTTTCACTCAATTTAGTCAAAGAGATATTTTCCCCTCTAAAAAAGACTTTGCTTGAGCATTTAAATAGCATTAGTTCAAATAAAAGACAAGAGCAGAAGACTGGACAATTTCTGTGTTGAATGCATTGCATTAACCAGTGCTGTTAACAGCAAACACCCAAATTACCAGCTGTAAAATCCTGGCCTCCCTTAAGTTTCCTTAGTAACTACCATGAGGTCCAAATGGATCACACTTTTAACCAAAATATTTTGGGGTTTGACTTTTAATGCCCTAAAAGGAGCAATATGTGAGCAGAAAGGACCATGCAAGTGCTAGAGTTCTAACTTGTGATTTAAGATTTAAGGACACTGTCACCACAGCTTTTTTCCATGGATGTGGGAAAGCTATGTAATTCCTCTGAAGCTCAAATATCTTTGTGTAAGACCAGCATATGAACAGGATTGGTTTTCCCCACAAGGTAACATGAAATGCTTGACTGATAATACAAGACATCATAACGCTTTTGCTAGGATAACTATAGTGTTATGGCACAGAGCTTGACTGAGCAGGAGGAAAAACAAAACACAACAAACAAACAAAACAAAACAAAAACAAGAACAAGAACAAGAACAACAACAACAACAACAACAACAACAACAACAACAACAACAAAAACAACAACACAAACAAACAGATTTACAAGTTTGCATCAAAAGTTTAGAACTGCTATTTGTGAAAAGGGGGAACTCTCAAACTTCTTAAAGGAGCTAGGCTGTAAATTTGAACTTTTGCAGTTGTCAGTACCAAAATAAGTAAGCTTCAGCTTGGGTGAGTTACTGGGCTTGCAGGATTCAGTGGATCTCCCACATCTTTGTACAGCACAGCTGAATTGTAAGTTAGAGACTGGTTCTGCAAATGGTAATCACCATGTAGTTACAGGGCTGTACAACAGGGTTGTTCCTGTCTTTCTGATTTTCCCCTCAAAATAAGAACTGCAGTCCATCTTTCATCTCCTGCTGACACCGTCTGGTGTCCCGGCTCTCAGTTCTCTGCACAGACTTGCATAGACTCCACCTGTGTTTCTTAATAGCAAGAGAATTAAGTAATAGCAAGTGCCCACCTTCAGACTAGCTACCTACCTACCTAGCTAGCTACCACCCACTGATACCATACATACAGCCTCCTTTTAATATTAAAAAGAAGAAAAAAAGTGATAAATCTGGATGTAGATCTTTCTTGGCGTTTTTACTAATGCAATTTCCACGACTAAAAAATGAAGAAAATGGCTGGTTATTCTAAAAACAGTATGGAAACTATTGGCATATATAGCCCCATTGTATAATCTGTAGGATTATACAAGATAATAAATGTTAAGGTCCAGCAGTGTAAGAAGCTGAAAGTGGTAGAAATGATGCACATCAATAAACTGGCAATACCAATAAGGCTTCAAATCTAAACATTCAGCTTTGAATTGAATTAGTGAAAAGAGATATGATAAAACAGACACTCAGCACAGCTGTGCACAGAATGCCAGACTTAAAGTCTTAAAGTTTCTTTTTTTTCCTCTTTTTAATAAAGTCTGCTAACTTGTGTTTAACAGTACAATGAAAGGTTGGCCGTGAAAAGATATTCAGAACTTAAAAGCTAAAACTGGACTATGTTTCATTTTCTTTTTATTAACCATCAATGAGTGTTCTGCACAGACACAAGCCATGAAACTAACAATAGAAAGAAATTAATTAGATGACTGTATTTCAATCTTGTGGTTTTCTTGACATTTTATACCAAAGGAATGCAGCTCAAGCAGTTTGTAACTGACAGCAGTGCCATGAAATTGCACTACAGCCTTGATAATTATCTTCTTCATAATTTTTATAATATATAAAGAGATAAAATACAATATTTCCCTTTCATTTTGTAATAGTATGAAGTATAATGGAAGTAGCTGAAGGAGGATGTTTGTCTTACAATGCTACAGTTTAAATCTAGTGACAAGGAAAGTATCACATTAATGATACACAGAGAAGAGCACTACAAGCAGCCATCCATTATATAATTATACTATACACACTATAAATATATGGATAAATATATACCCCAAACTTTTGTTACTTCCTCTCTTTCCTTAAATTTAAAGAAATGCCAATGACAACTCACCAGAAATAAAAATATATTAATCAAATTTACATGAATTTCTTTCTTTGTTAAAATCTAGCATCATCAAAGCTTTCTGATGACACATAAAGGGTTGGTCATTTTTTTATATAGCAGATGCAAGTACTTCTGCACTATACAAGCCCAGAAAATGAATACAAGCAAGAAGAGTCCCTTTGGCTGCAGATGGAGACTTGAAAGGACTAACGGTCTTATCATATACTATCACAGAATCACAGAATCGAGTAGCAGTGGAAGAGTAACAATTCCATAATTTGGCACATTATTTTAGACAATATTCAGAAAAGGTAAGAAGGGAAGACTCAGCTGGAACATCTCAAATACACACAAAGAGATAAGTTACAGTTTCTCTGTCTATCCCAGTGTCAGCTCAATTTGGTATATGAACAACAGAAGTTGGCTCCAGATGGCTACAAACGAAGTCATTCTTTTACTTTTAGTAAAGCAGAGTTTGAAATCCGGATAACTTCAGGAACAGCAATTTTGCAGGTAGTTTTAGCAGAAGCTGCCAAATTAAGCCTGTAGAGATATGAAGCATTTAAAGCAGCTGTGGAGAACAGTAATCTCCTACCTCTGAGCATGAACTCAGTATATTCTCTTGGTGTGACACCTATAATAGGTATCACTATCCAAGTTTTAAATGAATCTGTTAAAACTTTGTGGGAAAATAAATAAATAAATAAATAAAAATATGGCTGCTTGCCCTGGTATTGTATGAATGATAAAACATATCTTTCTGCCTTTTCAAAAACATATTCCTTTAAACATATGTGACAGCTCTAAGCAATGTAGCCACACATATACTTTTGTAGTGAGTTTTGGTTAAATCTACTTCAGCCATTCAGCCATCCATTCCTGTGTCATACAGCTCAGCTGAACCAGTTGCTTTCCAGAAATGAGGAATTCTGGGGCAACACCCACTCTGCTTTACTTGCCTTTACAGCACAAGAATACACAACAAGGGGTATCCAGGATGGCCCTACAAAATACACCCCATACACTTTGTGTGTGCATCCACCACACTTCCAACGCATTCTCTGTATACAATCCATGCGCACGACAGATCTGATGCTTCCTCATTACAAGTGATTCACTGTGTGTGTGACGTAGGGCCCACCCATATGCATGTTGTGAGTCCAGAATTGTCATATCATGAGAGATCAGCTCCATGCTAACAGTACATCTCTTGGACACAATCAACTATTGCAATCGTTTCCAGTGACACATTGGAAAAACACCTTTAAGTGCACCTAAAGTCAATCAGATCACAAGGGAAGAATACTTTTCTGTTCTAAAACACAGTGCAATTATTCAAGAACGTTCTATGCAGTGACATACATACCCCAAATGGTTATTTTCATTGGTTTGCAGTGGATCAGAATGGACTTTGATAATTCAGGGCATACAAATAATAAAGAAATACTTAGAAACAGTCAGACCTTTGAAATAATCCAAGGTAAAAAGTTTTCTTTTAGGAATATATGAGCAATGTGAACTTACCCGCACAAGGTAAACATTTTCAGAAGACAAGTCCTTGGAAATCTTCATAGTTGCAAAAATTGAAACAAGCAAACTAGTGGCTAGTTTAAGGTATCACTCCTTTGAAATGTCCAAACTTGCTTAATTTTCAGAAACATTTTGCAGACAGTTTCAGCAAAAGTCCCATTGTTATACCCATTATTATATACAAGAAGAGCTTCCATAGCAGAAATAAAGGAATTCAAGTCAAGCTTCAAGGAAAACAAAACAAAAGTCAAACACAAACACACATCTCACGCACACACATACAGGAAGGCCAAATCCTTCTGAAAATTTCATGTGACTTGAGTATCCAAAAGTACAAGCTGTCAAAATTGCCCGTTAGAACAGAATCAGAAAGTGATTTGGAGGACTGAAGACCTTTCTACCCACAGGGTGTTCGTTATTTGCCTCTCAGCTTCCGTGAACTTGCTAGCGCTCAGCCTGCTCACATCACTTTTCAATCAGTCTATGTTGAACAGTTGAGTTTGTACCAAAGATGACAGCAAGTGCTCACACAAATCATTTCATCAATTTAATGAAAAGTTACTGATGGTTACCTGAGAGCATCTGAGACATAATCATTTAGAAATGTATAATTTTGTTGTTTTAAGAAAATTCAGACACATGGGAAAAACAGTACAACTAAATTTCCAAAGAATTGCCACTTAAATATGCATATGCTGTTTTCATTTGCTCAAGCTGAAGTTATTATTTTCACTTTTTCATTGCTAATTCAATAGAATATTAAGATTATGAAAAGTTTTAAATACATAGATAGGATCATTAAATTACGCCTATTCACATAAATCACTGTGAAGCTGTATTACCTAAGCACCTAAACTACCTCCATGTAGAAAAGAAATAAAGAGAGGTAGTTTCTAAAATGGAGAGCTTGAAGGAACATAAAGCATACAGCAGATACTCTATTAGATTTCTTCATATGGAGGCATTGCTGCAACAGTGTTGTTTCTTCAAAGAGGTAGCCCCTCAACAACACAAAAATATACAGATTTTCAAACACGGTGAAATATTTTATAATATGAACATCCTAAAAAGGGGAAATCAATAAATTGCATGAAAAACTTCAAAGACGGACCTCCTGTCAATGACAGAGGTTCTTCAGCAATGTAAAGTCTTTGAAGAAGGAATCCCAGTGCTGGGAAACCTTTGAAGTGACAGAAAGCAGACATTTATAATTACAGAAAGGTGCGGTGTCCAGCAGAGATAGTAAAAAGATATAACTGGGGTATGTGTGGGGGAGGTTGAGCGGTGGCTTGGGCCCTGAGTGGCCCTGTTCACTTGAAGCCTAAAAGCCCACAAGGTCAACTCTATATCCATATGAAAGAGACAATTTGTGAAATGGACAGGTGGATGGGACTTAAACACCAAATCAATGCAGCTTTCACACTTTTAGCCCATGTTTATTAAACAAGACACCTCTCTCTTCTCTCACTACCCCAGATTCCAGCACACGCATCACCACACAGTCCGTTTTCACTTCCCAGCGTAAAGTTCCCTCAAGGGGTAATCTGAGCCTGTTTTGTCCATTGGCTTGGAAACTGGCATGTACTATGAAATGGGGTCATTCAGCTTTAGAGGGATTTTTCTCGATGTTTTTCATGGGTGTATCACTCCTTCCTGAAATTCCTACTTCCCTCTCCTTCCCTGTTTCTTGTCTATTTTTTAATTAAGTGTTAAAGAAATGCAGGGAAATGAAAAAAATATATATATCCTGGAAGAATGCTGTGCTTGGGCTGTGGAGTTCTTTGAATTCTTGGGTACTTGAAAGGGAAGATGTGAAAGCACAGGAATGGATTTTTGTTTTCCTGTCAGACTATGAGGTACATCTCTACGGTGTTTTTGGAGCAGACCAGGTGGATGGATAGAGGGAGAACAGCTCACTCTTGCTCTTACCCTTTGGAACTCCACAGCTCCTGATTGTCCTAAAGCACAGGCCCAGCTCTCTTGCTTCTGTCTCAAAAACTTAACTTAATCACTTAACTACATCCCAAATATTTATTTTTAACTCATTCCTTGCCTGTGACATACTAGAAGTAAATCATTTACAGAAAAACAACTGCCTGATGCAAGTCAAGATCTTCTGGAAAGCTTAAAGGAAAAACAAGCGAGCAAATCAGCCAGATGATGCCACATCATTTTCACCTAGTTGGTCTTTCTTGTATAGCTGGCCCAGCATCTGGAAGCAGGACTGCTCACAGCAGGCTGAAATGGGTCCTCCAATCAAGATGTCTGGTGTCAGGAGGACTCTAGAGCATTCTATAGCTGCGCCTGTGAACCTTAAATCCACACAGTCCTTAGCCAGTAAAAAAAAATGCACTACTGAGAGGGAGAAAAGGGCTATTTTTTCCTTGTGCTTCCCTGCAGGCTTGCATAGATGAATACTTCCAAGCAAAAGCTGGTGGAATATGACATTTTTTTAACACTGAAATAAACACATGGACCATGAAGTTTGTTACCTTTTGGAACACGGCAACTGCAGATCTCAAATCCAGTTACTAACCCAGTTTGTGAATGGGAAAACTGAAGTCCTGGACAGACATTCAGCCAGGCTTTGTAAAAGACCTTAAAGTCTTTAGGAAAAGCAAACCAACGTTTATTACTGCAGGAAATTTAGAGTAGACAGCATTGAGTCTTTTTCTGTTTTTAGATAACCTTCAGTCCCAGGTTAAGGTCAGAGCTAGAGAAAAAAATATCAAAGTCTAATGCAGGCTTTAGAGAATTGCTGAAAGATTTTTTTTTTGTTGAACTCTTTTGTTGGTCAGATAGCAACTGTATAATTATGCAACAGCATTTTTAAGGAAGTGTTATAGAGAAAAACTCAAACTACAGTACATATTGTGGCACTGTATTTGTTTCCTCATGCATCAACAATTTAGTTTTTCTTCTGTTCAAGAGGTTGGCCTGAAGGGAATAAGAGAGAAGAAATCACAAAAATTATTACCTTTTTATATCTTTCTAAAAGTTATGGCATCAGCTACATGATTTGTATAGTAAAAAGAAGAGCAAAAAAAAAATCCTAAATACCAATGGAGAGACTGTATGGAAACTCAGAAGGCAATTAACATGCAGACAAAATTTTTAAGAGTAGTGATGAAATTAAGTATTGTTGCCAGAAGATGTTTACTACTTAAAATATCTTTCAGGTCTTTCAAAATATTGCTTGGAGGATTTGGCATGACAAAGAAAGCAGATCTCAGATAACACATAACACATCAAGAAACCAATAATATATTCTGAGCTTAAGAGTCATGCTGGTGATATGGGACAAAAATATGCATGGGCAATATGAAATAGCTTTTAAATAAAACAAAATCAAAAAATATATACATGTTATTTTTGAAGTGTCTACATATCATGTAAATTTTGTGCTACAGAAAGTTAGGCTACAGACAGGATGAACTCAGCAAAAGCTGAGATTACCTTAAATGCAACAGATCAGTGGAAATTGTTTTCTGATGCATAGCATTCCCTAGCTTTGTAATACGCACTGATAAGGTTTGGGACATCTGATTGGTACACAGCACTGTTTATACTAAGTCTATTTAAAGCCAATGCTTTCATAGAATAAGCAACCTTAATTCCCAGATGAACTTTATTATAAAAGAAGGTTGCAAATATAAAGACCTTTCCAAACTGAGAAGCAAGGAGATCTTCCTTATGGCTGCTACATGATAATCCTTCTGTAAGTTAACACCATGTTCAGTATATTCTGACATGAGATGACATGTGAAGACCTGCACCTATTGTTACCTGTCTTTTCTCCTATTCCTCCCTGTTAGTGGGATCTCTTGGCATTTGTTGCTCATTCTTATAGCCTAGATCCTAGGCTATTTCTGTAGCCAGTTCAACACAGACTTCTAAGAGCAGTGGCTTTACCCCTGAGCAGGGTGAAAACATACTCTCTGCTGATAATTTGAATTGGAGCAGTACTCCTCTGACAACAGTAGAATAGGTCATTAACAGCAGTCTGGGCAATGCCTTACTCACAAATGAGGTCAGAGTGAAACAAAATTAATTTTCTTCCTATTGTTAGTGCATTAATTACACCATAAGTATATCCTCATGGCGTGGTAAGAAAGGGATCTAAGTGACTATTCACAAAGGAACATGCAGTAAAGCCTTAAAAATGAGGACCAAACACCCTGAATTTAATACCATAAAATAAAATATGAGCAGACAGTAGTATGATTTAGGAAGATGAGGTATTTCTGGTTATTGGAAAGGCTTCAGGGTTCATTTGAAGGATGGATGATTTGTCTTACTGTCTTATTTTTAAAAGAAATTAGAAAGAGGCAAAGAGGTTCTCAGCAGATAGGATGATGAGGGTAGCCTTTTCATGCATTTAAAAGAAAAAAAAAAAAAAAAAAAAAAAAAAGTCAGATTTGGCCAAGGTCTAAGAATCAAGAGAAAGAGGAATAAAGAATGAGCCAAAGTATAAAGAATGAGCCAAAGTTACATGCCTGGTTGATATTCCTATTTTTTTCCCCGCTATAGATGATTATAATTTCAGTGAGTTTGCCAAGATGTCATTTTTGTCATATTCGTTTTTGCTGTTCTTTCCTTATATTTTGTCTGAGAACACAAGAATCAGATTTATGAAAAATGTATGCTGTTGTCAAGTACATACAAGTAATTTCTGTGAAGTGTTAACTAAGAAGGACTTATATGCCAAAACTTAAGTTTATGTTTGTTTTTAAGCACTTTTTATTTTCATTCTTCTGTGGGAATCATCAAAATATGATAATGTATTGTTTAAATTCTAAACTTCAAATATAATAAATTAACCTGAGACAGGACCAATGCTGAGAACTCAGTAATTCTTCTTATACCCATTGTATTTCAGGCACCTCTCTAGCTCCCAAATGCCTTTCAGATTCTAGAAATGCCTCATAAGGGAAAAAAAAAAAAAAAAAAAAAAAAAAAAGACTTCTTTTTTCAAATATCAATCAGAACAGATTGCTTACTTCATGAAATAGCGTCTTCCACACATGCAGGAGCTGCACATAATGATAACTTGAAATTAGCAGCTGCCAGTATAAAGCTATCAAAACAAACAAGGAAAAGAAAAGAAAAGAAAAGAAAAAAAGAAAAAAGAGAAAAGAGAAGAGAAGAGAAGAGAAGAGAAGAGAAGAGAAGAGAAGAGAAGAGAAGAGAAGAGAAGAGAAGAGAAGAGAAGAGAAGAGAAGAGAAGAGAAGAGAAGAGAAGAGAAGAGAAGAGAAGAGAAGAGAAGAGAAGAGAAGAGAGAATGAACAAACAAAAACCACACAAGTGTTTTTGAAACTTCTCCCAAGCAGATTCAGCCACTATTCAATTCTATTCTATCTGGTAAAAATAAATAAATGTTGTGCCGATTTTCAAGAAGGGTCAGAAAGAAGACCCTAGCAATTACAGGCCTGTCAGTCTCACGTCAGTGCCTGGTAAGATCATGGAGAAGATGGTTCTCGAACTTATTGAGGTGCACCTGGGGGACAAAGCAGTCATTGGTCCCAGCCAGCATGGGTTTGTGAAGGGTAGGTCCTGCCTAACCAACCTGATTTCCTTTTATGATAAGATCACCCGTATGGTGGACCAAGGGAAACCAGCTGATGTGATTTTTTTGGACTTCAGCAAGGCTTTTGACACGGTTTCCCATAGGATCCTACTGGACAAAATGTCCACCATACAGCTAAATAAAAACATCATACGATGGGTGAGCAACTGGCTAATGGGCAGGGCCCAAAGGGTTATGGTAAATGGGGCTGTGTCAGGCTGGTGGGCGGTCACCAGTGGGGTCCCTCAAGGCTCCATTTTAGGGCCGGTACTTTTCAATATTTTTATAAACGATCTGGATGTAGGAATAGAAGGTATTTTGAGCAAGTTTGCTGATGACACCAAACTTGGAGGAGTTGTGGACTCGAATGAGGGTGGAAAGGCCTTGCAGAGGGATCTGGATAGGTTGGAGAGCTGGGCGATCACCAACCGCATGAAGTTCAATAAGAGCAAGTGCTGGGTCCTGCACCTGGGGTGGGGAAACCCTGGCTGCACGTACAGACTGGGCGATGAGACGCTGGAGAGCAGCCTAGAAGAGAGGGATCTGGGGGTCGTGGTAGACAGCAAGTTGAATATGAGCCAGCAGCGTGCCCTGGCAGCCAGGAGGGCCAACCGTGTCCTGGGGTGCATCAAGCACGGCATCGCTAGTAGGTCAAGGGAGGTGATTGTCCCGCTCTACTCTGCGCTGGTGCGGCCTCACCTCGAGTACTGTGTGCAGTTCTGGGCACCACAGTATAAAAAGGACATGAAACTGTCGGAGAGTGTCCAGAGGAGTGCTACGAAGATGGTGAAAGGCCTGGAGGGGAAGACGTACGAAGAACGGCTGAGGTCACTGGGCCTGTTCAGCCTGGAGAAGAGGAGGCTGAGGGGAGACCTCATCACAGTCTACAACTTCGTCGTAAGGGGGTGTCGAGAGGCAGGAGACCTTTTCTCCATTAACACTAGTGACAGGACCCGCGGGAACGGGGTTAAGCTGAGGCAGGGGAAATTTAGGCTTGACATCAGGAGGGGGTTCTTCACAGAGAGGGTGGTTGCACACTGGAACAGGCTCCCCAGGGAAGCGGTCACTGCACTGAGCCTGTCTGAATTTAAGAAGAGATTGGACTGTGCACTTAGTGACATGGTCTGAACTTTTGGGTAGACCTGTGCGGTGTCAAGAGTTGGACTTGATGATCCTTAAGGGTCCCTTCCAACTCAGGATATTCGATGATTCTATGATTCTATGATTCTATGGTAACATCTACATGCAGTTTCCATAATATGTTCATTTTTCAAAAAATATCAATAAACAAAAAGGGCATGGATCACATGGATCAGACCCCAAGTATTCTTCATGCAGAAAACAGTAAAACAGTAAAAACAAGTGCATATATTTCAGCCTTATCCTGCAAGCAGCGATGCATGTGTGAAATTCAAGGCCACTAATTTTTATCAATATTCAAGGCCACTAATTTTTATCAATATTAGTAGGATTAAATCTCCTTTTGACCATTAACTTAGCAGGATCAACCTTATATGTGAAATCTAACACAAAAGAGAGGACAAAAGTCACCACAGAACTGAAAATGTTAATTGATACAGCTGAGTCTTTTTCTTAGGACTTCTGCTGTTTGGCTACAGTCTGTATGTCCTTTGTGAAAGAAAATTGTATTGTTTGAAAGCAAAAGCAATGGAAAAGAGTAAGACTTCAAAGATCACAGCATCAAGATTTCTAGGACTTTCTAGACATCATGAAAATGGATATTTAGCTATTTCAGAGTGAAACGACAGCAAATAAAAGCCTCACATGCACAAGAAACAGGGTGAAGAGCAAAACACAAGATAACTAGTAGCTGGGGTATGGACTATGTTAGGCATTAGAAGAAAATAGTTTTGTGGCTTGTTTCCATCATGCAGATTTTTGCACGTATCTTCATTACTGAGAGCTCAGTTCCAATGCCTAAACATGGCTCTATGTCCCAATGGTATCTCAAAACATGGAGATGGTAGATATGATAAAGGACACACATAGAGCAGGACTTCAGAATCCCTGTGCCCTGGCTGCATAGTCACACCATTCCCTACAAAACCAGGGTGCAGCCACCTCATGAACAAAAGCCTGAATCCACATCATGCACAAGTCTGATCACAGCCAGGTGCTCACTTACATTCTGCAGTCCAGAGCACTTATTGTGGTCCTACCCTGTGTTGGTGATGGTGATGACTGCCCTTCCTCAGGCATGTTGGGGTGGGTACAGACCCTAAGTCTGCAACTTAGGCAAAATGAATCCAATTCCCACAACTGATAGACGACAAAGACTTCAGAGACACCACTTCTTCACTTTGAAGGATGGCAGGATACAGAACAGGAGGGAAAGAGGTGAGCCTTATCCTAAAGGGACTATGGCTGCTTAGAGAACCCCTCCACTATTTTTTGTAAAGGGAAACCACATGGTCCAAAAGCCACAGGGAAAAAGGAAAGCAACAAGGCAGCAGAAGATCATTCTTACTGCTGTATGGTTTAGATTTCTTGCAAATAACAGGGATTTGTTATGTTGCAGGAAAACTAAGTATCTAGCTGGAGCCCTCCTGCAGAAATCAAGGCCTGAAGTGCATAGGTCTTTGACCTTGCATGATTTTCAAGGACATTTTTCTTAGCTTTTTTGCAAACTGTTAAAACTTCAGTGGTGGTACCAGTCTAAAATCCAAAGCACAAATGTCAGATATCACCCAGATTGTTCACTTTTTGATTTCTCTACAGTATATTGAAGGATTATTAGAGCATTCAGAATTAATCTGTTCAAATTGTTATTGTTTGGAGAGCATGCATTTTTCTTAGAATCACCTACCATTCATACCCATAAACTATGCACGGTATGGAGGGTTGGATAACATCAAAGGAAGCAGATCCTTTTCAGTAATATATTGTATTGTGTAAATCAGCTTGAAAGGTATTTTTCAGCTCATTTTGATTTTTATGCTTCCTTTTTCCTGCTGCTTGATGTAAAACTGACAACAAGCAGCAGAGAGATGCAAGCTTCCTAGTACAGAAGAGTAAACATTTCTCTTAACAGATGGAGTCATTTTCACTTTTATTGTCATTAAAAATTTCAAAATTCAGTGCAAGTGGAGGAGCCAACAAGCTAGCACTCAAGGATGCTGCTTTGTAGCTAGATTTTTAGAGTTACTTGTATATTACGTTTAGAAGATCGTGTAAGACAGTATTGGATACAAATATAGGTCAGCTTTGAAGAATGTGGTCCAATACTCTGAGTAGGACTGTGGTAATTGGACTGTGAAGAATAAGACAGACTAACTAATTTGAGTCACTGAACTGTTGTCACCCCGAAGCTGGTATTCACCACAGCAACACTGGACTGCTGTGCCTGCTCTCCAGAACAGAACAGATGAATTTTCTGTGTAGAAAGCACATAGATGCAGGTGACGCTAGAAGGGCAAATATATAGGTTGAAAATGGGGCAGTAATGCAAATAAGGCCACTGCTTAAGCAGAGGGAGAAAACGCTTCTGTTGGAAGCAAATCCTTGGAGGATACCTGATGGCTGAGTTGGCAAAACTGGGCAGCCAAACTCTATTTACAACATATGACATCAACATATGACATCAGAACATCCATAGGATCGATTTTTCTTTGTCCTAGTGTTTATTAATCTTCCTCATGTAAACATTCATAGAATGGAATCACAGAATGGCTCAGATTGGAAGGGACCTTAAAGATAATCTAATCCCAACACCCCTGCCCCTTTCACAGCACAGTCACAGAGGAAGTTGCTATTCTTGTCCAACAACCTAGGGGGATATGTTATACAGTAATACATACATTACTGTAAGCAGCACCACATAATGAGGAAATCATTCTTCCAGTTAGGAAAAATACTGTAAATAATTATTAATTTTCTTTCTTATTTGGCTGTCCAATCTTGTACTGTCTGCAGTGTGTTTATTTTTTCTATAGTATAAAGACATTTAGCATTTAGAAATGTTTTACATAAATTATTTTGGGGAGGAATACACATTATGAATCACAAAGGTTTTAAACTACAACTGCATTTCCAGACTCTTCGAAGCTGGCCCAAATTTAGATATAAAAGCTCAATGTACAACGTATCCTTTAAGTATTCTATTGTTTTATACACTTAAGTAGCTGGTGGTAAATTGTAAACTGCTAAAACCTGCAGAGATCCTTTTATAAAGGGTTTAATAAGCCATTTAAGATTTAAGCCAATGGGTTATTAATTTACTTCAACATTTGTGAGCTGTAAAACTAACTACAGCATTTTGTTTTCAAGTGTAGCTCATAGACTTTACTCATCATAAAAAGGATTTTGTTTGTTTTCACAACTTCTTGTTCTGCATCTTCTTTCCTACAGACCAATTTGTAAGAGCATTATGTTTGCCTGAAATGGGCAGCAATTTAATTTTCTTTTTGCTTCCCTAATGTATCAGCAGAATCGGATAGATGCTTCAAATGAGTAAGGAATAATAATATCCAGAGAAAATTACAGAAATAAAGAGTAAATAACTCAGTGTTAAAGAAGGATTAATATAATGGGATCACTCAGAAACTATCAGGATTTTTAATGAAATTAAAGTATAACCCATAGTAATTTAAAAATTCAGTTAAAGGCTATGTTTAAAATTATTAAATGTCAAGGGAAAATATATAAATTATGAAAATATTTATTATAGAGCTATGACTGGAACTACCCATTTACACAAGCCTAAAGTCACCCATTGAGTTTATATGCATTGATACTCGCACTAGATTATTTAGCAGAAAATTATTAAGGGAAACGACTTAGTTCTATTTACTTTCAAATATAGTTAAGATACAAATAAAGATACAAATGCATTTTTACTGTACTTCTTGCATTAGCTCCATCTGACTTTTACGATAACTGCTTTTAAATTAATGTGATTTTCTGAAGTATATCCTCTTGTACACGTGCTTATTTGGCAGATTTACTGACACATAGGGATGGTGCAGGGGTGATAGCTGTGCATCAGGGAAGAGGCTGAATTGCTGCTGCATTTGTTGAGCTCCTGTCCATCACACATCACAGAGTTACATCCACCCAACTCCATATATACACCTAGAAGGCATGTGCAAACACAAACATCTTGTATTCATGAAGTTTTCTGTGCAAACACCAGCAATTTTTTTGAGCAAAACATTTAACAACTAACAAAGATTTTGTGACCATACTCTAAAGAAGGTTGGCAAATAGTTTAGAACAGGAGCCCTAACAGAAAATCTGCTACCACTAAAAGACTAAAGCAAATGAAGAGATGCTTAATGTATGTCAGGATCACAAGCTGACATCTCAAACCCATGCATGTCTTGAAAGATTTTCAGTGGAGTTAGGATTCCACCCACAGTTTATGGAAGTTTAGGATGAAAAGTCTGTGGACAGCAGTAGCACAAGTTATTTGATACAAGCTATTAAATAGCTGAAGCTAGGAAAGCTTTCTTTACATTACAGGTGTAAGACTTCCTTGCCAGTTTAAGCATGTTAGTCAAGTTTGGGTGTCTACACAGATCAACCAAAAACTAATGGAGAAAACAGGGCAGATTCTAGGGCATGGTTATGCAGAAAGTCTGAGCAAATTTTATCAATCATTTCTTTTGGATATAGAATCCAATTCTGACCATGAATTTTTTGTAGGTATCTCTTGTTCTCCACAGACACAGCATGGCCAAATTTTAAATCTTGGGAATTTTACAGGCAGTTCTGCTTTCTTCTCTATTTGTCCCATGTCCTGAGCAGTCCTGTTACTAACATTATACTGTGTAGGTATTGAACACTGGCAAGTGTGGAGGAATGGAAGCTGGCAGAAAAGGACTTGAAAATACCCTTCAAGGTTTTTACAAAATTAGTCCAATGAGGAAAGTAACACAAATGCCCCTTTCATGTACAGCGAGACAATCATAAACTGCATTTGCTGTTGACAACATTCTGGCCATTGCCACGGACCTTCCACAATTACTGTGAGCTGCTAAGGCACGGTATGATGAAAGTCATTAAGCATGTAAAATCTGAATTAGCTCATTGACCTAAGTTAAGTTATTCCAAAGTTAGAACCACAAAACTACAGCCAATATCCAGATATAAATGAAAAATCACTGTAAATTCTAACTTCAGATGTCTGGACGGACTCTATAAAGCCTCTTCAAATATAATCAGACAAATACAGTCAGTCACAACAGTATTAAAACATCAAAATGGTCATGGTCTCTCAAATATAATTAATTTTGTCCAGTTTGTGAAAAGAAACATTTTGGGAGAGAAGCAAGAGCCGAGAGATCTTTTTTGTTGTTTGTTTGTTTTGTTTTTGTTTGTTTGTCTTGTTTTGTTTTGTTGTTGTTTCAGGTGACTTGATGATTTATTTCCAAATCTGAAATGGTCGGTGCTTTTCCCTTAAAAGCAAACTAGGAAAAAATGTGGCTTTAAAAACAAAAACGCATCTGCAGAAAGATTTTCCTGAATGTATTTCTCTTTTGATCTATTTGAGATGACCAAACAGTAGGTTTTCTTTTATTCAATGTCTCTCTTATAGCCAGTATATTCAATTATATTTGATGTACTTTAAAGCTACATAGAAAACGTGGAACAGAGAAAATAAAGGAAATAAAACTTTAAAGGAAACGACAGTCGTTATTAGCACAAACATATACATATGTATATCTCCTGAACTGAATCATTAATTTCCCCTAGTAATTTAGTGACATCAATTACTGAGTTTTGTCTACCTTTTTCTCAGGGTGTGTCCCTAGCCTAGTTCCTTTAAAGTTTTACAGATCCAACTTCCATTAGCAGCAATGAAGGCAAGAAGGGAAAACAGATGGGGATACAATTACAACTTTTCTCTGCAATACACAAACTTAACTAGAAAGAAAACCAGCTGATTTTTCAAAATGTAACTGTGCAAAACACCAAACACAAAACCAAGACTTAGGTAAATCACAACTCCTCCAGTCCCTGACACAGACAGCAAGCAGAGCAGGATTCTAAAAGCAAGTAGGTTCTTTGTTCACGGTCCCAAGTTCTTCCTAACCAGCACTCAGCTCAAATCACTCTTGTTATCTTGCTCTCTCCCAGAGCAACATTAGCAGTGATTCTCTCCATAATGCTTTGGCTTTTCATCCTGGTCTCTTGCTGCCCCTTGCTACTTGCAAGGCATACTCCTGTCAAACTGCCCAGCAAAGCACTTCCGTATATATAACTATGCTTCACTTTGACTTGACACATAGCTTGCCTTTTTTACTGTTGAATCCCAGACATCTGTTGTTGTTGTTGTTTTGTTTTTTAACTTTGACTTTCCCTATACCTTCTACTAACCCTGCACTATCAGACAGTTGTCAGAAGCTGCTTGGTTTGAAACTTCTGTCCTAATGACAATACATACCCTTGGCACATGTGTTTAGTAACAGCCTAAAAGCAGACCTTAGAATAGAAAGATATGGAAAGGGACAGAGTTTATGAAACCTAATAGTCAACTAGATAATGCATTTTAAAATTATTTAAGTCTTAGGGGCCTCAGAAAGAATCAAGAACTAATGCTCTGAAAACTCCAGGTTAATTTTTAAATACTATTGGAAGCATACAAAGGTTTGACCTCATTAACTAGAAGGTATGAAGCATGGTTTAACTTGTGGATAAAGCAGTGCTAGCAGTAAGCAGTATTGCAATGAACAGCTCTTTTAGCCAAGATCCAGGAAAACTGTGCATTAATTCTTGAACTTCTCCTGAGTTCCCTGGTTTCTTCATTAATTCCTTCTTGAATTTGCTGTTGGACAAAAACAAGGAACCACATGGCTTTGTACTGCGCCTTACATAATTCTTTGAGTTCACAAATCTTCCACTGGATCTGAGTTCAAGGGCTTGCAAAGGCAGCATTTTATCCAAAAGAGTTGGCTAATAAATAGTCGGCAGGCATAAATACCTGGTAGGAAGTTGTTTAATTTCAGAAGGGGAAGGGGACAAAATAAGTCAGAATATCAGAATTCAATTAAGAGAAAGGAAATTGAGTTAAAGCATCACAGGTGCTCGTGAGACCATATAGTGCAGCGGGCTCACTTTGAAACAAAATGAACCCACAGAAAATCATCTGAAACAAAAAGTACCTGAACAAAAAGAAAAGAAGCAAAGTATGAAATAGCAGCTGCAAAAATCATTAAAACGTGGGCTCCATCAAATTTAACAGTTTACCATAATGTTAATTGATATATATATAATACACAAGAATGATTTGTGCATTTGCAGTATAGCAATACAAGCAAGAACTCTCGTCTCTCTGCTTTAGCAACATCAAAATAATTATCCTGTTTATCAACCTTAATGTCAGTACAGTACACAAATATTGCCCAGCCTCATTGTGAAACTATCTAACCTCTTTCTTGTCTGTGCCTCAACCAGCCCAGACTTTCTTCTCAGCCCCAGCCCACAACTACTGCTGCTTTACTACCAGCAAGACTCCAGCACATCCTGACCCCAGGATTTTACTATGGAAATTTTTCCCATTCCTATATGTCTGGCCTTTTCGTGTCTCTTTGAGCTCATCTTTATCACAGTCTCACTGCGACAGTCCCCTATCCACAGGAAGTCTTAAGTCTACAACTATACCAACTTGTTAGCAATAACTGCCTTGAGCCCACACTGGATCTGCCATTTGTGAAGTGTCCCTAAATGTTCCTGTTCTGTCAGCAACTGTTTCCATCATTAATTTCATTGTTCATTTGCCTTTCTGTGTCACTGCCCTCATGCAAGGTCCTTCTTGACAGCTTACAAAAAGAAGCCTTTTTTTTCCTCCACAGCAAGCACAACTTGCAGACTCTCCTGCTGCCTCTTTCCTCTAGGGACTTCCAAACATACAGGCATCTGACGTCCCTAATTATCCTGTCACAGAAAAAGTAAGCAGCTTTCAAACTGCTTGTAGCATTACCATCCAAGGGAAGTAGTCAAGTTCCTATTGTATGAATTGTTTAAAACTACACAGTACAAAGCATCGCACAACCACACAGGGAAAACCCAATATTGACAAGGGACAAAATTTGGCAACTTAAAAGGTGTTTTCTGTCCCCACTTTTTGTGATATCTTGAAGTGCTTTCCTGCACTAAGGTAGAAATTGGCACATTTCTTCCAATGTAAACAATGGCTCTAGGTTTCATTGCATTCCTTTACTGCCTTACCTTAGTTATCCACCTGCAAGTGTCAGTTTAATTTTCCTTAGCGATTTCATCAATTATTCCTGTAATACCTAGAGAGGATCTACCTTTGTTTCCTGCTTAGTATACTGGAGGAATTCAGCACAGCTCATGGAAGCAAAAGCATAGCTCTGCAGCAATCTGAAATCTTAACTCCTTTAAGAATCTGGTCTCTCAAACTGTACATGGACTGCAATGGTGCTGGTCACTTCTCAAATTCTGTTCTGCCTTTGCCAAATGCAGATGAATTGGCATGCTTCCATTCATCGAGACAGGAGAGCATGGCTAGGGAAGGCATGAGGAGCATGCACATATGTGTACCACATGGGAGTGCAGATGCCTAGGGAAGCACAGGGGAGGAGAATGAGTGGAGAAGTCATGATTCATAACCAAGCAGCCCCTCTTTCCTCACAGAGAAGAAGCAAAGGAAGAATGCCTGCATGGTCACATGGCTTCACATTTCCACTGTGACCTGAGGGATGCTTTCTTCAAATATGTAGATGTTCAGAGTTTAGCCAAAAAAAGGACCCTTTGACCAGGGATGAGTTAGACTTGAACTTTACAATTAGTCCTCACAGCCTTCATTTTACTGTTTTAAACCTTAATATCTGTATCAATAAATAGCAGACTCAACCATTGTCCAGGCTCCTCTCAGGTAAAAGTCAAAGATTTTTTCAGCTGCTAAAAAAAAAATAAAATGCCAAGGGGAGAGTAGAGCTAATATCTTGTAGCATTTATACATTTTCTGAAGCTCTGTGTAAATTGTAAAGCCTCTTGTTTTATTGCACACTGTTGGAAAAGTTGGAGCTGGAATCTTGTAATGTCAGCCGAGAGGACCCACACACAGTCACCACAACCCCAGGAAGAAAAGAATTAACAGCCTTCAAAAATTGAAAGGTTTTTAAAAGATATTTAAAAGGCTTGACTCACAGCCAAGTGTTAAACAGTAAATACAAGTTTTAAGTGTCTTAACGATTGAGATGAAGTATCATAATTCAGCAGCATGGAATGGGACCTCTTACTGGGAGAGGCTAAAAGAAGAAAACTAAACCAGTACAAAAGGAACTCCCTCTAGGGAAGATCTCACACATTTGGGCTTGGAGCCTAGTTAGAGTAGGCCAAAACCTGATACTTTTATCTCCAACCTTTGACCTTGACATCTGGAAACTTAGTTTCAGTCAAACAGAAGGAAGTTTTCTTTTCTATTTCAAATACTTTATAGAAGAAAAACTCCAAGTATCTACAGTCAACTCTGTTAGTACAAACTACTTTTATTTGTGCACTTGTAGTGAACTCTAAAATATGGAACATTTGTGCAGGAAATGCATGCGTCAGAACTTTTGGGAAAAGAGAGCAACTTGGTGAGACTGGCACATTGTTCGATGCTTGTATGGGATCCAGATAACAGCCCAGATAAACATCTCCAAGGGGGTGCTGAAGAGTATAAAAGGTCCAGTTCCTTTGATGTTCTTAGATGTTCTCATTTAATAGCTATCAGCCTGGGTGCCAGAAATAACAACATGTTTAAACATTCTGTATCAAAACACAAATTAAATTCATTTAGCGTGAAACCTGTGTTTCCAAAGTTCATTTTCATCTTTAGCTGGAACACTAAGTGTGATGTAACTCATGTTCTTCCTGGCAGTTATTTTCATTATTATGTTTATTACTCATTTAAGAGGCATTTTTTTGAACAGAGGGATTAATGAATTTAGACTGCACATTATAACATCAAAAGGTTTGGTTTCAAATAAGCCCATCTGAGCTGCGGGAGATTTTCTCCCCTTATATGAAGCTAAACAGCAACTTCAAAAACATATCTCTGTTACAGTATTATTTTCTAGTTGACTGAAGTCATGGGTTTTATGTCAACCTGTTATATTTGCATATAATAAATGACTACTTATTTGTATTGTCCGAGCGACTTCTTTAACCCTCAGTTTGTTTAGAAGTCAGATGTTTTCCACAGATACAAGCTGTCTCCTCGGAAGGATTTCTGATCATGTGAAAGAACAAAAATAATAAGAAAGGAATTATCTTTTGTTCTTCAAATGACTGAGATCAGTTCATCAGTGGGTAAGAAGACACACAAGCTGCTCAGGCCATTGTTAAACTATTACAGCAAACTAAGAATAAAATAGGAAATGAACACATTAAAACATAACATTTAGCAAAAATATTTGAAACCTGGATATGTTCCTTTTGATCACTAACATTTCTGTTTACATGTGAAATTATTTTTTTTAACCCTCTATTGATTAATAGCAAATGTGCAAAATCTCATCGGAAGTGCAAGCAGAGGTCTTAGAAATCAGCCTGACTTTACAACTGAAGGCAGATTTCTGCTGAATTTTCTGTCTAAAATATCTTTAGGATATATGGAGTCCCCCCAGTCAGTGATTTCACTAGAAATATTAAAACACTGCTTAGCACACAGGCCAAAATGCCAGTTTACTCCAGACAAAATATTTTACTCATTTTTAGTGAGCCTAGACAACTTTACAGCACTGTCTTTAAAAGACTATAATGTCCAAGGTAAAGGTCATGCTTCTGCATTTCCACACGCAGATGGAGTAGCTCTCATATACAGAAGATACAGTCTTCAGCTAAGGAAGTTATTTCAAAAGCTTCACCTTTGTTGTCATGAGAATTTACTGTGTCTCAA
Organism: Netta rufina; assembly: GCF_964035555.1. Taxonomy (NCBI): domain Eukaryota; kingdom Metazoa; phylum Chordata; class Aves; order Anseriformes; family Anatidae; genus Netta; species Netta rufina. The sequence goes on along the minus strand of NC_140132.1, from coordinate 751,349 downwards.
GGAACCGAGTTAGTAGGAAATATTTAAACGTATCAGCAATTGAAACCAAAATGCCTTCTTTGAAAGTGTTACAAGTACACTTAAATACCATGAAGCTGCTTTTGATAAACACTGTGAAAGACCAAATTTGTTAAAAGCAACAACAACAACAACAAAAAGAGTCAGCAAATTCTTCTTTGGAAGGAGTTAATTACATATTTGTCTCTGGTCTAGCAAACAGGTACCCTTGTGAGAGACAAACAAATGGAAAACTGCTCTGACATTTTTAACTATGAGAATGTAGTTTTGCTTCTTATTGTTTTCAGCAAGACTGCGTCATGTCTAGACAACTTGTATTCTTACAACTGCTTGCCATTGTTGAGATTTGTATCCTGCTTCTCAAAAACAGTTCAGCAATTCCCATCTCACCTCTCATACTAGAAGAACAACTAATAGCACTGTATGAAACACCCCTCATGCCTTCCTTCCTCATCTCAAACAATCCTATGATGCACCTTAATGTGCAGTCTGCAGATGTTTACTTGTCTCTTTCAGCTCTATTTTTCATGAAGGTGGACTAACAGAAGAAAACACACATCCACCTAAAAATCTTTTCCCCTGTACTTTGTCAACACACCTACACCATCCCAGTCAATATGTATATATCTGTATAGCAAGATGAAGTCCTTTCCACAGTCTCAGCTTTAGTTTAGGTAGCGGACTGCTGCTCCCCTTACCTTGAGAGCATCTTCAGGTCCTCATGAAAGGCCATCCCGTTGAGACTAAGCATCTATGTGTGTGCGGTTGACTGCTATACAGCTGCCAAACACAGCTCCTAACAATACTTCATTTAGCTCTTCATTCTTAAGTCCTTCATGCTCTAGGAGGAAGGACATGCTATTTAGCTTAAAGGTTTTAGTTTAATAAGACATCATTCACATTTGTTTTCTCAAAACTCACCAGAGCTGTGGGATCTGATCATTTCCAAGTTCATAGTTAGACTGTAGTTATTGATGCACGTACTCATAGAACCTAAAACCATTACAAAGTTTTACTATATTTTTTTCTTATTTTTCCATTAGCATGCTCCAAGCACACAGTGTACAGGAAGATGAAAGGCCAGGTGATTTTAGTGATCCATCTCACAAGTCCATTAAACAACCAATGTAAAAAACTCAACTGGAGAAGTATTGACCTATTTCATCTTACATATAAGTGTTTAGAGAAGAAAAGAAAGTTGATACAGAAGTTAATTGAACCAATAAAAAAAAGAACAACGGAGACACAATTTGACAGTCAAAATAATATAGAAGGGGAGAGCTACTTCTGTTTTTTCTTTACAGCTCTAAAACCAAATAAATAGAAGGACTGCTGAGACAGATGTGTTTTTTCATTTCCTAAATTTTCTTACGTCTCAACTACACAGTACAGCAAGGGGCATATTACCCTTTTGAAGCCCAGACCTAGCATTAACATTTATGGGAGTTATGCATACATCAAAAGGAAACCCTACTTTAAGCAATTTAAAAATCTGAATATTTTTTCTCTCTGACCAGTGCAAATGCAGGATTATCTGTAACAGAGTGCAAAATTGTCTCATGTTATTTTTGCTGCTGAATACCTATAAGGGAAAAAAGATGGAGAAGGAGAAAGGGAATAAAAAGATAGAGTGAGAGTGGATGAGAGAAACAGGGAGGAAGGACAAAGGGGGAGAGAGAAATGCCTTTCCCACTCTGATCTGAAAACTGTTTAGAACCGGTTTCTACTCTTTTTCATGTGCTTTTCTTATCATTTTGGGCACCAAAACCATAATTGTTTATATTTAGAACTATTTGTAGAAGCATTGCCCTTCCTGAAAGACTTTCTTATTGCTTTTTGTCCACTTAAGGAACCATCTGTACATGGCACAAGTTCAAGATGTTTAAACCCTCTGTACGTAATGCCATGAAGTACTTGTACTCCCTTTCATTTTTTTTCAGTGCCTTCTGATCCTACAAATTAATGTATGTTCCCATCATTATTTTGTGATTAAAACCCCTTGATCTTTCACAAATGCAAAAAAGGATTCCTTCCTTTCCTTCCCATTAGAGAGAAAGCTGATTAAAGGAGTCCCTTATTTGGTTCTATTCTATTCCTTTCCAGTTTAATCTCTTGGAGAAATAACTCCACTTCCTTTCCCTAGACTATCTTTAATATATTTTCCCCATACATATTCTCTTTTATCTGTGTAAATTTAAATTCAAAAAAAAAAAAAAAAAAAAAAAAAAAAGTAAACTTAAGCTCTTCCTTTAGAGAAGCAAGATGGTTTTGTGAGCATTTAACAACTTTCACTATGAAGTCATTGTACATTTGCTCTTGGTCATAGAGCCAAAAATCCCTGCTGAGAAACTTGGATTAGTGAATCAGAGATGTTTTCAAAAAATAAAAATAATTAAAAAAAAGTTCTGGACTCCACAAATGCACACTTTCCAACGATACCATGTTTCTTTGGAAAACACCCTGTCCTTGCTGCTATTCAAGACAAATCCCACAGATGTGACACCATGATAATGTGAGGTTGTCAGCTTATACTGCAAAGAACTTCCCTGTACACTGCACATCTGAACAACACGCACCCAACAGAGATGCTATCTCCAGTTGGTATTGAACTTTATGTATTAGCAGTACTAGACCCCACAATTCCCCACTGCATTTCTTATTATATTGTATACTTTTCTTCATGAGATATAGAGTGAATTAACTGTAGAGAAAGCATTAAGCTTGCTGTGGCTGGGTTGGTTTGGTCCTTTGTTTACAGCTGTCTTGGGTACCTCTGCATTCTCCTGGCATCTAAAACGTGATTCCTAATTTAAACATCTTGCCTGTGCAAGGGGCCTTTCTTATAACAGAGCCTGTCACCACCTGTTTTCAGAGAGGATTTTTCAGAGACAAGACCATGGCCATTTGAACAGTTTGGAACTGGAAGTATTTCCTGTACAGGTTTCTAGTCATGAAATGTAATTGGGCCTCTAAAGAGAAACTTAAAGCTGGCCAAGTAAGATTCCTTTGGAATACAGCAAATGGGATGATTCCCTTGAAATGTGACCAGTGTTGATCTGGGGTTTGCTGCTCTCTTAAGAAATACTAACAAAAATATTCACCAGGCTGTCAAACAGACAGCAACAGCAGTGATAGACAAGAATATATTTGCATTACAAAAATCACCATGCAAAAATTTCCTTGTCAAAACTTTGCAAAGCCAAGATAAGAAGTTAGCATGCACAAGACAATAAAACAAAATGACAGAAGTAGTAGCTGGCATATTAGTTGTTATTTGAGTGTTAGTGATCAGATCAGATATGAAATAATAAAGAATTTTAGATGTAAGCTAAAACATTTATTACAGGTGCTTAATCATGAAATCCGCTTAATCGGGACATTTCCCAAGGAACCAAATTAAGCCTAATGATACTTAATGGCAAGGACTGCTGCTTAATTGGGGTGGTAATTCCAGTTAATTGGGATTCCTGCAGGTGAGTAAATGGTACTCAAATAGAGATACTGTATCTGGCCTTCATGATGTTCTGATATTGGTGGTGCTTTGTCTTCCTTAAAATAGCCTCTCCTGTTACTGGATCAGCAAAGCAAAATTACTTCTGTGCTCCCATTTTGGTCCTTACAAGCATTACTTAAAGTTACAATCACTCTCTTTGGGCAGGCAGTACAAGAAGCCTACTCTGAAATCTAGTGAATCTGGATTTATAGATTTATTTGCATTTAATCACAATAAAAAGATCACATTCAACCTCCTGCTTGACCAAGGTGAAGCTTTTTAGTAAGCCCTTAAAAGATGCACAAGGATATTTGAAATTTTTTGGTAGCAATTTCAACTTAAAAACAGCATGTCCTAACAAAATTGATTTTGCACTGGCTTATGAGGACAAAGATTTTACCACACAAAACAAAACAAAACAAAACAAAACAAAACTACCCTGAAGTCATTTAAGTCATTTTTCAATAATATGAAACGGAAAGACCTACATTCTCATGGCACACTTGCTATTGCTTGAGGTTTTGTTTCAGTCCATCACATGTACACAGGCACACACACACAACTCTTTAGATTATTTTTTTTGCCATTATTGAAATATGCTCAAACATTACTTAGGCTGCTACATAGTGCCACAGACCTTGAAACTAAAAACCAGTAATGGTAGTCATCTTATTAGAAAGATATGTTCTATCATTGTTTCTTGAGGTCCTTATTATCCTCTGAAAGACATGGTATACTGCACTTGGTGTGCCACTCTCTCTTGCTTAGCTGGAAGATAGGCAAGTTGCCAGTTCTTGGGAGAGAGCTGTACCAGCAGCGCCTGCAGCTACCTGGGGAGAGACACTCTTCTCTGCAGGTTTCTAAAAGCAGTAGAGCTGCTGCCTCTGACAAACCCAATGTGCATCTCTCATCTGCTGGGAATTTCAGAGAAGGAGGGAATCTTGATCACTGCAGCCCATACAAAACTTGGGCAGGCCGTGAGCCATTATCACCCAGAGTGCAGCCAGGTTGGCTGGAAAGAGTTGATCCCAGTCAGCTGAGAGAGGTGGCTGCAAGGTTCAGGTATGTTGGACAACAGCATCCCCATGTGAGCTCAGATCTAACTGGAGCCAGGAGATCCGCAGACAACAGACCAACAGACCTTGTCTCCCACAGTGGCATCTGGCCACCCCTCAGTGATCTTCAAGGGGGCTGCTGCAACCCAAGCAGTGTCTATACACAAGACAAGGATACCCTCACAGCCCCCATTTCTCACAGAAAGTGGGATGGTGTTTCTGCCAGAAGCAGCTGCTCCTGACTTCTGGCTGCTGCTGAGATCAAAACCATACGTTATTTTTCCCCTCCCACTCCAAGAAGTGATTCATCATCTCAAAATATTTCACAACAGAAATGTTATGAACAAAAAAAGGAAACATTCTGCAAGCACTTGGAGGGGGTGGGCTGGTTTTCCTACATAATAGAGTACCTGTTTGTAAGTAGGACTGTGTTTCACTGCTCCAGCTGAATACCAGCAGTAGCTCAAACTTGTACTAGAGACTACTACCTCTGCACACAACATTGCGAGCCTCTGTCAGGGTACAACTTCAGTCCCAAAGCAACGCACAATATGGGATTTTGATTCAGTCTTACAGTAGAGGGCTCCAGAGTGAGAAATCAGACGCAGTAAAATATTAGCCAATAAAAGCACCAAGGTCAGATTTTCAGCATGCTGGGTTTTCCTTTCTCAAGCATTTATAAGCTGCAGATCAGGTTTTGCAAAAGGAAAATGAGAACAATAATTTAAGAATGAAAATAGATTGATCTTTGTTGTGGAGCTATTTAAGGTAAGTGCCGCAGTTAAAATGCAACAAAATTCTCAGGTGAAATACTACAAAAAATTTCACTTCAAATTTTCTCCCTCACACCACTTTCATTTACCTCAGATAAACTGAAATAACTGGCAATTTAATCATTTGACTAAAAATTATCAAGATATTTGTCAAGCTGCTGAAGTCCTCCTTCAGAAGACATGTTCCAGCTGAAATCTGTACTGCAATGACTACGCTGGTTCTGAATTTGTTACTCACTGCATCATGTGAGTAAGATGAGTAAGAGTGCAGCTACAAAATAGTCAATATATACACAAAGAGAAACCTAAGTGGAAACCATTTTTCACTCTGATCTACACTTGAAGTTACAGATTCTTCACAAAGCTTATCATAAAATATTCACAAAACTTGAAGAATGTCAGCATTATTCAATTATTCACAATGAATTGTTAACTTAAAGTCATAGCTTTTCCTCTTCTTCAGAGCACCCACACTCGGCAAATCACTCACTGCGTAAAGTGAAGATGCATCCTACGTGTGAAACTAGCTTGGATGAAGGATTTGCCCAACAATATCTCACTAACAGACTCCAGACAGGAGGAAATCAGAGGTTACCAGCCAAGTATATCCCTGAAGGAAGAAAACAATATTAAACTACTAAAACAAGCGGGGTAAACAGAACAATTTCTCCATTTTAAAATCCAGTTCATAAATTTTAACTGGTTTCCACTGGTAGGTGGATGCTGCTAGCTTTAAAACAAAGAAAGGTGATCAGGATTTTTTATCCTCAAGAAATGTTACTCTAACGAGAACTTGCACAGACTGCCTGAACCCACCAGGAATTAGCTGAGGGATTTTAATGGACTCTACAGCAATTTTCACTGTGTAAGGGAAGAAATTGAATGAGTTTAAATAAGTAAAATGTAAATTAATAATCACTATCATGAAAAAGTTGAAATGTCAGAAAAAAATTTGGTGAGATAAGATTAATGAGGACACCAAAGGAAAAAGAGGAAAAAAAGAGAAAGTAAACAATGCTTAGAAAAGTCAAGACTGTTAGTGTTAGAAATTAGTTATTGCAATGAAATACAAGGGCTCAGAAATGATTGAGTCAGCAGGTGATCAAAAACATAAATGAATATTAAAATAATGAAGGACAATAAGGCAAGGTGAACTAACTGAAAATCAACCTAGAAGGAGTTTAAGGAATTAGTAATGAACAAAAAGGGACAGCTCCTCAGCACGTAGAAATCCACCAGAGCTATGTTGATTTAGACCAGCTGAAGAGCTGGTCTCTGTGCAGTCAGAAAATACAGAAAAAATGACCTTTCACTCCTGAATCCTAACTGGAAGAAAGAAAAGAAAGCAACCACCAAGATAAATTTCTGCCAGGAGCATAGCAGGCTAAAACTTCTCAGACAAATGATGTATTCACCCAGAAATGCAGTCAGAAGTCTGACGTAACTATCTGTGAATTTGGACCAACTCAACAGATAGCACTGGACGAAAATAAATAAATAAATAAAATACAGAACACATGTAATTCTGAAACATTTTGATTTGATGTTTTTGAAAGCATAAGGGTTTTCATACAAAATATTTTAAACTGACAAAAATTAATAACTGAAAAGGTGCTAAAAATCCATTTCAAGTTCGAAAAATGTTTCACTTGACCTAGAATAATTTGGGGTGGTTCATTTTGTGCAGAAAATTGAAAATCAATTCTTCTCACAGCTCTAGCTCAGGCCGTTTATGTAGATTCTGATATTCACTCTAATCTCAGAAGCATCCAAAATACAAACAAAACTATATATTTCCAGCATGTACAAGTGATTAAACAATGCAATATTCATAAACAAAAGACCCTATTCCAAATTCAACTGAGAACAAAAAGATCTGTATTTATGTTTAGAAACAAAGTTCTTACATGAATGAAAGATTATATGATATGACTCATGAATAAACTTAGTATGAGAAGCCTCTACATACGTAGGTGGTAAGACTTAGCAATGCAATCAAAATAATTCCTGAAAAATATTTTTCAATCCACATTACACAAAATTGACACAATATCCCAAAACACAGAAGAAAAGAAATCCACTAATATATGGCAAACAAGATCCCAATGTGCTACTCCCTTATAGTCCTGGGCACAAAGTTGAGCAAAACACACGCCTAGCCACAGAAAGGAGCTTTAGAGAAGACGGAAATCGTGTGAGCAGAAAAATATGGACACTACCTGTTCTGGGAGGAAAAGTGCTAGTAGTATGTTAAGGACCTCTGTGCTCAGCAGAAAAGATGAGACAATTCTATCTTCTGTGTTACACAAGAAACCACAGCATTTCTTTCCTTTCTCAAGTCTCTGAGTACTCATCATGACCAAGACCACTGAAACCAATGGTTGTAGACCTATATAAAATCTGGTGCAACTGAATAAAGAATTGGACTCCAGTCCCTGACAGCAGGAATCCCTCATGTCTCTTGAGCTCCTTTTCACTCAAATTAGCAAAATTCCCGACTACCACCTGATACATTCATACTTAATTTTGCCATATCTTCTGTAAGTGTTGTTGTTTTAACAGATGTTGCAATATTTACAGATCATACCTTACCTTGACTCTGTCATGACCTGTAGGAAAAAGTGTCCCAACAGAGAAGATAGAAAGAGGAATCAGCTCACCTAGACTCTTCCATCTGTAACACTGCCTTTACTGTTTTTTTCCTGCACTTTTAACAGTGATATATCATGTTTTGTTTTACAAAAGCAAATTCATTAAATGCTTATAAAGAATTCTGAGTTTCACAGAGGGAAAACTTTACCAACATTCAATATTATTAGAAATAGCATGTGGATTAAGCTAAAGTAATCTATCTCAATTTAAGTCAATATAAATATTTTTGTAGCATCTCTCCAGTACAATCTTCCTGCTAACTGCTGGTAAATGGCTGCATTCTAAGACTGGCTTAAAAAATTGTTCACACAGTCAAAATTGTATCATGTGCATTTTAAACAAGAGTAAAGCCAGAAGCTAACTCTAATTCCACCCTCCTCTGCCTTACCCAGCAAACTCCACAGTAATGTACATTTTCAATTACTCTCCATTCAAAATTCAACAATTCAACAAACTGTCATATTAGCAACAATTGTGTCTCATTGGCAAAACCTAACACTATTATTACACAGAAACTGTCAGCACAAAAAATAGTGTAATTTCTAATTGAAAGAAATGTTCATGCAAAGTTCCATCCAACAGCAATGGATGGCACAATTTAGGCTATATAGCTTCTAAGCAGAGAGCAGTCATTTAAATATCATTTTCAAACAATCTCTAGCTCTGCCTCAGAAAATATAGTAGCATCCAACATCTAATTATTATCGTGGAACATTCTATATACTGTATCTCAGAACAACATGAAAATTAACTTCTATTTGTCTCTTCAAACATTGAATAGTTTAATGTTATGATAAATCAAAATGAACTAAAATTAATACCTATTGGGTACAGAATACCATTATACTAATTCATAAAGCACAATTCACGTTTTCTAGTACAATGAATTATCTTGCTAATGAGGGCTGAAATATAACAGAGCAGCTAATAGAGAGACTCTAACTCACGTAATATAAGTTACCATAGTCAGTTACTTAGTTTAATCAGGTAAAGTATTATGGTATTACATTTTCAAGTTCCTTGGGGAGATAGTGTCCCCTCTGGCAGAAAGCAAGGTTACATGGTCATCTTCATCAACTGAGGCTGTCATCTAAATTACCTCACATTTACTACAGGCTTGGGAATACACAGAGCAATTACTAATGGCCAGCTGATGGGTGGTAACATGCAGTCTCAGCGCCCACAGTCACTGCATCTAATCCAACAGAAAATGTAATATAATTTGATATAATTTACTTCACGAAAAAAAAAAAAGAAGAGGGGTAAGTTGTCTCAGATATACTCTATCCAAATGGGCAGTAGCCACAGAAGCACTGATCCCTCATGTTTTCTTTATGAGGTCATACCGTGGGTCTCTCCACTGTGTTCAATTCAAAATGGGAACAATACAGGGAAAAGACTGGGCAGAATCTCATAGGGGTGCATGCACTTTATGGAACCTCAGAAAAGCCAAAAACATTGTGTTAATAATGGGGAAAAATACCATGTAGTTAGTGCAGCATCACATATGATTAAGGTGAGTTCTACTTCAGAACTGTATGAAATGTTTGCAACAGAACATGATGAAACCATTTAATATATGATTGACTTCTGTGATGTTAAACTTGCACATGGAAGGACTACTAGAGCTAATGAACCTTAAATAATAGTCAGGGTGCACCTGTGTACACGTGTCATTACAGCATTGCTCAATTTCTAAATTCGAGAGGGTTGATTATATTTTTCAATTTTCTTGAACCCCAATCTCAAAGCTAAACTGTTGTCCAGTGAATGACACTCAGGGAAATGTTTGCAGCAACCCTAACAAATGAAAACCACAGCATTTTGCATGGCTCTTTCCTGCTAATGCAGTCCCAGTCACATCTGGTGTTCCTTTTATCCTAAAACAAAGATAAATTCATATGCAAGAACAAAGAGATATACATGTCATTTGGTGTTATTTTACAAAAGAAGAAGAAGAAAAAAAAAAAAACTTTCTGGTTTTCCCATGTCAGCAATCAGAGCTTTAAATCCATGAAAGGAGATTTGCATTCATTATTTAACCACAAGGCAAGACGACATTTTTAGAAAGCATCCAAGATTGACTAAAGTTCCCCTCGGGTCTCCTTTCAGACATATCTTCTTCAACCCCTCACACAACAAACATTCCACTAGAAAAATGCATCTGCCAGGTTTTAAGATCTTTGCAATGCTCCTTATTTGCATATTATTTTCCTAGCCCACCCCCAATCAATAATACTTACCTTTCTGTTGCAGCATTTGATAGTTCTTAATCCATCCTGCAGTATCTCACTCAGCCTGCAGCTCTGGATGTGTCCTGATTTTAGAGCTTGTCATCCCTGAACATATTTCAGATAATTGTTTGATTCTTTTCCTAAATCCACCAGCAGTTTTGGAAACTTGCATTACAAATAAAATGATGAATTTCTTTAGCTGCAAAACTGCTGTTATTAATTATTACCATGGAAAATATTATTTAGTGACTTAGGGCTTGATCCTGTTCCCACCAACCTTGATTTCAGGGCTCCCATTGCTGTTAGAGGAAGTAGGATCAGGCTTTTAACTTCCAACGGATTAAATACATCATCAGTAGAGTTTAATTGGACTTTACAACATGATTCTGCTTACCTCAGACATCCTGTAAGACATCAGCACATTGAAATGATGAACGGTGGCAGTGAGAAACTAAACACTGGGATAATGCTGAAGGTGATTTTATTTCTTCTGTGTTCTGTAGTGTGTGTCAGTGATGGCACTGCTGCAGTGAGTGCTAGAAATGGAATTGCTGCAGGTAACTCCTGGAGCACAGCCTGGTGCTGGGCAGAATTTCTCATAAGCACAGCAAGACAACCTGAGCAATCTCAGAATGCAGAAGGAAATGGGGTGGTAGGGTAGATATTTTTGGCATTACGTGGATAAGGAACAAGACTTAAAATCCGGTCTTAAACTTTTGCTTGTTCTGCAGCAACTGCCATAAGCAAGCCACTACAATAAAAGCGGCATTAAGCACCCACCGAATAAAGAGGAAAAAACACATATACAGACATTCAGGGCATATTTTAATTGACCTTTGCAGCATGAAGATTTAAGTCGCATTCTGGGAAATCATTACTTATAATGCTTGATCAACTGTATGCACCTCTGTGCCCCAGACTCCAGTTGAACTGACTTCATATGTGAAGTCAGGTAAACATGTAATTATGTGTAGGATTATCACACTTCAACTGTAAGCTCCCTGGGCCAGGCTATGTCTACCTCATTATCCTTTAGTAAGCAGAGTCCATAGTATCAAGCAATACTGTTACAATTGTGTGCTGAATTATGCAGCTCACAACAGGCAAAGTAGAGCACTTGGATGCTGTTCATAGATTATTATTATGATTATTTTAAAACTGAAGCACTTACCACACCAAGTGATGCAACTGCTTAAATTCATTTCTGGGTGAAATATGTGTGACTACTTTAAAGATATATTTCATATTGTTCAAATTATGTCTGGTTGCTTCACATTTAGACTGAAAACATAATAGGTTTTTAGTTTGGCAATCAGAGCCACACATGTTGACATGTAAATTTACATAGGCTTAAGCCATGATCTGCTTTTTTAACAAAACCTAACATCTGATCCCTTTTCTCAGAAATATCAGTACAAGTAAAATCCTGTTGACTTCAGTGGCAACTACTTAAATGTTATACCAGTTGGAAATATCTACCAGCATTACAGAATGTGTCTGAGGGTATGTCTACATCAGCATTTTATTTCAAATCAGAAACGCATTTTGCTTCCTAGTCATCCCCATTCAGCACATTTTGCCTGCATTCTCAGACTGCACAAACTGAATTCCTCTTGGCTAAAGCTATACTAGAAGATGTGCTTCCAGCATATCTACTGTACATCTGCTGCTAATGGGTATTCAGTCCATGGGACCAGAAGAAAACTGGATACATCAAAATCCCATGACTTCTGTGATGCACGTTGGGTCCTCATCTCCAACTGTATTACTCTACACATCAGGCTCTTTTTTTAGAAATTACCAGAACATTTGGGCACTCAAATTTGGTTGCCTATTACACTTATTCGATGTATATTATTTTATACAATGACTTTCGTAAACATTTTGATATTTCCTCTAAATACAATAACCGATCAGAGAGTCCTCTTCCATACAGGGACAAGCCCAAACATTCAGCTACACATGTATTATTTCTTCCATGCTCCCAATTACAAACTCTGTTGCAAGGTCATAACTAAACACTGATGGAAAAGTTGACATTAGAGTGCTTCATTACCCATCACTAAATTGAATTTAGCTTCACCCTAAACATATCTTCTAGTTTCTGCAGCCTCTCAACTAGCACTGTAAATATTTGCTGCTCTTGGCTTAGACTGGCGCACGCTTCGTTGGGTTAGAAACTGGCTGGATAGCCGGGCCCAAAGAGTTGTGGTAAATGGAGTCAAATCCAGTTGGAGGCCAGTCACTAGTGGCGTCCCCCAGGGCTCGGTGCTGGGGCCGGTCCTCTTTAATATCTTCATCGATGATCTGGACGAGGGCATTGAGTGCACCCTCAGTAAGTTTGCAGATGACACCAAGTTAGGTGCGTGTGTCGATCTGCTCGAGGGTAGGAAGGCTCTGCAGGAGGATCTGGATAGGCTGCACCGATGGGCTGAGGTCAACTGCATGAAGTTCAACAAGGCCAAGTGCCGGGTCCTGCACCTGGGGTGCAATAACCCCAAGCAGAGCTACAGACTGGGAGAGGAATGGTTGGAAAGCTGCCAGGCAGAGAAGGACCTGGGAGTGATGGTTGATAGTCGGCTGAATATGAGCCAGCAGTGTGCTCAGGTGGCCAAGAAGGCCAACGGCATCCTGGCTTGTATCAGGAACAGTGTGACCAGCAGGGCTAGGGAGGGGATCGTCCCCCTGTACTCGGCTCTGGTGAGGCCGCACCTCAAGTACTGTGTTCAGTTTTGGGCCCCTCGCTACAAGAAGGACATCGAGGTGCTTGAGCGGGTGCAGAGAAGGGCGACAAAGCTGGTGAGGGGCCTGGAGAACAAGTCCTACGAGGAGCGGCTGGGGGAGCTGGGCTTGTTCAGCCTGGAGAAGAGGAGGCTCAGGGGCAACCTTATCGCTCTCTATAGGTACCTCAAGGGAGGCTGTAGCGAGGTGGGGGTTGGTCTGTTCTCCCACGTGCCTGGTGACAGGACGAGGGGGAATGGGCTTAAGTTGCGTCCGGGGAGTTTTAGGTTAGATGTTAGGAAGAACTTCTTTACTGAAAGGGTTGTGAGGCATTGGAACAGGCTGCCCAGGGAAGTGGTGGAGTCACCATCCCTGGAAGTCTTCAAAAGACGTTTAGATGTAGAGTTTAGGGATATGGTTTAGTGGGGACTGCTAGCATTAGGTCAGAGGTTGGACTCGATGATCTTGAGGTCTCTTCCAACCTAGAAATTCTGTGATTCTGTGTGATTCAACTAGCACTGTAAATATTTGGTTGATGATTTCCTTTATGTCCTCTCTAATAGAAGTTCTTATACTAGGATACCTATGAGGAAATCAATGATATTAGAAAATCCTTTTTTTTTTTTTTTTTTTCACTCACTCCTCCTAATCTCTGTGGCAATTTGCAATTTGCAAAGCCCAATTTGTCCTTTTGTTCAGTTTCACTAATCCAAGACGAAGATCCTAAAGTCTCCCAAGTGGTCTTTAATTAATAGCTGACATGAATATACAAACGTTCTCACTTAGACTAACACTGGAAATTAACAAATATGTCTGCAGTCCCTCAGGATTTATTGACAGTCCTTTCTTAAACTATTGCTTGCAGAGCTGTTGCTTAACTACCCTCAAAATATCTTTGTTCAATGTGGCCAGGTGGCCTTCTTCCCCCTCAAATGGTGATATAACTTCATGAAGGAAAATGACTACATTTTAGCTCACATTTTTTTCTGTTCCACTTGGTAAAGAAACATGCCAAATACATTAGGGACACATTGTCCAATATGTTCAGATCTCAACCTACAGTTCTGTGAAGTGTTTTCATAGGAAAACCCTCCAATACACTAAATTCTTCCCTTTTTTAAGGATATAACAATACACATATGGAAAGACAGGCCAATGCCTCATAGAAAAATGGAAAGATAATTTACATATTTCACACTGCATCACTGATGTTAATTCAGTGCATGTATGGCCATTCTGCTGCACATGCACATGATGACTTCCTTGACATCTACATTAGTTGCATTAACAAAGACAACAGAGAAATGTACTCTTTTAAAGAGTGCTATTGAAAGCACCAGAATGCCTTTGCTCTTTTTAATACCACTTCCTCCTTCCCACGGTTCAGCAAGGCTGTTTCTGGTTATAACAACATACAATAGAACTTCAATTCCTCTTTGTTTCTGGAAGCTCGTATCAGTAAGCAGGGTAACAAATAGTTGAATAGGTTACCGAAGTTTTCTGTGGTTAGTACTTGGAGCATACTACTTACATGTATTTATAAAAGTCACATTCACAAGCACACTTGCAAATGAAAACCTTCTCTCTCCAGCCAAGTTCACCCCAGAACTGCTCCATGGACTGAAAGGGACGAAGCCACATAACAGTCTTGTCACTGCTATTGAAATTTAGAAGATATTAAATACAAAAGTGTCTATACAAAGCAGCAGCAAGATTCAACAGAAGAGATCTTCTACTTTGCTATTCAGCATAACCAGGAGAAGTAAAGGGGCAACCAGTAAAGTAAGAATATCTAAAGTATTTGGGGATTTGCAATGAAGTATAAACAAAAATACCATTATAATAAGTAATATAGCAACTGAGCTGGGCAGGTAAGGTAGAGCAAAGTTCCAAGATACAAAATATCTCAGATGCATCCCGTGATTCCCATTCAGTGGGATACATAACATTGCACTTTTCCATACGTTTCGCTAGTACCACATAGGCTGGGCTTGTCCAGCTCAGCAGTGGGAAATTTCACAGAAAAAAAATCTGTAAAAAAAATAAATTTCACAGAAAAGATCTGATAAAGTAACTGAATATTGGCAAAAGATTATTTGCAAGTTTGCTTGAAAGCAGAGAAGCAGCGTGGGTGTTTTTTTTTGTTTTGTTTTGTTTTTTCTTTAAGTAAAAAAGGTGTAATTACTTCATAGCGGTTAGTGTAAGTAACAACACTGAACAAATTGCAGTGATTACAAAATCCTCTATAAATATGGGTAGCACTATTCTTGACAATAATTAGTGTACAGCATCTCCTCAATAGTATCATGATTAATATTTATTCTGATGTTGTTTTTGTTCTGGGAGATGGGAGGGGACAAAAGGGAAGGGAGATAACATTTAAGTAGAGCTGAGTATGTTTGTGAAGCAGAACCAAAAGCACAAAAAAAATCTGTTTTATTTTTCTGGTTACTGTCATTCCTTCCTCCCCTCAAAAAGGCAATGCAAATGGTGCTGGTTTTAAAAGTAAAGCCAGAAATCATGTGGAGTTGGAAATGCTGAATTATTCATGAGTTCTGATTGAATGGGATCATTATCTCTGGTCTTACAAGCTAATAAATACTGTCTAATGCCTGGGTACTGTTTTGATCTAATGGTGTCAGGGGAAAAAAAAAAAAAAAAAAAAAAAAAAAAAAAAAAAGGACTTATTTTTTGCAAGCTAGAGCCTAAATTGGGGAGGAGCTCCCTGATGAGTTCGTTGCAGGAAAACCATGTGGTTTTTTTTCCCCTTCCATTGACTACAAGGTTCACTTTGCAGTTCTCAGTTCCATTTGCTGCAAAGGCATTTTAACTTGGCCATGAGGTTAAGATGTTGATCTGTGCTGTCTATACAATGACTTACTTATTTCTTATAATTTCTTATTCCTTTCCTATTTCCAGTAGTATCTTTATATTTTCTACCCCTCCCCCTGCTTTCCAATCTCTTGCACCTCACAGTACAAAATACCCCAAACATTCAAAGAGGCGGATAAAGCAAAGTAAGTGATTATGGCATCTAATCATCCACCTGTCAGCAGTCAAATAATCTTAAATTGCACTGTTCCGTGTTTTATTTCAGGATTGACTGTGGTGAGTCTACCCTCACTTGATTTAGGAACCCAAATTAAGGTTCTGCTGAGCCAGCGATCAAAGGAGGGGAATTTGTTAGAGGTGCTATGCCAATGTCCATTGATAAGATGTGAAATAACAACAAAAAAATCATTCAAAAACTGTATAAATTAAAATGAAAGCCAATATATTTCGTTGGATAGAATTTCACATGCTTTCTTGAGGATTACTTTTAGAATGGGACTTGTTTCAATAAGAAGAAATAATTAGGATATTATTACAAGTTTAAAACCCCTCATAATTAGATAGGGATTAGTAACTTTGTTTTCATATGATTAACACAATAAAACCCATTTTTCCCCAAAGTAATTGGAGACCTATTAAGCAACATGAGATCATATATCAAGGGGCCTTTTAGTAATTCTGCAGTTTGTAACATTTACACAGACTGAGTCTTCCACAGACAAAGTCTTCCACAAAACAGCTGGCTTCGTTCTATCAAGAAAATACTTAGTTTTGGTTGTATTTATTTTGCTGTCTAACACAATCCTTGAAATTATACCGTTTAATTAAGGATTTTTTTTTTAAACTAGAGTTAGAAATGTGTGAACAGCTAGGGGAAAAGTGTGAACACTTTCTCAAATACTGCATCAGTAGTGGAGTGCTCTGCCCCAGTTTAGCATGGGAGAACCTACCTGGTACCTCTACATTTAAGGGAGTATCTCCTAATATTTTGCACATTCCAAGCTTACAAATGCCTAGCAATATGTTTTTGTTCATTTGTTTGTTTTGTGTTGTTGTTGTTGTTTTTTTTTTTTTGCTAGTAAAATCATGTTAATGCTTAGCTCTGTTATGATAACTAGGCTGAATATGAAGCAAATTATTGACACATTTGCTCTTTGTACACACAGTTCATAAGCAATAAGTAATAAAGAACAGATGCGATAGAAATTTAGTTTTGTGGGTCTATTCAGTAGAATAATTCCCCAAACATTACCTTTTCATTCTCCCTTTTTAGTGTTTTTAACTGCAGCAAAAATACAAAATTGTTCCTTTTGCTGTTATTAAGTGGGGACGTGATCACCCTTTCTGGTGATGCCAGTCATTGCAGCCAATGAGACCTTCAGACAGTAGGCATTATCTGTCACACTCCTGGACCAAAATAACAAATAATATGCCTGGAGGTGCCGCGTTTTGTGACTGCTAGTTTCCCTTCATGGCATATGCCTCGATAGACTCAGATGAGAGTCGATTGCACAGAACTGTGATTGTGAGATGACTTAGCAGAACCCATGATGATGTCCAAATGGCCTCCTGCAGAGGGAAACAGGGGTAATTGTTTGTCAGGGGAACGAGCACATCTGTATGGAGGCATCCTCTGCAAACCAAGCAGCCATGTGGAAAAAAAAGAAACAGAATCACAATGCAGCGATGCTGCACTGGAGTCTAATAAAACGAGTCACAAAAAGAGGTGGGAAATGAAACAATGTATTAAATGACCAGGTTAAAAAGCTGTTACAGGTGTGCACTAGACTGAAAACAAATTGAGTCATTTCCAGGCAGTTTTGTTCTTTTAAAACAGTCAGGTGAAATTCTAGGAGTCCCAGCAAGGAAAGTTAAAGCAGCAAACCTGTGAAATGTAAACACGTTCCCAAAAGCGAAAGCAGGCACATAGCAACCAGTGTGCCTGTACATTCTCACTTGTAATAGGGTGGTTTCGTAGCCCTCATCTCTTTGCTGCAGTATTTTCTTCTTCCAGCTTTTTAATTTTCTATTTACTTTTCATGTGATCACTGCATAGAAAACTAACATCCTCCCAACATCCTTTCTATAGCAAAGATACTGGATTTCAGAAACGAGAACCCATCAGTGTCAAGCCAGGCAATTATGACATCAGTCACAGCAGTGGGAACTTGCCTTTAATGTCGACAGGGACAGAAACAGGCCCTTAGAGTATATTAAGGGCTTTATTTTAAACCCTTTCACCATCTTCTGTTTGATCAGAAATAAACTGAAGCAAACAAGCTAATTAATCGTTTACTGAACTAATTCCCCAGTCTTTTCAACCCACATCTTAATTGTTTATTTTCTAACTACAGAAGAGCAGACATACTAATCTCAACAGTAGGAAGATTCCCTGTAAATCAATTAATCGATTACAGCTTTATTGATCTATAGGCTATAGAAAGGAGCCAAAATTCTTCAAGCTTCATCTGTACTCATAATCTACTAATTACACCTTACCAATGGACATCTGGAAAGGAGTCACAAAATGAGAGCCAGGAGTTCCTATACTAACTTCACTACACTAACATAGAAAAAATGTTCTTTTGTTTGTTTAAATGATGTTTTGTAAACTCTCTCTTAAAAAAGTTAGCAGAGCATTTAAAAATACCTTCTAATCAGATCTACTTGCAATCAAAAAAGCATCTAATTCCCAAATTATTAAATGAAATTTGCAAAGTGAATCAAACAAATAATAGCTTTTATTTTTCCCTGATGAGTGACTTGCAAAACTTGGGCCAAAAAAGGGTATATAATTATTTCAAGAAACAAAACATTACAGAAATCAACATAGCAATTACTTTGCACTTTTCCAAAAATATAGGTTGATCTTTTAACAGAAAATGATTCTCTGAAAAGTTAGTCTCACTGAAAAAATGTTCCAATGAAGCATTTTGACTTTTCTGAAATATCCTTGTTCTCATGTTTTCCTTCCATGTCTTTCTGTCAAAATTATCCACTGCAATTGATCTAAATTTTCAATTGCTTCCAAACCTTCAAAAATGATACTTTTGGGGAACTTATTCTCTCCCGTACAACAAATGTTATATAGCCCTATTCACAAATATTTATGACAAAGCTTTGAGTTTAAGAATGCTTCTTCAAAAATAAAGTAAAAATTAAAATGTAAAGTAAAAATTCTGGGGCTTATACAGGGCATGCTACTCTGTAGATGAATAGAGTTTGGGGCTATGTAACACATCCCACACTGTGAGTAGCTGCAAGGTGCACAGACACACATTTTTCTACATAAAGTCTCAGAAAAGAATATGGGAACATCAGTTAAGGAATTGGTGGAAGTGCTGACCTGTTTCACCATCAGCTGAAAAGAGAGTAACCCTGTAAAAGCCCTTCCACTGACATTCAAGTTTTCCTTTTTGAAGGGAAAAAAAAAGGAGTTTCAGTAACAACAATTATCAATTGTCTTGTTAAGGCAAAATACACATGGTCATTAACAAGGTGGCAATATCTGAGGGCCAGTCACAAATTTCTTTCAAAAATGTTTTGATGGGACACTGGGCTTGCTTAAGCCCAGACTAAATGCTCTTGATTGATTGTTTCCCAAAGCAAATTACAAATTGAATAAAAAAGCCTTTATTTTTTTTCCCCAAAAAATCATTTTCTTTTATCCCCTGCCTCAAATATTCACAAAGGTGAGTTTCCTACAGGCAAACCAGCCATGGGCAACAACAAAATACATGCTGCTGAAGAAAGAGGGGTTTGCTTTCTCGGTGCCTTGCCCACATTTCCCACTATCTGACTAGAGCTGCTGAGGTGTACCTCCTGTCTCAAAGTAGACCAGGTGGCAATGGTAACATAACTGAACATAAAGATGTTTTCTCTGGGTTGCCTGAACAAACAGAACCCAGATCTGATGAATAGCTTCCCAAAAAAATCTACATACAGCTGAAGAAGAAATAAACATGAAAGTACGAAGTGGTGAGGCGATCGACCGTTTAGGCTTTACTTGTTGGTTCTGAGCTCTCCTCTTCTCTGCTTAACAAAAAAGTTTATCTAGCTTTGTGGTGCCAGGGGATGCCATGTTGTAAAGGTCATATTCAGAGCAATTACCCTTCTACTAAATTTAGCGTCCATGGAAATACACAGAATTTCTATTCTACATATAATAAGTCATATATTTTTCTACACATAGTATATTCCAATTTTGAACAACTCCAAGGCAATAGAAATCTTTTCTATTTCTACTATATTGTGTGCACAAGTAAAGCCTATGTTTTTATGTGATTGGAAAATTATTAAAAAAAATTTTTAAAAATACTTAAGTAACAGTGATGTTAAAAATCACCATTTCTCTCCTACAGCTTTTACCACTGATCTTGTGAATATCATTTTAAACTGTTTTATTACACTACTTAAGGGTTTTTATGATTTTCAATTATTAAAACTGTACTTCTGAGTAAGTGTCCTTCTGTTGTAACACTGAGAATTTGTATCTAATTGCCAGGATACCAGCCTGTGCTTTAAAACTGAACATTTAAATATTTTAAATGGTGCTTTATTCCTATTAGTTTTGAAAATGATGAAGATCAACCACAAAAGTAAACTGGCAGCAAAGCTCTGCTTTAGCAGTGTTTGTCAGGCTGCACATACTGTCATCCTGACTTTCGCCATGCAGGAGACAATGAAATACTGCTAAAGACACATCTACCAAGGAGGCAGAAGCAGGAGTCTATAATTTGTGCCTTCACCCACACCAGCATTTTTGTCCTCCAAAAACATGGGAAGCAATTGTTCAAATCCTCTTCACTTTCTTCATAAGAGCTTTTTCAACTACATAGAATACGTCTGACTAACTCACTGAAATGTGGCTGGATTAATAGAAAATATACCGCAGACAGTAATAATAAGGAAAGTTTTATTTTACCATGTTGAATCTATTGCACCATACTGACCCATTACATATCCCCTCACCTATACACAGAGGCTAATCAAGTAGAAAGAAGCAAAATTTGATGGGCAAAATCTGTAAATCTGTGATTACAATTACTGTAAGAGGAAAAAAAAAAAAAAAAAACAACAAACAAACAAAAAACTTGCTTTGGTTTCATATAATATAAAAGCAGACAAAGTACAGTAGGAGCAAAGTCAGATAAATTTATAATGTCTTTTATAATGTCTCAGTACAATTTTGATAACCTTGCAATGATACAAACCATAGAAAGAATATTTATTATAGAACTAACCAAATGAATTTTACAAGTCCAGAAACTTTCTGAAAGGGACAGAGTAACTTACTATATTTGCAAGTGAACACTAAATATTTCTATATACTTGTAATGGAAAATGTTATTGAATATAATGGATGAACTTGCTAAATAACTAAATATGGTGAATTTTTATGGATTACAAAATGAAGCTAAGTGGATATCAGAATTTCTTTTCTGTATGAAGTAGTAAAAGCAGTAAGATGTAATTAGACCTTGAAAATGAAATGGTACAAGCAACTTATAGTAACTTGTAAAGAACAATACATAAAATGTGAAAGGACAGCACGCATTATAAAATATAGTGGAGATATTAGGATGTCTGCATGATAACTCATGAAGAAACTCATACTGCAGAGAAGTACGAAGACTTCATAGGAATCCAGGCCTTAAGAAACTAATGCAAGATTTGTTCTTGTGTTAAGATAAGATTTCACTACCTCAATACATAATTTTTTAACATAGAAAATCAAAGTAAGAATCATTAGAAAAAGAAATGGTGTGCCAAATGAAGTCTAATTTCTCTGCTACATGCTTTACTTCAGGGGTTGTATTAAAATCCGTAATACTAACAATGTGAGTGAGTAATCATTTGTTGAATTGTGTCCAAATTGGTTGCTGACTAAATCAGATCAGATTAAATACATTTGGCAGCTTGAACTCAAGATTACCTATTTTTTCATTTTCTTTCCTTAATTTCAGACATCACACCTTGCCCAGTTTAACCCCCTGGCAGTCTATTAAATCATCATTTTTCAGTACAAAAATAGCATAAACAGCCTAAATTCTACTTTGCACAGAACTGAAAACAAAAAAGTATTTAATTTAGCAGGCACTCCAAATGAAATATTTCCCCTCCTACCAGGCATTACCTCTCTGTTCCAGCTGTACTTTCCTATCTTATTGTATGGTTCTCTGGTAGAACCTTTTAGTTGCTAGAAAAACCTGTAATGAAATTAACACACTGGCCAGCAATAAGTCACAGCTGGTAGTGATGGCAGGCAGCTCTAAATATGTCTCCATTACTTGTCCTTATTCAACAGAAAAATCATTGTTGTATGCTGTTATATACACACATGTCGTTGTATTTCACTAATCTGTGCACATGTATATGTATAAACTTGTATCTTACATAAGCTTTCCTAATTTAGCAGTGATCTCAAACAGTATTTTAGTATAGTAACATCATCTTAAAATGAATGATCATCAGTAAACATATATGTGAGCTTTCTAAGAGGAATCAAAGTGATGCCTTTCAACAAGGTATCTGTCCTGGAGTATAACTATGTTGAGATGCTTTTTACCAAAGCAAAATAAGTTTGTAAAATGTGATTTTATTTCCTAACAGCTAGTGAAAAAAGCATTTCAGAGATTTTCCTTGGAAAAATAGAGCCAAAGATATCAATACCTTATTACACTATCAGATCACTCTTCTGTGCCAGCATTTGCCTATAAATTTTCAGTTAGCACTGCTCTTTTTAACTTAGAACACACACCATGGGATCAAGGGCCCCATATAATCCCTGGCATCTTCAGGAGCTGAAGGAACTGGGAACGTCACAGGTGGTGCTTAATCAGGATGTGACAACAGCACCCTTTGGGGATTCATTGCTCCATGGAGAACTGATCAGGGCCAGGCATACTGACGGCTGGCCTTAAGGAACCCTTTAAGCTTATTCATTGTACAACCCCGTAAGGCCAACACAACTCCTCAGGAGAGCACACAACATAGCTGTAGTATGCTCATGTTCAAATGGCACAAGAGGCAGATGCTGGACATGTCCTGTCTCTCTGTGCCAGCAGATATGTCATAACTACATAAAATGGAAAACTCAACAGGAATTATTGAGAACTCTCTGTAACACCCAAGCCACTCACTTGAAAGTCCCTAGTTTGAACAAGGTACAGCAGAAATTGAGGTAACCAGGAGACTGTCCTGAAGTGGGTGTCTCATGATATGCAGTTATGCCTGTCATCTGGGGAAGCATCAACAGAAATGATACATCCTTGAAAAAAAAAAAAAAAGTCTTTCCATAAACATGATTTTTGTGGAAAAATAAATGAAGCATTTTCCAGTTCTTTCCACTGGTGACCTAGTCTTTCTTTCTGGCAGACATCTCCAAGAAATAGCATACAAAACAGAAAAATGTTGATTTGCCACGTTCTACCTCAGTCTGATTTAGCATAACATTGCAGTATTTTTCTGTGTCTTTTATATCCCCAATCACTTGATTACTGAGTTGCATCATTGCTGAACCCTGGCCCATAAAAACTGAGGGAACACAATGACAGTCAGCCAAAACATCACAAACAGCTGCTTGTCTAGACATATTAGTAGTGTCCTGAAACTCTGACAGCCTGGTAACATAATCTAAAATAAATTGCACCACTATTCTTGAAATGTTTCATTGTGATTATGTAAATCACATTTATTTTCACTGGAAAATAAAAAAATGCAGGCAAAAGAAATCATGAATCATTGCCCCTTGGTTCCTAACTAAGGGTATGATTCAAAGGAAGGTATCTGCAAGCTTTTTTCTCTAATGAAAGACTCCTAAGAATAGCATATTCTATAGCATGAGGGGACAAATTAATAACAGTGTTACAATATAATTATTTTCTTTCTGTTGTGTGTGCTTATTTTGCTGTGGCAATTATTTGTTTATAAGCCATTAAGTTATCTGAAAGGCCTATTTGATATTCTACCTCTGATTTAATTAGTAGAAGACAGTCCCTTTACAGTAAACAAAGTTTAATTTTGTGTTTAAATTCTCAATTGAATTTATCATTTCTTTGCTTATTTATATCCATTTCTAATTAAAAATATATGGTTTTGTTCAATCAAAATGTGCGATTAAGTCCTCAAAGTATGTAACAGATTGCCACCAATGGCACATAGCATTGAGAGTCCCCACAGAGTCACTCTGTACTCAAAGTTACTGGTTCCTCAGCTTGTGAAGAAAAATAAATGAGAAAAAGAAAAGCAGAAAATGGTCTCTGATTTGCACTAGCCATGAAAGACATCTGTAGTCAAAGCAAGGAAGAAAATCGAAAGCCATGGGCCTGAACTTTGGGAGCTTTACTCCCGTGCCCTTATTTGTGTGATTTTTCAGTCAGTTACCTCAGGCTGTCAATGATCCGAACTGCAACTTTTCCTGACTCCAACTATTGCACCTTTGAAAAACTGAGCATCTTAGAAGACTGAGCCCTACACCAAAGGGCTCCAAGTTTCAAGTGCATTTAATGGCTAGAGATATTCTGACTACCTTGGCTGCTCAGATAGGGCCTTAGAGGTAGTTAGAATGAACAAGGGGATGAGAATTTGACTGCTTGTTTTTGTCACTTTAATATTTGGCATTTCTGTGACCTAAAAAGACTAGGGAAATCATTTAAGAACTAATGAAGAGCTATTTACCTCCTAAATCTTCTTCCCTTGAGTAATGAAATAATTACCCTCCCATAATCATGGAAATATTCAACTTGAATCTTAAATTGAGCTGTTGTGAAAAGTGGTAGTAATGTTACATAGGTGATCACCATGGTAACATTGGGAAACTGCACTGTTGGCAAGCCAGGAATATCACGGACTCACAGAATCAAAGAACTGAAGGGGCTGGAAGGGGCCTTGAAAGATAATTGTGTCCAACCCCCCTGCAGAAGCAGGTTCCTTAGAGCAGGCTGCCTAGGTAGGTGTCCAGACAGGCCTTAGATATTTCCAGAGAAGGAGACTCCACAGCCTCCCTGGGCAGCCTGTTCCAGTGCTCCATTACCCTCACTGTGAAGAAGTTCTTTTGCATGTTGGTGCGGAACTTCCTGTGCTCTATCTTGTGACCATTACTCCTTGTCCTGTCCCTGCAAACCACTGAAAAGAGGTTGGCCAAATCCCTCTGTCCCTCACACCTCAGGTATTTGTACACACTGATGAGATCCCCTGTCAGTCTTCTTTTCTCCAGGCTGAACAGACCCAGGTCTCTCAGCCTTTCCTCATAGGGAAGATGCTCCAGGCCCTATATCATCTTTGTGGCCCTCCGCTGGACTCTTTCCAGGAGATCCCTGTCTTTCTTTCACTGGGGAGCCCAGAACTGGACACAGTACTCCAGGTGAGGCCTGACCACAGCAGAGAAGAGGGGGTGGATCACCTCCCTTGACCTGCTGGCCACACTTCTTTTAATGCACGCCAGGATCCCATTGGCCCTCTTGGCCACGAGGGCACACTGCTGGCTCATGGTCAGCCTGTCGTCCACCAGGACCCCCAGGTCTTTGTCCTCAGAGCTCCTCTCCAGCAGGTTGTCCCCCAGCCTCTACTGATACGTGTGGTTGTTCCTTCCCAGGTGCAGGACTCAACACTTGCTCTTATTAAATCTCATTTGGTTTCTTCCTGCCCATCTCTCCAGCCTGTCCAGGTCTCGCTGAATGGCAGCACAGCCTTCTGGCGTGTCAGCCACTCCTCCCAGCCTTGTGTCATCGGCGTACTTGCTGAGGGCAGACACTACTCCTTCAACAAGGTCATCGATGAAGATGTTGAATAAGACTGGACCCAGGACTGACCCCTGGGGAACACCGCTTGTCACAGGTCTCCAGCTGGACTCTGTGCCACTGATCACCACCCTCTGAGCTCGGACAGTCAGCCAGTTCTCAACCCACCTTGCTGTCCACTCCTCTATCCCACACTTTCTCAGCTTTGCTATCAGGATGTCATGGGAGACAGTATCAAAAGCTTTGCTAAAGTCAAGGTAGATGGCATCCACCACTCTCCCCTCATCTACCCAGCTGGTGATGCCATCATAGAAGGCAGCGAGGTTGGTCAAGCACAATTTCCCCTTGGTGAATCCATGCTGACTACTCCTCATAACCTTCTTCTCTTCCAATTGCTTGGAGATGGCATCCAGAACAAGCTGTTCCAACACGTTTCCAGGGACAGAGGTGAGACTGACTGGCCTGTAGTTTCCCGGAGCCTCATTCTTGCCCTTCTTAGAGACCAGAGTGGCATTGGCTATCCTCCAGTCTTCATGCACCTCACCCGTTCTCCAGGACCTTTCAAAGATGATAGAGAGCGATTTGGTGATCACATCTGCCAGCTCATGCGGATGCATCCCATTGGGACCCATGGATTTATGTGCGTTGAGCCCACTCAGACACTCCCATGTCTACCAGGGGGGAGCCCTCCATTTCCCAGATCCTTTGTCCTATTGCCAGGGGCGAGGAGTCCCGGGGAAGTGTCCTTGAAACAAAGACGGAAGCAAAGAAAACATTCAGTATCTCTGCCTTCTCAGCGTCTCCCGTGACCAGGACACCCCCCTCATTCAGCAAGGGACCCACATTATCCCTAGTCTTCCTCTTGCTGTTTACATACTTGAAAAAATCCTTCTTATTATCCTTTATCTCTTTCATAGAGATAAAGCCTCATCTCTAGGTGGGCTTTAGCCTTCCTCGTCACATCCCTGCAGGCCCTGACAACACATCTATACTCCTCCCAAGAGGACAGGCCCTTTTTCCACATTTCATAGACCATCCTCTTCCTTTTGATCTTATCGATGAGCTCCTTGCTCATCCACATGGGTTTTCTGCCCCCCTTCCCCGATTTCCTATTCCTCGGGATGCACCAATCCTGAGCATGGAAGAAGTGCTGCTTAAATGTATCCCAGCTCTCACAAGTACCCTTGCCTTCTAGCAACCTATCCCATGACATACTCCCAAGCAGGTCCCAGAAGAGGTCGAAGTTGGCTCTTCGGAAGTCCAGGGTAGCAATCCTGCTTTTAGCCTTGCTTCCTTTGCCTAGTTCCATCTGGAACTCCACCATCTCACGGTCGCTGCATTCCAAGCTGCCCCCAACCTTCACATCCCTAACAAGGCCATCCCTGTTGGTAAGAACGAGGTCCAGGAGCACCCCACGCCTCGTTGGCTTCTCCACCACCTGTGTCAGAAAATTGTCCTCAACACGTTGTAGGAACCGTTTGGACTACTCGTGCCTGGCTGAGTTGCTTACCCAGCAGATGTCAGGGTAATTGAAGTCCTCCATGAGGATCACAGAATCACAGAATTTCTAGGTTGGAAGAGACCTCAAGATCATTGAGTCCAAACTCTCACCTAATACAAACAGTCCTCCACTAAACCATATCCCTAAGCTCTACATCTAAACGTCTTTTAAAGACCTCCAGGGATGGTGACTCCACCACTTCCCTGGGCAGCCCGTTCCAATGTCTAACAATCTTTTCGGTAAAGAAGTTCTTCCTAACATCCAACCTAAAACTCCCCTGGCACAACTTTAGCCCATTCCCCCTCATCCTGTCACCAGGCACGTGGGAGAACAGGCTAACCCCCACCTCGCTACAGCCTCCTTTAATGTACTTATTAGAGAGCAATAAGGTCGCCCCTGAGCCTCCTCTTCTCCAGGCTGAACAAGCCCAGCTCCCTCAGCCGCTCCTCATAGGACTTGTTCTCCAGACCTCTCACCAGCCTCATTGCCCTTCTCTGCACCCGCTCAAGCACCTCGATGTCTTTCTTGTAGCAAGGGGCCCAAAACTAAACACAGTACTTGAGGTGCGGCCTCACCAGAGCCGAGTACAGGGGGACGATCACTTCCCTAGCCCTGCCGGCCACACTGTTTCTTATACAAGCCAGGATGCCGTTGGCCTTCTTGGCCACCTGAGCACACTGCTGGCTCATATTCAGCCGACTATCCACCATCACTCCCAGGTCCTTGGCCTTGTTGAACTTCATGCAGTTGACCTCAGCCCATCGGTGCAGCCTATCCAGATCCTCCTGCAGAGCCTTCCTACCCTCAAGCAGATCGACACACGCACCTAACTTGGTGTCATCTGCAAACTTACTGAGGGTGCACTCAATGCCCTCATCCAGATCATCGATGAAGATATTAAAGAGGACCGGCCCCAGCACCGAGCCCTGGGGAACGCCACTAGTGACTGGCCTCCAACTGGATTTGACTCCATTTACCACAACTCTTTGGGCCCAGCTATCCAGCCAGTTTCTAACCCAACGAAGCGTGCACCAGTCCAAGCCAAGAGCAGCCAGTTTCTTGAGGAGAATGCTGTGGGAAACGGTGTCAAAAGCCTTGCTGAAGTCAAGGTAGACCACATCCACCGCCTTTCCCTCATCCACCCAGCGCGTCACTTTGTCATAGAAGGAGATCAGGTTCGTCAAGCAGGATCTGCCTTTCATAAACCCATGCTGACTGGGCCTGATCGCCTGCTTGCCCTGCAAGTGCCGCATGATGACTCTCAAGATAATCTGCTCCATGAGCTTCCCTGGCACTGAGGTCAAACTGACAGGCCTATAGTTCCCCCGGTCTGCCCTCTGGCCCTTCTTGTAGATGGGCGTCACGTTTGCTAGCCGCCAGTCAACTGGGACCTCCCCCATCCTCCGTTTTGCATTGATGTATTTGTAAAAAGATTTTTTGTTGTCTTTAGTGGCAGTAACCAGATTGAGCTCCAGATGAGCTTTAGGCTTTCTAATTTTGTCCCTGCACAGCCTCGCAACATCCTTATAGTCCTCCTCAGTGGCCCACCCTTTTTTCCAAAGATTATAAACCCTCTTTTTTCTCCTAAGCTCAAGCTGCAACTCCCTATTGAGCCAGGCTGGTCTTCTTCCACGTCGGCTCGTCTTTGGGCACGTGGGGACAGAACACTCCTGTGCCATTAAGATTTCCTTCTTGAAGAGCGCCCAGCCTTCCTGGACTCCTCTGCCCTTCAGAACCACCTCCCATGGGACTCTACCAACCAGTGTCCTGAGCAGCTCAAAGTCAGCCCTACAGAAGTCCAATACAGCGGTTTTACTGGTCCCCTTCCTGGCCTCGCCAAGAATAGAGAACTCCACCATTTCGTGGTCACTCTGCCCAAGACAGTTTCCAACCACCACATCTCCCACCAGTCCTTCTCTGTTTGTGAACTGAAGGTCTAGTGGGGCACTACCCCTGATAGGCTCAGTAACTAGCTCCGTCAGGAAGCTATCTTCCACGCTCTCCAGAAACCTCCTAGACTGCTTTCTCTGGGCTGTGTTGTGCTTCCAGGATATGTCTTGGAAGTTGAAGTCCCACACGAGAACAAGCGCCGATGATTTCACAACTTCTGTCAGCTTCCTGTAGAACTCCTCATCCGTCTCCTCATCCTGGTTCGGCGGTCTATAACAGACCCTGACCAGGATGCTTCCCTTGTTGGCCTTCCCGCCCCCTAACCAAAGGGACTCAACCTTGTCATTCCCAGCCTCGAGTTCCACAACATCGAAAGATTCTCTAATACAGAGAGACACACCACCACCCCTTCTGTGCTGTCTGTCCCTTCTGAAGAGCTTATAGCCAGTCATTGCAGCACTCCAGTCATGAGAGTGGTCCCACCACGTCTCTGTGATGGCAACCAAGTCATAGCCTGCCTGCTGCATGATGGCTTCCAGCTCCTCCTGTTTGTTACCCATGTTGTGTGCATTAGTGTAGATGCACTTCAGCTGGGCCATTGCCTTAACCCCCGGCCTTGCCATTGTTCCCCCTGGCACAGCTCCAACAAGCCTTGTTTCAGCCCCATCCCCCTTCTTACCTAGTTTAAAGCCCTCTCAATGAGCCCCGCCAGCTCCTGGCCCAGGACCCGTTTTCCCTTTAGAGATAGGGACCCGTCTGCAGCCATCAGGCCGGGTGCCGAGTAAGGCGCCCCATGGTCAAAAAAAAACAAGATTTCTATGCTGGCAGCAGCCCCCGAGCCATGTGTTTATCAGGTGGGCTTTTTGTGTCCTGTCAGTACCTCTCCCTGCCACCGTAGGGATAGACGAAAACACCACTTGTACTCCCGCTCCCTCCACTAATCGCCCCAGCCCTTTAAAGTCCCGTTTGATAGCCTTGAGGCTTCTCTCTTCAATGTCATCACTGCCTGGACTATCAAAAGGGGATAATAGTCAGAGGGGCGAACCAGGTTGGGAAGCTTCCTGGCAACATCCCTGACCCTGGCCCCAGGGAGGCAGCAGACTTCCCTACAGGTAGGGTCAGGCCGACAAATAGGGCCCTCTGTTCCACGGAGAAGAGAGTCTCCCACAACAATTACCCTTCTTTCTTTCTTGGTGGAGGCAGTCCTGAGGCGGAGTCGACTTCCTTGCTCTAGGCATCCTCCTGAGTACACTTTCTACCTTTTCCTCAGCTACCAGTCTCAGTCTTCAGGGCCTCAAACCTGTTGCATAAGGGCACCTGGGAAGGTGTGGCCAGTGGGGGAGGGCATCTCCTGCGACGTCGAGCAGGGACCTGTCTCCATTCTTCCTCAACTCCCAGGTCCCCTCTCTCTGCCCGACGGTGACAGGGCAGGGAGTCCACCCCCATTTGGGGTGTCTCACCCCGGTACTTCTCCTTGAGGCCCTGCAGGGAGTTGCTTCACCAGTCTATCTCCTGCTCACACTCCCTGATATCCCTCAGCCTCTCCACCTCCTCCTTGAGCTCCGCCACCATGTGGACCAGGTCATCCACCTGCTCGCACCTCACGCACGCAGTTTCTCTGCCTCCCACCGATGGCAGCAACAGGCTCAGACACTCCTTGCATCCAGTGACCTGAACTGCTGCATTTTTGAACGGGTAGTCGGTCTGGGTGTGTACTGACTTTCTGGAGAGCGCACCGTGCCTGGTGGAGACCATTGCAGCCTAGCTAACGGCTGTTGTTAAGGAGATGTTCGTATGGCCGGGGGAGAGCGCTCTGCCCTTCCTGCTCGCCCTGCCGCGCCACTCCCTTCTGATGCACCGCGCCTTGTTTGCCTGCCCTGTTCGCCGTGCTCCCTAGGGGCAGATTTTGAACGGCCGGGAGGGGGCGCTGCTGGCTCTGCCTACGCCTCGTCAGCCTCCCTCAGGAGGGCTGCCAGGTCCTGGCGGCTCCCTCAAGTAGTCTCAATGCCAGAAAATTTAGCCCTTCCTGGCCTGATCCCCAGCTCTGCTGCAGAATGCGTCTGCCCTGGAGCCGATCACCTCGGCAAGTAGGCTCATGATCATGAGGCTACTACCAGCTGCTCGTAGAAGGCCTCATCGACTTCCTCCTCCTGATCTGGAGACCTGTAGTAGACCCCTACCACCATGTCTCCCATACCAGCCCAGCCCTTAATTCTTACCCACAAGCTCTCCACTTGTCCTTCACCCTCCCCCAGCTGGAGCTGGGTACACTCTAATTGCTCCCTCACATAAAGGGCAACCCCACCCCTCGCTTCCACAGCCTGTCTTTTCTAAAGAGGACATAGCCCTCCATGACAGCGTTCCAGTCATGCGAGCTGTCCTACCACATCTCAGTGATCACAATGAGATCAATGTCCCAATTGATCGTGGTCACAATTGTCGTGGGTCACAATGTCCCATGACCGAACACAGATCTCGAGCTCATCCTGTTTATTTCCCGTGCTCCATGCATGGGAATATAGTTTTGCTTTTCCCATAAGAACCAGGGTTGAACTCTTCCAAGATCCCGTAATACAAGTAAAAGTGAACATTTATCTGTCTCACCCACATGGGAAAAAGGCTTTAAAACAACAACAACAAAAATAAAAAATAAAAAAATAAAAATTAAAAAAAAAGAAAAAAAAACCAACCCAACCCATCAGTACACCACCCATAAAGTGAATTTATAATGTGATATCGCTGTTTGTTGGCGCTGTATTATTATTTTATTTTATTTTTTACCTCTGTACAAGACAGATTCCAAAAGAACAATGCTGTGGGACTACAGGGAGAAATCAGATTTACTCATATAACTTATGTAATTAGACATCCTGCAAAATATTAGAGCAGTTACCTTTTAAACTGTGGTTATTTTACAAAGAGAGCCCTCCCATTTTGCTTGATTTTTGACTTCTCACACAAGATAATTTTCTAAACCAGCAGTGGTCATTGCATCTGAAGCTAGTTCACTTCAGGATACCCAGTGCAAGTACCCTAAGCATGTGCTTAGGTTCAGAGAACCATTCAAGGAACAGTGAAAGGGATGATCAATACTACAGATATTGTTTCCATCAACAGTCTGAGAGATACAATGAAAGACCATACACTGAATCCCTACCAGAAATGGTACAAGATTAAAACCTCATAGATAATGTAAAACATGAAGGACAATATAGAAGAAACTGAGTAACTTCAGCTAGGGTTTCACAGAAACAAGGGGATGAACTAATGTGCTTTTAAATAATCCACCACAAATAAGTGATTGGAGGCTCTGTATCAAAGCTGAAGGACCTAACATTTTCCCAGCACAAGGGTACCATGATTTCCACTTTGATGGCTGTTTTTCTGTCTACATGCTGTGTGGTATGAAAGGCATGACTATTCAAAGGGCAGACTAAGCATTTGGGATACTAATCTTACATTAAGCATGGTAGAGAAACTGAACCATCAACAACGTCAGAGTACACAGTGCTGCAGAGATGGCAGATAAGATGTCCAAAAGGCATTGCCTGTTTACAGCTAAGTGGGATTATGTGATCCTAAAATGTAAAGTTCATTAAAAATCCAGATGAGAAAATAGAAGATCTTGAGAAAGGATGTATAATTCTAGGAAATTACCAGGAAGCAAACGATTAATTCCTCCTGAAAAGGACATTCTACTGCAGAATAAACATACTTGAGGAATGTTCACATTCATTCTTTGGAGAAGATAAGGAAATCTTTTTGCCAGGCTGTTGCAATAAAATAGCAAGCAGTAAGTTAGGTGAGAACGATAACAAAGACAACATATGTAGACTCTGAAATGATTCTGTTCCTCTTGAACTTACAAGTGAGCTACAGACTGCTACTACTTTTCTTCCATTATGCACAGCAGAGCTTTATCTCCTAAAAATGGCCATCTGTTTAATTTTGAATTACTTAAACCATTACAACATGTGAACTGCAGGATGAACCCAAGAGGACTGTCCACAGCTGCTCACTGACAATATCAAGCTTGGGATGGGACTGGTGGAATGCCATCATTTGGCTGTAAGCTCCCTGCTACCCAGCAGTTATGGTGAGTGGTCCAGTGCAAAAGGTAGCCAGAATTCTATGAAACAGGAGTAGAGGCCACTGCCACATAGGATTCACCCTGTCCGCTTAGCACAGAAAGAGAAGATGGAGACAGCACGGAAAGAAGTAGGGTTCAAGAACACTTTGACAAGTGTAGAGAGGTGCTGAGGCAGGAACAGCATGTGGTATCAAGTAAAAAATACCTGCTTTAGCCAAGTACAGATAAAGACAACTCACAGACTTTTAGAGTGTTGCAAAGGCAGAGATCAGTGCAGAGCCTTAGACTTTGAATCACAGAATCACAGAATTTCTAGGTTGGAAGAGACCTCAAGGTCATCGAGTCCAACCTCCAACCTAACGCTAACAGCCCTCCACTAAACCATATCCGTAAGCTCTACATCTAAACGTCTTTTGAAGACTTCCAGGGATGGTGACTCCACCACTTCCCTGGGCAGCCTGTTCCAATGTCTAACAACCCTTTCAGTGAAGAAGTTCTTCCTAACATCTAACCTAAAACTCCCCTGGCTCAACTTAAGCCCATTCCCCCTCGTCCTGTCACCAGGCACGTGGGAGAACAGGCCAACCCCCACCTCGCTACAGCCTCCCTTGAGGTACCTAAAAAGAGCGGTAAGGTCACCCCTGAGCCTCCTCTTCTCCAGGCTGAACAAGCCCAGCTCCCTCAGCTGCTCCTCGTAGGACTTGTTCTCCAGGCCCCTCACCAGCTTCGTCGCCCTTCTCTGCACCCGCTCAAGCACCTCCATGTCCTTCTTGTAGCGAGGGGCCCAAAACTGAACACAGTACTCGAGGTGCGGCCTCACCAGAGCTGAGTACAGGGGGACGATCCCCTCCCTAGCCCTGCTGGTCACGCTGTTCCTGATACAAGCCAGGATGCCGTTGGCCTTCTTGGCCACCTGAGCACACTGCTGGCTCATATTCAGCCGACTGTCCACCATCACTCCCAGGTCCTTCTCTGCCTGGCAGCTCTCCAACCACTCATCTCCCAGCCTGTAGCTCTGCTTGGGGTTATTGCGCCCCAGGTGCAGGACCCAGCACTTGGCCTTGTTGAACTTCATGCAGTTGACCTCAGCCCATCGGTGCAGCCTATCCAGATCCTCCTGCAGAGCTTTCCTACCCTCGAGCAGATCGACACACGCACCTAACTTGGTGTCATCTGCGAACTTACTGAGGGTGCACTCGATGCCCTCGTCCAGATCATCGATGAAGATATTAAAGAGGACCGGCCCCAGCACCGAGCCCTGGGGGACGCCACTAGTGACTGGCCTCCAACTGGACTTGGCTCCATTCACCACGACTCTTTGGGCCCGGCTATCCAGCCAGTTTCTAACCCAGCGAAGCGTGCGCCAGTCCAAGCCAAGAGCAGCCAGTTTCTTGAGGAGAATGCTGTGGGAGACGGTGTCAAAAGCCTTGCTGAAGTCAAGGTAGACCACATCCACAGCCTTTCCCTCATCCACCCAGCGCGTCACTCTGTCATAGAAGGAGATCAGGTTCGTCAGGCATGACCTGCCTTTCATAAACCCATGCTGACTAGGCCTGATCGCCTGCTTCCCCTGCAATTGCTGCATGATGACTCTCAGGAGGATCTGCTCCATGAGCTTCCCTGGCACTGAGGTCAAACTGACAGGCCTGTAGTTTCCCGGGTCTGCCCTCCGGCCCTTCTTGTAGATGGGCGTCACGTTTGCTAGCCGCCAGTCGATTGGAACCTCCCCTGATAGCCAGGACTGTTGATAAATGATGGAAAGTGGCTTGGCCATCTCCTCTGCCAGTTCCCTCAGTACCCTTGGGTGGATCCCATCCGGCCCCATCGACTTGTGCACATCTAAGTGCCGTAGCAGGTCACCAACCAGTTCTTCATGGATAATGAGGGCCACATCCTGCTCCCCATCGCCTTCCACCAGCTCAGGGTACTGAGTATCCAGAGAACATCCGGTATTGCCGCTAAAGACTGAGGCAAAGAAGGCATTGAGCACCTCCGCCTTTTCCTCATCTCTTGTAACTAAGTTTCCCCCCGCATCCAGTAAAGGATGGAGATTCTCCTTAGTCCTCCTTTTTGTGTTGATGTATTTATAGAAACGTTTTTTGTTATCTTTAACGGCAGTAGCCAGATTGAGCTCCAGATGAGCTTTGGCCTTCCTAATTTTGTCCCTGCACAGCCTCGCTACTTCTTTAAAGTCCTCCTTAGTGGCCTGCCCACTTTTCCAAAGCTTATAAACCCTCTTTTTCCTCCTAAAATCAAGCCACAATTCTCTGTTGAGCCAGGCCGGTCTTCTTCCCCGCCAGCTCATCTTTGGGCACGTGGGGACAGACCATTCCTGCGCCATTAAGACTTCCCTGCTGAAGAGCGCCCAGCCTTCCTGGACCCCTCTGCCCTTCAGAACCACCTCCCAAGGGACTCCACCAACCAGTGTCCTGAGCAGCTCAAAGTCAGCCCTTCGAAAGTCCAATACAGCGGTTTTACTGGTCCCCT
This sequence comes from Netta rufina, assembly GCF_964035555.1. Classification (NCBI taxonomy): domain Eukaryota; kingdom Metazoa; phylum Chordata; class Aves; order Anseriformes; family Anatidae; genus Netta; species Netta rufina. Next base: position 715,863 of record NC_140132.1, on the reverse strand, counting down.
TCCTGGCCTCGCCAAGAATAGTGAACTCCACCATTTCGTGGTCACTCTGCCCAAGACAGCTCCCGACGATCACGTCCTCCACCAGTCCTTCTCTGTTTGTGAAGAGAAGGTCTAGCGGGGCACCACCCCTGGTAGGTTCACTAACCAGCTGCGTCAGGAAGCTATCTTCCACGCTCTCCAGAAACCTCCTAGACTGCTTTCTCAGGGCTGTGTTGTGCTTCCAGGATATGTCAGGGAAGTTGAAGTCCCCCACGAGTACAAGAGCTGACGATTTTGCAACCTCTGTCAGCTGCCTGTAGAATTCCTCATCCGTCTCCTCATCCTGGTTCGGCGGTCTATAGCAGACCCCGACCAGGACACTAGCCTTGTTGTCCCTGCCGATCCTAACCCAAAGGGACTCGACCTTGTCATTCCCAACCTCGAGTTCTATAACCTCGAAAGACTCTCTAATATAGAGAGCCACACCACCACCCCTTCTATGCTGCCTGTCCCTTCTATAGAGCTTATAGCCAGGCATTGTAGCACTCCAGTCATGAGACTGGTCCCACCACGTCTCCGTGATGGCAACCAAGTCGTAGCCTGCCTGCGGCCATCAGGCCAGGTGCTGAGTAAAGTGCCCCATGATCAAAAAACCCAAGATTTCTGCGTTGGCACCAGTCCCGGAGCCACGTGTTTAACAGGTGGGCTTTCCGTGTCCTCTCTGAACCCCTCCCTGCCACCATAGGGATGGATGAAAACACCACCTGCACTCCCGCTCCATCCACTAACCGACCCAGTCCCCTAAAGTCCCTTTTGATAGCCTTGAGGCTTCTCTCTTCGATGTTATCACTGCCCGCCTGGACTATCAAAAGGGGATAATAGTCAGAGGGGCGTACCAGGTTAGGAAGCTTCCTGGCAACGTCCCTGACCCTGGCCCCAGGGAGACAGCAGACTTCCCTACGGGTAGGGTCAGGCCGACAAATAGGGCCCTCTGTTCCCCTAAGAATCGAGTCACCAACAACAATAACTCTCCTGTCTTTCTTGGTGGAGGCAGTCCTGAGGCGCGGAGTTGACCTCCTCGCCCCAGGCATCCTCCTGGGAACATTTGCTACCTCTTCCTCACACACCAGCCTCTCAATCTCTAGGGCCTCAAACCTGTTGTGTAAGGGCACCTGGGAGGGTGGGGCCGGAAGGGGAGGGGATCGCCTGCGATGTCGAGCAGGGACTTTTTTCCATTCCTCCTCAGCTCCCAGATCCCCTCCCTCTGCCCGACGGGGACAGGGCAGGGGGTCCGCCCCCATTTGAGGAGTCTCACCTCGGTACCTCCCCTTGAGGCCCTGCAGGGAGTTACTCCAGAAGTCTATCTCCCGCTCACACTCCCTGATGGCCCTCAACCTCTCCACCTCCTCCTTGAGCTCCGCCACCATGCGGACCAGGTCATCCACCTGCTCGCACCTCACGCACGCAGTTTCTCTGCCTCCCGCCGATGGCAGCAACAGGCTCAGACACTCCTTGCATCCGGTGACCTGAACTGCGGCATTTTTTAACGGGTAGTCGGTCTGCGTGTGTACCGACTTCCTGGAGAGCGCGCCGTGCCTGGTGACGACCATTATCGCCTAGTTACGGCTGTTGTTAACGAGGTGTTGTTTGTGTGTAGGGGGAGCGCTCTGCCCTTCCTGCGCGCCCTGCCTGCGCGAACTGCCGCGCTAACTGCCGCGCCACTCCCTTCTGACGCGCCACGCCCTGTTTGCCCGCCCTGGTCGCCGCGCTCCTGGTCGCTCGCGCTCCCTAGGGGCAGCTTTTGAATGGCTGGGGAGGGGGCGCTGCTGGCTCCGCCTTCGCCTCGTCAGCCTCCCTCACGAGGGCTGCCGGGTCCTGGCGGCTCCCTCCAGTAGGCTCGATGCCAGAAAAAATTAGCCCTGCCTGGCCCGATCCCCCGCTCCGCTGCAGAATGCGTCTGCCCCGGAGCCGATCGCCTCGGCACTTCTTTCTTCTGTGGACAGCAGGCGCACATGACTAATGCAAGATTGCCTACAGTTCACTCTTAAGAGACTTCAGAAGTTGTAAGAGACCTCTTTATTCCCAGAGAGCCTGGAATAACCATTGTAACAGATGACACGTTCATAGTAGACTGTGGTCGTGTGAAAGAAACAGGAGATTTCTCCCATGGAAGAGGTTCTGAATCAAATGCCCCTTTCACCGACTCTGCCATCCAAGCAAATTCAAATTTACTTGTCAGCCTATGGTCAGCTGCCCATCTCAAAAGCCTTTCCATTTACACAAACATAGCACTGTCCAACTCCTTCCCTTCAGCAGGACCATATGGATTATCCTCTCATAACCCATTCCCAGAGTGTTCTCTGGAACGATCCTAGCTTTGGTCAGGAGATCTGAGAGGGCTCAGCACTCCACATGGCTCACCCCCCTCTAAATCTGTAGAGAAAAGAAACAGCTCTTTCAAAAGAAAAGTTCAAGCTCTGTGCCAAAGAACACACAGTTTAGGAAAATGGGTCCAAAGCACTGAAGAGCGTTATCTAAATATTTCATTACCTCAGTGCAACCACTTATCCAAATGAAGAGGGATCCAGCTCATTCCTGCCTCTCCTGGAAGACTCAGCTCTCTCTGCCTGCATCTGATCCAACCTGCTCACAAAGCCCTATTTCCTTTGATCTAAAGTTTAGGATTGAAAAAAAAAAATCTAGTCCAGGTAAAGATTTTTTTAGGTCGGGTGGATACAAGCCACAGTTATTCACTAATTAACATCTTCCCCATTGTGCTCCAAGAGCATTAGTATTATCTAGGATAGATTCTTATCTCTGCCTTTTTCTCTGCCCCTTTGTTTGATTCAAAATCTCTTTGACCAACTCTGACCTGACTAATAGGTAGTGAAGGTCTTCACTTTTTTTCCCCCTCCCTACTCAAAAGTAAAGTTTATCTCAAAAAGTTTTTCTGTTACACTACTTAGAACCATATTCAAGTTAGGAGTGTATTTCATGAATGATTTATAAACTGAATGCTTTACAGGCTACAATTTTCACATAAGGAAACAAATGTCCTATGTACATCAAAGGCACACCCTACTGGAGAATAGGTTTCTGCATTGCTATTGGAGCAGTAAACTCATAATTCATTTTCCATTTGCTAGTCTTGGCCACTGTATTGTATAAGCAAGAAAATGCCATACAACGAAACCTTTTCCATTGACTGTTCTGACAGCAACTCACAAGAACCACTAGAGACCTAAAAGGAAAACTCAGACATTTCTGGGTGGGAGGCAAGCAAGGCTGCATAGTGTGTGGCTCTGTCCTTATGCCCCCTAGACCAGTCAAGTGATTCAGATCTCATACTTGGGATACATGTCCACAATGGCAGTGGGGTCCTTGTATATGGAGACTAGGAAAGAAAGAGATATTACTTGTTTATTTACTTGCTTCCAAACTGCAGTCCACCATGACCACCACATCATTTCCTACAAAATTCTCATCTCCCCAGTGCTCTCCAGGTCATTTATGTATATGCGTAAACCCATTGTCTCACTGCCCATTGGGAATTCCTCTCAGTTTGGCAGCACCTAAAAATTTAATAAGCTACTTGCTGGCCCATTATTCAGGTCATTAATGAAAAATAAGAATAATATCAGATCCAGAACAGAACCTTCTTGACGTTCACCCAACATACATACTGGTAGTGAACCACTGATAATTCCTTGCTCTTTACGTATCTTTACATATTTCAATGTCTTTCAAGCAATTGAAATAAAGTTGTGTTCTATAAATTTTCACTTTTCCCACTCCTTAAACATAATTACTAACTTCACATTTTCTCTCATCTAGGTAATTTTCTGTCTTTCAGAAGTTCTTATGGGTGACTGTTCAAGACTCCAAGATTTCATCAACCAGCCCATTAACTACCAAGTAAAAACTTCACCTGTGCAACTGATTTGAAAACATCTAAATTTTACCTATATTACATCAACTGTTTCTATCTTGTTCTTTCCTTTTGGTGCTGGTGTAATCCACATTATTGTAGCAGACCTTTATATTGAAATCCAACACAAAAGACATAAAACACTCAAATCCTTCCACTCTCACCTTCCAATAGCCTTTCCTCCCTCTCAAATATTTTCTCTGATTTATATGCTTGCAGCTGGCCTTAGTGAGCTAACCTAGTTTCTACTTTGTGTGATCTTCCTTTTCATGTTTGCAGTACGTGAAGAGCTCTTCATTTAGCCAACTCAGGCTCTTACTGTATTTCCTATCTTTCCTCCACAATGGGATAATTTGCAGTGCCCTTAGTAGCATTTCCTTAAGGAACTGCCAGGTCTCTTACTACATTTTTTCTTAGACCAGCCTCCCAAAAATCTAACCTAACTGTGTGTAGAGCAGACCTATGCCCACAAATGTAAGTCCTGATAAGGACATCAAGGATCACAAAAATCAGGTTTGTGGTACTCTCATTTATTGTGTTTCTTTGTTTGTTTAAATTTCAGACAGTTACCAAACTGTTGATAAACAGTTTTTTCTCTTCATGCAGGAGTGGCTGAGTACCCTCTGGGTACATCTACACACTTCCACATCTTCTGAAAAACAGATTTTCTTCAAACTATTTTAAATTGATTGATAATGGAATTCATTAAGAAGTGAAGAATACAAACAGTGACTGGTCATGACCTCCAGCAAAAATAATACGCAGGTGATAGCTATGTGTATTATTTTTCTTGAGATGCTAGTCTAATGATTCCAGTCTCACTTCTCTAGTGTATCCCTGCCTCCAATTCATTCATCCTTTTTCCTTGAAGTCATTCTGGTCAATATTGTGATCTTTGGTATTCCCAAAGTTTCTAAGTGCAAGTGGCATCTGTCGGCATTGCAATACAAACAAGAGCACAAAGAGGAATAAATGTAGCATACTACAAGACTAGAGAGCGTCAGTCTCTTAGATCTGCATCCATTAAGATGTTTTTGTTGTTGTTTTTGTGTTTTGTTTTTTTTGTTGTAGATGTTTGTTTGTTTGTTTGAATTATTCACCTGCTTTTGATGGAGTTACCAAGGTTTGGATTCCCTTCACTTTCAAGTGATCCCAAGCTCCTAAACTTGAGGTAAGTACAATTTTTTACACCAAACATGTGAGAATTTTCAGTGCATAATATAATCCAGAAAAAAAGTCCATCCAAGAGTAGTGATTTATAAAAAAAAAGAGGAACCAAAAATTAATCCTTGTACTGTACAAAGATTTTAGTGAAGAAATAAGAAGAGAATTAAGTTATCTCATCTCTTCAAAATAATCTAATTTAAGAGCACGTATGCCATGGATTTGTGCTCTTGTTATTTAGCCATCTTTGAAAACCCCTCCTCTGCACTACCAATTAGTGCTCCCTTGTCTCTAACACTACTGAAATAAAAGCATAGCTTGTCTGAAATTGGGCTACTGCAAATTAGTAAGCATTTTATTTCTGATAAATTGTATTGATACAAGCAACTTGTATTACTCCCCCATAAAAGTTGATAAAGAGCAACACATAGGACTTGCATTCATCAATACTACAAATTGTTAATTGAAACAGTAACTACCCTGTAGTTTATAGAAATGACTGGCAGACGCACTAGACTTACTATATTTGGTGACCTAATGTGTCCAGAAATTAAGACTACAGTCAAAAAGAATAAGGCTAGAGGCCATTTAGGCCTAAAAGAATAAGGCCTAAGGTAGTTTAAACTGTGAATGGAGAGCTGTTAATTTCCTCTCTTGCACAGAAGGTAGCTGGTAACGGGAAGCTTGCTTATGCTATGTGCATTACACCATGGTTTGATGGTTCAGCTGCACAGGCCAGAAAGGGCACAGGCTGAAAACTAATCCCTGGCAACATCTCTACCCACCCATTTATCCTGGAAAAAACATCCATAGATAAATCACCCACTATAGATGATCCGACCCTTGAGGCCTTAAAAGATTGATGGTTTAGATTCACAAGCCACTACTTCATCAGCAAATTCTGATGTAATTTATGTGAAGAGCTAGATTCTGAGAAGTTTGTCTAGCCATATTTACTCAATGAACAATCTCCTCGATATTAACAGGAGAAATTCATAAATCAACCTACTTTTTAGGGTGAATAAAATCCAACCCATGATTACTAGTGGTAATACTTCATGTTATAACACTTTCATATGGTTTAACTGTCTATTTTGCAGGAGTAGACACCACTATTCCCATCCAGATGTAATAAAATCATTACTGAAAAGAGGAAATACATTGTGAATTGTTATCCAAGTTCTGAGGAAAAAATAAAAATAAGAATTATAAATTGGATTTTTAAAGGACTAATTGGATTACTTTGATTTTATAAAAAAAATGAAACATAACACAACACAAACATAACATCAGAAGAATTTCTTTGCATGCTCATAGGAAAACAATATTCATAAACAAAATTATTTTGTAAGATGAAGTTTTATTAAGAGATGATTTTAAAGAATTTTGTAGAGTTCTAATATCACTCCTGTTAATGCCATACCCTGTTTGTAAGCAGAAAAATCCTTCTTCTTGAGTTTACTTGTCAGTGGAAGTCTTCATGTACAGATGACTCATATAGAACTAGACAAAGATTATATATTCTCTACAGAAAGCAAGTATTTTCAGAATTTGCCAGGCACTGTTTCTGGTCTTCATTTTTTGATTTATGGCAATACATTTTGATTGACTGCTTGACTGAGGAGTGTCCTGGGTAAGACCCACTTGACATTCTCAATCGTTTTCCTGAAGTCTCCAGAAAATGAACCGGTCCCTTTTGCTGTTCTTTTACCAAGCCTTATGACTCTGTATCTTTATATGGAATGAAAGACTCCAGATCTAAAGATAATCAAGACCACATGACTGAAGTGTGAGCCAATTGTATGCAGATCTAGGATCCAACACTGTAAGGTTAATACCTCCTTGTTGAAAGCATATAATCATTTTGAAGTATCTTCTTTGTTTTGTGTGTTTTTGTTTTTTTTTTTTTTGCTTTGTTTTTAAAGAATAACAAAAAACAGAGCCTGATGTTATGTGCCTGGGAGTAGCTATCTAAGCTTCAGGCAATACAAACGCTGCTATTACTGGGGAGTAAAAGCTCTGCATAATTAACAAACATCATCAGCCTTACAGTTCCTGTAGAATGTAGTAAGTTCCTTGCCTGAAGGCTGCTCTCAGCCTAGTAAGTCTGTTTACCCTGTCCAAGATTAGATTAGTTTAATTATTATGAAAAAGACTGCTAAGATCTTACAGCCTAATTATGCAAATGTTTCTAAATGTTCACAAAAGTAATTTATTTATTTGGAGATAAATGAATCTGTTTTGTCATAAACCAGATTGCAGTCCTGGCAATGTACAAGCAGGGTTATGTGCCCTTAGGCATATCTTTCACCACAAATATCAGTGGGACCCCTGGATTACAACATTTATAAATACATAAGTGGTTTTTATCAGGTTTTTATTGTTTTTGTAAATTATTATAATCCCAGAAAGAACTATCGCAGGTTTAATGCTCACCAACCTTGTTATGAAAACAGGGTTTCTCAGCAGAAGCATTTAAAAGATGCTAACAGCTAAAACATTCCTAGTAGACCTATTAAGGTACACCTGTTTTATTATGCTTTGGAACTGATATCTTCTAGAGTTCTCCTCTCCTAGTACAGAGTCTTGCTGCTAAAATAACCTGCATCAATAAAGCACTATTATTCTAAATACTGTGGTAACATTCAAGGTAGACAGTGCTAAGCATAACTCGAAGCAATCCCTTTTTACATTAGAAATTATGTAGGTTTACCTTGTAAACATCATTGCAGTTCAGAGATTTAATTCTTCATCTATTTGTAATTACATGACAACACATGAAATAGATGCAGAAAAACTGTTCTATATTTAGCTACTGCTGTAGTTTCGTTGCTATTATCATGGAGATAATCCCTAGGCAGCACACTGCTGCCTTCTGTGAACTCATGCACATTCAAGACAGAGGGCAGAGTACTTATATTTTGGAATGGTAGACGCTTAAAACCTGATCTTGACCTCCACCCCCAAAAAAAAAATAACAAAAAAAAAAAAATAAGGCTTAATATGTTGCACAACTACGTAAAATGGAGCAGGACATATGCGCAAAATGAGACTGGCCTTCAAAGAGTTCAAATCTTTTCATAATGAGACAGTTCATCTGTGGGTAGGAGATATTTTGCACACTGCAGAGCATACACCCCTAACTCCTGGAGGCATCAGCTTCTGAGGGAACTAAACAACATGCACCTTTAAAACACAGCACAAGAAAAGTTTAGCTGTATGCTACCAGCAAAGCAGGTGAAACAGAATCACATCTCTATGTAACTGGGACACTTGGAGCCAAGTTCATTTAAACACTATTGTCTGTTTGATGCTGTAATGCTTTCTGGCATCAATGTTTGTTTTCTATTTGAGACATCAGCATGACATTTTACTGGAAATATACTGTATTAAAACCAACGCAGAGTGACTTCTTGATTTGTTTCTAAATTAACCATTCCTTAAATAAGCAGGGAATCTCTATATGGGAATTATACCCACAGTTCCGTGTATTAAATGGAGGATGTGAGCAATGATTTTAACTGGTTGCAATGACATCACCATTATCATGGATATTCAAGACATTAGAAGCTGTTTGCTGTCAGTTAAATGATCACATCTCAAGTGCACCTGCTTTATAATTATTCATTTGGAGCAGGATCATTAGCATATTCCTTAAGTCATTTACAGGCAATTTGACTCTACTGTAATGATTTTTTTCCCTCTTTGTAACAAATTAATGATATATATAAATACGTGAGTACAAATGAAATTCACATAATTCATACCATAATTAGTGTATACCGAAGGACTGAAGGTTGTCTAACTTGCCTTTTTTTGTTGTTGTTAACAAGGCTAGAGAATGTGGAGAATCATATGACTAGTTGATAGGCACACATGAACACACAGGAGCATGTCCAAGCACCTATAGTATGTATTTTAAATACCGGTAACTCCTTTGGGGATTTTCCACAGCTCACATGCTGACAGAACTTCCCTAAAACCTCCATCATTAGTGCAAGATAGTGCTGATCTCACCTTGGCTTGCATACAAAGCTCTTTATAGAGAACATTACTGCTGGGGTGAAGGATACTGTAAGACTGTCAGAAAACTGCAGTGCACACTCATTTTGGCCCAAAGAATCACTTTTCTGTAACACCTGAGATGCCATAATTGCCTACCCTAGGCAACATCTCTTCCTCACAAGATGCAGTGGCCTGCAAAAATGCACAGCAGAGTTTGCACAGATCATTCCTACGTATTATTTGCTCTTAGCATGTGGTTAGCCAGTGTCATGGAATTTCTGCAGAGAGGCAGTGAGGAACAAGGGAATCAAGTCAAATTCCTTCATTAATGATATGCAAGCGAAGGGCAGCATGGTTCAGCAAACTACTGGGTTGAAGTCCGTTTACCAAGAGGGTCTCTTCTGTCTCCAGCAGCCCTGTTCATTACATTGGCAATGTGACAGTGAGCAGGAGACCTTCTGCAGGCACACATAGAAGGAGAGATGGGCATGGGAGCATTTCTTCTTCTAACATGCCTTGCCAAAAAAATGTGTGGAAAACACCCACCATTTGGGGAAATTTCTATTATACAGCTGCTCTTCAGGACTATCCTGAGAGCATCTGAGAGAGAGACATCTATAGATAGGGTGAAAAAAATATTTCCAGCTTCCTTTCAGGTGATGGCAGATGGTTCCTGAGAGTGCTAGAAAAGCCCCAAAGGATATCCACAGGAGCAGTATCACCTCTGCCCCTGCTGAGCAGTCCCTCTCGGACAAGTGTCTAAGAGGAACTGAAAGTGACCTTGGAAAGTGTAGTTGCATATGAGCATAGGAAACTTGGAGGTATCATTTTTTAACTCCAAGCACCAGACCAAAGACCAAAGCATTCTGGATGCCATACGTGATTTTGTATGACTAACAAATGCAAAAAACCTCTTGGATTTTTTTTTTTTGAAATTATTTTTGTGCTAGACTTCTGACTAGAAATCTTGGCCTTAAAAACACCATGATTTTTCTATTAGCTTCTGCTGCCATCACGATACCAGTCAGTGCTGGTGAACCAATGGCAGATGAGAAACTTAGTAGCATGATGCAAACATCCCTGAGCTCGTGATCTGTTTCCCTAATTATCCTGAGAAAATTACAGCACCCTTTATGGAACAAAAGCCTTATAAAAAATAATTGTTTGTTATATGGTTATCAAATCCTCTAGTTACAATGTGTAAATTTGACAGGTGCATAAAAAATTAAATCAACTTATTTACTAATGTCATCAGTGGGTGAAAGTGCCACTGTTATTAAAAATGTTACAGAAAGCTGAAGAATACTAATCACCAACGGACATACCAGTTATAAAAATCAAAGCACAGAGACACTGTGATGGAAGTAAAAGGAAACTGAGCCCTCAGTTGTTTTAATTTTTTTCTTCCAGGTGATAAACTACTCATACTTAGATAATCTCACAATATAACCATACCTACTGTGCAGGATATATATCATTCCCAAGTATCAGTTAGAAATGGAGATTCAAAAAGACTGCTTCAACCTTTGTATATTACACTCACTCTATCAGGGTAATTTACTGTTTTTAATATACAACTAAAACATTACAGAAAACAAAACACTGGATTATAATTTATTTTACATTACTGAAAGACACTCCCTCCAACAGTGTATTCTGCATTATTGAAAAGTGAGCACTTGCCTTCCTTTTTCTCTTGGTACAGCTCCTGTCACCATTACTGGACCAGATGGCTCTGCTCTGCAGCCCTTTCTCAGGATCTGATGTCTGCGGTGTGGCATGGGAGAGGTTTTACCTCTCCCAAAATGAAATCTGACAACTCACCAGCTCTTAAATATGACCTGCCCTGCACATCCCTGCATAACAGCCATGGTTAGTTACTTACCAGACAATAAAGCACAGATTCCTCATAGGATTTCTCCTACTTTCCACCATGACAGCAACTGATTAAAGCAATTCACAAACAGAAGAAAGCATTCGTTATTCCTTCACTCAGTGATGGAAAGCATCAGTGCCACAACAGAAAGCCAAAGGAGAGTCCCATACCTATATTCTCCTACCTAACACAGACTCTTCCTTCAGTGCTCAAGCCAACCCAGTCTACCTGCCCAGCTTTGGATAAACAGCAAGTCCTCAGCCTGCAGCTTCTCAGTGCTGTGATTCTTCCCTGGCTCTGAGCTGCCACGTTTCTCTTTTGCCTTCTCTACTACACCCTCTCTAAATCCCCCTCTCTTTCCTCAGGACAGAAGAATGGGAATTCTCCCCGGCCATCAAATAAGCCCTGGAAATAGTAAACCATTATACTCTGCATTGTTTCTAGGCCAAATTAAAGCTGTGCATCTGAAGCTTACCTGAGCCAGCACTTTTCTTTTCCTTCTAACTTTAAAGACCATTTTACAGACTTCCTTGACATAAAGCTGCATTCACTCAGGCAGCAATGTGCAAGTTTGAAGAAACCGGTAATACGTATCAGAATAATGCAGAGAGCTCATCACGACTCATTCTTACTTTCTTGGTGCTCACTGAAAGCAGTTTTAGATTCGTGAACTGCATGATACCACTGAACAGTACCTGAGTGCCTTCTCTGGGTGACAAACTTACACAGCCAATTTGTTGGACTTGTATTCAGAGCCAGGGCAGAGCAGTATCATTCCAGTTCCCTCCCGCTGAATGCTCCTTTCACCCTTCTTGGGCCCCTTTAGCCATAGCCACTCACTCACCACAGCACCATGGATTTCCAATGCCTTTTAACTTAGGGAAACAAAGGGCAATGGACCTTATTTGCTCTGGATTGCTGCACTATGGTGTGTGCAAGTGAAGCAGAGACCCCTTTTCCCCATATCTTTGCTATAGTTCTATTTGGATCACCTACTGGTGTGTCTACTGAAAATACATGCCCAGTAAAGCAGTTATCTTCTTTACCATCAGTTCAGGTGCATCGACATCAGACTGTCGTGGTTCCCCTCAAGTGGGCAGCCGAGCTCCACTACAGCCGCTCTCTCACTCCCCCTCCTCAAAGAGGAATGGGGAGAAAATATGATGAAAAGGGTTCAAAGGTTGAGATAAGGACGAGAAGATCACGCAGTAATTATTGTAACGGGCAAAACAGACTTGGCATAGGGAGATAGTAAGATTTATTGCTTATTACTAACAAGCTAGTGAAGTGAGAAACAAAGGAAAGAAACTAAAAGCACCTTCCCCCCCATTCACCCTCTTCCACCTCCTCCCCCCGAGCAGCGCAGGGGAACGGGGGAATGGGGGTTATGGTCAGTCTATAGCGCTTCTTTGCCACTCCTTCTCGGTCACTCTCGTCCCCTGTGCTGTGGGGTCCACCCACGGGATACAGTCCTTGATGAACTGATCCGGCATGGGCTTCCCACAGGCAACAGCTCTTCCAGAACTGCTCCAGATATGGGTCCATACCACAGGGTCCATCCCCCAGGAGAAAACTGCTCCAACCTGGCTCCCTCATGGGCAGCAGCTCCTGCCAGGTCACCTGCTCCTGCGTGGTCTCCTCTCCACGGGCTACAGGTCTGGCCCGGAATCTGCTCTGGCAGGGGTCTTCCACAGGTGGCAGCCTCCATCGGTGCAGGGCCACCTGCTCCACCGTGGTCTCCTCCATGGGCTGCAGCGTGGAACCCTGCTCCACCGTGGTACTCCATGGGCTGCAAGGGGACATCCTGCTTCACCATGGTCCTCACCACAGGCCACAGGGGACTTCTGCTCCGGCGCCTGGAGTACCTCTCCCCCTCCTTCTGCACTGACCTTGGCACCTGCAAGGCTGTTCCTCACTCCTCTCACTCTCCCAGCTCCTGTGTGGCGCAGCATTTTTTTCCCTGTCTTAAATATGCTCTCACAGGGGCGCAAAACAACATCACTTATTGGCTCGCCTCTGGTCAGCAGTGGGGCCCTTACCAAACATGGGGCAGCTTCTAGATCCTTCTCACAGAAACCACCCCTATGGCCCCCTGCAACCAAAATCTTGCCACGTAAACCCACTACACAGACAAAAGATAAGGAAACATTATGGCATCTGTATGTTGCAAAGGCAAATAACCAAATTTAAATCAAGCACTACATCATTTTTCATCTCTGACTATTCAAAAGTTTAAAAAAATAAAATAAAGTAAAAGTGCACTACACAGTACTTCACACTCAGAAGAGATTTATTTCATTTTAATGAGGCTTTTTGTATCACTCATCACTGAGGTATCCAAAACCAACATGTTTTGCTTATGAGAACAATAGCCTGTAAATTTCTGAATTTGAAATATTCATGAGAAATAGGTAATGACATTTACAGCTTAACACATGTTGGGCTTCTAATGAAAGATCAGAAAAAAAAAAAAAAAAGCCAGAGTGTAGTGTAGCATTATTCTTTGTTTTAGACTATTCTGAAAAACTCATTCTACATAGGAAAACAGCAAGTGGAATTGGGGCGTTTCCAGTTATAGAGGTTATTGTCTGGGAGAAGATCTATGGCTTACCCAAGACAGGGTGTCCCTTAGCACTGCTGAGTAACTCTTGCACAGCAGCATCCCATGAAGTGGAAGGGAATGTTATTTCCTATAGCATGGAGCAGGTCTGTGGCCTATCAGTTATTAAATACTGCTAAATTTTTTACCCTTCTTTGCATTTGATATGTTTACTTTTTAAATTGCTTTTTTTCCCCTCTGAAAATGTATCATTTGGTAGAGAACATCTATTTTAACTGAATGGCTAATCCCTGTTTTGAGATAAAAGAGTAATGATAAAAGGGTCTGACAATGTTATGCCTTATTTCATTTTTAAATCAACATTATCACATCATTACAGATTTGCCAGCTCTATACAACAATTATTCAGTTGATTATTTCAGATCCCACACCTCACTAATGCTAAGTCTTGAAAACTTTCTTTAAATAGATATTGCTCTTATGATACTTAGAAGCATTTCTCACAATTCAGTCTAGCTTCCCAAATCCTGAACATGACATGTCATAGATATTGCAAATATTAAATTACAACAAATAGAGCACTGATGGTAAAAACAAATCAAATCAAAACCATATGTTCATTTCTACATCAAAATTTAAAGTATGCTGTGATTCTGGTTGCAAAAATTTATCTCACTGTATATTTACTATTGATCTGTCAAAAGAATACATTACATTGAATTTGATCTCTCCTCACTTCACATCAAAACCATTCCTTAGCTCACAAATTCTTTGTAATATAAGGAAAAAAAAAAATTAAATTTTTAAAGAACGCATCTAAACCAAGGCTGAGTTTCCCATTGGTAATGAGACTAAGCATGTTAAAAGGGATCTACATCTTTGATTAACAGGAATTTCAATACCCTCAGAGCACCTGTTGACTACAGTATTCAACGTTCTGGATAGCCTTGTGTTAATCAACACATACATGTTTAGATACATGTATGTGATACCCAAAGAACATGCAATAAGCCAACTTAAATTGGTTCAGCCTATTCCCTCTGCCTTCAAAGGGCATTTCAGTGACCTGGAACCACTCTTCCTCACCCCACACAGAGGCTGAAAAGTTCATCTTATTTGCTTAACTCAGGAGCAGAAGTTATAACATTAGGTGCTATTTTCATTTCTCTTTTTCAAGAGTTCTGACCTTCCTAGACAGGCATCAGGTGTTCTTACCAGGAGGATGCCCTCTGCTCTTTTTCTTCTACTTGAAGTGGGAGCCCCTCTCTGCTACATATAAGATCTTGTCACTCTGTTGTCACATGGCTCACAGCTTCATTACAAGCATTTTGCACATCTCTGGCTGGAAACCGTAGATGAGAACAGCTTTTTAATGTTTGCTGTAGTCTGAAAGAATTGTGCATTTATTCAACTGAAAGCAGTAACAACAGAGGAAAAAAATATTATTTTCAATGCTACTTTCACTGCACATTTCCAAGATGAGGCACTGAAGCTTCATTTGCAGTCTGTTACAAAGGATATCAAGACATATTTAATATCTAAATTGTGCACAGCAGCAATACAGAAAGAAGAGACGAAATTGCTGACTATGTAACTCAAGACTGGGCGACAGAACATGCTGCTCACATTCCCTGCTCGCTTAATGTGCCTTTGTGCAGAAGCTGACACATCTGTATAAATGTTATAGGATGCTGGCTTGTAATTGAGGTCTCTCATTGCAAAAATAAGGTCTACGGAATTAAGTTTCTGAAGCGTCTGCCTACTAAAACTTGAAGATAATTAAAGCAGTCATCCACAAGATGGCTCCCTCTCTCTGTTCGCATTACTGACTCAGACCTGAGCAGAGAGAACATAAATAGTATTCAGGTCAAAAGTGAGATTACGGTTTGGAGGAGTAAAACTGCCTCCACAGGGGAAGAGCTGACTTAGCTGACTTAGGGCAGCCTATGTGACGGTCGGGAACTATACATCGTCCGCTTTCTACAGACTGGAAAGTAGATGAAGGGTTTGGTGGGGTGTTTTGAAATCACGTCAAATTGTTAAAATCACGTTAAAATAAAGGCATGCACTTACTCCATCTGTACTCTAAACTAGTGGCTTCAGTTCCTCAGCTACACACCTCAGAGGCAGTGTCTAAATTAGCAATCCCTGCCCTTCAGGGCTAACAGAAGTGTTTAGCTTCTGGACTGGATCTGAACAGATAGCTCCTGATGTACTACACACATGGGCAGTGAGGCTTCTTTGCAAAGGGGAATTGAAACTGGCATTCCACATTTCGCGGGGGGGGGGGGGGGGGGGGGGGTGTTAAAAAAGAAGTGCAATAATAATAAAACACATTTCCACTGATTTTCTTTACAGTTTTTTGTTTGCGAAATTTTAATTCATCTCTTATACTACACCTATGGAAAATATCTTTGTGTCATCTGAAAGCATATACAGTTGAGTGGCTTTAAAACCTACTGGACTCACAGAATCCTTTCACACACATTTATCCTGGACCATTATGTATCTTTGCCTTATTTTCAGTGTAATGCAATTTACGCTGTAAATTAACCTTGTTAATTAAACAATTAAATTTACCTTGTTCTGTTTATATGCTTATATATGCTTACCTTAAACTTGGGGATCAGACTTATTCTTGGGAATGAATGCTACAGATTTATTTATGAAATGATTGGTTAGTTCTAAAGAAAATTCTCAGAAATCATATTTCACAACAATCTAAATACATTTGACTGAAACAGAAATTGTAGTACCTTGCCTTATTCCACCATCACCAATAGCTTTACACTAAGTGATGATCTGCTTATACAGATACTCCTCATTACAAAACATGCTCTTTCTATGCCCAGCATTTGAAGTAGCTTATCTTTAGGTGGCTCCATCAGGTGGATTCAGGATAGTTGTGCTTTCAAATAACTGCCCTTATGAGCAAGACACAGACACCAAAACATGAGACTGGGAACATTTGTCACACTGTGGCTTCCTCTGACTCCCAGCAGTACACTGGGGCAGGGATAGGTGCAGGGAGCTGTCTCTATCCCCCACTCTCTATTTGCTGCAGAAA
The DNA here is from genome assembly GCF_964035555.1 of Netta rufina. Classification (NCBI taxonomy): domain Eukaryota; kingdom Metazoa; phylum Chordata; class Aves; order Anseriformes; family Anatidae; genus Netta; species Netta rufina. The sequence continues at coordinate 699,284 of NC_140132.1, read as the reverse complement.
GTGGCAAAGGGCTGCAAGCAAAGTCTTCAGTTCTGTGGGATTCCTAGCATGGTTTGGAGCTGGTGCCATACGGCTTTCTTAAGTATATCATGGGAATAAACTGGGGCACCCTCTTACCACGTTATAATCTGAGGCACCTCCAACTTCAGGCTGCCTCATCTTTACCACAGCAGAAGAGTATATCACTGGCAGCTGCAGCAGGTGGGACGCTGTGAGATTACTGTATAATTTATGCTCACACACCCATGTTTATTGACCCTAGAATATAACTTCCTTGGTTGTACTCATTTTGGCAGAGGATCTGTGTGGTGTGGTAGACAGGTACCTTCTTTCTTCTTGCATCATCATGATGTTGTCTCTGCAGAGCTGTAAGAGGGTACCAAAAATGCAGACCTACATCTGACTTGATAACAGACAGCAGAGAGCACTGCTACTATAGGTCTACTTCATAGTCTGAGCACAGGAAAATACCTACAGTGTCCCCTGAGATTATGGTATATTACATTAGCAAAATGGGATTAGGTCTAGCATGATAAGGAGGTCTGCTCTCCCTATTTTATCTCACGCATACTAAAGCAAGCACTCCTCGGTCCATATCACATGATGTTACTTGGAGAAAACTGATCTGTAAAGAGCTGCTATTCTGCCCTAGCTGCTACCAGCCACAAGAAGGACAAGCAGCTGAGAGATACCAAGGAAAAAGAGAGAAATGCTCACAATCCTGTCTTTCCTCATGATGCCACTTACACTAGCTTTATGCTGAAGCAACCCCATCATTTTCTGCATGGCTGCACTAACACACACCATCAGGAGAACAGTCACACTCACATACTTGCACAGCAATGTGCAGCACATCACTGGATCCCATCAGCCTGTTCTGCCTCCATCTCCCATCATAAACTCATCTCAGTGTTCATAGGGAGTTTCTGGCACATTTCATATGTACCATTAAAATTAAGCAAAGAAGAAAGATTTTTTTTCCTTAAGTTTTCTTCAGTTCCGTCAATACCTGTTAATAGTTTCACCTGCAGCTTTGTAACTACCTCACCTCTCCAGCACATCAGACAGTCTGCCCCCAGTGCTATCTCACAGCCCAGGTAATGACCTCTTCCTCAAAAACCATTCCCGCTTTCTCCTTGTGCACCCATGTACAGAGTTCAGTTATCATTTGGTAGGCTGTACATAGTAAAGTACCTTTTCCTTCTGTTGAGGTGGGAAAAAAGAGGGTTGTGATTTATAACGAATATAAAGGTTGTCCTGGCAGCAATATGATTCATCTCCATACTGACAAAAAGCATGGAAGAGTTTTGAAAGAAACACAAGGATATATCCCTCACTTGCTCTCAATCAGTATTAACTAAATGTTATTTCATTGTCAGAGAAGCTTAAGGACATTACTAGAACCTTTAAGATCCAAATCTGATGCCATACTGATTTGAATTTCTTGTGAGAATCTTATTTTTTAGAACCAGTTAAAAAGAAAAAAAAAAAACAAAAAACGCACACACTCACACAACACCAAGCACTAACATTTTTGCTTGCAGCCTTGTAATTTCTCTGAATCATGCTGTGTTGCTGACTTTTAAGCAAAAGTCTTTATTGAAATCCACTGGAAGTTCTATTTAAGAACTGGTGGCAGGGTATGGGCCATTGACTTCAGTACAATTACCCCATGCTGAACTGCCTGCATCTGAGAATCTGTCCTTTGTCCTTCCTATAAACTTAGGCATGCTTAAGATGCTTCACACAAATAAGACATTCAACTGAGCAAAAACATGCACGGGATTCCTTTGGAACCTGTACGAACCTCTCTTCTTTTAGCTTTTGCTTCTGGGGGTCTAATTTATGCTTGAAGATGGACTCAACGTAAAGCCAGTTCGCTTTCCCTGCATATCAAAGTTTGCATTAAAATTGCTGAAATTGCTGTCATTGCATCATAGAATAATTTTTATTTTTTTTTTACTTTCTATGAACTTTTAGAAGAATGCCTATGTCATCATTATTGCCATAATTCTTAAGAAATTACATTAAAAATCCAAATAAGGTCAACTGAGTGGTAAACAAAAATGGTGTATTTACCTCTGCTGGGATGTTTCAATATTTGAGGAATATTTCATGTCCACAGAGATCCAAAAGGCAAGTCATTTGAAAAGCAGTGTGCATGCAGAATATCATCATAATGCTCTGTAGGACCAATCTGAGCCCATCAAAATCAACCAAAGTCTGTCCACTGACTTCAGAGACTTTCAGCACTGGTCCTCAATGTGCATTTTCTCAACCTAAAGAATCGTTAGGCATTCTAACACCACTCTGTTACAACCAGCACTTTAACAGACTCAAAAACTCTCAGAATAACACACAACTAGAGTCTGATGCTGTACCACCCTATGGACTGCCCAATCTATTTTCTTTCCACAGTGGTGAGAGGAGCCAGACATATGCACTGTGGCAACTGGAATAAATGGCACAGATGGAGAAGTGTTGGATGCTGACAAGTTTAAGATCTAAGAGCAGCCCCTCCTCTAAAAGGAGATTCTTTACTACCAAATAACACCAAAGCCAGGATTAAAGGCCAATAAACAGGATTATTTAGTGTATATTAAACGGGGCTTGACACTAGGAATGCAGATCAGTAACACTGGGAATTTTCACCGGATATCAAAGCACTTCCAAAATACTAATGGCCTGTGCAACCAGGCCCCCAGATTTGGGACCCAGCCCCTGAAATCATATTGCCACAGCTGAGATCAACAGAAGTCGCCACTGCAGAATTATCTACACTGAAATAAAAATAAAATAAAATAAAATAAAATAAAATAAAATAAAATAAAATAAAATAAAATAAAATAAAATAAAATAAAATAAAATAAAATAAAATAAAATAAAATAAAATAAAATAAAATAAAATAATATATATATATATATATAAATAATAATAATAAAAAAGAAATTCTAAAACCTCTCTATTTTGTTTCAAAGAAAGCTGCAAAACTTACTTTCCTACCAAGCACCGCCAGAAAAGCTTAAGTGGCTTGTTATGGAAACTGTTGTCATGTCTGTTGCATATTTACTCTGCAGAGGGAATATCAGTCACATGTTCTTGCATAATTTGAATTAAGCTTGTATGTAAAACAATTACTATAAACATCAATTTTTTTAAACTGAAAATGTTAAGTAGAAGTAACTTGAAAAGCTAGGTCTGTAGCTTGAAGTGGCTAGGTCTGAAAGCAGCCCTACTGTTTTGCTGCTAGTTAACTTCATTTTACACTTGCATGTATTTTTGGTGTAAACAAATGCTGGAGAAACTCAGTACTTGAATATTACAAAATATAAATTGCTTACCTATATTACTGACTTCTATAAACTCTCAGCGCACACAATTTTGTTCACGAGGATTTCTAGAAGCAGCATTCATTGTGAATACCTGTGCAAATATTCACAATTACACCCTGACACAAGTGATTACCACACTATATTTAGGGTGGTCAAACACCTCTTCCTCAGCCTCTAGCTGGCAACCTCCTGCTGTGGGACAGGTACCAGCAAAACATACATATACACCTCTCTAGAGTGCATCAGCAAAGATCTGTGAATGCAGCCAGGGGGAGCTGAATGTGTCCTACAAGTATGCTCACTACCAAATCCTGGGTACTGCATACAGCAATGGCAGTTGCCCTAACCCCAGAAGCACAAGCTGAGCCTTATGACGAAACCAATTTATGTAGGTTGAAGACTGGACCAAGATGTTCTAATCTCAGCATTAAGTATTGAGAAAGATTTTATCTGCATACGAGAAGCGTACACTTTTGAAGAGAAAAAAAAAAAAACAACACCACATTTCTCATTTGAAATAAAACAGTTTAGATTTCAGTCAAATTATCTACATTTTCTCAGCTAGCTCTAGGTGAGTTCGTTTTTTTTTTTTTTCCATTTTGTATTTATTTAAGAGTTACACATTTGCCCATCCCTTTTTTTACCCACCCAAGCCAGAATATGAGAAGACTGGGAATCCTTGTGGACAACATGTAAATCTTTTATATAATGAGCAACTTTCCAAAAAGCTTGGAATTCCTGTAAATTACTTTTTCCTGTCATGTGGATGAAAGATGGCTTTGACCCTTTATATAAAAGTCTGACAATCTTAACAAATATCTCCAAGCTATAGCAGCTAACACATATTTATATGAAAGATGGCTCAGAATAATTGATTAGGTTTGCTAAGGTTCCAGTTAAGGAACTGCAGCTGCAATCTGCAAAATTTATTTATTTATTTTACCTTCCCTTACTGTTTTCTTGCATAACAATTTCTTCCTTATCATTGCTTATTTTCATGTGGAGCATGTTTGCTTATTTGTTATGGTCAGTAGACACTTCATTTTAATTACTTCAAAGATAAATGTATTCAAAGGCACTTGGCTGTGATTTCAGGTAAGAAAAAAAATAACAAAATTGTTATAAAGCAGCATAGGAAAAAATGGCAGAAGTATGAGCCGCCAACACCTGAAAAACAGATAAAGTAATGAATATACTGTTTGTTTTGCTTTTGCCTAGACCTTTTTCTAATGAACATAGTAGTGGCAACATGGTAACTTTTTTACTACCTAAATCTTATCAGAGGCTACTGTACAGTTATTTATCAAATGCAAACCTACAACTTCGTTACTATAATTATGTAGTAACCATCCAATTAACTCCTGGGGTAAATGCATATTGCTCTTGCACTTCCTGTTCCAATATGCATTCAGCTTTCAATTCTTTTCCTTACCATGTGTGTGTTATTGGAGCAGTTATAAGGCCCTTTAGACATATGAATCCCACTGTTATTGATACTGGGCAATCAGATAACTTGAAAATGCAAGGGTAGCTTTAAGAAGTTGTCGCTAGGTAGTAGAGATTTATCATGAAACACCATGGAAGGCAGCAAGACAAGGAATTCCACTGTGCTGTAGACACCTCCTGTCCATTCCAATATGGATAAGTCAAGAGGAACCAGACCATAAACTAGCATCAATCACTGTAATTTCAGTTAAATTCATGAAGTACATGAAATATCACCAACCCAGAAAAAAAATGCCTTTCTTGCCATGTCATATGATGACCATTGAAAGAAAAAGAGAAAAAAAAAAAAAAAAAAAAAAAAAGGAAAGTAGAAAGAGAAAAAAAAAAAAAAGGAAAAAAAAAAGGAAGAATAAAAAAAAAAAGAGAGAGAGAGAGAGAAAAGAGACAAAAACCACAACTTGATACGGCATGAGATACTGATGTAATCTAACCATACAGGTCCAGATGCCAGTGAACCTTGACAGGTGCAAAATCCATCACTCTTTCAAAATGACTGCTACAGAAGCTTTACATGAAGCCAAACCAATAGTAAGTAAGCTGAGGCACAAAGCAGAGGTGTTACCTCTGAGCACCTCCACCCTACCAAGGCAGCAGCAGCCCAGCATACAGCATGTGGCCCTCTCCCCAGCATCACGCAGGGCTGCACATCCCCCACCTCAACAGCCCTGCAATGCAGCAGCCACATCGCAGCTGCCTTCTGATCTTCCAAGAGGCAGTTCAAGGGCAGGAAGAGAAACTTTGCTGTTTGGTCTTCTAAAATAAACATAATGGCCTTTTTTTGTTATGGAAATGTGAATAAATGGGATACAGATTCCTTTCCAGAAACAGGCCAAAGAGAAATTTAAGAAAGATGTAAGCAAGTTCTTCCTGAAGATGTGCAGCCCATAAAACTGTCCTGAAATCCAGCATGGATGAGTCTGTTCCTTCCCTCCAAACCACTTCTGGGAATACGTTTATTGCCCTCATCCTCTTTCGCATTCCCCGATCTCTTCAAGGGCATGTTAAAAGAATTGCTTGGAAAATAGAATTTAATTGCATTAAATAGCAAATTAATCTTTTCCCCCTAGATATTCTACATTGTGACACCACACCAAAAACAACTGAAAACACAGCCATGCAAGTGGAGTCTCTTGTAAAAAGTTATTCCAGAATATTGGCTTCTATCCAAAAGGTAAGACTAATGGAGGTAATTTAAATATGCTTGAACACAGGAGCAAAATCCTAAGCTCTGTCGCTTTCTTTGTTGAAACCCATTCTTTCAGAAAATCATTTTCTTTACCCATTGGACAACAAAATGCATTGTCAAGAAATTTTATAGCAATAATTATAAAAGATGTCCATTTGAACCCATTGAGGTCTTACTGATTTTATAACACCCAGCAGACTTCCCTGCAGGAGAACACTATATTTATGTTAGCAATATATGCGAGAATTGAGATCGTAAAATTAAATGACCACATAGAACTGTCATTTATATGATGAGCACCTACATATGTGAAGGCTGATTTATCTTGCCAGATAGGGTAGTACTAAATGGTCCACTCTCAGTCAATGCTTTTAATCACGCATTTCTTCACCACTTCTGCAACATTACACTTGAAGGACTGGTAAGCAGTTTGCTATGAAATGTTAAATGGCTACTGACAGTACAAGCCCAATGGAAGTGCTCACTAAAATAGAAGTACAGTACATATTGTATGCAATTGTTTTATGAGAGACATTATGGTTACTAGAATAACATTTCACCATTACCAACTGCTGAGAAAAAAGTCATTAAGATATTTGGCAAGCCAGTGTAATTTTTCAGCAGAACTACAGTACAAGACCTCGGAATAGCTTCTGTACAAAAAGGCGAGCTGTCTCAAGAAAACAACTTAAGTCTTTGGTGTCATTTTATTCAGAGGGGTTTATTTTCAGATTCCAATGAGAAAGTTATTGTTGCTGGAGAGTGAACAATTGAGCCTTAACCCTTATAACACTGCAATTTCAGAAGCACTATAATAAATCTTGCAGCAGTGTTTACATTAAAAATCTCTTTTGCAAGGAGCTTTTATGGCCTGTAGTGTCCTTCAGACACTTTTATGAGAGATTTCTTTAAACTATTGTTCTAAAACTAAAGAGAGATTAAACGTGTGTTTAAGCACTGTTAAATGCTGAGATGGAAACAAACAAAACTCAGGTCACTGTTTTTATCTCTGCCTCTTTCCATGTTTTCTGCAAATTCCGCAGCAACAGAAATGAAAAATGTCCCCCTCCCCAAGGGAGGGGGGATCCACATGGGACAGAGTCCCTCTCAGGACCACCGCCTGTGTCCACAACTGCGCATTTGTCATATGGCCATCACCATATTAAATGGGGACTCGCAAACACACGGATGTCATTCCATCCCAATCGTTTCCAGTAATATGCCTTTCCTCTTCCTAGAACTGTACTTTAATGATGTGACGAGACATTGCAGCTTCAAGGTACAAACATTTTCAACCAAACAGCCACTATGCATCACCGAACTAAATCCTTTTCTCTACAACAAGAACGGTATTGCCATATTACAGTATTATCACAAGGTAACAAAACATAAGGAATGAGGCCCATTGCAACCAAACACTTCTAGTTTTCAGTGTTTCCAATGGAAACACTGATTTCTGGTTAACACAAGCTGACAGCAGAGCTCACAAAAGCCCCGTAAACAATTCAGGCCAGCATTAAACAAACTGCTATTTTATTCCTCTTTAGTTCTTCATGTGCAACCATGACAATTTCCAAATGATTAGAGGTTTCAACAGGACTTGCTATTTATTGGATTTGGAAGAAGGCAAATTGGATGTTTGATTTTTTTTGTAATTTGTTTTTGTATACTTTCCACACAAATACTTCACAACAGAAATTAAAACATACCATCTAGATCCAAGCTCAAGGAACCATTTACCTGGTGATCCATTCACTAACAAGAATAAATGAGCAGAAACATGGTCAAATGTGGTAACAGTTTCAAAGATGAAAAATCATAGTTTATTATGATATTTGCCAGAACTAACACCCCCCAAAAAGAAAATATGCATCCCAGAAAGTGATGGTGGAAATGAACCAGTTCTCAGGTAAAACCATATGAATACAGAGGTATATTGAAATTTCTGGCCAAAGCCATTCCATTCAGAAAGGCGGGTCTCCCGTTCCCAGCAGAAGCTTGCATCTGTACAGCTCTCAATTTGCAAACTCTGCCATATATGTTTGATTTTGCCACTATAAGCAATTCCTACTGGTCTTCCTATTCTTTTATTCATAAGAATAAAATGGAGCCACTCACTTAAAGAAATGGTTAAGTCACTGACAGCATTCACATTCGTGTCCATCACCTCTTACTGCACTATGTCACTTAACTAGGACTGCTCCTAATGACTACCAAGTGATCTCTGTAGTCCCTTAAGGCATTTAATTGTAGGGCAGATATTAGCGGAAGGACAAGAATTTTAGAAGTATGGAGCTACACTTTGAAAGCCACAATAGAACAGAAGAAAAAATTAATGAATGCAAAGTTAAAAATATTTTCTAGAACTCAGCAGCTGAACTACACAACTAACATATTAAAAAAAAAAAAAAAAAAAAAAAAAAAAAGGCATTAAAAGGCACATTTATTTTTCTTACAAAAATAATGGCCAAGAACTTAAAGTAACTGCTTTTATAATCATTAAACTACTCCTCATACATCAGCAAACTAATTTTCACAACTTTATTCTGCAAATTAACTGCAATTTATTAAAGATGTATTTTAACTTTCCTGTCTCCTAATTTCATGAGTTTGTTAGTACTAGAACCAGACAACCAAATCACATATGGGAACACATATCTCTAAGTATTGATAAAAATTTTTTCCCTTTGGTCTGAACAATGAATAAATTTCCCTTTTATTTTAAAATTCAGTTATCACCATTTTCCCTCAGAAAAAATAAATAAATAAATAAATAAATAAATAAATCACTTCCTTTCTTAAAGCTTTTACAAATAATTGTGAACATACACACAGATAAACTCAAACAAATGTTTTGTCTTTAAAGCTCATCTGTTGTGCCAGAAGGGTGTGTTCTTCATCATTTTTAATTTAGAATGCTAATTTTACAGAACGTGTGAATTTAGAGAGAGTTCTTCACAGCTGCTATTCCCATTAGAGCTCTCTCTGAAAAGTTAATAACATTAACAGTTTTTCTATTAATTTTACTTGACTTTACACTGTGTTGTTTTTTGTTTTTTTTTTTTTAGGATCCCAAGAGAAAGGAAAATAACCTTAAACTTACAAACATTTAAAAAAGAGGTTGGTAAAATTTCCCTCATTAAATTGAAAATATCAGAGCTGCTAAATGCTTCACCAGGCTTTCCCAAAAGTCACCATCATTTCAATATCAATTAGCAAAAATAAAATAAAATAAAAATACAAAGCAAAGAAACAACCCCCTGATACCTAAAACTTAAATTCATTTACAAAATTTTATGCATTAACTGGAAACACACCAGTAATTGCATCAGATGTTCTAGTGCACACCTTTCTTATTTTCTCATGCAACCTCTGATGCAAGTGACTCACAGGTATGCTTTATGCTTTAAAATCTTAAAAGATGTTGGGTTTTACATTTCTTAGAAGAAAATGTCGGCTTTTAGGCCGTTTGCAGTTTCCCCATTCAAAGGAGACTGTTTTCATATCTGTAAAATCTTGGGTGTAGTTCTTCAAACACAAACTGCTGCTTCCCTTTTTAAGAACAGTTCTTAGTATTAAACTGCTGAATAGCAATACTTCCAACAGAATTTAAGGAAAGATACACTTCAGCCCCAAAGTGGAGCTGGGATAATGTGATAAGTAAACAGGATTACTTGTTTAAGCATTCAAAGTTCGACAAGCGGGAAAGCACAGAAAAAAAAAAAAAAAAAAAAAAAAAAGTAATAAAATTTGCACAAAGCAAACTTATTAGTTATTAGTGCCTGTGGGATAGTTTTGCAAACATAAGCCTACAGAATTCTAGGTTTACCACGTATGGACCCCATTTACATAAGTGAAGTTATGCTGGATTTATGGTGCTAAGACTGATACAGAATTTTGTGCATTCAAACAAAGCAGTGATTACTACCATGCCTTTCTGACAAAGGAAAAAAAAAAAAAAAAAAAGAATCCCTCACAGGTCTCTTCACTATTTTGACAGATTACTTAGCTATTTCATTTACTCAGCACTTAGACATGGTGAAGATTTGGGATCTGATTCTCTTCTGTGCTACAAAAATCTGATGCCAATAAAACTTTCTTCAAGTCCGCATATAGTGAATATTTATAGATAATAATGGGGTAACAGGTTCTTAACTCTATCAGCACATTATTTTCTTGTAATATTTCTGCTTTACATCATGTATTAAGGAGCCGTATTCAGTCCACATGCAAAAGCTTTCAGGTAATATCAGTTGTTTATCAACCACCTAGTAAAGATGAAAAGCATTTTTCTGACAAGAGCTCACTAAACTCTTAGAATCTTAGAAGCCTTCTGTATGCCATTTGATGTATTAAAAAAAAAAAAAAAAAAAAAAAAAAAAAAAAAAAGGAAAAGAATGGTATAGATTCTTAGATTCTCAAATTTTTATAGAAAACCTGTAGCAGCAGCAGATCGTCCCTCCTATCAGTCCTGCCCCAAGCCATAAAGTAAGCATCCTTCCTTTGGAAACTACAGGGCATCCAAAAGGCTGCAGAAATTTCACAGCTTTTTACCACATCAGACAGCTCTTTCGTTCAATTAAAATAACAATAACAATAATAATAATAATAATAATAATAACAACAATAACAATAACAACAACAACAACACTATATTCCTTTCAACCATGTACTGCTCTACCAATCCAGCTCTTTTAGCAACTTTGCTACAGCTCTGTGGTTGCCTTCTGAAAGGAAAAAGGCTTGCAGCATTCCCATAGCAGCATCACTCGGCATTTTGCATAGGCTGGTTTGTCACCAGTCCTCAGGCACAACCAAGATTACAAAGTGCTGTTCAGGTTCCCAAGATGCCAAAGTGTCTGAATTTTAACAGGCTTGTTCAACAATGTTTGCAGGTGCGGCTGGAGTGCAACACAAGTGCAGGTCAGACTCAGATTTGACGTAATAATGTCACTCAGTTTGATGCATTTAAATTCAGTTTAAGCTACAGCAATGTGCTGCAAATCCCAGAGAAACAAATCTGTCATGGTGGAACAGCAACTGGCTACTATCTCAAAGGGCTTTAATGTACAACTTCCCTTTCAAATGGATTGTTTGGGCTAAGGAAGGAATTTCTTTAGCCAGACAACTGGCATGCCAATAGGAATGTGTCCACCTGCATCACTGCCCAATTTTTTAATGAAGCAGAATAAGAACAAAAATTGAAATCTGAGAAATAACAAAAATGAAATGTTGTCACAAATAGAAGGCTAAAAGGCCTCAACTTTTCAAACAGAACACTTCATATTACTTGTAGGAGAAAGTGAAATCGCTGGAGTTTTATGGAACAAGGTATGTTGCAGACGTGTCACCCTTCACTTTGGCAGGTGATCCAAAGGGAAATACACACAACATTTAGGCTTAAAAGAAGGAAGCTAAGCCTAATTTGTAACAAGGTACCCTGGGAGGTACCTAGACCTATTCAATACCTTATACTTAAGTGGAAAATAGTACTGCTATCTTCACCCATTTGTGTCTGCTCGTCTAATTGATAAAAATGACATGATGTCTCTTTGTCATCAGACACAACAATCAGTGCTCCAGGCACACACAAACCTAGTAAAATTCTTCCCAGTGATATCACTTAAAAAGTTTTTTGAGAAAATCCAACCACTATTGTAAACCTCTAGTGCTATTCGAAGAAATGTCAGTGTTACTTGTCAAAGAACTGTTGTTTTACCTCTATGAATAAATGCAATATATTCCTTCTAGGAGTTTCTTTCATAGTTTTGCAGAATTGTGAAATGAGGTATTCCTAATCAGGAAGGGAGATTTGAAGACAAAAAGAAAGATTAAAACTGTGGAAAGGACCTTTGTAGGTATTGTGATTACAGAAATTAACTGCATTTTTTCATAGGGCAGATAAAATTTTTAAATAATAGTCAAGAAAATGGTATCAGAAAGAATATGCTAAATGAGTTTTATTTAGGAACCACCATGTTTAACTGGGCAAAGTCTCAGACTTAAATTATCTGCCCGCAGTGACCCCTGAAAAAGGCTTATTTTTGCAGTTTGAATATAAAAAGATCAGAAATGCTAATCATTCCATCTGGAAATCAAAATCATAAACTGTTAGATTAATGAATGCTACAAGTAGCTCTCACATGCAGAATAGCAAAGACATTGTTAGCAATTTGTTTTGACAAAAGTGATTAGAATATTTATTCTTTGTTAACACTTCTACATGTGGGCCTGGAAAAACGAAACATGTTTGTATAATTCTGTAATACACAAATCTTTATTAAAACTCAGAATGTTGCTAAGTTAATTATATGATATTACCAAGAAAAGGGATAATCAAGAAACCCTTCACAAATTCATAATCTCAAAGGCAAACAATGCTTCACTGGTCTAATCTGTAGTGCCACTTAGAGCTCTTTTAAATGGAATTGCTAGTTTTTACTATAAATTATTAAAATGGAGGAAAAACAGAACTGCTGATTATAGTTGCTTCTGATCATAAGAAATGCAACAGCCCTAAACGGTTACACCTGGTTTAGCTGCTAACAAATAGTGGGTCAAGAATGAGAAGGACAAAATGTGAAGGGTTGTTTTGTGATCTGTATTGCTTCTGCTTATTCCATTGTGTGTAACACTTGTCCAGAAATCTGGAACAAATATGTTTTCTTGAAGAAAAAAAAAAAAAATCGTGGTTTTGCCTACACTGAAAGTAACTTAAAAAAAAATAAATAAATTTAAATTTAGTCTATGATTTCAAATTTCAATCCAAACTGTAGAATTTCCCTCCTCTTTTGCTGTTAAAGTAACCACTAGTGCAGAAAACAGGCAAAAATTACTAGCAATTATTCACAGATTTCTAGTTCCATAGGAACCATGTAGTTCAGGGCTTCCAGCATAGCATAGGCTAAAGATTGAACACAACGATTTCTCGCTCAAGCCCCTTAGTTGTGGTTGAGATTTACAAAGACATTCCTCCCTGATTGCTAGCAATAGAGAATCTTAACCTCCTTCAGTTCCAGTGATTAATTACTCTCACTATATAAACCAATTTTGTCTGCCTTCAGTTTCCACAACACGGTTTCATTATGCCTTTTTCTACTAGATTATAGAGCCCATCTAGTATCAGAGCACATTCTCCTATGGGAATAATGATAGGTTATAGGCATCACAGTTTAGATGAACAATTCCTTTTATGTTTGATCCCAAATGCAAATGGTTTCAGAGCAAAATTTACTTTTCATGTGTCCTTAATTTTAGAAATGTTTGTTCTGAGAAAGTAAGTGGAGGTAAGGAGTGGAGGAGAAGAAAACAAGCAGCAGGTCTGGGGAAGGTAGAGGGATATGATGTTTTGAATTGTTTTAATGTTTCCAACAAGGAGCAGGGAGTGTTGGTAAACACACGTATTTTACTGTGCACAGCAAGCAGAAGTTCCCCTACCTGACCTGCACTCTCACATTCATGCTTTCTCTGATTACTGGCAAGGCAGCCACTAACCCAAAGCGAAGGACAGGCTCCAAACTACGCTGTGCTTTGCTGTTGTGAGGAAACTGCTGCTGTGCCCAATATCCCCTGTGGCTCAACTATGGTTTCCTAGAGGAATCCACCCACATATAGTTGTAATCTCTGTCGAAGAGCAGCAGCCTTTAGGCCTAGTATGCTAGCAGAAAAGAGGAACATAGGGAAGCACCAGTGCAGGGAGAATCTGCTACAAAATTCAGAATTAAGGCAGTCTGCATTTTCTCATTCGTTTGGTACAATGTGTTTTTGTTATCAACTCTGTTCATATCTGCAAACCGTTGTCACCACCTTCTCCAGGCAAGCAGCTGCCTCTGAAATGTTCAGACCCATCTCTTGGCAGCAGCCTTTCTAGCGGTGCACCAGTGAAGCATTGCCTCTCCACAAAGCAGCAGCTGCTAATGCTGGTGCGGTACATAACAGTACGGTGCCACAGCAGGTTGGGTCCTGCAAGAAAACAAATTTCTCTGGCCTAGATCATTTGACAATTGCTATCGCATGAATAATTCAATTCACAAAACCTAGCAAATGCAAACAGCAAATAAAACAGCAACCTGGTACTGTGCTGTACAGCCAGAAACGGCACCAGTTCAGCCAAAGGGCATGACAGCTGCTTGCAGATCGTGACGGCCATAGCCACTGCATGCTGCCTAACCACCGAGCCAGTGGGAGGCATCCCAGGAAAATATTTCCATGTTTCCAACTATATGGCTTGCTATGCTGGTCCCGTTGCTTTCAGTTAGTGAAATTAGGTCTTAAACCTATGAAAGTAGGTTCATAATAATTCCACCTCAAGATTAACTAACCTGGTTTAAAAGCATACATTCAGCTAAACCCATGCAATTTCCTCATGTCCATAAAGCCTTTAGCTTTGCCTTACCTTCTTCTGGCTTCTGGGATTAAAATTGTTTGCAAGGACAGAGAGCATGACAGTTCTGTTCAGAAACATTTTCCCAGCTTTAACTTTAGCAATATGCACAGGAAATGTACATTATTGGAAAGATATAATGCTTTCTTTTCCACCCTTAAGGTTTTTTTTTTTTTTTTTTTTTTTTTTTTTTTTTTTTTTTCTGCCCTGGTCTCACCCTCTTAAAGCAGGGAAGGAGAAAGCATTTAATGAGAACTTTGCCACTTCTGCCTTGAATTTATTCTGCTCATCATTTAAGAAATTATCTCCAAAAGCAGAGGAGACTGCAGTTCCAGCCCAGGCTGCATTGTGGGCCGTCTCACACCTTTTGTGGTCCACCTCCCTTTTGTGGCTCACAGGCAGCAGCCTGGGAGCGTGGAAGCCCCAGGCACAGGGTAGCCCACCTGGCCGAACAGACAAACAACCTCCACATTGTCTGCATCTCACTTCATAGCTGGTGTGCTTCCAGTGAGCTGCCTGGGTAAAGCAGCAGGGAAGCAAGTTAAAACTTCACATATTTGCAGAAATAACTTTGTCAAATTGAACTATTAGCATTGAGAACTTGGATGAATTAGCAGCCCCAGCGCTGCAAGTGTTCTGACTCAACCTGTTCAGTGTCCAGCTTAGTGAATGCAGTGGCCAGTAAGTGCCCCATGCTTGTGGGGGCTATTCATACAGGAACAGGAAAACGAAAAACACAATTTTTTTTTTTTTTTTTAATAACAATAAAACCTGGCTGTAAAACTACAATTGTCAGGGATATTTTCCAGGTTAGGAACTTTTGACACCCAAATTCACACTGCCTCTTTTATGTTTTTCTGCTTTGTTCACACTAACAACTCCCTTCTCACCATTCCTGCTTACCCGCAATCACTCCATCACATAATGCATTACCGACTTCTATTTCTCCATTGTGCATAGCCTCTTCTGGTCAGAGAGGCTATCACCTTTGGTTTCTTTGTTCGTCAAACATCTGTCTACATACAGCAAGAATGTAGCAGGATATCAACAGAGACACCTAACTGTACTGTTTACACAGGAACTCTGCTGTGTCATTTTATTTGACCAGATAAATGAACAGATGACATTTATTGTGATTGACCTTGCCTTGACAACTACTGAGAACTCTTGACACATACATCAGCTTATAGAGGCAAGATGGATAATTTCTCCCAGGCCATAGTCAGTGTGAGGTTCCTTGAATAATCAACACCTAGCTTATAGCTTGACTTTGATAAAGCATGTGGTACTCAGGGACATTAATTCAGAAACATTTAGCCAAGCTCTCTTCTAGGGAATTAGTAGGGCTATCTTGATCAGAAGTGGTCAGCTAAAATCTCACACAATCCGACTGCCCACATCTATGGTATAAATGCCCTACCAACAAACAACAAGAAGCCTCTGGTAGAGTACAACATAAATTAAATATTACCCATACAAGGAACAGAGTGACTGAGAGTGATAATGGTGAGGCCTGTTCATCCAACAAAACATGTTTTCTTCTGCGTGAAGAAAAAAGTGAAAGGCGTTTACAACCCTAATCACCCAAATGAAAATAAAACAGACTAGAAGACATCAGCAAGGTAAGCAGAGTTGAGCTTTGATGAAAAGAGTACTTTCAGACTTTCAGAAAGAGATGGCTTGTCACCATAGCAAACAAAAGAAGAAAAAGTATTGATAACTGAAAGCAAACAAGAAATATATTTTACTTTCAAAAGAGAAAGAAGGAAGGAAGGAAGTCTATAGAAACAAGACAAAATTGGTCATTCAGGAAGAAAAAACTGATGAGCATAGTGAAAGACAGGAACTAAACAGTTAGATCTCACCAAGAAGAAAACAATTAAACAATTTTGTTCTATAATATGCACAGATTTATTAGTTTGGACTAGAGACTCTCTGTTGATAGACCTGCATCCAAAAGGCACTTCCACAATTTCCTGCCAAAGCTTGAGATTTATTTTCTCCGAAACTAAAAGGTGGGGAATTGGGGAGGAGGAGGGTGGAATGACTTGAACTGCTCCTTAGTCTGCCCTTGGCCGCTTTGCCACACCAGCAAGCACGTTGTGCTAAGGCTTCCACATCACAGCCTGTGCATAAGTTGGTTCTGCAGCACCTCACCAGTCTCAGTCTCTACTGAGCAGAGTCCTGAACACACCAAATAGGACACTTTTCCCAGCCTTTATTTTCTGTAACCCTGGTCTGCTAAGCAATGTCATCCATGCATGCCTCTGACAAGCACGCACCCTCTCCCCAGCCAGTTCTGCCCGATCCAGCTGTGTACACTCACTTTCCCGGTTGGTCCTAGCAGAACTTTCATCCCCTCCTTGCTTCACAATGGGGTGCGCTCACTTCCCACACAGCTCCCACTTGAACGCATATTAACAGCTTATGCTAGTGCTCCAAGTTCCACAGAGCCCAGGCTCATGCAGGGAGACTTATGAAGCCCCCTGAAATCACCATCCTTCCAGGTAAATAAGTCTCTGACAACCCTTACTACACATAGGGCTTTATGCTGCATTTGCAATTCAGATGCCTACTCCAAATATAAAGCACATGTACTGTACGAGGGAACTTTCAACATAAAGGAGGTATGAAAGTGGAACTGATTCACACTCTCTGCTGCAATCAAACTACCAGAGGATGCTGAATGATTCCCTCTGCTCTGATTTTGGATGCAATTATCTGACCTCGTTTTTTGCTTGTGACATTTTCTCGGGCAGCGCAGTGCTCACACATCATTCAAGCCAGCAGCACTCAAAGCATACAAATGTGAGTGTATGTGTATGTCTCTGAAATGGGACAAGGCGTGGAGTAAATTAAAGGCTTTTAAGTATTACTGATTAAGAAAGAGAGAAAACAACATTTAAAAGCCTTTTAAATTGCTATTCCTTCCTTTTGATCCCAAATTTCTCTTTGTTTTGTTCTGTGCAGCTGGCTGAATGATGACAGAGTGGCTTGCAATTATCTGGATGACATTAGATGCCAGCTGAAATGGACACTAAAGGAAGAATCCAACATTCTGCATACATAATTCCTACTCCGTTTGGCATTGAACCAAGTCAACAAATATAATTCCCCCCCCCCAGTTAAATCCCATGACCAGTGATGCTGCTATGGTAACAGAAGCCCAGGAAGGGAAAAGATCTTGGATATAAGCAGAGTTTCAAAATCCTGTAGAAGAGTTTTGACTCCAAACTGCACATGCCTTTAAGGTAAATCCCCGAAGCTCTGCACACTGAACATTTACACATATGCGACTGATGTGGTCTTACAATGCCTGGCGAATTCTGAAGGGCTTTCATTAATTTAGTGACTTGCATTTTCAGTCTTTGTAGGGTTCTTTCAAATCACAGGTACTTCTCCAACAATTCTATGAAGCTTACTAAAATAGACCTTAGAAACTGAGCACAGTTGCCAAAATAATGTTATTGTTTTCCAGAATCTGTTTCAAAGATAGTTAGTCCAAATAAACTTAAAAGTTATATTCCTATATTAGCACACCAAGCAGTTCATAGCAGGTTAGTAAATCAAATATTCCATACTGCTAGCTTAATAAGATGGGGAGTCATGCATGAAATGACTGCCAGGTTAATGACATAGGGAGCCATGCATGGCATGTATTTGCATATAATAGCACAGAACATTCCCCTAAATCCTCTAAATTACTCATCAGTTCTTAAATAGGCATTTAACTAAGCCTTCATCCAGAATCAAAAAGAAAGAGTGAGCCACCTATAATTGAAAAGAACGATTAATAAAGACTAAGCAAAACCTAAAGTGCCAGCTTGTAGGAAGCTGGAAAATCTGCACATGCAAACCAATCAAGCCATACCAAATGTGTACAGCTGAACATAAACAGAACAGATTTGTTTCTGGATAGAAATTCTTAATGGAAACTAGGGCGTGGCTTTATATCAGGTGTTGTGCTATGGGATGAAAACAAAGGGAAAACATGACAAATCTTAAAACCAAGGCTGGAGCACAACTTGCAAAGAGGAGACATTGGGAACAGCATTTGTGCCCATTATTCCTGATGACTTACAGGCTCAGACTGTACAAGCTGAAAATTTTTCTTTGGTTTACTTTTGCAGAGGCCTTTCCAGACTGCCAAACATACATTCTTTCATGCTGTAGCTCTTGCTTTAGGCTCCATTTGTAGGAAGAAATTTGTTTTGAAGAAATAGGACACTAAAACCTGAGTGAAAGAGGAGAAGTCAGGGCACGGAGAGAAGTCTGGAGCCTTCTCCCTAGGCAGCAGTTCAGAAGAACTGGGATAAGAGTACCAAGATGTACTTAGAATCACGCAAGATGTTTCAACCCTGGTTTGCTTTTTTCTTCCTGTTGCCTGTTATAATTGCTCAAAGGGCAAGATCTTCAGGGCAAAGACTTTCAACGTGTTCGCAAATGGGCCCCCAGAGCATGCTCAGGGCTTCTCCATATCTCTGCAGTATAACAGGTTTTGTTCAAACACATTCAAGCACAAATACCTGTAATAAACACAGGAAAAAAAAATACTAGCTGGAAAAGTTTCTGCCTCACTTTAGCAAGTAGTACCTCATGTAAGCATCCCATCACCATCCCTACACAGAACAGAGGCATTCTCTTCTGGATCCTGGCTTACTCTTTCCTCCACTCACACAGAAAAACCTCCCTCAAAATCCTGCCCCAACATCATTTTTATATAACTGGATTCAAATGTCAGTAACTTCAGGCTGCAGATTACAATCTGAGTCACAGATTTATAAAACTGAAGTTTCTAAAGCTTGCCCAGAGGTATATTATTATTCCAGCATGCAAGAAGATAATATGCTTAATTTTTTTTGTTTGCTTGGATATGAAAAACAATTTAATCATTAATTCAAATTAAGCGAGTTTGGAATAACAAGCCTTGAACTTTCATGCAATTGCAAAAAAAGTTACATTGGATGAATAATATGGAGAAGGAGAGGAAATAAAGAAGGAGAGTTGGAGGGAGAGGAAATAAGAGTTTTGTAAAGTGTTAAAATATATCCACTGTATCATAAGCTGAGATCTTTTTGGTCAGAGAAAGTTCCTCAGCCTAGATAACAGCAGTGAAAAAAAACATGAACTTACTTCCCTTCCCACTCTCAACCACTGAAGTATCAATTTCAAAGCCTAAGCAAAATGAATTGCCAACATTATTAAATCCAAGCTCCCCTTTACTTCTTCATAAAATTAAAAATGCAGATGTTGTGTTATTGCCACTTCATGTATGCCAGTTTATAATTAAAAAAAAAATAATACTAATAATAAAAAAAAAATAAAAAGGATACAAAATATAAAGTTCCAGAGAAATACCAGCTCATCCTTTTTGTAAGCCACAAAACATCTCTCTCTCTTCATGTCTTTAAAGACCAGGTATCACTGTAATGCAAAATGCTGACCATGGTTCACTTACAGTTCATTTTCCAGGGAAGAAAGCCAAGTTGATATTGCCAAAATATAATTTAAAGACTCACAGAAGTGCCAGTGTCCTAACTGAAATAATTTTACATTGTGAGAGGTAAGGGATGATAAGTAGTGCTCACTTCCTGAAGTAGCTGAAATATACTGGTATGCAATATAACAACTCTTTTGGACAAAGAGCAACTCTTTTAGGCAAGTAAACCATTTTGGAGAAATCTGTGCTCAGTCACTCGGTTATTAATATATTGCTATGAGTTGGTAAAGTATTAAAGGAACATATAAATAGGTACTATTCAACATCAACAAAAAGACTTCCAGTGTCTACATTTAGCATCAAATACACTGAGGAAATAAGTTAAGAAAAAGAAGAAATATCTCTTTATCTAAAACTATGTAGCCACAGTACCTAGATGCTTTCTAAGGATGACTTTCTAAGGATTAATGGAATTTCTATCCTTTCTACAGATTTGCCACATTTTCATTTACTGAATACCGATAGTTAAATTTTAGAGATCAAAGCATAACATTTCTCAGTTGTAAGCAACCAGAGGAAAAGCCTACATTTTATTTACCAAGAAATATTTATTTCTTCAGAATACAGCTCTTTCTAAACTATATCCTTATTTCTCGTAGACTAAGGCTCAAGCTATTACATAGCTTTTAATTATAAGTATGGTCTTTTGTGTTAAGAAAGATAAATGTCAGATGAATTAATTATGTATCTATAATTAGACACTGCTGAAAATGAGCTGAAACTTGTTTTGACATCTTCTTTGAAGAATGTATTTGTACATTGCATGTAGCACTGTGCACATGCATTTGCAAAACCTGAACCAAGTGAATGGCAGCTATGTACAAAAGCCAGTAGGCTTTGCCAGGGTAAACAAAATCAAAGAAAAGCACAGCTGAGGAGTTAATAAGCACTGACTTACAGGAGGGAAATTCATACTAGACAGCTTCCTCAGAAAAAGCTAAATGGCCATCAAGAGGAAAGGAAGTCTCAGACCAGGAACACATGATAAAAGCTGTACTTTGGTGATTGCAGAAAGCTTTATTTTAAATATACCCCTCTAAGTGTTTAACTAGTTTCCAAGAGGCTTGACTGTACTTTCCTCATCTCATTTTTTTCCCCCTACTAATCTGGAGATAGATTGTACCTTAAAGCAGAGCCAGGAGCAAGGTGTGTGTGCTTAAGTGGCAGGAGCCCAAGAGTGAGTGTGGGAGGCATTGTGTTTCAGCAACAAAGCATCACTCCCTGCTCCCTCACAGAGGCAAAGGAGATGAATCAACCTTACCACTAACTGTGAATTCAAGTATGAAAAGCAGCAGCACACAGAACATGTTGCAGGATGTAAGCAAAGTCTCTTCTGCCTTTCACACAATCTAGGAATTTAAAGAGGCAGTGCCAGCAACCTTTCTGTGCGAGTGGCCCTATGGATGAGGTAACCACATGTGAGTTTAATAACAGTAATAATAATAGTAGGAGTATTTAATGAAGACTCCCAAAGAACTGTCTATGTTATTATTGTAGGATAATGATAAATGGTTTGACAATGCAGTTTCTGGGACTGAATAAACAATTCAGCCTTATCACAGCTGTTGGACTTCAACACCCAGCATTTAAGTGCTGTTATGGTCAGAAGAGTGACTCTGGAAAAATAATACCTTCTTACTCAAGAAAGCTGCTTCTTCTATGTATTCTGAGTCATATCTGATACCTTTACTGACAAAACAAGTTGTTACTAATGATAGCATGGAAGCACTAATCCCGATCTAAGAGGGGAGGCTGTATCCTAGTTTGTCTCACCATGACACAGGTCTGTCTGTGGCATGTAGCCCAGATCACCACCAGAGATGCGATGCAGGAACACAGGAGAAGAATCATTCCCAAACACCTGGGATTAGGCACAGCGCAATATTTCTCTTTGGAAGACTAACCTATTTGTCCCTAATCCAAGCAACCCCTTTGCTGAAGTGGGAATAAGCATAGGCATTTGCCCTGCAAGCATGCTCCATGCCACACGTACATCTGAAAATCCATGTCACCAAAGAAGAGAGGCTTTACATTTGATCTCTTCCTTGTGCTTCACTTCCAGGTTCAGAATCTGCCAGCTCCCAGCTAGAGAGGACAGCCCTGTCTAAGCAGGCACTGTGACTAACCCTGTCCCCATGCCACCCTTGCCAGGTCATGCATCAAGAGGAAACCTTCTAAAGAAGAAGGGACTGTCGGTCATATACTTACTTCTGCATGACTCTGAAACAAATTAACTTTCAGTCAGGTTAAATCCTCACAGCTGCATAGATCACTTTAGCTGGTGTCAGTGATTTTACTGATGGGTTTACACTCAAACGGTACCAAAAAGGAGCAATTTCCTTGTTGCTCTTCACAAAGCCTATTCCAGCAGGTACTACTTGGCAGAGCCTTGCAAGCGTGCTTTTGCTGGTGCTTGCCAGCTTATCCCTGCACTAAACTGGCCACATGACAAGTGAATATAAAATGGTCTGTGGGACTTCTACCGTAGCAGGAGCACATTAAACTGAGAAGTTTCTATAAAAATGAAATGACTAAACATCTAATTTTTGGTGTTCATTTTAGAGTTCCCATAAAAAAAACGAAGAGGAACAGGAAAATTCCCTTATATTCACTCAAATTTCTTATTTTCTAGAACCTTAGAAATAACTTCAGTGTTTCCATATCCGTAAGGAAACTACAGCATAATGGTTCTATTTTATGCCAATAACCTTCACTTTAAAGGACAGAACCAGCAGAAAGGCAAGATTTTCTCCTGGAAAGCTTTCCCTAAATGCCAGCAACACAGCAGTGCTTGCATACACTCTCACTGAATTCAAAACAACTTGAAACAATCGTGGGCACTGCTTGCTATCTTGTGCGAATCAGGGAAGGGAAGCAGCTTATTTCCTGATTAGCAGTTTCTCAGTGGTAGTAGTGGGAAGGGAGAATCTGCCTACTAAAATCTTAGCTCTGTGGAAATATCAGCCTGTCTATAAACAGATGGCTGCTCCTCACGAGATACTGTCCTCTCTAAGAACGCTGTTCTACATCCTGAACCTCTTCCAATGCAGCCCTGAGCAGGCTGAGCCCCTAGCAAAGGTGAGGAAAGTTAGAAATGGAACCAAGCCAACCTGTGCATATAAAAGCTCTAAATTTATTACTCTCAATTAAAATGAATGAGGATAAGGATTGCTTCCAAGTACATCAGCCAAAGAAAGTACCTGCTGCAGGAAAACAAAAGACACCGGTGTATACATGAAGGAAATTATTCATATGTTAACAAAATGTGTGCAAGCTAACATACATGGAACTGGTAAATTGTTATTCACCTGACAAGTAGTTACTACCTAGGAACAATGGGTTAAAAATCTAGAATTATTCTTTTTTAAGCCAGTTTCTAATCTGAGAGATACTTATACACCTGCGCACCTGCTTTTACCAAAAAAAAAAGTGGGGGGTGGGGGATCTTCAAAGCCAAGTACTTTATGCAGCACAAACAGGAATATGATGTTCAGTTGGCAAGCACAAATTTACCTCTAAAGTAATTTGTTCTCTTAATTCTTCTATTAACTTTGGAGTGTCTTAAAAACCCTTAACTCTTTCTAAACTCAACAGCAATAGAAACTACTGAGAACTACAGAACTAGCTTTGTGATGAAGAAGAATCCTCAAACAAAAGATAATGCTTCTTATTTATCTAATGCTAATGTTTTTTATTGCTGGAAAAAAAAATAAATTCTTATAGTGATATTTCTCATTTTGGTTTTATTTTTGCTAATATTGCAGCCAAAAAGAGAAAACAATGTCAAGGTTTTGAGCTTGGGAAGTTTGCACAGAAATTTGGAAAAGGACAGAAATCAAATAATTTCTGTCTCAGTTTAGCTAATATTGCCTACATAAAAGCAGTGCTGGGAAGCCAGGTTCATTATTTGTAGTAACATATTTTTCCTTGTGCAGAAGGCCTATAGAAGCCTCTCATTAATTGAGATGTTTCAAGAGCTTATCATTTCTAAGATGGTAATTCCATCAACCTATACCACAAAGCACAAGAAATGTGCCTATTTCACAAGGTGTAGCAAAAAGGGACAACCCATTTCTGTTAAATTCCTACACTTAAGCTTATAGAAAAAAAAAATAAAAAAAATGGAGGAGTAGCTGTAATAAATCAACATAAGCCAAAAGCCTTTCTGAGCACTGAACAATCCTGTAATCCTCCTCTGGGTGAAAATTTCTTAGTGTTCTTAAGAGTGGTTTATAAGCTACAGGGAAGTTGAAGCTTAACCTGCGGCACAGCACAAGGATTTTTAGATGCTCCCAGGATGACTTTCAATTATAGCCCCTGTTCTTGGGATCACACAACTAGTCACTTTTAGCAGGACACAATGCTGTCAGAAACTATGATGGCATTAAGCTTTCTTATACTAACATCACCACAGCATAGCTCTTGGTGGCACAGGTTTGTGCAACAGTCAACAAAACTGAAAGCAGCCCATGGTCATAGCAGTGAAGGGCCAAGAAGGAACCACAAGCTATAACGACACTACCTAAGCTCACCAGGCTGGGGACTGGGCTAAAGTTGATGTGCCTCCCACCCTCACATATTTGTTGATTCCTTCAGGGAAGCTGAGCCTCTCTACAGGCCTACTCACAGGCTGCAAAACCCAGCTGCCCTTGTAACTCTGGCAAGGGTACATGGGATATGTGGTGGCCATCCATCCCATTCATACTGTGAAATATTTACAGCTACATTGTGCAGGTCTATGTTTTCTGTATGGCATTCCAATGCATCTGTGATATGAAATTAATTGATGGGAGTCATGAAAATACATGCCCACACAATTGAAACAAGCATTGTACAGACTGCAGCAAGCATCAACGTAGGAAGAGATGTTTCTTCCATCAGACTATGATATAAGGCTTTTTTATCTACAGAAATTTCCAGGACACCAAAAAGAGAGCTAAGATCTTCTCTAAATTTGGTCCATGATAAAATACAGACAAACTGAAAGAGACTTATACGAGGAGGTATTTGAAATCTCAAAGTAGCACCCTAGTGCTATAGAAGTGCCACAGAAGCTACTTCCCTTATGGCCGTTTTTAGCATACAATTAACCATAACTCATTATACATCTTGTGGTACCACATGTCTCATTAACAGCTGGTCAGGTAGAGCTCCTGACCGGAGGTCCTCCTACACCAGAGGGCAGGGTTTCAAAACAGGCTTTGAGAACTATGAATAATTTAAAACATAACACTATGCCCAGAATTCCCAAGTTCAGTTTGTCCGTAAATATACGATTCATTAAAACATCCTTGAGTCAGTATTAAAATCGGTATGATAGTTAAAGCTTTGAATCTGACACGATATTTAGAAAGGGCCTATACAGACTTACGGACTTGGCTTAGAGCTTGGATCCAGAAGATAATTTGGATTCCTAGTTTAAATATAAGATTCCTTTGTCCTAAGAACAGTCACTGCATCTCTTTCTATCCCAGTTCCACATCATTAATAGGGAATTTTGTTCATTTCTTTCCCCCTGCTGCCCTAGAAGAGACTCGTGACAGCTCGGACTGCACTTCTATCTTACACCCTGCACTACAAAGCTCGAGTCTTCACTGGGACAGATAAATGCCATCGAGATATAACTAATATCTCTTACAACAGTAGAATTAAAACGTGTATGTTTATACACAAGCATACTTCCTAAAACCGGGGACTAAAAAAGTGCACTTCATTAACTTACTTAAGTTCTTTCCTATAAACCAAAAACTTCACTAGTTAGTCCCAGAGGACTTTTCAAAATTGATTTAACAGATGAGCGCTCTTGGGGACTCTTAGGAGAATTCACTAAATACATGTAATTCATGGATTATTTACTTTGATAAGTACAAGCACTTCAGATTTATATCCTCCATAAGATATTTTCAGACAAAATTCTCAAACACAGAATTTATTCATCTATCATTCAGGTACTGTCCCAGGGTATATACTGTCCCTGTTTTGGTTGGGATAATATTAATTTTCTTTACTGTAGCCGGTATGGTGCTGTGTAGCTGGTTGGATTTAGGATTAGAGTAATGTCAATAACACACTGATGTTTTAGTTGCTGCAGAGCAGTGCTTACACAGAGCCTAGGACTTTTGGCTTCATGTACTGCCATACCAGCGAGGAGGCTGGGGCTGCACAAGAAGCTGGGAGGGCACACAGCCAGGACAGCTGACCCAAACAGGCCAAAGGGATGTCCCATACCATGTGGTGTCATGTTCAGCAATAAAGACAAGGGAGGTTGCCTGGGGGGCTGCCATTGCTCAGGGACTGGCTGGGCATCAGTCAGCTGGTGGTGAACAATTGCACTGTGCACCTCTTGCTTCATTTTTTCTTTTTTTTTTCTTCCCATTTTTTTTTCTATTAAACTGGTTTTATCTGAACCCATGTTCTCACATTTTTCTTTTAAATTCTCCCCCACCCCATGGGGAAGGGGAAGAGCAAACAGCTGTGTGGTGCTTAGCTGCCTGCCATGTTAAGCCACATGTACTCAGCCACATTATATTGAATTACGGTATGTATATACACACTGCTTACAACTTTCAGTCTGAAATTTACTGTTCCACCACAAGTCTCATACTGACTAGAGAGAGCTAAGAGAAAGCTAGCAATGTTCAGTTTGAATGAACTTTTCCAATCAAAGGTAAGTGTTTCACCAACATAGTTTAAATAGGAACAAGGGCAGATGGAAGCTGCAAGACAGTTTCTATTCTCTGAGAGCATTCAGTGCCATAAAAGTATGAAAACACTAGATGGCAATAACAACTGTACATGTATTGTTCAACTCAAATTTACTCCTGTTAAGGCAGTTTATCAGCATCTAGGCTGATACACTTTACAAAGCACCATACTTATAAATAAATAAATATATAAATAAATAAATAAAAATAGCTGTATGTTAGGGTTGTTTTGTTTGTTTGTTTTTAAACCTAACCAGACTTCCTCGAAGGACTAGTTTTCACTTCAGGTTTCTGCAGTGGTTCACAGTAAACTCTGCTTCAGTGTGGATCAGGCTGGCATCTTTGTTATGAGACCTGAAGTTACTATACTAGAAAAGGGCAGAAACTGTGGAACACTGATATAGTGTTGTCATTCCTACTTAAGTATTTATTTTAGAATAAATAGAATACATAGCTTAGAATATACAGCTATACAACTGCTTAGAATACACAAACATCACAAAACAATCATATGCACTTGTTAGGATGTTAGCCTGAAAATGCATTCATAGCCCAAGAATGTATTAATTAATGAAAAGAAACCTTTATAGTTTTGTCTTTCATAATCAGGAAATGCAAAAAAAAAAAAAAAAAAAAAAAAAAAAAACCACTTCGTAAATATCAGTAATGAAAATCATTTATGAATCAGACAGAAAGTTTGAATCATTCAAAACCTCACAGTAATTACTTTAAAAACCATGATCAGACAACAAGTATCAAGAAAACCAGAAAACTCTATAGTTTTCTGGTTCCTTTTAGGATGGGAACTTGTCTCAGTATAGTAACAGCTGAGAGCCATAACCTTAAATCAGTCAATTGCTATTTGTACCTTCACAGTATTGAGGAAGCCTGGTCATGGATCAATGTAACTGCCTAAATCCTGCACACCTGCAGATTCATCGCACCCTAGTTTTGCTTGGAACATTCTCCAGGACCACAGCTGCAATTTTCTAGGAAAGTGGGGCTGGAGAGGACACTGCAAGGAACCAAACCTAGCTCTTGCCAGTCACAAGCTATAGCATAACCAAACCCCTTGCAAGCCACTTTGTCCTCAAACTCAACACTCCCTCAGTGGGAAGAGGCTGCCCCACAGAGCTCTGTCCAGGCCACAGGCATGCCTGCTGTATCATGCCCTGTTTCAATTGCTTGACTGCCCAGTATGAAGCCCACAAATTTTCCTCATAGTGCTTTATACACAGAAGGTCCTAAATAACAGACACAAAGATTTCTGCGCACACACCCCACCAAACCAGACGTGTTTACAGGCAAGGGACCCGCACAAAAGCCGTGAGGTAGTTAAGGCCTTGCTGTGGGTTTGCCTTCTTGCACATCAAGGTTACCACATTCAAACCCTCTTCACCCACCTCACTGTGCCCTCCAAACAATGTAGCCACATCTGACCACTTCTGTTCTGTCATACATGTAGGTTATTTTCTGTTTGTGCATCCTTGGGCCCTTACAGACCTCAGCTCTCTACAAGGACTCAGTTCCAACAGAACATTTTTCCCTATGGAAACCTAATGTGAAAGCCTTCCTAAGGAAGGCATCTCTAGTGTTATAGAGCAAACAAGCTGTTCCATCAACAGTGCAAATAGTTCATGTTGACACTATATTACTGAATAGTTGTGGGGTTTTTTGTTTGTTTTTTCCAAATGACATTTTACCCATCAACACTACTACTCCACTACACACTATGCAATTTAACACACTGATTTTGGGTCACCAAGAAATGATGTAAGATATTTGATGCGTTCAAATGAAGGAAGTTTAAATGACACACACAAAAATTTCAGAATTCAAAAGTTGCAGACTTTCCTGTGAAAATAAAAATATTCTAATTTCCCCACTGATCCATCCCTAATCATC
The DNA here is from genome assembly GCF_964035555.1 of Netta rufina. Taxonomy (NCBI): domain Eukaryota; kingdom Metazoa; phylum Chordata; class Aves; order Anseriformes; family Anatidae; genus Netta; species Netta rufina. Next base: position 670,767 of record NC_140132.1, on the reverse strand, counting down.
TAATTTCCTCACCTGCCTCAACAAACCAAAAAAGGTTAAATTCATTAAACTTTTGACAGGTTTTTAGATCTAGAATTCAAGCTGGCTTAGCAATCCATCGGTATAACTAGAAGTAAAACCAGGAGTGATTCCTATCAACTTTTATTCCCCCCATTTATAAAATCTCAAGAACAAGTTAGTCTTTGGTTTAAAGAGTTTTTAGTTATTCCCAGCCCCTATAAAGCAAAGGGTAGTCTAATCATTCAAGTTTGATTAAGGAAAATTACCTACTACAGACAGTGATTAAATGCATATATAAAGCCTACACTCAAAAACGGTCAGTTTAAATATAAGTTTATTATATTTTCATTAGTAAATGAAAAAGAGGAAAGTAGCACAGAAATATTTAAATGGCTGTTTTGAGAAAATTTTGAGATATGAAACCCTGCAGAAATAAAGATATCCTAAAGTAAACATACACAAAACATATTATACATTGTACATTATGCAATGCTAAATCAATTACATATGTTGTCATCTACATATGTTAGAAATGTGACAAGTCTAATTTGAGATGTCTGTTTGCAGCTGAGTTCACAACGGTCTTATAAAGGATACAGAGCTCATCAGACACAAGACCTGCCAGCATCCACGATGGGGCAAGGGAATGATGCCTTCCTAGCTCACAAGCAGTACCTAGATGAAGGAATGGACAAATTAAGACTCTTATTAAGCACTGTAGCAATAGCACTGAGCTTCCTCCTACACTCAGTGTATACAGACCCAAGTCATCATTTTACAAGGAAAAAGCTACTGTTTGCTAACTCAGTCTATATACAGAAGTCATCTGGGATTGCCATCATTATAATGAAAATGTAGTCAACAATCCTTTTATTATAACAGAATCCATCTCTCCTTCCAGTAACTATAGACTTTGCAATCTGAAAGAAAAAAATAGAGCAATTTATTTAGGTACAAGAATAGAGAAAATAGGTGTTCTCAGTACACAAGTGTGGAACAGTCTCATTGAGGAAACAAAGAGCTTTCTTGTTGTGAGTATGCTGTCACATACGGATTTTAGAAACAAGCAATATGGAAATAAGACAATTTATGTCCATACTCCTTGTATGTGAATCAGTAACAGTCTGGTAAACAGATTGGGAAAACACACACACACACACGATGTCCTTGCTTAAGTAAGAAAAATGACAGGAAGAGCAACTGCAATTTTCATAGTTTCTACACTGTTCACATCCCTGACAGAAATTCTAATGAAATATTTTATACTCTCTATTGTTTACAAAAACATCTTTACTTCACTGTTCTTGCTTTCAAAAGTTTATCTCCATGAAATAATGTTGCTATGAAAAAGCAAATAAATCATGTGATGACCAGAGACGGGAATTCTCTTACTAAATCATCACACTAAGGCTTCTTTCCTCAGAACTTCATCTTGTAAGTCATCAAATCAGGTGACACAAAACAGCTTGGGGAGAGGTATGCAACAAAGACAGAAACACAGAATGTTTCTCCTATTCTCAGGGAAAAAAAAAAAAGAAAAAAAAAGAAAAAAAAATCAGTTTAGGGGATCTTGGGAAATACTTTCCAGTGGGGACACCTATCTTTCTGTATTGCTTCTAGGCTTCCAACTATGCTGTCAGGGAATGGGTGAGGATAATCCTGGGAAAAAATTGCAGGCATAGAACTTGACAGTTTAGCTTTTACTATATATTACAGATTTATTGGTTTATCTACAGCAGATCCGTATTTGCAGTGTTAGCACCACCCACCTTACATGCTCTGGTTGGGGAAGCATGTATCAGTATTACCTAACCACAGAAAATGGCTCCAAATTAAAGCCTGTCTCAATCATGAAGCAGTTAAAATCCCCTGAAAGTAAAGCATCGCTGACCAGCAGGCAACGTTGGCGAGCGCCATGGCACCGAGACCAGAGTATGCACCTCACTATCAGTCAAACACTCTTTCTAGCATCAGACTAAAGAGACCCACTGAAGTCAATGATAAGGTTTCCATGGAAATCAATGAGGTCTCAGTAAGGCTGTAAAGATGCAGCATTAATTTTTTCAGCCTCACTTTCATACACATCCATTCCCTCTCTAATATCAGTTCTTATACTATTTATATAACTCAGAATCTAATCAAGACATGTACTCCTGCTTGCTGGGAGCCGAAAAGATCATGCTGATTTGTTACTTTTCTTTTATTATTTAGGAGGTACTCAGTTACACTGGATACATAGGCTCTATAAAAGCCTTTACAGAGGTGTTGAGAAGCACTTGGACATCTGTACACAAGAACTTTTACATCTAAAGACCTATGACAGTTTCTAAAGCAAAAATTGTTTAAAACCCAGCTCAGTAGAATTTAAATACTGCAATTACCGTGTTATTAATAACCAGAGAACTAATTTTTTGCTGGCTAATATAAATCTCATGAAAAAAAAAAAATAATGCCTCAGTAAGCATCTGCCACGTAAGTGTTATATAATTAAATGCCTAAATTGTATTTCCTCTCTTCTCTACCTATTTGACACTGCTTTGTAAAACGTCCTTGAACTTGTTGGCTTATTGCTTCTGTTTTTTTCTTCTTTTTTTTTTTTTTTTTTTTTTTTTATTCACAGTTGCTAGTTTATGTGGAAGCATTCAGAAGCATGGAAATTAATAACTGCAGAAGCTGTGAGATGCTAATGGCATTGTATTTCATACAACTAAAACATGGGCAACAGACTATATTACTGTTGCAAAGTACAGCATAAACTACAAGAAAAGATTTTAAATTATTTACCTTTCTACTTCAGCACAAATGTCCTGTAGCCAATTATCATGAGATATTGCCTAGAAATTAACCAGTCATCTTGTGTTTCTATCTCCAGATTTACAATTAGTAACGCTATTAATGTGGATCCTGTACTTAGCATCACTAATTACATTGCTATGAACTAATGGTGTTAAAAATAGCAATAGCCATCAACTACCAATTAATGCTTAATGAGAGCATATAAACCCTGGCATTGTAATGAATTTCCAAATTATTGTTTCTTGTGTGTCTCTTGAAATCATACACACAAAAAAAATTGTGTAGCCCATGAAGTAAGACAGTGACTAAAAGCATAAAAAAAAAAAAAAATGTGAATCAAAAACGGGACCAGGAACAATAGGAAATTAAGGATTTAGCCTACAACTTCCAGGCAAGTAAACAGTTAAACATACATTTTTAAAAGGGAACCTCTCAAATTTTGACAAAGGCAAGGAAGTTGGTGGTCACTGAGTTGTTTAACTGTTGACAGTCTTGGGCACAGCAGGACAAGAGGCTAAAATGCAGGAAGGACTGTGAACACTAAACAGCATTAATAAACCATTTGTATATTGAGCTGTTGCAGTGCAGAGTAACACTGAGTTTTTCCATATCCAAACAAGGTTTGTTCCTCTGAAGGCTATGGTATATGTATCAAAAATGAACCCTCACCACTTCCACAATGAAATATTGCTTGTGCTGTTTACTCCAGCAACTTTCAGCAGCAGATGCTGAAAAAGTCCTTTGGCAGAAGAAAATAAAAGCCCACCACAAGTCTGCTCTCTATGAACCAATACAGGACCAGATGCATCCAGGGCTGGAAGGTAAAGACAGAGAGAACAGGTTGTGGAACAGAGAGAACCTGCCAACAACATTAAAGAAAATGTGTACTGCTAAAACAGTGAAGGTTATCTTTCCAGGAAGGAGCCAGTTGGACAAAACCCCTGGAATGGATAACCTTTGGGACCAAATCCCTGCTGCTCATTGTCATCCTTCATGCATCCTCTGAGTGCCAGGAGAGTTGAGATTAGTCCCACGACAGTGACTGCAGCAGAGAGCATAGGGAGCACAGAATTAAACTGCTTTCCTGTCCCCAAAATGTAAGAACAAGCAAACGATAAAGCAGATGAAGAAAACTGTGGTGCAATCATAGCCAACTTGACCAGCCCCAGCCTGACACCAAGGAGCAGGACACCTGCTTCCCTGCCAAGGTGTGCAGCCAAAGGGTGATATCTAAGAACCTGAGGAGAACATGACCAAGGTCTTCCATGCCCTGTAAGGTAAATGCAGCCTGGGGATGCCATAAGCAGCTCTTCCTTGCACAGAGTGGTTTAGCAGAGAGAGCCAGCCTCACATCTCCACGTGGCGAGCGCTCCAGGCTGGAGCAGCAGCCTGGGCAACGTGCTCCATCGGCGCAAGTTTTCCCAAGGGATACTTTTCCAAGCATGCTATTGTTCACCAGACAATGTAATGTTTCTCATCTTTGCTCACTAAGCTCTGCATGCAGCTTTGATCAGAAATAAGTCCCAGCAATTCCAGATATCTCCCTAACTGTGCTATATCATGAACACATGCTGGGACAACTGTAAAAAGACAGCAATTACCACCGGGAATAAGCTCCATGTTTCCTGTGCTGTTTTGCATGTCTTTGCAAGAAACAGGAGACAAGACAATCCCATACAAGGAAGACATTACTCGTTGCTTCCATTCTTGCTTTATCTGTGACAAAGTTGAGTAGTGGAAGATATCCTGTGCAGAGTTGCATGACAAGTGGATTTTTCCCTCCTTAAATTTCAATTTTTATTAAAAAAAAAAAAAAGTTTTCTCCATGCCACCCGAGCAAAGCAGGTGGGGATGACAAGAAGAGAAAAAGTAAGAGAGGGTATTCCCTAGAGAGACTGGAAGACCACACACTCACTGAAAACAAAAAATGAATCTACATCTCCTGCACACCAAGGAAAGACCACAGCCACTTTGCTGCACAGTACTTTGGACTCAGGCTGTCCTAGACCTGAGTCACCTCTTCCAAAGGAAGTCTGAGATAGCTTTAGCTAATGACAAGACTTTTCTTCTCAGCAATTATCCAAACAGATCTAATATGAAAAAATCACCTCCAAACACGCCATTCATATTTCTCATACTGAACTGCAGGTTAGATACATCAGGACATATAGGAGAACACTGTAATTTATATTGCCATCTTGGGAGAAACAGTATCTTGATTTCAATGCATGTATAGTTGTCTGGTTTTTGTTTTTAACTTTTAAGTTCAAAGGACTAGTTTTTTATGGTTTTTGTATGTTTGTTTGTTTGTTTGTTTTAACTGTACACACTTGTACAGTGGCCTCTTACAGCTTTCAAAGCTAATATATTGAATTAGCTTTTATATCTCTCTTCTAGTTTCCCTACCAACAGGATACTGTCTCAGCTAATGTATTCAAATTATCCTAATAAACACCTGAACATTACATAATTATGGTAGGATTTTTATTCTTCTCTTCTTTGAATCCTTACTGTGTACAGCTGTAAACAGTTCATGAAAGTAAGAAAAATCCCCTTTATTTCAAGATTATTTTTATATTTTCTCATCTTTCACTATCAGCCATAGCAAACTCTAAAGCACTAGAGGTACTTTATTACTAGAGCAAACAAGCAAAATGAGAATGGTTTTGTAATGGGAACCAACTAATTTTGATCTGTAATGATTCTAAAATATGAGAATGGAAATGTTTTCTTACAGCTAAGCTCTTCACAATTTTTTGATCTAAAACAATCTTACTAAGCCATTATATACCTGCTTCAATTACTTCTCTAAAAGTAGGCATCTATGACATCTTTGCACAGGAAATTCAAACGTACTTGTCCAAGATATTGTGCTGTACAAAATAGTTGAATTTCCTGCACTTCTAAAGATGCAGCCATGATAACAAAGTCAGGCATTCCAACTGACTATGAATGCTCAGCCAAACCTGCAGCATCTCTGTCTCCTTTCGCCAAAAGCATCAATCTATCATGCCTTCATGGTGGGAAAACAGGCTTTATCTGATGTATTACAAAGGATTCAGAGCAGAACTGATAGTATACAGCTGGGATATTCTGGAAACACATGTTGGGAACACATGCTGGGATTCTGGGAACAGCAGGGAACACACATGTAGCCTGACAACCACTGTGGTTAGTTTATATGGTTCAGGCCAAATACTCAAAGCAAGAGTTGCATAACTATACACAGACCCAGACTCTGTATGCATGCAGTATTCACTGCTGGGACCATGATAAATATCATGTCTCTTTCTCTGAGATCACGTAATTAATTCTGAAACTTACCCACTGTTTTAAATTATCTGAAAAGTATGTTAGAGCTTAAATATTGCAATCTCTAGCATAATTCATGGAAGTAGATTTTTGTTTTTCATTCATGCTACATCTATTTTTTTTCATTCATTATGAAATATGTTTAATCCAAATACATTAAATTCCTCTTCACTTCTTTCAGTCTTTTTACTTCAGAGACTGATTTTGCCGTGTTTTTCTGCTTCCCTTCATACAATCCAATTCAGTTTAGAGTCAGACATTCACACACCAACTTAGGCATGCAGAGATTTATTCTTTATATTCCACTGGCTCCATCATATGGTGATATTTCTCTCCAGGTTCATTTCCATACTGGAAGAGCTAAGTTCCTTTCAGAAAACTCCTAATCAGAACACTGGTCCATCTATAAAAGGACTTTACAAGAAGCAAAGATTACCCATGCAAAATGAGAGTTATAGATTAAGTCTTCTTTAGAAAACTGCAAATGAATCTGCTGAAATGTGCATCATCTTAAAAAGATGACAGCCCTGATATAACTTGGCTGTGAGAATATTCTACTTTACAGCAAATGAAACATGATCAACGTAGGTTTGTATAAAATAAAATAGTTGAGATCCTCGACTCTTCCCTGTCTCCTTCACAAGCAAAGGATCGGGGCAGTGGAGCTTAAAGAGCAATGCAAAAAACATCACCCATATTTAAATTGATTAACTGAATGTGGACAATAAAGATGAAATACATCCATGGTCAAGCAACACAGTTCTCCTAGGTTATGTGTACATCACTGTAATGTCTTAACACAGTATTGCTGGGAATGCTTCCCTGGCTTGTTCTCTAAAGATTAAAATAATGTACAATATATCTACTATTCCTGTATCAGTAAAGATTAAGAATTTTTGTTTATTGCAATACTGATAAAAAATAAGTTAGAGCTATTAAAACAGGTTTTATTTCCCCTGCAATCTAAGCAAAAAAAAATACATCTGAAATTTCCATTTTTAAAAGATGCTGAAAATACAATTCCTAGCTCTTTTGCTTTTGAATCCATTTTTCTTAAGGTCACCAAAGAAGATTGTATACTTCAGTAAAGAACTCTGGTGTACTGACACATTTAAAGCTTTTCTTTTTTTTTTTTTTTTTTTTTTTTAGTGCATTATGGGCAAGAACGTATCAGTTTTATCCTACCCTTGTGAGAGTCGGTACATTTAAATATTTTAAAGTTTTACTTTTAATAAGCAAAAAATCATATTAAAGATTAATTATAGTCTATGACGTACGCCCTCGCAGAATACACCACCTGAACCATAAGGTAATGAAGTACACGGAAAAGAAAAAAAAATCAGTAGAAATATATATATTAAAAAAAATATACATATATATCTCAAATGAGTATTTGTGGATCTGAAGAGTTATTCATCCTAATAATAATGGATAGATTTGAGATACTTTCTTAAATGTCTGATTCAGTGAAGACATGGCAACACATTTGCACCATGGGAGATATTATTCAGTACATGCAGCAAACAACAGTCTCTTAGTAGAGTCATCAGCCTCATTACTGCTTACCAGAGATGTGCATACATTCAATTACGTCTCGAAGTGCATACTGCATGTGCTTTAATTTTACTTAATGAATAAGCTCTTCTGAACAGTATCGGATCCCAGAAATCTGAACTTTGTATAAGAATCTGAATTCACAAAGCAACCCAAACTTTGTCAGTGTATGCACTGATGTGTGAATTCTGACGCTTAGTCCAGGTATCCAGCTCTTAACCTCTGCACTTGCATCTTTTGTCTCTCTTGGCTTTCTACTGCACAAGCACAAGAACGCTATATAAGAAAAGTAAATGTTTGTTCTTTGATTGAACTCTTCGGGTAAACGTTCACATAGGGTGTTACAAGGCATAGAGACTCTAACACAAGGTGGTGCTCTCTTCTTATTAAACAGCTTGTTGTTTGGTTTACACGTTGAAAGGAAAACGTCAGGTTTCTCTAAAACTCAAAACGCTTTTCAGACATAGAATTTCAATGTCAGTAATTTAAATAAGCACTAAAGCGCCTTTTTTCCCCAAAAAGATGTTTCATTGGATGAAATGAAATTAAATCCCTCGCTGCATTTATCAGTTCTTCTGTCATAGTTCTGTCTCCAGGTCTTTCAGTCCATCATCCAATCTCTCTAGCCATTTCTGACTTTTTTCCCCTCCTCCCACTATCTGCATGTCATCAGGACTGAGATTTTCAGCTGGGAAGGGGATACACAAGCTCTTTTCTGCTGAGAAGGGGCGGGGCAATAAAAATCTGTTTGTTAGGTTTGTATCAAGTGGTAACTTAGGATCCCTTTGAGAGTTTATGAACAAAGTCTCCTCAAATCACACAGGTTCCACCCATGAGACTCGACTCCAAGCTCAATCCCCTATTAAAGATCTAACCGTGGTTTACTTCATACTAGCATTACTAACAGGAAGTGTCAGCATTACAGTTTTTGCCACTTCTCTCCCCTGAGCAAACACTGGTGGGCCTTTATTGCCAGAACTTCCAAATCAACCCCCAAAGCACCGATCACAATTCTGTCCATGAGAATGACTGCACATGCAGCTTTTCCAGATGGGGGAGAGGTGGTGGGGGGACACAACAACTCAGCTTGCTTGTTACAAAAGGCTTTCTTTTAGATACAAAGAAATATCAGATCTATTTCAAACTGCACATTTCTGCCAGGTTTTGAATTTTCCAAGGTAACATTGGTAACAAATACAGCAACACCCTGTTGACAGCAATCATCACAGACAGCACTCCCATAAATCCTGTGGTTTTTTTTCAGTGCAGTTCAGACACATGGAAACCTATGCATTACCTTGGAGCATGTGAAGTCCTTCAGCTCAGTATGCGCAAAATCATGGGTAAAAAAACTTGTCCCTAGTCTTTTACAGACCATTCTGACTTTCTTGTGAATATTGGCCATCTGCAGGAACCCTCTTAGAAATGCATGCTATAGACTGCAGAGGCACACCTTGTTAACTATAAGATTAGTGCATTTAATCTCTCATGAAGACACCAGTGGTGGAAATTTCATACTGAAAATTGGATTCTTGCCTTTTTCAAAAATGTAAGCTACCAAGTAGCTGACTACCTTTTCAATCACCTTTGAAAATTCCATGACAAATTAGAGACAGTGGAAATTCAAAAACAAAATCAGCAAGATGAACCTTTCTCATCCCGTCTTTAGAATTAAAGAGTATCACAAGAATAGTAAGCGTATGATAAATTAGTTAACTTTTAAAGACCTGTGTTACACAAACATCTCTTTAATCACATTACTTTGGTGCCGTAGGAGTGTGCCATTTTATATTTCCTCAAAGAACACGCTGTTCGGTTACTGTAGCATTTCTATATCTGGACTAATTAGAAACGGAAATGTGGATACAATTAAGTTTGAAATTAAACACACTTTGTAGCAGTGAAGATAATCACTGCTTTAGAATGATCTGGCTGCTCCAACCTGTGAAGTATTAAGCTATTCTCTCAATTAATTGGAACAGTACTGTGTGTTCTTGGAACCAGCTAACCATGGCACACTGTACAGAATATCTACGGATGTATCAGTTCTCTGACCTATTATTTGACCTGTATTATTTGATTATAAGAATAATTAATGTTGTTACGCAATTAGTGATGTCAAGCATAGTACTTACACTTCTAAATGACTTTGTTTGATTCCATCTCTTATTCTAGCTACTGTTGGTTTGCACTTCCTGCTGTATTCAAACAAGCAAACTCAAGTGCCACAGAATTCAAAGTCCTTTCCTGTGAACCAGAGCAGAAGTGATTATTAATTTCAATTTCTATAAAGGGTCTGCACAAACAGTATGTTCTCTCAAAACAGTTAAAAGACAAGTCCCTTTCCCCAGTACTACCTGTTCTTGATGAAGAATGAAAAGTTCAAGTGCAGAAATCAAGCAAGGTTCAAGACCACAGTGACTGGGATAATACTAGTGTAACTCTGTGCTTTCTAATGTCAGTTCATCTCTCAGTAGAAAGACAGCAGAGTAAACTACATTTTATCCTAAGAAGAAGATGCAACAATAAGGTGATGTTCTTGGGGCTACAACTCTAAGAACCCTGTAAGCAACAGGCCATTGGGAAATAAACTACAAGGCCAGTCAGTCTCACCTCTGTCCCTGGAAAGGTGTTGGAACAGCTTGTTCTGGATGCCGTCTCCAAGCAATTGGAATAGAAGAAGGTTATGAGGAGTAGTCAGCATGGATTCACCAAGGGGAAGTTGTGCTTGACCAACCTCGCTGCCTTCTATGATGGCATCACCAGCTGGGTAGATGAGGGGAGAGTGGTGGATGCCATCTACCTTGACTTTAGCAAAGCTTTTGATACTGTCTCCCATGACATCCTGATAGCAAAGCTGAGAAAGTGTGGGATAGAGGAGTGGACAGCAAGGTGGGTTGAGAACTGGCTGACTGTCCGAGCTCAGAGAGTGGTGATCGGTGGCACAGAGTCCAGCTGGAGACCTGTGACAAGCGGTGTTCCCCAGGGGTCAGTCCTGGGTCCAGTCTTGTGCAGCATCTTCATCAACAACCTTGATGAAGGAATAGTGTCTGCCCTCAGCAAGTACGCCGATGACACAAGGCTGGGAGGAGTGGCTGACACGCCAGAAGGCTGTGCTGCCATTCAGCGAGACCTGGACAGGCTGGAGAGATGGGCAGGAAGAAACCAAATGAGATTTAATAAGAGCAAGTGTTGAGTCCTGCACCTGGGAAGGAACAACCACATGTATCAGTAGAGGCTGGGGGACAACCTGCTGGAGAGGAGCTCTGAGGACAAAGACTTGGGGGTCCTGGTGGATGACAGGCTGACCATGAGCCAGCAGTGTGCCCTCGTGGCCAAGAGGGCCAATGGGATCCTGGCGTGCATTAAAAGGAGTGTGGCCAGCAGGTCAAGGGAGGTGATCCACCCCCTCTCCTCTGCTGTGGTCAGGCCTCACCTGGAGTACTGTGTCCAGTTCTGGGCTCCCCAGTAAAAGAAAGACAGGGATCTCCTGGAAAGAGTCCAGAGGAGGGCCACAAAGATGATATAGGGCCTGGAGCATCTTTCCTATGAGGAAAGGCTGAGAGACCTGGGTCTGTTCAGCCTGGAGAAAAGAAGACTGACAGGGGATCTCATCAGTGTGTACAAATACCTGAGGTGTGAGGGACAGAGGGATTTGGCCAACCTCTTTTCAGTGGTTTGTGGGGACAGGACAAGGCGTAATGGCCACAAAATTGAGCACAGGAAGTTCCGCACCAACATGTGAAAGAACTTCTTCATGATGACAGTGACAGAGTGCTGAAACAGGCTGCCCAGGGAGGCTGTGGAGTCTCCTTCTCTGGAGATATTCAAGGCCTGTCTGGACACCTACCTAGGTAGCCTGCTCTAAGGAACCTGCTTTGGCAGGGGGGTTGGACACGATCTTTCAAGGTCCCTTCCAGCCCCTACAATTCCGTGATTCTCTGTGATTCTGTGAAATATAGCACCACGAGAGCCAAAAGCATTTGTTCCTTCACAGAGAGGGAGATCAGCTCTGTTTAGTACATTAAGAACAGAGATCTCCAAATCTGCACTATTATTGGAACACCTGAACAGGTGAGGAAAAAAGGGAGAATGAAAAATTAGAAGATTAAAATTTAAATAAGCTCTCTCCACCTAGAGTTGGTATGGCAAATTTTAGGTAGATCAAACTTTTAAATTTGCTTTTCACGTTTTAAAGCATCCACCGTACACATGTGAACAAAATAAACAAATAACAAAGACAATGGAAAATTATCCAAACAGCATAATTAGAACACCACGATCTTCTTATTGCCAAGCAGTTGGCTTTAACTACTGGACTACATAGCTCATGTCCTAATTAATAGAGAAATTCAATGTTATAAAAATTTCCAAATCTTCTTTTCTTTTTTTTTAAACCTGAGATGGAGATTTCCAGTATCAAGCAATTATAAGTGTCTTAATCCACTCAGATACCTCCTACAAAGCTTAGCATGTGGCAACAACATTTTGCAAGTCTTGTTTTTTGCCTTCACTGCTCTGATTTTTATTTCTTAACGTCTATCAATAAGCTTTTCATATTTCATAATCTTAGTCACAAACCAGCTTTGCTGAGGATGGGAAAGTACTTTGTGGTTTCCTACAAAGCTACAGTGTAAATGAAGCAGAGATTCTTTTACAAACCTAAGGCAGCTGAGCAGGTCTTTATGCATCAGGTACAGAAACCGTCTTGGGAACCTGCACAACAAAGAGTCCTACGCCATATTCCCCACAAAGTGTTCAATTTTTATTTGTAAATGTAATAATATTGATAGGCAAAGAGGATTTAAATATCCTCTTAGGAGTTGGACTCAATGATCCTTGTAGGTCCCTTCTAACTTGGGATATTCTATAATCCTATCACCATGGGGCTATTTAAACAAATACCAGACTGAGAAAAAAACTTCTGGGCCATGTTTGTCATTAAGCAGTAATCTGATAACTCTCATGCACAAGTGCTTGTGGAACATGGGATAAGAATAAAGTAGAACAAGCCACGGAAGGTGCAAGATTGAGAAGAGTCCATATAATCATAGAACAGTTTCCTTTTTAATCCCGACATCCTTCTGTGAGCCCCTGGCTTTCCTGCAGAAATTTCCAGTATGTCAGAAAAATCTCATAGGTGGCTATTAATCCACAAAGGATATTTTTGCTTTAAAGTTTGGGGGGTGATTAGTCAATCTGGGTTTCATTAATCACTAAGAGTATTAAAAAAAAAAAAAAAAAAAAAAAAAAAAAAAAAAAAAGAATTAAAATGGCCTTACTTTTACATACTCTAAACAAGCATAGTTTTTAATAATAGCTAGACATCTTTCTTAGAGCTTCTCAATAAAGAAGTATGCAAATACATATTAGTTTCAAACATATGATGAGTTCTAGGATAAACTCAGTGGACATTACAAGAATATGAAGTGTTATATGTTTCATAAACTGGCATGCACAAGTTCCTGAGGCATATCCTGAGTGGTGACAAGCCCCATGGTGCTTGCAGTAGCTATGTAAGCTTCACCATCACCACTTCTCCTATGAAGCTTGAAAATCTTTTAGTCCTAGCTTTTTCCAGTGGCTCATTATGATACTTGAGGAAAATCACTTTTCCAAATGGAAAAGCACAAATTTCCCCAATGGAAAATTCAGTAAGTCCAATGAATTCATATTCTTAACTCCCCAAGATGCTTCTGACATCTTCTCTGTCATATCTTCTGGTTTCCCATCTCTAAAATTATGGCATAATACACCTCACTGAAATGCTGGCAGAAGCCAGTTACGAGCTCTTTCATAAGTCCCTTGCTTACTGTTCCATGGGCACCAATGAACTACAAATGATGCTCTCTGAAACCACTCCTACACCAGTCACAAATCTCTGCACACAGGTATTCTGAGGTCATCAGTGAGGGAGGAAAAAAAAAAGGGGGGGGGGGGGGAGAGAGAGATTTTCAACCCAAAGCTTTTTTAATGTGCAGCTCCATTAGAAGTTAAGCAATCATCTTATTGAAAATGGCACAGTTAGTTCTGTAATCATTCCGCTATGTAACTTCACCAGTATTGCCATGATATCTGAAATATACCCCTAACACATTCTGAAGACATGGGATTTGAAGTGACTCTACACTTTGCTACTCAGTTACCAACCTCACTTTGGTTAAAAACAGGAAACATGTTATATAACCCTTACCATACAATTGTCACGATCAGAGGACAGCAGACACAAATAGATCCACTCACACAGGGCTGAGAAACGAAGGAACATTTCAGATCTAAAGCACAGCAGGCACTATTTTCCTGCTGATCTTTTCTTTTCAGCAAAGCGATGGCCCTGGTGAATAAATGACCAATCTTAGTCTTTTTTTGTTAAACTGATTTTTGCCATTTGGGGGCTCCAGACCTCTCCCTTTCTCCCTAGGAAGGCCTGTCCTCGCTGCGAGTTGCTCTCTGGGTCAACAGCAGGAGGTAGGGCTGGTGGCAGCTGCCTGAAGGGAGAATACAACAACCTATTACTGCTTCATACAGGAACAGCAGCCAGCTCTGATTTTGTGAAGAAAGAGAAGGAACACTTGTTTTGCCCTTAGCCATCTCCCCTATTTCATCCCTACCTATGAAAGGTATTCACACAGCCCCTACTGAGGTCTTGCAATCTCCACTGCCCTTACAATACTTATGCGTTAAAGAAAAGCATATCATATCTTTGTGCACATCAGAAATTGTGGTACAGGAAAATTGAGTTGCTTGAGATTGCTTGTAGGAGAGTGAAGTCACTCCACATTTGCAGAAAACCTCTTATAAAGAAGCTTACTCCCCAGAAAATTGCCAGTAACAGCAATGTTGATAACTCTGCAAAACATAGATACTACACCTCTTTTTCTTTCAGGTGCAATAGTTGTAAACATCATCTGTGCCTTCCATTTTAAAATACTTGTAAAGTTCTTAAAATACTTTAAAGCTAAGCTGAAGAATCAGCCATCCATCTTGCAATAGATCAGACAGGCAGAATAGGGTGGACTTAGCTTCCTCTACAAAATCCCTGGACAAATGCTTCTACAACCCCAACTCGGTGGTCCATGGTGGAAAAATACCAGTCAGTAGTGTACTCTCTGCAAACACGGAGCTGTGGGCACACCAGTATCTTAAGGCGGAGTGGGAAGAGAGAGAGAACGAAGTATGCCACGGGTGTCTTACAGCTTAAAAACTTTTCTGAAACAGAACACAAGGAGACAAACTGCTTCCAGAAAGTGAAGGGTTTTCAAATGACAGATTTCACTTGCTACCCACTCTTCTTCTTTTCCAGGTTGTCTATTAATTCACCATGATAATTTGGGTAATATGCACAGTCACTAGCTACCTAAAGGAATTGTCAGACATGATCACCAGCGTTTCTGAATAATCAAGGGTGGGTAAGTCACATTATTTTGGTATGACTGTACAATGAAAGCTGTGTTTAAGTGGTTTTCCTTAGCTTAGCCACTATTATATATAGTTGTAAATATTGACTACTGGATCTACACAACACATTTCAGCTCTGCTTAAAGGAGGTAACTCATCTTGACTTGACATTACTGTCATTTCATATACCACGTCTTTTAAAATCAGAATACATGCCCAATAAATATGTTTCACAAAACTGATATTAAGAAATTTATACTATGGGTGAAGATCACGTAGAATTTTATTTTATTTTATTTTATTTTTTTGATTTGCATAACTGCTTAAGTAACACTTTTGGGGTGAATTGTCTCAAGGTAGGTATCATTTTTTCGCTTTGGCAGGGTATGCAGTATAAAAGTCAAGCTAGACATTTGTCTCAGGTAAAGAGGAATGAAGCATTTGTTGGCTATGCTGTTACCAGCTTCCTGGTACAATTTTTGGAGAGAATAATTATGCAAAGTGTGGAATTTATTATTTATTTCCAAGTTATATTTAGTACACAAAAAGCTAAATCACTTGTTCAACTACTATATGTACTGTAATTACACTCTAATTTCAAGCTTTTGGTCATGCAGTTAGCATAAGTAGTTGTAATTACATATTTAAGGCATGTAATCATGTAATAATTAAGATACACAATTCAATTATATAATTAAGATATGCAAATATGTAGGACCATCTTGTGACATTGATTTTAAGTAGACTACCCCATTAATTCTGAGGAGAGTTCTGCTTAAAACACATTTCACAACACAGCTTGCAAAGAAGAATTACGCAGACGAAGAAAAAACAGACACGTTATTATACCCTTTTGGATATCTGCCTGAAATGTTAAATAAAATAAAATTGAACTATCAGATTTTAATCGTATTTACAAGCTTGGTTCTTGTCCTAACCTAAAATAAGTAAATAAAAATCCAGCGAGCAAGAGAAGTTGTATTCTTCTCCAAATGGACCAAAATATTTGCAGACTTGTTTTTAGGCAAGCATTGGTACAGAGAAAACAATCTCCACAAATATCCTACTACTTCTTAATTACCTGTTATGTCCCCAGAAAGACATGTTAAACAAGCAAGCCAAATAGCTAATCATCTCTTTGCATGTTGCAATACCAAATATGGTTTTCATAGTTTATTTCAGAGAACTAGGAAAGGAAAGAGCAATTTTTCTTGATTGGATGAAAACAAGGGAACACACAAAGCAGAGTCATTTCCACTGTGGTTGTTTTTATGCTCAGCAACAGAAAATTTTTATCCAAAATTATAAAATCAAGATTACTGACCTCAATTTTACTGCATTATATTTATGTTAATGCTTTTAGCCTTTTTTCCCCCCTTCCCACAATTAAAACATACAAACAAAAGACAAACAAAACAAGGAGGACTCTGTGCAGAACACCACAAGTAAAGTTTAATGGCTACTTCAGGGGTTTTCTCTCTAAGAGTAGAAGAGCAGAAGCAAGAAAGCCACTGCCAGAGCAAGGAGGGCAAAGTAATTGTTGCACTGACCTACAGAGATTATGCAATCACTGAGCCTCGACTTCCATACATGCTCAGCACTAGCAAACCAAATTAAGAAGGGGATTTCAAAAAAGATGGTAATACCTTGATGAGTAGCCCAGGATAGATAAGTTTCACCTTTCCCTTTCCTTTGACGTATCTTAAGGAATAGGCATTAGAAGTTGAGAATCAGTCTTCTACTAAGCAAAGTGATAAGGAGAAAAAGCTATCTCACCACAATGAGTTTGTTTAATAGCAGCTTGGTAGTAATGTGTCAGGAGAAATATGTGAAACGAAGGAAAACGCATCACTGAGTATATCCAGGTTGAAAGGAAGCACCAAAATACCATGGTATAACTCCTTTTACACCAATTTCCCTCTGCCATTCATAGCACTTTATTGTATGTAAACTTGTGATAAGGCTGTGTTGGGAAATCTCTTCTATTGAAATGGGCGTATCACAGGGCAGCCTAACTGGGACTCAGAAATCCTCAAACTGGAACAGTGGTTAATTCCTGGTAACTCACCGTTATGCCTGACAGATTTATACTTGTTCTAGAAATAGACAGAGGAGCAAAATAAATAAATTATTTTTTATAAATTCTGTAGGGGATTTTTACTGTCTCTCTCTCTCTCAAAAAAAAAAAAAAAAAAAAAAAAAAAGCCTCTGGATTCAAGATATAAATCATTCAATAGATCTGCATCAGTAACCAGTATTCAATAACCAGTATTCTCCTCAGATGACAGAAATGCTTTAAAGATCCTACTTAGAATATTCATACAATCTAGGGTGATTTTTTAATTTTTTTATTTTTTTGCTAAGATTAATATATTTTATCATTCTTTTAGTATTCATTTGAAAGATAAAAACATACATTCATAGTTCAGGATCTTAGGATGCTCCACTGCCTATTTTGAGTTTAAATAAACAACCATACCCATATGCAAGTATGCAATAAGAGAAACTGAATTCTGCCAGGAGAACATACGCGGGCAATGCTATTTACATTTCTAGGTACTAGAAGTCAGGAATAGATAGCTATTGTACCCAAAATATATCCCACAGGACAGAGAAAAACAAACAATCTCACTAGAAAGCTCAGAACTAGAGCCTATTCCAGCAGCAATTAGCACAACATGACTCTGATTTTTGGTGGCATTTCTATTGCACGCTTTGCCACTCCACAACTAACAAATACCATTTATAACCTGGCGAGCAACATCTCTGCAGGTGATCCCAGCTATTTTCAAAGTACTCTTTTCTCTCATTGCTGAAGAATAACACAGCTTCGCTTGAAGAAGAATTTGTGTCTCTCTTTGAAGGGCTACCACTAGCATTTCTCTACTGGCAGTATTTCAAAGAGAAACAACTGCTTCCCTCTAAGGCCCTGAAGTTCTTTGGAGAAGGGAAGGCTACTCTGAAGTGTTATAATGCAGAAGCACGCAATCTTCTGTCTGAAATTCAAGTCAAAGTGAGAGGTCTTGAGGGATCTCACAAAAATAGGATGACACACTCCTATTCCTCCAAATTTTCCACCTTATCTTTACATAGCACAACCAACATATGGTTTTCCTGTAATTTCAGAGGATTTTGCCATGTAATACTGGCAGTTGGGAGCTGCTGCTGTGAGACTTCCCCCCCTTCCCCCCCCCAAAACATGGAAAGAAGCTGACAGATGGATGCATATATTCATCTTTATTTACTGCTAACAACACCCAGACCCATGGTGATATGGTTTGGCCCATATCCTTTCAGCATTTCCTCTGGCCATTCCTTGATTTTCATCATTAGCTTACAAAGAATATTTCTACCTAGACACGTGGTTTTCTTTCCTTTCTGGATGATTACTGTACTGACATACTTCAATTTCAATTCCTTTTTGTCCTTATCTGTTTTTGAAGAACTGGTTAAAAGAAGAAAATAATACAAAAAGCTCTTTTTTTGTACACTTTTATTTTATTTTTTGGCAGATATTGAATAAGTATCTCTTTTCCAACTGCCTTAAGGAAGGTGAAGAGGTTCCCTTTTCTCTAACGTTTGTTCTGATTATTGATGGAAGAAATTAGCTCTCTGAAGTTTATCCTGTCATGAATTTATCCCTTGCTCAACACACACTCCTGACTCTTTCTCTGCATATTAAACATTCATGTAAGCAGGTTAGACTTCAAGCTTTCTACAGAGAAGATGAGTTCCTAACAGGAGCTAGCCTTCAGCTCTGACCTAATAGACCACAGTGTATCCCAGAGGCAAACCCTCACGTTGTCATCCTGCTCAATACTATTACAATGGCAATTGACCACTGCAAACATTAAGATCCTGAAAGTTATTAGATGTTATAATTTAAATACATAAGGATTTTGATATTATGGGTAAATCCAGTAGTAGACTAAAATAACATATAGCATGCAATTTGGCAAACATCCTCAAGGAAGAAGTTAACACATTGCAAGACAGCAATTACAAATGTTCACATGAGCTTTCACAATAAATGTGCTTCACACACACACACACACACACACAAAAAAAAAAAAAAAAAAAAAGTGTCAGTTTGGAGTCTATTTTGTGGGTAGTCTTAACATAAAAATCATGACTTGAATGATAGTGTAATATTTATTATTGCCAACAGATGTAAAGAGGGAAAATATATTTTCCTACTGAAAATAGAAATGATAATTGCATATACAGTATGCATCTATATCATATTAACCCAGTATACCAATCTCTATCATCATCTGTGGATCAAATTTGAGCCCCTTACGTGCAGTGTCCTTGAGATAAGGTGTCTTCTGCACATCTGTACTATTTTTCATCACTTGCAACACCACAGCCCAAGTTCCTTCTCCTTCTATCCCTTGCCTTTGCTGTCTCACAGACTAACCAGGATGAAAGGCAAGGGGACTGTGTATAACATAGTCCTTTAGTAATACACAGGCCACAAGCATCCTCAAGAGCCTATGAAGGACTCACCTCATTTCTCCTCATGAGGATCCATCTTCACATCCATATAACCATGAATATTTGGCATTCAGTAATACCAAAAGCTGCTAACAAACCCAGAGGACAAGTCTAAACAATGATGGTGTCATAGGGGCATCGATCACCAGTGACCTTAACCTGTAACTCACTAACGTTGGTTCACACATCGAATGGCACAGGGACTGCGTGTTTTTCAATCATGAAGATGGTGTCAGCTACTTTAAAAATGTTCTCCAAGATGTGGTGAGAGGAAGACACACTTGTATATGCATTATGATTTGACACCAACCTCAAGATGCATTCAATTAAGGTGTCACATCTCACCTCAAGTGGAAACAAAGAAATCAAGTAGTAGTACAATAGCATTTAACAGCTGATAATAGTGTTTCTGTCTGATTTGCTATAATTACACAGATTGAACAGTCTGTGTTACAGGCAACCATTAATTACCAGTTCTATACCCCATGTATATATTTTTCCTCAGAGTTTTAATGCTAGGTCCAAATTCTTTTCATAAGAGAAGTAATCCAGTAACATTTCCTTCCACACCAAAAATTTTTTACTCCATGTAGTGCAGACATTTAATTTCTCTGCTGGCACTCTCAAAAGCAACTAATACTTCCAAGAGAAACTCCATGTGAAATACCAAATTCTTATCAAGTCATTTGCTAACCAAGTATTTTAAATATATCTAAAACCATTTCATGGCACAACTGCTGCCTTTCACATTTATTAGTAGATTTTTAAAATGTTTATTATATTAAGTCATTCAAGGGCAGAATTCACCATGACAATAATTTAAATATGTTTTGCATTTCAGAAGGTTTACCATAAGACAACTTGCAGTGCCTGCAAAAATCATGTGTAATATTGGTAACATTATTCAGCCTATACATTTACTGCGCTCCACTGCTCCAAATTCTGAGAGACTTAAAATTAATACAAATAATGAACTGTTTCTTACTAACTATTTGTGATAATCATTTATGTCTCCAGAGCATATAACTCTGAAAGTGGTTTTGGCAAAAGTAACAGGCCTGTCAACCGGCTTTTCAAAAACATGCATTCCCACTACATTTACATAAATCTGATGAATCCAAAGCTAAAACTACTTAAAATAAGATAAATAAGAATATGCAAACACAATTCTTTAAAGTGAAGGAACACTTTGGAACTCTTTTACTTGACTGGTGACTTGTGATAGAGGACTGTGAATAATTATTGTTAGACAACAGGAATAATGCTATATAAAACAATTCTGAAAGCCTTCTTGCAAAAATGTACACATACATTTACTGAGAGCAAAGTGCTAACTATAAAAGCAAATAATGAAAAACCTTGTTAATGGGGAATTTAGCTTTAAAATAACTCCATGATTTAGCTTAATGTCTCCTCATGTTGATACAGACATTTTGGAAACTAAATCTCTTGAGAAGAGTGCAGGCTAAATGCAGCTTCCACAAAGTGATCCATTAAAGTGACCGAGAGCACAAACCCATGTGTTCCACAATGCTGGATTTGAGTCTGTTTCTATTTCTCAAAAAGAAATTATCTTTCAAATTAGAATAATCTGATTTCCTAAGATATAAAGTACTCACAAATTGTAACCTGAAGATTAAAAAAAAAAAAAAAAAAAAAAAAAAAAAAGCATATGAACACTGTTAAGCAAGTACACAGTGACGTTACTAAAGTGACAACTACATATTAAATTACAGAAACAGTACCAACAAGAAAATAAACATTTTAAGACTTCATAGCAACTTCAGCCCATCAATAACCCCAGTGTAAAGATATTGAGACTAGGAGTCTATACTGAGACCTGCAACTATACACCATACTTACGGAAATTATGTGTTTCACTGCAATTCTGGTAAAGGCATGTTCTAGCTATGACAACTCAAGAACCCTCCAGAATGTTAAGCATAGCTACTTATTCTTAAAATTTTAGATGTGAGCCTCATACCTTGTTTCTTCCTGTTGTTCCAGTTATTACATGCTGAAGTCATTTCATATTGTGGGTGATCAGATGAGATGAAATAAAGAATCAATGTGTAAGTGGTTCCTGTTGTTTAACTTTGAGGAAGTACAACTTTTTCAGCCATCCAATCAAGGGATTAAGGTAGTTGTAAGGTTTCTATCACATTACTGAAAATTCAGATTCAATTTGATATTCAGAATCTTTCAACATCTTCTTCGTTAAAAGAACTTTGCATCAATACAAGTAACACGAGGAAAATGAAATAAGGATGATCATACAAAAACCTGTTTCCTCCCGTGAGAGTAAAGAACCCTTTGATGGCTCTCCCTCCTTCACTTTATTTGTCCTTAAGTCACCTTGGAGGCTTTTATACTTCCTACAATAATGCTTGATTTTGCTGTGGAAATGAGAACTTTTTTTCTCGTTAACATAAAAACAGACATTAGACTCAGCAGCTGCTGCTGAAGGACTTGTTTTCTTCCCTGGCAATTCACTGTCATAAGCATCTCCAAGCAGACAACACAATGTTGTGCATTGCTACCTCAGGTTGCAGTACCACTTAAACCAACTAAGTTTGGCCTCTCTTCTTCGTCTCTCTTGCTGAAGTATAAACATTTCAGCATTTCTTAGCCACACTATGGCTTAAAGGCACTACATATTCTCATAGATTAATTGAAATAATTGCTGAGGCAAACAGCTCTGGGGCAGACACGTTCTGCAGCGGAGCAGGGAATCCCGATAGGCAGGGATTTTTTTCAGCATCGAGGCCACTTGAGGCAGCTGAGGGAGCTGCCAGGGCCCGGCAGCCCTCACAAGGGTGGCTGACAAGGTGTAGGCACAGCCAGCAGCACCCCCTCCCCGGCCATTCAAAAGCAGCCCCTGGGGAGCGCGAGGTGAAAGCAGCAGTTTCTGTGGGCAGGGCCCCTTGCCGCTCTCTTGCAGGGGTCTTTCCCTTCCATACCGGTAGCCTGCTTGTGAGGAACCTGGCCATGGTATCAACCAGGCAGAAAACTTCGCTAAGAAAGTCAAGCGCCTGGTACAGCCCACCGACTACTACCTGCTACTGGTCTTTCAGGCTGGTAATAATGAGGTAGCAACGAGAAGTCAGAGCAATCAAAAAGGACTTTTGAAAAAGGCTTTGGGGTGACTACTTAAAGGATCAGGGGCACAGGTTGTGTTTGCCTCTATCTTTCCAATAGGGGGGATCGATGCTGACAAGCGGGCTCACCACATTAACACATGGCTTCAGGACTGATGCAACCGGCAGAACTTTGGGTTCTTCGATCATGGGAAGGTCTACGTGACACCAGGCCTGCTAGCACCAGATGGGATGCACCTCTCTCAGAGAAGGGTAAGGTTTTTGGCTCAGGAGTTGGCAGGGCTGATAGATTGGGCTTTAAACTAGAGCTGAAGGGGGAAGAGGATAAAACCAGGCACTCCGGCGATGAGCTAAGGGATGGTGCACTAGAATCAGAGGGACTGTGTGCTAGTGAGGTCCTTTGGTCAGCTCCACAAGGTGCTGCATGTAGGGAGGCACATTTGAAGTGCTTCTACACAAACACATGCAGTATGAGGAATAAAATAGATGAGCTAGAAGTCTTGGGCCAGTCCCACAGCTACGACATCATTGGCATAAGCGAAACCTGGTGGAATGAGTCCTGTGGCTGGTGTGCTGCAATAGATTGTTACAGGCTCTTCAGGAGGGACAGGCAGGGTAGGCAGGGTGGTGATGTACATGTATATGAAGCATGGGCTGGACTGTGTGGAAATTCAAGTTGGCAATGGCAAAGTTGAGAGCCTCTGCATAAGGATTAAGGCATGAACAAATAAAGGGGATGTCGTTATGGGAGTCTATTACAGACCACCTGGCCAGGACAACAACGCCAATGAATTATTCTTTGCAGAACTAAGAGATGCCTTGAGATCAACTCCCCTTGTCCTTATGGGGGATTTCAACTTGCCAGACATCAACTGGGATCACCACACAGCTGACACGAGCAAGTCCAGGAGGTTCCTAAAGCACCTAGATGATAACTTCTTGGTGCAGGTGCTAAGGAAGCCGACTAGGAAAGGTGCCCTCCTAGATCTGTTGCTGGAGAACAAAGAGGGTCTTCTGGGAGACATGGCAATTGGCGGCCATCTCGGTCATAGTGACCATGATGTGGTTGAGTTTAGAATTTATGGTGACAAAAGGAAGACTGCCGCCAAAACTTCAGCCCTGGATATAGGGAAAGCAGACTTCAGGCTGCTCAGTGAACTAGTCAGCAAAGTCTCCTGGGAAACTGCTTTTGAAGGCATTGGTGTCCATCAGTGCTGGTCAGTCTTTAAGCACTGCCTCCTAAAAGCACAAGATCAGGCGATTCCAAAATATTGAAAGTCATGCAGGCAGGGCAGAAGACCAGCCCGGCTGACCAGGGATCTTCTACTGGAGTTTAGGCAAAAAAAGAAAGTGTACTGCTGCTGGAAGGAGGGTCAGGCAACATGAAAGGAATACAGGAATGCTGTTCATGTTTGTAGGGAGAAAATTCATGTAGGGAGAAAATTCAACTAGAGTTGAAGCTGGCCATGTCTTTGGGAGACAATAAGAAAGTTTTTTTTAGATACGTGAACGGAAAATGGAGAACCAAAGAAAACATAGGCCTGCTACTTGATGGGGAAGGTCTTCTCACATACAATGGCATAGGCAAAGCAGAGACATTTAATGCCTTCTTTGCCTCTGTCTTTAACACTGATGATGGGCTTTGGGACCTAGGGTGCCCTGAGCTGGAAGACCATGACAATGGGAATAACAAACTCCCAACCGACCCCGAACATGTGCGGGATTTGCTGCTCCATCTGGATCCATACAAGTCTATGGGTCCAGCTGGGATCCATCCCAGGGTGCTTAAAGGGCTGGCTGACGTCATCGCAGGACCTCTCTCAATTATTTTCAAAGGTTTTGGGAATCTGGAGAGGTCCCAGTAGACTGGAAGCTGGCAAATGTTGTGCCAATTTTCAAGAAGGGTCAGAAAGAAGACCCTAGCAATTACAGGCCTTTCAGTCTCACATCAGCACCTGGTAAAATCACAGAGAAGATGATTCTTGAAGTTATTGAGGCGCACCTGGGGGACAAAGCAGTCACTGGTCCCAGCCAACATGGGTTCATGAGGGGTAGGTCCTGCCTAACAAATTTGATTTCCTTTTATGATAAGATCACCCATCTAGTCGATCAAGGGAAACCAGCAGATGTGATGTTTTTGGACTTCAGCAAAGCTTTTGGCATGGTTTCCCACAGGATCCTACTGGGCAAAGTGTCCAGCATACAACTTAACAAAAACATCATACGATGGGTGAGCAATTGGCTGACGGACAGGGCTCAAAGGGTTGTGGTAAATGGGGCCACATCTGGCTGGTGGATGGTCACTAGTGGGGTCCCTCAAGGCTCCATTTTAGAGCCAGTCCTCTTCCATATTTTTATAAATGATCTGGATGTAGGACTAGAGGGTGTTTTGAGCAAATCTGCCGATGACACCAAACTTGAAGGAGTTGTAGACTCGGATGAAGGTGGAAAGGCCTTGCAGAGAGATCTGGACAGATTGGATAGTTGGGTGATCACCAACCACATGAAATTTAACAAGAGCAAGTGCTGGCTCCTGCACCTGGGGTGGGGCAACCCTGGCCATACATACAGACTGGGCGACGAAACGCTGGATTGCAGCCCTGCAGAGAGGGATCTGGGGTGTGTGGTTGACAGCAAGTTGAATATGAGCCAGCAGTGTACCCTGGCAGCCGAGAAGGCCAACCGTATCCTGGGGTGCATCAAGCACGGCATTGATGGTTGGTCGAGGGAGGTGATTGTCCCACTCTACGCTGGTGTAGCCTCACCTCAAGTACTGTGTGCAGTTCTGGGCACCACAATACAAAAAGGACATTAAACTGTTGGAGAGCCTCCAGAGGAGGGCTACGAAGATGGTGAAGAACCTAGAGGGGAAGACGTACGAAGAACAGCTGAGGTCACTGGGCCTGTTCAGCCTGGAGAAGAGGAGGCTGAGGGGAGACCTCATCACAGTCTACAACTTCCTCGTAAGGGGGTGTCGAGAGGCAGGAGACCTTTTCTCCATTAACACCAGTGACAGGACCCGCAGGAACGGGGTTAAGCTGAGGCAGGGGAAATTTAGGCTTGACATCAGGAGGGGGTTCTTCACAGAGAGGGTGGTTGCACACTGGAACAGGCTCCCCAGGGAAGCGGTCACTGCACCGAGCCTGTCTGAATTTAAGAAGAGATTGGACTGTGCACTTAGTCACATGGTCTGAACTTTTGGGTAGACCTGTGCGGTGTCAAGAGTTGGACTTGATGATCCTTAAGGGTCCCTTCCAACTCAGGATATTCTATGATTCTATGAAAAGGGAAGGAAATACTCAAGATTCTCTTCACAAATCATATTCATGTTTAAAATAAAAGCTCATGGTTCAATTCTCTAAGAACTTAAGTACTTCCAAAGTTTGCTTTCTTCCTTTTCTCCCTTATTTCATCTTTAAAGATGAATGGTTCTCTCCTTACCCATTTTTCCTTTTGTAGCATTCAACAAGTAGAAAGTCAGCCCTTTTCCACATACAACAGCTAAGATTGGTGTTTTATTAAAAAGAGGTGAAACAGCATCTCACTTCTTATACCTCAGTTATGTTCAATCAACCTGACAAAAAAATGCTCTGGAACTCTTAAATGTCAGAGCTAATTTTGTCAGATTTGCCTTTCTTTTGGAAGAAAAGAGCAATGATGATGCAAAATTGTGCCAAAATGCCTTTCTGAAGACCCTGTTGGTTTCAGTGTAACCTTAGGGATAGAGGTTTTCCATCCAGTAAGACTGAAAACACAATGTTCCCTTCTAAACAACCTGCTGTCTTCTGGCTAACTGCCAGTGTATGGATGTACTTCTTACAAGAGCGTCTATCCAAACTAAACACTAGGGAAAAAGTTGCAGTCCACAGGTGATGGAAATTATCTGCCTCCCTAAGGAAATGCTTCCTCCTAGTCACTAACCCTTTGTCTTCAGTAAAAGGCAGTAACAAATTCCCACCAATCTTCTCAGGCAACCTAGCTCCCAGGGCTCTCTGTGACATTGCACTGCTATACAAATGTAAGATAAGAGCTCAGAGACCTTTGAAGTCTCACGCAGAGCAATACTTTACTAAGGTGACTATATACAGAAAAATAGCTGTTTATAGCTTGCACTGGCTTATCACAGAAATGGGGCTCTCTTTCTAGACTGTTTAAAGAATTGAAAAATATTGCCTCTTTTCCAGTAAAGTACTCCGGGAGCTACTATTTATATTGTGGTAGTTAATAGTCAAAAATATATTATTTGGTTTAATCTAAGAGTATAAATGCTCAGAGGGTGCAAACTTCAGTTAAACTAGAAACAGTTTTTTATGACACTGCAAAAAACAATGTTGTCGTATAGAGCTACGAGCTATAGTAACCATCCATTATCACAGTGCAATTAAACAACCACTTCACCTACATACCAACAGCACAGCTTTCTCTATTTTTCTAGCACAGCAGAGTCCAGTAATCCCCATCGAGTTTGAGTGTACTTTAGGTTTACGTTTCATATTATTTTTAATTATAATGTAAATTAGTAATTTCCATCATTTACTCACAGAGGCAAAGTGATATATTTGAAGAGCTAAATAAAGGAAAATATCAAAATACACTTCCATAAGTGAAATACTTAAATCTTCAGTTTCCTCAAGGACAGAGATATTTTCAGAATAACCATTCATGAAATTCAGATTGAAATCAGAGTCTTACCCTTCCTGTGTTACTTTTCTCATTTGCCTCACCTCATTTGTTTAAGTACTAGCTGATTTTGTGTTACAACTTTGGCACAAATATGCAGCTTTCCAAGAAAGTCAGGGATGACCATAAGTTCTGAAACAAGGACTACCTAACAAAAATAGGACCAAAAAGGTGTTGAGGGATTTTTTGAAACAGCAAAAATCCCATGGATTGCTGCAGCTGA
Source organism: Netta rufina (assembly GCF_964035555.1). NCBI lineage: Eukaryota > Metazoa > Chordata > Aves > Anseriformes > Anatidae > Netta > Netta rufina. The sequence continues at coordinate 643,209 of NC_140132.1, read as the reverse complement.
GCAAACCAAGCTACCAGGGCAACTATGAGAAGTTCCCATGACAGTGTTCCCACATCGCCCAATTGAGGAATTTAGAAAAATATTGTTACCAGCTTCAAGGACAAGGTCTACGTGACTGCTAATCACAAGGGGGTTGTTTTCTTGTAGTTGTTTGTCTGAGTGTTTTTGACCAATAATCTTGTGCGAGACACTATCCGCCTCTGTTAAGTTCACTATAAAATTTAGGCAATTCCGGCAATAAAATGGAGCATGATCTGACCATACTGGTGTCTGTCGTGCTTTCGGCCGTGCTTCTTGCAACAAAAAAGGGACATTTAATATCAAACCCACTCAACATAAACAGTCAGTCCTGTACAAATTTCTACCTGACTCTTCTGATAATGATAGTAATGGATAAAAGTGCAGGTTGTTCAGTCTTATACCTGATTATACACACATTATCTACCTACGTCTTCCTTTGTCAATATTTTTCTCAGATAAAAATCTGTTGAAATTACGCCACTCTATGATTGATGGCAACTGTTAAAGTGGTGCCCTGAGCTACATGTGTGGGAACAGTTTCATTGCTTAATTTAGTAATGAAGCATCCAAATCAGATTGCCAGAAGCTGGCAGTTACCATACACTAGCTATGTTCTTGCATCCTTTTACAATGACTCCTCTTCTGGCCACAGTCAGATGCTGCATGCTAACACTAGGGAGACATTGGGCTGTTTCTATATGGCCATTTTGACACATTTACAATATTTAAATAAGATTGATAATATCATTAATAAGTCCTGTCTGACATAAATAACCTACTCCTAATACTGGACCACTCTCCTGTCATTTGGAAATGTAAAACAGGCATATGGAATTTGTTATTTTGTTTTTTGAGTCATAAACATTACTCAAAAGACAGAAAGTTTAAAGATTAATGAGAGCTGATCACAGTGACTTGTGTAACTTCAAGATGAGGACACTGAAAAATGCAGCTCCTTGGCATTTATGGAGGAGGGTGTGTGGATGAATCACAAAATTGATAGATACCCTTGTTTCAGAAGGCAGCTCTTCTGCCAAGTCATGTTCTTTTTTATCTAATCCAATTAAGAAATCATAATAAAATCTACCTTACTACTTTTCCTGTATCAAGTATTCTTTTGCAAGATATTCATAGCTGTGTATGCAACAAACTTCAGGGGGAACATTTCAGTGCTATGGAGCACCCACAGAAAGGGCAAGTCTACATTCTACCAAATCTGTGTTCTTGCTCATCCAAGAGGGTCCTGTTTCCAGCATAATACTAAGAAAGCACAATACTTAATAGCATTAAATGGAACAGTTTTCACCCTAATAGAAACCACAGCAACAATGTTAAAGAGACATTTCACAATGGTCCTCAAGACCAGAACATTCGCACAAAGACACAAGTCCCATAAATTTAGCTGGTATCCTAGAGGCAAAGCAGACTTCACAACTCAAAGCATAAAAAGATAAACAACTGTGGGCAATATTCAGCTTTAGTAACAGTCAGAGGCTAAGAATAACAGAGAACATTGAATCTCTCAACAGCAATAAAATCTGCCCAGCATCACTGGGTCTGGCTTAAAAAACAAACAATAAAAAACTGTTAATGACTGGGGTCCAACGCTGCTCAATGGGACTTGTGTAAATAATTAAATAAGAAAAGCCAGCACTTTTTTAGTTTACATGATCACTGAAAATAAGGATGGAAAGGCCATACCATTTTTTTTTCCTATTATAAAACTCTTTTCTTTAAGTACAAATGGTAGACTAACAGTATCAGGAAATCAGGAAGATGCGGGGGGGGGGGGGGGGGGAAGGGGAGACGGGGGTGATAAAAAAAGAGCTGTTAAGAAAAAACTCTTTTTGTCCAGTTAATGTTATAAAGTTACCAAAATATTTGTTTCTTTCTGAAATAACAGTAATATTCACTACAAAGAAGAAGATTTATTTTACTCATGGCCTTTTCTCCAAGGTATTTTCAAAAGTCTACAGATTTGGCCCAGTGTAAAAATACTAGCAACATTTCATTTTGCCAAACAGCAGCATGTAACAACCATGTGCACAAGTACACAACTGAAGCCTCATAAGTTGGTGCAAATCCTTCTACAGCTTCCCAGGCCCCTGTTTCTTGCCTTTTAGTCCAAGATGTGGCTCAGCACCCACCAACCCCCCACCAATGGGACATGCTCCCACTACGAGCATCTGCATGAAGCTGTGGGGAGGCCGCGTGCTCCGGTTGTGTGGGGCCTTGAGTGTCTGATATGCTCCATCCTTTAGCCTTCACACTGGCAAATTAAATAAAGATGCTATTTCGCTTCTTTACGCAACTGAGTGGCATTTTAATTAGTCTACAGTTAGAAGTGTTAATCACACGATGAAGTGAGGCGATAATTCACAGCTAGTAAAACTTCCTGCAATGGTTTTACAAGCACCAGTATACAGTTTACCACATCTGTTTTAAAAGGAAAAAAAAAAAAAAAAAAAAAAAAAAAAAAGAGAGAGAAAGAAAAAAAGAAAGAAAGGGAACCCACCACACCACAACGGTGCAAACTCTTTTTCAATGAAAATCAGCTTCCAGAAATCCATTCCTAACAGAGGGTTTTTATTCCTCTTTGAAAGGATACTCTAAATCCCTAATGATTTCTTTCAAAGGGCTTAATATATTAACTTTATTTACTATTTTCATTTTGATAGATTCATAAAAATATATGCATAGTAATCCAGGCCTCTCCTTCCTGAAAGCTTCTTTCCTTCACTCCACTGAAAATACTGTATTAACAACTTTTGTTCTTCTATTTTTCATGTATTCTACTGGTGAAAAGCTTTTCTGTGCAGCAAGTTTTCAGAAAGGGAACCTGTGTTTATTATTGAAAACACAGATCAAAAAAAATGTTGAATTTAAGCAGCTGAGATCAAGCAGCAGTATATACATGCCACCAAGTTTATTTTTTATTTTTTGAAAAGAATGCAAGACCTTCACAATAAATATTTTTAAATTAATCATTCATTTGCTTATTTTTGTGGGGAGCACATTTGTGCAAGATGATTTATCTTCTGCACAGCTCAGCCATCTGGCTGTTCTGAAAGCCTAAAAGAACAGGATAGAAACAAATAGCTAAGCGATTCCTTTATTTTTCTAAGGAATATGATGGGTGTGGTGGGGCTGTTCTGGCAGGCTCCATGCAAAGGATGGCTATAACATAGCATCATCAATTTGATAGACAAAGTTTTTCAGTGCCATTTTAGATAGAATCCTAAAATGTACTTAACACTCACATCCAATGTTTTCAGTGAGCAGAGGTAAGCAAACAAGTAAGTACCTGAGAACTCAAAGGTGCCTCTGTACACAGATGCATCTCCAATTCTGATTAGCACATTTAATACAAATTTACCTATCAGATGCAGACATTAAGATGAACTTCATTCTAACATGATAGGAAGCATACAGAAAGCTTCATAACTCCAAACTACATTATAGTTACCAGACGTAATAAATGTGCAAAGTGTCTCTCTGCACAGACTCTTTAAATTAAAAATCTGAAGCAAGAAAGAACCCCAGCTTTTTTTCCCCTCCCTCCATTTTCTGTTACTATTTTAAAGCACTCTTTAAAGGTTTCTTCATCAACAAACCAGACCCATGAATCAGTTTAGCAAAAGGCTAACATGGCATCATCTGCACCTATGCAGAATTTTATTTTGTCATGATTAATCCATGACTCTGAATATCTTAAATGAACCAAGCCACAACAACATAAATGTCCTTACTTATTCAAGAGTGTGGTATTGAACAAAAATTGGGCAAATCATTTCAAAGTCTATGGGTCAAATAATCAGGATATATAGAATTTCTCATATTTGTTTCCCTTTGAATGTCAGGCCTCAAGTCAGCAGGAACATTTAATAACTTGTCAATAATTTGTGCATGGAATGATCTGGTAAAATCTAGTCACAGTCCATGCAATTCATATACATCTTCTATCTTTCATTAGATATACATGTCAGAGTCACTGTCTAAGCTTTTGTCTTTGAATGTAATCACATATGCAAGAAATCAGAAATAAGACGGCATTCAAACCACACACTGCATTGTATGAGGACTACTAATTTCTTAGTAACGCTGGCTTTTCTCATAAAGGACAAGGAGGAAATCAGCTTCAAAAACATCACTTTCACACACATTATTAAAACTTTTAGCTTAAGAAATGGGGCAAGGGTAGTTACAGACCAGTCCAACATGGTGCTTTGTTATCCATATGAAATATGGAGCTTGGCTCCAATGAGCTTGCCTTGGAGCCAAAACCAAGGGAGGAGGAAGAGGGGATTACTTGCAGGCCAGAAGAAAGTGGGTGTGATCACGGGTAAGTGACTAAACAGACCTCCCTTGTGCATCACATCCCCCCCACACCCTGCTTTTTGCCCTTTTGCCCTTTTCTCTCTTTTTTTTTTTTTTATTTTTTTTTTTTTTTTGGCTAGTGCATAGAGGTTACACTTCTCTTGGTCCAGAAGCACAGAACTACTACAGCAGTCTGATGTATTCCAAGCCATTGACTGCAGCTAGTAGAAATATGCAGGATGAAATACATTGTTCCTGGCATTTTAATTCTATTTCAAACCAGAATACCTAAAAATCTCATATGAAAATCCTTTCAGGTTAATCTAGTTCATTTTTCACTCAGTGAGGTTCATAAATTATCTTGCCTAAAAACAAACAAAACAAACAAACAAAAAAAGTATTTGAGCAAAAACTCATCCACTATTACTATAGTGCTCATTGCAAATATTTCCTTTTATTGAGGTATCTTCCCAGTGTTTTTCAGAAATTGATTATTTAATCAAGTAGCAAAATAAAATTTATGTGGCAGACGTTTATTGGTGGTCAGATCAGAAATTATGAAATTGAAGTCCAAAGAAATTATGTAGCTCAACACCAGTCTTACATTTGATAACCAAACCCGTAGAATAAGATAGGAAGATAACTTAAGGTTACATCACTAGGAAAAAATAAAACTACCACTTTACATTTACCTCACTATCACACAGGAAAAACAAACAAAAAATTATAAATGAACTTTGCAATTTCTTCCACCAAATCCTAAAGTTTCCACAGGTGTTGTTGCTGTTGTTTGTTTAGTGTGGTGTATTTTTCATTTTGGTGTTTTGAGAAAGAGAGAGAGGGGTGAAGAGGATTTTCACCTGATGGGGAATTCAAACACGCTTTTGTCCTGAAACTTGCACTAATTGTACAGAAGTTCATGAGCCTTGTGCTGGCAAGTGTTCTTAAAACGTAACCTTATGGCTCATTTATGTAATTCCCAGTTCTCTGGTAAAAGAGAAACTATCAGCATTGTGTGCAGTACAGCTGAAAAAGTACTACTCTTACCGCTCCTTCTTCAATATTGTAAATAATGGGAATATTTTTTCCCCATGTTCTCAAATTCATAGCTAATTCTAAAAGAGAGCATCAGCACCTGGAAACACAAACAAATATTATCCAGCCACTGACAATAGGTTCACACATTGACTGGCTATTTGCATGAGAAGCCATCCTTTCACACTGAGCTGCAGAACAGCCCAAAAGCTGGTCCTTTATGAACAATAAGTGGACTTCCCCCACCCCTTTTTCTTAGAGCAAGTCAAAGATGTACAGAGTGTGAGAACACGCGTTGCTGCTGCTCATTCCCCACCTCATACATGCTGCCCCCTGCACCCCTGCCAGGTGGGGGTGTTGGGGATGTTTGGCGGGGAAACAAGGAACCTCCCTGCAGGGCCCCAAGCTCAGAAGAGCCTCACCCAAGTTCACCCTTTTCCTACCATCTTATGACACTTTATCACCCCATTTAACACACACAGACTAGTGTCCTCAGGCCATATCATCACACACTTCTGTTTAAAAGCAGCCAATGCACCAATAAAAGTACAAAAAAGTCCAGAGAAGCTAATATTGAGATTTCAAGTCTTTCAAAGACAAAAATTTGAAACCGGAGAGCACCTTTCTTTAATTGCACAACAGAAATGTGGATTTCACTTTGTAATTAAGGCACCCCAGTTTTAACTGTTTCACCCACACACACACTCTTCTTTGGAAGTGAAAAACTCTACTCATAGCCTCCAAAAACACTAAAGATATAAATTTAGAAATATCTTAATTTAGCTACAAAATAATGTTTTAATATTTTTTAGTTACTAGAGGATAAAATGCTTGGTTGATGGTTCTTAGTGTTATCAAACTTTGCAATTAACTTTTATTTGATCTTCTCCTGCTTCCAAGGAGAAAGTCATGTCAAGTATTTTGGCAAAGGCCCTTCAGTTCAGATTCTAGCAGAATTCATTATCAATACCACTGTATTCTTGTATCCAGGTAGGACATGTATGATACCTTTGGCATTATACTAGCATGAATTGTCTCACATTATTTTATATATAATATATAAAATGCACATATACGCACATGACAGACTATAGCCAAACATAAAACACAAAGTTATTCATCAGATTATGAGGAAAATAAATGGAACAAGGATATTATGTCCAATCTGAACAGTCTGCTATTACCAGTCATATTTTTAAAAAAGCAACACCCGAGAAACTTTATTTCAATTCTCATATGACTGGGGTTCAGATCATTCAGATTTCCAAATGAATTTTCAAAACTTTGGCTTTATAGTACAATTTACATTTAGATGCAGCAGAATACAAACAGCTTGATGCATAACATTTTTTTCTGTTAAATACGTAGCACATTCTCAAAATTAACAACTTCTCCAACAGCACTTGCAAATAAATATAGTTGACCATTTTTCCATCTTCTAAACACCATAATCTCTCTTTAAGTATTAAGAGATGTCATGTTCTGAACTTTTATGGATCATAAAGCTTCCATTGTATATCCAAAGGTTACTAAACTTTAAACAGTTGACTGAGATTTATGAGGCAAATGCAAAATCTGCTTGCATGAGTCAGGCTTCGTAACTAAGCAAGGAGAAGGTAGCCCTAACCATGGAAATAAGGTATATTATTCAAAAACACTCCAGGAAATAAGGCATGATGGGGTAACAACATCATGAAAGCAAAATACCACAGAAAATAAACCACAGGAAAAAAAAATCAGGAAATGGAGTAAGTCAGATTTTGTTCCATTAAATAGTAACAAAATTAGAAGTAAGACATGTAAAGAAAACAAGATAAAGATTTGTCATCACTGAAGGGAAATGGAAGCAAAAACAGCTAGCAACCCCATGGGACATATAAAATAAAATCAGGATGCAGAAACGCAGAGCAGCTCAAAAATTGATGGACTTAAAACCTTCACTTTTTCACATCACCAAAGTGAAAGAGATTCAAATCAGAACTGTAATGCTTTAGGAACATGTCAGCCAGATCACATTTGCAAAAGATGCCCATCTTGATTAGCTGCAAGGGAAACATTCATTTCTACTAGATTTTGGATGAGAATGTAAATGAAACTCTTATCATTGCTTGAATCCCTGAAATGCAAATGTAGGGCTCTGATTTACCACTAACATTCCTGAAAAGCTTCTGACTTTCTTACCTTAATATCTCTAAAGTGAATGATCTGATGGGGAAAGAAAAAAAAAATAAAATGTTTTGCAGTTCCCCTTTCCCCTATCACCTCAATGTTGAGTGACTTAGCCCTCAAGAGTTAAAACCAAATCAAAAGCAAACCAAAACCCTCCAAACTGACACCACAACCACCAAGGATGACATTATCTGTATATACTGACAGAAAGAGGAGGGGGGAATAAAAAACAAACAAACAACAAAAACAACAACAAAGACAGTCAGAAGCTGCAAAACTAAGCAGGATGGATGAAGGAAGAAGCAGCTGCTACTTCAACACTTCCCAGTGTTTTTCTTCAACTCTTAAGCCCTCTGTTTTCAAAGTCTCTGGGGCCTGACATTGCTGGGTTACATTCTTGTGCATAATGTTTGCCAAAGAGGAGGAAGCTCCACACTGCAGGAGCTGTCTCATCCTTGGGGAGAAAATGTGACCCGTGCTCTGAGCCCCAAACAGGCCCATGCAGGCATGCCTTAAGGGCAGAAGCTAGGGTTGTCCATCACTGCTCCTGCTGCAGTGTCAGTCTATGGACAAAGATTCAAACCAGTAATGAATGAGCCAGACTCCAACTACGAGGACAAGTGAGAAAAAAAGAAAAAAAAAAGGGGGGGGGGGGGGGGGGGGCAAGAAAGTGCTCATTCGAGAAGCAAAACTTACAAGATTACAAAAATATGAGAGCAACATATGAAGAGAAAAATAATAAAATGGAAATACCAGTACAGGCCTGAAGAGCTGCTTCTCTTTTGCCATGCAGTGAAGCAGAAATTTAAAATGTTATGACAAGGGATATTAGGATGATAACCAGAAATCAGGGAGACTCGAGACATTTAAGAAGGCAGGACATAAATATGCCTAGTTTTTCTGCTAGGCAACAGCTCTAGAAACCTCTGGTTTACTCCTAGAGACTGAAAATTTACAAAAGATCAAAAGTTGGACAACAGATTACATTTACAGAGCATTACACTCTACAGATTGCTAGATAACATCCTACATAACAGCAACAGATCTTTGATCAAACTCTGGAAATTGGTGTTTATATTCAAAGTAACTGCACTGAGCATAGTTTACATTCTGGAACCCAATTTGGACTCCTTTAAGCAAGTAGACAAGGCCAAGTTCAGAGCTGTGAGGTGTTGAGAGCTCTCACTGCAGTGTTTGCAGCATGGAGGGCAGACTGGACAGAGAAATTATCTGAGTTTTAAGACTGGCTGGAAATTTTGGAATAATTAAAAGAAATCACATAGATCTAATCTTCTACATGTAATGGGAAATATTAACTTGATGATCAGGCATAGTGATGTTGACTTACTCTAGGTGACAACCTGGCACAGGGTTAGTCCAGAAGGCAGCTGGCAGCCTGTGGCTGGTGCTGCCCTCAGTTCTCCACTGTGCCAAGGGCTTCGAGTGCTCTGGGACTGCTCGGCTGCCTGCACACTGTTCTGAGCACAGGGGACTCACGCCTCAGCTGTGAATCTATTCTGGAATGTACTTTAAAGGAGCTTAATAGAATAATAAAGGAGAGTGCATACCAAAATATGGCTGATACCACTGAGCTTTTTTTTTTTTTTTTAAGCAGTAGAACTCTTACTGTTCTACATGCTACAAATAAAAGAGGTTTTATTTTTTAATTTTTTCTCCCGAAATGTCAAGACTTGTCCTACTTAGGAAAGCTTTTTTAATTGAAAGAAGAGTTTGAAAACACTTTTGTAAGTATCTTATGAAAAACAAAACAATCACTCAAATTTTTTCCATTCATTTGTCAATTGTGCATAAATAAATGAACGGATTTTGCTTAAAACTATTTTTTCCTTTCAGTTGCCTTTCTTCTGATCAACTTTTTAACTAGAAGATTTCCTTTCCCTCCCATTTTCTAGTTACAATTCCTAGTGGAACTGGGTTTAAGGACACACAGCAGAAGGCAATGTTGGATTCCTCAGCATGCGGGGCTTCGTGTGTGACACACGTGGCCACATGGCACCAGCACTATGCATGTTCTGACTGCCACAAAAGGCACCACAACACAGATGCAAGAAGTCCATACCTTCTTTCAATAACCATTTTTAAAGCCTACTTTGATGTTTCTTCAAGTACTGCAAGAAGTAAAAACTTAAAAACTTCCTCAGAGAAATATACAAAAAAAAAAAAAAAAAGAAAGATCCAAATGTCTTTTCAAGTTATTTCTCCACAGAATCTATTTGATTTTCAGATTTTCAGTCAGTTCCATGAAAACATAATTTCTCAGTAGGGAAAAAAGAAACAGGACCATATGAAAATAAACACGACTGGTTCCTGACATGGTCCTCCAAGCTCTGTGCCCTTCCTGAAGGGATTTTGGCCCTAGATTTGCTCAAAGTGGGAAGAGTTGACTGTTCCCAGCCCTCCGCCAGGTGCTATCTGGTGACAAGAGGATCCTTCCAGCGCATTTCAGCAACCAGCCGGCTTGACAAACGTCCTGCAAAACTGGAATATTGTATCTCAGCAGTACGCAATGGAGTTTTGCCAAATGTCTAACAGCCCTATTATTTCTCCCTGACAGGCTGTTTTACAGAAGTTATTATTTTCTAATTACACTAAATGAAAGTATGGGTCATTGGACGGAACAGAAGGATATTTACATTGGGCCTCTGACGTCATTATAACAAGATAAAGAGCAAATACAGGCCAGAAATGTTCCATTCAGAGTGACATTACAACTTGCTATACCGTATATTTACCCAAAAAAACACATTCTTATCACAAAACAGATATTTCTCCTTAACATGAGACCACCAAAATAAAATAAAATAAAATAGAAGAAGATCGGAGTAGAGAAATACTCAACGTTTCAGAAAAGTGGAAAGAATGTAAGAGCAGTAGTGCTGTGACAATTCAGACCAGCTACAGATCTAGTCTTAGCAAAGCAAATTTATTGTAATTCAAAATGATTAACCATTAACAGTCAATTACATGCATACTGCTAAAAACCATAAGACAAATGTGTGTCTTAACAAGTATGAAAGGTACACTGATAACAAGACCCTCATTGGTTTTAAATGGACTTTAAACCCAACTTTCCCTCCAGGTGTTTTATGTTAAGTAGAAGTATCTGCCTACTGTTGGCATTTATCTCACTTCTCATGCACGTAGCACTAATTTGGCAGTATTGGGGTCTTATGATAAACAATCCCCATGGAGCTTTAAAATTCTGCCTAATAATTCATTCTCTTTTCTTTAACATTCAACTGGTCATGGAGTGGATGAAAATGGTTATTAAATGGGCAGAGTCAGCCTTTCTGTACCATTTGTGCATTATCCAGAAAAAATGAGGATGCATCTAGAAGGAAATAATACATCTGACATCTTTGAACAATTTCTTTTCAACTCCTAAACTGTAGTAGTTCTATTGTGGCAAGTACAGATGTTATATCATTTGTGATGAGAACTAAAATCAATATCTGCCTTGTAAACTGCTGTAAAAAAAAAAAAAAAACATACAGCCATTCTTTTTATATATATATATATGTATATATATATTTCACAGTACAGTCATGGCATATGTAACAGTCAACATATTACTAGACAGATAGTACATAGCATCAGTAGTTCCTATTCATAGGAATAAAAAGCAGCAGTATATATGAAAACTATTCATATTCTCTGTCTTACTATTAAAAGATGCTTGAGGGGAAAATCTTTGCTGATAAGCATATTCTGACAACATAAAAATGTAACTGTACATTGAAATTATAGTCAAATACCTATTTGTGTAATTTTCTTTTTAATTTTGTTTTACTCAGACTTTTCAAGCTTACTTTTGATAATACAAGAATAAAATCAAATCTGCTTAGGAGGTGGAAGTTTCCCAGTTAAGCATGTGTTAAGTCTGCACTGCCGAACAGAAATATTTAGGCAGCCTCAACAAAAGCCACTTCCATCAGTTCCACTATTTAAAAAAATTAATCATCATTTAGAACAACATAATGTTAGGTGAATGCTATTATGAATTCACTAGTAAAAATGCCTGTAATATAACCTCTGAACATAAAACATTTCTATTTTCAGAAAGAAAATCGTTATAATGCATGGACAGACACACGTTTGCATCCTTGACTTTTGTTATCCAGAATGAATTAGATTTCATGGCAAAGAAAAACAAGGGAAGGTCTAATTTTCTTGGAAAAAATGTGTGGCATTTTATTTATTTATTTACTTACTAATACACTATTAGAGCAGGGAACACAGAGTTCTTCAGGAAGGTGGGGAGGTCTGGCAGGTACGTCTTTATAAAGGGTAAAACCACACTTAGATGTAACCTGAAAACAGAAACCGGTAGTGGATCACTGTAGCAATACTACCATTTCAACAGCTAATCATAATTCACCAATGGCAACTTTTACACATGTATCTCACCGCAAGAACGCTGCATCACCTGTATCCCATGAAAGAGATCAAAAAACTTTTGAATGAAGGTAGCAGAACATGGTGCTCTTGAACAATCTTGCAAAGTCACCTGAACTTTCAGCAAGATGCATTTTAGTCTTTTCATTAACCACTCTGAAGAAAAACAATATGAATCAAAATCATTACTGCCTTAAAATCTAGCAGTACACCATCAGTCTGGTAGCCTGGCCAAGAGTCCATTCCTGGAACCTCAAAAAGCATGTGTGCAGTCGAAGGTTTTTTGTTGCTGTTTTTGTTTTGTCTGAAAAAAGTGAAACATATCATATCTACCCCCATTACAACTCTAAATTACCCAGGAGGAATTTTGTTTTTCTCTAGACAGTCTGTGTGTATTTGAGCACGGGTTCACCTATCACACTGTAAACAATGAAACTCATCCTATGAAGTTCAAACCAACCCAAATAAAGATGTGAAATCCTTGTGTTTTACCTCCCAGGCAGCTATGAGGTCTGGCAAGGTAACAGATTCAGATCAGTTTAGATTTTGAAATTACTGCTGTGCAGCATTCTGAGGCCTCTACAGCATGTATTTTTAGAGCTGTAGACCATGTCTGTGCAATGTCTGTCAGTTAACTGACAGTTAACTGCAGTTAACTGCAATGTCTGTCAGCGACTAGGTAATGAAATTTATCACCTGGAAGATAAGGGACTATTTCTGAGGAGATAACAGAGCTCAGCTTTCTGATGTTCTGGCAAAGTGCTGCCTGCACACGTACACAGTGCTGGAAAGGGTGCCAGGCAGCAAGGAGCATGAGTTCAAAGCTAACATCTGCAAGTTAGGCAGTTCACAGTTTCATACCTAAATATTCAAAAGCGACCCTACTCCACTCCTAAGTGAGAGATGAAACAGACCAGATAGTGAAAGGAAAAGCAGGGTAAGTAATAAGTCTTCATAAAATGGTAATTATAAAGAGGAAATAAATAAATCATAAATAATTAAATAATAGGAGTAAATAAGAACACATTTTGACAGCAGTAAGAAGAAATCTAGTTAGAACAGATTACCTGAAAAGAAGTGGTGTCTGTAAATGGGAGACAAAAACATTCCTTTGAATTGACATAATTTCATCTTGCTGAGTGCAGGTCTTACCAAAGGCCCTCCTGGGATTCTCCTAGAGAAGAGGTCACTAAAGGTCCCACTCCATCCTACTTGGCCACCTTAGGGTTGCTTTTCAACCCATGTTTATTTTAGAAAATAACTTCAGAATAAAAATAGAGCCGGGCATGTAACAGTCCTCAAGATGTGTTGTGTACTCTGCTGATTAGTTTCATGGTTTAAAAATTCATTTTGAATTTCTGCATATACATTCAGTGTCACGTTCTGTTATAAAAGAAAATTCTTCTACATAGAAGGTCTGCACAGAGGCCTTGTGATCTACACACTTAACGTGATCCACAAAACACTGCATTCCCCACTGGACTTTGAGGGTGTTTTGAATTTCACAAGCTAGTGAAAGCTGGTCATCTGTGAATTCATGAAAAGTGAAAGGCAGCAAATGCGTCACTTTCAAGTCTGAATGAGCATTTTTGTTTCTTCTCTGCCACAGACCCCAAACCTAGCAGTCATTTAAGCCTGGAGTATAATGAGCCAAAATTATCAGGAGAGCTGACCACAGCTGATATATTCTAAAGAGGAAATTGTTTTCATCAAAACATACTGTCATTAGTTTCTCCACATATACTACAAAAGCTGAAATCATAAACACAATAATGCATGGTTTCAAAACATTAACTGAGGCCACAGAGGCAGCTAGGTTAAAGAATCCACAAAGATCTCAGTGTTCATATAGAAGGAGTGAAAAACTCAAAGTGAGGACCTTCTGAGAAATCAGAAACTGAAATTATATATATTCAGGATAAAGTACTTATCTGAATATTTTAAAGGGTTTATTTCAGTTTGGCTGAATAAATTAATTTTACTCCCCATCTTACTGCGCTGCTAAATCAGTTAAATGAGTTGTCCTGGGCCACAGACCTGAAGCTTCAGCTTTAACCTACAGGAAGTGTGTAAGCAACCGCTGTTTCAAAAGCATTGACCAACCACCTACTGACTACTGTGAACTTGGGATTTGACCTAGAAATTCATTACACTGCTGTTGTCTCAAAAATATAACTTTCTGTCATGGTCTAACTGAGAGTAACAGGGTTACATACAACTTGGACAAACACTTCAATTTCTCTTTGTATTGAAGTAACTAGGCAATTGCAGAACTTTCATGTTCACTATTTTTTAAAATACAAATGTACATTTATACATGGTCATTTGGACAATATTAGGTGAAGTACAAAAAAAAAAAAAAAAAAAAAGCTTTTATTTTTCCTGATATAACAGCCACCATAGGCTTCTTCCAGTTTTTCTATTTTGACATTGAGTAAGTCAAGTGCTTTCACCTCCTCTTGTACAGGGAGTTCTCCAGTCCTCTGATGATTCTGGCTGGACATTTCAGTTTGGACCCACATCTCTTGATCATAAATGATTAGAATTGCTCAAAAACATACCAAGAAAGGTCTCAAGTGACTGAACATGAGTATCGGTACTCACTCTGGGATGACTTCATTTGATATGTTTCATTTTTCCACAGCCATGTCACACTGATGGCTCATACTCTTCCTGCGACCAACCAATGCACACAGATCCTCTTCTTCTTCAACTATTTCAATCTGTGAGCCTCCAGAAAAGATGCTTTGATTCCCAGGTACACAGCCCTGCGGTTTGTTTTATTGATTTTCTATTATTTTTGTCTCCAAGCCTGTCCCATTCTTTCCTTTATAATATAAAATGGTCTGCTGCCTTCACAGTCCCTCCTAATTTTTTTGTCAATTGATTTCATCAGCATAACACAATTGTTTGTGCCAAAGTTATTTTAAAAAATAAAAATAAAATTCAAAGTAATTTTCTCCAAACTAATCCTCAAGGAAATAAGAAGTAATCTTAATCCAGACAATCTTTCTTTCATAGCTATTTGCTGTTGACATATTTAACCAGCTCTTTATGTGTTGCGTATATTTTCTACCACTTACTATCATTACTAATAGGTTTTCATTATTCCTCCTGGTCCATAATTAATAATTTCCCAGCATTAGATTTAAATGGCAAAGACTTCAGAGTCTAGTCAAGTATATAAAGTATTGAAACTATCAATTTTGTTGTTCAAGCCATAGAAGATGAATTTTCTCTTTTCCCTTATGCACTAATAGACAAAGATTGCATTTGCAGCGAGACTTTAAAGTAAGAGAGCAAACATAACTATGGAAACAGAACCTGAAAAATATTTTAAATATCCACCAAAAGAGCTCCAAGCAGGGATACAATATGGAATCACCCCAAGAAACAATATCATGAACAAAATGGGAGATTACAAACCATAAGAAAATTCTAGGCTGCTTCTTCTTCTACTTAGCCTTTCTTTGGGAATCCATTCCTGATTAGGAATGAAAAGGTTTCATTGCCTGCTTTCTTGAATATTTATTCGAAAAGAAGCCAGCTGTCCCCATCACTGGGAAGCACATTCACTTTCTTCCCCTACCAATCAAAGCTTATAGTCTGCCATCTTCTCTTCCAAAGACCTTTAAAAATTTGATACTTTCTCTTGCTATTAATAACTTTCCACAACTCCAAACACCATTCCACAATTTTCAAAAACACAGGCAAATAATATAGCTTTCTAGAATACTGTACATCACAGAAACCTCTCACTAAAAGTAAAACTTCTTTAAACATATTCATTAAGTAACACAACTGTACTGACTCTTGGTGAACACACATAACAAAGAATCTTGGATCTTCTGGGAAGTTTTACACATACCACTTCTTTCTATGTTTCATTTCCTCATGAAAAAATACTTATCACTCCTATTCCTTGACTGGTCTCCACAGGCTCAAATCCTGTAATGCAGCAGATTTCTGAGGAGTCTCACAGCACAATTTTCATATTGCATGCTCAGAGCACCTTGCAGAAAAACTTTTCAAACTTGGAGGAATTATTTATTATTGTAGTATAAATATTCACGCAAAAATACAACAAAAATTTTTAAGCACTTAATAAGTAAGAAAGCATCATAAGTTAAATCATTTCTTACATAGCCCCTGTGAACCCAGCCAAAAATACCGGTAAAAAAAGTTCAAGAAGTGATCCTCAAAAATGGCACATTGGTATTAAAAATAACCCAGGACAAATGAGTATCAATCTTGTTTAACCTTAGGTTTAAAAATAGGATGGTTTTATTCTGTGGTATTATCCAAATAACTTAAATCTCCACCATGAAGCCGTGAAAATTAAAGTAATCTCTAGCACAAAAGAGTCATTACAACAGAGCATAATAAGAAAACAGAAGGTGCCAAAGCACAGAAGTCTACCAAGAAAGGAGCTCATCTAGAGTGTATTAAGGTAGATTTTACATGTGGTCATTGGTCATTATTACATTGCAGGAATTTTCTGTACACCAAGAAGTGTAACACTCAGAGAGTGTTCTGTAAACCAAGAAGTGAAACACTCAGAGAGTGTTTCACTACTGGAAGGAGGGCCAGGTGTCATGGAAAGAATACAGGGATGCTGTTCGTGTTTGTAGGGAGAAAATTCATGTGGCCAAAGCACACCTAGAGTTGAAGCTGGCTGTGTCTGTGAGAGAAAATAAAAAGGGTTTTTTTAGATATTTGAATGGAAAAAGGAGAACTAAAGAATACATAGGGCCGCTCCTTGATAGGGAAGGTCTCCTCACAGACAATGACATAGGCAAAGCAGAGACGCTTAACGCCTTCTTTGCCTCTGTCTTCAATGCCGATGATGGGCTTCGGGACTCAGGGTGCCCTGAGCTGGAGGACCGGGACAGTGGGGATGACAAACTCCCAACCGACCCTGAACATGTGCGGGATTTGCTACTCCACCTGGATCCCTACAAGTCCATGGGTCCGGATGGGATTCATCCCCAGGTGCTTAAAGGGCTGGCGGACGTCATCGCGGAACCTCTCTCGATTATTTTTCAACGATCCTGGGAATTTGGAGAGGTCCCGGTAGACTGGAAGCTGGCAAATGTTGTGCCGATTTTCAAGAAGGGTCAGAAAGAAGACCCTAGCAATTACAGGCCTGTCAGTCTCACGTCAGTGCCTGGTAAGATCATGGAGAAGATGGTTCTCGAACTTATTGAGGCGCACCTGGGGGACAAAGCAGTCATTGGTCCCAGCCAGCATGGGTTTGTGAAGGGTAGGTCCTGCCTAAACTAACCTGATTTCCTTTTATGATAAGACCACCCGTATGGTGGACCAAGGGAAACCAGCTGATGTGATTTTTTTGGACTTCAGCAAGGCTTTTGACACGGTTCCCCATAGGATCCTACTGGACAAAATGTCCACCATACAGCTAAATAAAAACATCATACGATGGGTGAGCAATTGGCTAATGGGCAGGGCCCAAAGTGTTATGGTAAATGGGGCTATGTCAGGCTGGCGGGCGGTCACCAGTGGGGTCCCTCAAGGCTCCATTTTAGGGCTGGTACTTTTCAATATTTTTATAAACGATCTGGATGTAGGAATAGAAGGTATGTTGAGCAAGTTTGCTGATGACACCAAACTTGGAGGAGTTGTGGACTCGAATGAGGGTGGAAAGGAGGGATCTGGATAGGTTGGAGAGCTGGGCGATCACCAACTGCATGAAGTTCAATAAGAACAAGTGCCGGGTCCTGCACCTGGGACGGGGAAACCCTGGCTGCACGTACAGACTGGGCAATAAGACGCTGGAGAGCAGCCTAGAAGAGAGGGATCTGGGGTCTGTGGTAGACAGCAAGTTGAATATGAGCCAGCAGTGTGCCCTGGCAGCCAGGAAGGCCAACCGTGTCCTGGGGTGCATCAAGCACGGCATCGCTAGTAGGTCGAGGGAGGCGATTGTCCCGCTCTACTCTGCACTGGTGCGGCCTCACCTCAAGTACTGTGTGCAGTTCTGGGCACCACAATACAAAAAGGACATTAAACTGTTGGAGAGCCTCCAGAGGAGGGCTACGAAGATGGTGAAGGACCTAGAGGGGAAGACATACGAAGAACAGCTGAGGTCACTGGGCCTGTTCAGCCTGGAGAAGAGGAGGCTGAGGGGAGACCTCATCACAGTCTACAACTTCCTCGTAAGGGGGTGTCGAGAGGCAGGAGACCTTTTCTCCATTAACACCAGTGACAGGACCCGCAGGAACGGGGTTAAGCTGAGGCAGGGGAAATTTAGGCTTGACATCAGGAGGGGGTTCTTCACAGAGAGAGTGGTTGCACACTGGAACAGGCTCCCCAGGGAAGCGGTCACTGCACTGAGCCTGTCTGAATTTAAGAAGAGATTGGACTGTGCACTTAGTCACATGGTCTGAACTTTTGGGTAGACCTGTGCAGTGTCAAGAGTTGGACTTGATGATCCTTAAGGGTCCCTTCCAACTCAGGATATTCTATGATTTTAAGTATCTGTGTAGCAAAACCACTACCTATATTAAAAGTTGGAACTTAAATAAAAACAAAAGTATTCAAAGATGAACAGCTAAATAAGGAATCAAACAATAAATTTTAGCCACAGAGTTACTGTAAGGTAAGTAAATAACATTCACCATCACAATTGCCCTGACAGGCTCAGATTCAACTTTTTATTCAAGAAAGACTCAACACCCTTCCCGCCTCCATTCTTGCCCTAGCAAAGACAGAACAGGATCTGTGCATGCCTATTTACATCCTTTTCACTGTAGTATCCAATCACATAGACAACTGGCACACAGCAACTAACAGAACTGACACTGCTCCAGCACCATCCAATATTGTTATCTTTATAGAGATAATTATGCAAGGTAATTGATGATACTCTGTCATTACCAGTAAAAAGAATTCTATCTTCTGATCGAGAATGCATCCTTTATGTAAATACTAACGTCACACTACTTCTGCAATTCGAGAAACGCAGGCAGGAAGAAATTGAAAGTCTTGCACCTTATCACAGCATGTCAACAGTAGATCTAGAAACAAAATGCAGAACCCCAGACCTGGTCCAAAGCTCTATGGCATGTCACATAACAACTTCACTCAAAGCAATAGCAGAACTGAACATCATCTTCCCTGCTTCCAAGTCTTTTCCGAATGACAGTCTAGACACATTAGTAATGCCCTGTGAAGGTGAATATGTTCAAAGTATACGTCTGTGCAAGAACTTGAGTTCCCTACATTCTGCATACACTAGATGTTTGACATATGAAATAGAAATGCCAAGAGAGTGAAAGGAGAAAAAAAAAGCTTCACTTTCTCTAAGAGCATCAACATTAAAAGTGAAGGCATTAGAACAATTTTATCATACACAGGAACTTTTTTCTATTTAGAAATTTACAGCTTCCATCAGGCTATAAACTTTTAATACCAAATACATGACAGCCAAGCATTCAGATATCACATGGCCTCCACAGACACAAATGGACAATGGTGTTATTGCCCCTTAAAAAGTATTCAAATAGGGATCCAAATATGAATGTACCTGTACAATCATTAATGTCAGTTATTCTGCTGATGTAGATCCAGCTAGTTTTTTTTCCCCCATTTAAATCTTATAAGTCTCTTACTCTGATCCTCGTTTTAAATTTCCAGTTGCTTCCATGATATTTGTACCTCAAAAATGCTACTAAATGAAGCTGTTATAAATAATAATAAAAACAAATCAAGCAAACATAAAAATCTACCTACTTTGAAATAAGCTTGTACTGAAGTTATTTCTATAGAAGGTAGGGAAAAAATCACAATGCACCTGTAAAAGCTTCTTTCCTATTACCTACATTGCAGCTCTTCTAGGCAGTTTTACATGACTTATAAGTTTGTTGTTTTAATTAGCTAAATCATGTTTTTCCCATATAAAGGTGTCTTCTGAAAAATTCATTCCTCTTCAGAGCCCCAAGTTTTTCACTGTTACCAGATCCAAAGCAATCTGAAGTTTAACTAAGTCTTTAGTGTTTATAATGAAATCTATTTCTATTTGACTCAGCCATAATAATTATATGCTAGCCCCATATTTGCTTCATTTATATTTTGTCTTATTCTGATTGCACAGAGGAAATGCTAGTATTAGCCAAATTGAGCAGAGAACCCGTGTCAGCCTGGGACCATTCATGAACAACCAGCAGGGAAGGAAAAGATAGAAATCCATTTATTACTTCTTATAACAGATTTTTAAGATGTGTGTGGACATTTCTGACATTACCTGTTATGCTGGATATATATACTAAACCACAACAATATTTAATATACTGAGAATTGCTTATATATCTTGTATTACTTAGGAGTGCTTGCTGTGCTTTATGTTTAAACCAGATAACACAGATGGTTTCCTCCTCCACAACTGTATAATAAATCAAAATTGTAAATCCCCATTTATTCTGACTGCCTTGACAAGACTCCTTTGAAATTATAATATATTTCATTTAAGAAATTTTTAAAATTTTTCCATGTCAAAAGGAATCTCCTGGGAAGGAAAAAAACAAACATTCTCAAAATAAAGTAGTTAGATTAAAATTAAAATATTATAAAATAATAAAAAGTGGAGCAGATTCAGAGCATGGTATTTTTTGTCTACAAATTGAGCATGAAGGTTTGTTGATTTGAGGGGGGAGGTATCTTTATTCTTTTCATCAATATAAATTGGACTAGTGGGAGAAATCTTTTGCTTGGGTTTTATAGCTTCTGTTGTAACCAAGGAATGAGGGTCCATTCAATATTATGGCCTGTTTTCATTTCAGCAATACCAGTTCAACTGATGATGATTATTAAGCGGTTTAGCAGACAGAGGACTAGAAGTTGGAAAGTCCATGTTCAACTAGTTTTTTTCTCGCATAGTCTATTGCTCCATCTCTCAGTTTCTCTAAAATTTACTGATATAACGTAAGGAATAACATTCTGTATTTTGCCAGTTCAAACTTTACAATAAAACACCACAATACAAAGGGAAACGTTATTTAAAGTGTAATGCATCAAGTCATTAAGACAAAGTCCCCAACTCCAGTCAAGATGTGGTATACGCATCTGATATACCATCTGATATGAGACATATGCCAGAGTCAGTTTTGCAAAAAAAAAAAAAAAAAAAAAAAAAAAAAAAAAAAAAAAAAAAAAAAAGAGAGAGAGAGGGAGAGAGAGGGAGAGAGACATGATTTAAAAAAAAAAAATAGGTTAGACAATAGAATAGGCAAACAAAACTGTCAGGGAGTGTAAAAATACATTGACATGGGTCTTAAAATATGAGTCAAGCCTCCCAAGGTTGTGCTGGTGAATACACCATGGGTGTATTTCTTCCTTAGCCAGCACTCTAAAATTGTTATCACAGAGACAGACCGGATACCCTGCAATACCTCTGTGTC
Source organism: Netta rufina (assembly GCF_964035555.1). Classification (NCBI taxonomy): domain Eukaryota; kingdom Metazoa; phylum Chordata; class Aves; order Anseriformes; family Anatidae; genus Netta; species Netta rufina. Next base: position 621,838 of record NC_140132.1, on the reverse strand, counting down.
TCTTTTGTGATTTGCAGAGCTCAAAGAACTGTTCAGAAATAGTAAAATTATAACCAGTTTCTGTTTATAGATGGGGCAGCTGAAGGGCAAAGAGTGAACATTTATGTAACAAGCCACTAGCAGAGCTCGGTATTAGTCTTTAACCATTAGACCACTAAAATTCTTAGTTAGAATGTTCATATGATTTCTCCAAAGGCAGAAGAAATGTAGTACCATAGGTGAAAACATAAGGAAGCCAAGCTTCGTTAATTTTATTACTCATAAACTACTCATGGAAAAAGGAATCCACAAAGGAGAAGCAGGCATCGTAGACTTTTTTTTTTTTTATTGTTCACACTGACAAAGAGCAGGATGACTAGTGGTAAACATCATTTATTTTCCTTTAAAGTATTTGCTCAATTCATCCAAGCCTCTTACAACCTTGAAAATGGATAGTGCATTACAAAATGTCCTAAGAATAATTATAGGAAATCTAGAACAGAAAATTGACCATGTCTATATAAATATTTTAATGTCTACACAGGAATATCCACCTCCCACTGTTCTTACTTCCATGTTTCCAGGAACCAGCAAAACTGATGGCGCTGCTAATATTTCTTTCCATATCACATTTTTCCTCTCATGAACTGATACTTCTTGTTTCACTCTAACCATATTCAAAAACAAAACGAAAAACAGCAGCACCTGGTCTGTTATTTCCCCATGATTTTAAACATGTACAGGAACAAAGAATTTGTTGTCTCTCATATTTTTGCCTCTCATATACTGTAAGTTTGTTTTATTTAAGTGGTGTACATGAGAGTCCAGCTATCCTCTCTAACCACTGCACCTGATGAAATGCATCCTGATTTAAACAGATAATAAGGGTTGGAACAAACTAAGGTTGGTAGAACATACTTGATGCTTCATGAAACTGAATGGGAGATTGCATACTGTCTGAAAGAAGCAGAAATTAAACAGAAAAAGAATGGCTCCCAGTGATCAAACTGAAAAAAAAAATGATATTTGCTAAATGATGGAAGAGACCAGCAACATAGACTTTATTTTCTACTGATTTTTCTACTCAGAAAGTAACCAGCAGCACTAGTCCTTACCATTAAGGATAACATTGTTTGTTTGTTGCTTTTCTTTCCATCATAATAATCAAAATTTCACTAAAAATAAATTGTTTTTTAAAAATAAAAGTTCTGGGACACTAAAGCATTCTGACTGAATTAAAGTAAGGAACTAAATGATGTCCTCTTAGTTGCTCCAGTTTTTGAAGTAATTGATGAAGCCTTTCCATTACTTCAAAGGAAGTCAGATTTAACTCTTGCAGACAGTTTAGGTGGGGGTTGGCACTAAAATACCCTAAAACACATAGAAAAGAACAGTCACTTCTGTTTGTACCAAACACATTCCATAGAAACAACTCAGTGATGGCAATTTATAGCACACTAAGTAAAGCTGAGGAAGAAAACGAAAATTGTTTTCATAGGAAGTGAAACTAAATTATGTATTTGGTTCTAGTTTTGTAAATTTAATTTAATTACACTTTTTTTTTTTTTAATATTATATGTCAGAATAGTCCATTAACTCATTGGCCAACATTCCACTGCAAGGACTGCATTACAAAACCAATTTTGATTTAGACTTTTAAACACTAAATCAGCTGTTACCACACAGCAGATATGGTTTCCACATAACTCTTAATTTGAGCTCAAGCTTCAAGTTTAGTCACTCATTGTATGATTCAAGGCTGTCCTAATTGCAGCCCCAGGACAAAAAAAAATAAAAAAAGAAAATTTACCTCAAAATACATTACCAATCATACTGAACTACTATTACCTTATTAATAAGAATTAAATACTGCCTACAACTGATGCAGAGAATGTATCTCACCAAGAATGCTATTTCTAAATAACTAAGAATAAGAGAACTCTTTGGTCAAGAAGGAAAACATTATTTCAAAGTTGTCTGGATCTGTGAAATACAGGTTTGGATAGAGGTCAACAGCATAGGAAGAATGAAATCTCAAGCTTATTAAAATAACAATATTTTGCACCCTCTTCATGTGCTTCAGTATATTTAAAATGGTAAGCTAAATTTGCAGTGCAAGAGCTTGTAGTATATTCTCTCTGAGCTGTACCTATTGGTTGCCTTACTAAGGTTTTGTTGGTTTGTTTTTGGTGTTTGTTGTTGCTTTTTGTTAAGTCTCTCCCTCCATAAAGGCTGCAACCTTGCAACACTACCTCACCAGAACTTCATCTTGAAGACCCTTGAAGAATTATCATGCATTACTCTATTAGTTCTCCCGCAAAGGAGGATCTTAAATGGAAGGACAGGTGGGGGGAGTGGAGCAAAAATAAAATGCATAAAATTACCATATGCTGAATAATTAATATTTTTTTTTCTGTTAGCTGATGAACTCCTAAGATTCTTCCATGAAGAATGGAAGATTCTTCCCTCTTCAATTATTTTACAGTTCTATATCTAAAAGCAAAATCCCTACAAACTGATCTATGTTGGTAACACAAGAGAGTAAAGCACAAAGACTATGAGGACCAGATACGATTATCATCTTTAAAATGCTTCAGTTGACTTTTATGGATTTTAGATTTTACTATTTCATTTTATTGCACAGCAACAAGGACTAAGATACAGAACATAATACATGCAAAGGAAGAACCCTTTCAGAAAAGGCTGAGTATATCCTTTGGCACCATTTCTGTATTGTCTTTAGAAGAGATTAGGAAAAAGAAAAGGCAGCACTATCTCATGGCATGGAAACTAATGATTCAATACCCATAAAGACACGCATGTTCAAATGCCCCTCCACACTCCTTAAGCTCCATTTAAAACGTTTGTAGAACCTACCTTAAGGAATGCAAGCACCCCTTAAAAGGGTCTCGTAGCCTGTAACTTAGGTTGGTCTCACACTGTAGGACAGGGCACACTTTCTCATACATCAGCCTTATCTTTCTAGGGCTGGTATTCAACCTTTATATATGTGGATATATAAACCGCTTCACTTCCCAAATAAGAGTACAACTAGGGCCTTCATTTGGCAACATGGATTTGGACCAATTTAATGTTTACAGAACCAACTGTTTGAGAAGTTTCATCACTAAGTACATTCCCAGAAAGAGTGGATATTTTTAACCATAACTTATGCTAAAGCAGAAGTGAAGCTAAAACTCCTAACTGCCCCACTGCCTCCTGACATTTATTAGGCTAGCTGAATACAGTCAGGCCAAAGAACAGTTAAATGCTTGGAGCCATTCTTTCAACATTTGTTAGCGATAGGTTTTCACGATGCTTGTTGTTTTTTGTTTTTTTTTTTTCAAATGATCTATCAACCAACAAAATATCTTAGCAGCAGCATTTTCCCAATGTACACGTAAGTAGGAGAAAAACACTTAAAAGGATCACAGAGCAAAGAACAAGAAGTTCACAGAGACAAGGAGTCAGAAATCACAGTTCTACACAGAAATCCCTACCATTTGCTCTGCTGAATGATGGCGGCGATAACCATGGTCTCATCGCTCACAAAGCATCAGATCGCATGCTCCTTGCATTCGGTCACAGTGCTCAAATGCAAGATGTCAGACATGAGCAACTAGGAAAGAGAAAAGGTTTTTTTCATTTGTTTGTTTTTGTGTGGTTTTTTTTTTGTTTGTTTTGCTTTTTCACAAAATAGCATGTGCAGAGTGACAAAAGCTACTTTTTCTGGCAGAAAGCTCACATGCACCAAAGCACATGGACACTAATATTAAAGTTAATTAAAATACACTTTAAAAAAATTATGAAGAAAAATTCTCTGAAAAATCACTACATAGTTCTGACTGAGAGCTTGCAAGAATAATCAGACAGGCAATAATTATGGGAAATAGCACAAAGCACACCAAAAAATGACATTGCAACCACACATCCAAAAAGAACAACAGGAAACCAACACTCCAGCTCTTGGTCTGTACTGGGAAACACTCAACAACTGAGCTGAAGCTTCAGCTCAGTAGTAGTTCATTTGGTACTTGTGGTTGAGTGGACAATATTCTTGAGCCTACTAAAATCATACAGATTTCTAGCCCCAGTTTGACTTGGAGGTTCTTTAGAAAAGGTTTGAATGTTTCAAATATATTTATTATCAATCAATGGGACAGAGGATATACCTCTTAAATGCAACTTTTGGAATTGATCACATAAAATAAGAACAATTTACCCCATATACCCTTTCAGGGACAACATAGTTTATCCTGGAAACAGCAGCTGCATTCTGTTGCAGGGTAAAGAAGAAAGCCTTAAAATATTAGCTTCTGAATTGAATTTAGTGTCAGGGAAAAACAAAACAAAACAAAAAAAACTTACTGAATTTAGCAGTCAACCCAGACACTTTTCTTGAAAGCTATTTTTTCTCCTTCCCCAGACAGAGATAATAATAGTCTTGAATCACCCATTCATTTTTCCATTTTTCACACATTTAAACTTAAATCTCATAACAGTTTAGCTCTGACGCCAAGGGGAAATGACCACACAAGTCTGATTGATTGTCAAAGAAGAAACATCACTTACAGTGCCTTCTGGAACCAAAGTCTTTCCTTCAAAGGCTTTAAATGCATCCAATGACCTTTATTAAAAATAGAAAAAGTGTTTTTGTTTAAATACTGTCATTGTTTAAATTAATTAAACAATGTTTCCACTAATAAAGCAAGAAAAAATCCTAGCAAGTTGTCTTGAATTTATCTTTCTTTATAAGGATAAAAGTTAGCTATTATTTTAGGACCCCAGGAGCAACAAAGAAAAAGATTAAAAAATAAAATCTTAGAAAAATATCTTATTATACAAGCACAACAATAAATAAGTTTCTTACCCTAATCAAAGTGGTCATTTATCCTGTAGCTCAAATAAATAACATATTTGGAAAAAAGTGCAGAATTTGGAGAGGATTAACTGTTTTGTCTATTAATGCATTATATTCACAAGGTGTTCCTTCTGACAGTAACCAAGAAAATACAAAGTCTGTATTCATGCACATGCACCAGCTGCAGGGCATCGCCAGCTGCTGCGTGGATTTCAGCCCGCTGTTATCTGGAAAGGACTGATGTACCCCACTTGGTATGGACCATTTGCAAGGTCTGTAAATTGACTAAACTTCTACAAATTTCAATGAAGATTGCATTATTAATGATTTTCTTCCACCCTTAACATCTTATGTCCGATAAGCCACTGTTCTGCTGCTTACACAATACAAACACAGAATTTTACTGACTAGTTTCCATACTAGTCAGTATGTTTCCGTACTAGTCAGAGTGAAAGCTGTACCATATCTAGGGTATTATAGATACAACAGGAAATTCAAAGAATCTTGCATTTTGCCCTGTTCCTAACAATATTTGTTGCAGTCTCTTTACAAAGCAATCTCAGCAGACAGCTTACATTACTCTCAATGATACTGGCCCCATGGCTCTAATTCTTTATTAGCATCACTACACTCAAACATATTATTGACATTTAATACTTATAGGAGAGGAAAAATCCACGACCTCTTCCATCAGGAAGCTGTTCATCATTGGATTTTATCCAAAGGGAATGTTAATGATGATACAGAAATGTGGTTAACCATTTTTCATAAACATAAATGGCATCTCCCATTTAGGATATGTTTCCTGTTTACTGTGGGAAGTGCAGTCAGAGGTGACATATTAACCTTGGTTTGTTTGCATGAACTTTTAATCTTCAAATGTGGACAAGCTGACTCCGAAGTTATTCTACCTGACAGATGAGAAATTGCTCCATCTTGTCCGCTCATGACAGAAGATTTAAGCAGATTACATGGGGCATCAGATCAGGCCCCCGTGCATACATTGTACTGCGCAACCATAATCTATATGGTGAGACTTTTCGCAAGGCCCTGATGGGCAATTAAATTACAGGATTTATCAAAAGAAGAACCTAAGAATTGCCCTTGTGGCTCAAAACTAAGGTCCATGCGGCCCTGTGTGTTGTCTCAGCAGAGGCAGTAAGAGAAACTATTGGGAATAGCACAAGAGCACTGTGGTCCCTCTGACTTCCCCAGCGTCTAAAGCTCACAGCTAATAGGAATGCCAGAGGGCACATCTCTGTCTAGTCCCTTTAGTATCCTTATGGGCATAAGCAACAGCCTCTGCCTCCTTCATGGTAATCTTCCTGAGGATGCCTAAGGTTTTGTTGTTTTTTTTTGGCTGCTGCACTCCAACACGCTGATTTCAGGAAACTGTAAATGATAGCTCAACAAGTTATCTGCCAGTTCCGATATCAGCACCATGCAGGCATGTTCCTTCCACAATGTATCACCTGCACTACTTACATTGGAACTTATTTGCTGTCTTTTCCTCCTCTCAAAGTTTTGCAGAGATCCTTGCTATTTGCTCTAAGAGACAATGAACTCAAAGCACTATCATAACACAGACATGTTAACAAATATCCAGTAACTGAACAGTAAAAATGGGTAAAGAAAAATCCAAGGGGATATTCAGTTTAAGAGTGAGAATCTTGTTCAGAGTGATGACAGGCATTTATTATTATTTATGTCAGAGTGGTAAGAAATCCACTTAAAGAGAAAGTCATTGCTTTTCTGTACTAAGTGACTAGGGCTTGCAGCTGAAGGAATAAATTAGATTTGTTATGTCTATAAAACTTTGAAAGCACAAAAAACAGTTATTTCTTTTCTCCTATGAAATTTCAGGAGTGACATGTTAGCATTAGCCTAGAGAGGGTAAGATGAGTCATCTATTACTATTATCAAACCTTTGATTTGACTAGAGCTGGGAAAATTACAACTCCCTTTTGAAAACTCATGGCATTCTGTTAAAATAGAATATTAGCATCCACCTCACAGCTGCGTATGCAGCGATTACCTAGAGGCAGCTTTACAGCTGAATATATAAGGCTAAGTCCTGACTTCAGCAGCTCGTCTGTTGCCCCAGTAAAGTTAGCATGGGCAGCAGTTCACACACAGCACAAGACCTAACAGGGTCAAATGCAGAACCTGCCACATAGCTCCCCAGAAGCAAAGCACGAAGAACATGACCCACAGTCATCAGAGTTGCCAGCGTTACACAGCACTGTCTCTGTGGCTTGTGTGCCTTTGGGAAAGTAGAGCCATGCTGCTTGAGAAAAGAGACAGAAGAGCTGCATATGGCTTCTTCCTCCCTACAGGAGGGTTCCTCACCTGCTCTTCTCTTGAGAAGGCAATAAGCCTGTTCTCAAACCCACCCTGCTCAGGGCAGAGCCACAGGAGACCTCAGCACTGAATATTTTCAAAAAGTTATAAAAACTTTGCTCTATTTTTGGAGATCTCTTGCTCTCTCTATGGCATTTTCCTTTGGCTATTCAGCTCTGATTAATAGGAAGCTACTCCAAGTCACTTGTAATAAAAAAAAAAAAAAAAAAAAAAAAATGGACCAGAATACCAACTCCTCCTTTGCCATCCTGGTGATGAATTAATTCTGCTCAACTTCAAAGCAATCAGAAATTTTATGGTTGTTAAATGAATTTAAGTCCTTATTTACCAATAAAGCTGTTCACACAAATGAAGACAGATTACACAATAAAAATGTCCTGAGTTACATCCCTAAATAATGTTCAATTACCATTAGGTTTTGCTGTTTGGGACCTGTCTTGAGAATGCTGAATGCTGTTGTATTGCAGTATGTTTAAAATCTCTGACTTTCTGAAATGTTATTGGTACAGAGTCTCCTGTATTTCAAAATTGAATTATTTCACAATTTATTAAATAAATCAGATTCTAGCACAGCATGCAGAATGGATTCCAGTCACTGGTATTTATGATGCTTTTCCAATGAAAACGAGCCATTGCCGATTATATTTATGACCTTTTTCATTTGTAATTTCATTTATAAAAATAATAGCTGTTTATACAAACAGTAGCAAGCAGGTTGCATTGCAAGTGAATGTGTGTATACTTATGTAGAAGGTGAATATTACAAGGGGTTGATACATGTACCATACACCTAAACTTTTACATTATCAGCTTTTTTCCCCACGGTTTTGTTTTTTGGTCTGTTTGTATAGCATAAAGGCAGTTCATCATCCTTCTCAAATATACCAGGTTATTACTCATGTAAATCGTTCACTCTGAGTTACTCAGTTTCCCTGATAACAAAAATATGATTACACAGAAGCACCACACAGTGCTTTGGAGGTGAGAACAAACGCATTAAATCTGAAATAAAGGTAGCATAACATGGCTCTCACTTCCCAACAGCTGTTTGGCAGTGCAATGTGTGGATGTGACAGTAATGACAGCATACTGTCCTCAGAGGCAATAAGGCTCGTATCTAGACAAGCACAGAAAATGCGTCAGAGTTCCAGGGAGCCTCAGGATAGACACCTTGCTGCACAAGATGTATAACTTTGGGCTGCAGGAAAGCAGGGAGCAGGCATTACTACAAGCAGCAGTGATCTCCCTACTCAGGTGGGAAAGCTTTAACATTGTGCCACTACCAGAGCAGTATAGATAGCAGATAGAGTAGATTTAATAATATATTCTTATTCTTTCTTGCTGTTGATAAGTACTAAAATATAGAATTAAGGTTCTATTCTGGCCTCCTTAAAGCAACAGCATATTTACTTTCACATAATTTAGTCAATTTGAGAGAGAAAGAGAGTCTGCCTTCCCCTCCTCTGTCCCCCTCAAGCTGGAGGCCGCTGCTGTTGCTGACAAGCGAATAGGGTAATGCACCCGAATCAGGATAACCACATGAGAGAAGTGCAAGACCACTGACAGCTTCTAGTGGAGCATGAGAGAACAAGGCATGTGTATAAACCTACAGCCAAAAAGCCCAACAGACATGTCCAACACAGAAGGGGAAGAACAAGTATTCAGTAAGCTCTTTACATAGTTTCTATTATACTCTCTTCTGGCAAGTGCTTTCTAACAACCCAAGTCAGAAAAAATTGCAAACCTAGCAAAAGCCCATTCATCTGCAGATGTAACCGTGCTGACTTGGGAAGAACTGTGCTCTCCCCCCTAGGCAGACTTTGCACATACTCTGTGTGAATGGGTGTCAACGCTCCAGGCCCAGCTGATCACACTGGGATGCATCCTGCTACACAGTGGCGGCTTTGCTGCCTGGCTAACTCAAGAATGAGCCTTCAAAGGGGCCTCCCCTCAGTGCACAGCAGTGGGGGTGCTCAGTGAAGGAGCCATGTCTCTTCCTCAAAGACTCCCTACCTCAGCTACCACTAAAGACCTTCTTTTTTAAAGAGAGAAACCATGCACAAGGTGCTAGAGAAGGACTGTAAGAAATAAGAGCCACCAAAATGCATCCGATTCATCTTCTCTACCAAAATCAGTGGGGAGCTACATGACCCCTCAGGTACAGTGCAGTTGATTATAGCTCTGTACCATCACCTATCTTTTTAACTTGGAAAAGGAAAAGAAAAAAAAAAAAAAAAAAAGGCAGCATTTATCAGTGATAAATGTTCCTGGGCTGGGGGAGGAGGGGGACAAGACCGTTTGCCCTGGGTAACTAAACTGAGGGTCTTTTTCAGCTCGCAAGGTATTACTTTCTGTTGCAAGCACAAGAAACAGAAGAGAAATGCAGATTGATGTATATTTATCACAGATTCCACCTGGAAGTTCTAAAGGGCTATCATTGCCAAAGGATTGTTATTAACCATACATACACATTGAATTTCCTACAAAGTCCATATTTAATTACAAACAGACCAGTTCTATATCCTCCTGCATATCAAGAATTAATTTTTTTAAAGTATTAATGTAAAAATAGAATCACAGAATTTCTAGGTTGGAAGAGACCTCAAGATCATCGAGTCCAACCTCTGACCTAACGCTAGCAGTCCCCACTAAACCATATCCCTAAGCTCTACATCTAAACGTCTTTTAAAGACTTCCAGGGATGGTGACTCCACCACTTCCCTGGGCAGCCTGTTCCAATGCCTAACAACCCTTTCAGTGAAGAAGTTCTTCCTAACATCTAACCTAAAACTCCCCTGGCGCAACTTAAGCCCATTCCCCCTCATCCTGTCACCAGGCACGTGGGAGAACAGACCAACCCCCACCTCGCTACAGCCTCCCTTGAGGTACCTATAGAGAGCGATAAGGTCGCCCCTGAGCCTCCTCTTCTCCAGGCTGAACAAGCCCAGCTCCCCCAGCCGCTCCTCGTAGGACTTGTTCTCCAGGCCCCTCACCAGCTTCGTCGCCCTTCTCTGCACCTGCTCAAGCACCTCGATGTCCTTCTTGTAGCGAGGGGCCCAAAACTGAACACAGTACTCGAGGTGCGGCCTCACCAGAGCTGAGTACAGGGGGACGATCCCCTCCCTAGCCCTGCTGGTCACGCTGTTCCTGATACAAGCCAGGATGCCGTTGGCCTTCTTGGCCACCTGAGCACACTGCTGGCTCATATTCAGCCGACTATCCACCATCACTCCCAGGTCCTTCTCTGCCTGGCAGCTCTCCAACCACTCATCTCCCAGCCTGTAGCTCTGCTTGGGGTTATTGCACCCCAGGTGCAGGACCCGGCACTTGGCCTTGTTGAACTTCATGCAGTTGACCTCAGCCCATGGGTGCAGCCTATCCAGATCCTCCTGCAGAGCTTTCCTACCCTCAAGCAGATCAACACACGCACCTAACTTGGTGTCATCTGCAAACTTACTGAGGGTGCACTCAATGCCCTCGTCCAGATCATCAATTAAGATATTAAAAAGAGGACCGGCCCCAGCACCGAGCCCTGGGGAACGCCACTAGTGTCTGGCCTCCAACTAGACTTGACTCCATTCACCACGATTCTTTGGGCCCGGCTATCCAGCCAGTTTCTAACCCAACGAAGCGGGTACCAGTCCAAGCCAAGAGCAGCCAGTTTCTTGAGGAGAATGCTGTGGGAAACGGTGTCAAAAGCCTTGCTGAAGTCAAGGTAGACCACATCCACAGCCTTTCCCTCATCCACCCAGCGCGTCACTTTGTCATAGAAGGAGATCAGGTTCGTCAAGCAGGACCTGCCTTTCATAAACCCATGCTGACTGGGCCTGATCGCCTGCTTGCCCTGCAAGGGCTGCGTGATGACTCTCAGGAGGATCTGATCCATGAGCTTCCCTGGCACTGAGGTCAAACTGACAGGCCTGTAGTTTCCCGGGTCTGCCCTCCGGCCCTTCTTGTAGATGGGCATCACATTTGCTAGCCGCCAGTCAACTGGGACCTCCCCCGATCGCCAGGACTGCTGATAAATGATGAAATGTAATGCATTCTTAAATAGTAACAGCTTTTGTAAACCATGCAGATGCACCAGCAACTGTTTAATTAACTTGGCAATGCCAAATGGTAGGAAGAAATCATTTTTCTTAGAACTATTCTCCCTTCTCTACTTTTCAAGAACAGTTTTCAGGATACAAAATGAAAGCTGTTGACACCTTGTTGGCATTTTGGTATGATAATGGTAGATTTGGGATACTGTTAGTCCAAATAATATTTAATTATTTCTGCTTTCTCATTCAAATCGAAACAGTTCATAAGAATTATGCTTGGAAAATTTGGGCATCTTATTATTCAGCTAGGAATCTTCTGCTTTATTCTTCATAAAAAAAAAATTCTTCAACAACAGGTAAGCTAAATAATATTCTGCCAGTCGGTCATTGCATTTCAGGGAGATTAAATGGATTCTTAAGAAAAAATGGGTATTAGTGACAACAGGATAAGTGAGTTCTCTCTGGTACATGCTCTTCAGGGCATGCATGGGAAGAAGGATGGATTCAGAGAAGGCTGAAAGGCTAACTTGCTTATGAGTGTTTTTAAAAAAAACTTTTTAAAGCAAATATAATCTTATAAGCAAATTGCCCAGAATAGAACCTGATTCACTTTGCCATATTTTAACCATTGTTAAAGCTAATATCTAGTAAAATCAGTATTCATCAACACTACTTACGTATGCATTAAGTGTCATATTCAGACCATTTATACTTCAGGGCAACTGTCTTTCAGCCAGTGCAGCAAAACATGCATGGGCTAATAAAAACAACGATAAAATTATTTAGCACACAGGATGTGGAAAGATTTGGCCAGGCAGGTATTTGCTGCTCTCCAGGAAATTCACATTGAACATTATGATTCTCTGAAAGCTAATTCCAAAAAGCAAATATGACCCAAAAGAAATCAAGTGTGTTTCAGATCAGGATCTTCATTGAGAACTATACACATTGCACAGTCCTCACCAACAGATACAGCTATATTTTACCGTAACAAACAGAAATATTTAGAAACAGATAGAAGAACAGCACCAAAGCAGAATAGCATCACAAGGAAGACAGAAAGTAGATAAATGATATGTTATGGCAGATGCAAAAATGATAGGATTAAACAAATAGATATGTATGTATCCAAGGTTAATGCTCAAGCACAGTAGACAAGGAACATGAATGCAAAAGAACATTCAGAAGAGAGAAGCCAGAGGTTCTCTGTGCAAGGGACTGAAAAAAGACAGAATATCTGGCAACTGCACATGGAACAGATTTTCAGGAGAGCATGGTAAAAGGGTGTCTTCTAAAAACTCAATTCTGTAAGTGAAAAATAGTTTTGCCTGTCAACAATACAATCATTCCTTTAGGACTCAGGATCAGAGCAAAGGCCTACATAAGATCTAGCAATAGGCTGTGACCTGTAATTTTCCACAGGAGCGATTTGATTTTACAGCACATACAAAGCCACATTCTGCACAGGAGACAGTTCACTGTAAAGAACCACACCCATTCAGCTACTAAGGTCAAGTGTGAATTTTTGGAGGCTGAAGAATGGAACAAAGCAAATACTGCTTATATATTTCTAATCTTTAGCCAAGCTCTCATTTATCAGTATTAGTCATTTCAGATTTGCTAGAATTGCTCAAAGTGGAACTAGTCCCACTGGATCTCTTATTTTGCATTCAACTCTTACTGGTGTTACCACAGACCTTCTCAGCAAGCATGTCTCTGATGCCGTGGCTATGACTGCTGCATATGTTAACTAGCACAGTAAAAGGATACTTAATGCAACATGTGTTTTGACTAAACAGCTGTGAATAAGAGAAATCTGCTGCTTATTATGCAATAAACTTCATAATTAAAACCAGATACTATTTAAAAAGAGTGAAGTACTCACGTGTAAGCTAAGAGATAAACTCAGAAACAAGAAGGTCAGAAACAAGGAGACTGATGAGGAGTTTTCGCACTGCTTGCTGCAAAATAAACTGACAAGCACTGCTTTCACATACAAAAAAGATATGGCAAGGCTGCACACTGACTTGCTGCTTACAAGCAAAACGCATTTCTTCAAACCATTAAGTAAAACAGATGAGCATTTTGTTAACACTGAGGTAGAACACAAAGTTCACTTTGTCCAAAATAGAAACAAATAATTTCAAGTAACTGGCATTTCTCTCACTGCTTTGTGCTTTCCCATGACTGCAGACATTACTGCATGTAAACCTACTTTTCAGAAAGACTGTTGTAAGTAAATTTGCTCTCCAAAAACATGTAGCATACCCATGGAAAGTGATTTTCTCAGACTATGGAGAGCATCATTCTTATACCTGAAACAGCAAACTCCTGCAAGGACACAGGAAGATAAAGTGGAAAAGATGTTAAAAAAATAAAAAATCACACGTGTCAAGTATCAAATCTTTCCATCTTTCAGCACAAAGGTTTAACAGAAAGCCACAACCCAACAACAGGACCAAGAAGTGATTAAATAAGCTGCTTCTTTGCTGACACATCTTGTCTGAGGGAAAATTTATAAGGGGAGCATATGATTTTCACAAACATTTTTCTGGGTGTTTTATCCTCCCAAGATTGAAAACACGGGAACTTTTGCTATGGACAGATGTACACTGTCTGGAGTATGGATTCCTTGTGCTGTTTGTTTTTTGTTTGTTTGTTTGTTTGTTTGTTTTAAAAGTTTACACCAGTGCAAAACAACAATTCAGAGAAATTAAAATTAAAGCGCAGTTAGTTGGACAAAATAAGGTTAGCCTGGACAAACTTCTGACACCGCTGTACAAGAATCAGCAGAAATACTATCTATAAGACAAGGCTGTCAATCAGGGATTTTTGCCTCAAGCAAATGATATATCTCAAGAAATTTCATTCCAACAGCATCTCTGAGCATACAGAAACACTGGCAGTCATCCTAGAACAGGACTTTCATTAAGTATCCCACATGTGCAACTCTTCAGATTTCATCTAAAGGATGAATTAGTTATTATTTTCATGCTGTCACCATTCTAGTAACTTAAAATGGAAACACACCCGATCTCTCCCCCTCCTGCATATACAAAAAAAAAAAAAAAAGAGAGAAGACAAGAGAAGTGCCAGACCTTTTACTTCATTTTGTTCACAGGACATTTATATACGTGCTTTAGAAGAAATAGCCATATGGGCACTGTTTTCAGTTTTTACTGTCCTCACTGATGAGAAACATTAGATAAAAAGCTGCTCACCCAAAATCAACTGTGTGTCTGTAACAGAGAAAGAACTTGACGGTGTTAACAAAGTAGCATTTCTTTTTATTAGAGCATCATTGAAAGGGTCTTTTTGCATTGTTTAATCTAAAGCTTTGATTTCTGGGAAGAATGTCAAAGCTAGCAGCTTCAGTCCCTCATTGTTCTTTTAAGTCATTAACAAAGACATTGACTTTACACTAAGCAATAACAAATAAGCTTTAACTGACATTTCAACAGCATTTCTCTATTAATGTTTAACGTTGTTGAGAAAAGAGTATCATTTCACCATTAGCAGCTTCAAGGGCTTATGGTCCTCCATGAGGGCTGACTCTCTTGCTTTGCCTAGCACTGCTTACAAGATGTAATTCTTAGATAAAAGCCTTAAAATTTTACCCTAGAGTGCAACAGAAGCATTTGCACTTAACAGCTTTTCATGAGCACAAATAAGCCTGCAGCAATGAGAAATCAACAGCTTTATTCCAAGTTAAGGTTAGCTACTGTGTGACATCAACTCTGCCAATTCCAGGAGACAGCAATGATGTGAGGTCCTGATGCAGAGCACTAGCTTAAAAGAGCAAGCACGGCTCACTACCACATGGTCCTAACCCTCAATACATACAGAAAAACAAAATACCTCCAAAAATGCAGAAGATCTTAATTGGGATTTACCTAAATCTGACATCAAAGTTAGAAACAAAGACCAACAACCTGCCTTTAAATTCTTAGTTCTTCCTCCTGAGATGTTTTCAGTAATAATCTGAACTTTTACGACTCATTAATTGTATCTGAACTTGCAATTTTACTTATCTGGGTAAACAAGACTCAGGTTTTCCAATACAATTGCTCCTCTACAAATCTTTCCTTCATAACTGGAAAAGGACTGTAAATAAAAATAAAGCTAAAAACATCTGTGATTGCATACATGCATTTAACCCTCCAGATCTTATTCAGTTCATTTATTCAGTTCAAGTTTCACACTGTATAGAGCTGTAAAATAAAGTACATATTCTGAGAAAAAGAGCAGTTAAGTTCCCTAAACTCAAGTTCTCTAGACTCAAAGACTGATTCAGGATAGCAACTCATCCTCACAGATGAGCCAAATTAAATTATGGAAAAAACATGGTGCATATCTCCTTACTACTAGTACAATGTACAAGCAATACAGTTTTCTGAGAGAAACTACATTTTACAAGTATAGGTATGTGCCCACCATAGTCTCCTTCAAATCCATTCTTACAAATAGCTAAATTTCTTTCAGTTCATTTCTACCTCCCTTGTTTTTGATCCCTCCCCGACAACATTAAATTCTGTGGGTTTTTTTTGTTTGTTTGTTTTCTCTTCCTTACAAACTGAAATAAGAGTGAGCTCTCCAGGGCAAGGCTAATCACATTGGACAACTTTGCCTTACTAATAAGGGTTAGAGCCCTTTATCAGCAGTTTTAAAGGTCTTAAGACAACAGGTTGCCACTGAAGAATTTCTGGTTAGAGGTTACAGGGCCGTGAAGCGGACTTAAAGACAAACACACAGTGGTTAATCAAGATCAGTGTTTCTGCCAACTGCTTTAATTTTACTGTTCTCAGCACATCATCAGTTACTACCTGATCTAGCTCAGTACACAACATACAGACAGCCCAGGTCACAAGGTGCTTGATACAGCTGCACCCAGCTGCACCCAGCCATGATTATAGCCTCCCAGTTTAGTAATGAACCACAAGTCATTAAAAAGCAAGCAAATCATGATGATAATAAATAAATAAACCAACAGAAAACCTACCTGACCAGATTATATCACCTCACTCCCCTTCAGCCTCCCTCTTCACCACTGGGCATTTTTCACAGGTGGGGCAAGCAGAAGTTCACAGCAATTGGGGCACCTCATTAACCCCACATGGGCTGTCAGTATTGCAAAGCTGCTTCCAATATTCATGTATTTTTAATCATCTGCCATCCCCATCAATCACAATCACTGCAGGTGCCTTGAAGATATTCTTAAATTGGTAATGCTCTTCCAAGATCAACTTAGTTTTTTTTTTTTTTTTTGAGCAAATGTACAACAGTTAACCAAATGTAATATGTTTGCCCTGATTTGGGGAAGAAGACAGTTATGCAGTTGAAAATACAAACATAATCTAGCAAACTTGATCCAAACTTCTATATTCCTATATGCTTTAGAGAACTCTTGCATTTCTTTTCAGCTAGGAATATCCATGCTAACCTTGAATAAAACTATGCTCTGATTTCTCAAAGGGAGGTAGGGCTTCTAAAGTTACATAAAGACTGATGACAATAACAACATGTACTTAAACACCAGTTTTCACCCTTGTGAGCTCTACAATAAGAAAATCAGTGGAAGCAAGTTACACCATCTTAAGCTGCAGGCATCAAAATTAATTATTTTACACCAATGCATGCCTCAAAAGGGACCACTGTCATTAGCATAATAAGCGTTACTGCACATTGTGAATATTATGTGTGGGTTTTTTATGTTTATAAATCCCTTTTGGCCATAATTGTTGTGTTATTGTTATTTGTAATAAAAACACAAAACAAAAATTTGAAATCTTATTAAAATGTATGCAGTGAAACACGGACTAAAGTATATATAATCATCCCACAACTTCAGACTTTATGGACAATATCTATCATGGTAGGTCTTTAAGTATATTAATTGCATGGATTTCAAGTATCATTAACATTCATTCAATATTGTTATTCCAGAAAGCTTCCAGCTAGGATTAGGACCTTTTGGAAACAAAATTTAATTTGCAGAGAAGATAATTTTAATCTATTTCAATGTATTAAAAATGAAGGGAAAAATCAACTAATATTGTTTTAAACACTGGAGACCTGGCCCACAGCTTACAGAAATTAAAACCAACCCCTCCATCGATAGCAGGCAGTAGAGCAGAGCATAAACGAAGCGGGGCCCCAACTGGGGCCCAGTTCACCACACATTCCCTACTGCAGGGAGGTGTGAGCTAATGCACTTTTTCATGCTCTCATCACCTCAGCTGAGTCCCCTAACCAATAGAGAGAGCAGATGCTGAGGTGGAAACAGACGGTGCATTAATTGCTTCTTTTAGGATTAGCATTAAAGTGTGTAATGTGTAATATTTAACCCCCACCCTCAGAAAACACCCTCTGCTCCTGCACTTTTTGATCAGCCACTAGCACGCTGCAGTGATAGAAAAGAAGGATTTTGCCTTAAGCCAACAGAACATTAATAATCATTTGACTTTGTACAAACAGCATAGCTTAATCTTGCTTCTGTTTCTGAATGCAATAGTTGTTTGCTTTCTAAAGTGCTACGAGGCAACATTGAGTCGCTGGTGCCAGATACCGTATTTATAATTACATCTCAGAGTCAATTTATGAAACAATTTGTTAACATATAATAACTGTTCTTGATGAGAGGAATATTTTTGAAGGGCAGTTCTGCAGACAGTCACTCTGAAACTCCTGGTACTTAATCTCATAAATTTACATTTGTTAACCCCAGGCTCCAAGCAATTTTTCCTTTTAATTACTGCTTTCCTTCCCAATTTTCTCCAAAGTTTTGGTAGTCACATTATGTGCAATTTCCTCCCTCAGATTATTTCACAGCATTACAACTAGCTTTAAAACAACTCATTTTCTGCTCAGAATTTACTATGTTTTAGAAGTGAACAAAATATTTTTTCCTACTTTCAGCTCTGTTATAAAGACCAATTAGCATCTGTGAGTACTCCAGTACCCTAGATATAAGCAAAGGAAGAGCAAGGAAAGAGTTCTTGTAACTGCCCATGAATTTCTTCAGGAAGAAAGGGGAGAGAAGTCTTACACAACATTTTTTTCTACCCCCTTTTAATAGAAGCACTGGATATGATATAGCATAAGATTTGGCAAAAATAATCACAATTTTCTTGCTAACAACTGTGACTTGTATTAATTGAATCATCCCCTTCAGAGGGAGAACACACATGCTGCAAACACTGCCTGAAAGGAGAAAGGAAAATTCCACTGAGAATTTGATCTGCCACTTACTGTTGCTGAAATAACAGCTGATAGCATGAATCACACCAACCAATCACACCGCTAACATCTCTCCCATGTTAGTTTCCACTATCCCTATCTGTGAGTTGTTGCTGTATACATCTTAGCTGTTTACCCATGTTACAGATATGCTCCTCAGGACTCAAGAAGCAAAAGGAAATGATGTTACCTTTCTGGTAACATCAATGGGCTTTGGATAAGATCTTTGAGCCACAGACAAGGGCAGAAAAGGCACCTCGGCTGTCTTGAACCAGCAACTATCAAGTCCTTGTCTACAAAATCAAACAGAAAAGAAGAAACCTCAGGAAGGTAAAGTTTCAGGACTGGTACCATATAACCCATGTAACCCAGATATGTAAGACCGACATTAATTAGCTCACATGCAGCAGAACATTTTAATTAACTAACCACCATCAATGTCGTCTTTTTTCAGTTAAAAAATAAAATCTGAAGAGCCTCAAAAGAAGTATTTCATTCCCTTTGTATGTGGAGGGGGGGGGGGAGAGCAGGTAGAGGGAAGCAAAGAGAGCATTATCGATTACATGACACTCTTCAATGTGAGAGAATTATGAGGAAGATAAACTTGACTGAATCACAGAATCACAGAATTTCTAGGTTGGAAGAGACCTCAAGATCATCGAGTCCAACCTCTGACCTAACGCTAGCAGTCCCCACTAAACCATATCCCTAAGCTCTACATCTAAACGTCTTTTGAAGACTTCCAGGGATGGTGACTCCACCACTTCCCTGGGCAGCCTGTTCCAATGCCTAACAACCCTTTCAGTAAAGAAGTTCTTCCTAACATCTAACCTAAAACTCCCCTGGCGCAACTTAAGCCCATTCCCCCTCGTCCTGTCACCAGGCACGTGGGAGAACAGACCAACCCCCACCTCGCTACAGCCTCCCTTGAGGTACCTATAGAGAGCGATAAGGTTGCCCCTGAGCCTCCTCTTCTCCAGGCTGAACAAGCCCAGCTCCCCCAGCCGCTCCTCGTAGGACTTGTTCTCCAGGCCCCTCACCAGCTTCGTCGCCCTTCTCTGCACCTGCTCAAGCACCTCGATGTCCTTCTTGTAGCGAGGGGCCCAAAACTGAACACAGTACTCGAGGTGCGGCCTCACCAGAGCTGAGTACAGGGGGACGATCCCCTCCCTAGCCCTGCTGGTCACACTGTTCCTGATACAAGCCAGGATGCCGTTGGCCTTCTTGGCCACCTGAGCACACTGCTGGCTCATATTCAGCCGACTATCCACCATCACTCCCAGGTCCTTCTCTGCCTGGCAGCTCTCCAACCACTCATCTCCCAGCCTGTAGCTCTACTTGGGGTTATTGCACCCCAGGTGCAGGACCCGGCACTTGGCCTTGTTGAACTTCATGCAGTTGACCTCAGCCCATGGGTACAGCCTATCCAGATCCTCCTGCAGAGCTTTCCTACCCTCAAGCAGATCGACACATGCACCTAACTTGGTGTCATCTGCGAACTTACTGAGGGTGAACTCGATGCCCTCGTCCAGATCATCGATGAAGATATTAAAGAGGACCGTGTAAATTTAAGTCAGGAAAACAAGCATGTTTAGATCAGTCCAAAATGAAAGGACTGAACTGAATTAAGTAGCATCTGGCTTA
Source organism: Netta rufina (assembly GCF_964035555.1). NCBI lineage: Eukaryota > Metazoa > Chordata > Aves > Anseriformes > Anatidae > Netta > Netta rufina. The sequence continues at coordinate 601,714 of NC_140132.1, read as the reverse complement.
TGCAAATCTCATATCATAAATGCTTTGGATAAGTATCTGCTGACCAAATCTGGACTTGTTCAGGACTTTCCAGTAACTGCTATATAGCAGACTTGTTTAGAAGCAAAGTTTAAGGTATTAGCTTTAGTCTATTTTGGAATCTGTTTGCAGCCTACATAAGGGATCAAGCCATACAAAAGACTATCCAAATATTGCAATTTGCAATTGCTCTCAGGCCTACCTGAATGTGAATGACTGCCATTATCCACAAAGATGAAAGCAAGCTCTAAAAGTAAAAGAACATGAGAGGCTTAAAAACTGGAGGGGGAAGCTCCTGGACTTATCAAAATTGTCAATAAATTTCAGGAAGCAGAATAGGACAGCACTTGAAAGACTAGTGATGCTACTACGGCAGCAATGTTTTTATTTCTTGCCAAAAAGATGGTGAGTGACTTTGGCACAAAGCACTTCAGTTTTATAACTTTATAGAGCTCCTAAATTCAAATGCAGAGGATGAATCTATGAATGCTGGCCAGGGCCTGTCTTCTAAATACAAACCAGAGTTAATATTGCTGTAGGAAAGAAAGATGCTACCCTATAAAGCATTTTACAACAGGAATAATCAGTATGGCAAAACCCCCAAGCACGTACAAAGGAACACAATTAGCCTGTGTAAAAGACTATACCATCTAGCTGCCTCAGATAGCAGCGTCTACACTGGATACCATGCAGTACCTTCTATATGCCTCCATCCCAAAATCTCAGTCACTTGGTTACCACTACACATGTATAGTGTAGTCATTTTCCTACCTACTGCTTTCTCAGTATCCCTGACAAGACACCAGCCCTTTTCCTGATACCTGTCTTTCAAATAAACATTCATTTGCTCCCTCTCCTAGGAAATTGGCTTTAGCCAGTCTTTCTTGATCTACCTTTTGGAAACACAACAGCAATTTATGTTCTTAATCATTAGCTACATTTTAAGTTTCCAGACACAGAAGGATTATAATACAACTACTTAATTAAAAAAAGAAAAAAAAAATAGTGAACTGAGCACTTGCACTTTTGGTCCATATCCTCATTTCTTAATTGGATGACCACTCCAATTTTCTCCAAGTGCTTATTTACTTCCCTACTCTAGAATTGGCATTTCATATACTCACCTCCCATAAAGCCTGTTTCTTTTCGGTCTCCTGACATCCACGTCATGTTTTCATTGCTTCTCTCTATCATCAGATTTTTGCAGCTGTAACTCCTCTCCATCCAGCTGGAGTTCAGCCCATTTAAGCCCCAACTCAAGGGGGTGAACTTGACCCCTTGACCCTGAACAGATCCTTCCATTTTCTCTACAGCTTACAACAGTTGCTCTCTTCAGTGAAGCCTAGATATGACTAATTTCTACTATCAGAAATCACTACTTATTTTCACTATCAGAAAAGATCCTCATCTAGTTCCTCTCTTTTTTTTTCCCCTTCTATCTGTTTTCTCCTAAAGCAAGGCACATGGATGCACCTTGGTCGGCTTATTGCAACTAATTCTTCTGCCACATTTCCACAGCTACATCACCTACTTCCTTGGCTGTTCAATACGTTTTATTCCTTCTTTCAAAAAATAACACAAATCAGTATTCTCTGCTACTTTTTAAGCATTCATATCACAGTGTTGTGTCACTTTCAAAAGAAAGCCATTGCATCCTGCGATTCCACCAGCTTGGACTCTCCTTGCTGTACAACAGAGCTCACCAACCTTGTGTACACCACAGTCCCTCTTGTGTGCCTGATAATTTAAGACAAAATTTGAGCATTCTGCTCCCCCAGACAGAAGTTTCAGTAATCAAATTCAATTATCAGAGATGTCCTACTTATGACTCTTAAAAACTTTTAGCTTTCCTTGGTCTGCTTCAGTAGTGATGGGGCTAGAAGAGTGAACCTGCCTTATCCAGGTGCATGGTGTTGACTCCCTCTTTTTTTAATCATCTTCTGGATCTTTCCTACAACCTTTTATGCATTTCAAACATTTTTGTCTACATTTACTATCTCTGTGTCCTCTCATTGTATTTGGGAAAAACTGGTTTATTCCTCTGGGCTTGTAATAATTTTGTAGCTGCTATGTGAATTGCCTTTTGGATGAGATAACTGAGCTACATCAATTCTCTGTACCCACTTACCTCATAGGGTTAAAGTGCAAATCTAGAATGATGTAATCTCTTTAATCCCAGTACTTCCCAGCAAACTAATAAAATGAGGCAAATTTAAAAAAACAATGCTACAGAAACCTCCTACATTTTCTTTAAAGCAGTATGTAAAATGGACAAAAATTTAAAAAAAAAATAAAAAAATCAGTGAGCTCTGATCAGGAACTACAGGCATCCCCGAGACAACACAAAACAGCATGAAATAAAACAAGTAGTGGTTCAAGCTTTTTTTTTCCCCAGAGTTATGCAATAAGAAAAAGGAATATGTTATATCCATATTCATATAACCTTTGCATTTAAATTTAAAGACATGAGAATAACACAGGTTAGAATTTGATTGTACAAGTGGCTGATGATTCTGGAAGCAAATATTCTTTCTAGCAATGTTTTGGTGAGTTCTTTTTCTAGTCATATTTTATTCCTGGCTAATTTCACCACTTTTTTTAAAATAAAATAACATTTTAAATGAAATCCTGTTGATATTTGTTTCTGCCAATTTTGCTCTACAAAATTCAGTTTTGCCTGCAGCAGCATTTCAGTTTTGACTTACAACTTTCACTGGGTGAGGCTAGTTAAGTCTCATGATATCACTTTTACATAACCTAAACAGAATTAGGAGTTTCCCTAAAAGCAAACTGGTTTCTTTCTAAGCCATGTTTCAGGCAATGCAGGAATGCTGAAAAAAAATACAAGTCCCAGACGAGAAAATACTCTGTTGTTCCACTGCATTTGCAAGCACTATCTGTTTTTTAAAAAGTCTGCCAAGAAAGGCTCAAAATGAGTCTTGGAGAGTTTGGAGATAGAACATTTTAGGTGTTGGAGGAATTTCTACAAGCTAAAGAGAAAAATAGCAGAAAGAAAAAAGAATAATAATTTCTGGTATGTGGAGCTTCCTACCCAGGACTGTCTGTTCATTCTTCTTGAGTAAGGCAGCATCCTAAATTCTTACTGTGAGTTTCTATTAGACATCCTACTTCACCTAAGCCAAGTTCTTATTTTTGCTATGAATTTCCCCTATTACAATAATCTATAGACACATACCACTAAAAGTAGGCAGAAGCTGCTGAATAGCACTTTTGTCATCTTATTTTGCTCACATTTTTCTTAATCTCTGTGATCTGTCTATGGCAGTACATTGCCACACAGCTGAAACAACCCAAACTGCTTTCTTTTCCCTAATTCAATACATTTGTGGGGCAATCCAAAAACACCTGATGAAAAACACCTGGTGATGGTATTTGGGTACCCATTTTCAACCTAATCAGCCCTGAATTGCTATTTGGGATTCATTTACCCTCTTCTCTCAATAATAATACAGAAGAAAATGACAAAAAAAAAAAAAACTTGCATTAGAGTAACATATCTTCATGCAATTTTAAGAAACCAGAGTTCTACAACAATAAATAAATAAATAAAATCCAAAAGACTTAAAAAAAAAAATAATTAAATGGGAATGCAGGAGATAGGTACTAAAATACCTTCTTGTGAATTCATATTCTTTCTCTTTCATTTCCTGATTATTACAAACTTTTCTTTCTTTCCTTTTTTTTTTTTTTATCAGTTCTTAAAAACAAATAAACTTGATGCTTTTACTTTCTTCAGAACACACAGGGAGAAGAGATCCCAAATTAATGTGCAGGGGCAGAAAAATCCTGTAAGGTCTTCATAAATGGAGAAAGGGTAGGAAGCTGCTGCAGAGGAAGCAAAATCATGACTAAAATTCAGGATTCTGAGAAGTAGCAAAGTTTGCAATGAAAATGAGGCCTGATAACAAGCTATCAGAAAGCTTTCTCCTGCCAGCTCACTTCTCCCCATGCAATTGTGGAGAGTTCACTACAACTATAACTTCTAGGTAAGTACAACTGTTCTAGGACCTGTTTTTTCCACCACCAAATTAGAATTAGCTTTTCCCTTGACCAGGTGTACAGAAGTAAATGGGAAAAATAGAAAACAAAATTCAGTCTATGAGAAACAGAGTGGTATATTTTGAGTCTAAAAAATCTGAACAACATACTGTGCTGATTTTATGCTGCCTGGATACAAGGAAAATTACTGAGAATGTTGCTGATTCTGTGAACTGATAAAGACTTATTATATCACAGAATCACAGAATCACAGAATTTCTAGGTTGGAAGAGACCTCAAGATCATCGAGTCCAACCTCTGACCTAACACTAACAGTCCCCACTAAACCATATCCCTAAGCTCTACATCTAAACGTCTTTTAAAGACTTCCAGGGATGGTGACTCCACCACTTCCCTGGGCAGCCTGTTCCAATGCCTAACAACCCTTTCAGTAAAGAAGTTCTTCCTAACATCTAACCTAAAACTCCCCTGGCGCAACTTAAGCCCATTCCCCCTCGTCCTGTCACCAGGCACGTGGGAGAACAGACCAACCCCCACCTCGCTACAGCCTCCCTTGAGGTACCTATAGAGAGCGATAAGGTTGCCCCTGAGCCTCCTCTTCTCCAGGCTGAACAAGCCCAGCTCCCCCAGCCGCTCCTCGTAGGACTTGTTCTCCAGGCCCCTCACCAGCTTCGTCGCCCTTCTCTGGACCCGCTCAAGCACCTCGATGTCCTTCTTGTAGCGAGGGGCCCAAAACTGAACACAGTACTCGAGGTGCGGCCTCACCAGAGCTGAGTACAGGGGGACGATCCCCTCCCTAGCCCTGCTGGTCACACTGTTCCTGATACAAGCCAGGATGCCGTTGGCCTTCTTGGCCACCTGAGCACACTGCTGGCTCATATTCAGCCGACTATCCACCATCACTCCCAGGTCCTTCTCTGCCTGGCAGCTCTCCAACCACTCATCTCCCAGCCTGTAGCTCTGCTTGGGGTTATTGCACCCCAGGTGCAGGACCCAGCACTTGGCCTTGTTGAACTTCATGCAGTTGACCTCAGCCCATGGGTACAGCCTATCCAGATCCTCCTGCAGAGCTTTCCTACCCTCAAGCAGATCGACACACGCACCTAACTTGGTGTCATCTGCAAACTTACTGAGGGTGCACTCAATGCCCTCGTCCAGATCATCGATGAAGATATTAAAGAGGACCGGCCCCAGCACCGAGCCCTGGGGAACGCCACTAGTGACTGGCCTTCAATTGGACTTGACTCCATTCACCATGACTCTTTGGGCCCAGCTATCCAGCCAGTTTCTAACCCAACGAAGCGTGTACCAGTCCAAGCCAAGAGTAGCCAGTTTCTTGAGGAGAATGCTGTGGGAAACGGTGTCAAAAGCCTTGCTGAAGTCAAGGTAGACCACATCCACAGCCTTTCCCTCATCCACCCAACGCGTCACTTTGTCATAGAAGGAGATCAGGTTCGTCAAGCAGGACCTGCCTTTTATAAACCCATGCTGACTGGGCCTGATCGCCTGCTTGCCCTGCAAGTGCTGTGTGATGACTCTCAAGATAATCTGCTCCATAAGCTTCCCTGGCACTGAGGTCAAACTGACAGGCCTGTAGTTTCCCAGGTCAGTCCTCTGGCCCTTCTTGTAGATGGGCGTCACGTTTGCTAGCCGCCAGTCAACTGGGACCTCCCCCAGTAGCCAGGACTGTTGATAAATGATGGTAAGCGGCTTGGCCAGCTCCTCTGCCAGTTCTCTCAGTACCCTTGGGTGGATCCCATCCGGCCATCGACTTGTGCACATCCAAGTGCCGTACCAGGTCACCAACCATTTCTTCGTGGATAGTGAGGGCCACATCCTGCTCACCATCCCCTTCCACCAGCACAGGGTACTGGGTATCCAGAGAACAACAGGTATTGCCGCTAAAGACTGAGGCGAAGAAGGCATTAAGCACCTCCACCTTTTCCTCATCTCTTGTAACTAAGTTTTCCCCCGCATCCAATAAAGTATGGAGATTCTCCTTAGTCCTTCTTTTTGTGTTGATGTATTTATAAAAACATTTTTTGAAAATGTACGTATCTATGTTTTCCTATATAGATTCCCTTTTTTGGCTTCATGTAATTATACCAGACCACACATTGTTTCCAGTCAAATTGCATTAATGTTGAGGTAAATTTTTTTTGTGGTTATAACCATGTGCTCAATGCTAGAAGCCTAAATACAGCAAAAGAAATTATAGTTCATGGAAAAAATGTGCAGGATCCTGACACCTATAAATAATTTTTTGAAATATGAGCAATAACATCTATCTAGCACTTCCAAGTAAAAGTTTATAGGGTAGTACCAATTCACTAAAATTAGTTCGAGATTTAAAGGGGATTTGTGTTTTATAGCTGCGTGTCACAGCAAGGATGTAGTATGTTTTATGTCAGTGGTTCAAAGACCTCTGCATTCCTTCACTGGTACAACACTGTTCCAGCCAGGCTGCATCAGCTCCTCCTTCAGACAACAGGTATCCACAAACTTGCAAATTGGTCAGGAAACACTCTGAACTGAATATGAACTGTGCATGGAAGAAACACATTCTGTTTTCCAGTCTGATATTGTATAAACTCACTTTAGGATAGAATAAAACTTGTGGTTTGATATTGTATAAACTCACTTTAGGATAGAATAAAACTTTTGCTTAAAAGTTAGCAAGGACAAAGTAAACAACATCTTGTTATCTGTAGACCTTCTGTTATGTTTAAGCATCTTGTTATTTGAAAACTTCCCGGTATCTGTTAACCATTAGTCAGGCTGAGACTTGAGATAACTTGAGTCAACTGTCTGTTATGTCTTGTTAACTGAGACTTCCTGTTATCTGCCAACCCTCAGTTAAACCGAAAGACAACTCAGCATTTTTACAGCTTGGAAAACAACTGATTAAGCAAAGGTGAAAAGTACATTACAAGGAAGACCTACGACCTTCCTCCCAAAGACCACTGCCCACATCCCGAAGACCCCGGCCCACAATTCTTGGAAGGCTTTGCGCAAGCACAAGGACTGATAAGCTAATTAGCATACGAAGCGAGAGTAGGCGGAGTTAGGTAATGAATATGTATAGGTGCTAATAGAATATTAATTGTTTTGCTGTATAAATATGAGATAGTTTGTCATTTCAAATATGCACGATAGGCAGAAGGATCCCCCATGCATCCAGCGCTGCAATAAAGAATATACCACTTAAAGAAATTTCGGCTTTGATCTTTAAATCAAGTCTCTGCTGAAAATTGGCTTGAATGATTAAATGTATTCATAAATAAATGTATTCATAAATTAAATGTATTCATAAATAAATTCATCACTCCTTTACTGTAGTCATACCATACTTTACTTACCTGCAAGGAAGTACATACATTTCATCCAGTACACTTCTAAAAGGATATGCTTGTCTTTGTGCTAGTAGTATTTTGACTTCAGCAATATTTCAACATCTAATGATAGTTGACTGCGTAACATAGAATGAGCCTGACCCGTTACGTATGTTTCAGAGGAGAAAATTAAGAACATTAGTCATCATGATCAGAATTGTCTTTCTAAGCCTGCTGGTCCAAACTGCTGCTATAAAAGGCAACAACATCAAAATACACCTCTGTATTTTGGATAAATTTTTTTTTGAATTAAATATATACAATGTATGCTTTTTACATATTCTTATCTAGGTATACAGAGAATATAGGTATGTTATTTAGACATGTTTGTATTCTTACTTTGTATGTACACTAAGAAAGTCTTTAAGAAACTGTCATTCACCTTCTGGAATTTGTATTTTCTAAATATCAAAGCATCCTAAATGCTGCTACTCATTGGTGTTAAAAACTTAGAAATATAAATCTATTCAATAAACACATACACAAAAGCACCTGATAACCATGCTACACTCCTCTTGTTGGTCTGTTGCTCCTATCCTCCTATTTACACAGTTCATTTAATAAACCATTCCAGCCCACTGCAATAAACTAAACAGTTTAAACAAGCTAAACTAAACAGTAAACAAGCTAAAGTAATCTAAATGATGTACAAACTAATATGTTCTTACCATTCATTAAGATTTCCTAGGAAACAGTTATACTTTTTTGAAAAACAGTTAAGGTCAGAATAAACAACCCGGTCTCCATATATGCAGTAAAACAGGTAACATCCAAAAGCTATGAAACAGAAGTGTCAAAGGCACACCCTGGCCTGGCTGGGCTGCCCAAGAGTACTAAGAGACAATGGCTTAGAATTAGGGATGGGAGTGTGCTCTGGCCAAGAATTAAATAAAGAAAGCAGCCACCTAAGTTAGACTTTTCAGTCATATGTAATCATATAAAGAACTAACACGGTTCTTGGGCCATTAAGAACCAAAATTGGAAACAAACAACTAGGTCATCTTAGCTTTCAAATGGAAGGGTAGTTAGCCACACTAATTAGCCTCATCCTCTGCCCAAAGATTTCCCTGTGTTTTTATGCAGTGCCACAACGTCTGTAGGCCCTCCACTACCTGCAACAAGGGGTGGAGGGCCAGAGAGAAAAAGTACAGAAGTGTCTTTTCTCCCCATCACAGCCTCACAGCACAGAGCTCTTGCAATGGGAGGGGAGCTCCTGGCTCCTGCATGTTCACCCAGGTGCTCTCACAACTCTTTGGCTCTGTAGCTAATACACGCATTTTCAGTTCCATATTGGCTAATTAAACTGGATTTTGATAAAAGTGGCAGACATCTGAGGAAGAATTGCTTCCACAGTGGAACAGGTTCCATTCCATGCTCAGAGACTTACAGCTGTTTTTTTGCAGTATCAAGCTGATGAGGACTAGAATTTAGCTGCTCCTTATCTTACTTAATAAAATGTTTGCTTTTACTTATAACAACTAGATTAGAAAGTGCTGATCACAGTGGTTTGCAGATAGTACTGCTCTGGGCCTCAGACAGTAGGGGCTTGAATTCTTGCTCTGTCAAAAGCTTCCTGAGAACCTCCAGCAAGTTACTGAGCATTAAGTGGCCTAATTCCCCTGTGAGATGACAGTAATAGTGCTTCTGCCCTGCCCAGTTTTATCCCACTTTTGGGTTGGTAACTGATAAGTGACTGGAACAACTGGGGTGTTCAGCCACAGCTACAGTAATCCTCATCCTTGCTTTTAAATACTCTGAGGAGGAAAAAAGTGGTGTTTTTGCATAAGGAAGAAAAGAAGCTGTTTAATTCCTCTGAGTTAAAAATACAGTCTTTTACTCTTCTGTTGGTTAAATTTCTTTTCAGAAACAGCAAAAATCCCTTGTAATAAGAAAAATAGTGTTTCCTCCAAGCAATCTGCTCAGAGAAAAAAAAAAAAAAATCATCTTTTTGTGCTTCTGCTTAGCTCAAAGAACATGGTAAATAATGTTACGATGGTCTTATGGCTGTGGTTTTTGGTAAATTAAATAATTCCAGAGGTAAAAATTGAATTCTACATCTTTCCACAGTTAGCCTGGAGAGGAGAGGTTTTTTACATAATAATTATCACTGATAACACTGCACACTCTCCATTAAAATTTAATCACAATGATTAGGTTTAATAAGAAGTGGAGGCAACTCAAACACCAATCTTTGTTTCTCTTCTCATTCCGAAGTATAAATATGTTTTTATGAATACGTACTGTTTTCAAGTTTGCCACAATGGGAAGTCTTGTTTGTTGTTTTGAGAAAAGACATTTTAAAATGACTAATTACACATTAGTCCAAGCCCATTTTTCAGGGATGATTAAGCAATGCAAACAACAGCTTGCTTTACCATAAGCACAGCCTTTTCCAGAAACTGATAATTTTATGATCAGTTAGAATTAAATGGGATATTTCTTAGAACCTTCAAGCACCTTAAATCATGAATATGTCAACAGCAGGTTTCCAAACTATCCTGTTCTACTCAACAATTAAAGAACTTGATAGAACTTGATAAAGAACTGAAGGAGCCACCAGTGTTACAGCTGGGATTTCTGTATTTCCATTTTTAACATGCTCTTGTCATATTTTAACTCATTTCTACGTTGAACCTCATTTTTACATAACATTTGCTTCGGATAAGATGAATTTACTCAGGAAGAGTAAGTAAAGAAAGGGTAAACAAATGGCTAAGATGTGTTCCCCTACTAACACTACTCAATTCAGTTTACACATAGTGTGACATATTGAGAATAAATCACACAAGCTTTCCAAAATGTACTTCACCACTATAAGCACTGCTTCCGGTACTAAGGAATTTAAACAAAATCCTTTCTACAGGAACACTTTCTTGTCTCAAATTTTGCCCTAGCATCACCTGAAACATAAATTATGCCAATAGCATGATATTGCATGGAGATTGAAAGAGATTCTCAAATGGACATGAGAGTCCCTGATGGAAATGGCTGTCTAGCTTCAAAGGCTTTAAGATCATAAAGAAATAAACAGGATGAGCTCAAGATCTGTGTTTGGTCACAGGGCCACAATCTTGTTGCAGTTACAGAGACATGGTGGGACAGCTCGCAGGACTGGAATGCTGTCATGGAGGGCTATGTCCTTTTTAGGAAAGACAGGCTGGGGAAGTGAGGGGGTGGGGTTGCTCTTTATGTGGGGGAGGGTGATGAACAAGTGGAGAGCTTGTGGGTGAGAATTAAGGGGTGGGGTGGTATGGGGGACACTGTTGTGGGGGTGTACTACAGGTCACCAGATCAGGAGGAGGAGGAGGTCGATGGGGCCTTCTACAAGTAGCTAGTAGCCTCACGATCATGGACACTGGTTCTCATGCAGGACTTCAATTTTCTGGACATCTGTTGGGTAAGCAACATGGTCAGGCACGCGCAGTCCAAACAGTTCCTTCAATGCATTGAAGACAATTTTCTGATGTAGGTGGTGTGTTATAAGTTGCCCCCTTAATTAATTTTCAGAGAGCATTGCATTAATAATAGAAAGGAATTTATTGAGTAAGCAACAGCAAGCAAAACAGCGCTGGGCGGCCGGGGAGTCTCGGCTCCACCAACGGTGCGCACCTCACCCCCGCCAGGGTCCCTTTTTATATCTTGGTAATTCTGGGATTACGCAGCACATCCTGGTATATTCTGCGACTGCGCGCACTGTTGCTAGGGGGTCGTCTCTGTCCCTCTGGTGGTCGTGAAGATGAAGGCCGTAGTCTTCCTCCGCGTTGTGGTTCAACTTCTTTTTTTTCATTTGGTCATGTTGGCCCAGCGTGAGACAGGAATGCAGGATGTTGATACACTAGTTTAGCAACTTATCAGGAGATGGTTACATGAACTTTGCAGCAGTGTCTTTGAACAAAAGAGGCAACTGAGATGCAGAAGGAGAGAAGGGGAGGGGGTTCTCTTTTTTGTTACATTAAGCAAAAGAATTTTCATAGTGTCTAGCCAAGTATTATACATCTTACTTCAGCAGGGAGCTTTTGCAACTCCTGCTCCTCAAACGGAACTCCTTGTTTTATAATACAAAAGACAATGAACAAACATTTATTGTGTATTATAATCCCTCCTTTTTCTTTTAGTTACTCATTCTGTTCATTGAAGCTCTGCAATGCCTGGCTATTAAGAACTAATGTTTCCTCGATTCCTTCGTTGGTACTTATTGGCTCGTATTTGGCATGTATGAGCATTAGATGTGCCGCTTCTAAACATCCCTTTACAATCGCAATCAATTTATTAAAAATACATGGTCCAAAAGTTAGTGCTATTATTAATAACAACAAAGGTCCTGCTATTGTTGATAATAAAGTAGTAAGCCAAGGTGAATAATTAAACCAAGATTCGTACCAGCTCTGTCAGGCTTCATTCTCCCGTTTCCTTTTTTTTTTTTTTTTTTTTTTTCAACCCTTCCCTGGGTCTTGCCATTGTATCTCTTACCACTCCAGTGTGATCTGCATACACAGCATTCCTCTTTCAGAGCTGCAAACAGCCCATCCTGTTGTAAAAAAAAATACCAAATCTAATCCCCTACGATTTTGTAACACTACCTCTGAAAGTGACCTGATAGATTTTCCAGGACTGAGATGGATTGTTCAATTTGTGTCAGGTCCTCGTCCACAGCAATGCGTAAGGAAGTAAATTCTTGATTTTGTTTAACCAATGAGGCTACCCTGGTCCCCACTCCAGCTCCTCCCAGGATTATTAGGGTGGCCAAAGTTAGAGCCGTGAATGGTTCCCGTCTTTCCAGATGATAACTTGCCACTGTGTGCTGGGTATACACACAATCCTCAGGGTGGTATAGAATCCTTGGTATAATTATCACCTGTATACAAAAATCACGAGACGCATTGAAGAGTTTTAGTGATAGACAAAGAGTTACGCCCACTCACGAACAAACCCACCTAGCATTGTTGGCTGGGATTAGCCACTCGGTTGATTGTTTTCCATTCTCCACGGTATTACATAGGTGACACTTCCCACCAGGAACCGTGCCCACACACCTACCACCTCCAGTGACTTGTGTTAGTGTTACCCTTATGTCTTTTCCCCAACTGCAATGTAGAGGGCTGTTCTTGTTTGTGCGGGTGGGCTCCCCAGGATCCCCAATAGCATCATAATATGAAGGCCTTTTACTAAAGCATAATCAACAGTGTTTTGTTACATTTGGGCTTGTTTTGTTTAATAATTGGTAGCTGGCATTCATGACCCCCCCATATGTTATTCTCAACTATGTTATCATTCTCAGCTTTACCTGAGCTTGTAGGGCTGCCGAGGGTTGGCACTGTAGTATTTTCCACAGACTGGATTCCCTGGACATTTTCTGACAATACCTCATTTGTTCCTACTGCCTGGGGCCTATCAGCATCCTCCTTTTTATTAGTATGAGTCCTCCCCTATCTGTTCCGTGTTCGTAAAATCTGACATTTTCCTAGTACCCAGCTAGTATCGTCCAAGTTTGTTATATTTATATATAGAACCTTGCAAATTTCTTTATTTCCGTGGAAGGTTCCTGTATACCCTATACCATGCCCTTGCCACCTGTAACGGGGATCCACTTGTCAATTACAATCTTGCGGCCCATATCCACTTGTAAAAATTTATTCCGACCAGCCCCGAGTGTCCAGTCCGTAGCAATGGTTTCACACCCCCAGTATGCACAATAATACACGTTCGGGTAATTACAGTACCCCTTTCCTGGGTTAGAACTTGGGCAGAAATGAAATCCTGATTGGTTAAAGCATGGCTGCACTGACACCAGGTCACATAATGTGATGCGGAAACTGGGAGCACCCGCTGTCGTTGTTTGCTGGATGATGAATTGATCCTCCCATCTGATTAAGCTCCATTTAAAAGGCTGGTGGGGATGCGCAGACCCATAGCTGACCAAAACGATGATACTGACTCCCATGTATCATAGGAGGTGGTCGGAGCCCATCTAAATTGTCGGCCCCTCAGTCCCCCACCGTTTTCACTTCTCTGCCTCGCTTGTCAGTTCGGTTGCAGCGAACTACAAGGTATCGGTTCTTCTTGGCAGCAGCAGTGTTCTTCAGGGGAACCTACCAGGGAGCCTTCGAAACAGGGCCTCCTCCCCTTCCCACAATACACAGATAATATACAATACTTATCGAGTCCGTCTTAGTGTCAGCTTCAAGTCGTCAGGGCCTGGAGCTGCCTCCCATTTACCTTCCCGGACTGGTCCTTTCACACGGCTGGCATGCGTCCATCCTTTCTGCGCAGTTCGAATAGCCGTTTCTGTGGTAAGCAAAACAACAGAGGGGCCTTCCCCATAGTGGTGTTAAAAAAAGTCTCTTTCCAAGTCTTAATTAGAATTGAGGGTGATCAAGTGGCAATTCCGAGTCATAGGGCATACCATATAGCATTTCAAAAGGAGAAATTCCTATACCAGTTCTGGGCTGTGTCCATATGTTTAACAGTGCAAGAGGTAAGCATTTTACCCAAGAAGCCTTAGTTTCCAGCACAAGTTTTGTTAGTTGTTTCTTAATTTCACCATTCATTCGCTCTACCTTTCCAGAAGAGGAGGGGTGCCAAGGGCTGTGAAAATCCCACTCAATCTCTAAGGCCTGCTTTAATCCTTGCAGTAAAGCTTTACACCCATTCAGTCACGTGGTCAATTAAGACAAACAAGTAACTCAGTAAAGTCTACCTGTATACTTTGGAAAGGTCAAAGCCCTGGCTCCCGTCCCCCTCTAGATAGGTTACAGAAGACCATTTTATTTACCCTTTGACATATAGTACATCCTCTGCATCTGTGCTTCCCTAAAGTATATATTCCTACACAGACATGCTTTCTTAGAACAACATCACACATTGCTTGCACCTCCCAATGACTCTTCTGATGTAAAACAGTTAATATTTGCCTCATTATCACTTTATTCAGCATTTCTCTCCCATCAGGGAGTATCGATTTTCCTTAAAATGATCCACATATTTGTAACAATAATACCTCCTTGGGAGGTTGTAATTGCCCCAAAATCTTTTTTAGAATTTACCCAAATAGATAGGTGGCTGATTCAAAGATCGAAGCCGAAATTCCTTTAAGTGGTATATTCTTTATTGCAGCGCTGGATGCACGGGGGATCTCTCCACCTATCGTGCATACCTAAAGCAGAAAGCAGTCTTGAATTTATACAATCAATCTATCAATATTCTACAAGCACCTATACATATGCATTACCTATCCCCGCCTTCCCTTGCTTCTTATGCTAATTAGCCTTTTGGCACCTTGCGCCTGCGTAGAGCCTTCCAAGAATTGTGGGCAGGGCTCTTTGGGACGTGGGCAGGGGTCTTTGGGAGGAAGACCCCGAGTCTTCCTCACAGTGTACTTTTCACCTTTGGTCAGGAATCTGCTGAATTGGCATGTTTCTTAATTGCAAGAGCTGGTTGTTGCTAATTCTTCCGTTTGTTGTATCTTTATAATGAATTCCAATGTCCAGTTTTGAGATTTATAGTCCTTACATTTGTTTCTCTGTCCGTCTGCCGCTTCCTTATCATGAGTTCCAGTGTCTTGTTTCGAGATACACAGTCCATGTCTGGGGATTGTCCTTGCCTCCCCAATGCCTCCCCAATACCTCCTTAATCATGGCCCTGTAAACCCCTGAGGTAAAATTGTCCACCTATATTGTTGCTTCCGCCCCCATTTCAGGGTCTTTCCAGTCAGAGGTGAATATACATGTATGTTTGCTCTCAGGGCCAGAGAGCACTCCATTAATAACACTGTTATTCCAGTCTAACAATTTACTATTTGAATGCCCAATTTAATCATCAAATCCCTTCCCAACAAGTTAGTCTCTGCCTTGGATACATACAATAATTGCCCCGTGATCATTTTATCCCCTAGTCTCAACTTGGTATCCCCCAAAAGTGGCACTATTATCCCAGTCCCTTCTACCCCCATCACATTTAGGGTTTCATTGGTTAATTTAATCCCTGATGCTTTACAAGTCAGTAATGACTTAGCTGCTCCAGTGTATTGGGTTTGATGGCAAGGTTTGGGGGGTGTGAGGGGTGTGGGGGTGCGAAACTGCAGTGGCAGCCCCCGTGAAAAAACAAAACAAAGCAAAACAAACAAACAAACAAAAAAAAAAAACAGAAACCTCCCCATGGTAGATAAGGGACAATTTCATCTGGCCCTAAAGGGACCCACTGATGCCCAGAGCCAAGCCATAGCAACACAGTCCGTGCCTCTGTGAGAGCACGTCCACGAAAACAAACAAACAAAGAAACAAACAAAAACCTGCTGCTCAACAGCAGTTGGGAGAGCAAGAAACCCCCCCGCAGACACCAAAGTCAGTGCAGAAGGAGGGGGAGGAGGCGCTCCAGGCACTGGAGCCGAAGCCCCTCTGTGGCCGCTGGAGAGGCCCCTGGTGGAGCAGGCTGTTCCCCCCTCCCCGATGCTTGGGAAACTGAACAAACACCACAGCAAATATGCAAATATACCAAAACTTCTAGACTGTTACTTAGATAATGCCTACATCACCTTTCCCTGCTCATTCAACTTCGAATACCTTTAACACTTTCAACAAACCTTTTAACACTTCCTTTATCTTTCTCTAGCCTTTACTTTTCTAATGCCGACATCAAAGGCTCAGTCAGGGGCCAACTTAATTCCATACCTTTTCCCTCCAAGATGCAGAAACAACATCAATATACAACATTTCATCCTGTTTTCCTTCTTTCCACAAAAACAACATTGACTGTAATATGGTGTTATAATTAGTAGTTCCATTTAGGGGCCACTCTGCTCCATCCTCTAGTTTATAAAGTGGCCGCCACTGATTACAATATTTGATAAGGGTTCTTTTACTCTCTGTACCCTCTCAGCCCACTATATCCCTCCAATGTGTTAGTATACATCCTAGGAGGCTTTTCCTCGGGATTTCTTTGCTTTGAACTTTTCCTATTGTAATCTACAGTGGTTAATATTCCACCGTTTTCCTAGAAGCTCTTTACTAGTCAATCCCAATCCCTCCAAAATCCACAATATACAGATGCACAAGTAAAATCAAACCACTGTAAATTAACTGCCTGTAGACAATTACACTGGGGACATTTAAACCTGATGAGAAGATAATATGCCTGGGCAAATTTTGTTCCCTTAGACATACACCTCAATGGCAGTTCTTATATTTACATATTAACATATTAACATATGTATAAAAGAACACTTTAACAAAAATGCCCGGGCTTTTATATATACAATATACAATGTGCAGTTATTATTCCAGTTAGAATTATTCCTCAGCAGCTGCAAACATTATGCCAGTTGCCATTAAAGATCGCTTACCCTCCTCCTGTCTCTTTCTTAAAATCTCAGACGTCCCCGGAGTTAATGGGGACTGCCACATATTCCTAGTCACTGGTCCCTGAGTGCTAGAATCAGAGTTGCTATCAGAGTCTCCCTGGGGTTGCAGATTAGGAAGCCCGGGAGTCGGAGGGGCTGCAGGTGGGGGTGGTGGAATATAGGGAGGCAGTGGGGCTGGAATCTCTAATTCTCGGTTTATCTTGTGCCTCCCATCCCCTCCTTTTTCTTTTAGAGGATATAAATTGGCTTGAGTTTCCGAGCTGATCCACAAATGTGCATATTCACTTTCTTCCAAACTAAAAGGTTCTTTTGAGTTTACATAAATATTTAGGGCCTGGCAAACCCAATCTTCAAAGGACCTAAATACAGGCCAGTAAAGGTGGTCTCCTCAAATCTGTTTACCACCCCAAACTTCAACACAATAATGTATCATTTTTACTTTATTCCTTCCCCGCCTAAAAGAGGAATCCTGCCAATTTTTAATCATTAATCCCGGGGTAACCTAACATCAGACGTTACCCCACCCATGGGACCAGAAGGCTTACTCTTCTTCTGTCCCATCTTCCGGAGCGCCTTCACACACACACGCATGAATCGCTTCCCCCTTTTCGTGGCCCAGTCCCTCGTGGGATGTGGGAACCGCACTACTGAGGGGTCCACACTCGCTTCGTCCGCAATTGGACGTCTCACAGCGACACACTCCAGGATACCCAACCCCAACCGAACGGATCACCGGCCTATACTTACTCACTCCTGAGTCTTCGTTCGGTCCAACCGAAGGGATCACCGGCCTATACTTACTCACTCCTGAGTCTTCGTTCGGTCTTTGTGCACAAAGATTACTAGGGGTTGCCGGCTTTATTTGCTTGCTGCCAAATTTAGGGTTCGTCGGTGAAGGATTTGAATGAAAGCAGTCCTAGCGAAGGCCGCTGAAATCAGCGGGGCGCCCCCTCCGAAGGTCTTTCAATCAGATTGCCTTCATCCGAGTCACGGCACCAAATTTGTTATAAGTTGCCCCCTTAATTAATTTTCAGAGAGCATTGCATTAATAATAGAAAGGAATTTATTGAGTAAGCAACAGCAAGCAAAACAGCGCTGGGCGGCCGGGGAGTCTCGGCTCCACCAACGGCGCGCACCTCACCCCCGCCAGGGTCCCTTTTTATATCTTGGTAATTCTGGGATTATGCAGCACATCCTGGTATATTCTGCGACTGCGCGCACTGTTGCTAGGGGGTCGTCTCTGTCCCTCTGGTGGTCGTGAAGATGAAGGCCGTAGTCTTCCTCCGCGTTGTGGTTCAACTTCTTTTTTTTCATTTGGTCATGTTGGCCCAGCGTGAGACAGGAATGCAGGATGTTGATACACTAGTTTAGCAACTTATCAGGAGATGGTTACATGAACTTTGCAGCAGTGTCTTTGAACAAAAGAGGCAACTGAGATGCAGAAGGAGAGAAGGGGAGGGGGTTCTCTTTTTTGTTACATTAAGCAAAAGAATTTTCATAGTGTCTAGCCAAGTATTATACATCTTACTTCAGCAGGGAGCTTTTGCAACTCCTGCTCCTCAAACGGAACTCCTTGTTTTATAATACAAAAGACAATGAACAAACATTTATTGTGTATTATATGGTGGAGGAGCTGAAGAAAAGGGGGTGCTCCTGGACCTTGTCCTTACCAACAGGGATGGGCTTGTTAGGGATGTGAAGGCTGGGGCAGCTTGGAATGCAGTGACCATGATATGGCAGAGTTCAAGATGGAACTTGATGAAAGAAGTAAGGCTAAAAGCAGGATTGCTACCCTGGACTTTCGGAGAGTCAACTTCAACTGCTTCCGGGACCTGCTTGGGAGTATCTCATGGGCTAGGTTGCTAGAAGGCAAGGGTGCATGTGAGAGCTGGGCTACATTTAAACAGCACTTCTTCCGAGCTCAGGATCAGGGAAGGAGGAAGTCGGGGAAGGGGGACAGGAAACCTGCATGGATGAGCAAGGAGCTCATCGATAAGATCAAAAGGAAGAGGGTGGTCTATGAAATGTGGAAAAAGGGCCTGTCCTCTTGGGAGGAGTATAGAAGGGTTGTCAGGGCCTGCAGAGACGCAACAAGGAAGGCCCACCTAGAGATGAGGCTTGCAAAAGAGATAAAAGATACTAAGAAGGGTGTTTTTTTAAGTATGTAAACAGTAAAAGGAAGACTAGGGATAATGTGGGTCCCTTGCTGAACAAGGGCTGGTGTCCTGGTAACGGGAGATGCTGAGAAGGCGGAAATACTGAATGCTTTCTTTGCTTCAGTCTTTGCTTCAGGGACTCCCCCCCAGGACTCCTCGACCCTGGAGGGAGGAGAAAGAGTCTCGGAAATGGAGATCTCCCCCTTTGTTAACAAGGGAGTGCTTTGGGAGCATCTGAGTGGGCTCAACACAAACAAATCCATGGGTCCCAATGGGATTCATCCACATGTGCTAAGGGAGTTAGCAGAGGTGATCACCGAACTACTCCCTATCATCTTTGAAAGGTCCTGGAGAACAGGAAACGTGCCTGAAGATTGGAGGATATCCAATGTCACTCCGGTCTCTAAGAAGGGCAAGAATGAGGCTCCGGGAAACTACAGGCCAGTCAGTCTCACCTCTGTCCCTGGAAAGGTGTTGGAACAGCTTGTTCTGGATGCCATCTCCAAGCAATTGGAAGAGAAGAAGGTTATGAGGAGTAGTCAGCATGGATTCACGAAGGGGAAGTCGTGCTCGACCAACCTCGTTGCCTTCTATGATGGCATCACCAGCTGGGTAGATGAGGGGAGAGCAGTGGATGGCATCTACCTTGACTTTAGCAAAGCTTTTGATACTGTCTCCCATGATATCCTGATAGCAAAGCTGAGAAAGTGTGGGATAGAGGAGTGGACAGCAAGGTGGATTGAGAACTGGCTGACTGTCCGAGCTCAGAGGGTGGTGATCAGTGGCACAGAGTCCAGCTGGAGACCTGTGACAAGCGGTGTTCCCCAGGGGTCAGTCCTGGGTCCAGTCTTGTTCAGCATCTTCATCAACAACCTTGATGAAGGAATAGTGTCTGCCCTCAGCAAGTACGCCGATGACACAAGGCTGGGAGGAGTGGCTGACACGCCAGAAGGCTGTGCTGCCATTCAGCAAGACCTGGACAGGCTGGAGAGATGGGCAGGAAGAAACCAAATGAGGCAAATGTAGAGTCCTGCACCTGGGAAGGAACAACCACACGTATCAGTAGAGGCTGGGGGACAACCTGCTGGAGAGGAGCTCTGAGGACAAAGACTTGGGGGTCCTGGTGGATGACAGGCTGACCATGAGCCAGCAGTGTGCCCTCGTGGCCAAGAGGGCCAATGGGATCCTGGCGTGCATTAAAAGGAGTGTGGCCAGCAGGTCAAGGGAGGTGATCCACCCCCTCTCCTCTGCTGTGGTCAGGCCTCACCTGGAGTACTGTGTCCAGTTCTGGGCTCCCCAGTAAAAGAAAGACAGGGATCTCCTGGAAAGAGTCCAGCGGAGGGTCACAAAGATGATATAGGGCCTGGAGCATCTTTCCTATGAGGAAAGGCTGAGAGACCTGGGTCTGTTCAGCCTGGAGAAAAGAAGACTGACAGGGGATCTCATCAATGTGTACAAATACCTGAGGTGTGAGGGACAGAGGGATTTGGACAACCTCTTTTCAGTGGTTTGCAGGGACAGGACAAGGAGTAATGGTCACAAAATAGAGCACAGGAAGTTCCGCACCAACATGCAAAAGAACTTCTTCACGGTGAGGGTAATGGAGCACTGGAACAGGCTGCCCAGGGAGGCTGTGGAGTCTCCTTCTGTGGAAATATCTAAGGCCTGTCTGGACACCTACCTAGGTAGTCTGCTCTAAGGAACCTGCTTCTGCAGGGGGGTTGGACACAATCATCTTTCAAGGTCCCTTCCAGCCCCTTCAGTTCTGTGATTCTGTGATCATGATCATATTCAGCATTCACTGTGTCCTGTGCTGCAGTTTGTAAAAAGAAAAATAAATAAATGCTTTGAATGGCATGATCTGTGTAATATTTTTACTTAATAGCATGTAGCATTTAGAAAATGCATTTCAAATACAGTGTTTTGCTGCCAGTTCCCAGAAAGAACATTGAATGTTCACGCAGAATGTGTGAACATCCACAAAGACAGATTTAAACAGCGAAGCCAAGCTACATGATACATCTGCCTGCAATGAAACACCATTAAAAAGTAAATCCTGTAAGTCTGGGGGGAAAAGGCTGATTTCCAAAAGCAAAGCAACATGTTTGGGTATATAAAGGACTCCAAATATCTGATTCCTCACAAATGGAATGGTTTTACAAGAGCCTGACATTTCTGAGGGGCATATAAAAGATGCTTCGTCTTGGCTCTCCCTGCCCCAGTCAGGTGAAAGGCAGCAGGAACAGAAGCAGAGTAAAAGGTTCCTTATCAAGAGTGTGTTTCATTCATTTAAAAAAATGCTAGATCTTTGACACGAACAAGAAAGACAAATGAGGAAGATAAAGAAAGGGAAGGAAACACAGGAAAGAAACACATCCTGCAGCAAAAATAACCTCATACCTGCCTGCTTTAATATTAAAATAAATACTGAGTCCTGCAAACCAGGGTTGATTTCACATCCAGCTTGGTCTCAAATATTTTGTTCACGTGGGAAGACAGGTTTATGCCCTGCCAGTCCTATACCAGCCTATGCAGATGGACAGGTCTGTGTGAGCAACAGAAGCAGCCTCCTGCATTTTCTTTCCACATCCTACACAGCCCGTCTGCACCTGCACCCAACAGC
This sequence comes from Netta rufina, assembly GCF_964035555.1. Taxonomy (NCBI): domain Eukaryota; kingdom Metazoa; phylum Chordata; class Aves; order Anseriformes; family Anatidae; genus Netta; species Netta rufina. The sequence continues at coordinate 580,150 of NC_140132.1, read as the reverse complement.
CAGACTGCACTGCAGCCCTGCCAGCTGCCAGCAGCCACAGAAATGAGGTAAGAGCACGTGTTCATTGAACAGTACCATATTTCAATGCTGCTGTCTAGGATTTTCCAGGACGAACTTTATGTCATGAACCCTTGAGAAAAGTTTGTAGAGCAGAACGGGCTCAGTTCGGGAAGCCCAGCCCAGCCCTCTTCAGCTTCTGGGCTCATGTGGCTCTGGTCTGGCTTCCCAGCAGCGCAGGACCCAGCACTTGCTGCTGATGTAGGGGTCCCTACCTCAGAAAGAGATCTCTACCTCTCTCTCTTCCACTTCTTAAGACAGCAAAAAATGATATGGCTCTGCCACATCAGCTTCCTTCAGATCCCTGGGAGCTCTGACAAGGTTTGAGGAGGACAGGAGGTCTGCACTGAGGCAGACGGCCTCCTTCTGATGCAGACAGGAGAAAAAGCTCCTGGAGAAGTGCCAGAGTTCTGCATTAATCTGGTGACCTGACAGTTTCATCAAGCAAGGACTTACTCTGGAAGTAAAAAAAGTCTAAGTCTCCTTCTCTCCTCTGCCCATACCACCATCAAAAACTACTTCACCAGCAGAAGCAGCAGCTGCCCACACAGGGTGGGACACACTGCTCTCACTGCCCAGCCACAGCCCCACTGCAGGCCTGCAGCGATGCTGAGCCAGGGCCAGCAGCCTGCCCTTGCTGCCACCTGCATGGCGGTCTTTGCTCTCCAAGCACATTCCACATTATATCTGCTTCTGGACTCAACGGTCCAAACTCCCAAAGCAGTTGTTGTTAAACTAACAGCCCAGAAAAGCCCCACCTAGACAGAAAAAGCAGTACATAACATACCATATTTTATAAAATTTAAGAAGTGATGTCAACACTTTCACTTCAGTTCAGCTTCCTAAATTCACATAAGTTGATCAAAATATCTACTACTTATCTACCAAAATAATACCAATTAAACTTTCCAGTGCTGAGAAGATGCCAAGAATCAAAACATTGGCTTCCTTGGAGTCTTCGCATTTTTCAGCCCCCCTCTCCCCCCCCCCCCCCCATTTTGCTGTATGCCACAATGACTATAGGGCATACAATTAAAACATAAAAGCTGAGAAAGAATAAAGTTAAACTGCATACCTTCCTAGAAGGAGATTAACTATCTTAATTACTTGAGAACCTCAACAGAAAAGAAATAATAATGTAAATTTCCATAGCCCTGGACAGGCAGACCTTGCGGATATTAGTACCACTGCTGCTCAGAAGTCTACCAATGATCTCTCTCACTTGTCATACATTCCTCCCTCTCACACTTGCTCCTTCTCTGACATACACAAATACATATTACCCTTAGCAGAGCCTTCTAGCCTTAGCAAAAGCTTATAGTCTCCAACAGTCTCACGCAGATGACAGCAGTGACATACATTCCTGTTCCTACAAGACAAGCTGCTAGCATTTAGTCCTACAGCTATACAAGCTTGGGTTCAAGAGCAGGGCAGCGAGACTCACAGTGTTTACCTTTCTTCAAAATTTTCCTTCCTCAACATTTTCCAGTAACTTTCAGTTGTGGTAGACAGCAAGAGAACACACACTGAAAATGCAGTTCATTAACAAAAGAGAATGACAAATTCTAAATAATAGATGCAGTGACTTGGGATCAATTCCTGGTCCCTTTTCTCGGGAAATATTTAGATGTGTAAACAGGACATGACTGAAATACTCATTATGATAGGAGGAGTGTCTTTTGATTAGAAATGTTCCTAAAGAAGCATTTTTAACTTTTCTCATCTTCAGGCAAATCTTCAGCATGCTCAGATCAGCTTGCTACCAGGACATGTAGGGGTTTCCAGTACAGCGGCAGATCTGCCTCTGAATTACTTGTTCTATGTTAAGCAAGCGCACAGCCGTATTCTACGTGCAAAAGTGCAATCAGTTTCCTGACATAACCAACAGTGGGAAAATACAACAGAAATACATAATAAAAAAGAATAACAACTAGAAGCAGCATGCCACAAATCTCACAGCCTGCAGTACTTTCCTAAAGCCTGGTTCTTGAAGTCCTGTGCCATAGGGATCCATGTGTGGAATGACAGCTTTCAACAGATAAAATATTTTCTTCTCATTCTTGCAGAACAAAAAATCTATGAAAATGTGAACAGCAACAACAACAAACACCTGCAAGTTTCAGATACAAAACATTACAAACATATTACTAAAAATCAGAGGTTTTAAAGACAATGTTATTTTGAGGTCCCAGTGAAGAAACACTAAAGTTTTTAAACAATTTGTTCTCAATATTGTACTAGTGATCTTAGTAAACATCACTATTGGAAGAGGTATCTACTTGATTTTATACAAATCAAACTGCCCAGCACAGTCACCTTCAAGAGTTGTTTAATCTAACACAAGTAGTGGAATAAAACCTACTCCCCAAAGCCCTTTCTGCATTAAAGGCACCTCACTCAATTTTGGAAGGAAGAAGGCTTTTTATTTACACAGTTCAATGAAAACGGAATTCTAGTCATCAAGTCTATTATTCACTGGATGTTCTTGTAAACCACATTTCTATAATGAGCATGTGTTTCAGTGCTCATCATATTAAAAATCTGTTACTGAGATTCCAGACACAAAACTCCTAGCAATGAGGAGATTCTCCTAAAATTACATGAAATTACATCTTCTCTCATGTGAATACTCTCCAGAGGTGGACTGAACTCAACAAAGATATGTAGAACCAAAATCAATTTATACATATATTTAAAAAAAATAAAAATAACAGTAGTTATTTTATATAAATAAAAAATACGGTGGTGAGGCACTGGCACAGGTTGCCCAGAGAAGCTGTGGAAGCCCCATTCCTGGAGGTGTTCAAAGACAGGTTGGATGGGGCCCCAGGCAACCTGACCTGGGGGGTGGTGTCCCTGGCACGGGGTTGGAGCTAGATGGGCTTTAAGGTCCCTTCCAACCCAAGCCATTCTAGGATTCTATGATTTTATTCCAGTAAAAGTACAGTGATCATCTACTTTTGCTATCCCTTTCCTAAAACAACAGGATGATGGAAGGTAATAAAGGGAACAACTGGTTGCAGGCATCCAGGGACATTTTGGGACTCTAAATAGCAAGGGTTTGATGTGGGCATTGAGATTTGGCTTCAGTTTCTTCAGCTCAGCTTTAGGAGAACTGTAAGACCACTTGAGGACAAACCCCTGTAAGCTACAGGGTAAGGTAAAGACCTTACAGAGGTCTCCTCCCCACCAGTTTCATCCAGCATATTTTACCATGGAAGAGAGAGACAGAGTTGTGCCTGTTACCCCAGCAATATCTGCCAGATACATTGATACTCATTGGAATTGTGTAATCGCATCACACTTACAAAGAAACATTTGGATAGAATAAATGTGTCCCACATGTCAGGAGCCCCACTTAATACAACCAATAACATGTCTGGGAATAAAAGAGCAAACTGCAGTAGTTGGCTTCAGGGACTGCAAAGGCCTGAGTAGTACTTACTGGCAGTGGCTTCCAGTCCTTGTCATGGGACTAAATCTGTCAACACACACAAAGTTGTGCACATTAGATGATATCTCAGCATGATCTCCTCAGAGAGGAAGCCAATTACAAACTTCCCCAGTGCAGGAGGGCAGCAAGCAGCCAATATAAATGGTTCCAATCCTGACTGTTCTGATGAAAATGCAGATGTTTTGTTCTTGATGTGACATAAATAAGGTCAGAGCAAAAGACTTTATCATTGGTGAGCTACTGGCTCCATGTAACACACCCGTGATCCATCCGGGAACAATTAAGTTCATGCAATACACCTCAGTTCTGTATTTCTATCCAAACCTCCATTTTAGCTAAGAGACTTTTAAAAACAAATTATAACTGGCCAATTCCTTGCTGATAATACACCTGCAGATGCTGAAGAGTAATTTTATTCCAGCAGAGTTATTACTGCAGAATGCAAATGTTTCCTTATGGTGTGCCTGCTCTCATCACTAAGATTGCTGTCAATCCTGATCACTCTTAGCCACAGCAAATTTACATTACCAGTCCCATCCTAGGTCACCACATCTTCCTTAAGAGGACCTTCAAAAATGCAGTGGATGTATAAAAGACTAGAAAGCAATGTGCAGTAGGGCAGTTCTCATTGGAAGCATTAGCTCTGTCTGTAACCGTGGAGCTTAAAATAAAAACAGAACTCATGAAACGCTGTTCCTGGTGAGCATGGCAATGTCAGAAACCCTGCCTGTTCTGTTTACCAGATCCAGGTTTAGAAAAGAGAAACAAAAAAAAATAAAAATAAAAAAAAAAAAAAAGAAACAAAAAATCCCTCACAAAGTCTTTTCATGTCAGCAGTGACTTGAAGAGTGCACCTCCCAGGACGCCCGTTCCAAAGGGGGTAACAGACCTCCTTCCTTCTCCGCCCCACTCCCTGAGAATAGTTTGTCAGATTCATTGCGCCTTTTTGCATATATCGCAACTTCGCTAACGATGATCAGATCACTTCAGGTGTGCTCGCGGGCAGCCCGGGGAATTCCTAGAGAGACTACAAACGTTTGTACGCCTCGTGGCTGCTCCTTCGGCCAGCCGCAGGCAGGAGCATCCTCCTGCCTCTAAACCAGCAGCCTCGCGCCCTGCGCAGCGCCGGAGACGCCCGTCCAGTCCCATCCCGTCCCGTCCTGTCCCGGACACCCCCGAGCCCCCTTGCCCGCAGCGGGGAGGGGTTTCCGGCCGCGGGCGTGCCGGTGGCCTGGGGGCTGGAAGTGGGAGGGAGCCGGGTCGGAGGGGGGCACGTCCCGGGAGAGGGGTGGGGAGAGCCGGCGGCGAACTGGGCTGCGCCGCAACGCCCCTCGCTATAAAGCCGGGGGCCGCGTAGCAGAGCGAAAGGAGCGGTGCGGCCGGGGAGGGAGAGCACGGCGAGCCTAGTCACGGGGCTGTCCCGTCCCGCGGCGGCCAGCCGCCGCCGAGCCAGGTAAGGCAGCCTCTGCGGGCTGGCCGGGAGCGCGCTGTTGGGCCCTGGGGAAGAAAGGCGCCTGGAGGTCGGGGCGCTGCGTCCTGCTGCTCCCCCGCTCTGCTCCTTCGTAGGTGGCAGGGCAGGCTGCTGGCAATTAAATCGGGGCGGCTTGCGCTTCGAGACCCACTCGCTAAGCCAACACTACGCGTTTGTCTTGGTTTTGGAGACGGATAAAGGTCCCCCACATTCACGACCGTGCCTTTTGCATGAGCTCTCCTGGCCTGCACCAGCCTGAAGGCAGAGCAAAGGCACCCTTGGCAGAAGGTGCGGTGCTGGGAACAGTCACCTCCTTTCCCCAGTGAGGCGACTCCGCAAGCCTGCAGCAGCCAGCCCCTTCGCTCTGGGCAAGATCAGAGGAGCACTTGAAGTTTTCATTACTGTGCTAAATCCATGAGATAAATTAATCAAAAATCACTGAAAGCAATGCTGATTAATTTTTAGACTTGTGCAAACGTTTGTTTTCTTAATTAATAAATAAAATGTAGCAGCCAGGCGATACAACTTCCACCAGTTAGCAACTGGTACCTGTTTCATCAAAAATGGGGTAGCATGCTGTCTCCATAACCAGACTTGTCCCTTAGCCAGCTCCCCAACTCAGCTTCAACTCATAAAACTAAATTCAATATGTTCTTTGACCTTTATAGGTGAAATTCTGTAACACTTACTGTCCTCCTATTCTCCATCTGTTAAAAAATACTAAGTTATTAACAGCTAATTACAGATACAGAAGCAAATCAACAACTAGATCACAGTATGTATGAGCATTAATTTGCAGGATTCAATCTTGCCAACGTGTATATTTCTACAAACCCACTGGAATTAATGAGTTGTATGGCAATAAATGACAGCAGGACTCTGTCCAAAGCATGCTACAGCTTGCTGTAAATTTCCATCACTTCCATAAGCAGCACTATGTATCTCAAGTGTGCGGTGTGACATAGCATGAGGCAATCTAGTAAATGGACCCAGTAAAATCACAAGCATCAAGAAGGGATGAAAGGCTTTTTGTTTATTTGGAGGCAGGGAGGGGGGAAGCAGGGTCTGTCATCTTTTTTTTTTTTTACTTACGTGAACCTGCACCACTAATATGATTAGATTTTTGCCTGAACAAGGAGAATTGAGCATGGCCTGAAGTAGGTTAATTACCATGGTGATTTAGAAGGGCTCTCCTAGCTCTGGTTTAGTGCCTGACAAATGTTTCATGCTCCTGACTTTGGCAGCTCATTTTGCTTGTTGCCATTATAATCTCTTAAATTACAGTATCTTTCAAAACCATGAAGTGCCTACAAAAATAAGCTCTCATTCATATATTAAGAACTTAAAGAACTTTAGCAATGTGCCTTTCCAGCAGGAATGTGGTGTTTCTGTACACTTCTCTCTACAGCTTGAACTACGTAGCAGAGAAAAATCAGTGATTTCTATGGTGTGCTTCCTAGCTTATTACTAAACTGAAAAAGCAAAGTGGTCCTGTACAATTAAGAGATGGAAGTCATCTTTACCATGAAATAGTTGGTTTCATTCTCCCCTTACTTTTGCCAAGGTAATAGATGGAAAGAGTTAATTCTTACACTGGAGTAGGTAAAAGTGGGCCCATTTCCAATGATATGAGATGTCCTGCCTTCCTGCTTGGAAAAAAAATACCTTGCTTGGGTTGGACAGCACGTGCAAACTGCAACTAGAAGCTACTGCCTTAAAATACAGCAAATACCAGCCTGAAATGCTAGTATATACAGCACTGCAGAAGTGAGGAGAGCGCTGCCTTTCAGTTTAAAATGTCACAACTCCACAACCTGTTTAGGACAAGAAGGTGTGAGATTTGTAGTTGCTCCCTGGTGAATATTACCATTTTTAATTATGTTCAATATCTAAAAAGATCTGGAAGTGCATCTCATTTCTTTTGCTACTACTTGGAGTACTACTTAAAAGAGGCAAATGCACACCAAAGATGATTTATTTACACTTTCCAGAATATGCTCAAAACAGAGACTGTGTTTGCAGACATGGAGATAGGAATTGGAGAGGGTCAAATGAAAATTTTCATTTCAGATAGTGGGTAGCCAGTGCATTTTCCTACACTTCTAGGCTTTCTCCGATGCAGTAATTTTGTTCTGTTTTCTATAAGGGAATGCATTTAGGGAGTTCTCTTTTCTTTCACTTCTATGGTTTCTTACTACAGCCACACTGATTAATGTGGTAGCTTAAAGTTTTGCATAAATCACAAACTCACAGTCCCAGTTAAACTCGTATTTATGCAAAAAGTATAGTCTTGATTGAAAATGTTTCAAATAGTTACAGATTGCTCTCATTTGCTCACTCCCTCTCCTTTCCCTTGGATGTCCAGAAGCTACTAATGTCACCAGGAGTATTCATAATCTCCCTTGGGTCTATTACTGTCCAAATTTTAAGCATCTAATCACAATGAGAACCACCCAATTGTTTGAGTCACTGGCATGCATCTCTGCATCCGATGCTTCAAGTGTCCTTTTCTCCCTTAGTAGCTTCATGAAAGGTCAAATTTTGCCACATGTTGGGTAGAGAACATGGATGTTTGTCTATTATTTTAACCTACTATTATGTTAGACTCACTCTACTTGGTTAATCTTGTGTGGTTTTTTGTGAAGTCAATAGTTATTTTCTTACAGGAGTCACCTCTATAAAAGGAGAAATAGACTAAATTTAAATCTGAATGTATTACACCTAAAGCTGAGCTGGGGACATAGGTTATTAAGACTCATTGAGATATGAATAGATGTTTGGATGGTATATTAGATATGCCAAAGCAAGTGACCAAATGGATAAGCAAAATAAAACTGTCACCTACCTGTGACAGGAATACCAGCAATCAATCAACATGCATCCTCTGGCAACCAAAATGCTAACCTAAAGAGAGGTCCAAACAAAACACCCACAGTTTCCTTAGCTATAATGAAGGGAGCTTGGACAGGTCAGTGAAACAGCACAGACTGTGTGAAAGAGACTGCTGGGTGGGGAATTATTTGCTGGGGAATTGGATCAGACTGATTCCAACAAATGACAGAGCAGAAAGGCAAAAAGGAAGTCAAGTAAGTACCAGCATTCCAGCATTAATTCTTCTGGACTCCAAGACTGGCTAAAGGGTAATTGCACTTCAGACCCCTTGCAAATTCTTGCATCCATTCATTTTAAACCATTTATCTGCAGAAAGTATAATCTGAGAATTCTTTCAGTCTTCAAACCTGGGAAGGCTTCCAGCTTCAGGAACAGGGACAGGGCAGCATAAGCCTGCCTACTACAGGCACATGGCAGTCTACTTGCGTTGCAGACTCTTACTGCGTGTTTATCAAAATAACCTTTAGGTAAACTCGTTTCAGCTTTTAAGCCTTACCTAGCTTACTGCTGATGTCTGTGCCTCATGCTCTCAGTTGTGCAACAATTCTATCAGAAATGTACTGGTCATTTGCACTTATGTTGTGTTCTGCCCTGTGTTCCTCTGAAATGTTAATTAGTAATTTTGCAGTATTGGGTAGTAACTCTGACTTTTGACAGTTCTTCCTTAGGGAAATTGTAGCATTTTTAAGAAGTCAGCCTCTGTTACTATCAGGTTTGAGAAGCTAGGTGAAAGAAAATTGCCAAGCAATTGTAGAGACATTTTTAGTATTTTTGTAGAATTCTGAAGACAAAATGGAAAATGTGTTGCTTATGAGAAGAGGGAAGAGTGGAAGGAAGTCTTTCCCTATTTTACTCATGTAGGGTTAGCTTCCACCACCCTAACAGGAATAAAGTGTTGCTCTTGGTGAGAACTGAACCCATGCTACTTATCAAGACACAATGTAGGAAGGTTCCATTCTGAAATTGTTACTGTCTTTCAGGTGAGTCAGAGCAGTTCTGGAATGAAAATTTTATGCAAAGTTGAAATTTTTGCACATACTCACAAAGTGAGTTCAAATGCATTTGAGAGTTTTAAGTAGACACAACAGGATTTTCTCTTAGAGCTTAAGAGTGTATAGACTTCATGTAGGGGGTCCAAATACTGCATCCTGAAGATCAGAAAGGTTTCAGCGAAGCTGTTTTGCCATATACAACTGCTATTGCAGAGTAAGTTCCTAATCGTGGTATCATTTTGCACCTCCTCCTTCTGGTCTTAAAAATTCTACAGTGAAAGCACGCCAGTAAGCTTTTGGTAACCGCAATATTTCTTTCAGTTCACTCTCCGTCAACAATAGATCACTTTCAACAATACAGAGTCATTGTACTCAGAGCACTCATACTATGTTCTATACCATGTTCTAAAACTTATTGTTTGCCAAATTAAAAAATTGACAGATGTACTCTAGAAGCTTGTGTAATTTTTGAACATTTTGGGGAATTTAACAAAACCAACAAATAGGAGAAGTTATGATGCTTGCCTTTTTTTTTTTTTTTTTTTTTTAACCTTAACTGTAACAGGCAAGTGAAGAGAGGCTATCTTTACTGTAAATCCTAACAGCTGTGATTGTTTGAGACTGCACATAAAATAGAATGGCTGGTCTAATCATTTACTGACTTATCCTCAGATAAATGATAGATTAGACTAAAATTACTTTGAGCTTTCAACTGAATTGCAACTAAGAGTAGAAAAACATGCTCAGAATGGCATGCTGTTACTATTCTCTGTTGCACTGCCTTCTGAAAGAACTACAGATTTGGGGCTGTCAAGCATCTTTTACAGTTTTCATTCCATTTGGTTTTTGCTTGATAGCAAAACTCTCCAGGTATCTGCTATATAACAACTCTGGCTAGAATGCTTGGTTACTATTTGTGGTGTTTATCTGCTTTTATTGTAGTTGAGTAGCATTTCTCTTATAGGCACAGAAAATAGGTAATAACTGAAGACTATCTCACAGCAGAAAAGAACAATCAGATTGGCAATGCATCACTGAATGGCATGACTGAAGACAAGACAAAAAGCGGGTAACAAAGGTAACATTGGCAATATTTAAAGCAACTGGTATTGAATTTGGGGAAGGTCAATACTTAGACAGTATTTCATGTTTGAGGTGAAGGCTTTAATTAGAGTTAAGGCCAGAACAAAGAATGATTTAACCAAATGCCTAATTTCACCTATTTAATCTGTTCCTTTATTTCTAGGTCAAAAAAAGAATAATCTGATACTGATCAGTTGTTTCCTATTGGTACCTAATAATCAGTAGATGAAATACAAGAAATATATGTGTATATATATGTTTCTTGTAAATATATATTTACGAGAAATAAAAAAATATATGAAATGTAAGATAGAACAGCATAACAGCATTTCTGAGTCCTCTCAGTTCTCTGAAAATTGAGAGGGATATGCTGAATGTGAGTACTGTGCCTCAGCATTTCAAGCTCAGAGGACTCATGCAAATAGTAAAACATTCCAGAAAACCACTGAACAGCTGTACCCTTATGTTGGGGGGCTTACGCAAGGGAGAAAAATGCACTAGTTGACTTCCCTAAAAATGTTCTATTGGCAGTCATCCTCCATTTAACCCTGTATTGTCACAGCCTTTGCTTGAAGCAGCCAGCGCATGATGTACAAGATGCAAACTGAACTTGTTTATTTAGAAACCATGCATGTCCCTCCCAAACTGAGTTTATAGGAGTATGTATGTCTTCCTTTCATCTTTTTGTCTTTAAAAAAAAAAAAAGCCTTTTTGTCTTTTCTGTTTCCCATTACCTCAGACTCAGATGATTTTCCTTCTTCCCCTGCCTCCTTTTCTCCCCTTATGGGCCCAAGAGCTAGTCTGATACCATTCAGTTTCTGGTAGTTGCGCAGGATTTTGTTCCTCAGGTTCTTTATTTCAGGTGTAACAATCAGAAAGGGAAAACATGAGGCAGGAAGACGCTTGTTTTCAAAGTAAAACTCTAGCTTTGCTGCTGGATATGTCCCTGTTTTACTATTGACTTGGTTATTAGCCAACATCAGCTTTGCTAATATTAGCAGATTACCATAGGACAGTTGCAGTTCTTGCTCAAATCAGGCTTTCATTTAGGTAAAGGATATTTCTTTACCCATGTGCTTTCAAAAAAGCTCTTGAAGAGACAAGGGCCCTAAAATACTTTTGACTTCAATATTGATATTATCATGCTGCTCCATTTCACCAAGTGCTCTGAAGTATACAGTGAAAAAGTCATGTCAGTACAGGGCAGCCACATACCCAAGCATGCTCTCACTTCAAACAGTAATATTCCTAGCACTGAAGTAAAGCTCACATGGCATGTTTTGGAGGGCACAGTGCTACACCTCCCAAGGATCTTTGCAGTCACCTGTGCTTGAGAATCAAGAGTGCACTTGACTCAGGATGCACTGATTCACAACAACTTAGGTTAGCTTTGTGTGGTTTTGTGGGTTTATTTGTTGTAGCATTGTTTTTGTTTTTTCTTTTTGGAGAGAGTGGGGAGCAGGGTGATGGAACTGACATGCTCAAGAGATCATATAATACAAGGGCATTTCACCATTTTGGGTTTTACCATCCTTCTTGGTTTTGCTAGCTATATTACTGGCCCTTGGTACCCACAGGAGAAGTCTCAGAGCCAGGATGTTAAAGAGTTCACTGATGAATTTTATTTTCAAAATAGACCAATAAATTTTACTTTGATAAAAAACAGGAAACAAGCTATACACATTTGGCAGAACATCTATCTTGCTATCATTCTATTAAGTGTGCTGCTTTCCAGACAAAGCACTAGGGATTGCAATATCTGCTTTTTGCATGGGCGGTAATATCTTTCACACTGACTTGTATTAAGGTGTCTGTATTTGAGCTTTCATTCTCTGATTAACCCCTTAGTACCTCAGTAGTCCAATTGACATGTGTCAAAATCACAGGTTCATTGCTTGTCTTTATATTTGGCTACTCATTGAATTTTCACCTAGTCCTTATAATGATGTGCCCTTAACAGGAGTTTTGTTTAAGTGAAATCACAATTGGTTCTCTATGTTTTCCATGTTATGCTTACTAACAGTTACAATGCTACTAATTTATCTAGAGCTTAGCAGCATTACCCTTTTGGAAAGATTATTTTTTTTTTGTCTGAGTGAACTCTTGTACTTTACCAGTTATCCAGTTACTGTTCTCTTTCAGTTACCAGTTGCTGTTTTCTTTCCTTTCTGCCTTTGGTTTCCCTTTTCTGACCCTAATGAGGTATTCATTAGGAAGCCTCCATGCTGATCCTTTGCTTGTAATCTTTTAAACTTCTCCCTCCAGGCTGTTACTTACATTCTCATTTTTTAAAAAAGGCTTTTCTGAGGCATAGTGCCATAATGCAGTATTTTCCCACCATAAGAATATCTAAATTAATTATATAACAGAACAATAATCAAGGGTCTCAACTGGACCCAGTGAAACAAATCCTGTTACATAGTGCTGAATTATGACACATGGAAAACAAAGCTGCTTTTGAACAAGGGCGTTGAAATCTAACATCTATTTCCTTACACAGACATTTACAATACACTTGCTTTCACTTTATAAGTTCTCCAGTAGGACAAACACTATTTTTCACAGTGAAGTTGAAAAAAAAAAATATTCAACATGGAATTTGTTTTTCCCCAGAGCCATAATGTCTTGATTAGCAGGAAGGTGTGTGAAAGTCACCAGCCATGGTATCAGAAATGTAGTGCTAGATCTTCCACGTTAAATGGTTTAATTAACATGACATATTTTAGTGACATTGATAATGTCCATGTCCACGTATGAATGCTGCATCTGCATGAGTGTTTATTTTTTAGCAAATGTTTTCATTACTCAAGCAAAAGTTTCTATCAGTCACTTTAACCACTGATGATAGGTAGGAAACAGGGATGTGATTTGTCACAGCTTTTTAGTGAGAGTATATTAGATAAAAACATGCAAGTTTTTTTTCCCCCCTTCTTCCACTTTTTGACAGATTAGCTGTTGTTGCAGATGAAAATATCTGTACTGCATACATAATGTATTTCTCAAACTTGAAAACTCTTCACTGGCTTGTTATTCATTAACTTACACTTGCCTTCTGTGTTTGCAGGGGGAAAAAGTAAAAATAAGAAGCACAACCTGCAGAAGGGGCTGTGTGTTAAACTTGTAGAGCTCTTAGGTGCCTCATGGCCCATTTTGGTGACTTAGTTCATGGCAGGAAAAAGTCCTCCTGAATGTACAGGTGAAGCCTCACACACATTAGATATTTCCATGCATGTTAGAACGTTATCAATGTGCCACACAAGTTGGAGCAAATTTATGCACCTTTCTTACTGTTTTAAAAGTACATACAGAAAGGCTGTTCTTTATACCAGTTCCTGGTACCAAAAAGAGTATCTTGCAGAGTTTACTGCTCATATTTAATATCTCACTTTTAACTAAAGAAAACTGTTCAGGAGCTTGAGTTACATATATAGTGTTAACTTTTACCTCTTCGTCTTCTAGTTTAGCAGAACATGACAGTGGGAGAGGGACTACCAGGGAAGCCTCTACTTGCACTAACCTATAATTCCACAAAGAAGCCCCATCACCCATCGTTGTCTACGAAGTTATTAGCTGTGTCCCCTGCCTTTCCTCCTGCAAACATCTATAGAAAACAACAGAAACCTAATTAGAATATCCCTTTCAGTAGTTTTGTACTAGTAACACCACTGATTTTGAGCTGCTTCCTTCACAGTAAATAAAACTAGAGATCTGAAACCTTGCACCTTGATTAAAAAAGAAAATAAAAGAAAGAAAAAACAACTTTTCTCCTAGAAAGACCACTTACTTTACAAGGAAACAACTGCAGCTCTGCCTTTCTATTCTGTTCTCTAATGTGATCTCTGCCAATGACAGAGAAGATGCCCACAGCAAGATGCAATCACTGTCAGTATGTCACTCGTGCATTAGACATTTTAGAATATTATTTTTAATTTAGATGCATGAATTCTAATTTTCTGCTAAATTATCAACCACCACTAGTTTGAACTCAGCAAATTTTACTTATTTTTGCCCATGTGCTGGTAAGTATACACTTAATTACCTCAGTCAGTAGTACCCAGACTTTCACAGAGTAGACCATAATACCCCTCTTATAGCCATTCCTAATCTGGCTATACTGCTTTTTTTTTTTCAGCTTCCATTTAGTAATACTTGTCTTCCATCATGTGATGACCCATGCCATTGTTATTTTATCATTCTTTGCAGAATTTAAGAGACGTTTTATCATTTACCACCTTTTTTTTTTTTCTCCCTTGAACCAAAATCAGAAGAGTCCAGGGTTTCACCACATACTACATGTATATTTCATTTCACACAAGTTACCTAGCAGTACAACTAGGCTTAATAAACTAAAAGATATAACCATTAAAAGACATAACCATTTACCTTGTCATTGACTCATGTCAATTAATAAAAGCTGAAGATGTAGAAAGTCTTCAGTGTGGGGGGCAGGGGAGTCTGGAAGAGACCTGCATAGCTGTTACTTTCTCACAGCCCATGTTTGGGAGTAATATTGTATTCCTGAGAAAAAAAAATATTAATTGTTGCAGAAATTGCTCTGGCTAACAGCCATGTTAAATGATGCGCATTTCTAATATTTTAGACTTTAAAGTGTTAAGGTTTATATGCAGCAAAAACTGTTAGGAAGAACCCATGCATACATGTACCCTCTTCATGTCCTGGAGTCAGTTTGGGAATAATAGTTTGTGAGCAAGAAATCTCCATGAGACACTAATATTTTTGGTTTCAATTCAACGAGCCTTAGTCTGTGTGAGTAGCTGTTACTCTCAAGGCTCCAAAGCATCACCATAACTGTGATCATCAAAAAGATAAATCCCAGAATGCAAATAACCTCTAAAGTGGCAAAGATTTCATTTGACTCACAAAAAGAAAGATTTATGTAGCACTCCTGAGGTTCCTAACTTCTCACCCCTTTCTGCTGTATAAAATCAATTTCTATATTCTGTGAATTTTCCTTGGGTGTTTTAACAAATGAAGAGCTACCTCTTTTCCTACCAATATTGATATATCTGGTCCATTCAACCCTTTGTGTTTGAACACCTTAGGAAAGGTCCCCCCCTTCTTTCCTTTCAACATACAAAACATTTCCATCTGCATTTTCTGTATTGTCAGTGTCCCTAAAAAACACGCTTTTTTGAAAAGTCCTTCACACAACACCAAAAGAGCAATATTTTACATATGAGATTTTCAGCATTTGCCCAACTTCATGAGTAGTGACACCAGTAAGAGTTTCCCAAAGTTTGACTGAGTTTCAGGAATTTTGTAGAAAATCACATAGTTACTATGCATATGATTTAAGCTAACCCACCAGTTAGCAAAAGTAAGCAGCAGGCTTACAGAACTCTAATGCATCATCTGTTAATTGTTTTAGATAACAGAAATGCGTTATTTCTGTCACAGGATCTTTATCTACATAGGATTGTGTAGACTCCGCATTTTCCTGTTTTCAAGAAGTTGCAAAGATAAAACATTTGCAGTATGCCATCAAAAGACTAGCCCCACTACTAGTACAACACAAGTTGCCTCAGTGAAACCAGAGGAAGAGCAAGTGACTGAAGTACAAACATGTCAAGTGGTTAAAAAAAAAAAACAAAAAACAAAAAAAAAAAAAACACAGAATAAGATCATGCAAATGAGAAGAGAAATCCAGAAAACTTGCCTTTACTTGAGCATTTGAGGCAACCTCAGCTTGATAATTGTATTCATGCCTTTTCAGTGGTATTGCATTTCAAATTGAACACAAATAGCTAAAGACCTTCAGTACCACAAAGGCAGCCGTGCAAGTACCATTTCTTCCTGTCAGATTCAGTTCTGGTCTTGGCAATTCACGGAACAGTTGGGACCTGCAAGTTGAAACCATTGTCTTTATACGTGTGAATATTTTTTAAAAGAGCTGATCATCAAGCTAGATATCTCTCTGTGCTGCTCAAAACATTGTCTCATCCTTGAACAGCGGTAGAAAGAAGGGCTCTTATCTTACATTCAGAGCAGTTTGTGGAAGTGGTCTTTATTTCCCCCAGAAAGACCACCCTCCAGGTGATAGCTATGTTCTAAAGGACTGGTGAAACCATTTGCAGATACTAAGATCTTGACAGTGAAACTAAGAAGTCTTTCAGTGTTGGATGCACAAAGACATTCACTCTAGCAAGAAATAAGAACAACCAGAGGCTGATGATACACCCAAGAGCATGGAAAATGTCTTGTAGCACCTTATTAAGCCCTTTGTGCTCTGAACCACCACAGTATTTCTGCTGCAAGGTGGAAAGGAAGAGTGGTAGTTAATGCTGTACCTGATGAAGGTACCCACAATCTTGAGTGAAGAGTACCCCATAGCTTTTAAGACAGAAACAGGTGTATTAAATACCCAGTAAGTCCAATCATGATTTTATGTGTGATTTGAAAACAGGTGAGGTATCTCCCGTGTGATACCTGGTCTCTGTTCTGTTAGAAGAGGGCATAATAAGGGTTTTCAGCAGTGCCTTTTACTTCAGTAAGTTTTCCCACCACCCTGTTTCTACTTAGCCTTTTTAACATCAGGCTGAAATACAGATCTGGATGTAGGCCAGAATTAATATAAGCTCCCTTACTCCTCAGATTGGAGGAGTTCACCATAGCAGTTTATAGTTCATTCTCCGTGGAAATGATGTGCTAACAGAAATTTCAGGTGTGTGTTTAGGTGTCCAGAAGCTACATTTGCGTAGGACATGTACTGCTATGCAATTAAAAAATACTTTAAAACTTATTCTGTGGAACTAAGCTATCAGAATAGTAACTTAAAATTCGTCAAATGATTTCACTTGCTCTTGGCAAACCTGAATTTGATTTCCGTCTTTTATTAAAAATAATCACATGGGGCACACTATATTTTATATAGGCAATTCCAGCTGCAATAAAGGAAATGAGTTAATCCACTCATTTACTATCATTTGGAGAAAGTAACCGTTCAGTACGTAACCTTTCACAGTTCAAACTAATATCACTTTTATTCGTTCTGGGACTTGATGGCTTCATTCTTCTTAACTATGGACTCTTTTGGGTACTTCAAAAATACCCTAAAGATACTGCATAATGAGGCATCAGATTTGAAATTATGAATGTACAGTTAGCTGTATGTTTATAATAAAACAGTACCTTATGTTATGTTGCCCTTCAAAAAAATCTTTTCATGTTGATATTGAAAACTGTAGAAGTTCTAGTATTTCCTTTTTGGGCACTATGCAGTAAATGGTTAAAAAAGGGAGGAACTGATAGGACCCTGATAAACAGCCTTTAGGTTAGCCTAATACTCACAGATCATTTTTCTCTCTTAGGGGGGCACTACTCTTCCTTTCTGATAAAGCTAATGGCTAGAACAGAGGTGCAAAACTCCATGCTGATTGATAATGATAGGTAATACCCTCATTTCAAAGAGCCAATATATCCAATTGTCTTTGGTGTTTATTAGACAAAGAGGCAATTCTTTACCCTGTGGTATAAACCAGAAGAATGACTACCTTCTGTTTTAACAGTGAATTTCTTATATTTAAAAAGAAATTCAGCTACAGGTTTAGTAACCTACATGAGAAAAGATCTTCATTTATATCAAGACAGAA
The DNA here is from genome assembly GCF_964035555.1 of Netta rufina. Lineage (NCBI taxonomy): Eukaryota > Metazoa > Chordata > Aves > Anseriformes > Anatidae > Netta > Netta rufina. The sequence continues at coordinate 562,591 of NC_140132.1, read as the reverse complement.
CAAGTGTCTGTCCCATGGGACATGGGGATATCATTTAGAGATTCACCTTTCAGGCATTTTTTCTGAAGCTTAACCTTTTGATGTTTAGTTTAAGTACTGAACTAGAACTCTTAAGGTAGACGTTTATTTCACTTTATCAGTTTATTTATTTAAAAAAAAATAAATTAAAACTAAAAAGTTTAAAACTAAAGTTAAAAACTAAAGTTTTAAGTTACTGCTGCATGGATAATTTTATATTTACATCTCCTAAGGATATATAATACCTAATGACATACTAAACACCAGAGAGTTTTAAACACACTCTTACAGTCTTGTTCAAAGAATGAAATAGAGTTTGCTATATTGATGATGAATATATTGAAGATGAATAAAGAAGAAAGAGACCAGAAAATTACATGAAAAATTTTAAGATACCCAGAGGTACACAGTCACACCAGAAACAGTGATTTATTACGCCACCACCAGATCAATATTCTTCAAGAGATTAGATGAATAAACTGCATGTTGAGCATTGTTAGTCTTTCAGTGTTGTCGAATCCAGTTCTGCATTTATTAAACCCAAGGATGGTTTTCCTCCACTTAACAGTGAACTAAATTATGTGTGTTTACAGGAAAAAGCTCCCAGAAAATGTTTACTGCTAAGCATGTACCTAGAAGATGTGGAAAATGAAAAATATAAACTAAAATACTTCCTGACAGTTTACTTTTGGCTAGCCATAATGAGTGATCTGTGGATCAGTCAACAAACTTTTGTACAAAATAACCTAACCATTGCCACGCCAGCACTTACTAAACCACTAAACTCTAATGAGGTTGAGAAACTAGTGAGGTTAAGCAATCCTTCCTTGACAGTAACATCTGTGAATAAATTTTCATAGAAATATATATATCAACTTCCCAACTTCTGGGGAAAAAAAAAAAAAAAAGAGATGGAGGGAATAGGTAGCATTAACTTTGGCCAAAGAGCTAAGTAGCATAAATAAGTATTTCCAATGTTCCTGAACTCTGCAAGTACTACAAAAGTACAGGCAAAAACTTGTCCAATCTTTCACTGCTCCATCAGCAGATGGAATTCTAACTGTGATATTATTAAACTGTATGTTGTTGGAAAGAGCATGCAGAAAGTTTCTCATGTATTACATCGTAGTATTATTAAGCATTCAGTAATAGTACTAAGCTTTAATAGAGATATTGCTTTTCTGAAGCCAACATTTTTCTGTTTAAAAGAGTTTTCTAGCACTTGGATTGCTCTTCATTCAAGGCACGATCCATTTGCCTGCTTCTTTCAGCAAGTTTCCCCTTACACCCATGGGCTTTGCATCTAGACTTTCAATTTTAACAAGCTTAACTGGGTCAGAGTATCCAAAAACTAGTGCAGATCTCTTCCACTCCTAGCAGGATAGGACAGCTTTCTCAACTCTCTCCAAAATCTTGGGGATTAACAGAAGACCTTCAGTACCCCCTGAGAACAGAGGCTGCAATAACAAGACTGGCCTTGGTGCTGAGCCAGTCTCCTGCAGATGACTAGGATAACTGAAAGCCACTCCAAGTTGTTCTCTTTCTAAGCAGAAGTGGTCTGGAGGTGCTCTCGGTAACTCAATTACCAGCATGGTGGGAATGGAACCCCAATTAATTGAGGTCTTAAAGAATTTCATGGGTTCTACATGCTGAAGAACAGCTTACTTTCTACAGCTAAGTATTGTCTTCAAATAGTGTAACTGCAGGAAAATGTCTACAAAGAAAAAAAGTAATCAGAAGTTTTTTATTCATAACTCCACAGTGACATAAACTGGTGTTTTAGAGGTGGCATTTCACCTATAACACTGTTTGCCACATGCATTTCTAACACTCAGTGCTAAAATGTGCAACTGAAAGATTATTTTCATTAATTATGCATTTTAAATCTGGCTCTGTGTATCACTTTAATTCTCTCTAGATGTTTCTGCTTTTAGAAACTTCAAGATATAACCCTCATAGGCTTGTACAATGTTTTTTCCAAACATCCCTTAAGTTCCCTGACACTGTATAACCCATTGCACATGAATATAGAACAAGACACTGAGTATTTCTACTTATCTGGCACAAGATAATACAGTTAATATAAACTTTTCAGTTCTTCTTTGCTCATCTACTAGTTTCAATAAAATAAATATGTCATCACAACACTAATAACCTTTCTTCTCTATCTGGATCAAAATATATTTGCCAGCATTAGAGGACTGGTTAGCTAAATAAATCATTTGAAGCAGAACCATCATCACATCCTGAGTGTCCAAAGGTGTAAAAACATGCCCAGCTGTATAGCAAAAAACAGAAAGTCTGCGTGTATGTATGGCTGGGGAGAAAGATACGTTTTCAAATTGTGACATTGCTTACAATTTCTTAAATATATACTACAGAAGGTCTAAAAATCACCAAACTGTAGACTCACATTGCCATTTCATCTAAAATTAAAAGTAGTTCTAAAGCAGCATTTTCATCAATAAAAACATCTTCCACTAAATAGGAAAATACATATTGGAGTCAAGTTAACTTAGAATTACTTTAAATAATAACCTGTGTGATACTTGAGGGGAAAAAAAAAAAAAAAAAAGAGTTGCATGTTTAATAACAGGTAGAGTTTAAAAATTATCTTTGAGTATGTGACACTTTTTTAAAATCTACACTGTTTAGGTAAACTATATATCCACTCTCCCTGTAAACATATTTTTTCTTATTTTGGCTTAAACCCTTTAGAGTTTAAGCTGCATATATCTGAAAAACTCAAGCATCAGGACCTTGCTCCATAACTTACTAGTGCATAAATCAGAGTCAAGGTCTGAAAAAACGGAAGCATACCAGCATAAAGGAAATTAGACATAAGCAAGTAGATAGTAAAATAAATTTAAAATGGCTCACACTGGTACATTATACTTTACATAAATGCAGATGTTTATGATGGGTATTTTGTCTTACATTGCATTTTAAAGAAATAATCTTGAAGGAAAGTGATACTGGGGAAAGTGATGACATTTCATTATGAAATAATAATCCTATTTTTAAATAGGAAATACAGACCTCTAGTGGTGGAAATATATATTAATCATAGAATCATAGAATATCCTGAGTTGGAAGGGACCCTTAAGGATCATCAAGTCCAACTCTTGACACCGCACAGGTCTACCCAAAAGTTCAGACCATGTGACTAAGTGCACAGTCCAATCTCTTCTTAAATTCAGACAGGCTCAGTGCAGTGACCACTTCCCTGGGGAGCCTGTTCCAGTGTGCAACCACCCTCTCTGTGAAGAACCCCCTCCTGATGTCAAGCCTAAATTTCCCCTGCCTCAGCTTAACCCCGTTCCCGCGGGTCCTGTCACTGGTGTTAATGGAGAAAAGGTCTCCTGCCTCTCGACACCCCCTTACGAGGAAGTTGTAGACTGTGATGAGGTCTCCCCTCAGCCTCCTCTTCTCCAGGCTGAACAGGCCCAGTGACCTCAGCCGTTCTTCGTACGTCTTCCCCTCCAGGCCTTTCACCATCTTCGTAGCCCTCCTCTGGACACTCTCCAACAGTTTCATGTCCTTTTTATACTGTGGTGCCCAGAACTGCACACAGTACTCGAGGTGAGGCCGCACCAGCGCAGAGTAGAGCGGGACAATCACCTCCCTTGACCTACTAGTGATGCCGTGCTTGATGCACCCCAGGACACGGTTGGCCCTCCTGGCTGCCAGGGCACACTGCTGGCTCATATTCAACTTGCTGTCTACCACGACCCCCAGATCCCTCTCTTCTAGGCTGCTCTCCAGCGTCTCATCGCCCAGTCTGTACGTGCAGCCAGGGTTTCCCCGTCCCAGGTGCAGGACCCAGCACTTGCTCTTATTGAACTTCATGCGGTTGGTGATCGCCCAGCTCTCCAACCTATCCAGATCCCTCTGCAAGGCCTTTCCACCCTCATTCGAGTCCACAACTCCTCCAAGTTTGGTGTCATCAGCAAACTTGCTCAACATACCTTCTATTCCTACATCCAGATCGTTTATAAAAATATTGAAAAGTACCGGCCCTAAAATGGAGCCTTGAGGGACCCCACTGGTGACCGCCTGCCAGCCTGACACAGCCCCATTTACCATAACCCTTTGGGCCCTGCCCGTTAGCCAATTGCTCACCCATCGTATGATGTTTTTATTTAGCTGTATGGTGGACATTTTGTCCAGTAGGATCCTATGGGAAACCGTGTCAAAAGCCTTGCTGAAGTCCAAAAAAATCACATCAGCTGGTTTCCCCTGGTTTCCCTATTATACTCATGCAACTTCAATTGCAACTTCAATTGCAACTTCAAATGCAACTTCAAATGCAACTTCAATTTAAATATCACCATGCTGAACTGTGTCATTTCCCCAACCACTCAAAAAAAAACAACATTCAAAATAAGCCCAATTGCACTGTTCAGTCATTCTTCAAGCATTGATGTTTCCAGAGGAAAAAGTTGCAGAGTTGAAAGCTACTTGGGAAGTGAAGGGAAAATAATGAGAGTAGCCTATGAAAATGGAAGAGATGTTATTCTTTTCAGCATAAGTTATGAAAGCCATAACGTAGAAGGACAGACTTTTGAAGTATTCTCAAAGAAACAAATACAGAGAATTCTTACAGAGAAGGTCAGAGTACATAAATAGTTTGTGTTTATGAGACAGCAATAACTAGTCCTCTGCTAGCACAAAATAAGTAATACCCAATTTAGAGTTTTGATGCAGTAGGACTATATCCTAGAAAGATCACAGGCAGTTTATTTGCCATTTCTATAGAGCTAGCATGAATGAAGGTGACCAGCTCCAACTCCTGCAAGGGGAAGATACAAAGAATCCACATATAGGTTACAGAATTAAAAAATATAAATATTTTTAGTAAGTTTTTAAACTGCACCTTAAGACAAGAAAACGCTAGTACACCTCACTTCTACATGATTCTTAGTTGTAATAGTTAAAATAATTAATTGCTGAAAACGTTTAACTGCTGCACGTTAGCATAGGGTAAGCCAAGCATAAGTTAATTAAAATTTATTTCAGATCAGGGCCCCACTCCTGTGAAACACATGAATATGGATAAGGCTCCACTTAACTTATGGAATAAGTGAGAGTAATAATTGAGTATAATACAGTTATTTGGAAATATATTAGCATAGGTCATAAAAATACACATTTGTAAAGCTAATACTGTATATTCAGAGCATTCCTCTGAAGCAAAAAGTTAAACACAGTACTGTGACTCAGAAGATTACCAAAACCAAACACCACAAAATTGACAGCAATTTCAGACTGATTGTTCCTTTATGCAAGACTGAATAGGACAGCTATTCAAAGAAAACGCACAGCCAATTACAAGGTCCTGTAAATTCTACTTGTTCTCATATCAAACCACCTTTTGATCCAAAATTGCAAAAGCAACAGCCAACTTGACAGTTACTAATAAGAATCTTTTGAAGCTTGCTTTCTGTTCTTGTTGCTCGTGAACCAATGCACTGGCAGTGTTCCAGTTCTATACTGCCAATGCAGTTCCATTTCAGTAATGTTTTGATTTATTGTCATTTACCATGAAGTCAGATGACCTCTGTGGAAGATAGAGGCAGTGATGACAGGAGGCCTATGCACACAGCAAGGCCACACTAGCTTGAATTACCAGCCTTTGCCTTTGTTTGCCCAAGTGTTTGCATTGCTCTCACCCTCCTCATTTCACATATCAACTGTGGACTAAAAATACTTTTTCATATTTACAATTTCAGTGAAAGTGAGGCTGGAACATTCACTTTGAGAAACCTGAGAATGTAGTGCTGTTCTAGCACACCATCAAAACCACAGGATAAGGGCATCTCCAAATTAAAGAAATTAAAAACATTTCTGTCTTGAGCTGCTACATGTCACCTTGGGAACAGACTGGCAACAGGCATATGCTGCAGTGAACAGATTTCACTTATGAGACTGGTTTGGAGCCACTAGACTAGGGAGTGCAGCAAGCTCAGCTTTGCCATTCCACTGGGAATCTGCATATGAGTGACAACAGCCATGGGGCTCCCAAAGAGTATTTCTTCCTTCAGTTCTGGAGCATGGTTTTATAATTGCATGAGCACAGGTTTTCTACCAGAATATTTGCTCAGACAGGAACTGCAGTCAGTACGTTTATATTCATTTATCTTCTAAATCCATATTTGTTAAACAGTAATTCTGCCTCTGAACAGACTCCTTCTCCATTTGATGCAGGGCATTTGTGGAATATAATCTTACTGCCAGGTGAGCAGTAGTAGTGCTCAAGAACCCCAGGAAAGCAGGGGAGAGTCTGAAGTAGGTATAGGACTGGTATTAAGGCAGTGGTGATAAAGGGGGTTGTTCTGTTGGGTATAAAAAATGTAGTGAGATGAGACATTTGGGAGGTATCATTAGTTTCTCAACAATTAGAAAAATAAAATGCAAGAAATTAGGAAGGGGAGGGGAGCTAAACTCCCAAGATAAAGGAAAAAAGCTTATGGCACAAGAAGGAAGTGAACATAGTTAATATATTGAATGTATGATTCCAAACATTTCACAGCCTCTCTTCTACCTGTGTAATAATCTTATATAAAATTAGAATGCATCATCCTCAAACAGAAGTATCTTCTCATTTGTAAGAAAAGCAAATAATCCACCTACCATCAGAAGGAAAAAAACACATTACCTAATGTCAGGGTGGCTAAACTGTGGCAGGGTTGGTCAATCAGAGTTTACTTAGTCTGTCAAAGCAAGTATGAAAAACAAATTTTTGTTTAAAAATTGACTTGGGACATCTGCGTACCTATTTATATCTGATCAAGTTCTCACAGAAAGCCATGGTCAGTGTGATCTTATCTTTCACCAGGCAGAGTGCTTTTTAACTTGCACAGACCCAGCATTCCTTGTTTCAGTAGACAGTTTCATTAAGATGCATGCTCACCCAAAAGCAGCAATGAACAGAAAGATAAATAATAGTTGGTAGAGCAGTCTGAATCAGTTCACGATCAGTGACTTCTTATAATCATTGTAATTAAAAGTAGATAAAAGGTCACAGGACAGTAGCATACAACGGGATTTGCTGCTCACCAGATAATATGGTTTGAGATGGATGTTGACATACAATTCACAATCACATCAATTCAAACCTCTTGGAAAAAGCTCCTTGTGTATCAGCCTTCAAATGATCCAATTATCATTATATTAACTCAGGTCATTTCAGATGCTTTAAATGGTATTACCAATGTGCACAATTTCAGTTGCAACATTTTCAAACACATCAGTACTTCTCATACAGAAATACCTGCTTTGTATAAAATGTGTATAACCACTAATCTAGTCATGGAGAAATTTCTTGCTCAGCCTTAACTGCGCCCTGGTCTACTTTACCGCATGTCTGGCTTGCAATGCTCATGTTCTTGGTAGAGACTTCGCTTTGGTTTCTTACTGCTTACTTTGGCCATTATCTCAATGGGAATATAAGTGAGCAAAGGCTTCTATAGTGAATAAACCACACAGCACCTTTGCAGCAAGGCAAATATTGCATTGTGGAATCTACCAGTTATTGTCAAACCTTCCTGGGCACTTCCACAACCAAGGGTTGAGATATGAGAATTTCTTGATCTTGCAAACTTTTTATGTTGTCTCTCCCTGTCCTGCAGGCAGCATGACATTCCACAGAGGCAAACACCAACTACTCTAGATTTGGCGCAGTTTGAAAGCAGGAAGTTGAGCTCAGGACGCATTACACCGCCACACATGATCAGAATGGCACACATTTGTTTTCGTGAGATGCATTTGCTTGACTTTTTAATGTCTTAAACATGGTTAAAATCGCTGATGTCATATTGAGCCATCTTCACCAACCAAGGAAACAAGACAAATTCACATAATGAATTGGAGATGTTGGGAGGTGTTGCACTGCGTATCTTGACAAAAGGTTTGTCACTGCTTGCAGTTAACTAGATATTCCAATTCTGATAGAATTAGCAAGAACCTACATCTTGAAATTGCACTGTTAGCTTAATTGAAATGAATCGGCTAACTAATGCAGACCTAATAATAGAACATAAAATAAGACAGAAACAATAATAATATAATAATATAATAAATATAAAAATATATTTCTAAATAATATTGAGTATATATATTTATATATTATATAACATCATATAATATTAATTTTATATTAATATTAAATATATTGATATATAATATGTGAGTTGTATATAAAATTATAATTATAAATTATAGAAATATAATGAATATAATGGTTATGATAATAAACAATAATATAAAATCTTAAAAGATAATAAAGTGAGAGCCACAGGGATACTTTGCTCAAAAGGTACAGACTGCAACCCCTGTTCTGAGTTTGGTCCCCGACTTTTCTACAGGCTTCCTATGTGGACTTTGCTGAGGTGAATCTATGCTTCACTTTCCTATTAAAACTTTAAAAAGTTTTTTGGGGGAGGTTGGTTGGTTGAAAAAAAAACTAATTTTTTATATTCAAAAAAAACCTAACTGTATTCATTTATTTTGTTAATGCAACATGTTAATGCTTAAGTGTAGTTTCTGAGATATCCGAATAACTTTGCTCATGAGATATAGGACCTATCTATGGAAAAAAATAACCTAGATAACTGTACATTCGTTTGGTACTTTGAGTCTCTGTTACAACATATGTTCATTAACTAGTTGTATTTTGAACTGTAAATTTATTAAGTAATTGAAAGAAGTTTGTTGGCTTTCATTTACATTAAAAAATAATCTAACAATGTACACCGAACTCCTAACATTGTTACCTCTGTTTTATTCCACAAAGTCTACATTAAAATAGAAAACATTTAAACTTGGCCCCCCATATGACACCTGATATACAAAAAAAAAATTTCCCCTTGTTTTTTGTGATCTGAGAATCAGTATGCTGTTTGCCTTGGATTGGTTTGGGATTTATTTATTTAACTACTGAACTGTTACATACTGCACTTGTGAACAATGGCTCACTTCCAACTCCCTACAGAGTCACTGATAAAGCTCCTGCTATAGGCATTGTATCAAGACCGTCATGAATAATCTGGTCTTTCATGCCGTATCAGAAGAAAAGCAAAGTGAAGGAAACTTGGTTAATTTTGGGTCTACTGGTTCCATCTGCCTGCATTCCAAACAAAAATGATCCAACAGAATTGTGTGGCATGAATTTCTGAATCCAGACAACGCAAGTTCCAGACAAACACATGCTTCGTAATTAAGCCAGCTGATATCTGTGGTATTAGGGTAGAACCCCACAGGGAATGAACTGCAAGTTCACAACTTTCAGATTTAGAACTTTCTATTCTGTTCTATTCAGATCTAGAAAGAGAAACATATCCTCATGTTTTTAGAAGGGAATTGTGATTGCACAGAAAATGGGAGCAGGATATGGCCCAGGAATTATAAAAATCAAGAAAAAGTATGAAATACTGGTAGCATTAGCCATAAGATGCATCCATGGAAAAAAAAAAAAAAGAAAAAACATAAGTAGATCATACTGTGTATATTTGTGAACAAAAATAAAGAGGGCAAAAAAAAAATATTTTCATTGCTTTCCATTAAAAGTGTTTCAGGAGGTGTACTGATTAGCAATTGGGCCTATAATCCAGTTTTCAACTGAAAGCCATAGGTAGCAGTCTGTTAACGAAAAGTTGATTTCTTACTCTTCCATGACTTATTAATCAGAAATTGAATTTATTACACTGAATTATATCTCTAGTTAAACAGAAAATCTTGATATTTAATTGAAATTTTAAAAAATAACTAAATACCTTATGAATTACTTTTTCCTCCCTCTTTACCTTTGCCCTGTAGGTGTGAACTTCACATTGTTTCCCTGAAACAAGTGTACAAGAGATCAAGATGGTCCCAAACTATCCTACCGAAGAAACCCTTAAAAGAATCTACGTCGACTGTCCCGTTTCAGGAAGGCACAGTTACATCTACATTATGGTTCCAACTGTTTACAGTATCATCTTCATCATAGGCATATTTGGGAACAGCCTAGTTGTTATTGTCATTTACTGCTACATGAAACTGAAAACAGTGGCCAGCATCTTTCTGCTAAACTTGGCACTTGCTGACTTGTGTTTTTTAATAACTCTGCCACTCTGGGCAGCCTACACGGCCATGGAGTACCAGTGGCCATTCGGCAATTGTTTATGCAAGCTAGCATCTGCAGGAATAAGTTTCAACTTGTACGCCAGTGTGTTCCTACTCACATGCCTTAGTATTGACCGCTACCTGGCCATAGTACATCCAGTGAAGTCACGAATCCGGCGTACCATGTTTGTTGCCAGAATAACTTGCATCGCCATCTGGCTTCTTGCTGGTGTGGCCAGTTTGCCCGTCATCATTCACCGTAATATATTCTTTGCTGAGAACTTGAACATGACAGTCTGTGGTTTTCGGTATGACAACAATAATACAACACTTCGGGTTGGGCTAGGCTTATCCAAAAATTTGCTGGGATTTTTAATTCCTTTTCTAATCATATTAACAAGTTACACCTTAATTTGGAAGACCCTAAAGAAGGCATATCAGATTCAAAGAAATAAGACCAGAAATGATGATATCTTTAAGATGATTGTGGCAATAGTATTTTTCTTTTTCTTTTCCTGGATTCCTCATCAAGTATTCACTTTTCTTGATGTATTAATTCAATTACATGTAATAACAGACTGCAAAATCACTGATATTGTGGATACAGCTATGCCCTTCACTATTTGCATTGCTTACTTTAACAACTGTTTGAATCCTTTTTTTTATGTTTTCTTTGGAAAAAATTTTAAAAAATACTTTCTTCAGCTAATAAAATACATTCCACCAAACGTCAGCACACATCCCAGTCTAACAACGAAGATGAGCTCCCTTTCCTACAGACCACCAGAAAATATCCACTTGCCCACTAAAAAGACTGCTGGGTCTCTCGAAACCAAGTGATGCGGTTTATAATATACCTTTTTGAACAACCTTGTGAACGAAGCAGCAAGAATGACAAAATTCATCTGCAGTCACAAACATCACAGCTTACTACTCATTACTGAAACATTAAATCACCTCAGAGAAATCACACTGAAAAGATTTAGCAGTGGCCTTCTATTTTAGAGTATGTGGAGGACTGCCTGATTTTCATTTTGTTTATCTTTGTTGAAAGCAATGTATATGACAGACAGGCACACCAGAGTTTGTCAGCATCCTGCGATTTGCGCAGAACTACAAAACAAAGGTAGTTGTTTTTTTTCTTTTACTCCTAAAAAGATCTCTGAACTTAAAGGAAAAGCTTTTGTAAGTTACATGAATTATGAAGGACATGTTTTACAAATGAGCTATTCCAAGTTTTGTTCCAGGAGTTGAGAGCTAAATGGCTTGGCTTTCTTTCTTTTCTTTTTCTTTTTTTTTTTTTTTAAACATGAGTTATATATCAGAGTTATATTATAACTTGTTTTTCAAATATATGCTGTATCTACAGGCCCAACTTTAAACACAAATGGAAATTTCAGGACCTTGAAACTGGTCTCATTCTAATTTGTGCTACTATTTCTCATTTTAAAATAACAAAAGTTCATAATATATGCAATAAAAAGCAGGTTTATTTACTAAGTATAGAAGAAATATATTTTTAGATTTATACTCCTACTTATAGATTTCAAATGTTGTTTCATAAGCGTTTTTATCCCAGTGTGTATTTTTATAGTAGTAACATATATACACACACAGACACATGAATGGGGTTTACTCACCTTTCTCAATAATATGCCATGCTGACTCTGAAGAAAATTATTTATGGAGTGGGTTGACTGCATAATTTTAGTCATTAAGTCAAAAACTATTTGAAACGTGAGTTCTGAGACAAAGGAGATCAGAAACTTTCAAACTATTTTTGTAAAATATCCAGAGTACTCTAAGAGAAAAGTACCAGCTAATGAAATCCACTCTGTTTTTCAAATTCCTGGACTTTTAAACTCAGACTGACAAGCAGAAGTGTGACAATTATTATATTATAGTTTAACAAATAATGCTTTTAATCATATCACTAAACAACGGAGACCAAACTTCATTATTGACTTTTACTTAATTACTCTCCATTTATATAAAACAGATCTTGGAATGAGGAGCATACTACATAAATCAGAACAAAAGTCTGGCTCAAACTCTCCATACAAATGAAGGGGAAAAGGCGTTAAGCATTGTAAGAAGTTCCAGCTAATGATATCCTTATATAACCTTTTCATATTTGCTCTTGATTCACTCCCATTTATTTTCTTCAGAGATACGTGAACTCATAAATGCTTTTCAACATAACAAAGCTAAAGAAAAAATCCAGAATTTTACATGTCATGTAAGCAAATATATGACCCTCAAGAATTTGCAATATTTATATTTAATGTGGCTTAGCTAGCAAGTGGCTGGATTTTCCATTTTCTACTTAAATGTCACAAGATATTGCGAGTTCAGTAAAACTTCTAAAGCTTTATATTTAGAAAATGCTCTTTCTTTGGAGGTTTATTTAATTGAAAGCTAGTATTTAAAAAAGAAAAAAAAAAAATTGAAACCTGAATGTGACATTTAATGAGACAGGTAAATTGTTCTCACATACAATACTCTCTATTTAGCTTATATCCTTACACATGCATGTGAGGCAGCCATTCAAAAAGAATATAAGTCACATGCATTATAAATAGCATCCAGAGCAGCAACACTGCCCTAGCACTCAGTAAGCTGATGTGGGACCAACAGAGCTTGCCATCATCTGTATAACATTTTGTTCATATACACATATACGTATGTCAAACTGAGTCAGGAGCCTCCAGTTCCAGAAGTAACTCTTTCTCAGACATAATTCAGTGTGCTGTGCTTGCCACCTGCTGGATGCAGCCACAAAATTGTTGTTCGTCTTAAAAGTTGCTATAGGAAAAACAGCAGTATTTTCCTGCTGCTTGAAAGATCTGCAGATCCTTACCCATGGCAAGACTACTGTAGAAGTAACTGCCTCCTGGACAGATGATCTTGTATTTGGGAAGGGGCTAAGCTGGCATTTCCTCACCACCTGCTGATCCCTTTGGTCACCAGTATCCCATACTACAATAGATAGTTCAGTAGAAAAAACAAAGCACATTTGTATAAGTGATAACTAAGTATTTAACTGAAAGGATTCACTTACCACCAGGAAGAAAAAGCAGCAGAATCAGTAGTGACCACAAATGATAAAAATGACTGTATTGCATTGAAATATAGAGCAAAAAAGATTGGTTGGTGATTTTGACCACTTCAGGCCAAATCCTGCATGTTTCAGAGACTCTGTATCCTAGCTGTTGGTGCCACCTGTGCCTACCTGTGTCATGGGAAAAAGCAGGAGTATGCACATCTGGCTGAGCTACTCCAGGAAAGGCAGGAAAGGATTGCAGCTGGTGTGCTTTGAATAGAAGACCAACCTTGGATTGATAGGCAACAAATAAGATTGGGGGGAAAAAAATGTTCTAAAGGGTAGGAGAATGATCATCAGCTGCCAAGGATAGTGGATCCTAGTTTAGCATTTCCTAAAACAAACAAACAAAAACCCCCACAAAGTGATAGGTATTAAAAACCACATAAAACCAGAGATAAAATCTAGCAACTCTAACTGGGCAGCAGCAGAACAAACTCCTCTGGATCACAGCACGGTTACTGTGTACAGCCAGATCCTGCCGATTCAGCCAACCCCACAGAGCCCCAGACTAAGAGCTAGTTGATGCTAGCCTTACTCCGCAGCTCAGCCACACCATTTTCTTCACCCATCCAGCTGCCGTCAACACAAGTGCTGACAAACACCTAGTTGCTGAGCCCCACACTCCCCCTGCCCACCTGCTTGCTTAAAATATTTTGCTGGAAACCTGTGTATGGGGCACACAGCAGTGTCAGTGTTATCAAGCCCTTCTAGTCACAGCCTCCCATTGAACTACTTTGAATTATTCTGACCTCCAGCATGCAAGAGGCATAGACTAAATAAAAGTCTGTTGTGCCTCTGGCCACCAATGGGGAGGAAGGAGAAGGCCAAAGAACCTACCCCTTGCCAAGAGAGCAGGAAGAAGTGAGATCTAGCCCTGTACGACTACCATTTTGGGTGAACCTTAGACTGATCGTTTTTAATTCCATACCAAAATAAGAACTAGTTATATGTACTTTAGAACAAACACCTACTATCTTAAAGAACACAAAGTTAAATAAGATGCAACAGGATGTTAGTTTAAACAAGTATCCTAAGCACTTTTCCTTCTCAGGGTAACCTAAGTAAAATGCTTGACAAACTTAGTCTGCCCCTGTACTTTCCTGGTTTGAGGAACTCAAGCCAGTATTAATGGGGACAGCCTATAGCCCTAAATCCAGGAATCACTCCTCCTGAGCTATCACTGTTACAGGCTGCTGACTTGTCTGAATGTATACTTTCTGCTGGCAGAATAATAGTTAGATTGCATTATGTTTAACACATACATGCAGAATATTTATTTCTATTTATTGTGCAATTGTGCTTTATATGACTCATGTTTCACACTCTACTCACTTCCACGTTACATGCCTATCTGAAATCACACAATATAATCTGCACTGGTTAACCTGAATTCAAACAAAACCGTTACAGACACAGTGGGAATTCATTTGGCTCCTCAGCTCAATAATTATTTTATGTTTATACAGTTAATCAAGATGTTTCAGAGTACATACTAGGCCAAGAGTCCTTTCCTTTACCAGAACTGCTGTTTAGATGATCATCAACTTGGACCTGTGACAGAAGCAGAGAATATAGGAGGATTCCCAGGTTTGGGCTTGCTTGCATAGCTTCAGCAATGATTTATCTTACTGGCCTCTTTTTTTCAGTACACTGAAGTACAAGTGTTCCCACAGAGAAGCTTGCCATGGAAAGAACAAACACATATTAAGGGGGAATGGCATGGGAATGGCCTAGAAAGGAACTTGCCCATTTTGGAAATACTTAGTGTTGCATGTAAATAGATCTTTCAGTTAAGTATTAAAAACTTCCAGAAAGTTTTGAGAGGCTCTTAAGTTTCTTTAGTACCTCCTGCTCAGTTCAGAACATACCGAACCACAAAACCCTGACCTTGCGAGCAGGGTAAGACAGCTCTGCTCTCCTCCATTACAGGCTTGGCCAGCACATCATCCCACCAGCTAGCAAGAAGCAGTGAGGTTGTTCTATCAATCATCAAGTCCATTTCATCAGTGACCTCGCTACCAAGGCTGAATTAACAAATCCTCAGTGCTAACCACAGGGCTGTCAAGCCCATTGTCACTAACAAGTTCTGCAGATATGGCTAGACACTGAAGAAAGAGGTACAGATAATGTTTGAGAACATGATTGTGCAAGTCTTTTTAGTGGGCTAGTGCTATGGCCTTCGGCTTTAAAAACACCTGATAAATAAAGTAGCAGGAACTAGATATTATTTTCATTTAAATATTTTTGTGCAGTCAGAATCTGTGAAGTGGCAGATGTCAATGTTTTCTACTTCAATAGAACAATCTTTATATTGTAAAAAGGCTACTACTGTTATAAGAACTTTTGTTGTCTGAAGCATTACCAAAAACATATATCATCAATAGATTATGTGTTTGTGAAATCCATCTCCGCTGCTGTATTAGTCCACCCAAAGAAAAGAGAGATGTTTCTGTATTATTGTAAGTTCTCCAGTATATCAGTGTATCTATGGCTATATCTTAGGCAATGTCATTCTTACCAAAGTATTTCTGCTGAATGCTGT
This sequence comes from Netta rufina, assembly GCF_964035555.1. Taxonomy (NCBI): domain Eukaryota; kingdom Metazoa; phylum Chordata; class Aves; order Anseriformes; family Anatidae; genus Netta; species Netta rufina. Next base: position 546,821 of record NC_140132.1, on the reverse strand, counting down.
AATACTTTATACCACTGTTCCTCATTCCTTGTAATCTAAAATCTAAGCCAGCTCCCCCTAAACTCTAGACTGAACATGTTGTGTCCATAATTCATTCTGGATAGGATACCCACATAGCACCAGCTAACTCCAGAAATCACACACACGCAATAGGGGATCAGCAATTGGCTTGTGTTTCCAAGGACCGGCTTAATTAATTAAGTTTCCTTGAACTGAATATTCAGCAAATTGCTCATTTTGCTATATACAACTTAGAGCTTAAAGCAGAATCTAGGCTTCACATTTTAGAAGATAAATTAAACTATAGGGACAGATTTTAGAATACTGAGTCAAATATAAAGTCATATTAAATTACGAATATTTGGTCTTTAGAACAAGCTTTGGTGTTTCCAAGCAGTGCCACATTGTGTTCTGTGAAGCCCAGTGGCTTCAGCAGAAACAGGATCAGGTTTGAGCATAAGAGGGGGACTCTTGTTTTGGTGTGGGTTTTGTTGTTGTTTTGTTAAAAGAACAGCAGAATGGATCACATTTCCACTTTGAATTTGTATGAAAAATAAATTGAATTTAATTATTTTGCATATCCCTAGTAAATGCCACCTCAGATTAAGTTTTATACTGTCACACACCAGGAGGAAAAAAAAAAAAAAAAAAAAAGTAGAGCTATGGGCCAGACCTATAAATTTCTTATAACTTACTTACTGAAAAACTGATTTTCTATGTATTTTAATTATTACTTAGCTTTATATATTGGCAGTGTTGTGAGGTTGCAATAAAGCACAGACCCTAGTGCAAGACAAGATATTCATACACAGAGACATAGAGTCCCTTGGAGCTTTAGAATCAGAGAGCAAAAGTTTGTTAGAACAGAGTGGAAAGCAAAGCCTGTTACTGAACAAACAAAAAGACTGCAAGGATATTTTCATCTTGCAGTTAAATTAAAAATAAAAACTAAAAATGCCATGAAATAAACAACAACAAAAAAAATTATATCATTAAAAATAAGAAAATAAAAACAGCAGAAAGGAAAATACTGAAAGGCTTGGATGTTGGGAGCTTATACAAAACTGGCTGAAGAACATCCACCCTATGTGTGTTCAACAACTTCCCACTGATACTATCAAGCAAATGTAAACTTGGTTATTTTTATTAAATTGAATGAACAACCAGAAATGTTTCGAGTCAATGAATGTATAGGTATCATTTAAGATATTAGCTGATTTACTACTATTGATTTCTCTCTCATTAAAAAAAAAAAAAAAAAAAAGTTAAATTATACAAATTATACACTGGATGCTCATCAAATAACTGTACCGGGAAAGGCAGACAATGTACCACATATAAATTCACATCAGCTTAGCCTACCTAGCTTGAACTCCTCCTCAGGCTCAGCAGAACATACAAACACAAAAGAACAGAAACCAAAAAAATTTAAAATAATTTCACAACAATATTACATATATTATAGTAGTACTATATATATATTTAATTTTGCTGAAGAGTTAAATACTATATGATCTACAATAACATTGTTTTCACAAGTTTTTATTCAAGTAGCACTTTTTTGAAGCTTTTGTAAGAATTCAGTTTGGCACTATAAAAAAACCTCCAAGCACAGTAAAAATTTGAAGACTCAAAGCCCCTTCTTGTATAAAAGCACCTATAAAATTAGAGAATGTCTATAATTTGCAGGACACCTTTCAAAGCAAGGATAAAAATAAAGGTACATGAGATGTAATTTAACCTACTAGAGAACTGTTAATGTTAAGCCTGTTTTTTGTGATATGATTACTCTAAATGAAAGTGTAAAGCAGCACACACAAAGGCATTCTCTATATACTAGACTGTTATACACTGCAGCATGTGCCTGATAAATACAGCCAAATAGTATTTCTGTTATTCTTGAATTTCTCTGTTTATTTATGATAGCTTTCTATAACATCACCTGTACATTTTATAAGAGAGTGAACAGCAGATTTGCAATGCTCTGTTTTAGAAAGATTTTGCAAACTTTAGACAGGTTTTTCTCTCACTGAATTTTGCAAAACAAAGTAAATCATTTGCCACAAACACCTACATCAGAATGATGATATTTTGAAAAATTGGAAAAAATAATCTAAAATACATTTAACAGCATCGGTTCAAATTAATCTTCACAGATATGGTTAGATTGTTTCTTCCAAGTTTTGTTTTTCATCAGACCAAAAAGTAAATGTGTTTTTAGCTTTACTTCCCAACATCAGTAGCAGAACAAAGTGCAGGGTCTGACAAGATCACTGGATTCCTAGTGAAAACGAACATTGTCCTACAGCTCACCACCTAAAAATTCTGAAGTTGTAATGTGATTTTGTTTTGATCAAGGCTTGTGAATCAATTCCCATTAATTAAAGAAAACTTTAAAACACTTACTGGAAAATTACATTGTACTTATTGTTTGAATCTAGATAATATTCTGTCACGGGTTATGCTCCTACAATTCTTTTACCTGTGCTCTCTTACAGCATCTAACTTCAGTTTTCCTGTGGGGCTTAACTGCTAATGTGGATATCCCATATGCTTCAGCAGCTGAGTAGACTGGCTCCAAAACAACATCAATATTCCTTGTTGTGACCCACAAATAGGTGCTGGATATAAACGGGGCACTCAACCATGATACTGTCAAGACTCCAGAAAAGTACGCAGTACGTTTAAAAAGCATATTCCAATTTTAACCTCTTACCTCCAGCCCAAAGGAAGATTGCAAACTTAACATGCAAGATAAAATTTTTTCTTTACACTTCACTGCTTATCTTGGAGCTGTCTAAAGGCTGTTTTCTACCAAGCTAATTCAAATATTTTGACAAGGCTATTCCATGACGAAATATGCCTTTATCTCTCCTGTCACATCTTTTGATTGATGATCCACCTATGTCAAAGGAGAAGCTGATCAACACTGCAGAGCTCCACAACTTCCAGCTACAAGCAACAACAACACTTGCACTTGTACTGAGTAACAGCATGCTCAGCACATGTTAAGTCTAGTTTCACCCACCACAACTCATCATGATGAGTTCACTCATCAATAAATCCGTAGAGGCAATGGCATCCTGAAAAAACTGCTGTAGATAGGGTCATCCCTAAATTTCACTTACAGTGACATACCTGCAGTGTTTGCTGTAGTGCATTATAACACTGACTGCCATCCAGCACACACCACGTGCGCTCCATCAGGCTGCAAATATGCGCTTGTTTAAGGTTTTAAGGTTTTAGCCAAGCCCTGTTAATTAACCGTATCTACACTTAACTGTTGCTTTCTCTACAGTCTGGTCTCCTAATACAGAGAAAATTCATGTGTAGCTGTTACATTCACCACAGCAATGAAGAAGAATACACATGACAGTACAAAGAATGTGCTACATATCTGTATTGATCCTATGCTGTTTTCAAATGCATGTTTTCAGAGAAAAGAGGGGAATCTAAGACTTTCTCTATATGCTTTAAATTTGGGAAATACTTGATTTTCCAAAAGCACAGTGCAATTCTCTCAGAAGCTTTCTAACAAAACAGGGGGGAGGGGGGACGACACAAGTTAAAAAATTCAAACATTGTTATGCACAAATTTTGAATTGCAATTTTTGACTAAACTTTTAATATGATTACTTTAAAAAATAAACTATTTTTCTGGTCCATTGTATTATTGTACATGCATTTGAGGGCATCTTGCTGACAGGCATTACAACGTTTCATTCTCCTTCAGAATGCCTCTGAAGGAGAAGTAACAGTAGATGTATTTTAAGCTGAGGGGAAGAAGTAAAACAGAACTAGAAACATTTGAAGACGGGTCAATGCAGATGTAGTTCCTAGAGCTGCATTACACACTATTACTTTCACTGCACTAAAAATGGGCACATTTCAAATCAGGAACCTATCTATGCAGAAGTTGTCTGGAGGCTTGATATTACCTCAGGCAATTTGAAGAGTATAAATCTTCAGGCTTTACAGTAATCAAAGTTGCAAACATGCTTTTAAGTGCGCTTTAAACCCTCTAATATTCTACACTTAAATTTTCAAATTCCAACTTCTAATAGCAAGCCTGGCCTTTGATTTAGAGAAGGGAAGTGAAAGCAGTTCTGGAAACATGAGCCATAATACTGTCACAGTTCTTCTAGCAAGCAAACATGGCAGTCTAAAAACTGCTCTGAAGATTTCTATAGTGCAGTACTACAATCTGCTTGCTTTATTTCCATCTAAAACTGTATTGCTGTAATAGTCATTGGGCATGATTATAACTGCTAGTCTGTTAAACGAGATTTTGCATTTTTAAGATTATTGAAAAAGAGAAAAATACGCAGTCACCTGTGATGCACAAGAGCTTTGCTGTGGGGAGTGGTACCATGGTGTGCAAAATAAATTGATCACACAAGCATGAACACTGGTTGAAGCCCATTCACATTATGTCAGCTGGATTTTTACCACTGGCTTGAATGAAAAGACAACTCTCGGTTTTAAGAATCTCATATGCACCTTTAATTTCAAAAGCAGAGCAAAAACAGCACCTGAACAATCACTTCATCTCCTCCTGCATATGGATCAAAATATAGCATGCAGCCACAAGAAAGCTACTTGCATCATCACAGCATATACACTGTGCAATCAGCTGGGTTGCTCCACACAAAACAGAGTCAAAATGATGGAAGCAAGAATTTGGTCCAAGTAGATACTCGGAAGTGTTGTAATAGATACAGACAAGACAACTTAAAAGGTAACAAAAAAAATCCTTATGCTATGAATCTGCTATAGTGGGCGTCTTCGTAGCATATATTAATCAGGAAATTAACCTGGTGTTTTTCTGCCTCACTATCAGAAAATTTGCAGTAATTTGCATGAACACCATGTACAGTGTTGCTTAGTAACAGAGACAGCAGAATAAAGCCATAAATTGGGAGGAGGAAGATGAGGCAGGAGGAAATCAAAGCAGCATGAAAACTTTTATTGGCACTTAAGCATACTTTTCCCTGATTGTAGCAGAATTCATGAAACAATTACAACCCCATGAAAAAGGATGGTAATGATTAGCCCTTAAGAACTACTGTTATTTTCTGACAGTTTGGAAACTGTTTTTGTTTATTGCAGGAAAGGAAATATCAAATCTTCTTTGGACTACCCAAAACCAGAGACAGAGATTAACACCAGCTAATTACCCAGTGCCAGCATTTCACTAAAGCTCCCACTGTAGAATAGATTTATGGAATAATTTAGAATTGTAATTAATTCTTGTCACCCAGAGTTTTTAAAGTAATAATATGCACTTCAGTACCCACTACTTACATAATGCTGTACAAAAGTGGAAGATATATATCATTCAAGGAATTATTAGGGAAAATAATAAGGAGTTGCAACACTATTTTAATAAATTCAGTCAGAAATACCAAAAAAGATAAATGTTATAAGAATAATTTATTGTTATAAAGCCTACATCAAGTCTTTCAGACATTTCAGCAAAAACTGTAATACCATTAGGTAAACAAATAAACAAAAGCTTTCCCATAGTAGCTAAAAATGACTTCTATTCAAGATTTTGTGTTCTATGATTATTAGATTAAGAGCATACGACAAGATTTACATAGAACAGAGTATTTACAATTCCTCATAGCAGTGACCATGTTTCAGATATCACCACATAGACCATCTCTTTTTCCAGTCAAACTACTTAAAAATATATATAATTGTATCCCTACAGCAACTTGACTGCTAGATTGCAACACCCTGCTTTGTTCAACTGCTTATTGTAGAAAAGCAATATTGAGAAATAGACTGTATTTTTGTTTAGGTTTGCATTTATTACAATTGTTTTCTCATTTAGAGAAAACATATCCATGGTCTCTTTGTTCTCCTCTTCACATGCCTTTCCAAATAATCTATTCTTCTCTTGACCCAGGAACAACCATTTTGTTGTTGCTACTACTGCTTCCCAAAGAAGGCCCTGTGTCTTGGTATTCTCTAATGCCATTACAATCTTGGCTTTGATTTCATCACGAGTTCACTAAATTTTGAAGGCTTCAGTCATAACCTTAATCCATCTGAAAGTGGCTCAAAGTTTTAGACAGACAACAGCTTACTCCAAACACCACTTCCAAGCCCACCATTAACACGTAACTGTAAAGCCAGGCAGAAATGCAACAGTCCCCATGCCACCCAAGCAGAGCCATCTGTCATACTGTTAAGCATTGCAGGCTGCTTTCTCTGGCCAGAAGAGGCAACCTTCTTCAGCCTGTGCTTCTGCCACTGATATGTACAAAGCAGCAGGATTTTCCTGTTCTGGTCTTCCAAGTGAGAGCATGGAGTTGTAAGGGAGATGCACCAAAGCAGAGAGACCCTGTGTTAGGGCACGCGTGGTGCCACTCATGGTCATTACAGAGCCAGCTGTCCTCCATACAACACAGCTCCTGCTCTCATGAATGCCCTGCTCTCAATACTATTGTCTAGGTCTATTGCTGGTGGTATGCTGATCTTCCACTAACATACTAACATGAGGCTAATCTCATGAGCTTCTCAACTTGACTGCCAGGATTTGTTCAGTTCAGAACTTGGACATTTAGTCAAGTTTGCATCCCAGGCAAACAATCTTTTTTTTTTTTTTTCCTCTAAGAAACTCAAGCAATCGTTTTTATCTAATCTACAAATTCCCAGTACTCCTCCAAATCACATTTTCACCCACTTCCTTTGCTTTGTTGTTGAACTTCTTGTTATGCCCGATTTTAAAATGCAGTGTTGTGCAGAAAGAGTCCATGAACTTACTCAGTGAGTTCATTTTTACATTTGTGATGCTGGATAAACAATAAATAAATGCCAGCTTACTGTATTGAGAAACCCAGAAACAAGACATCACATCTTAACCATATCGTGCTTCATATATATTAAAACCACTGAGCTGTTAGAAAACCACATATAAAAAAGAATTTCTTATTACAAAAGTATCTGAACTTACCTGAGAATCTACCCAGCCATAACTTTGAGGTCATAACATTTGAAGATTTCTTTTTACATAAACATCACCAGTTTAAATACGTTTTTTGATAGATAATTTTTAAACCTTTACTTGTAACCTCAGGAATATGAGAGACAGAAGGGATAACTAAAATTTCTTTGCAAGCACCATCATCTATCAAATGAAACATGCAAGAAGCAAGGAATGAATGCAAGGAAAATACTACAGCTACACAAAGTACTTAAGAAATAGTAAGACTAGACTCAGGCTAACTCTGCCTTGTTTATGCATGCAGTATTCTATTTGCTAGAAAACATTTTCTCTCAGGCAACTGTTTTAAGATGGAAGCAACATGACATAATCTTTTGACCACAGCCCTTTAAGATTGTTTATTACATCACACCCCTCATCCCCTTTGCATCCACAAAGTCTAAACCATTTAAATTTTCATTGACAAGTTGTTAAATACTCCCGTTTGCCAATTTTTCCAAGAAATACAAATACTGCTGTGAAAGAGGATACTATGCAAAGTTAGATTCACAAATAAAAATAAATCATGCTAAGACAACATTCCATGTTATTTCCTGAGGGACAATACCCCATAGGATTTCCTGAGCTGAGAACAAAACAATGAGAGACAATCTGTAAATTAATGCTCGACTCCAAACACATGGACTTTAGACACCAGAAGAATGACTATTCCCCACGCTCCTAAAAAAAAAAAAAAAAAAAAAAAAAAAAAAAAAAACCTTTTTAAAAAACATATTTGTCAGCTCCCTTGTGCAAAATATTTGTGGTTTTCTTTTAAAAAATGATGAAGCAAAACAGATGCTGCAGTGCAGAGAGCAAAACAAAACAGAGAACAGTTGTTTTCTGGCCCTCTAGTGTGCCATCCATGTTATTTGAATCATGCAAGACCTCATTAGGCCATGTGCTGAGCAAGGATGAAGCCCTGCTGCCTTGGGAGCTGCACACGTGCAACTGAGATCAGAATTTGGCCGTGTGCTTTCTTTCCCAACCAAACCAACCTAATCCTCACAATATAAATTCTTACAGATGCACAGATAAACCGAGCCACAGTGTAACTTCACTGCTGGAAGAGCTCACGTTCCCAGCACCAAACACAACTCACAGATGTCAGATTCGCACTCTCATTAGGACATCAACCAGTAAAACATTTACTTCATTTAAGCTAGCACAAAGGGCAAGGAGATCTTTTTAATTCTGTCACACCAAAATTCACCAAATTAACAGCTTACCTAAGCCAGCAGCAGAGTCTCAACACTGTGCACCAATGGCTGGCACAGCTGCGGCATTAGTCCTGGAGCCTGGTACAAGTTGCTGGCCAAAGGGGAAGGCAGTTACACAAGTCTTTCCCTCTCTACAGCCTAAATATCTTGTTTTCCTTTCAAATCAGGGTTGGGGAAGACCCAGCCCCAAAAGAGGTACCCCATCACAGAGGAAAGAGAGGAGCTAGGTAGGCACTGCACCCTCCCATACTGCTCTTGACAGGACTTAGGTGCACTCTGAAGGAAGTGCCTTGCTCCTGAGGGAGCAGTCTCAGTGCCCTGAGGGCACTTATGGGCCTTAACCAGACCAGTCCCACCTGGCACCACATTTCAGTCCAGCCTGAGGCCACCTGTCCTAATCTAGGCCAAAATGAAGGATACCGTTTTCCAGTCCTTCCTGAGCATGGGCCCCCTGGGTTCAGACCTGACCCACAGACTGATGGCTTATGTTTGGTCGTGCTGCCCCTCATTGGGCCTGACCCTGAAAGAAATATGCTGTCAAATCTGAAATTACTTGGGTAGTGTAGGAGACCGTGGAGGAGACTGGGATATAGAAGTTTTCCACACAAACTTAGCTAGCACCAGGGTTGCACCCCACATGAACACCTAAATCACACCTTGGAATTCAAAAAAAAGACCCTGCTTTGGTTGGGATTGACAGAAAAAAATCAGTCATGTTTTAACATCTAGCTGCTTTTTAAGATTCAGTCTCATCTGGGCTTGAGTTTAGTTGGAGATTTAAGGTGATTCAAGATAAACCAAAGGCTTCTCCTCTAAAATGCATTAAAAAGCCACACAGGGAAATGATGGGCAGCACGGTCTGGCTTTGGCCTAGTGATGAAACTCTTGAGCCAAGTAAAATTGGGTATTTATAGCTACATTCCTTAGCCATTTCCTGGTCGCCTGTTTAAACTAGTAACCAGGCTTGGTTTCCATATTTCAAAGATCATCCTGCTTTATCCATTCATAAACAGATTTTTTTTCTTTTTTTTTTTTAAAGAGATTATCATTTCTTTTTATAGCACCTGTGAAAGCAAAATGTGGCATCTCTAGTACTGGAAATTTTTAAGAACAGGTAGCTCGGCCAGATATCAGGAATGACAGAGATTTTCCATTTGGGAATCAAACTGATGGACTAGCAAACCTGTGAGGAATTTTCTGGTGGTTTAGAAGGCACCTTCTGAGGCAGTGGGTTAACTGATGGAATAATTCACTTAGAAGACATCAGCTTTGGATTTCTCAACTCTTGCAGAAGTTCATAATAGCAGACTAACTTAACTGCTGTTTATTAGAAACAGTGTTGGCCTCAGCACAACTTGGGAGTTTTTTTTGCCTTTTTCCTTGGGATGGTATTCCTCTAATAGGTGTTGTTTCACAGGAAAACATTAAGATCAACATTCTTGAACTAGTTTTGACTCTTTTAGAACTTGCGGCCTCTCTCAAAAAACAGCTTGCAAATTCTGATGACAGTGTATATATTTCAAAGAAGTCAGGAAAGTCTTTCTTTGCTATATGTTGTTTGTTAGTATGTTCTGAAAGAGGCATGAGTCCCAGTGGCTTATGTTTATGATGAACCCTTTGTGTTGTGAACACGTGCGTTGCAAGGTTCATCATTTTCTCTGCAGATCTTATAAAACCTTAAAAACATAAATGTTAGTGTAAAAGACTTCAAGCTTTGCAAACCTTGTATATTCTGCAATACAGAAGGTTCTTAGATTACCAAATCTATCAGTTAATTGTCCTTACTTGTAAATTGTAACTCACTCCTCTCCCCAAGTCTCAAAAACTTGGTCTAGCTTGCAAACAAGTCGGAAGTGACTCCTTTTGGGGTCAATTAAGGAGTAAAAGCAACAATCTAAAAGAAGAGGAATGGAACTGAGTTCTGAATGATATTGAAACAAAATTTCATAGGAGCCATGGCAAGATAAACAAATGAAAGGCTTCACTTCTGTTATTTACAGAATGCCAAATTTTCTTTTTAAACAAACCTTTCTCAGCTACTTCACAACAAACTAATTATATTTTTATAAAAAGACCATAAACCTTAAACAACTGCTTTACTAATGCGCAATTTGGGACAAGAGGGAGAATAAATAAATAGATAAATAAGTACCTGAAATAGTTTTAAAGCATTTAAAAAAAATCAACTTGTAATATTCTATAGCCCTCTGTAGTGATCCTCCAAGATCTCTACATCCTTGTGACTGCATGGGATTGTGGTCTAAGTCAGCAGTTCTCAAAATGCTGTCCCTAGTAAGCAGACTGTTCCTCTAAGTTTCCAGATGCTACACTGCAATAAAAGAAGTACAACATACATTAAACATTTTTCCATGCAAGTAATTGCTGCTGTAATGTTAGAAAATTCACTAGTGGCGTTCCCCAGGGCTCGGTGCTGGGGCCAGTCCTCTTTAATATCTTATCGATGATCTGGATGAGGGGATCGAGTGTACCCACAGTAAGTTCGCAGATGACACCAAGTTAGGTGCATGTGTTGATCTGCTTGAGGGTAGGAAGGCTCTGAAAGAGAATCTACATAGGCTGGACTGATGGGCTGAGGTCAGCTCTATGAAGTTCAACAAGGCCAAGTGCCGGGTTCTGCACCTGGGGCGCAACAACCCCAAGCAGCGCTACAGGCTGGGTGATGAGTGGTTGGAAAGCTGCCTGGCAGAGAAGGAACTGGCAGTGATGGTGGATAGTCGGCTGAATATGAGCCAGCAGTGTGCTCAGGGGGCCAAGAAGGCCAACAGCATCCTGGCTTGTATAAGAAGCAGTGTGGCCAGCAGGTCTAGGGAAGTGATTGTCCCCCTGTACTCGGCTCTGGTGAGGCCATACCTCGAGTACTGTGTTCAGTTTTGGGCCCCTCACTACAAGAAGGACATCGAGGTGCTTGAAAGAGTCCAGAGAAGGGCAACAAAGCTGGTGGGGGGTCTGGAGAACAAGTCCTATGAGGAGAGGCTGAGGGAGCTGGGATTGTTCAGCCTGGAGAAGTGGAGGCTCAGGGGCGACCATATTGCTCTCTATCAAGTACCTTAAAGGAGGCTGTAGCGAGGTGGGGGTTGGTCTATTCTCCCATGTGCCTGGCAACAGGATGAGGGGTAACAGCCTAAAGTTGTGCCAGGGGTGTTTTAGGTTGGATTTTAGGAAGAACTTCTTTACTAAAAGGGTTGTTAGGCATTGGAATGGGCTGCCCAGGGAAGCTGTTCAGTCACCATCCCTGGAGGTCTTTAAAAAAACGTTTAGATGTTGAACTTAGCAATATGGTTTAGTGGTTGACTTGTTAGTGTTAGGTCAGAGGTTGGACTCGATGATCTTGAGGTCACTTCCAACCTAGACAATTCTGTGATTCTGTGAAAATCAGTAAAGGAATGAAGGTCAGCACAATTTGTGAATGGGTGGAACAGGCAATCTTTCTCTAATCATGTGGCCTATTCCAGAAACAAACACAAGAACTCCTGATGCAAGTGTATTTGAAATGCAGATTTTTGTTTTTGTTTTCATTTTTTAATGCTTTGTGCTTGTCAGACTGCTTATACACGCTTACATAGTTTGTGTTCTTGCAGTCTCCTAGCCTTCTTGAATGTGGTTCCTCCAGAAAGAATGAATTACAAAAGAAAAATTATATAAATTAAAAGTCCTTGTAGATTACACTGTGGAAAAAATAATAATAAAGAAACATAACGCTCTTACCTCCTAGATCTCAGTTACAGAAAAATAGCATCAGTGAGAAAATTACTACTTTCATAATTACTTTTCTCAATAACAGTTTTTTGAAATCCCCTGGAAAGCTCTCAGACTGCATTTTAAACTTTGAAGCTGTGAAGTAGATCAAAGAATACATGTGTTTAGTCTCTATTATTAAGGAAAATGTACAGTATTTGGCATCTACAGGCAATGTGAATTGTGTGAAACTTGCAGGATCATAACAGCAATAAACCTGAAGCACTATGTGACCCAATGATTTAAATACAAAATAAGTAAATAATATTGCCAGTTAAATTGTTTGTATTTTTTTTCTCTCCTTCTCAAGCCATGCATACAGTGTTCTAGACAAAAATGAATAATGGTTAGAAAGAAAAAATGGTATTTCTTTCTAGACAGAAAAGTTACAGGAAAGTATTGTTTTCCCATGTTTTAGCCAAACTATATTTAAAAAATAAATAAATAAATAAAAATCTGAATTGAAGAGATAGAAAATAGTATATGATTAAATAGATTAGATCACCTCTGGAACAAATTCAGTCAAGAGCATTTGTGTTGCTATATACACTATCTACAAATCTTCAATACAAAATCTTCAATAGTTTTAATAGAGGGAGCAATTTAATAGAGAGAACACTTCTTTCTCTCATTCATTGCCTTGATAAGTCCCTCCATATATCTGTTTCTTATAAGGCATGGCTACATTTGCTGGAGTTATATCTGTAAAGAATGTGGCCTCTGTGTCACTAGCCCAGCCTTTGCAAAGAAAAATTCATAGAGAAGCAAAATACTGAGGAAGATGTTGTGCCTGAAAGCACAAGTTCATCCTCCAAAGCAACATCTATCCTTTGCTTTGTCAATTTTCCAACAACAGCTGCTAGTTATCTGTCATATTAACATGCTTTCAATATATTGTGCTTGAAGTAGCTGGACCCACTTGAAACCAATTTGAAAAACATGTTTATAGAGAAAGGCGAAGGAAATGACCTGTAACATTGTAGACACAATATGTTCCACATGAGAGCTCCATCGGTCAAGTTTATACCAACTCAGTTGTTTTATTATCATTCAACATCTCCAGTTTTCATTTTGCTGCTGTTAGTAGATTGGAAGTCAGAGGTATCCCAGACCTATCTTCCCAATATTTTCTATGATTCTTTGGTCCCAGAGATGAAGCAGCAGTAAAACAGCCATTTAAGTGAGGAGCTTCACCCTCACATTCCTGTGTGTCTGCAGCAGCATGACTAAACCAGAATTTGTTTACTTAGTAGGTGAGTGAGAGGAGTGAGCAAGCTGTTATTTCTTTTCTTTCACAGTTATGAAAAGACAAACATGATGTTCAGAGTTAGTGCTACAGAATTTGGTGTAATATGACAGTTAAAAAGATTTCAGTTTTAATTATTTTGCATGTTAGGATGGCACTCTAGAACGTAATGAAGGAGAAAGAGTTGATGGAAAAAAATCATTCATCTTTTGTTCTACATAAAGTTATTAAGTTTATCCAGAAGTATTTCCACATTTGCTACAGTGCAGAAACTAAGGCTCTTGTCTTTAGTAATATATACTTTTCATTCTTTGGATTTCTGCTTGCTAAATTTTACAAACTTCATGTGCCAGTAAACTAAACGAATTGTGTCTTTCATGCAACTTTGAAGCTTAGAATGTAAACTGAAAACAATAATAATAAATTCCCTACAAATACTATATCTTTTTCCCCTTCCATAAAGAAATAGAAATATATGCATGCTTTTACATAAGTATTTGAGAAAAGAAATACTGCAGACCTGTTGCTGTCATTTGGCTCTGATAATTTTGAATGTTTTGGTGGGATTGCATTTAAATTCTCAAGCCTAAATCCAACATCTACAGAATCTTTTGTGTTTGTCAATGTGATTTTAAAATGGAAGTTACAAGTGACCAGTGGCATTTTTGAAATAATGACTTATTCATAGTGTCATCTGATTAGGAGGAAAAAAAAAAAAAAAAAAAAAAAAGATTGACTAAAACACTTAGCTCTACACATTCTCTATCAGATGTTCAAGATGCTGTTGTTCTGCAGAAACATGCTTGTTTCAGTTGTGGTCAAACACAAGCTGATCATAAACTTCTGATGCAATGCCATTATGGGAAAGACACTGCAGTGCTACAATGTGTGACATGAAGAGTTGTCAAGAGTTAGGAAAGTACTGATGCTATTAGCAAAGTTTCTATTGATTCCTTTTCCAAAACACTTGTCTGGTAAGCCATGGTTAGAAGAAAAGTTGAGACTGAAACAACACAGAGCAAGACAGTAAAGAACAGAGTGTGTGCCTGGTTTAAACAAAAGCTTGTTTAATCCATCAAGTACTTTGTCTAGCAAAATAAAATCTAAGGTGATAGGATTATTCCTCAAAATATCACAGAAAGGAAAATGAAGCCCTTCTTAAGCTAAGGCATAGTGCTGGTACATGAATAATTGAGTATCAGCTTATCACAAACAAATTCAGATTATTAATTAAAAGGCAGTTTCCAAACATCAGAAGAGGGATGATCAGGAAGTTTTCTTATGGGAGTAGAGGGAGCAACAAGCTAAACAGACTTAAGGTGGCACTTGATATGTTTGTAAAAACGATAACACAGTGTGATGCTTGAGAAAGCAAGGAACAAGGCTGGTTTGGAAGCACAGAGACCCTGTTCCAGCTGGGTCACTGCATTACACAGCTCCTGATTTTGAGGTATATGTTAATCCAGAACATCAGGGGAAATAGATACAAGGCCAAATTTTTGTGTACATAGAACATCCTGTGTCTGTAAATTACATTTTTTCCAGCTTGTACTATGTTCTGGCAACAGGGAGTATTTATTTAAATAATACTTATACAGCAAGTAAATGTGAGCACGTACAACTTGCAGGGTATCTGAGCATGCAATTACAAATTCCTAACTAATGACAACCACATTTTTTTAGACAGAACTGCATCCCCTAATGAACTGAAAATTTGCTGATAAAGAAGATGCAGGATGAGCTGTCCTCATCTCAGTCTCTCAGTTCTTATTCTCAGCCTGGATTCCCACTTCTTACTACACCTTCTGAATTTCTTATCTGTGTTTTACATCTGATCAGCCAGGTGAAAAAGAAAAAACAGCTGAAACTCAAGCAGCTTCAGTTTTTAAAGACTATTCCTAGCTTTTCTGGTCCATGTGTTGCAGCCAACTGCTTTGCCACCCAGTTTGAACTACATTGATGCCAAGTCTTACAAAAGATGTTTCATATATATATATATATACAAATACACATACACACATATGTATATTTCCAGCCCAGATGTCCTCATTTTGCTGACAGCAAAGCTTTAAGCCAAAGTAATTGTCTAATTTCTACCACACCATATAATGGAAATGCTGAGCATATTACAGCAACCTTTAATATACCAGTTTCAACAGGCATATTAATTTACCCTGAATCTGCGGAAAACCCTACAGCAAGTTTGCATCAGGACTTACACTGGCAAAATTGCAGTGCTTTGCCCTGTGCCACATAGCTTCATGAGCTCAAAAGCCTGAAATATTAGGCATTGCAGCTCTGTGCTCCATTTATTAGCACAGGGGTATTATACAGGTTTGGAAATGTCACCATCCCAACAGGCTTCTACAAATTCTACAAGGAGAAAAGTATGAACTATAACTCACCTTGAAGACAAATGCAAACTTTCCATCTGTAAAAAATCTTAGAAAGCCTATAAATCTATTCTTCTTTGAAATATCATGAAGCTCTGTACAGCAGGACCAATGAATCTTTATAGGATTTTTCCATTCAAAATGGAAATCAGATCACAATGGTAGGATAAGGAAAAGCAGATCTTACTGTCCCCTTGGACCTAGGTAAAATTCCAGAAGTGCTTTTAGTCAACTCCCTCACCTACAACTTACACTGCCACTAAGTACATAACTGCCTTTGCCTATATATCACTTCTGGAACTGTAGATATTAATCAATCAATGAATTAGATTTAAAACCAACGACAACAACAAAACAAATTTTACATGGCAGGAAAAAAAATGGCAGCAAAAGAGGGGGAAAGAATTCCTAAGCCTTCCTATCAGCACTCTGCTGCTGAATAGACAAAAAACAGCTAACCAGGGGAGGAACTTCCTCTTTATAACTTATTTATTAATACATGTGTATTCATATGTATTCCATATTTATACATAACTGTGTATATTTGTATATTTTATATCCAGCCATGCTCCTTGACCAGATCACATCCCTTCTGATGACACATGCGCCAAACCAGCAGCTGAGCTGCTGCACTGCATTGCTGGAGCCCTTAGTCGCAGAGCATCACAGCTGTGACATACTAGCTGGAGAACAAAGCACAGGGCCTTGGGATACCTTCTGTACTACTTCCATGAAGCACTACAGCAACATTTCCACATCAAAATGTATCTTTTTTGAGAAAAAGTTTAAATAATTCACATAAAATATAAGGATTTCAGGTAGATGTGATGTTTCAGGAGGTAGCAGATCAAAGCATGGTCTCTCTCTCTCCTCCCTCACCCCTTCCCAGCAGATGTGATTTCAGGGTTGGAGAGTGGGAAGTGCAGAGAAACACAAGTAAGAAGCAGCCATAAATTAGTAGCAAAAAGCCTCTGTCTGAAATTGGACCTGCATAGTCCCAGTGTTTGGGATAGCTGTATTACAAAGTAGAGTTTTATAAACTGCTTCTAATCAAGTTGGCAAAAATAATATTGTTTCAATTATACTCCACCATTAAAAAGGGGGGGGGGGGGGGGGGGGAAGAGAGGAAGAACAATTCAATTTAACAATACAGACTTGCATGAGCATAATACAGCAGAATCTGGACACTGAATTTAAAGCCACTATCTTATCATCTCTAATGCCTAAACATTTCTACATGTATAGACCAACGTATTTCCCAAGAACATTACTGTTTTATGTTCCACAGCTTGCTTCTTTTCCTTGACAAGACCACTTTCATACAAATTTAGCAGAATTGCATCTGACTGAATTAATTTCCAGACAAATTCATGAAAATAAGATTACACTATGTCTACATGAGAAAATTGTTTGCACTCCATATGTTTTTTTCTTTATACTGTGAAGTCTGCCAGTTACTGAAAAATAGTAAATTATTCATTATTGAGAAGCCCAGTTTTGTCTTTAGCCATTGACTTATTTCTGTGAATAAAAGGAGCTTTTTTATCTAGACAGAAATCCATGCCTCAATCAGATTTGGTTCCACACACTTCAATAGCATGAATTTGATTTCATTATTTTTTCCTATCTCACAAATAGCTAATAAAAACGCCTAAATCAGACAGGGTCTCCTCTAAATTTGAGCTTTGTTTACTTACATATTCACAGAAGAACAAACAGTGCCAAGATTAATTTGTTCAGATTAATTTACTACCCCGTACACTTAAAACGAACGAGCTATCGCTATGATTTTTGCAACTAACGTGTTTTAATAATGACATCCCAGTATATATTATTAGTCAAACAAGTTGCTTTGGGAAGAGTTTTATGAACATTTCTTATTAACTAAGAACCATGAGTCTTTTGAAAGGAGCATATTGTTAAATGAGCAAATTGGTGCACAGAATACCTAATTTGTAACACTTGATCTATCTTTTTGGTTTCATAATTTTTTCTTTGTTAGTCTGTATGTTTAACAATATGACACCACCAAACTATCTCCAAGCTCTGGTGGTAAAAAAGAAGAGGGAACTTATTTTACTGAAGACAGATAATTAGCTGAAGCCTCCTTGCTTTCAGTGGAGTTCCACTTTCCTCTGAAGCTTGTAAATTTATCTTTCTTCACTAAATGCAGACTAAGAAAATGTGTTCATTTCTACAGTCTTGTTTTTCTGAAATGGTAGAACTCCCTGACCTTTTCCCAGGTCTAGCAGTGGTTGATACAACCTGCCTTTCAGCAAAGGGCACCAGATTTCAAAACCATTCAGAGCTGAAGGTAATGTATCTAAGTGCTGAGCTTCAAACATTATCAAGTCACAAACAAGCTTCAAACATTGTCAAGTCACAAACAAACATTATCAAGATCACAAACAAGCTATACAGGAGAAGAATGTTCATGATTTACCTCATCCACGAAGGACAATACACACAAATAACAAAACAGAACAGTAGATTACTCAGCAAGCTGTAAAAAGGAATTTCAGTTAAGCCTCAGTGTGGAATAGAGCCATTGCACTCAGTCCACTCTCTTCCTTGAACCTATCTTGCTGGTGTTTTTGATGCAGCCTAGACTATCCCGTTACATTTCATCTCTCTTTACTCCCACTCATGGTCACCCTGCTGTGCTGTGTTAGCTCCAATACAACTTCACTATCTGGATCGCATTTAATGTGATGAAATGGAGATTCATCTGCCTGTCTAAATCCGTATGTTAAAACTGGAAGTGGATGATTGCACACTGACAGCCTGATTTACCCTCAGCCCCCTGTGGAGCCCAGAATTGGAACTGAGGAATACTGAGAGAGACAATGTGCTAACAACCCATATTAGATATCCTGGAGAGATGTCAGCAGTGGGCAGATACTCCTGTATCTCCTTACAGTATAGCTCTAGCACCCACTTCAGCAGCATCTGGTTCTGGCATTGATGGAAACATTATATAGGTGTAAATGATGTGCTGATCCACACCAGAAAATAAACTCATCAGATACAGCAAAAAGTTGAAAGACCTGGTTCCTATCAGTAAGGTGCTGAGTGTCTGGTTACTCTTGTACTTTTTTAGATTATGATCTGTTCAGTATAGGCATGATGTCTCACTACACACCACGTGCTGATTTCAATGCCTTAAGAATTTTACGGGGAGGGACCTTAAGTTTTTTGGATCTTTGAGCTGTTGCTGAGTCCTGCCATGACCCAGCCAGTCTTACAGATGCCAGAGTATGCTTGAGTATGAGAATCCACCACAGCCTTGTACATGGCATCCCAAGGACAAGCTAATTAAACGGAAGACATCCATAACAAATGGCTGTGAGGTCAGTCCTAATTGCTTCGTTAAATGTCTTTTTTCTGCTTGGCACTAAACAGTTAGATTCTCAGTGCTTGGCTTCAGGGAATTCTGGCACTGCCAATACCTTTATTCACTGCTTATATTTCAGTATATTTCACACTCTTTTCAAGCATGTAGGAATTCAAATAGTATGCACAAACATCCTCTAGCTAAGGATATAAAATATTTTTTGAACACTAAGCCATTCATTCAGTGGTCATATGATAAAGCTGGAATACATTCACTCTTAGTCCTAAACAATGGTAAAAAAAAATCCCACAGGAGGTACCCTGCAAGAATCCACTGACCCTGCAAAATAACAATTACACATTTTGTTTCTCACCTGATGAGTCAATAGCAGAAGTAGAAACACTCCTAAGTCATGAGACCTACCTCTGTGGTCCCTAGCCTAGATCTCATCACTCTCACTCTTCCCTCTCCCAGTTCCTGCTCACATGTTAAACTGCATCTACATGTATAATTGGGGTGAGGGAGAAGATACCTACACATAGCTACCAAACAGTAGGCTATAAGCATGTCCGAGGGTACACAAGTTGAAAAATCCTTTGATGAATTACAAGATGCAATATTAATAATATATAAATACATAAAATAAATATATAAATAATATAAATTATATATACATATATAAATATAAATACGAATAATTATTTATATAAATAATATATAAATACAAAGAAAATACCAGCAAAGTTTGGAGTAGTGATTCTGCTGATCCCAGCATCTTCAAAGTACTCTCAGAGGTCTTCAGAATATATTCAATAATGTCACTCTTCAAAACTAATATTAGCCATAAAAACATATTACTAAATAATGGTGGTGAGAGGGTCCCCATAATTCAAACACGTGTGGCTGGTCTGGAGCACATGCTAGGATTTTGCTACATGACATCGAGATCTAGATGATTCTGTGAAGACATACATAAACAGGGTTATGATTTGGGCATCGAGAAGTTTCTCACTGATGTTTTGGAAATTAATAAATATCAAACAGTATTAAGAAGGCAAATTTGTCAGTCCAAGATTATAAAAACTGGCAATATTTTGTGACTAAAAGATAGTAGACTTTTTCTTTTTCTTTTTCTTTTTTAAATAGGTCAACAAACTATCTGATTCATGATATCTATAAATATTGAGAATTCCTAGAAAAAGAGGTATTGTTTAGCATCAGACTTTTGGACTCAGTTTGACAACAAATGGGATGAAAGGCTTTAATAGAATGCTTCTTTAAAGGATGCTTCTGAAATGGTAACCCTGATGCATATTTTTTCCTTTTATCAGTATGCACTTAACCTTCATAAGTTTTTCAAAGTGGAATACCAGAGTATTTTTATTCCTAAAACTGAAGAAATCACTTCTTTATCATATCTTTATCATAAAAATATTGAACAGTTATATTATACAGTTGGGAAGGAAAAAAAAAAAAAAAACAAAAACAAACAGTGCTTAGAGCTAGTTTATGAGCTAATCTAACAGTTAACCATCAATCCTGGGAATGCAAAATGAAAAATTTAAATAATATTCCAGGCCATTGTTTGGTTGACTCCTTTTTGACCTAGTCTGTGATGGAAACAGAAAAGACTGTCATCAGAAATTATAATATTCAGAAATTCTTGCCAGCTCAGTAGCTTATGGCACTAATGCTGTGTCAGTGACTGGAAAAAGGAAAAAAAAAAAAAAATATATATATATATATATATATTTATATATATATATATATATATATCTCCAACTGCATGAAAAAAAAATATGTATCTTAAAAGTAAACTCAGGCATTGAAATCTGGCAGTCTTCTATTTCCAAGATGTTTCTCAGTGCTCAACAGGGAATGACGACATTTGTTTGATTACTTCTTATGATCATTTATTCATCGCAAGATCTGGGCTTGATCAGCTTCACATTATTGTTTTTGCAGTGTTCATGGGTCCACACCATTTTATCTAATTCCGTAGATCTCATCAACTTTAAACTGAAGTTTCTGAAGACTTTGCAGTATTGTTTTGGCATTCTGTCAGAATAACTCCTGCTGTCATCCTTCTTAGAGACTTGACTAAGATTATTGCAGGGCAAGAGCCTGCAGTGCTACAAATTAGGTCATTAATTGTAAAGTAAGTTCAAACTGTATGATTTGGCAAACACAGCTTTTGAATAAGCAGGTTCAGTAGTTTTGGAATCTCCTTTTAAGAACATATTTATCATGGGTCATATTGTTAAGTATAAACTGCTGCATTTTTGGTACATTGATTTTTAAAGCGTATTTATTGGATACTCTGTATATTAGGCTGCTGCAGCTTTACTGAGCTGACTCCAGAGAATCTCATTTTAAAAGTGCAGTGTCTGATGCCAGTCATCCTTAAAATGGTCATCAACAATACTACATTCTGCACTTTGAAACTGTCAATATATCTTTTATTCTGAGACTAATATATTTCATTTTCACACATTATATTAAACGCATATATGCAGATTCCTGCAAAATAACAGACATGGTGTCAAAAAACATCTTCAAGATTGTCTGTGTCTGAAACCCTGGAATCTACCAGGTCCCTTAGGTGTAACAGAATTGAGCTCAATTTTCATTTTTTATATATTTATACACTGATTCTTTTAGGGGCTGCCTTTCAAAAACATCAGTCACCTCAGGTCACAGCACCAGCAGACAATTAATGTAACATTTAATGCCAAGTACAAGTTAATGAAAATTAAGCAGATGCAAGCACTTAGCATGATACAAATCCACTATTCTCAGACATTTTAAGCACAACATGAAAGGAAAAAATAAAAATGTTTTTGTGTGACAACATTTTATACTATCTTGGCCTACAGGTCATTCCTACTGTAGAGTTAATTTAAAAGATGTTTACCTCTGATTCTCACATGACTAAATTAGAGAACATGCAAGAATCAGTGAATATATTATGTGAAGTACGTGTACAACTCTACTGTGACTAGAAATTTCTACACCTTCAGTTCTGCAGACATCTGATTTGCTTGGAGAGAGGCAATTGAGCAGTGAACAAGTTCAGTACCTTTCCTCTCTGTTGAGAAAAAAAAAGGATGATTCATACGTCCAAACTGTATTTCCTCTTCCTCTGTCAGTCAGCCCCAGTCCACTTGGGAAAAGAGACAGAGCTGTGTGATTAAGATGACTGATCACGCTGCAACAACATCTTATAGATGTCTGCCATTACATAAGGTGATAATATAGTAAATAAATACAGTAAATAAATAAAAGTAAAAAGTATAAAGTAAATAAAGTAAAGGTTGTAATCCAGCAGCCAAACTTTGAACAAAAATAAATAAATTAAAAATAAAAATTCCACAAATAATAGAAAAGAACAAAATTAAATTCAGTTTCTCAAATCACAAGTTTATTCAGCTCAGGTAGTGAGATTCCTTAGCACTCTCCCCCCCACACCTTTGAGAGTTTCAGCTGTTTTCACAGGTGTGAATTAAAACAAACATTAGAAATCGTATGCAAATAAAACATGGCCAAAGGAATAATCAGTCAGCTGATCAGTGGGTTGTTCTGGTGTATTTTTGATAAAAAGGAGGACAAAACAAATTTATAAAAGCAGCCTAGAAGAACTGAAAATGTGGTTTTCGTCTTTGAAATAATGTGGGCCTTCTTGGTTCTCCTGGGTGCTGCAGCTGTGTCTGCTTATCCGAACAATCTTGGTTTTGATGGGTATGTAATGACACAGAGCTTATATTTGCAGACCTTCTTCTCCATAAGCTAAAGACTTTCAATTGACCTACCTTTTTAAAATCCACCTTTCTTTCTCCTTTCAGCCATATGGTGTTTCGTGTGATTCTACAGAATGAGGGCCAGGTGGAAATCATCAATTCCCTCGCCAGCAAAATGCAGGTAAAATAACTTGAGGAAGGAGCTCTATTGCATGCATAAAGAATGTTTCTTGTTTTCCTCAATTAATGAATATTTAATAAATAAATTTAAAAAAAAATGCTACTGAAATAAAGGCCTAATTCATTCATTGCATTAGGACTGTTTCTTCAGAAGAAACAGACAAGATGGTAAAGCTAGTTACATAAATACATTCCAGTGCCTTCCTAGAAAGTCCGGTTAACCCAGCTTGAACATCAAAGTGCCCACCAGGATTTATTAATTAAATAAGTTAATTTGAAATTATATATTCCTTGTGGAGTTCTTTCAAGAATGTATTAGATTAAACATGGAACTTCCAAGTATAAGAATTTTTAGCATTATAGGCAAAATGTTCTGTTCATGAAAATAATCTAAAAATCTGTGCTCCCAACAAATTGAACTTTTCTTTGGCCTCTAGCCTCTCCTGTCATCTTTTCTTCACTGACTTTGCTTTAAAGTTTTCTTTCTCTCAAACCAAGCTGCATTTTTTCATACTGACCTTGATGTAGATATACGATGACATAATGACATGAGAAAAAACAATAAAGACAGCAAATGTGTTTTCAATATTTCTCTTCAGCTTTGATGTTGTAAAATAGCTGTTGGTGAAAAAGACACCATTATCTGTAGCATGAAAGGATGGTATTTTTAATGCAGTGCAGATGTGGAGAACTATCAGCAGCAGGCTAGTATAGCATGCTGAACCAGTACTCTATAGAAGAACATACTACTGGTATGTTGCTGCCAGTATTAAGAAAAGTAATATACCACACTTGCTTCCAAGTCTGTAGGATAAAGAGATGGTTTGTTTTCTTTTAACCAAAGAAAAGATTCCTGAGCTACCATTATTGTACAAAACAATCACTTAGGAGTGATGTAGCAGTATATACTGGAATAGTCATCTCACTTAAAGTTGCATGGTTTCTGAATATGCCTACCAGCCCCAATTTCATTTACTTTTAGGAGATGAAAGGCTGAAAAGGCACTAGGATGGCAAAACAGGTTTGTTTCTGTTGGCTTTTAATAGGTCTCTAATTTAGAGATCTTGAAATAATATCTGAAATAGTAATAGCACTGTCATTTATCCATTCTGAACTAAACAGCATCTTTCAAAGGCGGACTCCTCATACCAACTTCAGTGAAATGAGTCTTGAAAATACTTATACAGGCAACAGTCTTTCCCAGCTGATATATGTAAAGTATGTAAATAGTCATAGTCTCCCTCTACTATAGCTGGGAGGCCATTCCTGTCTAATGCTTATATACGAACACCTCAAATAGAATATGTACAAAGAATGAAAAAAGTCATAAAGATAACCATAAATTTTGCACAGCATTCAAAAATCCATATGTGTTCAGATGCTGTAGTAATAGAAAAAGACTGTTCAGGATACTCAGAGTAGTCAATGTTCCATATGTTCTAAAATTCCATTCTCCTTTGCATCAGATTCTTTCAAATGAAGTTCAGAATATTCTTATGGATTTCAGAGCTACCTTCCATTTGATTTACAACGATACTTGTTTTCTTCTGTTTCAATTTTGAAAACAAAAACACCTTTATGGCACACTTGAAATAACAGATTACAACTGTCCTACTAAGCCAAAAGTAAGGAATGGTAAGGTACTTAGTATGATCAAAGCATTAAAGAGTATTAAACAAAAGAAGGCAATAACAAAAATAAAATGAAGTAAATTATATCAATTATCAGAAAATTCTAATTGTCTTAAACTGGGATTACCAATTTATTGTAACATTAAGAAGATCTTGCTCTCTGCTTATATTATTTTAATTCTAAGGTAATAATGTTTTGTTCAGACACCAAGGAGAGGGTATATTTAAATACCCTTATTTGGATTAGCAACCTTTACTCCAGCAAAGTATACTGTTTAGAGTCAAGCATATACAAACATGTTAGGTACAAACATGTACTCTGTACAAATGTATGCACTTGCAACTAGTAACTGGTCAGAGGTGGAGCTCAATATCTGCACAACACTAACACTGCACTGTTCAGTCTTAGACTGGGGTCTTCTGTGAATTTAATGCCACATCTACTAGCAATATAAAGATCATCTTTACAATGAGTCAAGGAGTTGGATTTTATAGGTGTGAGCATCCCTAGTCAGAAAAATAAGCACTGATTTTTGACACTGTGCAAGATCAGTGCAGTCCCTATTAAGTAACATAAAAGTTAAAAAATGGAATACACACAAAAATCAAGTTAATACTTGGTATTTGTGAAATTGTCACCACTGTTTCCAGAAATCTGCCATATAAATTGGAGGATCAAATAAAATCTTGTTAATCAAGTTATGTTTAAAACTTAGGTCAATATTTCTGTCAAGCAAGACCAATTCAGTGTAATACAGGAATTAAATTTGTTGTACTAATCACAGTCAACATAACTATTACACATACACTTACCTAAAACTCACAGCCACATGTACGTATTTATTAGTTCATATATTTGTTTGGCCTTCTTTCAGGTTGATTTTTGGCAGCCAGACTATGTCACGCTGGTAAAGCCAAAAATGCAAGTTGATTTCCGAGTTGAAGCTGACAAGGTTTTTGAGGTTGAACATCTTTTGAAGGAAAACAAAGTGGAGTATAGGTAAGTTTGTTCTCACTACTGTATTTTGAGTAGGAGGAGATTAAAAACTGGGTAAAATGTGTTTAATCTTTTAATTATTGGTCAACTCATCTTCCTGTCACAAACTTTCTGCCTCCTGTGGATGCCTCTACTGCATTCAGATTTCCTGTGACAGTTCAAACAGACTGTACCTGCTCTGCATTAAAGGGATAAGGTGATATATTGATAGGGGTAGGAGACCAGAAGCAAGGACTTACTATCAGATATTTCCCCAAGGTGAAAACTCACTGCAGTGCACTGGGGACAAAAAGGGCTTACCATTAAGACAAAATGCAGCAAAGGTCTAGAAAGAGCCAGAAAGCGCATCAGAAAAGTTCACGTGATACTATGAGTGAATTGAAGTCAGAAAATGGTGAGTCCCAAGAGCATTCATGAGAGGCTCCCCACTGAGTTGTCTAAGCTAGAAAACTATAGCTAGAGGGACAAAAAACACAACAACTGATGACAAAAAAGAAGACAGCTGCTGGTGAAGGACCCAGGGAGTGAAGAGAACTGGACACAAGTCATATAGCAGATCCATGACAGTGATTTCTCCAAAGAAAGAGCAATTAAGCTCAAATATTTCAAAATGTAATACCCAGAAGTATTACCCAAAGGAGGAGTTACTATACATATTCTAGTTTTTCTTATGACATTATTGAACTCCCTCAGGTCCATGCACAAATCTTTTGATTGCAACAAAGGCCATAATGTCTGGAAGGTGTCCCTGACAAACTTCAGTGGAGTTTGTCCTTGTGACAATCCAAGCAGTTACACTTCTTTTGAAGTGCAGCTACAGTGTCGTGGAAATGTCAGTGTAGTCATTTGCACTGTTTGTTCTGAAGGTTGGTGGTGCCTCACAAACTGGCCTCCTGCTCTTCCATACAAATCACAGATGATCAAGGACATACATGTATCTTGAACGAGTAAAAATTTGTAAGAATATTAAGACAAGCATTGGAAACATCAGAAAAGTTCATTTCCTTGATAGCCAAGGTTGAGATATTAGCAAAAGGTTCTCAAGACTATGCTCGGTGATGAGATATGCCTTTGTATAAGCCCCAGGAAAAGAGGAACAGGAGAAATTCAGCCAATGCAGTAGGATACTGCATTTTTCTTACTGTGGTGTGTTGCTACTTTAATAGCCCACCTTACAAGCAGTAAAGTAGTTTGGAGGATGTATCATGCCACCCGCAACATGCACCTAAACTTTGGAAGCTTGGTTTGACAAAGAAATTAATCAGGCAAACATCTCAGCATTGCTGCAGGATGGTGCTGCAGTCTGTCTTTCAGTGCCAACAATTCAAGAAAGAGTCCTTTTCCTCTCAAGGCAGAGGCAATCTGGTAACATGAGACTAGTCCGAAGGAAAGAAGGCTGATTTCAAATGCAGAGCTGGTTTTCTACATGCTATTGTTTCAGCATTCTTCCTAAATCAAACTGTTGGCACCCTGGAGGTTTGCTGGGATGGCATTAAGTAGGCAGGTAATAGTTAGGATGAAGCTATTGCTCCACAAACATTGTCAGCAAGGATGAGGCAGGAAGTAAGTTGAAACTTGAACCTACTGTGTTATTTTCAAATGGGGGCCATAAATCAGGCCCCCATATTTCACTTCACATTCAACATGGCCTTAATTCTGGGCAGATTCTTAAATATCTAACTGGTTCTTGATTTCCTGCTAGTAAAGTGTATGCCTCTCTTTCCACTTTTCATGGTGGCTTATTGCAGAGTTCTGATCAACAACCTGAAGACTGCACTGGATGCTCAGTTTGACAGCAAAGCTCGTAGCACCAGTCACAGCTATGAAAAGTACAACACCTGGGAAAAGGTAAAGTGTGGAAGTTCATCAGCTTGGTAACTTGGCCATCAGAATGGCTTCTGATATTCTTCCAGCCTTCTCCCCTTTTCCTCTTCTGTTCCATCCATTAATATGATAACTCCTTCTCCAAACTCTCTCTCTTCTCCTTCACTCATTACACAGCTAATCCGCACAACCCATCACAACCTATACATATTTTCTCTACTGCTCCCAGCGTTGTGGGAAATTCTGGCAGAAATCCAGTGGCCAGGCTAACATGCTTCACTACCAATTTACTTTCCTTTTCCCTCTTTCTCCTATCTCTTCTGCTAAAAAGTGTTTCAGCAACAACTTGATTCTATCCCCTGACACAACTGTAGATCTTCGTCTTCCATCATTAGCTCTCCCCTCTCCCTCCTTTCTTCACAGCCATGATGATTTTTCCTGACACATAGTCTTGACCATGTCATCCCCCACTTTACATCTTTGCAGCGGCTCCTTATATCCATTGCATCACAGTTGCAAGTATGCAACCTGCAATTCTCGCATACTTGCATACTCACAAGTATGAGAATATCTCTTTCCTGTTTTTCCTTGAAAGAATCTTTCATTTCTGTGCTGATCTTTGGCTTACCTGTTACATTTTCAAACAATAAAATTTGTGCTTTCTCACCGGGTGATATTTATAGATCTACATGTATATAGAAATATACAGAACTATACATACAGAACTAATTAATTTTCCTCCTCCAGAACTCTCATAAAAATAATTCATTAATTAAATCCTGCTTCTATAAGGATATCTAAAAATAAGAACAAAAGCTTCTCTGACTCTTCTAAGGTTATAAAACACCATCATCCATAGTGTCAACTATTATTTCTAATGTCCCCTTGCCAGTCTGTCTAGATCCATCTGCTGTCTCCTGTCTTAGTTTGTGACTCTTTGGGTAGAAATGCTTTTTTGTATGGATGTGATGACTTTTTTTGTGAGCATCTGAAGGCACCTGGTACAAAGGGAGTCTGCTCAAATACTAAAATAATAAAGGCTAGTTCTTTCCCTTAAATAATGAATAGATTGAAGGACAAGCTCGACATCACAGGCAAAGCCCCCTCCTGCCAGCCTCACCTTCCCAGGTGCCCTTACACATCAGATTTGGGGCCCTGGAGCTTGAGAGACTGGTAGGTGAAGAAGAGGTAGAAGGTCTACCCAGGAGGATGCCTAGGGCAAGGAAGTCGACTCCACGCCTCAGGACTACCTCCACCAAGACAGAAAGAAGGGTGATTGTTGTAGGCAACTCCCTTCTCAGGGGAACAGAGGGCCCTATTTGTTGGCCTGACCCTACCTGTAGGGAAGTCTGCTGCCTCCCTGGGGCCAGGGTCAGGGACATTGCCAGAAAGCTTCCCAACCTGGTTCTCCCCTCTGACTATTATCCTCTTTTGATAGTCCAGGCTGGCAGTGATGACATTGAGGAGAAAAGCCTGAAGACTATCAAACAGGACTTTAGGGGACTGGCATGGTTAGTGGATGGAGTGGGAGTACAGGTGGTGTTTTCGTCTATCCCTACGGTGACAGGGAGGGAGGACACGGAAAGTCCACACATGGCTCAGAGGCTGGTGCCAACACAGAAATTTTGTGTTTTTTTTGACAATGGGGCACTTTACTCAGCACCCAGCCTGATGGCTGCAGACGGGTCCCTATCTCTAAGGGGAAAACGGATCCTAGGCCAGGAGCTGGCGGGGCTCATTGAGAGGACTTTAAACTAGGTAAGAAGGGGGACAGGGCTGAAACAAGGCTTGTTAGAGCTGTGCCAAGGATAACAATGGTAAGGCTGGGAGAGAAGGCAATAGCCCAGCTGAAGTTCATCTACACTAATGCACGCAGCATGGGTAACAAACAGGAGGAGCTGGAAGCCATCATGCAGCAGGCAGGCTCTGACTTGGTTGCCATCACGGAAACGTGGTGGGACCACTCTCATGACTGGAGTGCTGCAATGTCTGGCTATAGGCACTTCAGAAGGGACAGGCAGCACAGAAGGGGTGGTGGTGTGGCTTTCTATATTAGAGAGTGTTTTGATGCTGTGGAACTTGACGCTGGGTTAAGTCCCTATGGGTTAGGATCAGTGGGAAGGCCAACAAGGCAAGCATTCTGGTGGGGTCTGTTATAGACCGCTGAACCAGGATGAGGAGACTGATGAAGAGTAGCTGACAGAAGTTGCGAAATCATCAGCACTTGTTCTCGTGCAGGACTTCAACTTCCCAGACATATCCTGGAAGCACAACACAGCCCAGAGAAAGCAGTCTAGGAGGTTTCTGGAGAGCGTGGAAGATAGCCTCCTGACACAGCTGGTTAGTGAGCCTTACAGTGGAGGTGCCCCACTAGACCTTCGGTTCACAGAGAAGGACTGGTGGTTGGAAACTGTCTTGGGCAGAGTGACCATGAAATAGTAGAGTTCTCTATTCTTGGCAAAGTCAGGAGGGGGACCAGTAAAACAGCTGTCTTGGACTTCTGGAGGGCTGACTTTGAACTGTTCAGGACACTGGTTGGCAGAGTCCCTTGGGAGGTGGTTCTGAAGGGCAGAGGAGTCCAGGAAGTCTGGGCACTCATCAAGAAGGAAATCTTAATGGCTCAGGAGCGGTCTGTCCCCACGTGCCCAAAGACAAGCCGGCGGGGAAGAAGATCGGCCTGGCTGAACAGAGAATTGTGGCTTGAGCTTAGGAGAAAAAAGAGGTTTTATACTCTTTGGAAAAGAGGATGGGCCACTTGGGAGGACTATAAGGATGTTGTAAGGCTGTGCAGGGACAAAATTAGAAAGCCCAAAGCTCATCTGGAGCTCAATCTGGCTACTGCCATTAAAGACAACAAAAAATGTTTTTACAAATACATCAACACAAAAAGAAGGACTAAGGAGAATCTCCATCCTTTACTGGATGCGGGTGGAAACTTAGTTATAAAAGATGAGGAAAAGGCTGTGGTGCTTAATGCCTTCTTTGCCTCAGTCTTTAGCGGCAAGACCAGTTGCTGTCTGGATACCCCGTATCCCATACCCTGAGCTGGTGGAAGGGGACAAGGAGCAGAATGTGGCCCTCACAATCCATGAGGAAATGGTTGGTGACCTGCTACAGCACTTAGATGTACGCAATTCGATGGGGCCAAATGGGATCCATCCGAGCGTACTGAGAGAACTAGCAGAAGAACTGGCCAAGCCACTTTCCATCAGTTACCAGCAGTCCTGGCTATCAGGGGAGGTCCCAGTCGACTCGCAGCTAGCAAACATGACACCCATATACAAGAAGGGACGGAGGGTAGACCCAGGGAGCTATAGGTCTGTCAGTTTGACCTCAGTGCCAGGGAAGCTCATGGAGCAGATTAACTTGAGTGTCATCACGCGGCACTTACAGGGCAGCCAGGTGATCAGGCCCCGTCAGCATAGGTTTAGGAAAGGCAGGTCCTGCTTGACGAACCTGATCTCCTTCTATGACAAAGTGACGCGCTTAGTGGATGAGGGAAAGGCTGTGGATGTGGTCTATCTTGACTTCAGTAAGGCTTTTGACACTGTTTCCAACAACATTCTCCTCAAGAAACTGGCTGCTCTTGGCAGACTTGCATACACTTCGTTGGGTTAGAAACTGGCTGGGTAGCTGGGCCCAAAGAGTTGTGGTGAATGGAGTCAAATCCAGATGGAGGCCAGTCACTAATGGAGTCCCCTGGGGTTCAGTACTGGGGCCAGTCCTCTTTAATATCTTATCGATGATCTGGATGAGGGGATCGAGTGTACCCACAGTAAGTTCGCAGATGACACCAAGTTAGGTGCATGTGTTGATCTGCTTGAGGGTAGGAAGGCTCTGAAAGAGAATCTACATAGGCTGGACTGATGGGCTGAGGTCAGCTCTATGAAGTTCAACAAGGCCAAGTGCCGGGTTCTGCACCTGGGGCGCAACAACCCCAAGCAGTGCTACAGGCTGGGTGATGAGTGGTTGGAAAGCTGCCTGGCAGAGAAGGAACTGGCAGTGATGGTGGATAGTCGGCTGAATATGAGCCAGCAGTGTGCTCAGGGGGCCAAGAAGGCCAACAGCATCCTGGCTTGTATAAGAAGCAGTGTGGCCAGCGGGTCTAGGGAAGTGATCGTCCCCCTGTACTCGGCTCTGGTGAGGCCGCACCTTGAGTACTGTGTTCAGTTTTGGGTCCCTCACTACAAGAAGGACATCGAGGTGCTTGAAAGAGTCCAGAGAAGGGCAACAAAGCTGGTGAGGGGTCTGGAGAACAAGTCCTACGAGGAGCAGCTGAGGGAGTTGGGCTTGTTCAGCCTGGAGAAGTGGAGGCTCAGGGGCGACCATATTGCTCTCTATCAAGTACCTTAAAGGAGGCTGTAGCGAGGTGGGGGTTGGTCTATTCTCCCATGTGCCTGGCAACAGGATGAGGGGTAACAGCCTAAAGTTGTGCCAGGGGTGTTTTAGGTTGGATTTTAGGAAGAACTTCTTTACTAAAAGGGTTGTTAGGCATTGGAATGGGCTGCCCAGGGAAGCTGTTCAGTCACCATCCCTGGAGGTCTTTAAAAGACGTTTAGATGTAGAGCTTTGTGATATGGTTTAGTGGAGGACTTGTTAGTGTTAGGTCAGAGGTTGGACTCGATGATCTTGAGGTCACTTCCAACCTAGACAATTCTGTGATTCTGTGACACTTTCAAACAAGTATTTGATTTCGGTGGACTGTTCTCACAAATCCCTGTCCAGTGCTTCTGTCAACAATTCAAAAATGATAATAAATAGAAAAGCTATGAAAGTGAAAAACATGTCAACATACAGAAGTTCTAAGGCATTCAATCTACTTAATATAAGAAGGAAAAAAAAAATATTTTGTTAAGAGAGTTTAAGGGATGACAAGACCATAATCTCTAAATCCTATGTAGGGTCAGCATTCAAAAGGTTTTGTAATCCACCAACCAGACTCCAATGACATGAAGTGCTAGATAAATTCATACCAGAAAATATTAATTCAGGCAGTCATCGCAATAACTTGAGAGGTTGAGAGGTCTGCAATGAACCACTGTCACTGGAGGGAAAAAAAAAAAAAAAAATATATATATATATATATATATATATATATAACTTTAGTTTAAGTAGGAATTAATTCTTAGAAATCTATAAACTCTTCTGGCTTGAAATCTATGAATTAGTTACTCTGGACCTGAGGACAGAGACATCAATAAATTATTAATTTCTATTATTTAAAAATATATCCTTATTAAACAGATAGCTGCTTGGACTGAGGATATTACTGTTCAGAACCCAGACCTTGTTTCTCGCAGTGTAATTGGGGAAACATACGAAGGACGGCCGATGTACCTTCTCAAGGTAAGTGCTTTGATTTCTCTATATTTTGTGCACTAATACTATAAATTTAGCAACACTCCTGTGAGCCACGTGAATGGTCTACCTCTATAATCTCTCCATCTGTCATTTGCAAATCCATTTGCTCTAACAGGATCTATAAATGTTGGGCTATCTAGCAACAACAAATTTGTTTGTATCTTCTTTAGGTACAATTTTTTGGAATAACTTTTATGAAAAAATAAGATACAATTAATTAAATACGGATGAGAGAATGAAGATTATTCGCCCAAAATTGCATAAGCATCTCTTATCCAACCAAACAAGACCAACTACCAGAAACACTACAAGAAATACAAGTGCAGAATAATCAAATAATTGTGGGAGAGAAGGCTTATCTACATTAATACAAATAAAATCATTATGATTGTATGGTGTTAGCTTGAATATCACAGTCAGCTACAGTTGAGAACACTCCATAGACTTTCATTTAATCAAGGAATGCTACATTTATATGAAGTTTCACACTCTTTAGGTCAACATGCTGTCTGACTTATTCTACATACAAATTATCTCATTTGGAATCTGTTTTATCTTGTTTTTTATCCATAGTTGGGAAAAAGTGGTACAAATAAGAAGGCCATCTTTATGGATTGTGGTTTCCATGCAAGAGAGTGGATCTCCCCTGCTTTCTGCCAGTGGTTTGTGAAAGAAGTCAGTAAGCTTAACAATCAAAATGTGCTTTACAAAACGCAACTATTTTTAACTACTTAAACTAGATCTTAATATCTGGCCCTGTAATCTTTGAGCAGCTTAAGACTACATGAGCACGTGTAAGTAACAACTAAAAAGGCTACTTATAGTCTGTAAATTCATCTTTGTACCTGTAGTCAGAGGAAGGTAAGAGACAAGTAAACAAGTCTAGTAATACTATAGTTATGTAGTCATGTTCTTTACATAGTCATAAAGAACAGGAAAAAGGGAAAGTTCAGGGACATGTCAGAAGGCATCCAAATGTGTCAGAACAGCTGCCTTCTCCAGAACCAGGTGCTGGATTCCCTGCAAGCAGTCTTTCTCAGTAGAACAGGAATGATGGAAACCTACCCTCAGCTAAGCACAGTCAGAATGCACTGAGGAATGCACTCAAGAGGAGGAAGATTATAGTTTAAGCTCCCTAAACTCCACTTAGGAATAGGGAAATGTGTATATTTCCCTTTGAGCTGTCACATTAAGTTGCACAGAATGGCTTCTAAAACATTAAAACATATTCAAGAAAGCCTCACAGGTGCAACTGGCTTCACTTCAGGCTGGGACACTTCAGGCTATAAATGAAAAAAATTACCTCATATCTCTTTCCCTTCTCACCATCACGAATATAAAGCAGGTGGGAGTTATCAAACATTGCACAGTCTTCTGTAAAGAAAATAGGTACATTCTTCTTCGGGTGGGGAGGGGAAGGCTGGGGAATCGATCATCTTATCAGAACAGCTTACTGATCGAATCTCAAATTTTGTAACAATTTCTGCTTGACGATTTAAAACCAAACTAAACAAACAGAAGGAGTAGCTGGAATTTAAAACCCAAATAAAGGAAAGCCAAAGTACTTGAGTAAGCCATGCTGGCAAAGACATTGGTGGCAAGTATAATCTCCATCTTCCCAGACAGCCATGCGGTTTTGTGTAAGGAGCAGTAGAAATTGAAAGTGACATGTCAGTGGAGTCAATGGGAATGTTATTTCATTATCTCCCAAAAAGGCTGCAGACAGCCTTATGTGCTACCATTTTTCTCACAGCTGTAGTGATGTGAATTGCTGACATTTTTACCAGCTGATCACTTAATTCATGGATGTACCTGACACCAACAGAGGCTCTGCACAGTGGATTCAAGTGTAGATAGGTAGGAACACTTTAAAAGCACAGTCCTCTGAAAACCATCAGTGGTTCACCTGGGATTGCTTTTAGACATAAAAGTCAAAAACTACAGAAAAAACATGAGCAAGGTAGATTATCATATGTATCTAAAAGGAAAGAAAAGAAAAAAAAAAAAAGGCAAAAACCAATAGACTAAACAAATAACAATCAAAAAAAAAAAAAAGGGGGTAAATTCTAGTGATCTAATATCGCTTTTCTATCCAACTTGTCTGCTTCCTAGTTACAGGAAAATAGATGCCATTCTCCATTGCATTGCTCCTTATGTTTTCCTTTATGTCTGTATAGAGTAAAGGAATCATGGGCTCACCAAGCCTCTTAGAGCAAATTTCCATGACTAATGGAAATTCAGTTGACACTGACTTAAATCTGTGAACAAGCATACAAAGTGCCAGGTCATGAGCAATCAGGATATGTTCTTATGTACATTACTCAATGTATGTGACTGGAAAAGTGCAAGAAAAAAATGTGCCTCCCTAATAATACATGTACCTGACATTATGACTGGAAGTGTGTAAGGATGTTCTCTGAAATATGCTTTATAATTCTTGTTAGTTCTGAAATTTGTCTATACAACAGATACCAAAAACAGGAAATGATTTGAAAATAAATAATTTAAAATAAAAACAAACCTTTAAGTTGACAGGATGTAGGAAAGATATATGGACCGGCACTCTGTTCTGTCTTTAAACAATAAATTAGTAGATGGTAATCTCTCCCCAGGGATTTATTATCCTGTTCAAAAATCAACACTGCTTTAGCATGTAATTTATCCACCAAAGTAAGATGGCTCTCCAACAGCAGTGTGGTTTGAGTCAGTCTAAATCATCTAGGTATATGTAACATCAGAGCTGCCACTTCACATGGTGGAGTGACCTGCATGACTTTGCCTACCACATTAATTCCTTATCTAGACCCAGGCATTTAAATGCATACTGGAGGTGTTTTCATTCCATAAAGATATCATCAATTCTTTCTAACTCTCTCCAACTAGGCTGTTGAGACCTATGGAAAAGATAATGTCATGACCAGACTTCTCAACAACCTAGACTTCTATGTTTTGCCTGTTCTTAATATTGATGGTTACATTTACACTTGGACAAATGTAAGTACATTCTTCTTTCTCAAAAAAAAAAAAAAAATCTGGCTGTCTAAGCCAATGGTTAAAACTTTTCTTACTTTTGATCTGCATTTCACCATTTTATTTTAGGACCGTATGTGGAGAAAGACACGCTCTAAAAATTCTGGTAGCTTTTGCATTGGTACTGATCCCAACAGGAATTTTGATGCTGGCTGGTGCAGTAAGTGGCTCCTAACGGTTGCTGCAACAATCATACAGGAATACAATAGCCAAAATATTTAATTATAGGTTTTCCTCTACACGTTGGTCCATCTCATTTTTGAGTCAAGATCACCAATATAGCACTGTAAAATATCTTGTATTAAATTTGGGGGCAATTTGGGGAAAAAACAGTCCTTGTTTACTAGTGTCATCAGTATGGCTACTTCCATGAGAGAAGAGTTCAGAACAGAAGCCAGAATAGTTCTATTTTGATTGGTTTCACTCAGTGGAGAGGGGTGCCTTTTGAGTGGTTCTCACCTCACTGGCTCCCAGAAGCATCTTAGAGTTGAGGGAGATATGCAAGGAAAAGATTAAGTACTGAAGCAAATGATTTACCAAATCATTTAGACAAAACAGGGCTTTGCATCAATACTCATGTCTTTTCCCATATGCACACAATACATACTACAGAGCATATTTACTTAATACTATGTCATGTTGTCCAGTGTCTTAACTATGCAAGAAGAAATTCTCTCTTCTGATATGTGTGTGTCAGTAGGATATTTACGAAAGTGGTGTAGAATCACTCTCTTAACAACCAACTTTTTTTTGTTAAATATTCATTAAATTTACTATTTTTTTTTCCAGGTATTGGGGCCTCAAGAAGACCCTGTGATTCTACTTACTGTGGCTCTGCACCTGAGTCTGAAAAGGAGACGAAGGCTTTGGCTGATTTTATTCGTGAACATCTTTCTACAATCAAAGCATATCTGACTATTCACTCCTATTCCCAGCTGCTACTGTTTCCTTATTCATATACTTACAAATACCCAGAGAATTATGAGGAACTGGTAAGTAGAAGCTCTTTGTCATTTTGATATAATGAAAAGAATAAGAAAAAATCACTCGCTGTTTAGGTCTGTAAGACTTCAGGCACTTAGCTGCTCTTGGCTTGGACTGGCATACACTTTGTTGGGTTAGAAACTGGCTGAGTAGCCGGGCACAAAGAGTTGTGGTGAATGGAGTCAAATCCAGGTGGAGGCCGGTCACCAGTAGAGTTCCCCAGGCCTCAGTACTGGGGCCAGCTTTCTTTAACCTTTATTGATCATCTGGATGAGGGGATCGAGTGCACCCGCAGTAAGTTCGCAGATGACACCAAGTTAGATGCATGTGTTGATCTACTCAAGGGCAGGAAGGCTCTGCAGGAGGATCTGGATAGGCTGGACCGATGGACTGAGGTCAACTGCATGAAGTTCAACAAGGCCAAGTGCCGGGTTCTGCACCTGGGGCGCAATAACCCCAAGCAGCGCTACAGGCTGGGCGATGAGTGGTTGGAAAGCTGCCTGGCAGAGAAGGACCTGGCAGTGATGGTTGATAGTCATCTGAAAAGAGGATGAAATAGCTAGGGAAAAATGAGGACGTTTTTGTCAAAACTGTAACTAAAAACAGTTACACACAGAACAGCTGGAAAAAAAAATCAGTTCTGAGGCCTTTCTAAAGAGGCCTCAACTCAAACACACCTTTTATGTGGAAGAAGAGGGGATCAATATTGTGTTTTAAGTTACAACAACTCTTTTATCTATCCAAGATTAAGGACACACCCTAGTACCATTTACATGAGATAAAACAGTCTGGAGTATAATCTAGGGAAAAAAAAAAAAAAAAGAATGAGGTTAAAAATATTAAATCTATATAAAAGTTGCAAACATTTTATAAGGCCAATAATCAACAATCAGGAATAATAAAATTACCTCAGTTCTTTGGCATAATAGCAGCTAGAAGCTGTTGGCAGGAAAAGCAGCATAGCAAAATAAAACAAACAAATCTTGATTCCCCCTCTTTTCAGGATGCTGCCAACAGTCCAAGGCAACAACATTAAGTATGCCGGTCTGCTGTGGACGCTTGACAGATTTATGATCTCCCAAGTAGATGTCATAATTTCAAAGCACAAATGAAAGCTGCGGCCAACAGTGAAGTTTCTTGTTGCATTTTTTTACAGCCTAAAAAGAGAGGATGAAATCTACATGAAAATTTTGCCTTCTCAATTTATTTTGCAGAAGGTTTTAATTGTAATTATTCCAGGGAACTAAAGTAACTTCTTGTCTTCAGTTTTTACAAAAGTATTCACATTTCACACATTGCAGTTCAGTCTCAAGTAATAAACAACATAAAACCCTTGAGCTGCTTTATTGTCAAGATCACAAAGTTCCCATGTGTTAAAAAATTGTATGACATTCTGCCCAACTATTTGAATCAAGAGCAAATGTGATGAAACATAACTAAAAGTACAGCATGTTTCTCACAGTATTAAATCAAAAAAGTTTACATCAACAGCCCAATATTAAAAAATATAGTAAATCCTATCCATTAAAACAATCCTTAACAATAAGAACTTATGTGATTTTTCTACATTTTCACATTCTTTTATCAAATTATAATTTTGTATTATCAATGCTCTATTCCAGTATACGATTTAATGAATCACCCTATCGTTCTGCAGTTTTGATCAGTACGAATTCTTTTCCTGCCATAGAGAATGAGTCTACAATTACTATTCAGCATAAAAAGTTAAGAATGCTTAAGAATGCAAACTGTATATTTCTCTTCAACCATTTGATTTCATTTCATAAGTGAGTCTTTTTACTGTCACTTTACCTTATATTTTATATTGAGCCCAATGATCCCAGAGGGCATTCCATTATTTTCCTTTACAAAGCAATCACAAACCTCACCATCATGACAAGGTGACCCACTGAGGTGTTTTCATGTCTTAATTACAGGAAAACATTTCTTTTACTGGTGATCCCAACAAAAAGACAGTGTGGTCCCAGAGAGGTTCAGCTTCTGTAGTATTTTACTTTAAAAAGATTTTTTTCTTGCCAAAAGTCCTTTTGAAGAATAAGATCAGAGTATCATCCAACCAAGCTTGTCTATAGTTGGGGTTATTAAACAAAAAGATCCCAATTCACTCCAACACCAGTGAATTAAACAGAAATGCTGACTTCCACAAGCTCTGGGTCAGGTTCAAAAGTGCAGCTTTTCAGGCTACTTCAAATAACTAAAGCACATTAATCTGAGTTGTGACTAAATAAATTTAAGGATTTTCCATCAACAACTGTATTTGCTTAAAATGATACACCTACAAAGAGAGATATTATGTTGCATGCCAATCATTATTTCATGTCTAAATTTACTGTATAGATTTGGAATTTAGGGAAATCTGAAAAATTAGATTCTCAACCTTTCATATAAATTGTTTAGGCAAATAAGAGGACCATAAGTCAATTGTCAAATGAAGAAGCAAAATTATAGTGCCATTATATTATCTTAAATATTATTTTTACTCTGACATATGTAATAAATTATAGGAAATATAACTACAATTTCTTATCTCTTTCAGTGAGCAGCTTGACATGGTTAAACAAAATTTCATGTCTGCTTATCATTAATAACATTATGTTCCGTTGTATTTAATTAAAGGTAGCATAATACACTGGGCTTTGTGCTGCATTCCAAAGTCTGAGATACAAATGGCACAAAAATTGAGTAATTTGAGATTGAAAACACTAAGCCTACAGAAGAGAAAGATGTAGAGAAGGCTTGTACCTTCCTTTCATGCAAGAGTATTGAGCAGCATCCAATATCCTTGGGGCTTAAAAGACTTTGTTTGCTCACTGCCTCAAGAAACCACCAGAAAGCATAAAACTATTCTGGTTTTGATTTCTCAGGTAGAAAATGGCACTCTGTGAGTCCCAGAAAAAGAAGGATGCTTCATCCTTCATTGCTATAGATAATCAGAACAACTTCTAATTTATTGCAACTTGCTTTCAGTGGACGATTAGGACTATCCCTCAACCACCCCCAGTACTAGGCTGTAAAACAGGTGATGAAAGTCACATATGTCTATTGCTTCCCAAGCCTTTACATCCTTCTGCTCAGAGGTAGGAGGAGCTCTGAAGACCTCAACCCCACGGTACACAAGAATTTTCCCCCAATTCTTCTCCCTGCAATTATGGTTGGGTGGTTTTGTTTGTTTGTGTTTTTCCCTCCTGGGATGCTACACAGAACTTTCACCACTATCCAAACAATATTTGAACAAATACAAACACCCAAGACAGGAAAATCTAGGTCAGAATTTCTCAGAAGTTACACAATATTCCTGTGATGACTCCTTGAAATAAATATGTACTCTGATTTGGTGGATCACATTTTGCTTGCTTCATAATCCTCACTTGTCTCATTCTTTACTATACCCCAGAGAGCTACCCTGCACACAGAATACATGCTTGAATCCATCTTCTGCTGAGAACAGAAGCATTAGCTCTTCACAATTAAAAATGTGCTTGGCAAGGCCAGCATCTCTCTCCACCCCAAAAAGATTCTTTTTATCTTGATTTTACTATTCACATATTTGTCCTCTTGCAATAAAGACCTGTGCATTTAATCACAATTTTCATAAAAAGTTCAGCCCATATATTTTAATCAGTTCAGATTTTGGCCATGGTTTCCTATAATGTCACCTTATAAGAAATAATAAATTATGAATAATGCTTTCCTCATTTTCAGCAAAAACAAATCTAGCTTTATCAGTTCGTGTTTGTATTCACATTGGCTCTGAACTATGAATTAATAGATCAGAGGAATGTCCATCATGCTCTCTCTTCCTTTCCAGGTTCAATTCTATCTCTTAGCAGAGCAACAAAATAGGGGCCAAATACATGCCTGCAGCCAGCTCATATTCTGTTAGATTAGTGTATTTGTATTATTACTGTTTGGCAGGCTACAGATTATTATATTAACTCACAAATGAATATAATTTTCTAGACATGGAATGTCCATATTTGTTGTTAAGATCACTGAAATGAGTCTTCCATGTGGGGTTGGTCTACCATTTTGTTTCTTCTTAAGCCCTTAAAATAGAACATAGTAGAAGGTGCAGATATGCCTAGAGTCTATCCAGCATGCAAGAAGAGTGAATTTCAAATATATTGTATGACTTTGTAAATATTAGTCTGATTATTCAACCTGATGGCTAGGAACAAAGTCTTTTAATTCCTGATTTAATTCTTAAATGTTTAAGATACATGAATACCTGTAGTAAGGAATTTTTGAACATCAAAAATCCTTTCATCTGAGGGATTCAGACATAACAATTTTTGAGTTGCAAAATCTCCTGTTGTTTTATATGTGCTGTTTCAAACTTCTGTGATTGTACTACTTGTTACAAGTAAATATTCAGTAAAGAAACTGGGAAGCACAGAAAATGCAAGCAGGCAGAAAAGCAAAATTTGGAAACTCTTTCACTGAGCTTGCCACAACAGAACTACTTGGTACTGACAGTCTATTGTAAAAATGATGTTTTTAGTAGCAGCTTCTTCGAGATGAAGTTGATGTGTGAACCTGGCTCCAAGACAAGATTCCTCCAGTTGTATGGCAGGTTCACCTTAACTCAGTCACACTGCAAACCCTCTCACCAGGGATCGATTTCTTACTTAGTCTAAGACTGCCTTAGAGGAACTAGCTTGCAAAGAAAAAAGAAGCGCTATACTAAAGTCCTCCACTTGGCTGGATTTCCTAGGCTCTTAGGGGAGATGCTTAACTATCAACAACAGAATAGTGAACTAAATTACACATCAATCATGGACCTTGAGAGGAGTCTGTTTTTACTGGCAAAACAGAAAGCCTCACAAGTTTTAGCTTCACTTGGCTGAAGTTAACTTTGCAAATACCACCTTTTCAGCCTCTCATTACAAAGGAAATTAAGGGAAGCTTAAGTAGCACACAAGACAGAAGTGAAGGGAAAATACAGTTTTCAGCCTCAGGCAAATCAATTTGCAGTCCAGTGAGAGAAGAGAGCAAGAGGTCCAGACAATCAATGAACAGGCGTCTCCAGATCACCACCAGATTATGATGGCAAAGGGAATTGTCTACATGCAGCAGCTGCACAGTCAACATCCCTGAGGTGTTTCTAAATAGTCAGTTTGCTGGCAAGTCTGTCCCAAAGAGTAAAATAAAGGAGCTGCTCCTCCAAAAAATTACCTATTAACAGGCAGAAGATGCTTAGCCTGATAAATTACATTGTTAGTTCAAAACTCCAGATGCCGTAGAGAGAGGCCAGTAAGCCACATCCGTCATGAAGTAAATGTT
The DNA here is from genome assembly GCF_964035555.1 of Netta rufina. Classification (NCBI taxonomy): domain Eukaryota; kingdom Metazoa; phylum Chordata; class Aves; order Anseriformes; family Anatidae; genus Netta; species Netta rufina. Next base: position 504,830 of record NC_140132.1, on the reverse strand, counting down.
CGTAGCTGCAGTGTAAACACAGATGGATGGGCAGTGCAGAAAATCCTACCTCTGCTGAGGTGACCTGCCCGCTGAGTTCAGCTGCAAGTCAGAGGCTGAAGAGCCTTTTCTGCTTGCAGCTACAAAGTATTAATCTGGAGTTATTTGGAGGACTTCTGGGCACCAGTTGTTTCTTGGCTACTATAACTCTAAGCAGAATTTTCCTTGTAACAGAGAGATTCTTGACAGTCAAAAAAAAACAAACAAACCACAACAATTGAGTTAAGCTAGTTATAGAAAGAAATTCTGAAAATAGGGTCAATAGTAAAGAGTATTCTCAAAGGTCAAAAAGACAGCCATGCCTCTCTTTGTAGCTGTGCAAATAACACACTAGCATGAAATGTTGCCTATTATTTATATAGCTCTGTATAAGTCACTGAGTTAGTTTCTCTTTACAGATGGTTTTGAATACTTTTTTTTTTTCCTCTTATTTTATATTTAGACCCACGAGAATCTACTTCATTTTTATTATTCCTGTTTTCTATATCACGAGAAAGAGGTGACTTTAGTTCCTACAAACTTGAATTTTGTTTTGACCTTCGGATTTTGGACTATAAATCTATTAGGACAGCAACAGAGACAGAGTAGCTTAACAAAGAAAAAAAAAATCAGATATCAAAACTTCTGACAAAGATTCATTTCATGTTGAAGTCATAAATGCTCAGTCGTGTTCTTCAGCTAATGAAGAGGGTCATTTAAAATACCACCTTGATCTCCAACCTGGGGAATTTAAGGAAGTTGTTTATCTGAATTCCAGTCTCCATATAGCTGAAAACTCCAACTGCTCTTTCTACAAATCTCTCTTTTTACAACTTCCAGGCTAATAATAAAATATCCCTTGGGTAAAAAGATTTCCTGACATACTTTTTGCATATCTGTGCTGGTATGACTTGACGCAATCATTTGACAGAGTGAAAGGTATGCCCCACTCTTTCCTTACAGCAGCTTTGCTCTTTTGTTGCCCCTACAATGCATTTTTCTAAAGAGGGAGCAAATATTAATTACCATCAGGTCCATACATAGGATAAAACTATCTTTCCAAATTTTGTTTTCACTTTCTTTTTTTTCTTTTTTGGAAAGAATAAGAATCAGCTTACATTTACTATTACGTCAGTTTACTATTGGCAAATTTAACTCAATCTCAGCTGCTGATTAAATGTACATATTATAAAAATAAAAAAGAAGCCTGAAAAAAAATTATATCACTAGAAAATACTACTCTCCAACCTCTACAATTTCCTCAACAAGTGATAAAATGATTATGAATTAAAAAAAGAGTCAGTTTGAGGGGACTTTAGAACAAAAGAAAACAAAACCATACAAACAACAACAACAAAATCACACTGGAGAGAGCTCAGCCACCCCAGTTGTTATGAATCCCAGACTGTTAAATGCAAAGCAACATTATATCTACAATAGGGTTGTGTTTTGATAACAGAGGCCAGAAACAAAACCTCACATTCAGGTACAGACAGTTTTATAGATGGAAGGACAAGCTTCAAATACTCTTTGGCCTACCTTGCTTAAATATTCTTTATACAATTAAATGACCACAGATTTCTATAGTAAACTCCTACAGTTCTGGGATGTTTAAAATCCAGCACCTGGGAGTGGAGAAACACTTGCAACCCTGTGCTAGACTAGGCAGCCAGTAGTAAAGCAAACACATTTTGATGCTGTTTTGTAGAAGCTAAGACAGGTCTCTCACTAAACTAAGATTTTTCTAAACTCATTGTCCAATGTGCATTTTTGAGTAATTCGCAGGAATACTTGAAGCATAAGGATGAACATAGAATACATGTATTATATGATCTCTCTTCCACTGGGAAGTAAGCCAGAGTATAACCTACAGAGAAAGAAAGGGCTTGAGGAAATTCCTAGAATAGTAAGCTGTTCAGCTGTAAGCTATAAAGAAAGATATGGCAACCCATCGCTTATTCTTATACTGCACATCTGTTTTCAAAAATCACTCATATTTATCATCTGCTAGTAATAGTTTTCATGTTTTATTACCAACATGCTGTATAATGAAGAACTGGAAAAGCCACACGTTCCAAAGTAAAGCCTGTAATTTTCCTTAATGCAAATATACAAAGCTTCACAGTGCTATTCATGGGCCTGATCCAACCCTCACTGAAATCAGTGGGAGTTGAATGAGTCCTTCTGTGCACAGGAAATGAATTGAAATTAATGAGACTACATATGGTTCCAAGGTAATTTATGCCTTTTCTGGCTGTTAATATTTATAAGACTTTAATCTGCTTCCACTTACAGGAGTGTTCAACTTCACTGACTAAACTGGCTCTACTCTGAATTTAGAGCTCCATGAACAGAAGGAAAAGAAAGGTTATTGTGTGTTCACAATTTACTGTGCAAGGTTATTTAGTTTTAATCTTGTACAAGTTTCTTCTCAGTGTAGAAGGTATTGTTAGCTATTGTCCCTTACCTAGCCAATCTATACAGCAGGCTATACACCAAGAGAGCTATACACAAACCGGACTATACTCCAGACTACAAACCATTAGAGCTTGAAGAACAAGCTCAATACTGACAAGCTGTGCATTGGCAGCTACTGACACCTAATAATTTTCAAAGGTACACAAGAGTTCACAAATAAAAACTTTCCAAACACTGCTTTTCAGATTATTTTACAGTGCATTTACTTAGATTCACTCAAAAAGCTTCTAAAAATATGCATTTATACTTCTTCCCCTACAGAATTCCATCGCTAGTGCTGCAGCCAAACAGCTGGCCACTTTGTACAATACTGAATATACGTACGGCCCAGGAGCTACAACAATCTGTGAGTACTGGCCTAAACTTACCAACTATACTAAGTGCTAGTCAGACTCTGAAATGCAGTTTTTTAGTGACTTTTGTTCCTCTTAATAAGCATTCAACTTCCTTCCTCACAAGCATATTCCCAGAGGTATATATGCAATCGCTTATGTCTAAAATAGGGAATAATATATGCCATAAGGATACCAGGGAGTGTGTGGCCCCAGGAAGGTAAACAGATGTGATAAAGTGTTCAGGAATTCATATGCGTAGCATGAATTCCCAAAATCTGCCCAGTTTAGATTTAAATATAAAATCTGACCCTGAATTTTTCTATATTTCCAGCATATATAAGTCAAAGTAAAAAATTATTTGAATGCTAAAGAATAGTTCAACCACTTTACCAACTCCTTTAATTATTTCTTTACCTTTGCATTATGGTCTGAGAAATGTACCAGCTATAATTCCATTCTTTTATACTCCTTGGGAACTCAGCTGTCAGTGCATAGCCTTAGCTGTGTCAGAAGATGATCTGTGGCCAGTTCTAGATTTCTAGAACTTGTATACATCAATATTTAAGAGCTCTTAATTGCCTTAAGTACAGAAACTGATCTCTTCCTAATCTTACTTTTCTTAAATAACTTTTAAAACCTTTGATAAGTAACCCCCTTTAAAAAAAATATGGACATTTTTTCCTTTAAATGTATTTTAGTGATGCTTAGCAATTTTGGAAGCTCCTTCCTTAGGAAAAGAAAAAGAGACTACTTTCACTGTACCAAAGTACTAGAACGGTAATGTACTATTCTTCCAGAAGAAAAGGATCTAACTAATATCCCAGATCTGTGGTTCTTTCAGATCTGTATGAATCTCAAAAGTGATTTCTCTTTTGCAAAAACTACTTGTTTCTGCTATCAAATCTTTCTAAACAGCCCCATAAAAGCATGCCATTCTCCTGCTCCCTAGACACCATGGCATGCCCACCATATTGATAAGGAGGGAACAGGATAACTGGTTAAGATTTCCATGTACACATCAGCTGAAATGGAGCTCACAAGTGGCCTAAATGAAAGAAGTCTTGCCACGACAAAGAGAAGTTAATCAATTCACTAAATATACTTTTTTATCACTTTATTCTGTATTTCTAGCTTTGTGACTTGACATTTCCACTTTTTCAATTATGTTTTATTTATTCTTTTTATCAGATCCTGCTGCAGGGGGCTCTGATGACTGGGCTTATGATCAAGGCATCAAGTACTCTTTCACTTTTGAGCTCCGAGACACTGGCTATTATGGGTTTCTTCTCCCTGAATCTCAGATAAAGCCAACCTGTGAGGAGACTTTGCTTGCTGTTAAATACATTGCCAATTATGTCCTTGATCACTTGTATTAGAATGAAGTTCTAAAAACTATTAAAGATTTATTCAAAGGCATCTTCCTCTTCATTCTTCAATAGTTTTTGTTTGTTTTTTTTTTAACTTATTGCTCTGAATCACATCCTTACTCCATCATAGGTCAATAAAAAACTTTGAGATAAATTATATATTTTATAAAGGCAACTGCTATAATTAGGGAGGGGGAATGAAAGACAATCCTTGCTGGTAAAGCATGCATGCCCGTACACTTGCCTGATCTTTTGAGATCCACATCATTAAGTACAAGTTTTCAATTACTTTTCCCTACCAACCTTGTCTCCGTATTTATTTATTTATTATTTGGAATTACCTGGCTATATTTCAATGCTAACAACACAGTGTTTGGAGAATTTCTCTAGTGACTGGATTTGGCATAAATAAGCCAATCCTGTATACACGTATTTTGACTGTTAAAACACATTTTTAAAGGAATGGCACTCTCAGGCAATGAAATTGGATGTTGACTTCACTGGAATTGCACAGATAGAAAAAAGAACGTATACTAATTCTCTCACAAAATAGGATTGTGAAGACCGTCAGACTATTAATGTCTGACCTCCAAGTCAGCTTGCACTGTGGCAGCTTGCACTGTGGCAGCTACTGATTTCTTCCCATCACTAATAGGTGGGATTTCTCACTCAGGTTCCTATAATTTCTTCTGGTAAATATAGCACATACTTCTGTCTTTAATATCATGACTTCCATGTCTTTCACCATGTCTTCTGTTCTCCCTTGTCTCTGACACTCCTTCCCCTCAAGCCCTTCCTAGCTTTCTCTCTTTATCTTTCTGTCTTTTATTGTGTTCAGTACAGTAACCTTCCAAACTGAAAGTTTAATATTTTAAACTCCTGACAAACCAAAAGGTGAGAAAATACAAGGAACAGGAAGTTGAAACATTCTTCCTTTCTTCCTGAAATGATATCAAAATAATTTTGAGCTTATTAACGTAAAACTTGCTTTAAAATGCTCTACAGCTATACAGCTTACACTCACAATCTTTTCAAAGAGCTGACCAAAACCTACCTCAGATTAAGACTGTTAGGACTTGGTTTTGGTAACCATAAAAACCCCAAATGCATTACATCTGAGTTAATATGTGCAGTTTACAAATCAGAAAGATGAATTATGCTTACAAGTAGCAGAGACAATCAGCAAATTTATTTTCCACTGTGTAATAAAGCATGATGCAATCTAAATTTTATTTAAACAGTGTGTCAAAATACCCATGTTGTTTTTTTGTTTGTTTGTTTGTTTTTAAAGTGTCCTGCGGGCCATATTCTTCCCTGATGCAGCTCAGTTAGGTCAATGTGACCATGTGCTCTAATCCAGGGGACTAGTTTAACTTTTGAGTATGGTGGTGTATTTAAAACTTGCAACAAGATGACTTTACTAAAAATAAAGGTTGAGATCTACCAGAAAAGACAGATGAAATCCATTTGCACATCTCAGTGATGAACACGGCATAGAAGACTCATGTCAAATGAAGCATTTTATAGTAAAGATGGATATGGGACACCAGACACGTCCTGAGGGGAGTTCCTTGTGGGGGACTTCAACTTCTCAGACATATCCTGGACATGCAATACAGCCCAGAGAAAGCAGTCTAGGAGGTTTCTGGAGAGTGTGGAAGATAGCCTCCTGACGCAGCTGGTTAGTGAGCCTTACAGTGGAGGTGCCCCACTAGACCTCCTCTTCACAAACAAAAGGACTGGTGGGAGATGTGCTGATCGGGAACTGTCTTGGACAGAGTGACCACAAAACAGTAGAGTTCTCTATTCTTGGCAAAGTCAGGAGGGGGACCAGTAAAACAGCTGTCTTGGACTTCTGGAGGGCTGACTTTGAACTGTTCAGGACACTGGTTGGCAGAGTCCCTTGGGAGGTGGTTCTGAAGGGCAGAGGAGTCCAGGAAGTCTGGGCACTCATCAAGAAGGAAATCTTAATGGCTCAGGAGCGGTCTGTCCCCACGTGCCCAAAGACAAGCCGGCGGGGAAGAAGATCGGCCTGGCTGAACAGAGAATTGTGGCTTGAGCTTAGGAGAAAAAAGAGGTTTTATACTCTTTGGAAAAGAGGATGGGCCACTTGGGAGGACTATAAGGATGTTGTAAGGCTGTGCAGGGACAAAATTAGAAAGCCCAAAGCTCATCTGGAGCTCAATCTGGCTACTGCCATTAAAGACAACAAAAAATGTTTTTACAAATACATCAACACAAAAAGAAGGACTAAGGAGAATCTCCATCCTTTACTGGATGCGGGTGGAAACTTAGTTACAAAAGATGAGGAAAAGGCTGAGGTGCTTAATGCCTTCTTTGCCTTAGTCTTTAGCGGCAAGACCAGTTGTTCTCTAGACACCCTAAGCTGGTGGAAGGGGATGGTGAGCAGGATGTGGCCATCACAATCCACGAAGAAACGGCTGGTGACCTGCTACAGCACTTAGATGTACGCAATTTGATGGGGCCAAATGGGATCCATCCGAGCGTACTGAGAGAACTAGCAGAAGAACTGGCCAAGCCACTTTCCATCAGTTATCAGCAGTCCTGGCTATCAGGGGAGGTCCCAGTCGACTCGCAGCTAGCAAACATGACACCCATATACAAGAAGGGACGGAGGGTAGACCCAGGGAACTATAGGTCTGTCAGTTTGACCTCAGTGCCAGGGAAGCTCATGGAGCAGATTAACTTGAGTGTCATCACGCGGCACTTACAGGGCAGCCAGGTGATCAGGCCCCGTCAGCATAGGTTTAGGAAAGGCAGGTCCTGCTTGACGAACCTGATCTCCTTCTATGACAAAGTGACGCGCTTAGTGGATGAGGGAAAGGCTGTGGATGTGGTCTATCTTGACTTCAGTAAGGCTTTTGACACTGTTTCCAACAACATTCTCCTCAAGAAACTGGCTGCTCTTGGCAGACTTGCATACACTTCGTTGGGTTAGAAACTGGCTGGGTAGCTGGGCCCAAAGAGTTGTGGTGAATGGAGTCAAATCCAGATGGAGGCCAGTCACCAGTAGAGTCCCCCAGCACCTTGAGTACTGTGTTCAGTTTTGGGCCCCTCGCTACAAGAAGGACATCGAGGTGCTCAAGAGAGCCCAGAGAAGGGCAACAAAGCTGGTGAGGGGCCTGGAGAACAAGTCCTACGAGGAGCGGCTGAGGGAGCTGGGATTGTTCAGCCTGGAGAAGTGGAGGCTCAGGGGCAACCTTATCGCACTCTACAGGTACCTTAAAGGAGGCTGTAGCGAGGTGGGGGTTGGTCTATTCTCCCATGTGCCTGGCAACATGGTTGTTTGAATGGTAAGTTGTGCCAGGGGAGGTTTAGGTTGGATTTTAGGAAGAACTTCTTTACTAAAAGGGTTGTTAGGCATTGGAATGGGCTGCCCAGGGAAGCTGTTCAGTCACCATCCCTGGAGGTCTTTAAAAGATGTTTAGATGTAGAGCTTTGTGATATGGTTTAGTGGAGGACTTGTTAGTGTTAGGTCAGAGGTTGGACTCAATGATCTTGGAGGTCTCTTCTAAACTAGATGATTCTGTGATCTGTTTCAGGTCTGTACTCCAGTAGTTTGCACAAGAAGCTTAAACAATTTAAGATAAAGGCTGCTTTAATGATTAAAATTATTTTTACACAGAGCAAATGGGCAGAGCATTAGAACTTATACAGCCCACTTATATAAGCATAAAGAAAATGTCCAGGTGATTTATATAAATACACTTTCACCCAAACTTTCATTGTCTTAAAGTCAACAGTAGCAAGGAAAAGTTCACAACACATACTTCCAAAATGATGTTAGCTGGGATATGTTCTTGGAATTGTCTTAAAACCCACCCTGGATCTTCCCCACCACTGAAATCTCCTAATTTGGACCCAAGGCCACTGATTGTCCTACCTGAACTCGATCTGAAGCTTATAATTAATACTAGTTTTAAAGACCAAGACTTCATAAAGCAAACAGTGCTATACACTACTATGTGTTTAAGGCTCTCACACTCACCACAGTAGCATTTCTCGCAGTATTCTCAGTCTTGGTACTTCCTGGGGCCCCACATGTTCCTACTGTCATTAGCAGGAGAACTGTAAACAGCCATAAAGAACAAGTTTGACGATAAATGATTAACTCTTCCTTCCAAGAAAAGCTGTAAAGAATTATCCTCTCCTGATCAATTGTCTATACGAGTAACGGGGGCCTGATTGGGTCAAAGTGGGTAAGAGTGATAAATAGCCCCTCTGGGCAGCTTTCTCACATAGCTGCAAAAAATGTGTTTGGCATTTATTAATGCTGTTTGGAGCTTGGCTAATATGGTCCACACTGAAGAAAGATGGAGAAAAGCCCTATGTCAAGATATGACCTGCCTGATCTCCCATCCCATCTTGAGCCATTGCTAGAAGCTCTAAACAGAGACTTTGTTGCGAGGACATTTGTTGTCGACGGAAGGAAGACAAGTGCGGTCAATATAAGTGATCAGCAAGCTCCATTTTATTGCCCAAATAGCCTAACTTTTATAGTGAACTTAACAGGGGCGGACAGTGTTTCACACAAGATTATTGGTCAAAAGCACTCAGACAAACAGTTACAAGAAAACAACCCCACCTGCAAGAAAAGAACCCCTTGTGATTAGCAGTCAGGTAAACCTTGTCCTTGAAGCCAGCTGCTGGTAACAGTATTTTTCTGAGTTCCTTAATTGGGCGATGTGGGAGTCACTGCCATGGGAGCTTCTCACAGTTACTCTGGTAGCTTGGTTTGCTCAGCTACAGCAGGCCATGGGATTCTTACTGTCTCAGCTGCTTTATGTCTATGTGACCTATTTCAGTCAACCATTCCTCTACAAGACTTGATCTGTCCATTGGCACTCCTGCAATTACCACTATTTTTGGCAGGTCCCTAAAAAGATGCACTCAAAACAGGTCGTGAAACGCATGTTATAGAGAAAAGATTTCTCCAAGAAAATCACCAAATTCAGAGGTCTGAATGCTAAGTGTTCTCCTCTTTTGGCTCTCATCCTTGGAGGAGCACAGGACACAACATGGCACACACACTATCTTTACGTCACTTACCTTTCGGCTCCTTCCTTTTTCTCAGGCTAGTGTCTGATAGTAAACTAGCACAGAGAAGTCCTGGGGTTTTGACAAAAGATATGTGCCTTTGCACTTACATGCCTCTGAGAATCATTTCTGAAAATAAATTACATGTTGTGCTCTCTTTCACTTCCTGGAAGAGAATACAACGTCATCCCTTATATTCACAGTGTATCGGGCACCACCTCCCACCACTGTCTATAGTAGTGCTATTATTTGACTTGGTTTTTAAAAACTCTCCTATGATTTTATGTCTCACACAAGCAAAATACCAAAAAGCAGCACTTGCCATTAATTGTTTGCAGAGAAAATACAATAATAAAAGTGCATAAACTGTAGAGCACAAAACTAACTCCTCTTTAGCTTTAGGCTCTCAGATACCTCAGCCACAAGGTCAGCATAAGACTAAGCAGAGCACAGCAATAAACCACACACCATTGATTAAAGATACCAGGATGAGTTTGGCACAGAGTTCACAATTAGCAGAGGTAGCAAGGTCCAATCTAAAACAACACTTTCATTCATATTTATTTCCAGCAAAGAAACACATCCACTAGCCCCCTCCAATTAGCCCAGCAATAGCCAGATTAAACCAGTCCTCACACACACAACCGATCCATCTGTTCTTTGTCACCAATGAAACAGAACCCATATGTGAAAGCAGCATGTACCAATAAAGAGACATGTCATTCAGTTTTGCAACAGAAGTGAGGGGAAGGATAATCAACGTTACCAGTAATAGCACAGGATGCAAACAGAACATACTGACCAGAGCCAAATATGTTACAAAGAGCAGGAACATAAATTATTCAGAATACCAATATTTTTTTTGGCTACTTTTAACTAAGTGCTAACAATCAACCAGGGATTATCCTGACTAAAATTGTATTGTTTTGGAAAACATCACAGGCCTTTTGCTGGTTACAAAGTGAATTGCTGATGCTCTGCACCATTCATTTCTAGGAAGATTGCAGGCAACCAAACACCGTTACAAATGCAGGTGATGGGCAGGTCACTGCACCCAGCAGCTCCAATGGTGTCAGGGTCACCCCAGCTAACTTAAAAAGTGTGACTACAAGGCAGAACATGGCACCCATTTGTTAGCTCTGAGCTTCACAAAGCCAGGTCACAGCAAGGCAGTGCTAAGATTTCCATGCTCTTTCCAGCACTCACTAGCAACTCTGGTCAAATTACAGAGATGTATAAAAGAATAGCAATCACACAGGTTATACCATATATAACCTATGCAGCTTGGAACATAAAACTAAGAATACACGGAGAAATTTAAGCAGAGAAGACATGCTGCTAGCACGTAAGCTGTTAAAACAGAGACAAGAAAAAAAAAACAGCAGAAGCAACAAGTCACAGTGCTTCAAATTTCAGCACTGCTTTCAAAAAACATAGAAAAGCCACGAGCAAAACTGATGGATAATATATTTTTGTAGATGTCATTAGAGTTCCTCAGAAGCAATTCCTCAGTTTTGAAGTGGTTCTTACAAATAAACAGGCGAAAGACAGGATAAGAAATAAAAACGCATTACATGGGTGATGGAGGTACATTTTGTCATTTTTTAACAGCAAATTTTTTTCAATAACCCTAAACAAAACTTTCCAGTGTTCTCCAGCCTGAGTCTTTTTCTTGTTTTCTTAAAACCAAATAAGTCTGTACAGAAACAGTGAATATTCTACCAATGTAAAAATATAAATAGAACCAACCTCTCAAACAATCTGTGGTTTCAACTTTTCTTTCACTGTACATTTTAGGCTGAGTCTTTACTGTGAACACTAAGTCCACACTGCAATTTTGTAGCATCTAAGAATAGTTTTAACCATAATTATGTTTATGACAAAAAGTCATGAAAAAAAAAAAAAAAAGATGATTAACTATTCAGCCCTCATATACCCCTTACTAAAGGCAGAGGGACTGGGGCATTTGTCACAAGAGACGAGGCTGAGAGGTCTGGGACTGTTCTGCCTCGAGAAGGAAAGGCTCAGGGGGATCTCATCAAAATGTATACATACCTGAAGGGAGAGTGCAGAGAGGATGCAGGATGTTGACCTGATGCAGGTCAACTAAGGATTGAGATGAACACCTTCTAATTGATTTATATTGCTCCTTTGAATAGATAACTAGAAAAGGAGCATGCTGTTTTCTTGGTTAAGAAACACATCAAAAAGTTGCATCTTTCTCATATAAAGCTATTGTTTTAGGCAAATGCATTCAGTCAATTAATTTCAGTGCTCCAAAACTCAAAAGGGACTAAGAACTGATGAAGTGTTCTGAAGACAATGTACTCTCCATGTGCCAGCTCTCATAGCAGTGATATCAGATATCAGACTGCTCGTGGAGGAAATGCCCCAGTATAGATCACAGCTGCAAAGGCCTGACAAAAACAGCATTATACAAATTCTTGATTCTTTAACATACAAAGCAGGTAACTGCATACAAAACCAAATGAAGTACAGTAAATCCAGACAGTTTTGTCAGAGTTAAACATGCTTCCAGGGCTGGTATCGCCCAGTTTGCTCAAAGTTCTCTAACAGCTACTGACACACAGCGGTAATTCAGAGAATTAAACTTGTTCTTAATGATTTAGACACAACAGCCTCAAGATCTCTGGTAGAAATTAAAACTGTGCTTGCAGTTCAGCCCATTCTGAACATTGCTTTGCTGACATATGGCCTCAGCATGCTTCCTGTCACTTTGAATTTTTCTAAGGACAGATGTGGCCCAGTGAAGCAGGTTGCCTCTGTGCTCCCCACTGCACTCCTAACAGCTGCATTACAGCTGCATGCACAGTCTTTTACAATAAGAGGAGAGGAAAGTGTTGCTCTGGAGAGTGGGGTTGCATCCCCAGGAAATAGGAAAATATATTCTGAGATAGTAAAATATTTCAAATTATATAAAAATTTTCCTTCAAATCTATTTTAAACAAAGCACTTCAGCTTCTTGCCATACATGAAAGCATTTTAATTTCTGCATTTAACAGAAGGCCTAAGATGCTTAACTCCAGACCTCCTCAAAGAAAGCATGAATCATGTTGCTTTAATACAAAAATCAACTCCCAGTTTCCTGAGTTCATGAGGAAAAATAAAATATTCATTTTTCTCTTTAATAGATTTAATAGATTTCATTGATAAAATAAACCATAAGAATAACAATAAAGACTGCAAGGAAGAAAAAGAAGATTCATTCAGGAGGAATGGCTGTCATCCTGCAGATCCCTATGTTGCTATGACATGGATCAGACCACAGAACACAGCTCAACATCACAGTGATCTTGTGTCCAGAAGTGATAGAGCTCAGAGAATCAGCGTTCCTACCACAGCCAATCCATAATCTAATTAACCTGCTAGAACAATCAAGAAATGCTAGAAAATTTAAAAAATGACAAACAAAATTGAAAGGCAAACATTGTGATGCAACACTGGCATCTTTGTTAACATATAAATTGCACTTTGTTAACATATAATTGCACTTATGAACATGGCCCCATCTCCACCATTGCAAATGCTAAACACTCTCAGATTATGAGACCATAAATACAGCAGTAGATGCAAATAGCCTGTTCGTCAATGATATTACCATGCCCCTGTTTAGTGTATAAATATAATAACTTCACATATATGAAGTTTAAGAAATTCAAGTGTTCAAAGGATGCAGTAGGAATGTTCTAATGGCCAGGTTTATAGTACCTTCAAATCCAGAATCTGAGATTCTCTCCTCTTAAAAAAAAATATAAAAAAAATCACTCACAAACAACAGCAGATGTTCTGTTCAGCCACTTTCTAGAATGCATAGTGATGCCACCAAGGTCAGTGAAGTCACCCTTCATCCATTCTGGGGTAAGCAAAAGGAGAAGCAGGTTCTCCTTGGGGTACGTTCAGCTAAGGAGTTCAGGCCTACCAAAATCAACAGCAACTCCATTCAAAAACGAAGTTGTGAATACTGGAAAAAACACTGCATGTTTTTTTCATCTTATTTTCACATAGCTTCTGATAATTTTTCAGTGTTTTAATGTCACCAGAAATTGATTTTGAAAGGTATCATTTTATATTGACTTGTAGAAAACTATTCTTACATTTTTCTCCTGCAAATGGAAATGCTGTTCATGACCCAAAGGCTTTCTGTAAGGTTCATAAATAGCACTTTTCCTTTTCAAATGGAATTAGAATTCCTAATGACACAGATGATTTATACTTTCCCTTTTTTAATATGTATCTTTGAATCATATCTGAAAAGCAATGATACAGCCTTCATAGAAGTGGAATACATATTCCTCCATTTAAAAGGAAATCTGAATGGAGAATGCTTCAATTCTAGCTTTTGTCACCGATATTTCATTGTGGTTTCAGTCTCTCATCTCTCTATTTATGTTATACTGTCACAGTCAACAGTTGTGGCAACACAGCAATAAAAATGTTTAGATACAATGAAGAATAAATGTATATATATATATTGTTCTTAGCACAAACTGAATTTGTACGACACTTTAAAATTAGAATATCCATTGCACCTAAGAACTTAAAAAACATTGCTTTTGATAAAAGCCCTATACTTGACTTCTTGGTTTAGACCTCTGTGCATTTTGCTTTTTTTTTTTTGTTTTGTTGTTTTTTAAGTGTACTAAAATATTCAGTCAAAATTATTAAGAACTAAAGTATCAAGAACTGAAAGATTGCAGTACCCTCACATTAACTTCAACCCAAACTAAAATCTGCATGGCTGTATCAGTATACCCATAGAATATACTAATTTTTCCTAGACTTAAAAGCTGTTAAAAAAATCTCTTCCTGAACAGACCAGGTGCCAGCCATAGCCATTAAAAAGGAAAAGCACTGTGCCTTCTGTGGTGTGCACTGCTCGTGGAGCACTGTCATCTACAAACTACTTGGCTCAACCAGGAAGGCGATTCACAGAGAAACAGAACCACTCACTCACGTACATCAAAGTGATTTTGTTTTCTAACAGGGAATGAACTAATCTTAAACAATTCAGTCCCAGACAAGTTTTAGTTCAATTAAATATGTGTAGGGAAAAATGCATGATCAAACAGAATCAGCATTGCATCCAGAGACTGCTGAGGGATGCCATGTATTTATTCAGACAACAGGGCCTCTTTTAATCTTTCATTAACTTTGCCTTGGTGACCATTTTATGTCTAGAGTCTGAGATATTGGATTAGCACAAAACGGCTGGAATCTCCCTTCACTTTTCACATCCTGCCAGCCTCCTGCATTCTTTTGAAGCAAGGCCTTTCTCTGCCAGCCTCTGTACATTGACTAATACTTGTTGGCCCTCACAGCCCTGGATTCTGAGAATACTGTCCTGCAACTGATTTTGGACACTTACCCTGATGGATGTTGAATCTCTCCTACCAAAAAGATGTGATTACTTTTTGTGAAGTTGTTTTGCTCAGTGTCTCTGACTCACTTTGAGAAATAGCTCAGGAGTCAATACTGCTCCCACACACTCTTGACAGAGTTCCCCTGGCATGTTAGCTGCAGCCATTTCTTATAAAGCTATTTAAGGCTGAAAGAACTACTTGAACATCTGGTTTACTTTCTCACTCTCCAGTATCTGTAGCCCAAAGACGCATTCCCTTAAGTGCTACTAAGCACTCACCTTGGGCTGTTCATAGCATGCCTTACCCTGGCTGTGTCAAGTAAGAGCATCGCCAAAGCAGTTCAAAAGGAGAAATGAAAGACGCAATTAATTTACATGGAGTACCTTTGGCATTATGTTTACCCAAAATATTCTTAGGTTTCTCACAGACATTCATTTGGTCATAAATTTAAAGAAAAGAGATCACTCATCTGCCTGCAGTAATTTTAAAATAATCCATGTTAATGTTTATTTAGTCCATATTATCCCTCTAACATTGCTCTTGATTCTTGAAAAAGACTATCTCGTGGAAGACATGCTAGACCAAAAGAGGTCAGGGCAAGTACACACACCAGTTAATGCATGTACATGCTAATGCATGTACTTTCTTAATCTATTTATTCATCTTTTAGGATATTCACCATACATCAACAGGCAGAGGTGGCCCATGCAATAAAACTCTCTGTTTTTGTCAGTATGTGACTCTGCAGTCACATACATATGAACATACAAAGCAACTGCTTCTATCCCAAAAAGATTTTAGGACATTAGTCAAACTTACAGAGGTTTAAATGAGTTTGTAGGAGAGCAAAATTTGCCTGTGTGGCAAATTTGCAGCTCCAGATGTCCAAGCATGAGCACAAATGAAAGCACACAAACATCTGCACACAGGTAAACCGATTTCCAGAAAAGGATCCAAGAAAGGAACTGGTTAGATAATAATTGTGTGACAAAGAGGCTGTGCTCAATGAGTTCTAGGTCCAGATAAGGGCCATCTTACATATACGCAAGAAAAAATTATGGACATAAAGATAAGATATATCTTAAACAGCTTTCCTGTTATTAATAGCTGCACAAGTTCTAAAACATGACTGAAGTCTGTCCGATACTTACCAAAGGAAAAGCTATCAAGGACAGGTAGGTGATACACATCCTGTTCCCAGATCAACAATAGAACTCCTGCTGCCTTCAGGAAGCCAGAAACTGAACCATGATCACTAGAACACCTGAGGCAGAAGCAAACTAAAGCAAACTAAAAAGCATTTTTAGAAGCATGCTAAAAAAAATAAATAAATACATAAATAAATTGACATATTTCTATGCCCCCATTGCATGTGTTGACAGACAGAACAAGCAGGGAACATTTTCCTAAAAAAGGAAACGTTGTTTTATCCATCTGTTCCTCCTAGCTCTTTAGTGTACAGCTCTCGGGCTTTGGTAACAAGCAGAACAGCCTTATGATGCTTTAGGTTTATTTATATTCATGAGAATAGTTTTCTATTGCAGTTTGGAGTTACGCTGACCTCATTCAATACTCTCAGATAAAATCCATGAATATTCCTGAGAATCCAGTACTTTTATCAACAAGGAGAGCCATGCTGATTACGTAGATATTAAACACAAAAGATCATACAAACTAAACCCACCATTCTTTTCTGAGATCACTCTGTAATCACGAAGAGGAGTCTTTTCACTT
Organism: Netta rufina; assembly: GCF_964035555.1. Classification (NCBI taxonomy): domain Eukaryota; kingdom Metazoa; phylum Chordata; class Aves; order Anseriformes; family Anatidae; genus Netta; species Netta rufina. The sequence goes on along the minus strand of NC_140132.1, from coordinate 488,459 downwards.
TTTAATATTTATGTTGGTAAAGTGTCGCCCTCCCAGCCAGACATGCAGAACCCTTCTTCAGTTCTACAGTGCTCACTGGTATGAGGCATACTACACCTCAGCAATAAGGCACTTTTACCTCTGTTACTTTGGGGTATTTTAGAAGATCACTAAATCAGTCACCAGTCTCTCTTGTTTTGGAGAGAGTCCCAACATGAAAAAGAATTTATTCAAGAGAAGATATTGCATTAGCTGTATGGTGAAATGATGTGCTTTCAGAACACGTCGTTCCAGAACAACCACTCAACTTAGCTGACTGCCAAGGACTCAGAGCATCTTGGAGCGAGACACAGCTTCTCATGACATCTTGTGGCAGCACGACAAGCTGACAGGGTTTTTGGTTTGTTTTCATAAAAAGCAATTTAAAATGTTGCAAAACAGTGGTATTACAGAAAATCAAACACACAACAAAAACCACCAATTTATAATTAAATTAAGGTGAACAGAGTGGCAAAATTCACTTATTTGAGAAAAATTTCCCATACAGAAAGCATAACAACACGAAGCACAAAAAAATAGGATTGTTATTTTAAACTAATAAAAGAAAGTCAGAAAACTGACACGAGTTCATGCAATTCAAGCTACATGTGGGTGACAGATCTAAAGACAAGTATGCCTTTCTAACCCCTAATACATTCTTACCTATTATAAGTACAATATCAGTATCTCCTTCTTAAATTGTTGGCTTGCAATGTCCAGAAACTTAGCTACAAATGACTCCATCAGGCTAAATTATGTTGATATTTATGCTACATGTAATTGGAGAAATAACAAAATAGCATTTTTTTCCATTTGTTTTTAAAATTGTGCTGAGGAAGAAGCGTCTTTTAATCATAGCTGAAATGAATTGGGGATCCTTATCAAAAAATACTGATCCCACGGGAATCAATAAATGACCCTCCCTAAAAAAAATAAAAATAAAAATAAAATAGAAAAGTCAGAGATACCTCTAACTTAAATAAAATTAAAACCAACAAAGTAACTTAAGATATAGTCTTATATCTGAAAACACGCTCATTCACAAGGCACTGAAGGCAATTTTCCTAGTCACTGACTAATGTTTAATTCACACCGTTTCTCGACTGAAGTTATTTCAGTTTCTTACTATGCAACTTGACTTCTGAAATCCTGATTCAGCCCTTCATCCAGGCTCTGAGAAAGTGGTAGATATTCCTGCAAGGGCAGAAGCAACTGGCTTTGTCTGGACTTTCTTGGAAGGGAACAGAATAAAATACAAGCAGGTTTCAGGCAAGCAACGGAGAATGAAGAGAAAGCTTCTGGGAGTCTGTCTGAGGAACATTCAACCAGAAATGCTGCTCTTTCTGAACAGTCAAGGGGATTTCAAAAGCACCTGTCTGCTCTGGTACACTCAAGGGAGTGAAACCATTAACATAGGACTAACTCGTATTTGGCTTCCACACATGAAGAACAAAATCTACATTCAGTTGTGCACTTTTAGGTTACTGATTCTGCCAAATTTAGCCACCACACAAAAGGTGAAATGAACTATGACTCTCCAAGCTGCAGAGGGAGGGATACATGTGAAAAGCCACTCCAGGGTTTTTTTTTTACATTGAGTACTGTGAACTGTCAGCAGCCACTGGAAATTCAGGCTGAGGTGCTTCAGGGATGGAAGTGAAAGGAGAGCAGTGTAAATATATACTCAACTCAACCGATCCCAGCCTATATAGCAGTATGTCAGTACTATCAGATGCAGTACTATATATGCCTGCAACTACTTTGGAAGGTACTAAAACGAAGCACGTAATGCCAGTCCTGTGTGAAGAGAATTCAGTTTGCTAGAACTTTATTTCATTTTTAAGATATTTATTTTGTAAAAATAGGTTAAAAGAACTGAGCCTGCAAGCATTGCTCATCTTTCCAAATCATGTGTGAGAACTGTACTGCACATATTTCTTGGTCTCCTTACACTCATGTTACCACGTCATGAAATACATTTCTGCAGTTAGGAAAGACAGTTTTGTAGGCAGAAGATCAAGAGGTTCAACTCCTCAACCAGCATAGGCTTCTCTAACACTCTGCGTAACTCCTCTTATACCTTAGATCAAAAAAGTATGTAACATAAAGGACACTTTCCTAGAAAGATACTCTAAAGACATTAAAGTCTGCAAAGCACTCAAAGGACTATTCTAACTCCATATAAGCAAATTTGACATTAAGACCCTGTCTGGTACCTTGACAATCTACATACATTTACCTCATGTTTAGTACAGAACTTTATTTCATAACATGCTAGAGACTGAAAAACAGATTTATGGCACACATGAATTTGCTGGAACACAGTTATAGCTAGTAAGTAGGAGGTTGTAAAACTTGGATTGGGAATCTAATAGTCAAACATCCCTTTAATATCATAGAAGTGCTTTTTGCAAAATTTTAGGAGGTTGCTAGGGGAGAAGAAAAGTCACTGAAGTTATTCCTTATAAATTCCACACTGGTTGCAGCCTTTCAGATGTACCAAACTAGAAAATGTACTACTGCATATTAAATAATTAACAAATATACACACCAAAATCCGTAGAAGTGAGTCATATCACAAACCACAGATCAGGAAGTCCTCTCTTCCTCCAGTACCAAATCCCACAGTCCTTACATGGACATCAACTGGCATAAAAACCTATTGAGCGTAATTGTTGGGGAAGATACAAACCCTGCACATCTCATTCAAGGGTTATGGGTGTGGGAACGAGGTGACTGAGGTGTCTTGATTGAACTCTTCTGAACAGGTCTGTTGAACAGGGGAGAGGAATTTTGTGGCTGAAGTTAGAGAGGTAAGTAGGCATCTGCTTTCCAGGACACCACACCATGCTGGACCTATAATGTTCTACAGGAAGTAAGACCAGCTTGAAGCAATCACAACTTCTCCATTTTGTGTTGAATATAATATGGCAAAACACATTATAATAAAGTACAACTGCATTGTTTTTTTTCAGAGAAACAGCAATGGGATACAGTCCTGATCTTTAGTTGCTCGCACTCTGAAAGAAGGTTTACAGATTAAAATTAGTGGGGCTTTTTGTCCACTTTTACAACACAAAAGAAAGCAAAATCATAAGACAGTACCACACGCAGCATGCTGTGCAAAACAGCTTTCAGCAGTTGTGGGCTGTCAGAAAATAAGCACATACTAATTTTGTAGTCACTAGAGGGAGCCATCTGGCATTTTTCTTCTGCTGCTCGTCAAATGTTCGAAATTCAAAATTCATGGTTGGCTAAGGGAAAGATTTGTGTCAGATCCAAACATACCAATTAGTAAATGCTGCAAAGAAGAGTTCGGATACGCAATTCTCCCTCTGTCTCCCAGTCTTTAGCTAGAAGCTAAAATAATTTTGGAGAACATTATCTCACTTAGGTAAAGTGTATCTTTGTCTTTGAAAGTAGGGTGGGAAGCAGGGTGGCAGAAAGATCATCTTCATAAACTGTGGAACACATATACAAGAACAAGTTTCTCCTTCTTTCAGGATGAGGTTTAAGAAGGAGTTCAGCAAACTGTCTTCTTCCTGTAACCGTGTTCAACTTACAGGGACGCAACACATCCTCACAACCTTTGAGGTAGAAACATTGAGTGCAGGAAGTTACACACCCTTAATATACAAATGCTACAGTTATGGAATCTCCTGACCTAGGTCATTCACTGAGAAATTAGAACGAAACATAATAGACTTTGCCCAATCCTTAACTATAAGGTGCTACAGAAAATAAAATGTAACTGGATGGAATGTTAAGTAGGAACTGCCAGAAGACAGACATGTAAATCAACCTTCAGTGAGTCTTCACAACAAAGAAGAGGCCAAAGACATCCCTATCTTAATTTTTAACAATCCCCTCTTTCATTAAGGTGTCTAAGCTTCCACTCCTAGTCTCAGATGCTGTATTACTTTATGGATACACTTCCATGAACATACCTAGTTATGATGAACAAGTATTTAGAAAAGCTAATATAGGTTACATTTCTGTGAAAGTGCGTATCATCAGAGTGAACTATCTTCTCAAAAAAATAAATAAATAAAATAAAAAAGGAAAGAGAGTCTGCACTTCCAAAAGAGAACCTAATCACAATGAATTTGCATGTTAGAAAACTAACCAAGCCCCGCACTGAAGTTTTACAACTTCAGTTATACAACACTAGCTTCAGCAGAGCCATGCCTGATTTGTATTGGGGAATGCAAAAATCAAACCAGGTTCAAGTGTTTTCCTCTATATTCTCTTTTGAGATAATACTAAGACTTTAAATGGTATGTCCATGTGCTCTTAAATCCCATTGTTCAATACCTCTCCAAATAGAAAACCTCACATTAAAACTTTTTACTTCCATATTAAAAGAATCTGAAAGCCTCATACTACTAATAAAAAAGCAATATAAAATCATTTTAACTCATTATAACCTTCCCCCACCATCTCATTAGAAACAGGTCAGGAATAAATCAAGTCACTTCCAACCACCTGGCTTCCCATTGACCAGGCAAAACAAGAGAGAATCAGGATCCCCTAATGAAGACAGGCTTTAGCTTTTCTTGTAAGGACTGCAGTCAAATGTCAGAAGTTCTAAGCCCTTTCTAAATGTTATTCAGTACAACGTAGACAGATATGTAACAGAGCTGCTGCTCCAAACAGAACACACAGAGCACAGCCCCTTCAAGCATGCTGTCTAGTCACAGTGGAATAGTACTGTTACTGTACTCAGTAAGCCAGCCAGAAGTATAGAGAGGATGTTTTTATTAGACACCACCGAAATCCTGAAGGATATTGCTTGATCTAAACAAATTTGATTAAAACAAGAATTTGTCTTTTCTTATGGTATCACATACATTGGTTTCTTTCTAGAGACTTACTCATGGTTTTTCATTTGTTAAGCTCTACAGTTTTTGAGATTATTGTTATATTTTTTTTTGTTTTTGTTTTGTTGTGTTTTTGTTACAATTTTTGAGATTATTGTTACAATAATAACAGATGTGAACTTTTTTTTTTTTTTTTTTTTTTTTTAAGACTTACCTCACATTGCTTGTCACCACATCGAACATTGACATTAAACACAGCACCACCTAAAACTGAACAGGTGCATATCAGCCCTTGCCTACTGGTATGCTTTATTCTATTAAGCTCATATATCTCAAAAGCAGATCCTCTCAGGAAGGTAACATTGCTCGTTTGCATTCTGTGGTGCTTGGTGAATCACTGCAGAGTAAGGTTCATTTTCTTTTTTTTTTTTTTTCTTTTTTTTTTTTATTTTTCATATACATTTCAATACTATTAACTCATTTCTGTTCTGTAACCCAAAAAATACCAGAATGAAGAGCATTAAGCAAACATCTTCACTTAAGAACAGAACAAGACTTAAAAACCCAGTCAAAGGGAAGGAATATTCCCTCTCCATCTTAAAAGATAGTAGAACGATGGTTGTGGGCAAGAGTCTGAATATAGCTCATTTCTTTCACTGACTCCATTTTAAGAAATAACAATCCACTTTAGTGTTGCAGCTTTATTTGAAAGTGACTTAAGAGTTTTGTTAACACCAATTTTTATACAAAATTGATACAGTGAAAAACAAACTTCAGAGGTTTCCTAGGGCAGATTACAGGCTGTAAACTCATCATCAAATGCAATATATAGAAAAAAAAAATAAAAAAATCTGTTCAGTTGTTCAGTCACGTTTACAGACCTGCATCGAGTAATTCTGAAAATCTGGTTTTACTCTTTGCCATCTAGTTTTACTACTGCACAAAAAGCGCCCACCCAAAGCTTCACTTATTAAGAAAGGAGTCTTACTACCATTCTACCTCACTGCATTTCCAATTTATAGTCACAGTTTTGACAAACTGTAAAATAGAAATACATTAATACTTCCAACAATATGTTAAATTAGTAACGGTCAAATTTTACATACCTGATATTTTAAAGGAGTTTAAGAAGTTATGGACAACAAGACACTCGGACAAAACGTTATGTATTGCAGTTTCCAAAGAACTCAGAAGTCCATTAACAACAAAACAAAAAAATCCCAAACTCTGTAACAGTTTCTTTCTAACCCTACCATTTCAGCAGTTCAATTTCACACCTGCTGGGATCTAATTTTTTTTCTATGTCTACAGTACAATATCCCATCACATGTACTGGCAGTATTAGTAAGATCCAGAAAATTAAAAAAAAAAATAAAAAAATTTAGAGTCCTGCAATTCTTTTACCAGTCTTACCACATGCTTGGAATAATGTAAGGCTCCTCACAAAATTAATCATTTTTTGTTTGTTTGTTTAACTTTTATTCTTACCTTTATCTGCAATTGGCTTTCTCAAATAGAAAATCTATTTTGAGGACAAACTTTCTCATTATACATACAGTTCCCCAAACACCCCATTTTGACCAGGGCAGGGAGAGAGCAGGGATGGGGTAATCTGTAAAAGCTTGGTTCCATGTCACCCTTGTAGTCACAGGAAAGATACTGTTCCTCAAATAGTAGGCTGTAGAGAGCTACCAGACAAGAGCAAAATAGTACTACTCCAACTACGAAAATAACTGGTAGTGTAATTCTTGCACTTGCTATTCCCTGTATCCCATGAAGCAAAACGGTTCTGAATCATGCCATGTCACGCAATCACATTATTCTTTGTAGAAGACTGAAAGGGTCTGTTTTCTCCTACCTGTTAGGCTTGCTTCTCACTTAATGATTATTGGGCTCAATCTGAATTGCTTTGTTGTGGCCCTTCAAGTATATGTGCTAACTCCACAAAGGAGCAGCATCAGTGTAAAAGGCTACTAATCAGTAACTCCAGAAAATCTGCAACTTTAAGTATTTCCTGGAAATTGGAACTTCACTTCCTGTTCATGTTCTGCCTTTTCCTCTCATCTCTGAAACACACATAAATCCTCCTTTATGACCCCTCTCCACCCTGTGATACTAATGTAAACAAAATCCAGTGATAGAATAATCAAGTTTTTGCCAGGGAAAAAGAAAAGCACCATACTGTTAAACCTTTGTTTCTTCTGAAAGAGTTACAGCAACTTCCAAAGACCAAAGTCTCATGCATAATATTGCTCAAAACCTTGCTCCCAGGTCCTTTGTATTAATGTACTCTGCAATGTTTTGAATCCTGGTATTAAAATGGAAGAGATACTGAACATTCCATGCGATTACAGGAACACTGAATATACCTGTGAAATTCTATTTATGTTAAAGCTGTGTGCAACAGACCTACTTTGTGCCTCGTGACATTTACAATGCAGATTTAGTTCTACTGCGAGGCTGATGAGTCATTTACTGTTCATTGGCATTGAACAGTTTTGCCATAGCCACCTCTTCCAGCATCATAGTCTTGTCGATATTCATCTCGGACCTTACAAAGGAGAACAAAAAAAAAAAAAAAAAAAAAAAGTCTGTGAAAGATATAAAGAAAAATATTTTCTCAAAAACTATTGCACCATAAGACTATCTATTTCTCAAGAACTATTACACCATCAGACTACACAGTCAAACTAGAGACCACTGTATCTAAGTGTCCACAAGAAGTTGACAAGACAAAAGAGAATGCAAAGTGTGTCATGAAGAAGCCCACAATACCACATACACAAATTTCCTTTTTAAAGGAATTGGGCATTATTAATCAAGACAGCCAAAGTGAAGGTGGCTAGTCTCATTTTTTCAGCAATAAAAGCATCTGCTACCTGCTCAACTGTAGGTAAGCTAAGTGCCATCCTTTGTGTTCTTGACAGTCTCACATTTTCTGAGCTTCATTACCCGAGACAGCCAACAAGTTTCTAAAAGTACTTTCAGTGAAATAAATACATGAAAAACGTTACATGTTCTTAGTGGATATCATCACCACAGACAAAATGTCTTCAGAATTAATGCATATTACTATCTTTAACAACAAGCCTGAAGTTGCTGTTTCTTAAGTCGTTCTGAGTGCGTTAATTCAAATAGCAATTATTCGGCAAAGTCACCAGTCCTTTAAAAACTGGACTGTACAACAACCTACCTGGCCCCCCGATCTTCCACGACCATACTGTCTACCCTCCTTAAAACCTGCATCCCAGTCTGTCCTTATGATCCTGTCATCAAGTCTGGTTCCATTAATGTACCGCATTGCATTTTCAGCATCTCCTCTTGCATAGTATCTTATAAATAAGTTAAAGGAAAAAAAAACAGGCTTCTAATAATTTCTGCATGTGGAAGGAAAAAATATATCCCATGAGCTGCAAAACCAAGTATTTGTTTGAATCAGGTTCCTGCTCAGATATTTTTAAAGGTGCCTGCCATTACGAAGCTACAGGGGCTAAGAAAACTAACATTAAATCAGAGTAACGTGCAGGAATGTACATGTCAGAAGTACATACATTGGGTCAAGTTGTGGAGCCACACTCTCCCTCAGAAGCACCAAGGTATGTTACCAAACAAAGAAAGAGAAGCCCCACATGTGTTCCTGTCACATCCAACTGCCATCACCTCAGCATAACAGAGTGATCCTCAGCAACACTTTGGGCCAAAGCCAATGCATCAGTCATGCAATGCACCAACAAAAACCCTCAGACACGTACTCACGCTTACAGGAACCCACCTTCCCTTGGGCACCAAGGGCAGGTTCGTCCTGCAGAGCTGGACTGGCTGCAGGAGCCCGGGCTGAAGCACCAGGCTGAAAGCGGTCTAAGGGCCCTTGCCTTCCACCCACTATGCCGCCCAGAATCATAGACAGGGTTGGAAAGAACCTCAGAGCCCATCTAACTCCAATACCCTGCCATGGACAGGGATACCACCCACTAGATCAGGCTGGCAAGGCCCCATCCAGCCTGGCCTCGAGCACCTCCAGGGATGGGGCACCCACATGAGGGCGCCTCAATCACTTTGTGCTCAGCAGCTCCCCCACAGGGCCCCCCAGCACAAGGATACTCCACGAAGCAGAACCCGCAAGCGGTTTTCTTCACTTTGTCCAGCCCCATGATGATCTTCTTGATGTCGCCACTCTTGCCAAACAGCTCATGGATCTGTTCTTCGGTGGTGTAGAAGGACAGGTTCCCCACGTACAGTGTGCAGCTCTTCCGCAGCAGCCGCTCCTGGTCATAACGGGTTCCCTGCAGGACGGTCGCCAAGTCAGCCCATCTCCTAGGTACGGCCGCCAGGTCGGCCCATCTCCCGACCACCCCCGTCACTCCGCCTCCAGGTCAACCCGTAAGCCAGCCACCCAACCGCCAGGTCACGCCGCCACGCCGTCGCCCGGCCGCCAGGTGACCCCGCGCCCCGGCCCCGCTCCCGCTCCTGCCGCCCACCCGGAAGTGCTGGTCGCGGTACTGGCTGAGGTCCACGTAGGAGTCACTACGCAAGATGCTGAGGCTGCCCCCCGAGCACATGCTGCCAGCGGCGGGGCGCGTCGCGGCTCTCGCGAGACCCGCGACCGCCGGGGCGGGGACGGAGGCGAGGGGGCGGGGACTCTCGCGAGAGCGCTCGGTGCCGGGGCGGGCGCGGCGGGAGGATGGTGTTGCGGCGGCTGCTGCTGGCGTTGCTGAGCGACCCGCGGCTCGTACAGAAGCTCTCCGAGGCGCCGCCCATCCGCGCCGCTGCCCGCCTCACCGCTAGCGCTCTCAGCCGCGGCCAGCTGGGCGCCCGCCGCGCCGCGCGGGAGCTGGGCCCCGGCCTCGCCCGCCTGAGGGATGCCTTCCTGCGGCCGCCCGGCGGATGGCCAGGGGCGCCCGGCAGCGGGAGGGGCCGCGGCGGCCGGCCCGGGGCCGAGCCCTGAGCGGCGGCACGAGGAGGAGGTGGAGGTGGAGGTGGAGGAGGAAGAGGAGGAGGAGGAGGAGGAGGAGGGCCGCCGGCGGGACAGAGGAGGAGGAGGAGGAGGAGGAGGAAGAGGAGAGGACCGCCACTGCCGGACAGGAGGAGCGTGACGAGGCGAAGCTGCTGCCATGGACTTACTTCAGCGCCGGCCCCCACTCTCCGCAGGACTCGACAACACGCAGAGGACGGACTCAGCGTTAAACATCAACCAAGATACTGTCAGCATTGCCACTTTAAGTGCTTGATTAAGAAACTTGAAATAAAACCACATTTCGCACCGGAATTCCGTTAACAATTCCTGTCTGTACAACAGTAATGTTCTACATTTGTATGGCTACTTCAATACAAAAAGCTCCGAGAGTGCTTGATGATGAGGATGGTGGTGATGGATAGGATAATGCCCTGCTTTACAGGTGGGTGCAGGAGTTTGGTAGCTTTCCGAAAGGCACACCTTAAGACAATGGTAGCAAAAAGGGTTTAGGGAAAAAAAAAAAAAAAGCCAAATACTGCTCTCCTAACTATAAATAGAGAAAAAAAAATTATTCATCTTACGTAACACACAGGGCTGCTTTACTCTCATCGTTGTTTCTAACACTGTCCATGAGACTAAAATTGCCATCCCACACTGTGTTTTACTATGCACAGCTGCCTAGATGCTTAGTTAACTTGGGAGGGAGGTTTCCAGTCTTGCTCCAGGTGAAAGAACCTTGCAAACCAGATGAGATGCACGGTTTCCTGCACTGCTGGTAAAATTAAACTTCCTGCCAACAAAGACTTAGGTGTGCAAGGATGGAAAACCTGTATCTGTAGTATAAGTGATAAAAGTAGCAGGTGAGACAAAAGCAGTGTAATGTCATTCTGAATTAGTGTTTGTAGCCCAGAGTCTCTTCCTGGCTCCATCTCAGGTTACCTGTGTAGCAGTGGAAGTGTCAGGTTATGGAATTGGTGCTTCATCAATTCTGAACAGTTTCAAGATCTACCCTGCTTATACAGCCAGAGATTGTAAATTTCAAAATAATTTTCAACTTTTAAAGAAAGCTGTTTAAAAACACCTCAAAACAGTAAATGGGATGTGGAATACAAGCTGTGGCACAATACTGTTGTCCCAGTATAAAAGAGAAAAGAGGAAATGAACTTGGAAAATACAGCTGGTAAGTGTCGTGATGCTTTTGTAACTTCTTCACTACTGGATGAGACATCAGTACAAACACACATGCAACCCCTCCCCCTACCTCACCAAAAAACACACACCTTCACTATGCAGGCCCGTCAGTAATGAGGGATAAAGGATCTTACAGTGAACACATAGGGGAGGCTTTTAACACAATATGCTTTATGAGAGAGATGTTCCTTAAAAATCTAGACTGAATATTTAATTTGGAAGATCCTGATTTAATTTGGCAAATCCTTCATGTGGAAGGATTGTTAGTGAACCTACCAGGGGTGGTGCCCCGCTAGACCTTCTCTTCACAAACAGAGAAGGACTGGTGGAGGACGTGATCGTCGGGAGCTGTCTTGGGCAGAGTGACCACGCAATGGTGGAGTTCACTATTCTTGGCGAGGCCAGGAAGGGGACCAGTAAAACCGCTGTATTGGACTTTCGGAGGGCTGACTTTGAGCTGCTCAGGACACTAGTTGGTGGAGTCCCTTGGGAGGTGGTTCTGAAGGGCAGAGGAGTCCAGGAAGTCTGGGCACTCATCAAGAAGGAAATCTTAATGGCTCAGGAGCGGTCTGTCCCCACGTGCCCAAAGACAAGCCGGCGGGGAAGAAGATCGGCCTGGCTGAACAGAGAATTGTGGCTTGAGCTTAGGAGAAAAAAGAGGTTTTATAAGCTTTGGAAAAGAGGATGGGCCACTAAGGAGGACTTTAAAGAAGTAGCGAGGCTGTGCAGGGACAAAATTAGGAAGGCCAAAGCTCATCTGGAGCTCAATCTGGCTACTGCCATTAAAGATAACAAAAAACGTTTCTATAAATACATCAACACAAAAAGAAGGACTAAGGAGAATCTCCATCCTTTACTGGATGCGGGGGGAAACTTAGTTATAAGAGATGAGGAAAAGGCGGAGGTGCTCAATGCCTTCTTTGCCTCAGTCTTTAGCGGCAATACCGGTTGTTCTCTGGATACCCAGTACCCTGAGCTGGTGGAAGGGGATGGGGACAGGATGCGGCCCTCATTATCCATGAAGAACTGGTTGGTGACCTGCTACGGCACTTAGATGTGCACAAGTCGATGGGGCCGGATGGGATCCACCCAAGGGTACTGAGGGAACTGGCAGAGGAGCTGGCCAAGCCACTATCCATCATTTATCAACAGTCCTGGCTATCTGGGGAGGTCCCAATCGACTGGCGGCTAGCAAACGTGATGCCCATCTACAAGAAGGGCCGGAGGGCAGACCCGGGAAACTACAGGCCTGTCAGTTTGACCTCAGTGCCAGGAAAGCTCATGGAGCAGATCCTCCTGAGAGTCATCATGCAGCACTTGCAGGGGAAGCAGGCGATCAGGCCCAGTCAGCATGGCTTTATGAAAGGCAGGTCATGCCTGACGAACCTGATCTCCTTCTATGACAGAGTGACGCGCTGGGTAGATGAGGGAAAGGCTGTGGATGTGGTCTACCTTGACTTCAGCAAGGCTTTTGACATCGTCTCCCACAGCATTCTCCTCAAGAAACTGGCTGCTCTTGGCTTGGACTGGCGCACGCTTCGCTGGGTTAGAAACTGGCTGGATAGCCGGGCCCAAAGAGTCGTGGTGAATGGAGCCAAGTCCAGTTGGAGGCCAGTCACTAGTGGCGTCCCCCAGGGCTCGGTGCTGGGGCCGGTCCTCTTTAATATCTTCATCGATGATCTGGACGAGGGCATTGAGTGCACCCTCAGTAAGTTTGCAGATGACACCAAGTTAGGTGCGTGTGTCGATCTGCTTGAGGGTAGGAAAGCTCTGCAGGAGGATCTGGATAGGCTGCACCGATGGGCTGAGGTCAACTGCATGAAGTTTAACAAGGCCAAGTGCCGGGTCCTGCACCTGGGGCGCAATAACCCCAAGCAGAGCTACAGGCTGGGAGAGGAATGGTTGGAGAGCTGCCAGGCAGAGAAGGAACTGGGAGTGATGGTGGATAGTCGGCTGAATATGAGCCAGCAGTGTGCTCAGGTGGCCAAGAAGGCCAACGGCATCCTGGCTTGTATCAGAAACAGTGTGACCAGCAGGGCTAGGGAGGTGATCGTCCCCCTGTACTCAGCTCTGGTGAGGCCGCACCTCGAGTACTGTGTTCAGTTTTGGGCCCCTCGCTACAAGAAGGACATCGAGGTGCTTGAGCGGGTGCAGAGAAGGGTGACGAAGCTGGTGAGGGGCCTGGAGAACAAGTCCTACGAGGAGCGGCTGAGGGAGCTGGGCTTGTTCAGCCTGGAGAAGAGGAGGCTCAGGGGCGACCTTATCGCTCTCTATAGGTACCTCAAGGGAGGCTGTAGCGAGGTGGGGGTTGGCCTGTTCTCCCACGTGCCTGGTGACAGGACGAGGGGGAATGGGCTTAAGTTGAGCCAGGGGAGTTTTAGGTTAGATGTTAGGAAGAACTTCTTCACTGAAAGGGTTGTGAGGCACTGGAACAGGCTGCCCAGGGAAGTGGTGGAGTCACCATCCCTGGAAGTCTTCAAAAGACGTTTAGATGTAGAGCTTAGGGATATGGTTTAGTGGGGACTGTTAGCGTTAGGTTGGAGGTTGGACTCGATGACCTTGAGGTCTCTTCCAGCCTAGAAAATTCTGTGATTCTGTGATTTTTCTTAGCCTCCCTTTAGACTCTGGTATCAACCATTCTTGTCTCTGTTGAAAAACTGGAAAATAAGGTCTTATGTAAAGTTGTATGGATGAAGAACTGCAAAAAGCTTTACTGCCATTATAAGCAGAAAGAATTAGTGTCAGATTCAGTTCATAGAGAGAGGTGTTACAAATGTACTGAACTGTACCTCCCTCCAGGTCAGGATGTTTCTGCATTTGAAGTTCTAAATGTTCTGAAATAAAATGTTTAGTCATGCTACAGTATCCTACTTTAAAATGAAACTGGTCTCAACTAGGGCACCAGGGCTGTGATCCATCATTCCAATTAAGCTGGGAGCTGATCCTGAAAGGTGAGGGGGCATAGGGAATGTGACTCCTCCCTGGTAACCTGCACGCATTCCTGCAACAGAACTGGTGCCCCTCTAACCTTGCCATCAACCAGTTCAGAGATCTGTCTGGTCAAATGCATAAAAGGAATTGGGCCCCTCCAAGGTGCCAGTTTTCTGTCTGCACAGCTCCTTGAATCAAGCATTGCCGGGCACAGAGCCACCTGAGAGCAATGAAAGCTGTGACACTCACCTGGAATGCAAAAAGGACCTGCCCCATTTCAGGAGCTAAGCAGCAGATAGGCTTAGTCACATCAACCAGTGACCTCACATTGCTGTATGTAATATTCGTGCAGAATTTCTACAGGAATGAAACTGGCAAAAACAATGCTTGGATTTTAGGATTTAGCGTAAGTGCCTATGCTGAAGTATCTTCCGAGTTCTAAATCAGATTCTGTTAGATCAATACTAGGGATTTTTCAAGACAGAACCACCTAAGAGCATCTCAGACAATAATATCATGATGCTAATGCCTATATTGTGACTGCAGTCTGGTCTAATGAGTGAGGAGGTTCTGTCTAGTCCAGTAACCTCTCTCCGGCAGCAGCAGTGTTAATGTGTGTTATCAGTAACACAGTCCACAAGCCCTCTATCCAAGTCTGTAAGAACTTTTAAAGTATATCTCATGTGAAAAGAGCTAAGCTTGAATCACAGTTTTTGTGGACTCTAAGTTCACCCTCTCTCATCAGGAAAATTACACAAGTTCTTAAGAAACACCACAGGGACTGAATGACTCGCATCTAGCAAGAGCCGGCTATCCTGAGGAGTGTACGAGCATGAAGAAAGGGAATGAAGAGAATCAGGGAGCTCATGGGCACTGCCCATACTGAGCATGGGACTGTGACAAGGGGGGTCTGACAGCACATTTGTGCAGAGTCAAAGTGTAGTGAAAAACTATCACATTGTTCTAACATCTAAGGGCTCTGATGATCTCTGCCTAGCTGAAGGATGTATAGTCCTAGCTGACTTCTCCAATTTTCACTGAAGAGGAAGGATATTTGTGGTGGGTCTTCCATTGATAAGTGTGGAAAGATCAAAGTCTCGTTCTTGAGCAAGACACCACACTTTGTAATTGTGGCTCTGACTGTTCCAGGGATTATAACAAAAAAATGGCAGTCATTGCAGGTAAAATTCTTTGCTTGCTGCCCTAATGTTTGGCAGAGGGTTTCTTCTTCAGATCCAGCCATATCGATTACTTCTATATTTGTGTCCCTTTTTTTGATATTAAGCAGAGACCTCGGAGGCATGTAGGTGTGAGCAAAGAGTAGAGTATAGTGTCTTGTATGGTTTGAGGACCCTGGAGAATGCATGAGATGTTCCAGGTGAAACAAACATGGTATCAGTCCCCCCTGGTGTAGCCACCCAAACACCAAAGCCCCAAGGACATTGAAAATAATAATGACAGATTTCCACTTCATAGCTCTGTTCTGTGATGTGTTGAACAGGACTAATGGCAAGATGAGAGGAATGAGAAAACGAGGTTCTTGGTGACTGAACAGGGAGAGGAATGCCAAAGGAACAAAATAAAACAGCAGTAATTTTGGATTGCCCTCGGAATGCACAAATACCCTAGGTGACCCACGGTAGTATGATTTGACCCGCATTAATTGATAGATGTATTTCTTTAGCATTTTAAAACCGGCACCAATGGCCAGAATATGTAAGATCCCAAAAAGCATTATTCCATTGACTGTAAAATGCGTAACTCGTGGGTGACTTCCATGCTGCGCAAGATTATGAGGATTGAGATTATAGCTGAGAAAATTTAAAGGAGTTACTACAATTTTGTGGTTCAATTGAGCTATTACATCAAATAGGCTGCTCTTTTTAATGCTGTAAAAGTTGTCTAAGCCCACGGAGGTAAAATATAAGGTGTCAGCTGTTATGAAAACAATGGCAGTAAAACATGCACAGGTGATTAGCTTCAATAAGGGGTTTATGATAGTTTTAATGCTCTTTTGGGAGTCAACATTTAAACCTGCCCAGTAAAGCAGGGGCATTAGTGCAAATGCCAAAAAGGTTGGCCTATTGAAAAACCCAGCAGTTGTTACAATACCTATGAGAGGGCTGCTTGTAGGCTTTACTGAGCTGCTGTCAGATTTGTTGGAGGAAACCAATACCAAGAGAAGAGCAAAGAGAAGTCCTTCAAGCGTGTTGGTAAATGTTCTTGTGTAAAATACCAGAGTGACATACGATCCAGCCAGAAGTACCAGCGCTTTCCATGGATCTGCTTCCCAGGAAGGAGCTAATTGATACACGCTATAGTCAAGTACAAAAGAAAAGATTGTAAAGAGAAGACGAGGTGATACAAGAAGGGTGTAGCTGTTGATGCAACTTGAACATATGTCCAACTGCTGCAAAGACTTGACCACCCAGTAGGTAACTCCAGAAGTCATTAGTGGGAAAACAACTGTTCTGCAAGGAGAGCTGGAATGGAACTCCCAAGGGTAATAGACCTGTAGGTTTAAAATGTCTCCTACAAAGGAAGAAAGAACAAAAAACCAAACATACATATTACATTTTATTCAGTAATTCGGCAATAGGGATACAGCTTAGTGTAAAAGGCATCACGATGCAGTGCAGTCCCTAAATCTTTGGGACTAATGTCAACCATGATTTTTTTAGGATCACACCATTAATTTTAACCAAGTTTCGGAGACAGAACCACATCTCTTAGGGCAGCACGGCTCTGGCCAGCGCTTACTTGGCAGCAGCTGCCACAAAAACCAGACCACCAGGGGCGGCCGCCGGGCTCCCCGCTGCCTGCAGGGGCGGCGTAGCAGAGAGCACCCGAAGCAGGGCCGGCAGCTCCCCGCCTCACCTGCCGCCTTTGTGTCCCCCGGCCCGGGACCACGCCCGGGACCACCACCGCCCACGAGCGGCGGCGGTGGCGGCGGGGCCCCCTCACGTCCCGAAGCCCCGCGGCTGCCCCGCCCCATCCCCCCCCTTCCCCCGGAGCCGCCGCCCTCCCCCCCCGGGTCGCCTTACCTGCCATGACTTCGGGTGACTGGAAGAACTCGTCGGGATGCAAGTAGCCGGCCTGTGGCAGTAGGCACCAGCCCGCCCGCAGCGCCGCCAGCACCGCCCACAGCCGCCACGCCGCCATCTCGGGACCGGCCCGGCTCGACGGCGGCTCCGCCGCGCCACCAGGGGGCACTCGCCCTCTGCATAGTCATGGCGGAGCGACCGGGCGCGCAGGTGCGGGCCGCTGAGGGGGGACCACAGAATGGGAGTTGCTGGGGGAGAGCAGCCAAAGGGAGTCGGCTCCTCCAGGTGGATGGAATCTATGAGAAACACTCTGTAGTCAAGAGATTAGTCTCAGGCGAGGATCTCAGTGAAGTAGTAATTTATTCGCGATTGCAATGGCGGGCGCCCCACAAGCAGGAGAGCACACCTACTAGTCACACAATACAGTTTATATACTTTATTTCTCGATGACGAGGCTCTCCTCTGTTTCCCTATTGACTGGGTAATCCAGGTTCACAACCTATCCGATGCTTCACAGACAATACATGTCCTTCAGTTGCCAGCCTGTTACTTTTCAAATTTATTTTGACTTTTTTACTGTTTGAAGTGGTAATGTTTCTTTACTTATCTGACTTGACACCGTGATTTTTGCCTAATTGCTCAAAGGAGTCTGGTTGTCTGCAAGCTTTCTTGTCACTGCAAGCATATCTCAATACCACGTTCCTTACCTCTAAACAATGTAACCCTGTGCTGATTAAGGAGACATTGAGAAGGCAAGGACAATTTCAAGATAAGGACTATATATCTTGAAACAGGACATTGGAATTCATGATAAGGAGACAGCAAGTAGAAGAATCAACTAAAGCCAGTTCTTGCGGTTAGGAAACGGGCCAACTCAGCAGAATCCTGATCAAAGGTGGAAAGTACACTGTGAGGAAGACTCGGGGTCTTCCTCCCAAAGACCACTGCCCACATCCCGAAGACCCCTGCCTGCCATTCTTGGGAGGCTTTGCGCAGGCGCAAGGCGCCAAAGAGCTAATTACCATGAGAAGCGAGGGAAGGCAGGGATAGATGATGAATATGTATAGGCGCTTATAGAATATTAATAGCTTGATTGTTCAAGACTGCTCTCCGCTTTGGGTATGCACGATAGGCAGAGAGATCCCCCGTGCATCCAGCACTGCAATAAAGAATATACCACTTAAGGAAATTTCGGCTTCAATCTTTGAATCAGTGCAAAAACATTTTTATTCCCACAATTCCCCCCTTTTCTTCTTTATAAATTGTTGATTTTCGCAAAACATTTCTCTAGGTGCAATTTGGTCTATATCTTCCTCTTGTTCACTTTCTTTGCTTTCCATCTCCTCTAATACCACCTTATCTAAGTAAGGTGGTGGCTCCATGGTCATTTGTTTCAGTAGTGCAGTTTCGATTAACCACTGTACTAGTTCCCTTACACAGGGGATAATGCAACAACCAGTGGCTGACAAAACTCCTGCTACTACGATCAAGGATGTAAATGTGAACACTACCATCCCTTTCCATTTACCAAACCAAGATTCCAACCATCCAGTGATGGAAGTGTTTGTTCCTAGGTTTTCTGCCAATTCACTGGGAAGGGTGGTAAGCCCTTGCAATGCTCTAGTTACTGTGCTATTCGGGGCAGTATTGTTGGGTATAAAAGTGCAAAAATGGTTGCTCAGTATCACACACACACCCCTCCTTTCTCCACGAGCATCATACCTAATGCTATTCTGTTTTCCCAAGCCATTTTGCTGGTGGCATCTAATTGTTCAGTGATTCCTCTTATTGCATCCCTTGTATAATTTATGAATCTCTGCGGATTATAGTAAATATAATGTCGTGGTTCCGCTCGAGTGGGCAGCTGAGCTCCACCACAGCCGCTCTCTCACTCCCCCTCTTCAAAGAGGAATGGGGAGAAAATATGATGAAAAGGACTCAATGGTTGAGATAAGGACGAGAAGATCACACAGTAATTATTGTAACGGGCAAAACAAACTCGGCATAGGGAGATAGTAAGATTTATTGCTTATTACTAACTGTTGGGAATTGGCATACAGGACGTGGACATGTGCCCGTGGAACAATTGTTCAATCTGAGCTTGCCTTAAGCAGCCGGGGTAGGCCTATAGAAAATCTCATGGCCTGCTGTAGCTGAGCAAACCAAGCTACCAGAGTAACTGTGAGAAGCTCCCACGGCAATGACTCCCACATCGCCCAATTAAGGAACTCAGAAAAATACTGTTACCAGCAGCTGGCTTCAAGGACAAGGTTTACCTGACTGCTAATCACAAGGGGTTCTTTTCTTGCAGGTGGGGTTGTTTTCTTGTAACTGTTTGTCTGAGTGCTTTTGACCAATAATCTTGTGTGAAACACTGTCCGCCCCTGTTAAGTTCACTATAAAAGTTAGGCTATTCGGGCAATAAAATGAAGCTTGCTGATCACTCATATTGAGTGTCCCTGTCTTCCTTCCGTCGACAACAAATGTCCTTGCAACACTAACAAGCTAGAGAAGTGAGAAACAAAGGAAAGAAACCAAAAGCACCTTCCCCCCCATCCACCCTCTTCCACCTCCTACCCCCGAGCAGCACAGGAGAATGGGGGAATGGGGGTTATGGTCAGTCTACAGTGCTTCTTCTCTGCTGCTCTTTCTCGGTCACTCTCGTCCCCTGTGCTGTGGGGTCCCACCCATGGGATACAGTCCTTGATGAACTGATCCTGCGTGGGCTTCCCACAGGCAGCAGCTCTTCCAGAACTGCTCCAGATATGGGTCCATACCACAGGGTCCAACCCCCAGGAGAAAACTGCTCCAACCTGGCTCCCTCACGGGCAGCAGCTCCTGCCAGGTCACCTGCTCCTGCGTGGTCTCCTCTCCATGGGCTACATGTCCTGCCTGGAATCTGCTCTGGCAGGGGTTTCCACAGCCTCCATCGGTGCAGGACTCCGTCGGTGCAGGACTCCGTCGGTCCGTGGTCTCCTCCACAGGCTGCAGCGTGGAACCCTGCTCCACCATGGTACTCCATGGGCTGCAGGGGGACATCCTGCTTCACCATGGTCCTCACCACAGGCCGCAGGGGACTTCTGCTCCGGCGCCTGGAGCACCTCTCCCCCTCCTTCTGCACTGACCTTGGCACCTGCAAGAATGTTCCTCACTCCTCTCACTCTCCCAGCTGCTGTGTGGTGCAGCATTTTTTTCCATGTCTTAAATATGCTCTCACAGAGGCGCAAAACAACATCGCTTATTGGCTCGGCTCTGGTCAGCAGTGGGGCCCTTCCCAAACATGGGGCAGCTTCTAGATCCTTCTCACAGAAACCACCCCTATGGCCCCCTGCTACCAAAACCTTGCCACGTAAACCCACTACAATATAATTAGTCCAATCCCCATTCTTATTGATTGTTACCCACCAGAACAGTGACTCAAACCCTGAAACAATTTGATTCCTGGCTTTCTGTTCATCAGGAACTCCTCTAGGCACCCCAATAGAATCTATGTATACTCTGTCATCGAATGATACTCCTAAGCTTCTTTCACTTCTTCTGGGTATTTCTGAGAGAGGGAGTTAGGAGAATACAATAACTCACTAACCTTTTACTGACTCCACAATCAGTAAGATTGTAAAGTAGGTAGGTTTATTCAGCACTGGGCAGCATGGGTGGTAGTCCCGCCAAAGTCGTGTGCACCTGACACGGCAACTTGCTTTGGTTTTATGTAGTAAAGAGTTACATATGCATGAAGTTTCACAATATGCCTATACATATTCATAACCGGTCCCCGCTTTGTATTAAGATTAGTTCCAAGGAGTCATTTCCATAAACTCCTCCCATCTGCACTTGCGCAGTGTATTCTGGTGGTGGTCGTCGGGGGTCGTGGGGATGAAGATTGATGACTCTTCCTCATCACTGCTAGTTGACCTCTTGTCTTTGTGCAGACTCAGTTGCTCCTTGGTTCTTGTCCATCCGCAGGACCAGTTTCTACCAGTTTCTTAAGATAGGCTCACACTCTTAATTAGGAGACTGACCTTGGTAAAGGGGCCCAAGGCTTCTTGCTTTAGTTAATTTGCACAGTGCACCATAGTTAGCAAAGACACCAAGTAGCATCCTAGTTTAATGCCGTCAGCGCTCTATCTCTACTTGATAAGATTCTCCTAACTCCCTCTCTTACTGAAAGCCATGTATTGTCTGTGAAGCACTGGATAGATTGTGAAACTGGATTACCCAGTCAATGGGGAAACAGGAGGGTCCCGGTCATCAAGGAAAAAAAAAATATATATATATACTGTGTTATGGAACTAGTAGGTGCACTCCTGCTTGTGGGACACCCACCATTGCAATTGAGAATAAAAATGCTGCTTCACAGAGATCCTTGCTTGAACCTATGTTATTGGCTACAGTGTTTCTCACAAGGTGTTAGTGTTTTAAGGTTTCCCAGCTAGGGCAGTAGGGTTGGGTTTCATGGTTAGGGTTTTCAGGGTTTAGGGTTAGGATTTTAAAGTTTTTAGGGTTGGGGTTTTAATGGTTAGGGTTTTAGATTTTGGGGGGTTTTGGTGTTGATACGGTTTTTAGGGTTAGGGTCTTCAGTTTTACTGTTAGGGTCTTAGGGGCTTTTTTGGTCAGGTATTTAGGGTGAGGATTTTAAGGACTTTTTAGTTTAGGGACTTAAGGGTTAGGGTTTTAGGGTTTTACGGTTCAAATTTCTTTGGTTAATGTTTTTAGAATTTTAAAGTTTTAGGGGTTTTAGGCTTAGGGTTTTAGGGTGCTAAATTTTTATGGTTAGGGATTTTAGGTTTCGGGCTGGAAGGCTTTTCCTCAGGGTTGTGATTCAAAGATTGAAGCCGAAATTCCTTTAAGTGGTATATTCTTTATTGCAGCGCTGGATGCACGGGGGATCTCTCCACCTATCGTGCATACCCAAAGCAGAAAGCAGTCTTGAATTTATACAATCAATCTATCAATATTCTACAAGCGCCTATACATATGCATTACCTATCCCCACCTTCCCTCGCTTCTCATGCTAATTAGCCTTTTGGCACCTTGCGCCTGCGCAGAGCCTCCCAAGAATTGTGGGCAGGGGTCTTTGGGACGTGGGCAGGGGTCTTTGGGAGGAAGACCCCGAGTCTTCCTCACAGTGTACTTTTCACCTTTGGTCAGGAATCTGCTGAATTGGCATGTTTCTTAATCGCAAGAGCTGGTTGTTGCTAATTCTTCCGTTTGTTGTATCTTTATAATGAATTCCAATGTCCAGTTTTGAGATTTATAGTCCTTACATTTGTTTCTCTGTCCGTCTGCCGCTTCCTTATCATGAGTTCCAGTGTCTTGTTTCGAGATATACAGTCCATGTCTGGGGATTGTCCTTGCCTCCCCAATGCCTCCCCAATACCTCCTTAATCAGTTGAAGCTGGAGGGAAAGGGGCTTTTCCACAGGGTTGGGGCCTGGAGGGAAGGTGCTTTTCCGCAGGGTTGGGGCTGGGTAGGAAGGTACTTTTACTTAGGTTTGGGGCTGGGTGGGAAGGGGATTTTTCCTCAGGGTGGGGGATGGGCAGGAAGGGGCTTTTCCTCAGAGTTAGGGCTGCAGTGTAAGGGGCTTTTCCTCAGGATTGGGCCTTTTCCTCAGGGTTGGGGCCGGGCAGGAAGGGCCTTTTACTCATGGCTGGGGCTTTTCCTCAGTGCTGGTGCCGGAGGGGAAGGAGCTTTTCCCAAAGGTTGAGTGTGGAGGGGAAGGGGCTTTCCTCACAGTTGAGCCTGAGGGGGGGGGCTTTTCCTCAGGGTCAGTGCCGGAGTGGAAGGAGCTTTTCCTCGGGGTTGGGGCTTTTCTTCTATGTCGGAGCTGGAGGAGAAAGGGCTTTTCCTCGGGGGTGGGGCCAGGCTCGAAGAA
Source organism: Netta rufina (assembly GCF_964035555.1). NCBI lineage: Eukaryota > Metazoa > Chordata > Aves > Anseriformes > Anatidae > Netta > Netta rufina. Next base: position 465,629 of record NC_140132.1, on the reverse strand, counting down.
GCTGCTTCCCCGGGGGTGGGGAGAAAGGGGAGGGTTTTTTTCCTCGCAGTTGGGGTCCGGAGGTGCGGCGGCTTTTCCTCACAGCTGGGGCCAGAGGGGAAGGGGCTTTTTTCAAGGTTGGGGCCAGAGGGGAAGGGGCTTTTCCTCAGGATTGGGGCCGGAGGGGAAGGCGCTTTTCTTCAGGGTTGTAGCTTTTCCTTAGCGTTCTGGCTGGGGATTTTCCTCAGGGTTGGGGACAAAAAATGGGACTTTTCCTGAGGGTTGGGTCCACAGGGGAAGGGGCTTTTCCTGAGGGTTGGGGCCGGAGGGGAAGGGGCTTTTCCTGAGGGTTGGGGCCGGAGGGGAAGGGGCTTTTCCTCAGGATTGGGGCCGGAGGGGAAGGGGCTTTTCCTCAGGATTGGGGCCGGAGGGGAAGGGGCTTTTCTTCAGGGTTGGGGCCGGAGGGAAAGGGGCTTTTCCTCAGGATTGGGGCCGGAGGGGAAGGGGCTTTTCTTCAGGGTTGGGGCCGGAGGGAAAGGGGCTTTTCTTCAGGGTTGTAGCTTTTCCTTAGTGTTCTGGCTGGAGATGAACGGGATTTTCCTCAGGGTTGGGGACAAAAAATGGGACTTTTCCTGAGGGTTGGGCCCACAGGGGAAGGGGCTTTTCCTCAGGGTTGGGGCTGGAGGGTGAGGGGTGAAACAATGGGGTGGCCGTGTGTGTGTTTCTCATGGAAGGGTTGCGCATCAAGGGGTTGGATGTGTGTGTTTCTGGAAGTAAGGGTGCACAACAAGGGGGGTGGAGTATGTTTATTGGGGTAGGGGTGGGCAACGAGGTGGGGGAGGGCGTGTACTTGCAGGTATGTGTGTGCAACAAGGGGCTGGGTATTGTTTCTGGCGGTAGGGGTGCGCAACAAGGGTGAGTGTTGTTTTTCTGGGGGTAAGGGTGCAAAAGGGGGCATGTTTGTGTTCATGGGGGTAGGGATGCGCAATAAGGGGATGAGGGGTGTCTGGGGGTAAGGGTGCACAACAAGGGGGGTGTCTCTGGGGGAAGGGCTGCGCAACAAGGGGCAAGGTTTCTAGGGCTAGGGATGTAAGGGTTTTTTGGGGTTAGGGCTGTAAGTGTTCTGTAAGTAAGAGAAAAACTCTTAAACTCTCTAAAAAAGAGTTAAAAGAAAGAGGGCTCTGCAAAGGTTTGTAGGAGTTAAAAGAAAGGGGTGTTGCAAGGGTTTGTAGGCTTAGGGCTGTAAGGGTTGTTTAAGTAACATAAAGAAACTCTTCGGCTCTCTAGAAAGCTCAAATAATTTCTTTTGCTGCAGAAAGAGGAGAATGTATATAATTCCAGTGAGTCAACAACAGCTTTTACTATGAGCCATGATTTGTCCACTCACAGTGGACCTTTATGGGAACACACATCTAAAAGGTGTGGGGAAAAGTAGGGGCCATGTAGGCCTCAACAGAATGAGACTTAATCATCTAACCTTTCTACCTGCACAAGCCAGGACAGGCATCACAATCTCATGTCTGCTCTTGGTTTAGAATTTCACATAGAATTTGGCATAAGGCACTCATACCTTTTGAGAATATATTTCAGCTGTGGTGAGCAGCACTGCTGCTGCGTGAACAAACTTAAACTGCTTACTGCCTGGAGAAAACAATTTCAAGGTCTTACTGCTTTTGAGACCCCACCTGGAGCACTGTGTTCAGCTCTGGAGCCCCCAGCACATGAAAGACATGGGCCTATTAGAACGAGTCAGTCCAGAGAAGGGCCAAAAAGATGATCAAGGTGCTGGAGCCCCTCTCCTACAAGGACAGGATTAGGGAGTTAAGGTTGTTCAGTCTGGGGAAGAGAAAGCTGTGGGGAGACCTTATAGCAGCCTCTCAGTACCTAACAGGGGCCTACAGGAAAGGTGGGGAAGAACTCCCCGGGGGGAATAGTGATAGGACAAGGGAGAATAGCTTTAAACCAAAAGAGAACAAGTTTAGATTATATATCAGGAAGAAGTTCTTTACTCAGAGGGCACTGAGGTACTGGAACAGGTTTCCCAGAAGCTGTGGATTCCCCATCCCTCAAAGTGTTTAAGGCCAGGCTGGATGAGGCTTTGAGGATCCTGGTCTGGTGGGAGGTGTTCCTGCTTCTGGCAGGGAGGCTGGAATTACATCATCTTTGAGGTCCCTTCCAACCCAAACCATTCTGTGAATCTGCAACAGTGTAGCTCAGCATAAGGCATCTAAAAAAAGTTCACCAGTATTTTGAACTCTACATTGCTGCTGCTACAGTACTGTCCAGAGTCAGGTTTGATAAAGCCTCAGAACAGAATGTAAATATATCCTTCAGAATGTAACTTTAGTACAAGTCTGAGACTTTTTTTTCTGGATTAAAAGCAGTACAGAGGCATAAAAAGCATTGTAAATTACAAGTGTTCCGGTCAAAATAGCCATCTATGGTCCTCAGCGACATCTCCTGATGGTGCACACACAAAGAGGCATACTATTACTGCCAGCTTTCTTTTACTAATCAACTTGCACTTTTCAAACAATTTTGCACACATTTCACGCATCAAGAGGAACAACACAAAGTTTTGTTACTCTTGCAGAATGATTACCTTGGACATCACTTTACATTGGAAGAAAATCAACTAAAAAGCTACTTAGATACTAATCTTTCAACAGTTTTGTTTACACATAATTCGGACGAGAACCTTTCAAGGAGTAGGTTATTTGTAGTCTTCCCTTACAGAAGGTTATTGCACACTGGAAATTTGTCCTGCCTGACAAGGGTCTTGTAATAAGGTCCACACAGGAGAAGGAATGAAATAGTCAAAGTGCAGCACAAAATGGATTTTCTTCCTGCAGGTTAGTATTTACATGAAACACTAACTACAATAGAACTTCACAAGCTACATTATTGTAAAACAGGTCATTCACTTGAGACAGGAGCATAAAAAACACATAACATTCTCCAGAAGAACATGCCCTGTCTCTGCTACATTGAATTAAGTCTTGCAGTAAAGACTACCTTTTGCTATGTTCTTAAGCCTTAATATGGCATAAGGTTTAGTAAAACCACAATGCAAACAACAATAAACTCTCATAAATCAACATAAACACACAAAGGGCAGGATCTCCCTCCATTATCAAATCATAATTGTGGACATCTTCCTAGTCCCCTGCATTCTAAGAACACAAATCCTTTCCAGCCACCATTAAGTGATGCATTACTGACATCTCTCTATTGCCAAGACACTTAAATTATGCTACATCCTCAACTATGATAGTTGTAAGTATTTTTCAGGGGTTGCCTGTCCGGATTCCATTAAAACAACATAGTACCTGCTGCACCACCTGAAATGCATGGAGATTAATATAACTGCTAACAAGCCTTTTCTTTCTGGCTTCTTTCAAGACTATCACAATTGTTTCCACTCCTTTCAGCAAGTAGATTGCCAAAACAAACAGGAACCTATAGATCTGGAAGACATCCATTCCTCTAGATATATCCATATTCTAAGCACATAATGCCACCATCTAATTTTCTTAAGTGTACTCCAGCAGCATAAGACAACAATTCAGCACTTGATTCCTTCTTAAAGCTTAACAAACAAGCCACCCAAAGACACCAACAGACCTTAAGCTGGACCAGTCCCCTCTAAACAAATAAATAAATAAATGCTTAACGAAGAAAATAAGTCTGATGGAGCTTGCTTCTATAAATAGAAGGCTGATGAGCACCACCCAAAATGCTGCATCCAATAGTTGTGTCATGGTGATGGAAGCTCACCTGCTTGACTGACTGCTGAAATGAAAGGGAAGGCTGGTAACAGAGGCTGTAATCAGAGGCTGATTTTCAGATTAAAAACAGCCACTGTCGCTGCATTGTAGAAAACCAGATGTGGTTATCTACAGGTGGAGTGTGTTTTTGATTGTATTGTAATTTTGAACACACAACAAAACTAAATATATATATATATTAAAAACAAAAAAACAAACAAAAAACAACACGTGGGGAGAGCAGCTGTGGCATGGTGGCGAGTCCCTGGGAAAGCCATCGTCTGGCAGAAGAAAGCCCGGGGAGACTTTTCAGAGGTAAGAAGCCTTCAAACATATGGGGACCCATAACTCATGCACCGAGCATGCAAGACAAATGTCCGTGGCACAAAGATTGAGGACGACTTCTCAGAGGTAAGCAGGTTTCCCTTTGTTTCCCTGTCCTCTCAGGAGCCCTCCTTACACTCTTTGTGCACTCTTGAGGCCCGCAACTTTCATTTTTTTCCTCTACTTAGCATTCCTAGTCCCTGCTATGGGGAATAATTGCCTCACGTGACCTGAAAATTAAACTGATATTCACATTTTTAAAAAAGGTACAGTGCTGAAGAAGCTTCCAGGGTGGAGTGTAGCTGCACTACAGAAAAGATCCTGAGGCCTCAAGCCTTAGGTGTTGATTGCACTAGGAAACCGGGCATGCTGACTCTGAGAGGAACAGCAGTACGGAGTGCAGAGCAGAGCAGAGGCGCTGTGGCTAAGCTCTGTGATGAGATGGGAACTTAGTTGTTCTTGTGCATAACCGAGACTGATTTCCAGCGGAATAACAATGCTATTAACAGGGTGCTCTCAGATGCCGAAAGCAAAGATACACTTGCCTTGGACAGACCCTGAAATGGGGCAGAAGCAACGATAGGGATGGACAGTTCTACCTCAGGGCCACCGAATGTATTTGGGCAAGTTCCAGAAGAAATTTTTGAGCAATTCCAGCTTCCAGAAAAGGTGTTCGTGTTCCTCTTGCAATATGCAATGAGAGAGGACCAAGCATACCCGGACCTTCTCGATAAAAACAAAAACAAACAAACAAACAAACAAAAAAGTTTTTTCTTTTTTTAAAAAAAGGCAACACAGAGGCAAACCTCTGCCCTAAATTGTGTAAACGCATAAAGCTGTGAGTGGCGTTTTTTTTGTTTTGTTTTAGCTCGCACATCAGCACTCCTCCGTAAAGCTGTGCCTGCCGTTCTGCTTCCGCGCACGCGCGCAGCCAGGTGGCTCGCCTAAGGCGGGGGAGGCGGGCGGCGCCGCAGGACCTCTGCGCGCGGCGAAATGGCGGCGCCCTTCTCTGAAGCGGGGCCGGGCTCGGGACGCCACGCCACGTCGAAGCGCGGTGCCGCGACGAGGTTGGTGATCGGGTCGGTGCCTCCCCCGGACGGGACGGGGCGGGGCGGGGCGGGGCAAGGCGGCGGGCGGTTCGGGTGCCACGCGATCGGTGGCTTCTGCGGAAATGGCCCTTGTGCGGGGCTGAGGCGGTGCCGGACCAGACCGGGCGTGCGCGGGGGTCTGCACTGCGCAGGGCTTCTGGGGGCTTGGGGAGAGGGGGGCGGGAGGAGGCGGTGGCGGCGGGGGAAGGGGGGGGGGGGGGGGGAGGTGCGGTTGCGTGCGCTTGGCCGACTCCCCTCTGGGTTGGATGGGTGCTCCGTCCAGAGGCATGCTGGGAGCTGTAGTTCTGTGGTGCCGGGCGGCTACGTGGGCTCAGGGTTGCGCGGCCGGTCTTTCCCCGGGTCGGGCCGTGCGCGCCGGGAGGCGCAGGTTGCCGCTGGCTGCGAGCGCGGCTGCCGGCGGTGAGGCGAGCGAGAACTATCGGGGGTGCCTCCCCGGAGCGTCGGGCTGGGAGGGATCGGGGTTGCGGCGGCCGGGCGCGGGTCCTCGCTGTGCTTGATCATTGGACTGTGCCTCGGAGGCTTTCCTCTCCCTGCGTTCTGACAGCCGGCTCTCTCCATGTTCTGCGGTTCACCAGGGCAGAAGCAGCTCCCCGCCGCTAGGACCCCTGCGGGGTTTGTTGCCGAGTGAGGGTGGTACGGCAGGTAAACTGAGGAAGGCTGCAGCTGGCGTGCTGCAGTCACAGGTTGTCCAGGTAAGTCGTAGCGACCTTCGGGTGAAATCGAGGCGTGAAGGGGATTTTGTTGGCTCTTTAGATAGCTGTTCCTACCGAAGATCCCACAGGTCACAAAATGTAGTCGTAACCTTACAGTTTCTACGTTCTATAGCATTTTGTGAGAAACACTCTGTAGCCAATAGTTTAGACTCAGGCGAGGATCTCAGTGAAGTAGTAATTTATTCACAATTGCAATGGCGGGCGCCCCACAAGCAGGAGAGAGTGCGTCTACTAGTTCCATAACACAGTTTATATACTTTTTGATGACAGGACCCTCCCCTGTTTCCCCACTTGAGTGGGTAATCCAGGTTCACAATCTATTTGATGCCTCACAGACAGTGCATGGCCTTCAGTTGCAGGCTTGTTAAATTTCAAAATTCTTTTGACGTTTTTACTGCTTGAAGTGGTAATGTTTCTTCACTTATCTGACTTGACACCGTGATTTTCACCTAATTGTCCTAAGGCGTCTGGTTGTCTGCATTTTACAAGGTCGCCTGCTAAATTTTCTTATCACTGCACCCATATCTCAGTACCACATTCCTTTCCTCTAAACAATATAACTCTGCAAAAATGACATTTTTATTCCCACAGTCTGTAGTAAATATACTGGCAGATGAATAAATGAGCACGTGACTCTACAGCTGAAATTAAATAACGTGCAGTTTCTTCTGTGTTTTATCTTTCAAAGCACGTTGCTGCCGAGCGCCTGAGCTTTTTGCTCACATTACCAAGGAAAGGAATGGCTGCGTTCTCCCCCACCCTTCTTTTTTTTCTTTCTTCTCCCTCAATGACTGGGACTTAAAATGTTTTTCTCAGATGTCCACGTGAAAATTTGTGAAAAAAAAATGCTGATGGTGTGCACTGACAGAATTGGGTGACTTTTTCAAGGTAGAGAGCAAAGAACGTATAAATTCCTAGTATGTTAGTGTTACTCTGTTAACAAAATCGATGTACTAGCCACTTGCTGTTCCTATTTATTTTGGTTTGGCTTGGTTTTCCTTTCAGTAGTCTTTCCAAAGACCTTTGTGGAGGAAACTTTGTCCCACTTTAGCTTTAAGAATTATCCTAGAAATAATGAGCAAGTGCTTGCAGGGCTTTCCAGAATGCTAGTTGTGGTTGGTCAAGAAAGACTTGGGATGCAATTCCTTTCACGGAATCATAGAGTGGTTTGGGTTGGAAGGGACACTTAAAGATCATCTAGTCCATCCCCCTTGCCTCAATCAGCGGCATCTTTCACTAGGTCAGGTTGCTCAAAGCCCTATCCAGCCCAGCTTTGAGCACCTCCAGTAACGGGGCTTCCACAAATTCTCTGTGCAGCCCATTCCAGTGTCTTACTACCCTCATTGTGAAGAATTTCTTCCTTTTGTTCAATCTAAATCTGTCCTTTCAGTTTATAGCTGTTGTCTTGCCCTGTTGCTACAGGCCCTGGTGAAAAGTCCTTGCCTGTCTTTTTTATGAGTCCATTATACGTATTTAAAGGTAGTAATGAGGTCTCCCCAGAGCCTTCTCTTCTCCGTGCTGAAGTGTGACAGAGCTGCTGGTGCTAGCTTGCAGGTCAGTGCCAAACTACCAGAAGGAGGTTTTTACGTGCTTTTCCAGTTCCTTCAAAGGGAAGCTGAAGTACAGACAAGCTGACTGAGAACACTCCAAAGCGGTAGTTGCAAAACTTTTTGTAGAATGCTAGCTCTTTTCCTCTGTGAGCAGAAGGAAAGCTTGTTCGGGCACAGGTATCTGTCACAGGGATGCAGCTCTCTCGTTACTGCTTCTGCTGACTCCTGAAACGATCCTCTGCGCTGGTCCGATATCTCTGCCCATCTGTGGCAAAAGAGTTTGTTTCTCAGATTGCAGAAGCAGCATTGTGGAATTTAGGTTTTGGTAGGTATCAAGGTTGTACCCCTGAAATCTCATCTATCTCAAGATACTACCTATCCTTGCAAACCTTGCTTCTCTGAAATCCAAGTTGTTGTCCTTACTCCAGTAATGCCAAAGGGAGAAATGCTCCATTGAGAGATTATCAGAAAGACAGAATCTGTATTGGCAAGCCTCCATCCCTTGGAATCCGTGGATTCCTTAAACTGGTCCTGGCATGAGTATTAGAAGAAAATGCTATCCAAGAAAAAAAAAAAGATCTCTCATTTATAATTCTGTACTAGTTCCAGCTGACTTTGGTGACAGAATCATTTAAATTGGAAGAGACCTCCAAGATCATCGAGTCCAACCTCTGACCTAACTAACCAGTCCTCCACTAAACCATATCACAAAGCTCTACATCTAAACATCTTTTAAAGACCTCCAGGGATGGTGACTGAACAGCTTCCCTGGGCAGCCCATTCCAATGCCTAACAACCCTTTTAGTAAAGAAGTTCTTCCTAATATCCAACCTAAACCTCCCCTGGTGCAACTTTAGCCCATTCCCCCTCGTCCTGTTGCCAGGCACATGGGAGAATAGACCAACCCCCACCTCGCTACAGCCTCCTTTAATGTACTTAATAGAGAGCAATATGGTCGCCCCTGAGCCTCCACTTCTCCAGGCTGAACAATCCCAGCTCCCTCAGCTGCTCCTCGTAGGACTTGTTCTCCAGACAAGAGTTTGTTGCCCTTCTCTGGACTCTTTCGAGCACCTCGATGTCCTTCTTGTAGCGAGGGGCCCAAAACTGAACACAGTACTCAAGGTGCAGCCTCACCAGAGCCGAGTACAGGGGGACAATCACTTCCCTAGACCTGCTGGCCACACTGCTTCTTATACAAGCCAGGATGCTGTTGGCCTTCTTGGCTCCCTGAGCACACTGCTGGCTCATATTCAGCCGACTATCAACCATCACTGCCAGGTCCTTCTCTGCCAGGCAGCTTTCCAACCACTCATCTCCCAGCCTGTAGCACTGCTTGGGGTTGTTGCGCCCCAGGTGCAGGACCTGGCCTTGTTGAACTTCACAGAGTTGACCTCAGCCCATCAGTCCAGCCTATGTAGATTCTCTTTCAGAGCCTTCCTACCCTCAAGCAGATCAACACATGCACCTAACTTGGTGTCATCTGCGAACTTACTGTGGGTACACTTGATCCCCTCATCCAGATCATCGATAAGATATTAAAGAGGACTGGCCCCAGTACTGAACCCCAGGGGACTCCATTAGTGACTGGCCTCCAGATGGATTTGACTTCATTCACCACAACTCTTTGGGCCCAGCTACCCAGCCAGTTTTTAACCCAACAAAGTGTACACCTGTTAGAGGACGCACGGCCGAAAGCACGACAGACACCAGCAGAGTCAGATCATGCTCCCTTTTATTGCCCGAATAGCCTAACTTTTATAGTGAACTTAGCAGGGGCGGATAGTGTTTTACACAAGATTATTGGTCAAAAGCACTCAGACAAACAACTGCAAGAAAACAACCCCCCTCGTGATTAGCAGTCAAGAAAACAACCCCCTTGTGATTAGCAGTCACGTATATCTTGTCCTTGAAGCCAGCTGCTGGTAACAATATTTTTCTGAATTCCTCAATTGGGCGACGTGGGAACGCTGTCGTGGGCACTTCTCATAGTTGCCCTGGTAGCTTGGTTTGCTCAGCTGCAGCAGGCCATGGGATTTGCTAAGGCCTACTCCTGGTTGCTTAAAGCAAGCTCAGATCGAACAATTGTTCCACGGACTCATGTCCACGCCCTTTGTGCCAATTCCCAACATACGCCAGTCCAAGCCATGAGCATAGTAATAGTGAAATTGATTTCACTCTACCAAATAAAAACATAAATTACTTTTTTTGACTGTCTTGAAAGAATGGTATTGATAATAGGTGGGAAAACCAGAACTGTTGCATTTCTAGAATTTTAGGTGGCCTGAGAAACACACAGCATGCACTAGGGTAGCTGCACGAAAGTATCTCAAAAATGGGCTCTTGCAAACAGAAAGACCTCTGGGAGGTTACTGATATTTGGTCAGAGAGGCCTGACTCAGCCATCATTCTGCCTTTGTAATATTTCATAGCGGTTTTGCGATATTGCTGGTCTTCAGCTCATGGAAGACTTTTCTTCCAGGGATTTTCCTTGCTGCTTTTACTTCAAACATTACCAGGAAACAAAGTTGGAAGTTCTCATGTGTCCCCTCAAGGCTAGAAGCTGGTTACCTAGCAAGAGGCTTGCTTGAGTCATGAGTTCACTAGCTGATTAAATAACTGGCCTGGGACAGGAGCGTGTGGAACAAAATACTGCGGACAGCACAATCCACGCATTTGGTTGCTTAATGCCACAGAGCTATGCTTTTGTAGCAGGAATGTGTCAGAAGCAGCAGTAATCCAGGGAAATGACGCAAACCTGGAGGTAGGCGGTCAGCTTTGTGAGCAGGGAGTGCTGGTGTGGTCCTGCTCCCCTGACCACACCTGTTGGAATTAAGTAGGAGAAGGGAGTATGGATGTGGTATTTCAGCCCTTTCAGGGAGCTGAACATCACCTGAAAAGATGATGACATCCCTGCCCTGAAGGACCTGCCCGCCGCAGTCTGTAGCATTGTGTGCATTTGTAGATTGATGGGCCTGAGAGTAGAGCACCGTGGGATGCTGGGGCTGGGATTTGATTTGGGGATTCTCCCCTCCCCTCCCCCAGCCCCACGAGCTTATGTTTTATGTTTAAGCTTGGGAAATAAAAAAGGAAAGCCTTACAGAGCCTCAGCTCCACCTAGGAACGAATAGCAGTGTGTTTGCTTCTGGAAGAACTTCCCACTGCTGAGGATGGATGGTGTGGATCCCAAAATGAGGGGGTTGTGTGAGAGCTGGTGATAGTGCCAGCAGGACTCCACAGCTGACAAGAGACATCGTTGGTTTTGATGTCCATCACAACAGAAAATGCTCGTCTCATTCAATTTGAGGAGGTATCAAACTCACAGACAAACAATATCAGTGAGGCTCTGTTATGCAGCCATGGTGAAAGTTTAACATAGCAAAGAAACAGTGTGTATTAGGTAAGGTGAAAAAGGGAGTCACACCTCCAAGAAGTCCCATTTTTTGGTCTTTAAGCTTTTTTTTTTTTTTGGGGGGGGGTAGGGGGAAAGAGATGAATATTACCCTCCAGAAAGGTTACCAAATCCATGTCAAAAAAGGTCAGCTGCTAAAGCTTTTATAAATGATCTTTGTACTGCAAGTTTCTTTTTTCATGAAGCCAAATTGAGATAAATCCAAAAATGTCTATGGGTTTAAAATAACGCTTAGTAAAATATTCTTGTCATTCACAATAATAATGGAGTGAATGAACTTGTTCCACACAGTGACCTTACTTTTTTTTTTTGTATTCCAGCAAACTGTGTACAGTCCCAGGAGTACAGTGTTGTGTAGCATTGTCATTCTGCTCCACCACTCTAATGTCTAACAATGTAATGCTTTCTGGATGTTGTCTACAAATTCTTTCCTTACTTATGTAAGAAGTCAATGCATATATTGCATAGTTTGTCATAGAGCATAGCTGAAGCATATATTGCATAGTTTGTCATAAAGCATAGCTGAAGTACTGTTATATTTATACTTATGAAGACAGCCGAATCAGAGAGAGCAGCTCGGCGACTCCCCCCAAGAAGGCCATTAAGATAAAACAGTGAACTTTCTACCATATATTAAAAAGCCTGGAGGAATTAGCATAGCTTGCAGAAAATTATGCTGGAAAGAGATGATATTTGACAGCAATCATGAAAATGTCATCTTTTTACCAAGAATGATGAGAACTGATGCGTCTGCCCTGTGTTTGGATAGGTGAGTTAAGAGGAGCTGAGCATAGAGTTTGCAGGGGAAATGGGAAATGAATGAGATCATTTAACCTCTTTTCCATGCATTTATAATCCCATACTTTTGTTATTATCCAGAATTTTTAATGTAACTCTCTATTTCAACTGGTTCAGTTGTATGGATAGCAGCTAACTATAAAAAGAACTGAAATCCTGAAGTGTCCTTGGAGCTGCTAACTCTACCTCTATATGTTCCCTAAGAAAATGTCACAGATTTAAAGACGGTGTGTATTAAATGAAGGATGAGAAGAAACACCTTTTTCGGATATTTGCACTCCTCTTCTTCAGCTCATGCAGAAGGCTGACAGCCTGCCTCACTCTCATTAGTGCTGTCCCACCAGCTCCTTTTGGAGCTCAGCACTGCGTTTGGCCTGCTGCAGTCTTCCCAATCCCCTCATTTCTATGCTGCAACACCACCATCCACTAGAAGTCAGGTAGGATCTGAAGACCTTTGACACTGCTAAATGATCAAACCTCAGCTGTCAGTTTTAGCCCTTTGTATTCCAGTTGTTTGCTTTGCTGGGCGATGGTTTCATTTTTTTATTTTGTAATATGTTCTTTGTAGAGGTTATTTTAAGCAGACAAGTAGGTAGCCTCCTTCCTTCAGTGGATTTGTGCAGGTTTTGGCTGAGCTTTGCACATCTGAACAATTGCCCATTGGTTGTTCTGGTCTTGACACATCTCTAAAAACTTTGTCTGCCTCGCCTCTCCTCTTTGTGTATTAAGATGCACATTCGTGCAAAAATAATGTATGCTTAAAGATGCCCAGTGGTTATGGGGCATTTTCAGCGTTTCACATATAAGGCTCCATGTTTACTTAACTACTTAAGTGTAGTCCTGGCTTTAAGCGTAGGTGTAGCTAATGATTGTTACTCAAGTGGTTATAAAATTTAAAATGTTTGTTTGTATATATATAGATGAAACTGAGTCTGTGGAGTGAAAGACTTTTCTGCTTGTTGCATATACTCATGTATCAGCAGGCTCATATGCAAGCTGATCGAAACTGGATGCCAAGCTGTGCCTTTTTTGTTGCCTGGAATATGCAATCTGTGCACCTTGGGTGTACCTTGTCTATTAACTATCTTTTACATTGTGTCACCCCATTAATAATATGAGTGGATGTACCCAGCACCACCTTGGGGCTACATAGAACGTGGAAATTTCTAGTATGTCAGTGTTACTCTGTTAACAAAACTGACTTACTAGCTGCTTGCTGTTTCTGTTTGTTTGTTTGTTTGTTTTTGTTTTTTGTTATTCTTTTCAGTAGTCTCCCCAAAAGTTTTTGTGGACATGTTGTGTATCTTTTCTATTCTTCCAGGATTCATTTGTCAGGAAAGATGACCATGAAATCCGAGGGTTGTGGACAACCATCTACCAGATGATTGTTGCAGATGCCTTTGATCACGTTATTTGTCCTTTTAGCTTGCTCTTTCCTTTATCTTGAGTTGATTTTTTTTGCAGTGCTATGTTTGCAGTGGTAATATTGCTGCTGAGGTGCATTTAATTAAAAGTGATTTTAACGGTAATTGTGAATTCATTGAGTGTGGCTTTGTATAATGACTCCCATGATCATAACATTTTTTTCCATTGTCACAGATATGAGAAAAGTTCTTTCCAGCAAGATGTATAAGGAATTAATTATACCTCTGCCTCATCCTGTGAGACCAGAAGACATGGAGTAATTGTAAGCTGCGATTCTCAGGAGACGTACTAAGAGTCTCGGGTTCCTTCTCTGCCTGCCCCCCAAGGCCTTTGGGATGAGAAATCTTAGGCTATATGTTTTTCCCTGTGAAATACTGTTGTGTTAAGGGGTGTAGCTGACGAACTCTTATGGGTCTGGTCAGATTCAGGTTACTGAACTATAATGGTCTCATGGTCACGGATTCACCTGTAACATAGCATGTCCTTGATCTAGTTGCGTTCAATGAGTACTATCACGGCTAGGAACAATGCAATGAAGGGCAGCTTATTTTGGGGGTGTGGTGGTTTTACCGTGCTGGGCAGCTAAACCCCACAACCGCTCTCTCACTCCCCCTCCTTTAGATGAGGAGGGGGAGAAGTAAAGCAAAGAACAACTCATGGGTTGAGATAAGGATAATTTAATTAAAGGGAAATAATAATAATAATTAAATAAAGATTATTATGAACTAAACAATTTAACTAAGGGGAAATAAAAAGGGAAAGGGGAAAAGGGAGGGGAAACGGGAAAAATAAAAAGAAGGGAGGAAAACAAACAAATAAAACAAATGAAGGCTATATGGAAGTGCAGAGGAAAGAAATTACTCTCTACTTCCCACAAATGAGCAATGATTGACCACGTCCTTGAAGCAAGGCCTCAACGCACGTAGCCGGTGTTCAAGAGGAGGCCCAACACTTTCCCAACGAGGGCCCACCCCTCCCCTCTTCTTCCTGTTCCCACCTTTTGTTGCTGAGTGTGACATCACATGGTATGGAATATCCCTTTGATTGGTTTAGGTCAGCTGCCCTAGTGATGTTTCTCTTCTCACTTTTTGCCCACCCCCTAGGAGGGTTAGAGAAAGGCCCAATGCTGTGCCACTGCTGCTCAGCAGTAGACACAACACTGGTGTGATAACACTGCTGTTCCAGCTACAAGTACAGAGTACGGCACTGTATGGGCTGCTGCCGGGAAAGTTAACATTCCAGCCAGACAGGGCGGGGGGGGAAAGGGCAGCAATGGTGGGGGTAGGCCTGTGCCGTCTCTGCTCCCTGGGCCAGGTGTGCCAGGGCTGGTCTGTGCAGAGGGAGTGATGGGCGAGTGTGACCTGGGCTGTGGCTGCTGTGGAGGAGCAGGTGAGGGAGGGTCTGGGGCTCCCTGGTATGGGGGATGGAAGGATGTTGAGGAGGCTGGGTCCTGCGGGATCGGCAGCTGTGTTAGCATTCACAAAGGCACATAACCACAAAGTGATTATATATGAAGGTGCTTTTATTTGGCGCTGGAAGTTAGGGGCATGTCTGCCCAAATACAACTTTGTTTGATTTGCTCACACAGCAAACATTTATAGAATTCAGAAACATACATTTGCATAATATACTCGTAATCAGTTATCTTCATATTCATTGGATAAATGTATATTCCATCTTCTATAAGCACAGCCCCTTTATTAATCTGATTGGTCCCTTTACTTATCTCTATTTACCTTTTTCAGTTACTTAGATACTTTACTGATTACATTGGATTTCAATGGTATTTACCTTAGTTTCCAAACTATTCATTCACCTAGCAATAATCTCGCAGATACCCATAATACTTATCTTGACTATCTCTTGTTTAGATTAAATAAACATTTATGGTATGCATTGCTAGTAGCAATACTGGTTTCACTACCAAGACACCTGCTGCTTTGTTTATGTTTACCAAGAGCTGGGGTAGGGAAAGCTGCAGGGGGTAGGCGGCTGGTTAGGAAGCACAGATCGGGCTCTGGGATGGTGGCTAGGAGCATCTTGCCCCGGAGCATGCAGGGAGTTGTGGTCTTGGGGCTCTGGCCTTCTGGTCGGCCACATTGGTTTCCAGAACATGCTGGGAATGGTAGTTTCAAGTTGCCACTCGGCACGGAGCCATTTAGGATGGGCAGGTACTTCCTCCGCGCTAGTGGAGCGGGGTGCCTTTTCTGGTAGTTTCCGTCTGGTGTTCCCTTAACGAGCAGACGGCCTGGGAAGCCGTGCCTGCCGTTCTGCTTCCGCCCATGCACGGAGCGGGCTGGCGCGGCGTCGAACAGCGAGCGGTGCTGTAGAAGAGTCGCTGCATGGCGCGTCGCTCTCTGCTGGCGAGAGGGAGGTACTGCAGGCGGAGACGACGCGCATGCGCTGTGGTAATTGCCAAGATTGGTGCCCCGCAGCATGCCGGGAGTTGTGGTCTTTGGGCTCCGAGCTTACATTCGGCCACTTTGGCTTCTGTGGCATGCTGGGAAATGTAGTACCAAGCCAGGAGCAACATGGTGACGGGTAGGAAGGGTAGTTGTTTCCTCTGCACCAGTGGACCGGGGTGCCTCTTTGCCGCTTTTATGTGGTTTTTCGCACGGATCCCACTGCTTGTGTTAACGATAAAACGTTTTGAGAAGCCGTGCCTGGTTCCACGCAAGGGGACGGCGAAAAAGCAGTACAGCCGGCAGGGCCCGGCGTGCATGCGCGGTAGTGGTGCGTCGCCCTATGCCGCCACCTGCTGCTGGGAACGTGATACTGCAGGTGAAGCAGCTGGGGCAGGGAAAGCCCCGGCGGGGCGGGGGGTGGGGCGTCGGGCTGCAGGGCGGGAAGCTGGGGGCTGGCTCCGGGGTATCCGCAGAGCCAGGTGACCTGAGGGGCTTGCTGGGAGTCGTGGTCTTTGGGTTTTGAGCTTCCTGTTGTTATAAATTAAGTCTCAACTCAATCTGAATTTAGTAATATTTGTAAAAGAAATATTTATCAAAGGTATAAAAGGCAAGTAAACAGCGCTGGGTGTGCGGGGAGCCTACGCTCCACCAACACGTACACACAAACATCAAACATTCTAAATATACAGAACATTGCTTTTACATACTAAACCTGAGTATGCCTATACAATCAGAAAAGGTAACAAACAATCCTTTAAGTTCCATGACTTAACAGTCTCCATTTTCCATTCCTTTTCTTGATTACAAACAAGTCTCCATTTTCCATTCCTTTTGAACAATATGTCTTGCTTTAAGTTGTCAAGCAACTCGGCCTTCGGGCCTTATGTATCCCGTTCTTCCCAGATCGAAGAAAAGCATATCCATCTCCTTTTCAAGGCCAATGAGGCCTGGGTCAAAAGGCACATCCAGGTCACCAGGGGGCGTAACAGCAAAAGCTTTCAACGGCTGTAGCAGCAGAGGGGCCGACGGCGTAGCAGTAAACGAGCCCACAGCTCCCTCACTGTCTGGCAAACCACACGTTTCTGACTGTGGTCCCACACAGCTCTTTAAGGCCTCAGAGACTGCTCACCAGGTGCCAAGCAATTCCACTGCAACCTTGTCGTTTTTAGTTGCAGAGTCCCATACCTTGACCTTAACTTGGTCCCATATTTCAGGGTCATAAACTGTCTGATTGTTAATAAGGAGAATAAGCTGTAAAGTTACCAGGACAGTCTTTGTTTCTAAGGACGTATGATTCCCCATAATGTGCAACTGCTTACCAGTGAGGGGCAGTTGTGTGCGCAGGTTTGCTTCTCTCAGCTTGAGCTTCTTTCCAGCTCCAGTGCACCCATTTCCAGCGACTTTCAGTACGAGCTTCTCTGAGCGGTTTGCTGAGTTTGGCCAAACCCATCTTCATGAGGCAATCAAAGTGTTCCTGTCCTGGTCTCCATTCTGCTAGCCTGTTCCTTTTCATTCTTTTTTCATGCTTCTTTATTGATGACGTAACTTCATCGTTTTGCCTTTTTTTAATTTTTTTTTATCTTGAGGACAGGCTCCCCTCTTATACCCTTCTCCCCACAGCAGTCCTTTTCAAAAACAACTTTTCATTGGTCAAACAACTTTGCAAATAACAGCAATGGCAAACACCCAGAAACTTTGGTTGGAGAACAAGCAACCCGAGACTGCATGGAGTCACCTTTCTTTGTGCCCTCTAAACTCTTTTACATTCCTGATGGCCTCATCGTTAAGAGCCTACTGTTATCATTAACCACGGGGTTTGCCGACCCCCATGGGCACACTCCCACATCTCCCCCTTCTTTATTAATAGCAACTATTTTCTCGACAAGAATGACCACTCCATATACATGTATAACACTGTCGGCCATGTTGGTTTCCATGGCATGCCGGGAAATGTAGTTCTTCACATTGCTGCTCAGCTTCCTAGCTGGGAAGCGCATGTTGCTCATAGCAGTTATTTCCTCCCTGAGACAACGTGGGGTGTGGTTTTCCACGCGGTTCGCACTGCTTCCATTATTGAGAAAACTGTTTGGGAAGCTGTGTCTGTCGTTCTCGGGATGAGGGCGGTAGCGCCCTCTGCCACCACCTGCTGGCGAAAAAAATCAGTAACGCAGCAGGAGCCATGTAGGACTTCTCAGAGGTAAGCCTTCAACGGACGGGGACATCTAAACTCATGCACCGAGCATGCGAGACAAATGTCCGTGGCACGAAGATCAAGGACGACTTCTAAGAGGTAAGCGGCTATCCCTTTGTTTCCTCGTCCTCTCAGGAGCCCTCTTTACAATCCTCATACACACTTCAGGCTCACAACACTCCTTTTCTCTTCTACTTAGTATTCCTAGTCCCTGCCTGACCCGACCCCCTCCCCCCCAAATACATTTTCTAAGGACCTACATGCTTTGCTCCTCCTGAGGTCCTACAGGTCCCTTAAATCTGCACAGTGTCCTTTCCAGCTTGTAGTGTGCCACTATTTTTTCCCTGCTTCTTTTGAGAATGTCTGTACCCTTCTCATATCTTGATTGGGTTGACTTTTTTGGACCCATCTGCATAGTTTCGGACCCATCTGCATTGTTTTTTAGATAGTCTACTAACATAAGTTACTACTTCTGTGAGTCATTTTACACTTCAGTATAGTATTTTTGTGGTTTGTAATCTGCTACACTCCTAGATTATTTCTACCTATGTAAATAAAAATTTCAGCTAATCACAGTCAAAACCAGTTTTCGTTACCTACTTGGTCACATTGTCATTTCAATGATCAGAACTGAAGTAAAAGCACAGGAATTGCTGTTTTTAGTAACACTCCACACACTGTTGAGCTAAGCCAAATAAAAAACACAGCTGCTGCTCCTCCTGCTCTCTTTATCCCTTCCTGTGCTTTGCCCCTCCTCTTTCCCAGGTGATTGGGCCAGGATGCTGGGTGGGGCCTGATGGTATACATGGGAATATAAATGTTGTTTTTGCTGAGTTACATTGTTTAGAGGAAAGGAATGTGGTACTGAGATATGGGTGCAGTCATAAGAAAGCTTAGCAGGTGATCTTGTAAAATGCAGACAACCAGACTCCTTAGGACAATTAGGTGAAAATCACAGTGTCAAGTCAGATAAGTGAAGAAACATTACCACTTCAAGCAGTAAAAACGTCAAAAGAAATTTGAAATTTAACAGGCCAATAACTGAAGGCCATGCATTGTTTGTGAAGCATCAGGTAGATTGTGAACCTGGACTACCCACTCAGTGGGGAAACAGGGGAGGGTCCTGTCATCAAAAAGTATATAAACTGTATTATGGAACTAGTAGAGGCGCTCTCTCCTGCTTGTGGGGCGCCCGCCATTGTCAATCGCAAATAAATTACTGCTTCACTGAGATCCTCGCCTGAGCCTAAGTAATTGGCTACATAGTGTTTCTCACAATTTGGGGGCTCGTCTGGGATCCAGTCACCTACTGGGGAGCTCCACTGCTGCAGCAGCAGGAAGGCATGCCCCGCTGATTTTAGTGGTCCTGTGCATCGATGGTGGCGGTTCTGCGGAAAGCTGACAGAGGGCCCGAGACTGGTTAAAGAGGCAGGATCTGTGAAGTAGTGGAGAAGGGAAGAAGGTAAGCACTCCGGGTTTTTAAGAATTGATCCGGTAACTCTGCACAGACCAAGGTAAGAAATACTAAGTATTGCCTTGGGGGTTGGGTGAGACTCTGTGTGATGTGTGAGTGAGACGTACTTCTGTATGAAGCGAGTGTGGAGTCCTGATCCGCAGTTCCGTAGCTCTGTGAGGGGCGCAGCCGGAGACGGACAAAGCATGAGATAAAGGAGAGAAAGGAAGAGTCTCGGGAAATTTGGTGTATGGTAAGCCTTTGCACAGGGAAGTGCTGGCACTACACCAAGGAAATTTGGTGTATGGTAATCCTTGCACAGGAAAGTGCTGGGTAGTACACTAGGGAAATTTGGTGTACGGTAATCCTTGCACGGGGGAGTGCTTGGAAGTACACCAGGGAATCTGGTAAACTCATAGGTGTACGGTAACCCTGGCACAGGGAAGTGCTTGGCAGTATACCCCCATTTTCCAGAATCGGAACGTTAGTTTGTGGTACACTGCAGAAGGGAAATTTCTGTAGCAACATACTGACTAGGGCTAGGAAAAATGGGAAATATGAGTTCCAGGGGACAGGGAGATATCCCTGGGGGAGTGCCTACCAACAGTTCTTCCTGAAGAATGATAAGAAATTGGAAACATAATCCCAAAATTAGAGGAGATTGTAAAAGAAAAAAAAAAAAAGGTTAAATATTGTGTATCAGTCTGGACAAAAGAACTAATTAAGGAAACAGCAGTATTTTGGCCAAAATACAGGTCTGATGAAAATTCAGGCTTTAAATTTATGTGTAAACAATAAGATTCCTTTTTTGGAGAAGGAGCCAAGTTATGCTACCTATAATCCTAATATTGTACCTGTGGCAGCAGCAGTCACTCCAGGAAGGGAGACAGGGACTGTAATTAACACTGTCCCTAAAGAAGGATCATACTCTAGGCTCTGGCAAGAATTAGAACAAGGTAGAAGATATATTGAGAATTTTGCCTTCCCTGATACTAACAATACTAACACTAACTGTGTATCCTCTTATGTGAACTACCCCCCCTCCTTACCAGCAGAGAGGTTAGGACTTTTAAGAAGGAGATAAAGTCTTTATTCGAGGACCCCAACAGCCTAGCTGAACAATTAGACCACTTCCTACGAACTGACTTATACTCTTGGGGAAGGGAATTATGTCTATAAGTATGTTGTTTACAAGGAAAAAAATGGGAATGATCAGGAGGAGAGCTGCTGTACAAGAATGGGAAAGAGCTCATCCTCCAGGACCAGGGGTAATACCGGCAGAGCAGAAATACCCACTTGCCAATCCTGGCTGGAATAATAATAATGTGCAACACAGAAATCATATGAGAGACTTGGGGTCAGAATGAGAAAGTACTCAGGGATGAGTCCTGAGGATCCCAAGGGCTCTTGAAAGTTCATTGTGTGATTAAAGCCTGGCAAGATACGTAGAAAATGCTCCAGAAGGTGGGGGGATGTAGTGAACAGTCACTGGGGGACCCTCCTGCGGGAGGCCCTGGAGGTGTGTGTCCGGAGGGCAGATGAGAAGGAAAAGCAGAGAGCGAAACTAATGGTATTGACGGTGCAATGGGTAGTGAAGCAGAGGGTTGGAGAAAGAGGAAGAAAATCTTCAGGGGGAGTCAGGGCCAGGATGGAAAGGAGAGGAAGAGAGATGGAGGAATGGTAGGCAAAGAAGGCTACCTGTGTTGTGGCCTGAATCCTAGCAGGGACAGGCTTTGATAAGATGTTCTAAGCCAGGCTGGCCACTTTGAATAGGAATATCCAGAGTGGAAGAAGGAGGAAAGAAGGAAAATGGGATGAAATATGGTATACTGATATGTTGTTTCAGCATCCTGGAGGGAGAAAGGTATGGAATTAAGTCGGCCCTTGACTGAGACTTTGGTGAAAGTACAGGCTGTAGAAAGATAGAAAGAAGTGTTTAAAAAAAAAAAGTTACTGAAGGTGTTAAAAGGTGTGTTATGTAATGTTTGACAGAGCTGTTTGAAGTTGAATGAGCAGGGAAAGGGGATGTAGGCATTATCTAAGTAACAGTCTAGAAGTTTTGGTATATTCGCTGTGGTGTTTGGTCAGTTTCCTAAGTATCAGGGAGGGGGATGGGGGGGGACAGCCTGTTCCACCAGGAGCCACAGACTGCAGGGGGGCTTCTGCTCCGCCACCTGGAGCACCTCCTCCCTCTCCTTCTGCTCTGACTTTGATGTCTGCGGGGAGGTTTCTCGCTCCTTGCTCTCCCAGCTGCTGTTGAGCAGCAGGTTTTTGTTTGTTTCTTTGTTTGTTTGTCTTCATGGATGTGCTCTCACAGAGGCACTGACTGTGTTGCTCATGGCTTGGCTCTGGGCAGCAGTGGGCCCCTTTGGGGCCGGATGAAATTGTCCCTTATCTGCCACGGGGAGGCTTCTGAATTCTTCTCGTGAAGAAGAATCTTCTCTTTCCCCCTTCCCCCCCCCCCCTCCCCCCCCAACCCCACGAACCTTGCCATTGAACCCAACCCAATACACTGGGGCAGCTAGGTCATTAC
The DNA here is from genome assembly GCF_964035555.1 of Netta rufina. Taxonomy (NCBI): domain Eukaryota; kingdom Metazoa; phylum Chordata; class Aves; order Anseriformes; family Anatidae; genus Netta; species Netta rufina. The sequence continues at coordinate 443,973 of NC_140132.1, read as the reverse complement.
TGGCTTGTAAAGTATCAGGGATTAAATTAACTAATGAAACCCTAAAAAGTGATGGGGGTAGAAGGGGCTGGGATAACAGTGCCACTTTTGGGGATACCAAGCTGAGACTAGGGGATAAAATGATCACTGGGCAATTATTGCATGTACCCAAGGCAGGGACTAACTTGTTGGGAAGGGATTTGATGATGAAATTGGGCATTCAACTAGTAAATCGTTAGAGTGGAATAACAGTTAATGGAGTGCTCTTAGACCCTGAGAGCAAAGATATACTCACCTCTGACTGGAAAGACCCTGAAATGGGGGCGGAAGCAACAATACAGATGGACGGTTTTACCTCAGGGGTTTACAGGGCCACCTATTTATTTGGGCAAGTTCTAGAACAGATTTTGGAGCAATTCCAACCTCCCGAGGAGGTGTTACTGTTACAAATATGTGGATGATCTTTTATTGTCAGAACAGGAGAAAACAGTTGTGAAGGAAGCTACTAACAAGTTATCCAACTTTCTGGGAAAGCAGGGCTTCGGAGTATTGAGAAATAAATTACAATATGTAGAAAGAGAAGTCAGGTATTTAAGGCATCTAATGTCTGAAGGAAAACAAAGAATAAATGCAGAGAGGATTCAGGGAATTGCTGAAAATTAAGAAAGAACTAAAAAGTTTTAAAAGGAAGATTTTTTTTAAGGAATCAAGAGCCATGAAGTCTGAAGGAAAATGGATACTCCCTGATGGGAGAGAAATGCTGAATGAAGTGATAATGAGGCAAATATTAACTGTTTTACATCAAAAGAGTCATTGGGAGGTGCAAGCAATGTGTGGTGTTGTGCTAAGAAAGTATGTCTGTGTAGGAATATAACTTTAGCGAAGCACATATGCAGAGGATGTACCATATGTCAAAAGGTAAATAAAAAGGTCTTCTGTAACCCATCTAGAGGGGGATGGGAGCCAGGGATTTGACCTTTCCAAAGTATAGAGGTAGACTGAGTTACTTGTATTTCCTAATTGACCATGTGACTGGATAAGTGTAAAGCTTTACTGCGAGGGTTAAAGCAGGCCTTAGAGATTGAGTGGGATTTTCACAGCCCCTGGCACCCCTCCTCTTCTGGGAAGGTGGAGCAAATGAATCAAACATTAAAGAAGCAATTAACTAAACTAGTGTTAGAAACCCAATTTCCTTGGGTAAAATGCTTACTCCTACAGGTTCAAACAGCACCAAGAAAGGATATAGGAATTTCACCATATGAGATGCTGTTCAAATTGCTCTATTTGGGCATAATGGATGAAATACCACAATTCAAAACAAGAGAGTTTTCTTAAGAACTGTATTCTGGGGTTGTCCTCTTCTTTGTCATCTCTCAGGACCTGTGGGTTGTTGGCTCAAACCCCACGTTTGGAATTCCCTATTCACCACCATCACCCAGGAAACCGGGTCCTGATTCGGACCTGGAAAGAGTCAACTCCAGCCTGAATGGGAAGGACAACTACTAACCACTGGAACAGCCATAAGAACTGTGGAAAAAGGTTGGACTCACTATACTCAAGTGAAAGCATCTACCGACCCTAGTACCTGGGAAGCTGTTCCTACAGAAGACTTGTTGGAAGTTGAAATCGAAGAGAAAAATCTCATAATGGACTCTGAGTAGGATAAAAGCTTACAATTGTAAACTAACCTTTTATTTTCACAGGTAACTAACGAGCGTGACTTGTGATTGAGAGAAAGGACAGACCTATAGTGAATTGCAGGGCTCCCAAAGGGGGGATTGTTATAGTAGTAGTGTACATCTTATTCTTTGTATTGATAATTATTTGGAAACCTAAGGTTTAAAAATAATGACAGGGAAAAATCGATTACTAATTTTGTTTTTAGTGATTCTAGGCCTCAGAGAAGGCCTCGGTCAATTGGCAACTTGGAAAAGGCATGACCAGATAATAGCAAAAACAGGATACCCCATCAAAATATGGGTGACTGTGACAGAGGGTTATGTACCACAATCCGTCACGTTTGATGCTTGTGAGGTGTTAGCTTGTGGAGATTTAAATGCCCAATGACAATTGAGCAGAGAGAACAAATAACTGGGAGAGACCCAACAGCCAGATTGGGAATAGCTGTATGGAAACGATCCTCTATTGCCATCAGAGAAAGGGAGAAACTCAAGGAGAAAACAGGAGAGAAAACAGGATGCCCTCTGAAATGTGGCAGTTCAAACATTTGAGATTCAAACAGGGTATGGGGATGTGAATGCCTGGATAGAATGGGTCAAATATACCGTCCAGAGTCTCAACCGTAGCTACTGCTATGCTTGTGCCTCGGGATGACCAATTGCCCAGATAGTACCCTTCCCATGGGGGTGGACCAAGGATTCCCAGGGGATGCAATGTATGATTACATTGTACCAAAAAAAGACTGCCTGGGGAAATGAGGCCTGTAAGTCTCTCTTTGCTGTTCTTGCATGATAGCAATATTGCAGTTTCCCCTGCATTCTCTACAGCTATAGGTAATCATACAGCTTGCCTCTCACAGCAGGGTGTGAGTGCTACCCAGCATCTGGGAAAATTTGCCTTGTGTGACCAAGCACTTGATGGGAAACTGCTCAAGACTAGAGATCCCCAGGGCAGATCTCTGGTGGTACGGTGGAGGGAAGATCTTACGGTCCACCCTACCATCTAATTGGGAAGGCACTTGTGCACTTGTTCAATTAGCTATACCCTTCACCCTGGCATTTGAAAGAGAAACATCACAAATACCCAGAAGAAGTAAAAGAGGCTTAGGAATATCATTTGATGATAGAGTATACATAGATTCTATTGGGGTACCTAGAGGAGTTCCAGATGAACATAAAGCCAGAAATCAAATTGCTGCAGGGTTTGAGTCACTGTTCTGCTGGGTAACAATCAATAAAAATGTGGATTGGATTAATTATATCTATTATAATCAGCAGAGATTCATCAATTATACCAGGGATGCGATAAGAGGAATCCCTGAACAACTAGATGCCACCAGCAAAATGGCTTGGGAAAACAGGATAGCATTAGATATGATGCTCGTGGAGAAGGGTGGTGTATGCGTGATGCTGGGCAACCGTTGTTGTACTTTCATCCCTGACAATACTTCCCTGGATGGCACAGTAACAAGAGCATTGCAAGGGCTTACCACTCTTGCCAATGAAAATTGGCAGAAAATTCGGGAGCAGACACTTCTATCACAGGATGGTTGGAATCTTGGTTTGGTAAATGGAAGGGGATGGTAATGTTTATATTTACATCCTTGATCATAGTAGCAGGAGTTTTGACAGCCATTGGCTGTTGCATTATCCCCTGTGTAAAGGGACTTGTCCAGCGGTTAATTGAAACCGCATTATTGAAACAAATGACCGTGGATCCACCATCCTACTCAGACAAAATGATGATATTAGAGGAAATGGAGAACAAAGAAAGTGAAGAAGAGGAAGATATTTACCAAATTACACTTAAAAAAAAAAAATAAAAAGAGTTTTTGCAAAAATCAACAGTTTATAAAAAAAAAAAAAAAAGGGAAAAGGGGGGAATTGTGGGAATATAAATGTTATTTTTGCAGAGTTACATTGTTTAGAAGGAGGGAATCTGGTACTGAGATATGGGTGCAGTCATAAGAAAGCTTAGCAGGTGACCTTGTAAAATGCAGACAACCAGACTCCTTAGGACAATTAGGTGAAAATCACGGTGTCAAGTCAGATAAGTGAAGAAACATTACCACTTCAAGCAGTAAAAATGTCAAAAGAAATTTGAAATTTAACAGGCCAGTAACTGAAGGCCATGCATTGTTTGTGAAGCATCAGGTAGATTGTGAACCTGGATTACCCACTCAGTGGGGAAACAGGGGAGGGTCCTGTCATCAAAAAGTATATAAACCGTGTTTTGGAACTAGTAGATGCGCTCTCTCCTGCTTGTGGGGTGCCTGCCATTGCAATCGCAAATAAATTGCTACTTCACTGAGATCCTCGCCTGAGCCTAAGTTATTGGCTATGGAGTGTTTCTCACATACATGAGCCGCAGGTGTCCTATCAGAGAGCTCTTTCTGCCTGAGCTGCTCTTTGGGGTAAGTGCTTTTTTCTTCCTTCAGTCAGTTGCAGGTTGTTTTTTTTTTTGTTCTTTTTTGGGGTGTGAGTCAGAGTCTATGGGTTGATGTGTTTCCAAGTTGAAAGAGATAAGTATATCTACTTAAGGTAAAATCTAGTAGGATCATTTAAAGTAAATCAGTCTATATAATAGTCGGTGCCTTTCTCGCATGCAGTTCTTCCTCAGGTGAGTAATTCTTATAGTAATTCCTATAGCATAAATAATTCTTTTCCTGTGTTTCATTCATGATGTTTGTAGTGTGCCTTTTTATGTGTGTGTTTGGCCTGGAGCTGTCCTGCCTGGCAATTAGTGATGGTAGCTAATGTGGTGGTCCATCAGTGCAATAATACATTGTCCTGACTATTTTGGAAAAGACATCTGGTCTGTCTCTGGGTGAATAATCAAGTTCTGGGTGAGTACTCAAGGGCAGCTGGCACAGACTCTTTTTTTCTTTTTTCCAGCAGCAGGTAAACCTTAGGAGGAACTGGTCAAAGGAAACAGTGCTTTCTGGAACTGTCAAGTTCTTGTTCAGTAACTCAGTGACTAGTTTGATCTACTTCTTAGGTATAGAGGTAAGTGGACTGCTCTTTTGAAATGATAAAATTAAAAAGATGAAGTTTGTCAAACGTGGCAATGCCTGTCTGCAGTCTCTTTATTGCTTTTGCTAGTGGTGGATAACACTTATAAGGAATCGGTCAAAGGAAAGAGCGCCTTCTGGAACTGTGAAGCTTTGCATTGGTAACTCAGTGACTGGATTGACCTACTGTTCATCTCCAGAGGGATGCAGACTGCTGTTTTGAAATTAAAAAAAAATATGGCACTGCTTTATGTGCTTTATGGAACCCAGAAGACCGCCAATCTATGGTGCCTGGAGGACCACTGCTCTGCATGGCAGTTAAAAGAATTTGATTTGGAGACAGAGAGCAGCAGAAGTAAAACAGCTGGGAAGAGATAGGTATTGCAGTAGGTAGAGTGTGGTTATGAGGTGCCTCAGAGTGTGCTTTTCGTCTTGTTTCTGCCATTCCCTGGTACAGTCCTGGAGAGGTGAATTCCCCATGTTGTGGAGTGGTGCAAAAAGGTTTTTTGACAAAACTAAAACAACCCCTACAATCATCCTTATTGGCATTGGGAACTAGCCAATGGCAAGTTTCAAAGGTGTTACCGAGATGGGAAAATGCAGAAGACCAAGACCACAAACTAATAATAGATGTACTTAGTATGGTTCAAGATAATGTATCCTTAGCTCTTAGTTGTATGCAAGCACAGTTATGGTTGCAGGCAACAGCTGCCTTGATCATTAGGGAAGGAAGTGAAGGCATTTTTCTGGCTGAAGTCCGAAAGACTGTTTGGGACAATGCCAACGATTTTGAGATGAAGTTCCAGTCTTGGTGGACCCTGGTAAATTTTACTTATGATCCCATTGTTAACATGGCTACTACCTTTGTACGTAATGCCACAGTTTATGTTATCCACCCAATCATTGCACTAGGATTAAACCATGAGAAGACAGTGCTCTATCCTTTGGAGCATAGAACATGGGCACGGATGGAGAATGGGAAATGGCAGTCTGTAAATCTAGAATCATGTGTTACCTGGGAACAACAAGGATTTATTTGTGAAAGCAATACAATTGATGCTCAGGATGTATGTTTTGACACGGAGCAAGGTGTGTCAAACTTTGAAATTCATCCAAATACTAGTCAAAAGACTGTGCTTGTATATATTGGTCAAGGCTGTGTGTGTTTAAGAACTTCTTGTGATTTTGTAGAAATAGATAAGGAGAACATAACTCTCCATAGCAAAAATCATTCTAACTTCTGTATTTGTAACTTTGTCAGAATCGTCGGGTGTGATTTTCTATATTTGGCACCAGTGGTATCCCACCAGCTGGTCAAGTCTAACAACACAATGTATCGTAAGTTATTACCTACACCTATTGGGATGAACCTCACACTAGTGAAGCAACTAATAAAAACACCAAGACCTGATTAAAATTTTAAAAGGCAGTCAGGAAAATGGAGAGAAGACTCTAATCACTGTCCATCATGATACAAAGGAAATAAGCAGAGTTTTGCAAAGAGTAAAACAAGACACAAATCACAACTGGTGGGATACACTCTTTAGATGGTCGCCAACTGCAAATGAGATTTTGAACACACTGAGTCACCCAATTATTGTTTTATTGATATTAGTTGGTATAAGTTTAATATTGTCTTTTGTATTACTTGTTTGGAATTGGAAATTGTTACAACGAATGTCCATGTTAGCCTCCTTGACAAATGTGCATGGCAAGGTATTGAGGGGTACATATCATAAAGAGTGGGAAGAAAAATTTTCGTATTAAGTAAAAGAATTTACTAGATTTTCCAGAAAAGAGGGGAATGATATTGTATAAACTCACTTTAGGATAGAATAAATCTTGTGGTTAAAAATTAATGAGAACAAAATAGATGATATCTTGTTATCTGTTGACCTTCTGTTATGCTGAAGCATCTTGTTAATTGAAACATCCCGTTATCTGTCGACCCTCAGGCTGAGACTTGAGATAACTTGAGTCAACCTTCTGTTATGTCTTGTTAACTGAAACATCCCGTTATCTGCCGACCCTCAGTTAGGCTGAAACTTGAGATAGCTTGAGCCAACGCGGCATTTCTGCAGCTTGGAAAACAGCTGATTCAGCCAGCCTTGCATTCTTTAAGCAAAAGGTGAAAAGTGCATCACGAGGAAGACCTACGGTCTTCCTCCCAAAGACCACTGCCCACGTCCCGAAGACCCCAGCCCACAGTTCTTGGAAGGCTTTACGCAAGCGCAAGAATTGATAAGCTAATTAGCATACGAAGTGAGAGTAGGTGGGTTTAGGTAATGAATATGTATAGGCGTTAATAGAATATTCATTGTTTTGCTGTATAAATATGAGATAGTTTGTTAGTTCGAACATGCACGATAAGTGGAGAGATCCCCTGTGCATCCAGTGCTGCAATAAAGAATATACCACTTAAGGAAATTTCAGCTTCAATCTTTGAATCAGTTTCTAAGGACGTATGATTCCCCATAATGTGCAACTGCTTACCAGTGAGGGGCAGTTATGTGTGCGGGTCCGCTTCTCTCAGCTTGAGCTTCTTTCCAGCTCCAGTGCATCCATTTCCAGCAACTTTCAGTACGAGCTTCTCTGAGCGGTTTGCTGAGTTTGGCCGAACCCATCTTCATGAGGCAATCAAAGTGTCTGTTCCCGTCCTGGTCTCTATTCTGCCAGCCTGTTCCTCTTCACTTCTTTTTCCTGCTTCTTTATTGATGACATAACTTCATCACATCGCGTTGCCTTTTTTTGTCTTGAGGGCAGGCTCCCCTCTTATACCCTTCTCCCCACAGCAGTCCTTTTCAAAAACAACTTTTCGTTGGTCAAACAACTCTGAATATAACAACAACAGCAAACACCCAGAAACTTCCATGCCTTAACGGCTGGAGAACAAGAAACCAGCTGGAGAACAAGAAAACGGAGACTGCATGGAGTCTCCTGAATCACCCTTCTTTGTTCCCTCTAAACTCTTTTATATTCCTGATGGCCTCATCATTAAGAGTCTAATGTTATCTCAACCACGGGGCTTTCTAACCCCCATGGCCACACTCCCAAATCTCCCCCTTTATTAATATCAACCATTTTCTCAACACGAATTACCACTCCATATATAATATGCCTAACTCCCCACTGTTAGATAGAGATTTATTAGAGCAATTAGGAACAGCAATAAAATTTGAAAAAGGGGAGATTACTCTGGAGGTAAATGATCAACAATATATACAGATAATGAGTTTAGCTCTAGTCAACCTTCCAATGGAAGGAAAAGTTAATGAAGAAGTTGTAAACCAGGTATACCCAGGGGTATGGGCTACTGATGTACCTGGGAGAGCTAAAAATGCCCCACCTGTTGAGATTAGGCTCAAGGAGGGAAAGCAACCAGTGAGGATCAAGCAGTACCCTCTAAAGTGGGAAGATAGGTGTTATAGAGCCTTAGTACTGAATAAGGAGATATTGGGGAGGCAAGGACAATCCCCAGACAAGGACTGTATATTTCGAAACAAGACACTGGAACCCATGATAAGGAAGTGGCAGACGGACAGAGAAACAAATGTAAGGACTATAAATCTCGAACTGGACATTGGAATTCATGATAAAGATACAACAAATGGAAGAATTAGCAACAGCCAGCTCTTGCAATTAAGAAACATGCCAACTCAGCAGAATCCTGACCAAAGGTGAAAAGTATACTGTGAGGAAGACTCGGGGTCTTCCTCCCAAAGACCACTGCCCACGTCCCGAAGACCCCTGCCGACAATTCTTGGGAGGCTCTACAGAGGCGCAAGGTGCCAAAAGGCTAATTAGCATGAGAAGCGAGGGAAGGCGGGGATAGGTAATGAATATGTATAGGTGCTTGTAGAATATTGATAGATTGATTGTATAAATTCAAGACTGCTTTCCGCTTTGGGTATGCACGATAGGTGGAGAGATCCCCCATGCATCCAGCGCTGCAATAAAGAATATACCACTTAAAGGAATTTCGGCTTCGATCTTTGAATCAGTACTCTAGAGGATGCCTTTCTCTGTAAGGCTGTAAGCTGCAAGTCAGTTGCCCACAGCAATGGGATGAATGCTAAAGATGAACTCTATCTCCACCAGATAGTGGCTTACAGTATCAAATGCATGCCTTTCGGTGCTACACATTTAATTTCTGCAGAAGGTGCAGAAACTGATGCCTGCTTGAATCTCACACTGATGAGCCACAAAACAAAATGACCTTACTGTAGCTGACTCTCAGAATTTTTAGGCTTGTAGAGAGTCATCCTTTGGCTAGGAGCAGCTCTAGCTACATTTTGAAGTTGCAGAGTGTTCAAACCTCATGCAGAGGAGTGGAAGAAGCACAGAATGGCACATAGAATTTCGCGGCATCAAAGGAGCAAGAAACTGGGAACTGAGATACATGCAGTTTTTATGCTACAGATGCGGAACTGGGAAATAAAGGACTGGGAGAGATGGGGAAAAACGCTTGTGGTCCTTGTTTGCAAGACTTAAAAGCGACCTGGGAAGACAAAGCATATATCGTCTGATCTTTCCTACAATCCATATTCCCTCTATAGAAGCTCACCTCTTCCTCCTTCAGAGGCCTAAAGACATCTCCAGGATTCAGGAGATGTTACTGCAAAACTGTCTCATGTGGTAAGTCTGTACAATACAAGAACACAAAGCAATCTGCCTGACAAGAGCATGTGTTGACTTGTCATTGGCCAGGTGCTCAAACACATGCCTTCACCTCCTGGAATAAGGGCACACAACATGTCTTCCTTGAATTAAACACAACTATAGATAGATTTAGCTCATAGGGTTCCGGTTGATTATGCTTACTACAGAACCAAGATAAGAGAAACTACTGCAATGTAAGTAGTTATGCTAATAACAAGAGCCCATAGTGAAACTGAAGCAGAAGCTTAAGGGAACAGATTGGTCACAAACCATTCTCTGTGACGGTAATGTCCGTGTGAGAACTTCCATACTTGTGGATATATTCAACAGCCTCTTGTACACTGTCCACAACCTCAATGCAGCACTCCAGATCCCCATATTCAGCACAGAGAGATTTCACTTCTGAGGGGCTGAACGTCAAGTAAGAGGCAAACTTTGGGCTAGCATGAATCTTCACCTGCAATACCAGAAGTATTTTGTGCTGTAGATTTTACCAATGCATAACAGGTGAAAAGTGCAGCCTGTTGTTCTGGGTATAGCTAGGATGGAGTTAATTTTTTTCATAGCAGTCCCTATACTGCTACATTTTGGATTTGTGCCTTAAACAAACCACTGTTTTGGCTGTTGCTACACAGTGCTCACACAGTTTCAAGGCTTTCTCTTCTTCCCCCACAGTGAGAAGGTCGAGGGTCTGCTAAAAGTTAGGAGAGGACATAAGCACAACTGATTCAAACTTAACCAGAGGGATAGCCTTTGCCATATAATGTCATAGTCAGCAATATAAAATGAGGGGACGGGAGTTTCACGGAAGGCAGACATTGCTCAGGGAGTACCTGGACACTGATCTATTTGTGGCAGGTGGTGAGTGACTACTTTTATCACTTGTCTTGTTTTTCCCTTTCTTCTTCCTCTTTCCTTTGCTAATTAAGCTATATTTGTTTCAAACCATGAGCTTTCTTGCTCTTGCTCCTCCCATTTGAGAGCATGAGGGAAAAGTGAGCAATGTGTTGGGTGATGCTTAGCTGCTGGACTTTGATTCACATTTGTGAATCAAAGGTTTGCTACATGCAGTGCAAAAAAAAAAATAGCCTCAGTTTTCAGAGACAGCAGATTGGTGAACTAGCAATAAGGCACAATAGCTGAAATGCTATGTTGGCTATCTATCAAGACATGCTCGTAGTTCAGGGTTCATTTTAAATTATTTAAAGCTATTACATCATTTAAAGAAAGATATCTGTCTGGAGAACAGTACAACACTAGTAGTGAGAAAACAGCTACACACTGCACCTAGCCATTGTACCTGTATTTTTAGAAAGTATGTGGTCTGTAAGTAGTTGTAGCAAGCAACTTATTTCCAGGTTTGCAAGTCTCCCCTACAGAAGACTTTACCTGTTTTTAATCCTTCTGTTTTGTAAACTGACACCAGCCCTCTCCAGTGTATGTTTCAGGCACAAAAGAGTTACTGGGCCCAAAACAAGGCAAGGATTTTCCGTTATTTTACAGTCCTGATAAAGAAGATCTAATGCACCATCAATCTCTCAGATCTAATGCACTCATCAATCGTGGCAGCTAAGACACCTAAACAATGAGAGGGAGGAGTGGAGGGGCAGGTGCTGATCTCTTCTCTCAGGTGACAGAGACAGGACCCGAGGGAATGGCACAGAGCTGTGACAGGGGAGGGTCAGGCTGGATGTTAGGGAAAGGTTCTGTACCAAGAGTTGGCTGGGCACTGGAACAGGCAGGCTCCCAGGACAGTAGTCACAGCACTGAGCCTGCTGGAGTCCAAGGAGTGTTTTGGCAACACTCCAAGATGTATGGTCTGATTTCTGGGTGGTCCTGTGTGGAGCTAGGGGTTGAGCTTGGTAGTCCTCATGGGTCCCTTGCAACTCAGGGTACTCTATGATACTTCAGACTTGCTGATTAGAATCCCTACCATTGAAGGCTTTCAGAAAGGTGCCTGGAAAATGGCATTTTCTTCTGCAACTATAAATTTTGTTGATACTGAAATCCTGACCAGTATTTGCATGTTTCCTGTTCTCAAGTCAGATTAGACAGCAGTAACATCAAGTCCTTCCCACTGTATTAAGGGTTGGGAGCTGGTGGGTGCTCGTGGAAATCCAGCAGTCTTCACACAAAATCCATAAATTTATCCTTCCCCCCTCCCCCCCAAGAAAAAAAAAAAAAAAAAAAAAAAGAAAATAAAACACAACCAACCCAGATATTAAAAAAAAAAAAAGACAAAAAGAAAACACAAACAAGTGAGGACTTGCTGCTCCTGACTAGCTATCTGTCCAGCTTCTCTTAATATGACTTCTTTAACATTATCAAAACAAGACCTATTTTACCATGTTTTCCTGCATGAATCACTGCTTGTATACACTATTTGCCAAATGCAAATGCTATGTGAAAAATCCATGTTTTAAGTGTAATTTAAAGTACTTCACAAATATTTCTCTCCTCATGCATCTCTGCTACAAAACATTACACGTCAAAGCAATTTTGTAGGATAGCGGCTTTTCACTGTTCCTGTGGAACAGTGGGAGGGGAAAATAATGGGCAGGAAAATGGTGGGAATAAAGGCAAGTGAGGCAAAATGTTTAAACAATGTGGATGAAGCAGATTAGAGAAGGAGAAACATAAAATGGGAAATGACTGAGGTAAGAAGAGAAGTTAATAGATTTAATCAGAATAGTATTTGTGTCCGGGAGGTTGCCAGCCATTAAGTCAGAATTGAGAACAGTAGAGAAAGGGTTGTGGATATGCTCTTCCAAGGCAGAGAATGATTTTTTGCTATGTAAAAGGAAGTAGTTGTATCCCAGCAATGGCATGCAGCCACCCCGAAGAAGCTGCTTTCAGATAGTTTCTATGGAAAAGCTTGGGGTTGCACGGAGAAGCCAAGAAAGTTCTCCGAAAGTTCATTTAGGTGTACAAAGAGATGTGGGTAACATAAGCATTATGTTTTCGTAAAACTACATAGGGCTATGTCAGCAAGACCAAAGGCTCCTAAAATGAAAAAAAAAAAAAAAAAGTAAATAAAACAAAACAAAGACCAACACAAGTATACATGACTACATTTATGACAAAGAATTTGAAGAGCATGTGAATTATTATTATGTATGGTTATTATTATAACCATGCCACATATTCCAAATGTGAAGTTCAGTTACACTTACGACATCCAAGTCACCCTCTCACAGCTTACTTATTCGTGTGGCCTTCTCAACGCCGGCATCTGTGTCCACATACACATGACAGATCCCTTCACTGTGTCCCATCACTGGAATTCCCTTAGCAGCTTTCTGGATATTCCTGACTAGCTGGGATGAACCATGTGGAATGATTAGATCTACCAGCTTCTCCAAATGGCAGAGATCTTCCACTTCCTTGCTTGTATTCACACGTGAAAGTTGTGACACAGTCAATGGCCTGAATTCTCAAGTTCTGCCTGTGCTTTTTATACATGCTACAGCAAAAAAAGTTGTTGATTTAATTCTAGACACTTACTAGTTGCACTGCATCTTTGACTCCATGAATGGAGAGTGCTTCTTGAGTCAGATGATGAAGGATTTGATTGCTATATGTTGCCTCTTTCCCTCCTTTTAGTAGCAAGCCATTTCCACTAGCTACGGCCAAAGAAGACACCTGTCAGAAGGGAATTAAAGAAAAACAACAAAAAAAGAAAAAGTGATCGGACTCCTCTGTGAGAATAACATCTGCAAAATAGAGTAAGAACAGGATTCTGAATTCTGCTGACTTACTCAATATTAATATATGACACAAAGAATTTTTTCTGAGTCAGAACATGTAACTCCAGAAATAAAGTATCTTAATGTTTCAGGAACAAACTTGAGCTTCAGGGTACTACTGGCAAAGGGAGACTGCAGTAAGTCAAAGGAAACCCTGAACATAAGCTCTGGCACAAATTCGGTAGCTGTATAAAACTATTTCAGATGCAAGAACTCTTATCCCTAAACATTCTGGCTGGAAGTAGCTAATAAGCTCTTCCTATGAAGAACATTTTTGTTGTGCTGTCTTATACAGAAGCCTTTTATTTTATTGCACTGATTTCACGTTTATAACCAGACGGTGTCCTTGCCTATGGTGGGGGGGAATAGATGACCTTTAAGTTCCCTTCCAGCACAAATCATTTTATGATTCTATGACACCTCCCACTAGACCAGATTGCTCAAAGCCGCATCCAACCTGGCCTTAAATACTTCCAGGGATGGGGCATTCACAACTTCCCCAGGCAGCCTCTTCCAGTGCCTCACCACTCCCACAGTAAAGAATTTCTTCCTTTTATCTAATCTAAATCTACCCTTTTAGTTTAAAGGCATTACTCCTTGTCCTGTCATTACACTCCCTGACAAAAAGTCCCTCCCCAGCTTCCCTAAAGCCTGCTTTAGGCACTAGAGGGCCACTATAAGGTCTCCTAAGAGCCCTCTCTTCTCTAGGCTAAGCAACCCCAGTTCTCTCAGCCTGTCTTCATAGGAGAGGTCCTCCAGCCCTCATCAGCTTCATGGCCCTGCTCTGGACCTTCTCTAACAGATTTATTTCTTATGTTGGAGTCCCCAGAACTGAATGCATCACTCCAAATGGGGCCTCACAGGAGTGGAGCAGAGAACGAGAATCACCTCCCTGGACCTTCTGGTCATATTTTTGATGTGGCTCAGGATACAGCTGTTTTTCTGGTCTGCAACTGCACATCGCTGGCTCATGTAGAGCTTTTCATCCATCAGCACTCCTAAGTCCTTCTCTGCAGGGCTGCTCTCAATCCACTCATCAGCCAGCCTGCATTCATTTTTGGGAGTGCCTTGATGATGGTGTTGAACAGCGCACTTAGCCTTCTTGAACTTCATGAGGTTCTCATGGGCCAACCTCTTAAGCATGTTAAGGTCAACTCAGACCAACTCCTTTTCCCTACTAGTGTCCTCTGGGTAAAAACAGTCACCATGTTTGATATTCTACTTCATCCTGCTGTACACAATTTGACAAGAATACTGAAAAAATAAGGAATACTTCAGAAAGATACACTAAATGACAATGATCTAGGAACCTTGCCGTACCCAGATACTGTGTGTCTTTAACATATAAAACTAGACATTAAAATGCAATTTGATTGTGTCTTGTTAAGAATCTGCCTCTCTGAAGATCAGCATCACAAAGGAAAACTGCAGAGACAAGCTTATTTAAATAAAAAAAAAATCCAGTCTTTAATGGGTTTCAAAACAGTTTGTTCCCTTTAAATAATAATAGAGCATGGCTATACTTCAGAACTATTGGATTTCTTGAAATCTATAGGAAGCAGTCCGTGAAATATGATCTCAGAACTTCGCCTTGTAAGTATCAGAGGCAAACATGCTATTTATATATGCTCATTAGAAGCCAAACTGTTAGTCTGCAATTGTATCACCTTTACTGCAGCTCAAGACTGAACTCTGAGCACTGACTCAATTCCATGTATGCTATCTCCAGCTAGCTATCAGGCACACACTACTCCATGGAGAAGTCAAATTCCCTCTGTAATTGCTTACCCAAACCAGTATGAGATGCAATAGCAAACTATGGAGGAAGCAACCTCTCCTCTGCACTCAGAGTCCATCCTACTATCAGCTACAGCATGGGAGAGAAACCATATTATTCAGATGCAAAGGTATCAAAGATGATCCTCTGAAGTTACATCGGAGAACTTGAGGATGGGGGCTGGCAGGAAGAAAAGTAACTAACAAGACAAACCTAAGTCTGTAAAAAAAAAAAAAAAAAAAAAAAAAAAGAGAGAAAAAGGCTGGGGGGTGAGGGTGGGAAGCCAGTAAGAATCAGCCTGATAAAATGTTTACAAATGAGATAAAGAAGGCAGCTATGCAGCTATGCAAGGCAAGAGACCCAGTAGGCAAAGATTGGAATCCAGGAAGGCAGACTAGAATTTGACAAGGAAAACTACTGGTTTTCTATGAAGAACAGAGCTAGCAGCAAGGAAGTAATAATGGCAGAAAAGGAAGACTAGTGTCTTTTCCTTTCACATGAACTTTGCCTAGAGCATACTCCCCTTCAGTATGAAACGAGGACAAACACTCACAAAATCCAGTTATGAAATATGAAGCTGCCCTTTGGCAGTCTCTTTTTAAGTGCCCGTACCCCTCCCTTGCTCCTCAAATACTTGTTCATATGTTAGAGAAATGTTCAGTCTTGCTAAAAATACTGGCAGTAAGAGCCTAGACTTATCTTTCCACAAGTGAGTAAAAGCTACCATTCTTTCTCAGTGCAAATGCATGGGGCAGACCACTCAAAGCCTAGAACTTCTACTTTGTGCTTTTTTTTAAGCACATATTCTTAACAGTTGCAATTTGTTATTAACCATTTAAACATTTTATATTAAACATTTATATTAAACATTTGAGGTTTAATCGTAGCCTGCAATTCATCGGTATTTGGCATGGACAGGAAAATGCTCACTGGTAGGAACATCGAGAGTTACAAGTTAAGCAGGGAACCTGCTTAACCAATAGAACTCACCAATAACTCACCAACAGAAATACACTTTGGTTATCAAATATCTCTCTGACCTCCTCACATACCTCTGGAAGACAGTCAGGACGGGACTCAAAAAAAAAAAGAAAAAACACAAGAAGGACCCCAACAGGCACTGTCACCTGCTCCAACTCTAGATCTTTTGCTATGACGTTTCTCCAAACTATGAGGCTGATGCTGTCCTGTGAAGATGCTGCAATCTGACGTAGCCCAATAGCCAAGCTGTTCAGTTTTGATGTAGACAGACTTAGACGTTTCAACAAAGGAAGTGCCAATCTTCCTAGAAAAAAAGAAAAAATTGTGCTCAAGATAGATTTATCTGTCTAGTTTCAAGAAAAAGTGACCTAATGGTCAAACTAGGAAAAAAAGCAGCTGTTTCCCACACCACAGCAAGAAACCTACCTAAAATGAACAATGTAAAGCATTAAGTTTAGTAGCTACAATAAAACGGCTCAAATTTGACAACGATTTCACATATTTGTGAATCATTTAGGTGTATCACATATATACCTAATATGATAGGAATGATTTGCATATGAAGTAACATCCGCAAAGACAAAGTTTGTCCTATTTCTAGTACCATTACACAACCGTGTACCTGAATTTCTTACAAATTTCTACCCTTGCAATATTCCTGGAAGGTTTGGGCAGTAATTGCCTCTTTCTATTTCACAGATAGAAATCCCAAAGAGCAGAGGAACACATAGCATTTCAAATTGGGCAAGAGCTGCCAGAGTTTTCTAGTCTGAACACATTCAGTCTGGAAGTTTACTCGGAAATGTCCCTCCAGGCATTCTCCTCAGTAAAAAATGGTTGCTGTATGTCTTTTACTGAACATTACAATTTGTAATGTGCCAGTTTCACACATTTTCTAACCCAAGACCAGCTTCTTGATGCACCACTCTAACACAAAAGAATGGATTTAGTCTATGCTGCCTGAACTGTACTTTCCTCAGTCAGAAGGTAACGTGGTTCTTTCTGGAAAGCATCATTTTTAAGTAACAACCTTCCCCACAGGGGTCAAACATTACGTTAACCAGCCCAGGAGAATATTCACGCTATTTCATGCGTGATGATAACAGGGAAGATACTTGCTAGATTTAATTTCTAAAGTGAGCAAAAGAAAACACTATTTTATTTTTAGTTTTTTAAACAACGCTGGGGTTGCTGCTTTCAAAGGCCTCTCTGTCTTCTCTGATGAAGAAATCTCTTATGTAATTACAGAAGCTGCAGTTGTTTACACTGACAAGCTCTCAAAGTCCTGGGTTCCCTAATCTGTGACGGCCATAATAGCCAATTGCAGGTGACAGAATATTCTAGTTCTGCTCATTTCCCTTGAGGCCCAGAAAAGCTCATGAAAACAGGTGTTTGTGGTGGTTTTACCGTGCTGGGCAGCTAAACACCACAACTGCTCTGTCACTCCCCCTCCTTAGATGAGGAGGAGAAGAAGTAAAGCAAAGAACAACTCATGGGTTGAGATATGGATAATTTAATTAAAGGGAGATAATAATAATTAAAGAAAGATTATTATGAACTAAACAATTTACTAAACAATTTTGACGCCCATCTACAAGAAAGGCTGGAGGGCAGACCCGGGAAACTACAGGCCTGTCAGTTTGACCTCAGTACCAGGGAAGCTCATGGAGCAGATTCTCTTGAGAGTCATCACATAGCACTTGCAGGGCAAGCAGGCGATCAGGCCCAGTCAGCATGGGTTTATGAAAGGCAGATCCTGCTTGACGAACCTGATCTCCTTCTATGACAAAGTGATGCGCTGGGTGGATGAGGATGTGGATGTGGTCTACCTTGACTTCAGCAAGGCTTTTGACACCGTCTCCCACAGCATTCTCCTCAAGAAACTGGCTGCTCTTGGCTTGGACTGGCGCATGCTTTGTTGGGTTAGAAACTGGCTGGATAGCCGGGCCCAAATAGTCGTGGTAAATGGAGTCAAGTCCAGTTGGAGGCCAGTCAGTAGTGGTGTTCCCCAGGGCTTGGTGCTGGGGCTGGTCCTCTTTAATATCTTCATTGATGATCTGGATGAGGGCATTGAGTGCACCCTCAGTAAGTTTGCAGGTGACACCAAGCTATGCGCGTGTGTCGATCTGCTTGAGGGTAGGAAGGCTCTGCAGGAGGATCTGGATAGGCTGCACCCATGGGCTGAGGTCAACTGCATGAAGTTCAACAAGGCCAAGTGCTGGGTCCTCCACCTGGGGTGCAATAACCCCAAGCAGAGCTACAGGCTGGGAGATGAGTGGTTGGAGAGCTGCCTGGCAGAGAAGGACCTGGCAGTGATGGTTGATAGTCGGCTGAATATGAGCCAGCAGTGTGCTCAGGGAGCCAAGAAGGCCAACAGCATCCTGGCTTGTATAAGAAACAGTGTGGCCAGCAGGGCTAGGGAGGTGATCATCCCCCTGTACTCGGCTCTGGTGAGGCCGCACCTCAAGTACTGTGTTCAGTTTTGGGCCCCTCGCTACAAGAAGGACATGGAGGTGCTTGAGCGGGTCCAGAGAAGGGCGACGAAGCTGGTGAGAGGCCTGGAGAACAAGTCCTATGAGGAGCGGCTGAGGGAGCTGGGCTTGTTCAGCCTGGAGAAAAAGAGGCTCAGGGGCGACCATATTGCTCTCTATCAAGTACCTTAAAGGAGGCTGTAGCGAGGTGGGGGTTGGTCTATTCTCCCACGTGCCTGGTGACAGGACGAGGGGGAATGGGCTTAAGTTGAGCCAGGGGAGTTTTAGGTTAGATGTTAGGAAGAACTTCTTTACTAAAAGGGTTGTTAGGCATTGGAATGGGCTGCCCAGGGAAGCTGTTCAGTCACCATCCCTGGAAGTCTTTAAAAGACGTTTAGATGTAGAGCTTTGTGATATGGTTTAGTGGGGACTGCTAGCGTTAGGTCAGAGGTTGGACTCGATGATCTTGAGGTCTCTTCCAACCTAGAAATTCTGTGATTCTGTAATTTAACTAAAGGGAAAAAAAGGGGGGAAAAGGGAAAAGGGAGGGGGAAAGGAAAAAAAAGGGAGGAGAACAAACAAATAAAACAAATGAAGGCTATGTGGAAGTGCGGAGGAAAGAAATTACTCTCTACTTCCCACAAATGAGTGATGCTTGACCACATCCTTGAAGCAGGGCCTCAACGCACGTGTTCAGGAGGAGGACTGACGTTTTCACGAGAGCCCACCCCTCCCCTCTTCTTCCTGTTTCCATCTTTTATTGCTGAGTGTGACATCATATGGTATGGAATATCCCTTTGGTTGGTTTAGGTCAGCTGCCCTGGTGATGTTTCTCTTCTCACTTTTTGCCCACCCCTAGGAGGGTTAGAGAGAGTCCCGATCCTGTGCCAGCATTGCTCAGCAGTAGACACAACACTGGTGTGATAACACTGCTGTTCCACCTACAAGTGCAGAGCACAAAACTGTATGGGCTGCTGCCGGGAAAGTTAACATTCCAGCCAGACCCAGTACAGTCCCCCCGTGCCCTGAGATGGCCGGTGCCCGTGCAGCCCCAGGCCTGACCTCCGGGTCGCCCAACCACCGGGCCCTGGGACGGCAGGCACCTGCGCCGCCCATGGCTGGCCCCCCGGGGATATGACAGCCGGCCACCGCGCCCCGGGAGTGCTGCCTCCAGCGCCGCATGAGGCCAGCACGTTGGAGCTCAGGACGGCCAGCACCCGTGCCTCCCAAGGCCGGCACTTTGCGGCTCTGGACGATCGGCACCTGTGCCACCACAGGCCGGCCCCACGTGCCAGGAGACGGCTGGCATCCGCTTTGCCAGAGGCCGGCATCCCAGGTCCGAGGAGTGTCTTCTCCTGCGCCACCCGAGGCCGGCCACCCGGGCCCCGGGAAGGCTGGCATCTGCGCTGCTTGAGGCCGGACCGCCGGGCCCCGAGACGGCCGGCACCCACGCCACCTGCGACCAGGCCCCGCGACGCGGGACGGCCGTCCTCTGCACCACCCGAGGCCGGCCCTACAGGCCCGGAGACACCTGGCATCCACGCTGTACCAGGCCCGACCCCTGGATTGCGGGATGGCCAGCCCCACAGCCGCCAAGCCCGGCCCACTGGGCTCCGGGACGGCAGGCACCTGCACAGCCAGAGACCGGGCCCCGCGCCGCAGGACATCCGGCACCCGCGGCGCCCGAGGCCAGCCCCACAGACCTGGGAAAGCCGGCACCCGCACTGAACAAGACCGACCCTCCAGGGATCGAACAGACGGACACCGTGCCGCCCGAGGCTGGCATCTCAGGCCCCAGGACTGCCATCCCCTGCGCCCCCAAGGCCTCCCACCCGGGCCCCGGGAAGGCTGGCACCCACGCCGCCCGAGACCAGCACCTTGGGGCTCGGGACGGCCGACCCCCGCGCAGCCCGAGTCCGGCCCCACGGGCCTGGAGACGGCTGGCACCCGCGCCGCCCGAGGCCGGCATCCCGGGCCCGAGGTGTGCCATCCCCTGCACTGCCTGAATCCGGTCCCACGGGCCCCGAGACGGCTGGCACCCGTGCCGCCTGAGACCGGGCCCCGCGCCGTGGGAAGGTCGGCACCCGCGGCACCCGAGGCCGGCTCCACAGACCTGGGACGGCCATCTCCCGGGCCCTGGGACAGCAGGCACCCGCGGCGCCTGAGGCCGGCATCCCAGGCCCCGGTATGGCTGAACACTGCCCCGCCCTAGGCAGGCACCACGGGTCCTGAGATGGCCAGCACTCGCCCCACCCGAGCTCAGCACCTTGCGGCTCGGGACGGCTGGCACCTGCGCCACCCGAGGCCAGACCCACGGGTCCCTGGGCAGCCATCTCCCCCGCCACCCGATGCTGGCCCCACGGGCCCCAAGACGGCCGGCATCCGCCACGCCCGCAGCCCTCACCTTGCGGATTGGGACAGCCAGTACCTGTGCTGCCCAAGGCCAGACCCTTGGGGCTTGAGACGGACGGCCCCCATGAGCCTGAGGCCGTCCGCCCCGGGACACCGGACAGCCGGCCTCCTTTCCAGCCGATGCCAGCCACCTGGGTTCCGAGATGACCGGCACCAAGTCACCCGAGGCCGGACCCCAGCGGCTCGGGACGGTCGGCCCCCGCTCCGCTAGAGACCAAACCCCGGAGCTCGGGAGGGCCCATTCCCGGTCCGCCCGAGGCCAGACCCTGGTGGCCATGGCAACCCTATAATTGTCCCTATAACAATGTGGCCTTCTATTGCCTATTGCACCACGGTGTCACCACCCCATGGCAACACCCCATGGTTCCCATGGCAAAACAACCCCATGGTTACCTTGGCTACGCAACCCCATGGTTTCCATGGCAACACAACACCATGTTTACCATGGTAACCACAACACCATGGTTATCATAGCAACACTACACCATGGTTGCCATGGCAACACAACCCCATGGTTGCCATGGCATCCCATCCCCACTATTACCATGGCAACATAAGCCCATGCTTCCCATGAAAACACAACCCTATGGTTGCCGTGGCAACACAAAACAATGGTTCCCATGGCAACACAACCCCATGGTTATCATGGCAACACAACCCCATGGTTGCCATGAAAACACAACTTTATAATTCCCATGACAACACAACCCCACGGTTACCATGGCAACACAAACCCATGCTTACCATGGCAACACAACCCCATGGTTTCCATGGCAACAAAACCCCATGGTTGCCATGTCAACCACAACACCGTGGTTGCCATGGCAACCCAACCCCATGGTTACCATGGCAACTCAACCCCATGGTTACCATGGCAACAGAACCCCACTGTTGCCATGGAAACACAACCCCATGGTTATAATAGCAAAAAAAAAAAACATGGTTACCATGGCAACAGAACCCCATTGTTACCATGGCATCACATCCGCATGGTTACCATGCCAACCCATCCCCATGGTTACCATGGCAACAGAACACCATGGTTGCCATCAAACTAAACACCATAGTTGGCATGGCAAAAAAAACGCATGGTTGCCATGGCAACACAACCCCATGGTTAAAATGGCAACCCAACCGACATTGTTGCCATGGCAACACAACCCCATGTTGCCATGGCAACAGAACCCCATGGTTAACATGGCAACACAATTCCATGGTTACCATGGCAACAAAACCCCGTGGTTGCCATGGTAACCCAACCCTATGGTTACCATGGCAACACAACCCCATGGTTAGCATGGCAAAACAACCCCATGGTTGCCATGGCAACTCAACACCATATTTACCTGGCAAGAAAACGCCATGGTTGCCATGGCAAACCAACCCCATGGTTACCATGGCAACACATCCCCATGCTTGCCCTGGAAACCCAACCCCATGGTTACCATGGCAACACATCCCCATGCTTGCCCTGGAAACCCAATCCCATGGTTACCACGGCAACACAACTGCATGGTTACCACGGCAACCCAACCGCATGTTTACCACGGCAACTCAACACCATGGTTGCCATGGCAACTAAACCCCATAGGTTCCATGGCAACCCAACCCCATAGTTACCATGGCAACACAACCCCATGGTTGCCATGGCAACTCAACAGCATATTTACCTTGCAACAAAACACCATGGTTGCCATGGCAACCCAACCCCATGGTTGCCATGTGTAGTGGGTTTACGTGGCAAGGTTTTGGTAGCAGGGAGCCATAGGGGTGGTTTCTGTGAGAAAGATCTAGAAGCTGCCCCATGTTTGGGAAGGGCCCCATTGTTTTCCAGATCTGAGCCAATAAGCGATGTTGTTTTGCGCCTCTGTGAGAGCATATTTAAGACAGGGAAAAAACACTGCCTCAGACAGCAGCTGGGAGAGTGAAGGGAGTGAGAAGACAGCCTTGCAGGTGCCAAGGTCAGTGTAGAGGGAGGGGGAGAGGTGCTCCAGGCTCCGGAGCAGAAGTCCCCTGCGGCCTGTGGTGAGGACCATGGTGAAGCAGGATGTCCCCCTGCAGCCCATGGAGTACCACGGTGGAGCAGGGTTCCATGCTGCAGCCCGTGGAGGAGACCACGGTGGAGCAGGTGGCCCTGCACCGACGGAGGCTGCCGCCTGTGGAAGACCCCTGCCGGAGCAGATTCTGGGCCGGACCTGTAGCCCATGGAGAGGAGCCCATGCAGGAGCAGGTGATCTGGCAGGAGCTGCTGCCCGTAGGGGAGCCAGGTTGGAGCAGTTTTCTCCTGAGGGATGGACCCCGTGGTACAGACCCATATCTGGAGCAGTTCTGAAAGAGCTGCTGCCTGTGGGAAGCCCATGCCGGATCAGTTCATCAAGGACTGCATCCCGTGGGTGGGACCCCACAGCACAGGGGATGAGAGTGACCGAGAAGGAGCGGCAGAGAAGAAGTGCTGTAGACTGACCATAACACCCATTCCCCCGTTCCCCTGCGCCGCTCGGGGGGAGGAGGTGGAAGAGGGTGGATGGGGGGAAGGTGCTTTTGTTTTTTTTTTTACCTTTGTTTTCTCACTTCTCTCGCTTGTTAGTTGTAGGCAATAAATCTTACTATCTCCTTATGCCGAGTCTGTTTTGCCCGTTACAATAATTATTGCGTGATTTTCTCGTCCTTATCTCAATCCTTGAGCCCTTTCCCTCCCCATTCCTCTTTGAGGAGGGGGAGTGAGAGAGCGGCTGTGGTGGACCTCGGCTGCCCACTTGAGCGGAACCACGACACCATGGCAACACAACCCCATGGTTGCCATGGCAACACAACCCCATGGTTGCCATGGAAACACAACACCATGCTTACCATTTTAACCACAACACCATGATTACCATGGCAACACTGCCCCGTGGTTTCCATGGCAACAGAACCACATGGTTGCCATGGCAACCCATCTCCATGGTTACCATGGTAACACAACCCCATGGTTGCCATGAAAACACAACCTTATAATTCCCATGACAACGCAACCCCATGGTTACCATGGCAACACAAACCCATGGTTACCATGGCAACACAACCCCATGGTTGCCATTGCAACAGAACCGCCTGGTTACCATTGCAACCCAACCCAATTGTTACCATGGCAACACAACCCCATGGTTACCATGGCAACACAACCCCATGGTTGCCATGGGAACAAAACCCCATGGTTACCATGGAACACAATTCCATGTTTGCCATGGCAACAAAGTCCATGGTTGCCATGGCAACCCAAGCCCACGGTTACCATGGCAACACAACACCATGCTTACCATGGCAACACAACCCCACGGTCACCATGGCAACACAACCCCACGGTTGTCATGGCAGCACAACCCCACGGTTACCATGGTAACCACAACACCATGGTTATCATAGCAACACTACACCATGGTTGCCATGGCAACACAACCCCATGGTTATCATGGCAACACAACCCCATGGTTGCCATGGCAACACAACCTTATGGTTGCCATGGCAACTAAACACAATAGTTTCCATGGCAACCCAGCCCCATGGTTACCATGGCAACACAACCCCATGGTTACCACGGCAACAGAACCCCATAGTTGCCATGGCAACACAACCCAATGTTTACCATGGCAACACAACCCCATGGTTGCCATTGCAACAGAACCGCCTGGTTACCATTGCAACTCAACCCAATTGTTACCATGGCAACGCAACCCCATGTTTACCATGGCAACTCAACACCATATTTACCTGGCAAGAAAACACCATGGTTGCCATGGCAACCCATCCCCATGGTTAGCATGGCAACACATCCCTATGGTTGGCATGGAAACCCATCCCCATGGTTACCATGGCAACAAAACCCCGTGGTTGCCATGGCAACAGAACACCATGGTTACCGTTGCAACACAGCCCCATGGTTACCATGGCAACACAACCGCATGGTTATCATGGCAAACCAACC
The DNA here is from genome assembly GCF_964035555.1 of Netta rufina. NCBI lineage: Eukaryota > Metazoa > Chordata > Aves > Anseriformes > Anatidae > Netta > Netta rufina. The sequence goes on along the minus strand of NC_140132.1, from coordinate 419,294 downwards.
CCATGTTTACCATGGCAACACAACCCAATGGTTTCCATGGCAACACAACCCCATGGTTGCCATCGGAACACAACCCCATGGTTAACATGGAACACAACCCCATGTTTGCCATGGCAACAAAGCCCATGTTTGCCATGGCAACCAAAGCCCACGGTTACCATGGCAACACAACACCATGCTTATCATGGCAACACAACCCCATGGTCACCATGGCAACACAACCTCATGTTTGCCATGGTAACAAAACACGATGGTTGCCATGGAAACGCATCCCCATGGTTACCATGGTAACACAACCCCACGGTTGCCATGGCAACACAACCCCACGGTTACCATGGTAACCACAACACCATGGTTTTCATAGCAACACTACACCATGGTTGCCATGGCAACACAACCCCATGGTTGCATTGGCAACACAACCACATGGTTGCCATGGCATCCCATCCCCATTGTTACCATGGCAACATAACCCCATGCTTGCCATGAAAACACAACCCCATGGTTTCCATGGCAACACAACCCTATGCTTACCATGGCAACAGAACCCCATGGTTACCATCTCAACACAAACCCATGGTTACCATGGCAAGACAACCCCATGGTTTCCACGGCAACAAAACCAAATGGTTGCCATGTCAACCACAACACCATGGTTACCATGGCAACCCAACCCCATGGTTAACATGGCAACACAACCCCATTTTTGCCATGGCAACACAACCCCATGGTTATCATGGCAACAGAACCCCACTGTTGCCATGGCAACACATCCCCATGGCTACAATAGCAATAAAAAAACATGGTTACCATGGCAACAGAACCCCATTGTTACCATGGCATCACAACCCCATGGTTACCATGGCAACCCATTTCCATGGTTACCATGGCAAGAAAACCCCACGGTTGCCATGGCAACAGAATCCCATGGTTACCGTGGCAACAGAAGCCCATTGTTGCCATGGAAACACAACACCATGCTTACCATTTTAACCACAACCCCATGATTACCATGGCAACACAACCCCATCATTACCATGGCAACACAACCCCATGGTTGCCATGGAAACACAACCTTATAATTCCCATGACAACACTACCCCATTGTAACCATGGCAACAAAACCCCATGTTTGCCATGGCAACACAACCCCATGGTTACCATGGCAACAGAACCCCATGGTGGCCATGGCAACCCTATAATTGTCCCTATAACAATGTGGCCTTCTATTGCGTATTACACCACGGTGTCACCACCCCATGGCAACACCCCATGGTTCCCATGGCAAAACAACCCCATGGTTGCCATGACAACAAAACCCCGTGGTTTCCATGGCAACCCATCCCCATTGTTACCATGGTAACACAACCCCATGGTTACCTTGGCTACGCAACCTCATGGTTTCCATGTCAACACAACACCATGTTTACCATGGTAACCACAACACCATGGTTACCATAGCAACACTACGCCATGGTTGCCATGGCAACACAACCCCATAATTACCATGGCAACCCAACGCCATAGTTGCCCTGGCAACACAACCCCATCCTTACCATGGCAACACAACCCCATGGTCGGCATGGCAACACAACCCCATTGTTGTCATGGCAACACATGCAAATGGTTGCCATAACAACACAACCCTATGGTTATCATGGCAACAATATCCCATGGCGGCCATGGCAACACTATAATGTTCCTTGTAGCAATGTGGCCTTTTATTGCCTATAGAACCACAGTGTCACCACCCCATGGCAACACCCAATCGTCGCCATGGCAACAGAACCCCATGGTTGCCATGGCAACACCACCCCATATTTACCATGGCAACACAACCCCATGGTTGCCATGGCAACACAACCCCATGGTTACCATGGCAACAGAACCCCATGGTTACCATGGAAACACAACACCATGGTTACCATGAAAACCACAACACCATGGTTGCCATGGCAACACAAAACCCTGGTTGCCATAGCAACACAACCACACGGTTACCATGGCAACAGTCTTACACTTCCTACAGTAACATGGCCTTGTGTTGCCTATGGCACTACGGTGTCACCACCCCATGGCAACACCCCATGGTTGCCATGGCAACACAACCCCATGGTTACCATGGCAACACAACCCCATGGTTGCCATGGCAACACAACCCCATGGTTACCATGGCAACACAAGCCCATGGTTCCATGGCAACACAACCTCATGGTTACCATGGCAACACAACCCCTATGGTTTCCATGGCAACACAACACAATGGTTGCCATTGCAACTCACCCCCATGGTGTTTATGGCAACACCCCATGGTTGCCATGGCAACACAACCCCATGGTTGCCATGGCAACAATCTTACACTTCCTATAGTAACATGGCTTTGTGTTTCCTATGGCACTACGGTGTCACCACCCCATGTTAACACGCCATTGTTGCTATGGCAACACAAGGCCACATTGCTATAGGGACCATTACAGTTTTGCCATGGCAACCATGGGGTTGTGTTGCCATTGTAACCATGGGGTTGTGTTGCCCACCATCCCAGAGACTTCTTCCATGTTTTGGGGAAGCCTGGTGGCTTCCCACTACCAAGCTGATACAAATCCTCATGGATAAGGTGGTTGTGCTTTTGCAGCTAGGTTTTTTTTTTTTTTTTTTTTTTTTTGAAAAAAACCTAGAGCATATGAGTGAGCCATCGAATGGGTCTCTGCTGGTCCAGGATGGAAATAACTAAGCTAAGGCAGGATTTGGGAAGGCATAAAGACCAGTGAGATTTCTCACCCAACCTTTGATCCCCTTTTATGTCTGTGTTCTGCTGCAGAGCCAATGCTGATTGATGCTGGAGTGTCAAATCCTTCTAGTTTGATTTTTCAAAATTCAGGATCCCCACAATTGTTTTTAATGATGCTCTGTGGCATACACTTTTACGCGAAGGGAAAGTGCCATAGGCAGCATCACACAACCTGGGTTGTCTGGTACCTGTACAGTGTTTTGTACATAAATAGAAGAGTTTGCACGGATTTTTGTATCGTTCTTTTCTATTTCTTTTCTACAGTTTTTCAAAGACTGTATGCAAACTGTGTTTACAAATTGGTTTTGCTGTCAGTATTGTAGATTATCGCATGTCCATTTTGCTGTTTTGTATGGGCTTGTGAGTCCTTGTGTGTTACAGGTTGTCCTTCCTTCTTAAAAACAATTGCATACGCTTCCATCCAACATATCCTGTGCCCTTCTTAAATATATCCCATTTCCCATGGTCCAGTGTGAGCTGTAGCTTGTAGAATGCATGAGAAAACACTGCACATAAATTAATATAAATATTATATGCTCAATCCTGATGTAGTTATTAATATAGGTTTTAGGGGGTTGTACTTATTCTCTGGAAACTACAGTTTAGACTGAACTAAATTGCCTAGTATCTGTAATTTACAGACACTCATATTTTCATATAATATTTTCTATTTGACCATATAAGATAGGGGGATAGGCCTTTAAAGGTGATCTGTACCTTAGAAAAAAACCAGTTTTCTCATAGCATTTAGTATCAATGAAATGTTTCTTTGTTATGTTTAGTGATGAATTATAAACAAAGCACAAAACGCAAGAAGCAAATAGGAATTTCAAGATGTCCTTAAATGCTGCAGTTCATTATAGAACAATGTTATAATAACCTGAACAATCTTCTAGATTGACTGTCTTGGGCAATTGCCCCTCATTTTTGTCATTTTTCCTGGTATTACCTTTGCCAAATCTTGCAGTTCTTTCTTAGGACCTGATCATGTGTAATTGACTCACTCAGACTGCTGATGAAAGAAAATTGGAGAGCTGGGTAGGCAAAAGATAGGTTGTCAGTTACCTAGTCCATCTTGCTATAATGTAATGTACTTGAGTTTAGCCTGCAGAAAGACTTCATGACTTGGCCACCAAGCTTTGCCTTCTTGAAAGGGGACCAACAGAACCACCATGGGACCACTGCAATTGGGTAGCATCTGTACAAATACCTCCTGCATTCTTATGTATTTTAAAGAGATCAAAGACTATTTTTTTGACCAGGACAAGTAAAGGTTGCTTCTCTTTTATGGTCGTCTGTTCCCATTAAGCAAATACCTGTTGGCATTAAGGCCATGGCTATAATAATTTTATTTAATGAACAAAGTACTGTTTGGAGAGGAATAAACATGACTTAATATAAATATTAATAACACTTACATCACAGAAAGGTTCCCTTATGGTCAACAAGTTCCTTGATCATGATTAAAAATGAAGAAAATATTGAACAGCAAATATTGCTATCCCAGTGTGACTGATAACCGGGCATCTCTTCACCTATTCAGAAATCTGTGTTGTGTGTTATTCTGCTGAGGTTTTGGAGACTAAATTTCTGGTAGATATACATGTAGGAAGTGTGTTGATGTACCCTTGTATTTTAATCTCTTTCTTGTATTTTAAATCAGTTTTACCAGGTATTATCTTTTTACCAGGTATTATCAGGAACTGCAGGTAGAATAGAGTTAAGTGAGTCACTAATATTTGTAAAACCTTATTTATACCAGTTTTGACATTTTGTTGAAGCATGATGTCCAGTGCCTCTCTGCACTTAGTGTAGATAATGTAGCTATCAATGTGTAATTTCAGTGAAATGGTGTATACAGTATGGGTAGCGGTGCTTTAATTTAATTTTACTCGTTGGTGTGTATTGAACCATAGCATAAAATTAGGCCATCTTTTAAAATTCTGTTCTACTTTTGGATTTTGTTCTTTTGTCTGAGTTTGTTTTCCTTCTGGCCATTCAACTGAGTCAATTACGTAGTTTAGTAACTGCTTTATCTTTCAATTATGGGCTATCCTGTTCTGATAACATTCAGAATAATGTATTCAGTCAAGTTACTGTAAATACATTGGTTTTAGTTTTCAGGTCTCTAACCAGCATGGTACGTGCTAGTACCTGCAGGGGTGTGCGTCCCTGGCAGTGAGCGAAAGTGATGCCAGCATAGATGTGTTCCTCATGAGTACATTCATTATGACACTAAAAATGAATGCACGCACAGAATGATTAGTTTATGTTTTGTTTTATGTCTTGTTTGTCTGATGCGTTGGGACTCTACCACCAGAAGTTCAGTAAGTCACTGCTTAAATTAGCACAATGAGCAAGGGGGAAATCAATCTAGCTGCCTTATGCTGGATACCCTGTCTGCTACTTGTGCAGCGTGCTGCATGCTGCGGGCAGCAAGGGTCTGCCTGTCCTCTCTGGAGCACCAGCCCCTGCTGTGTCCCCTTGGTAGGAACAGACTGTAAGGAAAATGCACAGACTCATGGGCTTCTGACATTGTTAGAAGAGGATATTGATAGCTACTGGAAATTAAGTGTAAAGCTAAGTGCTTCTCAAGCTACTGTAGTTGATGTCCAGGATGCCTGCTATATACAAGAAGTATGTCTTATCATAAAATAGATAATAAAACAGACATACGTATTCAGTGGCAAAATTATTCTGAAATCAGGGCTATAATCTGTAAGAAAATTACTTTTTTTTGTGGGCAAAAACTGAAGGTGGTTCTGAAAGATTTTGAGACAGCAAGAAAAAAAAAATCTGGATCATGCCCAGGGAACCTGAGCCTGGTTCTCATAAATATATATGTTCATCCCCCATAAGTGGAAAAAGATCAAAATTAGGCCTTAAAGCATGGGAAGTATCCTTCTCGGTGAGTCCTCCTACGATGTTTCAGTGTGAATCACATGCTGTGGGACTGTGCACTGCCTGCTCCTGATACTCCTTCCCCCTCTTAAAAGTGACCAATTGTAAGATTGTAAGTGTTGTACCTCTTCTGTACATATCGTCAATAAATGTTGATTCATATTTTTCCTGGCTTATATCTGTGAGTTTTACTGTCAGCCTGGATATAATTTGGGTGAGAGGTTACATAAAGAAGACAGATGTGAGATGCTGAGATCCGTGAGATCTCTGTGAGAGGTAGATGTTGGACCTGGATTTGCCAAAGCACCAGAAGTCTGCCCCCTCATGTGTATGCTCTAAATGTTCCAGGGTACCAGCTGCATCTGAGCTTCCCTGCTGCAAAGTCCAGGATGTGCTAACCACAGTGAAGTCTTAAGCAGTCTTGGCAGTGAAAGCTAGAGGAGTAGGAAGAAATGTTAGACGAGTAGGAGGATGCAATGAGTTGCTTGCAGTTGCTTTAGAAACATGCTTCACTTCCCTGCCTGATAAAAAGTAAATCTCTTCATCTTAGCCTTAAACAAAAAATAAATTAAATAGATGCTTTTGCTGAATCCCTGGTAAACTTTGTAAAGAAATTGCACTTAGTACATGAATTGAGATATGCTCATGGTACGGACCATGGCCTGAAGGACTGGCCATTGCTATGTATGGAGAGAAAGCCCCGGCATTTATGATCCCAGCAGGACACAATATGGATCTCACCTAACCACAACTAGGTGATCAATAGATGTAACCTAAACCAGCCTGTGAGGCACAGCCTGCACCTCTGTGGGCTGCCATCCCAGCTGAGGAGCTTGCAAGGGGAGGCCCAGTGTGGCAGGAGCAGGCTGAAGACCCCTGCAGCACTGGGGGATCTCAGGGTGGGAGACAAACCTGAGGCCCAGGAGGTTTGTTATGGTGTCTGAGCCTCTGGCATAGGCTGCCAGAGGCAGGGTATTACTGCGTTCAGGCCTGGCCTTGTTCATAAATCAGCTCTGCTGCCCTGGTCTCTTCAGAGCTCCGGATTCCCCATCACTGGCATACTCACGAAGCATTGACCACACTGAGAGCCATTCCTCTATCCCTTCCCAGGCATGAAAGAGAAAGAAAGAAGACTTCAGGGCTGCCAAACCTCCACCAGTCTCCTCCCTTGTATCGGTGCATGAAAACAGGACAAGGATATGAAAGAAACAGGTGGCCCCAACAGGCTGCGGCGTAGGAGGGGAGCAGCGTAAAAAACAACCAGCTGGCAGGCTGGAAGGCACCCCTGCAGCACACACACACAGCCAGCAAGGACTGGCACCCCGGCCAGGTTTGGGGCAGAGCTCCAGGGGTGCAAGGGTGGTTGCATGGGGCCTGTGCTGGCCCCATGTAAGCAGGCAGCCACGGCTCCCCTTTGCTGCAGGGGATGCAGGAAGGAAATGACTGTGCATGCGATGCTGGGCCTTGTGGTTGCGGTGGCTTTAGCGCGGCAGGCAGGTTCTGCAGTGATAAGCAAAATGCGTCAGCGGAGACAGATAAACAACAAAGCTGGTGGCTGCCCACTGAAACCAACGGGGAGGGGCGGCAGAGGAACTGGGCCTCTCACAGTATAAGGCACTTCCTCAGGACAAGTGCCTAAGAAAGTAGCCTAGGGCCTGTCCTTCACAGGGGTAGAGCAGTGGTAGTCGTTCATGGTTCAACTTAAAAGAGGGTAGCACTTCTCACACTCATTTGGTAAAACTGATCCTCATGGTGTCCAGGGGCCTTCCTGGCTCATGTTCCCATGGCCTGAATCACCTGAGAGGTTCTGCTGTGGAGATGCCCCAGAAAGAGAAGATTGGCTCCAAAATCTGTGAAAGCTTAGGAACAGAGACAAGCCTAGGAAATACATCTAAAAATTCACTGCAGGGTTTCACCCAAGTTGCCAGGACTACCTAAATTGCTAGCATTAAATAGTTATCTTGCCTTTTACCAAGAATTTTTGAATGCACTATTCTGTATGAGTGGGGGTTATTATGGAGAAGATTTTTCTGGGAGTTATTGAAAAATTCCTGAAAGATAATGCAGTCATTGGTCTCAGACAAAGTGGGTTCACGAGGGGGGAGTCCAGACTAAACAATTGTGTACCCCCTGCTCTGCACTGGTGTGGCCTCACCTCAAGCCCTGTGCGTAGTTTTGGGCACCACAATGTAAGGAGAACATAAAAATCTTAAAGAATGACCAAAGGAAGTGAAAGGTCTAGATGGGAAAATGTATGAGGTCACATTGTTCAGCCCTGAGCAGAGCAGGCTGAGGGGAGGCCTCATGGTGGCCTGAGGGGAGCGGAGGGGCAGGTGCAGAGTTCTGCTCTCTGGGTTCAGCGACAGGACCTGAGGGAATGGCATGGAGCTGGGACAGGGGAGGGTCAGGCTGGATGTTAGGGAAAGGTTCTGCACCCAGAGGGTGGTTGGGCACTGAGACAGGCTCCCCAGGGATGTGGTCATGGCACTGAGCCTACCAGAGTTCGGGAAGTGCTTGGACAACATTCTCATACATATGTTTTTTTCTCAGCTATGATCAGAGGTCTGATTTTTGGGTGTTCCTGTGTGGAGCCAGGAGTTGGACCCCGTGATCCTTGTGGGACCCTTACAACAGGCTATTCTACGATTTTGTGATTCTGTGAGGTTCCTCTAAAAAGGCTCAGTGCATAAGACCCACAACTTTGCAGAAAGCCAGCACAAAGCTGACCCTCTCAGCTGTACCTGGGCTCAATTTCTGCCACACAAATGGCATGTAACCAACATGAAGGCTTTGAGTCTGCTCTCTGTGTGGGGGAACTTCATCCTTCATGAACACCAGAAAACTCTGTTGTGTCTCTAGCTCAAAAAACAAGTATATTTACCTAGAGTTCATTTCAAACTTTCTCTTGACGAGTGAAAGAAACTAGAAAATGAGCCACAAAAGAAATGCAGGGAAGTTCCAAATAACTGTCAACATAACGTGCCCCCACTCACTGGTGAATCTGATGTCCTGCTGCTGCAAAATGAAACATGCCTAATGGTGGTGACGACTGCTTAAACTGTCCTTGCTCAGGAGCTGAGGAGCTGTGCTGCAGCCAGCTGAGACTGAGTAGTGGGCACTGGGCACAGCTTCGATGAATTCATCTTAGAGAAACTCATCCTCCAGGCTCAGGCTGAAATCAGCTGGAAGCTGTCTCTCTAAGCTGGCTAAGGAGGGGGTGTTGATAGCAAACAGCAGCAGCAGCCCAAAAACAGATGCATGTTATTAAAAAGAACAGACTGATAAAAAGTGGTGAATATAAACGCAGACTTAGTTTCCAATCATGAGTCAAAACATACCCAGTTTATTACTGCTTGTTCTGGGTAAAATGAAAGCGTGGAGTCTTGATTCATGAGAAAAAAAATGTGGATGCTGAAAATGATCTAAGATGATCTCAGCCCCTTGGCTGTGTTCCTGGCAGCAGCTTTGGAAGAGGCTTCTGGGCTTCTGGGTTTGCCCTGAGCAAGGCCCTCTGTCGTGGTTCCGCTCGAGTGGGCAGCCGAGCTCCACCACAGCCGCTCTCTCACTCCCCCTCCTCAAAGAGGAATGGGGAGAAAATATGTGAAAAGGGCTCAAGGATTGAGATAAGGACGAGAAAATCACGCAATAATTATTGTAACGGGCAAAACAGACTCAGCATAAGGAGATAGTAAGATTTATTGCCTACAACTAACAAGCGAGAGAAGTGAGAAAACAAAGGAAAAAAAAACAAAAGCACCTTCCCCCCCATCCACCCTCTTCCACCTCCTCCCCCCGAGCGGCGCAGGGGAACGGGGAATGGGGGTTATGGTCAGTCTACAGCACTTCTTCTCTGCCGCTCCTTCTCGGTCACTCTCGTCCCCTGTGCTGTGGGGTCCCACCCACGGGATGCAGTCCTTGATGAACTGATCCGGCGTGGGCTTCCCACAGGCAGCAGCTCTTCCAGAACTGCTCCAGATATGGGTCCGTACCACGGGGTCCATCCCTCAGGAGAAAACTGCTCCAACCTGGCTCCCCTACGGGCAGCAGCTCCTGCCAGATCACCTGCTCCTGCGTGGGCTCCTCTCCACGGGCTACAGGTCCGGCCCAGAATCTGCTCCGGCAGGGGTCTTCCACAGGCGGCAGCCTCCGTCGGTGCAGGGCCACCTGCTCCACCGTGGTCTCCTCCACGGGCTGCAGCGTGGAGCCCTGCTCCACCGTGGTACTCCATGGGCTGCAGGGGGACATCCTGCTTCACCATGGTCCTCACCACAGGCCGCAGGGGACTTCTGCTCCGGCGCCTGGAGCACCTCTCCCCCTCCTTCTACACTGACCTTGGCGCAAGGCTGTTCCTCGCTCCTCTCACTCTCCCGGCTGCTGTGTGGCGCAGCGTTTTTTCCCTGTCTTAAATATGCTCTCACAGAGGCGAAAAACAACATCGCTTATTGGCTCGGATCTGGAAAACAATGGGGCCCTTCCCAAACATGGGGCAGCTTCTAGATCTTTCTCACAGAAACCACCCCTATGGCTCCCTGCTACCAAAACCTTGCCACGTAAACCCACTACATTCCACCCCTCGCCTCTGTTAAAAGCATATTTAAGACTACTCACAACATACTCTTACTTTACAATTATCACAACAACCTTCACAAAATTCACTTAAATCAAAACGAAAAAGAATTCACCACACCAAAATAAACATAACATCATCACAGCACCGACAAGGTGGACATTTTACACACACACCACCCCTCGTCCCTTCACCACACTAACAGTTACTGCTTTCTTAATTCTTCACAACTTGTACATTCCTAACAATCATCCTGCACATATTTTTGCCCGTTACTTCTACTAACTATCATCCTTATCTCAAATTCCTCGAGCCCCACGTTGGGCGCCAAAAAAGACTGTCGTGGTTCCGCTCGAGTGGGCAGCCGAGCTCCACCACAGCCGCTCTCTCACTCCCCCTCCTCAAAGAGGAATGGGGAGAAAATATGTGAAAAGGGCTCAAGGATTGAGATAAGGACGAGAAAATCACGCAATAATTATTGTAACGGGCAAAACAGACTCAGCATAAGGAGATAGTAAGATTTATTGCCTACAACTAACAAGCAAGAGAAGTGAGAAAACAAAGGAAAAAAAAACAAAAGCACCTTCCCCCCCATCCACCCTCTTCCACCTCCTCCCCCCGAGCGGCGCAGGGGAACGGGGAATGGGGGTTATGGTCAGTCTACAGCACTTCTTCTCTGCCGCTCCTTCTCGGTCACTCTCGTCCCCTGTGCTGTGGGGTCCCACCCACGGGATGCAGTCCTTGATGAACTGATCCGGCGTGGGCTTCCCACAGGCAGCAGCTCTTCCAGAACTGCTCCAGATATGGGTCCGTACCACGGGGTCCATCCCTCAGGAGAAAACTGCTCCAACCTGGCTCCCCTACGGGCAGCAGCTCCTGCCAGATCACCTGCTCCTGCGTGGGCTCCTCTCCACGGGCTACAGGTCCGGCCCAGAATCTGCTCCGGCAGGGGTCTTCCACAGGCGGCAGCCTCCGTCGGTGCAGGGCCACCTGCTCCACCGTGGTCTCCTCCACGGGCTGCAGCGTGGAGCCCTGCTCCACCGTGGTACTCCATGGGCTGCAGGGGGACATCCTGCTTCACCATGGTCCTCACCACAGGCCGCAGGGGACTTCTGCTCCGGCGCCTGGAGCACCTCTCCCCCTCCTTCTACACTGACCTTGGCGCAAGGCTGTTCCTCGCTCCTCTCACTCTCCCGGCTGCTGTGTGGCGCAGCGTTTTTTCCCTGTCTTAAATATGCTCTCACAGAGGCGAAAAACAACATCGCTTATTGGCTCGGATCTGGAAAACAATGGGGCCCTTCCCAAACATGGGGCAGCTTCTAGATCTTTCTCACAGAAACCACCCCTATGGCTCCCTGCTACCAAAACCTTGCCACATAAACCCACTACACCCTCTTGTTACTGTGGTGCTAGCAGGGAGGCCAGCTGTGACCCAGGGCTGCACTGTACTTGCTGCTTCCTGCAGCCACAGGGATGCCACTGTAGAGACAACAGGACTGTCACCAAGGTACACGAGATCTGATGGCTTATCCAAATAAAAGAGAAAAGGAAAAAAATGTGGAGACCAAAAGAGAGTAGCACTGAAAAGGCCACGTTCTGCTGCTGGCCATGGCCCTGGCTCCAGGGAAGCAGCAGCCCTGACCCAACCTCCATGTGACAACAGGGCTCCTGGTCCAGAGCCCCTCCTGAATGCTGGGGCTGCTCCCCCAGCTCCAGAGGAGATGGGAAGAGATGGTAACTGATAACAATGTGGTTCTTATGTTTGTTTTTGTTTTAGTTTTTCTTTTTCTGTGTGTTTCTCTACATGGTAAGCCTGCTTCTTTAGGTAATTAGAAGATTGGGTATTTTAAATGAAAAAAAAATCAGGTAGCAGGTTAAGGATAACATTATTTAAATCAAAAGAAATAATTTGAAGAAAATATTGTAGAGAAATGGAACAATTATTTTTCCTTTGCAGTTCCTGAAATAATCAGGGAACTCACAGTCATTTTTGATTCCAAAAAAGCAGGTTTCCAAAGAGTTTCCTTACTGCATCCTTGAGCTCCTGGTTCCTCATGCTGTAGATGAGGGCGTTCACTACTGGAGGTACCACTGAATGCCACAACAAGATCCATGGATGGGAATGAGATGGAGGGGGGCTTCAGGTAGGCAAATATGCCAGTGCTGATAAACAGAGACCACAGCCTACAGGGTTAGGGTTAGGGTTCGGGTTCGGGTTAGGGTTAGGGTAAGGGTTAGGGTTAGGGTTCGGGTTCGTGTTAGGGTTTGGTTTAAGGGTTAGGGTTCGGGTTCGGGTTAGGGTTAGGGTTAGGATTAGGGTTAGGGTTGGTTTAGGGTTAGGGTTGGGTTACTGTTAGGATTAGGGTTAGGTTAAGGGTTAGGTTACGGTTAGGATTAGGGTTAGGGTTGGTTTAGGGTTAGGGTTGGGTTAGTGTTAGGGTTAGGGTTAGGTTTAGGGTTAGGGTCTTAGGGTTAGGGTTTAGGGTTAGGGTTAGGGTTTGGGTTAGGGTTAGGGTTAGGGTTGGTTTAGGGTTAGGGTTAGGGTTCGGATTCGGGTTTAGTTTAGGGTTAGGGTTAGGGTTAGGGTTAGGGTTAGGGTTAGGGTTAAAGTGTTAGGGTAAGGGTTAGGGTTAGGGTAAGTGTTAGGGTAAGGGTAAGTGTTGGGGTAATGTTTAGGGTTAATTTTAGGATTACGGTGAGGGAAACGTAAGGGTAAGTATTAGGTTAAGGGTAAGGGTAACGTTAAGGTTAAAAGTAAGTGTAAGGTTTAGGGTAAGAGTAAGGGTTAATGTAAGGGTCAGGGTAAGGGTTCAGGTAAGATTTAGGGTTAGGGTTAGGTTAAGGGTAAGGGTTAGGGAAAGGGTAAGTTGTATATATAACGATAAGTGTAAGGGATAGGGTAAGGGTAAGAGTAAGGTTATGGGTAATGGTAAGGTTGAGGATTAGGATATGGGTAAGTGTAAGGTTTAGATTTAGGCTAAGGGTAAGTGTAGCAGAAAGGGAAAAGGTTACGGTAAGTGTAAGTGTTACGATAAGGTTAAGGTTAAGGTTTAGGCTTAGGTTAAGGGTAAGGGTAAGGTTAAGGGTAAGGGTAGATGTAGAAGTATGTGTTAGGCTATGGGTTATGGTAAGGGTAAGGGTTAGGTTAAGAGAAAGGGCAAGGGTATGTGTAAGGGTATGGGTCATTGTAAGGGTTAGAGTAAGGGTTAGGGTAAGGGTAAGTGTTAGGGTAATGGTTAGGGTTAATTATAGGGTTAGGGTGAGGGAAACGTAAGAGTAAGTATTAGGTTTCAGCTAAGGTTACGGTTAAGAGTAAGTGTAAGGTTTATATTAAGGCTAGGATTAATGTAAGGGTCAGGGTAAGGGTTAGGGTAAGGTTTAGGTTAAGGGTTAAAGTAAGCATAATGATAAGGGCAAGGGTGAGGGTTAGGGTAGGGTTTAGAATTAGGCAAAGGGTAAGTGTAGCAGAAAGGGTAAGGTTTAGGATAAGGGTAAGTGTTAGGATTAGGGTAAGGTTGACGGTTAGGTTAAGGGTAAGGGTAATGGTTTGCTAAGGGTAAGGGTAAGGGTAATTGTACGAGTAATTGCTAGTGTAAGTGTAAACGTAAGTGAACATGTAAGTGTTGTTGTATGGCTTATGGTAAGGGTAAGGTCAAGGGTAAGGTTTATGTTAAGGGTAAGCGTAAGAGTAACAGATAGAGTAAGGGTAACAGTAAGGTTAAGGGTATGTGTTAGGGTATGGGCTATGGTACGGGTACGGGTAGGGTAAGAGTAAGGGTAAGGATATCTGTAAGGGTACGGGTCATTGTAAGGGTTAGAGTAACGGTTAGGGTAAGGGTTAGGGTTAGGGTAAGGGTAAGTGTTAGGGTAATGGTTAAAGTTAATTTTAGGGTTAGGGTGAGGGAAACGTAAGGGTAAGTGTTAGGGTAATGGTTAAGGGTAAGGTTAAGGTTAAGAGTAAGTGTAAGTTTTAGGGTAAGGGTTAGGGTTAATGTAAGGGTCAGGGTAAGGGCTGGGGTAAGATTTAGGGTTAGGGTTAGGTTAAGGGTAAGGATTAGGGTAAGGGTAAGGGTATGGATAAGGATAAGTGTAAGTGTTAGGGTAAGGGTAATGTTAAAGGTAACAGTAAGTGTAAGGAGAAGGGTTAGGGTAAGGGTAAGAGTAAGGGTATTGGTAATGATATGGGTGAGGGTTACAGTAAGGGTAAGTGTAAGGTTTAGATTTAGGCTAAGGGTAAGTGTAGCCGAAAGGTCAAGGTTTACGGTAAGGGTAAGTGTAAGGTTTAGATTTAGGCAAAGGGGAAGTGTAGCAGAAAGGTCAAGGTTTACTGTAAGGTTTAAGGTTTCGGCTTAGGTTAAGGGTAAGGGTAAGGTTAATTGTACGAGTAGTTGCTCGGGTAAGTGGAAACATAAGTGAACATGTAAGTGTTGTTCTATGGCTTACGGTAAGGTTAAGGTTAAGAGTAAGTTTTATGTTAAGGATAAGTGTAAGAGTAACAGTTAGAGGAAGGGTAAGGGTAACAGTAAGTTTAAAAGTAGAACTATGTGTTAGGGTATGAGCTATGGTAAGGGGTAGAGTAAGGGTAAGAGTAAGGGTAAGGGTATGTGTAAGTGTATGGGTCATTGTAAGGGTTAGAGTAAGGGTTAGGGTAACGGTAAGTGTTAGGGTAATGGTTAGGGTTAATTTTAGGGTTAGGGTGAGGGAAACATAAGGGTAAGTATTAGGTTACAGCTAAGGTTAACGTTAAGAGTAAGTGTAAGGTTTAGGGTAAGGGTTAGGGTTAATGTAAGGGTCAGGGTAAGGGTTGGGGTAAGGTTTAGGTTAAGGGTAAAAGTAAGTATAATGGTAAGGGTGAGGGTGAGGGTAATGGTTAGGTTTAGGTAAGGGTGAGGGTTAGGGTAAGGTTTAGAATTAGGCAAAGGGTAAGTGTAGCAGAAAGGGTAAGGTTTAGGATAAGGGTAAGTGTTAGGATAAGGGTAAGGTTTAGGATTAGCTTAATAGTAAGGTTAAGGGTAATTGTACGAGTAATTGCTAGGGTAAGTGCAAGTGTAAGAGTACATGTAAGTGTTGTTGTATGGCTTATGATAAGGGTAAGGTTAAGGTTTATGGTAAGTGTAAGTGTAAGGGTAACGGAGACAGTAAAGGTAAGGGTAAGGGGAACGGTAAGGTTAAGGCTACAAATACGTGTTAGGGTATGGGCTATGGTAAGGGTAAGGATTAGGGTAAGGGTAAGTGTAAGGGTACGGGTCAGGGTAAGGGTTAGAGTAATGGTTAGGTTTAGGGTTAGGGTAAGTGTTAGGGTAATGGTTAAGGGTAAGGTTAAGGTTAAGAGTAAGTGTAAGTTTTAGGGTAAGGGTTAGGGTTAATGTAAGGGTCAGGGTAAGGGCTGGGGTAAGGTTTAGGGTTAGCGTTAGGTTAAGAGTAAGGATTAGGGTAAGGGTAAGGGTATGGATAAGGATAAGTGTAAGTGTTAGGGTAAGGGTAATGTTAAAGGTAACAGTAAGTGTAAGGAGAAGGGTTAGGGTAAGGGTAAGAGTAAGGGTATTGGTAATGATAAGGGTGAGGGTTACAGTAAGGGTAAGTGTAAGGTTTAGATTTAGGCTAAGGGTAAGTGTAGCAGAAAGAATAAGGTTTACTGTAAGGTTTAAGGTTTCGGCTTAGGTTAAGGGTAAGGGTAAGGGTAATTGTACGAGTAATTGCTAGGGTAAGTGTAAGCGTAAGTGTACATGTAAGTGTTGTTGTATGGCTTATGGTAAAGGTAAGGTCAAGGGTAAGGTGTATGTTAAGGGTAAGCGTAAGGTTAACGGATAGAGTAAGGGTAAGTGTAAGGGTAAGGTTAATTGTAACGGTAAGGTTAAGGGTACAAATATGTGTTAGGGTATGGGTTATGGTATGGGTAAGAATTAGGGTAAGTATAAGGGTAAGGGTAAGTGTAAGGGTACAGGTCAGGGTAAGGGTTAGAGTAAGGGTTAGGGTTAGGGTTAGGGTTAGGGTTAAAGTCAGGAAAACGTATGCATAAGTACTAGGTTAATGTTAAGGGTAAGGTTAAGGTTAAGAGTAAGTGTAAGGTTTAGGGTAAGGTTTAGGGTTAATGTAAGGGTCAGGGTAAGGGTTGGGTAAGTTTTAGGGTAAGGGTTAAAGTAAGCATAATGATAAGGGTAAGGGTGAGGTTTAGGGTAAGGTTTAGAATTAGGCAAAGCGTAAGTGTAGCAGAAAGGGTAAGGATTAGGTAAGGGTAAGTGTTAGGATAAGGGTACGGTTGAGGGTTAGGTTAAGGGTAAGGGTAATGGTTTGGTAAGGGTAAGGGTAAGGTTAATTGTACGAGTAGTTGCTAGGGTAAGTGGAAACATAAGTGAACATGTAAGTGTTGTTCTATGGCTTACGGTAAGGTTAAGGTTAAGAGTAAGTTTTATGTTAAGGATAAGTGTAAGAGTAACAGTTAGAGGAAGGGTAAGGGTAACAGTAAGTTTAAAAGTAGAACTATGTGTTAGGGTATGAGCTATGGTAAGGGGTAGAGTAAGGGTAAGAGTAAGGGTAAGGGTATGTGTAAGTGTATGGGTCATTGTAAGGGTTAGAGTAAGGGTTAGGGTAACGGTAAGTGTTAGGGTAATGGTTAGGGTTAATTTTAGGGTTAGGGTGAG
This sequence comes from Netta rufina, assembly GCF_964035555.1. Classification (NCBI taxonomy): domain Eukaryota; kingdom Metazoa; phylum Chordata; class Aves; order Anseriformes; family Anatidae; genus Netta; species Netta rufina. The sequence goes on along the minus strand of NC_140132.1, from coordinate 402,394 downwards.
GGAAACATAAGGGTAAGTATTAGGTTACAGCTAAGGTTAACGTTAAGAGTAAGTGTAAGGTTTAGGGTAAGGGTTAGGGTTAATGTAAGGGTCAGGGTAAGGGTTGGGGTAAGGTTTAGGTTAAGGGTAAAAGTAAGTATAATGGTAAGGGTGAGGGTGAGGGTAATGGTTAGGTTTAGGTAAGGGTGAGGGTTAGGGTAAGGTTTAGAATTAGGCAAAGGGTAAGTGTAGCAGAAAGGGTAAGGTTTAGGATAAGGGTAAGTGTTAGGATAAGGGTAAGGTTTAGGATTAGCTTAATAGTAAGGTTAAGGGTAATTGTACGAGTAATTGCTAGGGTAAGTGCAAGCGTAAGAGTACATGTAAGTGTTGTTGTATGGCTTATGATAAGGGTAAGGTTAAGGTTAAGGTTTATGGTAAGTGTAAGTGTAAGGGTAACGGAGACAGTAAAGGTAAGGGTAAGGGGAACGGTAAGGTTAAGGCTACAAGTACGTGTTAGGGTATGGGTTATGGTAAGGGTAAGGGTTAGTGTAAGGGTAAGAATAAGGGTACGGGTCAGGGTAAGGTTTAGAGTAAGGGTTAGCGTTACGGTTAGGGTTAGGGTTAGGGTTAGGGTAAGGGTAAGTGTTAGGGTAATGGTTAGGGTTAATTTTAGGGTTAGGGTGAGGGATACATAAGGGTAAGTGTTAGGGTAACGGTTAAAGGTAAGGTTAAGAGTAAGTGTAAGTTTTAGGGTAAGGGTTAGGGTTAATGTAAGGGTCAGGGTAAGGGCTGGGGTAAGGTTTAGGGTTAGGGTTAGGTTAAGGGTAAGGATTACGGTAAGGGTAAGGGTATGGATAAGGATAAGTGTAAGTGTTAGGGTAAAGGTAATGTTAAAGGTAACAGTAAGTGTAAGGAGAAGGGTTCGGGTAAGGGTAAGAGTAAGGGTATGGGTAATGTTAAGGGTGAGGGTTAGGCTAAGGGTAAGTGTAAGGTTTACATTTAGGCTAAGGGTAAGTGTAGCCGAAAGGTCAAGGTTTACGGTAAGGGTAAGTGTTAGGATAAGGGTAAGGTTTAGGGTTAGGTTAAGGGTAAGTGATAGGGATAGGGAAAGGGTAAGGGTAAGGGTAACGGTAACAGTAAGGGTAAGGGTTACGGTAAGGGTAAGGGTACGGGTAGAAGTATGTGTTAAACTATGGGTTATGGTAAGGGTAAGGGTTAGAGTAAGGATTAGGGTAAGGGTAAGTGTTGCGGTAATGGTTAGGGTTAATTTTAGGGTTAGGGTGAGGGAAAAGTAAGGGTAAGTATTAGGTTAAGGTTAAGGGGAAGGTTAAGGTCAAGTGTAAGTTTTAGGGTAAGGGTTAATGTAAGGGTCAGGGTAAGGGTTCAGGTAAGGTTTAGGCTTAGGGTTAGGTTAAGGTTAAGTGTTAGGGTAAGCGTAAGTTGTATGGATAAGGATAAGTGTAAGGGATAGGGTAAGTGTAAGTGTTAGGGTAAGGGTAAGGTTAATGGTAACCGTAAGTGTAAGGGTAAGGGTTAGGGTAAGGGGAAGAGTAAGGGGAAGGGGAAGGGGAAGTCTAAGGGTCCGGGTCAGGGTAAAAGTTAGAGTAAGGGTTAGGGTTAGGGTTCGGTAAGGATAAGTGTTAGGGTAATGGTTACGGTTAATTTTAGGGTTATGGTGAGGGAATCGTAAGGGTATGTATTAGTTTAAGGGTAAGGTTAAAGTTAAGATTAAGTGTAAGGTTTAGGTTAAGGGTTAGGGTTAGAGTAAGGGTTACGGTTAGGGTTAGGGTTAGGGTTCAGGTTAGGGTAAGGGTTAGGGTTAATGTAAGGGTCAGGGTAAGGGTTGGGGTAAGGTTTAGGTTAAGGGTAAAAGTAAGTATAATGGTAAGGGTAAGGGTGAAGGTTAGGGTAATGGTTAGATTTAGGTAAGGGTGAGGGTTAGGGTAAGGGTAAGAATTAGGCAAAGGGTAAGTGTAGCAGAAAGGGTAAGGTTTAGGATAAGGGTAAGTGTTAGGATAAGGGTAAGGTTTAGGATTAGCTTAATAGAAAGGTTAAGGGTAATTGTACGAGTAATTGCTAGGGTAAGTGCAAGTGTAAGTGTACATGTACGTGTTCTTGTATGGCTTATGATAAGGGTAAGGTTAAGGTTAAGGTTTATGGTAAGTGTAAGTGTAAGGGTAACGGAGACAGTAAAGGTAAGGGTAAGGGGAACGGTAAGGTTAAGGCTACAAGTACGTGTTAGGGTATGGGTTATGGTAAGGGTAAGGGTTAGGGTAAGGGTAAGGGTTAGGGTAAGGGTAAGTGTAAGGGTACGGGTCAGAGTAAGGGTTAGAGTAAGGGTTAGAGTTACGGTTAGGGTTAGGGTTAGGGTAAGTGTTAGGGTAATGGTTAGGGTTAATTTTAGGGTTAGGGTGAGGGATACATAAGGGTAAGTGGTAGGGTAATGGTTAAGGGTAAGGTTAAGGTTAAGAGTAAGTGTAAGTTTTAGGGTAAGGGTTAGGGTTAATGTTAGGGTCAGGGTAAGGGTTGGGGTAAGGTGTAGGGTTAGGGTTAGGTTAAGGGTAAGGATTAGGCTAAGGGTAAGGGTATGAATAAGGATAAGTGTAAGTGTTAGGGTAAGGGTAATGTTAAAGGTAACAGTAAGTGTAAGGAGAAGGGTTAGGGTAAGGGTAAGAGTAAGGGTATTGGTAATGATATGGGTGAGGGTTACAGTAGGGGTAAGTGTAAGGTTTAGATTTAGGCTAAGGGTAAGTGTAGCAGAAAGGTCAAGGTTTACTGTAAGGTTTAAGGTTTCGGCTTAGGTTAAGGGTAAGGTTAAGGGTAAGGGTAATTGTACGAGTAATTGCTAGGGTAAGTGTAAGCGTAAGTGTACATGTAAGTGTTGTTGTATGGCTTATGGTAAAGGTAAGGTCAAGGGTAAGGTTTATGTTAAGGGTAAGCGTAAGGTTAACGGATAGAGTAAGGGTAAGTGTAAGGGTAAGGTTAATTGTAACGGTAAGGTTAAGGGTACAAATATGTGTTAGGGTATGGGTTATGGTATGGGTAAGAATTAGGGTAAGTATAAGGGTAAGGGTAAGTGTAAGGGTACAGGTCAGGGTAAGGGTTAGAGTAAGGGTTAGGGTTAGGGTTAGGGTTAAAGTCAGGAAAACGTATGCATAAGTACTAGGTTAATGTTAAGGGTAAGGTTAAGGTTAAGAGTAAGTGTAAGGTTTAGGGTAAGGTTTAGGGTTAATGTAAGGGTCAGGGTAAGGGTTGGGTAAGTTTTAGGGTAAGGGTTAAAGTAAGCATAATGATAAGGGTAAGGGTGAGGTTTAGGGTAAGGTTTAGAATTAGGCAAAGCGTAAGTGTAGCAGAAAGGGTAAGGATTAGGTAAGGGTAAGTGTTAGGATAAGGGTACGGTTGAGGGTTAGGTTAAGGGTAAGGGTAATGGTTTGGTAAGGGTAAGAGTAAGGTTAATTGTACGAGTAGTTGCTCGGGTAAGTGGAAACATAAGTGAACATGTAAGTGTTGTTCTATGGCTTACGGTAAGGTTAAGGTTAAGAGTAAGTTTTATGTTAAGGATAAGTGTAAGAGTAACAGTTAGAGGAAGGGTAAGGGTAACAGTAAGTTTAAAAGTAGAACTATGTGTTAGGGTATGAGCTATGGTAAGGGGTAGAGTAAGGGTAAGAGTAAGGGTAAGGGTATGTGTAAGTGTATGGGTCATTGTAAGGGTTAGAGTAAGGGTTAGGGTAACGGTAAGTGTTAGGGTAATGGTTAGGGTTAATTTTAGGGTTAGGGTGAGGGAAACATAAGGGTAAGTATTAGGTTACAGCTAAGGTTAACGTTAAGAGTAAGTGTAAGGTTTAGGGTAAGGGTTAGGGTTAATGTAAGGGTCAGGGTAAGGGTTGGGGTAAGGTTTAGGTTAAGGGTAAAAGTAAGTATAATGGTAAGGGTGAGGGTGAGGGTAATGGTTAGGTTTAGGTAAGGGTGAGGGTTAGGGTAAGGTTTAGAATTAGGCAAAGGGTAAGTGTAGCAGAAAGGGTAAGGTTTAGGATAAGGGTAAGTGTTAGGATAAGGGTAAGGTTTAGGATTAGCTTAATAGTAAGGTTAAGGGTAATTGTACGAGTAATTGCTAGGGTAAGTGCAAGCGTAAGAGTACATGTAAGTGTTGTTGTATGGCTTATGATAAGGGTAAGGTTAAGGTTAAGGTTTATGGTAAGTGTAAGTGTAAGGGTAACGGAGACAGTAAAGGTAAGGGTAAGGGGAACGGTAAGGTTAAGGCTACAAGTACGTGTTAGGGTATGGGTTATGGTAAGGGTAAGGGTTAGTGTAAGGGTAAGAATAAGGGTACGGGTCAGGGTAAGGTTTAGAGTAAGGGTTAGCGTTACGGTTAGGGTTAGGGTTAGGGTTAGGGTTAGGGTTAGGGTAAGGGTAAGTGTTAGGGTAATGGTTAGGGTTAATTTTAGGGTTAGGGTGAGGGATACATAAGGGTAAGTGTTAGGGTAATGGTTAAGGGTAAGGTTAAGAGTAAGTGTAAGTTTTAGGGTAAGGGTTAGGGTTAATGTAAGGGTCAGGGTAAGGGCTGGGGTAAGGTTTAGGGTTAGGGTTAGGTTAAGGGTAAGGATTACGGTAAGGGTAAGGGTATGGATAAGGATAAGTGTAAGTGTTAGGGTAAAGGTAATGTTAAAGGTAACAGTAAGTGTAAGGAGAAGGGTTCGGGTAAGGGTAAGAGTAAGGGTATGGGTAATGTTAAGGGTGAGGGTTAGGCTAAGGGTAAGTGTAAGGTTTACATTTAGGCTAAGGGTAAGTGTAGCCGAAAGGTCAAGGTTTACGGTAAGGGTAAGTGTTAGGATAAGGGTAAGGTTTAGGGTTAGGTTAAGGGTAAGTGATAGGGATAGGGAAAGGGTAAGGGTAACGGTAACAGTAAGGGTAAGGGTTACGGTAAGGGTAAGGGTACGGGTAGAAGTATGTGTTAAACTATGGGTTATGGTAAGGGTAAGGGTTAGAGTAAGGATTAGGGTAAGGGTAAGTGTTGCGGTAATGGTTAGGGTTAATTTTAGGGTTAGGGTGAGGGAAAAGTAAGGGTAAGTATTAGGTTAAGGTTAAGGGGAAGGTTAAGGTTAAGTGTAAGTTTTAGGGTAAGGGTTAATGTAAGGGTCAGGGTAAGGGTTCAGGTAAGGTTTAGGCTTAGGGTTAGGTTAAGGTTAAGTGTTAGGGTAAGCGTAAGTTGTATGGATAAGGATAAGTGTAAGGGATAGGGTAAGGGTGTTAGGGTAAGGGTAAGGTTAATGGTAACCGTTAGTGTAAGGGTAAGGGTTAGGGTAAGGGGAAGAGTAAGGGGAAGGGGAAGGGGAAGTCTAAGGGTACGGGTCAGGGTAAAAGTTAGAGTAAGGGTTAGGGTTAGGTAAGGATAAGTGTTAGGGTAAAGGTTACGGTTAATTTTAGGGTTATGGTGAGGGAATCGTAAGGGTATGTATTAGTTTAAGGGTAAGGTTAAAGTTAAGATTAAGTGTAAGGTTTAGGTTAAGGGTTAGGGTTAGAGTAAGGGTTACGGTTAGGGTTAGGGTTAGGGTTAGTGTTTGGGTTAGGTTAAGGGTTAGGGTTAATGTAAGGGTCAGGGTAAGGGTTGGGGTAAGGTTTAGGTTAAGGGTAAAAGTAAGTATAATGGTAAGGGTAAGGGTGAAGGTTAGGGTAATGGTTAGATTTAGGTAAGGGTGAGGGTTAGGGTAAGAATTAGGCAAAGGGTAAGTGTAGCAGAAAGGGTAAGGTTTAGGATAAGGGTAAGTGTTAGGATAAGGGTAAGGTTTAGGATTAGCTTAATAGAAAGGTTAAGGGTAATTGTACGAGTAATTGCTAGGGTAAGTGCAAGTGTAAGTGTACATGTACGTGTTCTTGTATGGCTTATGATAAGGGTAAGGTTAAGGTTAAGGTTTATGGTAAGTGTAAGTGTAAGGGTAACGGAGACAGTAAAGGTAAGGGTAAGGGGAACGGTAAGGTTAAGGCTACAAATACGTGTTAGGGTATGGGTTATGGTAAGGGTAAGGGTTAGGGTAAGGGTAAGTGTAAGGGTACGGGTCAGGGTAAGGGTTAGAGTAAGGGTTAGGTTTAGGGTTAGGTTAGGGTAAGTGTTAGGGTAATGGTTAAGGGTAAGGTTAAGGTTAAGAGTAAGTGTAAGGTTTAGGGTAAGGGTTAGGGTTAATGTAAGGGTCAGGGTAAGGGCTGGGGTAAGGTTTAGGGTTAGCGCTAGGTTAAGAGTAAGGATTAGGGTAAGGGTATGGATAAGGATAAGTGTAAGTGTTAGGGTAAGGGTAATGTTAAAGGTAACAGTAAGTGTAAGGAGAAGGGTTAGGGTAAGGGTAAGAGTAAGGGTATTGGTAATGATAAGGGTGAGGGTTACAGTAAGGGTAAGTGTAAGGTTTAGATTTAGGCTAAGGATAAGTGTAGCAGAAAGGATAAGGTTTACTGTAAGGTTTAAGGTTTCGGCTTAGGTTAAGGGTAAGGTTAAGGGTAAGGGTAATTGTACGAGTAATTGCTAGGGTAAGTGTAAGCGTAAGTGTACATGTAAGTGTTGTTGTATGGCTTATGGTAAAGGTAAGGTCAAGGGTAAGGTTTATGTTAAGGGTAAGCGTAAGGTTAACGGATAGAGTAAGGGTAAGTGTAAGGGTAAGGTTAATTGTAACGGTAAGGTTAAGGGTACAAATATGTGTTAGGGTATGGGTTATGGTATGGGTAAGAATTAGGGTAAGTATAAGGGTAAGGGTAAGTGTAAGGGTACAGGTCAGGGTAAGGGTTAGAGTAAGGGTTAGGGTTAGGGTTAGGGTTAAAGTCAGGAAAACGTATGCATAAGTACTAGGTTAATGTTAAGGGTAAGGTTAAGGTTAAGAGTAAGTGTAAGGTTTAGGGTAAGGTTTAGGGTTAATGTAAGGGTCAGGGTAAGGGTTGGGTAAGTTTTAGGGTAAGGGTTAAAGTAAGCATAATGATAAGGGTAAGGGTGAGGTTTAGGGTAAGGTTTAGAATTAGGCAAAGCGTAAGTGTAGCAGAAAGGGTAAGGATTAGGTAAGGGTAAGTGTTAGGATAAGGGTACGGTTGAGGGTTAGGTTAAGGGTAAGGGTAATGGTTTGGTAAGGGTAAGGGTAAGGTTAATTGTACGAGTAGTTGCTCGGGTAAGTGGAAACATAAGTGAACATGTAAGTGTTGTTCTATGGCTTACGGTAAGGTTAAGGTTAAGAGTAAGTTTTATGTTAAGGATAAGTGTAAGAGTAACAGTTAGAGGAAGGGTAAGGGTAACAGTAAGTTTAAAAGTAGAACTATGTGTTAGGGTATGAGCTATGGTAAGGGGTAGAGTAAGGGTAAGAGTAAGGGTAAGGGTATGTGTAAGTGTATGGGTCATTGTAAGGGTTAGAGTAAGGGTTAGGGTAACGGTAAGTGTTAGGGTAATGGTTAGGGTTAATTTTAGGGTTAGGGTGAGGGAAACATAAGGGTAAGTATTAGGTTACAGCTAAGGTTAACGTTAAGAGTAAGTGTAAGGTTTAGGGTAAGGGTTAGGGTTAATGTAAGGGTCAGGGTAAGGGTTGGGGTAAGGTTTAGGTTAAGGGTAAAAGTAAGTATAATGGTAAGGGTGAGGGTGAGGGTAATGGTTAGGTTTAGGTAAGGGTGAGGGTTAGGGTAAGGTTTAGAATTAGGCAAAGGGTAAGTGTAGCAGAAAGGGTAAGGTTTAGGATAAGGATAAGTGTTAGGATAAGGGTAAGGTTTAGGATTAGCTTAATAGTAAGGTTAAGGGTAATTGTACGAGTAATTGCTAGGGTAAGTGCAAGCGTAAGAGTACATGTAAGTGTTGTTGTATGGCTTATGATAAGGGTAAGGTTAAGGTTAAGGTTTATGGTAAGTGTAAGTGTAAGGGTAACGGAGACAGTAAAGGTAAGGGTAAGGGGAACGGTAAGGTTAAGGCTACAAGTACGTGTTAGGGTATGGGTTATGGTAAGGGTAAGGGTTAGTGTAAGGGTAAGAATAAGGGTACGGGTCAGGGTAAGGTTTAGAGTAAGGGTTAGCGTTACGGTTAGGGTTAGGGTTAGGGTTAGGGTTAGGGTTAGGGTAAGGGTAAGTGTTAGGGTAATGGTTAGGGTTAATTTTAGGGTTAGGGTGAGGGATACATAAGGGTAAGTGTTAGGGTAATGGTTAAGGGTAAGGTTAAGAGTAAGTGTAAGTTTTAGGGTAAGGGTTAGGGTTAATGTAAGGGTCAGGGTAAGGGCTGGGGTAAGGTTTAGGGTTAGGGTTAGGTTAAGGGTAAGGATTACGGTAAGGGTAAGGGTATGGATAAGGATAAGTGTAAGTGTTAGGGTAAAGGTAATGTTAAAGGTAACAGTAAGTGTAAGGAGAAGGGTTCGGGTAAGGGTAAGAGTAAGGGTATGGGTAATGTTAAGGGTGAGGGTTAGGCTAAGGGTAAGTGTAAGGTTTACATTTAGGCTAAGGGTAAGTGTAGCCGAAAGGTCAAGGTTTACGGTAAGGGTAAGTGTTAGGATAAGGGTAAGGTTTAGGGTTAGGTTAAGGGTAAGTGATAGGGATAGGGAAAGGGTAAGGGTAAGGGTAACGGTAACAGTAAGGGTAAGGGTTACGGTAAGGGTAAGGGTACGGGTAGAAGTATGTGTTAAACTATGGGTTATGGTAAGGGTAAGGGTTAGAGTAAGGATTAGGGTAAGGGTAAGTGTTGCGGTAATGGTTAGGGTTAATTTTAGGGTTAGGGTGAGGGAAAAGTAAGGGTAAGTATTAGGTTAAGGTTAAGGGGAAGGTTAAGGTCAAGTGTAAGTTTTAGGGTAAGGGTTAATGTAAGGGTCAGGGTAAGGGTTCAGGTAAGGTTTAGGCTTAGGGTTAGGTTAAGGTTAAGTGTTAGGGTAAGCGTAAGTTGTATGGATAAGGATAAGTGTAAGGGATAGGGTAAGGGTGTTAGGGTAAGGGTAAGGTTAATGGTAACCGTAAGTGTAAGGGTAAGGGTTAGGGTAAGGGGAAGAGTAAGGGTAAGGGGAAGGGGAAGTCTAAGGGTCCGGGTCAGGGTAAAAGTTAGAGTAAGGGTTAGGGTTAGGTAAGGATAAGTGTTAGGGTAAAGGTTACGGTTAATTTTAGGGTTATGGTGAGGGAATCGTAAGGGTATGTATTAGTTTAAGGGTAAGGTTAAAGTTAAGATTAAGTGTAAGGTTTAGGTTAAGGGTTAGGGTTAGAGTAAGGGTTACGGTTAGGGTTAGGGTTAGGGTTCGGGTTAGGGTTAATGTAAGGGTCAGGGTAAGGGTTGGGGTAAGGTTTAGGTTAAGGGTAAAAGTAAGTATAATGGTAAGGGTAAGGGTGAAGGTTAGGGTAATGGTTAGATTTAGGTAAGGGTGAGGGTTAGGGTAAGGGTAAGAATTAGGCAAAGGGTAAGTGTAGCAGAAAGGGTAAGGTTTAGGATAAGGGTAAGTGTTAGGATAAGGGTAAGGTTTAGGATTAGCTTAATAGTAAGGTTAAGGGTAATTGTACGAGTAATTGCTAGGGTAAGTGCAAGTGTAAGAGTACATGTAAGTGTTGTTGTATGGCTTATGATAAGGGTAAGGTTAAGGTTAAGGTTTATGGTAAGTGTAAGTGTAAGGGTAACGGAGACAGTAAAGGTAAGGGTAAGGGGAACGGTAAGGTTAAGGCTACAAGTACGTGTTAGGGTATGGGTTATGGTAAGGGTAAGGGTTAGGGTAAGGGTAAGGGTTAGGGTAAGGGTAAGTGTAAGGGTACGGGTCAGAGTAAGGGTTAGAGTAAGGGTTAGAGTTACGGTTAGGGTTAGGGTTAGGGTAAGTGTTAGGGTAATGGTTAGGGTTAATTTTAGGGTTAGGGTGAGGGATACATAAGGGTAAGTGTTAGGGTAATGGTTAAGGGTAAGGTTAAGGTTAAGAGTAAGTGTAAGTTTTAGGGTAAGGGTTAGGGTTAATGTTAGGGTCAGGGTAAGGGTTGGGGTAAGGTGTAGGGTTAGGGTTAGGTTAAGGGTAAGGATTAGGGTAAGGGTAAGGGTATGGATAAGGGTAAGTGTAAGTGTTAGGGTAAGGGTAATGTTAAAGGTAACAGTAAGTGTAAGGAGAAGGGTTAGGGTAAGGGTAAGAGTAAGGGTATTGGTAATGATAAGGGTGAGGGTTACAGTAGGGGTAAGTGTAAGGTTTAGATTTAGGCTAAGGGGAAGTGTAGCAGAAAGGTCAAGGTTTACAGTAAGGGTAAGTGTTAAGATAAGGGTAAGGGTCTTAGGGTAAGGGTAAGGTTAATGGTAACCGTAAGTGTAAGGGTAAGGGTTAGGGTAAGGGTAAGAGTAAGGGTAAGGGGAAGGGGAAGTCTAAGGGTCCGGGTCAGGGTAAAAGTTACAGTAAGGGTTAGGGTTCGGTAAGGATAAGTGTTAGGGTAATGGTTACGGTTAATTTTAGGGTTATGGTGAGGGAATGGTAAGGGTATGTATTAGTTTAAGGGTAAGGTTAAAGTTAAGATTAAGTGTAAGGTTTAGGTTAAGGATTAGGGTTAGAGTACGGGTTACGGTTAGGGTTCGGGTTAGGGTAAGGGTTAGGGTTAATGTAAGGGTCAGGGTAAGGGTTGGGGTAAGGTTTAGGTTAAGGGTAAAAGTAAGTATAATGGTAAGGGTAAGGGTGAGGTTTAGGGTAATGGTTAGATTTAGTTAAGGGTAAGGGTCAGGGTAAGGGTTGGGGTAAGGTTTAGGTTAAGGGTAAAAATAAGTATAATGGTAAGGGTAAGGGTGAGGGTTAGGGTAATGGTTAGATTTAGGTAAGGGTGAGGGTTAGGGTAAGGTTTAGAATTAGGCAAAGGGTAAGTGTAGCAGAAAGGGTAAGGTTTAGGATAAGGGTAAGTGTTAGGATAAGGGTAAGGTTTAGGGTTAGCTTAATAGTAAGGTTAAGGGTAATTGTACGAGTAACTGCTATGGTAAGTGCAAGCGTAAGTGTACATGTAAGTGTTCTTGTATGGCTTATGATAAGGGTTAGGTTAAGGTTAAGGTTTATGGTAAGTGTAAGTGTAAGGGTAACGGAGACAGTAAAGGTAAGGGTAAGGGGAACGGTAAGGTTAAGGCTACAAGTACGTGTTAGGGTATGGGTTATGGTAAGGGTAAGGGTTAGGGTAAGGGTAAGTGTAAGGGTACGGGTCAGGGTAAGGGTTAGAGTAAGGGTTAGGGTTACGGTTAGGGTAAGGTTAAGTGTTAGGGTAATGGTTAGGGTTAGTTCTAGGGTTAAAGTCAGGAAAACATATGTGTAAGTATTAGGTTAATGTTAAGGGTAAGGTTAAGGTTAAGAGTAAGTGTAAGTTTTAGGGTAAGGGTTAGGGTTAATGTCAAGGGTCAGGGTAAGGGTTGGGGTAAGGTTTAGGGTAAGGGTTAGTTTAAGGATAAGTGTTAGGGTAAGGGTAAGGTTAATGGTAACCGTAAGTGTAAAAGTAAGGGTTAGGGTAAGGGTAAGAATAAGGGTACAGTTCAGGGTAAGGGTTAGAGTAAGGGTTAGAGTTACAGTTAGGGTTAGGGTAAGGGTAAGTGTTAGGGTAATTGTTAGGGTTAATTTTAGGGTTAGGGTGAGGTATACATAAGGGGAAGTGTTAGGGTAAGGTTAAGGTTAAGAGTAAGTGTAAGTTTTAGGGTAAGGATTAGGGTTAATGTAAGGGTCAGGGTAAGGGCTGGGGTAAGGTTTAGGGTTAGGGTTAGGTTAAGGGTAAGGATTAGGTTAAGGGTAAGGGTATGGATAAGGATAAGTGTAAGTGTTAGGGTAAAGGTAATGTTAAAGGTAACAGTAAGTGTAAGGAGAAGGGTTCGGGTAAGGGTAAGAGTAAGGGTATTGGTAATGATAAGGGTGAGGGTTACAGTAGGGGTAAGTGTAAGGTTTAGATTTAGGCTAAGGGTAAGTGTAGCAGAAAGGGTAAGCTTTACATTAAGGTTTAACGTTTAGTTTTAGGTTAAAGTTAAGGGTAAGGGTACGGGTCAGGGTAAGGGTTAGAGTAAGGGTTTGACTAAGGGTAAGGGTAAGGGTTAGGATAAGTGTAAGGGTGCAAGCAAGGATTAGGGCAAGAGTAATTGTAAGGGTAATAGTAAGGGTTAGGGTAAGTGTAAGGGTAAGGGAAAGTGTTAGGATATGTTTTAGGGGAAGCAGAAGGGTAAGGGTTAGGTTAAGTGTAAGAGGAAGGGGAAGGAAAGGGGAAGGGTTGGAGTAAGGATTAGGGTAAGGTTATGGTTAAAGGAAAGAGTAAGGGTAAGGAAAAAGTAAAGGTAAGGATTTGGGTAATGGTAAGGGTGAGAAGGGTTAGGGTAAGGGTTACCGTAAGGGTTAGGTAACGCAGTGTACAACCTGGGACGTCACACGCAGAGCTGCCTCTGGCAAGGTGAGTGAGGAACAGATGTAGCAGTTGTTGTGTTGTAGGTCTCACTGTTCCTCTAAGCATCCCCTCTTTGTCTTTTAGAGGTGTTGTAGCTGTTTGAAGAGGGTAGATTGAAGCATCTGCCTCGGGGGCTGGTAAGCGGCAGAGGTAAGGGAGCAGATGAGAGTAACTTACCTAGTTGTGCTGTGTCTTTGGATGCTGCATAGGCCTATGCGTTTCTTTTTCTTTCACAGGTGTCTCGCACAGGCTCAAAGGAGCAAACTGCACTCTGAAGAGCTGTGTAAGAAGAGGGGCTGGTCATGAGCTGGGTTGGAGCAGAACGACCAAGTAGCACAAGGTGACTATGAAAGGTGTCCGTCTTGCTTTGCAGGTGCCGTGGCAGGCTCTCCACAGAAGTGGATAAGGATATGAGATAAGGCCAGAGAGCGACAAGGAGTGGCACGTGCAGGGATGGTCTTGAAGCGCTGCGGTGGCTTCCTCTTCTGTTCATCAGGTGCCACAGGCAAGGTGGGTTGTAACATCAGTCGTTATATTTGCATGAAAGCAGTTCACTTGAATGCCACAGTGCATCTGAGTAGGGTGTTCTAGCAGAACAAGCTTGTCTGGCACAGCGGTGCCTGATGGCAGTGTGTTTCCTCAGGTGAAGAGGTGCCTGAAGCCCCATCCTATCTAGCCTGCACACAATTATCTGAGAATGAAAGCTGCTTTCCAGTAATTCAGAAAGCCAAGTTACGTCTCAGCCTTGAGCATCTCGGGCTTTTGGGCCTGTCTGTAACACTTGGCACCAGCAGTAATACTTTTTTTGGCATATTTTTAGCGTTTGGGGCCTGTGTCTGGGATTTGGGCCCTGTCTCGAACCAGTGGGGCTTTGTCCTGGGTTTTGGAGCCTGCCTCTAGAGTTCAAGGCCTGTGATTAGGCTTTTGGGGTCTGTGTCTGGGGGCCGGTATCTGGGGGCAAGGGGGGAGCTGCTTGTAGACCCTTGGGGCCAGCATTGAGGGGGTTGGGAGCTGACTCTACACCTTTGGGGCCTGCTTCTGGGGGAGGGGGGGTTGAGACCAGCATCTGGGGGAGGGGTGGGAGCTCTTTGTATTCCTTTGGAGCCATTGTCGGGGGGGGGGGGGGCGGAAGGGGAGGGTTGGTTGGGAGGTGCTTGTACACTGTTGGAGCCTGGGTTGAGGGAGGAGGTTTGGAGCTGCTTCTACACCTTTGGGCCTGGCATCGGGGGTAGAGGGTTGGGTGCTGGTTGTAGGGGCCTGTGTTTGGGGGGGGGGCTTGGGACCTGCGTCTGGGGGAGGGGTGGGAGCTGCTTGTACACCTTTGGGGCCTGCATCTGTGGGGGATCAGGGCCTGTGTCTAGCGGGCTGGGAACTGCTTGTACAATGTAGGAATCTGTTTCTGCAGGGTGGCTGGGAGCTGTTTGTACAACTTTGGGGCCAGCATCTGGGGGTGGCTGGGAGCTGCCTGTACACTGTAGGGGCCTGTGTTTGTGGGGGGCTTGGGGGCCTCCCTCGGGGGGAGGGGGGGAGGGTTGGGAGCTGCTTGTATAGGGTAGGGGGCCTGCCTGGCAGGGGTTGGGAGCTGCTTGTAGAATTTGGGGCCCTGTGTCTGGGGAGGGGGTTGGGGCCTGTGTCTCAGGGGTGTTGGGAACTGGTTGTACACCTTTGGGTCCTGTCTCTGGGGGGGAGCTACTTGTACACTTTTGGGGTCTGTATTTGAGGGAGGTTGGGAGCTGCTTGTGCACTTTTGGACCTATGTTTAGGTTGGTTGGGAGTTGCTCATGCATTCTAGGTGCCTCCCTTTTGAGAAGGGTTGGGGCCTGCATCTGTGGGTGGTTGGGAGCTGCTTGTACACTATAGGGGCCATGGTCTTGGAGGGGGGTCTGGGCTGTTTATACACCTTTGTGGCCTGTGTTTGGGGGGGGGGCCTGTGCCTGGGGAAGTTGGGAGGTGTTTGTTCACTCTAGGAGCCTCCATTTGGGGGTATTTGGGGCCTCCCTTTGAGGGGGAGGGAGTTGGGAGTTGGTTGTACACCTCCGCATCCCATGTCTTGGGGGGGCTGGGGGGAGTGGGACCGGTCTCCGAAGGGGCGGGTTGTGAGCTGCTTGTACACCTGTGTCGGGGGGAGGGTAGGGGGGTTGGCGGGGGTCAGGCCCGGGTCTTGGGCCAGTGTCTGGGTGGAGTCCAGTTCTTGGGAGGGGGTGGTGGGGTAGGAGCTGCTTGTGGGCAGTTGGGGTCTGCATCTGGGTGTGGTTGGTGCCTGCTTCTGTTGGCAGTTTGGGGCCTGCTTGTAGACTTGTGCAGCCTGGGTTTGGGGGCTTTTCTGTAACGTTTGGGGTCTGCATTTTTGCTTTGGGATGCATCTTGAGCTTTTGAGGCCTAGCAGTAGCATTTGGGGCCTGCATCTGGGGCTTTTCTGTAGCATTTTGGTTGCGTATTTGTGATTTGGGGCCTGCATCCAGGGTTTTGCCTTTTTTGTAGTTTCCATCTTTGTGTGTGTGTGTTTCGTTGTTGGTTGTCTAGGGTTAGGGGTAGTTTGGGGTTTGGATTAAGGTCAGTGTCATTAGCGTTAGGGGGTTGATAATAAGGGTTAGGGTTGTGGTTAGAGTTGTTAGGTTTAAGGGGAATAAGGATTTCAGGGTAAGGGGATCAAGGTTGTGGGAATAAAAATGTTGTTTTTGCGCAGTTACATCCTGTAGAGGGAAGGAAGGTGGTATTGAGATATGCTTGCAGTGATAAGACAGCTTAACAGTGTGAAATGAGTTCATCTGATTCGTGTCAATATGGAACAATGCTAGGGCCGCATGATATGATGAAAAGTCTGAGAAAACCAGAGTGGTTAATATATATAGTTCTTGTACCTTGCAAAGGAATGGTCCAGCAATTCGGGTCAATAGGGGATAAGAGAACAAAGGGGTTTCAGAATAACTGCTAACTATTACAACTGTTGCATGGGACACTATGCAAGTGTCTGCCATCCAGCCAAGATGGACAAAGGAGATGGACAAGAGAAAAGCCTGGGAGGAAGACTACGAGCCTTCAGTACGAGCGGCCCCCAGAGGGACCACCGGAGACTGATAACGCCTGCACCAGTGGGAGGGTTTGGATTCTGGGAACTAATTAGAATAACCCTGCCTTTTGTAGAAGTAGTAATGAATATGTATTAGCCTAGCAGCATAAAAACCAGCCGCCTGATGTAACTTGTGTGGGTCTTGGTGGAGCAGAGACTCCTGGCGCACCCAGCGCTGCTTGCTTACCTCTATTCATTTAATAAATTGTAAATTTCAATTGCAATCCTATTTGGGACCCAGTCATTTATTACAAGTGGGGGCTCGTCCGGGAGGGCTTTGGTTCCTGATTTCTGGTTTGATCTAGGAGAGGCACCCCCACCATTTGGTGGCTGCTCTTTGAGTCAGGTCGGAACTAATGGCATCTTGAACCTGAATAAAGGTAAACAAAGTTTCTGATTCTTTTTTTCAGCTCCCTTGCCAGCTGCAGCACTATATTTTGCCCGTAATTGTGTGTGTGAAGATCCGAACGAAGATGACGGAGTCGTAAGCATTTAAAGTGTATACCGTTCGGTTGGGTGGGGTTCGGTTGCCTGTGTGTGTAAGACTGTGACTTAGATGGAACTTAGTTCTGAAGCGATTGTGGAGGTCTTCTAACCGCGGTTCCAATCTCCCACGAGGGACTTGGCCGGTGAAGGACCGAAGGGATTCCTATAGGATTTGTGGGTGTGTGATAGGTCCTCGACCCCCTGCAAGACACTCTTACTAAGGTAACCAAGGGCTGTGGGAATTGCCATAGTAAAATTCCTAGATGGGTCAGACAAAATCGAAGACCAGAGACCAGAAGAAAGGGAGCAAATTACCAGTCATACCACCAGAAAGTCCATTAGGAATAACGATTAGAAATTGGAATGATAGGGACCCCAGAAAAGGAAAAAGTAAATTAAAAATGGTCCAGTATTGTGTGACAGAATGGCCAAAGGAGCCTTTAAGACTACATGTCTTTTGGCCTGTTTTTGGATCCTTCAAAGACTGGATTTGCCAGGCCTTAAGTATCCATGTTAATTCAAAGGAACCTTTTAGCCAGGAAGAAAGTGATTATGCAGGATTATGGATCAGGAGGACTTCACATCCTTTTCCAGCCTCAATATTTACACTAAAAGCAGGTAAGAAATTTGAAGAACAAGAAGAACATGAAAAGGGAAAAGAAGATAAACGTGAGCCGTTGGATAAGCTACCACCTCCATATCCTAACAATCCACCCCCGGCGGCTCCCCCTCCGGTGGCTGTGGTATCGCCACCAGTACCACCGTTGCCCCAGCTTCCACCACCAACAGCACCAGAATTAGACCGACCTCCGGCCGCATGCATGAGAAGTAGGACTGACGTATCTGAGAGAGCTTCTCTATATCCCTTAAGGGAGGTAACTGGTGTATAACCGGTGTGCGTCTTGGTGGAGCAGAGACTCCCAGCGTACCCAGCACCGTTTGCTTACCTCTATTCATTCAGTGAATTGTAAACTTTGATTGTAATCCTGTTTGGGACTTTTATTTATTATAACAGACAACCTTGTAAAACGCAGACAACTAGAATCCTTACAGCAATTAGGTGGAAATCACGGCGTAAGAAACATTAGCACCTCAAAGAGTAAAAACCTCAAAAGAAATGTGACTTGTAACAGGCCAGCAGCTGTGTATTTTCTGTGAAGCACCAGCTAGATTATGAACCTTGAATAGCACAGTTAAAGGGGAAACAGGGGAGGGTCCCGGTCCTCGGCAGAAAAAAAAAGTGTATAAACTGTGTATGGAATTAGTAGGCACCCTCCTGCTTGTGGGACACCCGCCATTGTAATCTCGAGTAATAATGCTACTGTACTGAGATCCTCGACTCAGCCTATGCTATTTGCTCCAGATTGATTCAGGGTTTTAAGGTTTCAGGGATTGGGCACTAGGGTTGGGTTTCAGGGTAAGGGGTTTCAGGGTTTATGTTTAGGATTTTAAGGTTTTTAGGGTTGGAGTTTTAACGGTTAGGGTTTTAAGGATTTGGGGGTTAGGGTTTTAAGGGTTTCAGGGTTAGCGTGTTAGGGTATTAGAGTTTTTTGGGTTGTAGTGTTGATATATTTTTTAGGGTTAGAGTCTTAAGGTTTTATTTTTGGTCAGTTATTTACGGTTAGGGTTTTAAGATCTTTTTTTTTTTTTTTTTTTTTTTTTTCAGGTTAGGTTCTCCAGGGCCAGGGTTTTGAGTATCCTAATTTTGGGGGTTTGGATTTTGAGCATCTTAATTTTGGGGGTTAGGCTTTTGTGTGCCCTAATTTTTTGGGATCGGCTTTCAAGCATCCTAAGTAGTTGGGTTAGGGTTTTGAGCATCTTAATATTTTGGGTCTGGGTAATGAGCATCCTCAGTTTTCAGGATAGGGTTTTGAGCATCTTAATGTTTCCAGGATAGGGTTTGGAGCGTCCTAATGTTTTGGGTTGGGGCTTTGAGCGTCCTAATGTTTTTGGGTTAGGGTTTGGAGCGTCCTAAATTTTCAGGATAGGGTTCTGAGCATCTCAGTGTTTCCAGGATAGGGTTTTGAGCGTCCTAAGTTATTGGGATAGGTCTTTGAGCTTCCTAATGTTTTCCGGATAGGGTTTGGAGCATCTTAATATTTTGGGTTTGGGTTTTGAGCGTCCGAATGTTTTTGGGTTAGGGCTTGGAGCATCCTAATGTTTTTGGGTTAGGGCGTCCTGTTTTCGGGATAGGGTTTGGAGCGTCCTAGTGTTTTTGGGATATGGTTTTGAGCGTCCAAAGATTTTGGGTTTGGGTTTTGAGCTTCCAAAGTGTTATAAGTTGCCCCCTTAATTAATTTTCAGAGAGCATTGTATTAATCATAGAAAGGAATTTATTGAGTAAGCAAACATCAAGCAAAACAGCACTGGGCAGCCGGGGAGTCTCAGCTCCGCCAATGGCACGCACCTCACCCCCGCCAAGGTCCCTTTTTATATCTTGCTAATTCCAGGATTACGCAGCACATCCTGGTATATTCTGCGACTGCGCGCACTGTTGCGCGCAAAAGAATTTTTAAGAATTTAAATCTCTTTAAAAAGAAAATTAAGCAAAAGAATTTTCATAGTGTCTAGGCAAGCATTATGCAGCTCCTTACTTCAGCAGGGAGCTTTCACAACTCCCGCTCCTCAAACAGAACTCCTTGTTTTTATAATACAAAAGACAATGAACAAACATTTATGGTGTATTACCCTAAGTTTTTGGGTTAGGGTTTTTTGCGTCTTAATGTTTTGGGGTTAGGGTTTGGAGCGCCCTAAGTTTTTGGGCTAGGGCTTTGAGCATTCCTAACGTTTTGGGTTAGGTTTGGGTTTTGAGCATCCTAAGATTTTGGGTTAGGGGTTTTAGGCATAGGTCTTCAGGGGTTTAGTGTGGTAAATAGTTTGGGTTAGGTCTGTAGGGGTTTCGAGGTTTTTTGGATGTTAGGGCTTGAGGCTTTTTTTGTAAGGGCGGTGAGGGTTCCAGTGAGTGCTGGTAAATGCAGTTCTCGAGCACTCGGCCTGTGATTGGCCATGCTGGCTGTGCGGGGAATGCTGGTAGGTGTAGTTTTCCGGCACTGGGAGGCCATGTTGTGTGCCCAGAGCATGCCGGGAGATGTAGTTCTCGGGACTCCGGACGTCCGGGAGGCCATGTTGCGTACCCATGGTATGCCGGGAAATGTAGTTGTCGGATTCGGGACTTCCGGGAGGCCATGTTGAATGCCCAGAGCATACCGGGAGATGTAGTTCTCGGGAACTAGGGTTAGGGTTAGGGGCTAGGGCTGGGGCTAGAGTTAGGGTTTCGGGTGAGGGTTGGGGTTGGGGGTTATTGTTAGGCTTAGAGGGTTAGGGTTAGGCTTAGAGGGTTATGGTTAGGGATAGGTTAGGGGTAGGTTTAGAGGGTTAGGGTAAGGGTTAGGGGTTAGGGGTTGGGACTGTGGTTAGGCTTAGGGTAAGGGTTAGGGTGAGGGTATTAGGGTTAGGGTTCAGATTAGGGTAAGGGTAAGGGTTAGGGCAAAGGTAAGTGTTAGGGTAAGGCTAAGGGTAAGGCTTAGGGTGAGGATAAGGTTTAGGGAAAGGGTTAGGTTTAGGGTAAGAATAAGGGTAAGCTAATGGTTAGGATAAGGGTAAGGGTTAGGGTAAAGGTTTTCATTTGTTAAAGCTGAAACGCAGTATGCAATCTGGGACATCACAGCCAGAGCTGCCTATGGCAAGGTGAGAGAGGAAAAGATGGAGCAGATGTTCTACTCCTATTTTTTCTTTATACGTAAATAAAAGTTTGAGCTAATTCCAGTTGGAAGAGTTCCAATTACTTGTTTGGTCATAATGTCTTTTAATATTGAAAGCTGCAGCAAAAGCATGGGGATTTTTGCTTCTAGAAACACCCTAGTTCTCTTGTCTGCACTATGCATGCTTTTGAGCTAAAACTGATTAAAAAATAAAAAGAAAAATCACACACACACAAAAAAAAAAAAAAATCACACCACAGCTGCTGCTCTCTTCCTACTTCCTTGTGCTTTGCCCCTACCCTTCCCAGGTGATTGGGTTTGGGTGCTAGTCGGGGCCAAATGGTATATGAGCCCCAGGCATCCCCTCAGAGAGCTCATTCTTCTTGGGCTGCTCTTTGGGGTGTTTGTTTTTCCTTCGGTCAGTTGCAGGCTTCTTCAGGTGGATGAGAGTTTATGGACTGATGCGTTTCCAAGTAGCGAGGGGTACGCACATCTTTTTGAGGTAACAGCTAGTAGGATCTGTTAGAATAAACTGATGTAGTACTTGGTGCCTTTATTGCATGCAGTTCTTTATCAGGTGAGTAACTGTTGCAAGTGACTGAAGTCAATGTTACCTGGTGTGTTTGCTATGCAGTGCCTGTGCGGACTATTGCACGAGACACAGCTTTCTGACATCTGGCCCAGCAACTACTAAATAAGGGGAGGGGAGAAGCTGAAGAACGACCAAAGGACAAAGCCTGGGAGGAAGACTACGAGCCTTCAGTACGAGCGGCCCCCAGAGGGACCACCGGAGACTGATAACGCCTGCACCAGTGGGAGGGTTTGGATTCTGGGAACTAATTAGAATAACCCTGCCTTTTGTAGAAGTAGTAATGAATATGTATTAGCCTAGCAGCATAAAAACCAGCCGCCTGATGTAACTTGTGTGGGTCTTGGTGGAGCAGAGACTCCTGGCGCACCCAGCGCTGTTTGCTTACCTCTATTCCTTTAATAAATCATAAACATTAATTGTATGCCTATTTTGGACTCGGTCATTTATTACAAGTGGTACCTCCCGATGGGTGGAAGCTGTCGGGATAGCTCGGGATGCTGAGGCGTGGTGCTGCAAGGAGGTTGGTGGTCGGTGGCGCCCTGGGGCAGGCCGAATTGGGAGGGGGCGAGGCGGCGGGTGGTCGGTGGCTTCTGTGGAAAAGGCGCTTGTATGGGGGGCTGCGCGTTCAGAGGAACCTTGACAGGCTGCAGATAGGGGCAGGCAGGAACCTTTTGAAGTTCAGGAGAGGGAAATGCCAAGCCCTACCCCTAGGGAGAAACACCTCTGTTCAGCAGCACTGGCTAGCTCGATACTGAATAAGCATTTCTTCATGGAAGGGGTGCTTTGCTATTAGAACAGGCTGCCCGGGGAAGTGGTAAGAGACCCGATCCTTAAAAGTATTGAAGAGACGTGCACATAGCCCGGGAGTCCGTCCTCCGGCAGGGCGGGAGCTGGCTCTTCCGAGCCCCTGTGCTCCGGTCTTGTGCGACGCGTTTGCAAGCAGCACCGGGTGCCGGGTCCGACATCGGACGGTTCGGGGACGGCGATTCCGGGGCCGTCGGCTAGCGGGGGCCGGCTATCTCGTGTCCCGGGGATCCGAATTCAGGGGGCATGGGGGCCGGCCGTGCAGTGAAGCGGGGGGCTGGCGTCCGCCGGCTTCCCAGAGAGCGGGCTTTCGGTGCCGTGCGGTTCGGTGGCCGGCCGTCCCGAAACCCTGGGCACCGGTCTTGTGCTAGACTCAGCGGGGTCCGGGGCCGAACTCGGCTTCTCGGGGCCGGCGGTCCCGGTGTCCAGGTGTCCCGCCTCGGGCGGCGCGGGGCCGGCTGTCCCTAGCAGCTGGGCTCCCAAGAGCTTCTGGGCTCCCAAGCGTCGCCCAAGACCGGATCCCAGAGAATCGGGACGGCCGGCCACACCGCTGCGACTAGCAGAAGCATCTCCCGACAACGGAGCCCAGGGGCTTGCGAGGGTCAGATTCCGCGCCCCGGGATAGAGAAACGGGGAGCGCGGGTCGGCCGGCCGTAGCTTCGCACGGGACCGAACCCCCTGTCTCCGGGACGGCCAGACCCCGAGCCGGCAGACAGCAGCCTCCCGCTTCACGGCACAGTCGGTCCCCAACCCGCCCGAGTCCTGATCGCCGGGACACGGGACAGCCGGCCGCGCCGCCCGAGGCCGGACACCTGGAGCCCGGGACCGCCGTCCCTGACAAAGCCAAAGTCGGACCCGGACCCCGGTGCGGCTAGCACACGCGTCGCCCAGGACCGCAGCCTAGGACCTCGGGACGGTCGCATCCCGCGCCTCCGGCAGGAGCTACCCGGGAGGGCAGGACGGCCTGCCGCAGCTCCGCAAGAGACCGAACCTGCTGGATTCCGGGACGGCCAGAGCCCGAGCCGGTGGGCAGCAGCCTCCCGCTTCACGGCTCGGCAGCGAAGCTCACGGTTCATCGCCCGGCTCACGGTTCGTCGCCCGACTTCGGACCCACGGGACAGCCGGCACCCGCGCCGCCGGAGGCCGGACACATGGGCTATGGGATCGCCGTCCCCGAACCGCACGAAGTCACACACGGTCTCTGGTGCGTCCAGCACACGCATCGCAAAGACCGGAGCCCAGATTATAGGCTCAGCCAGCCCCGCGCCGCCCGAGGTCGGACCGGGAACCCGGTGCGCTTGGCACACGTGTCGCCAAAGACCGGAGCCCTGGGAAGCGTGATGGCCGGACCCCACGCAGCCCGAGTTCGGACCCACAGGACACGGGACAGCCGGCACCCGTGCCTGGCTCTTGGGGACTTGGAAGGAGTCCTGATGCTGTGCCAGCACAATGCAGCAATAGACACAACACTGGAGTGATTTCAGTGTTGTTCCAGCTACGAGTGCAGAGTACAGCACTGTGCGGGCTGCTGCAGGGAAAAGGTGACTCCAGCTCAGACAGACCCAACACAACTTCCACCCCTTATTCCATAACATTTGTGTCACAATCAGGTACAGTTTAGTATATAGATGGTCTCATCACCATAGTTTTCTGTCCATTGAAGCATTTTTATGTCTGTTCTTCTCTTTATTTTATAGGTCTTTTCCCAAAATGCTCATAAAAACTGTTGATGGTTTCACCATCATCTGTCAAAGTGTCACTCAGGGCAGGCGAAGTTGGTTTTCTTGACACCAGCACCAGCTTTGCTCACATCACTGTTGCACTTGCCTGGTTCCTTGCAAAGTTGACCTTTCATTGGTTCTGCACTGTCCTCCTACAACACATAACTTGGATGACAGATTAATTTTCTCCCAGTGCTAAATCTTCTTGAGGCACACACTTGATATCCCCATCTTTCTGCATCACCCACCAGGTATACCCTGGACCTTGGGCAAAGACAATCCCACGAGTGGGTTTGCCTTTTCCCATGGCAGGAAAAGGCAAACCCCACACCGCCTTGCCCATCCACTTCCCCACATGCACTACAGGGACTTTAGCTTCTCCCACAGTGTGTAGGGGTTTTGTTTCAGCCGGACCAGCACGGCTTTCAGACCCCCTGTTGTTAACTAGCCAAGTGGCCTCTGGTAGATTTATATCCCAATGTTTCCATGTCGCAGCACGCAATGCTCGCAGCATAGTTTTTAACAGTCCATTGTACCTCTCAACCTTCCCAGAGGCTTGTGGGTGATAAGGGATGTGATACACCCATTCAATGGCCCAGACACACCCATCTCTTGGCCCAGAAAGTGATCAAATTGTTTCGGAAGTGACTCCCATTGTCGGACTCAATTCTTTCTGGTGGACCATGTCGCCACAGCACTTGTCTTTCCAGGCCCAAGATAGTGTTTCGGGCCGTGGCAAGGTTTACTGGATATGTTTCCAGCCACCCAGTAGTTGCTTCTTCCATGGTGAGTATGTACCGTTTGCCTTGGCGGGTTAGTGGAAGTGGTCCGATGTAGTCAATCTGCCAGACCTCACCATATCGAAATCCAAGCCATCTCCCCCTATTCCAGGGAGACTTTACCCTCATGGCTCGTTTGATTGCAGCACAGCTCTCACACTGATGGGTAACCTGTGTGATGGCCTCAATGGTCAGTTCCTCTTTCGAGTCACTCAATATAGAGGACTCACAAGCTGACTATAGCCTGGCACATGCATTCTCCAAAATCCCACAAGACCTAGGAACGCTTCTGTTTCTTTTTTGCTGGTTGGCGGAGACAGAACTGTTATTTTGTTGATCACATCCGTCGGAATGTGGCGACGTCCATCCTGCCATTTTTTCACCGTAGAACTGGATTTCCTGTGCAGGTCCCTTGACCTTATTCTGTTTAATGGCAAATCCAGCTTTCAGGAGAGTTTGAATTGTTTTCTTCCCTTTCCCAAAAACTTCTTCTGCTGTGTTACCCCATATGATGATATCATCGGTATACTGCAGGTGTTCAGGAGCGTTCCCCTGTTCCAGTGTCGTCTGGATCAGTCCATGGCAGATGTCAGGGCTGTGTTTCCACGCGGGGCAGTAGATTCCAAGTATACTGAATGCCCCTCCAAGTGAAAGCAAATTGTGGCCTGCATGCTGCTGCTAGACGGATAGAGAAAAATGCATTAGCAGTATCGATAGTAGCATTCCACTTGGCTGCCTTTGACTCTAGTTTGTACTGGAGTTCTAGCATGTCTGGCACTGCTGCACTTAGTGGTGGTGTGACTTCATTCAGGCCCCGATAGTCCACTGTTAGCCTCCACTCGCCATTGGACTTTTGCACTGGCCATGTACGACTGTTAAAAGGTGAATGAGTCTTGCTGATCACTCCTTGGCTGTCCAGATGGTGAACTAACTCATGGAGAGGAATCAGGGAGTCTCGGTTGGTGCGCTGTTGCCGCCGGTGCACAGTTGTAGTCGCAATTGGCACTTGCTGTTCTTCAATCCTCAGCAATCCTACAGCAGAAGGGTCTTGTGAGAGACCAGGCAGGGTAGACAGCTGCTTAATCTTCTCTGTGCTCAAGGCAGCTATGCCAAAAGCCCACCGGTACCCTGTTGGATCCTTGAGGTACCCTTTCCTGAGGTAGTCTATGCCGACGATGCACGGAGCCTCTGGGCCAGTCACGATGGGGTGCTTTTGCCACTCATTCCCAGTTAGACTCACTTCAGCTTCAATATGTTTAGCTCTTGGGATCCCCCCGTCACTCCGGAGATAGAGATGGGTTCTGCCCCTTGGTGGCCTGACGGCATTAGGGTACACTGTGCGCCTGTGTCCACTAAAGCTTTCTATTTTTGCGGTTCCGGTGTGCCAGGCCATCGAACCCACACAGTCCAGTAAATCCTGTTGTCCCTCTCCTCTACGTGGCCAGAGGCAGGGCGCCACTAGTCCTGGTCGGAGTATCTATCAATTATTTCTTCCAAACGTTAAAGACAAGTCTCTTCATCAGCGTCAGGAGTATTACTGTTCCTTCTACTCCCTCTGGGGGACTGTTCAACAGAAACTGGGTCAGCAATCCTCCTAGGGGCCCTCTTTGTTGCTGCTGCATCTTTCCGTAGCTCAGGTAGCCGAGCAGCTGGGGCCGAGGTCGGTTCACCGTCCCACTTCCTCATATCTTCCCCGTGGTCACGTAAATAAAACCACAAGGTACCTCGCGGTGTGCGTCCCGGATTCTCCCTTGTTTGAACCGGGGACTGCTGGTGCTTGAAGACGGAAAGATTTTTCCGTCTAGGTGAGGACTAAGCTATGCGTTCATCTAACCGTTGGGACAGTTTCTCCACAGCTGAAATGCAGCCCCGTACTGGGGGAGAGAGATTTTCTTCATATTTATGAAGTTGATTGGACACGTTGTCCACAGTTGGCCCCATCCCCTCGTCCCAACCTATGACTGCCAGTGTGCTGGCATGTGTTGGGGGTGCAGCCCGTACAAACTTCGGCCGCATGGACGCCGTGCATTGGACTTCATCGGGGTCTTTAGGTGCCTGGGCGTTGTTTAAATCACTATAAAGCATCTCCAGCACAGCTAATTCCCGAAGCTGCTGGAATCTTATCCATATCCACAGTGGTCCCTTATCCATAGTGGTCCATTTGTTTTCCTGGGAGACAATATCCTCTTTGTGGGGATACCTTTCTATCACAGCTGTTAGGATTCGCCTCCAGAGGCTGATAACTTGTGCCTCTCTTCCAATTACTCTGTCAATGAGCCTTTCTCTAGAAAGGGATCCCAGCTGCTTGGCTTCGTTGCCTTCTAGCTGTTGGGTATTGGCCCCACTATCCCAGCGTCGAAGCAGCCAAGTGAGGATGTGCTCACCTGGATGGCGACTGAAGTCTTTTCGTATTTCTCGCAGCTCATTCAAGGATAGAGACCGAGTAGTTTCTGATTCATCTATGATTTCAGTCTCTTCTTCGTGATGTTGCCGTGATAACGCTGCTTTAGAGCCGCTTGCCTTTTCCTCTTCTCCCTCATCCGTAGGAGGAGCTCCTTCCCTTACTAAACGACCTGATCTCCGTTTCCACTGTTTCGTCTTTACTACAGGGGCGACTGATACCAAAGATGGTCGGTCCTCTGGGGTGGTCACAGTGTGTGCTGTCTCATCATCAAATTCAAGAACCTCCCTATCCCCTTGAGGGTGCTGGGCAGTGTTAATTGACATCTGATAGGCATAAGCCAGACCGCAGCAGAGTGCAGCCAGCTGGTGGAGTTCTCTAGTATTGCCAGGGTCAAGGCATACATCTTTCAAACAATCTACCAGTTTTCTTGGATTTTGTACTTGTTCAGGGGTGAATTTTAGAACCACTGGAGGAGAAAACCGTGATAGGTACCTGCCCATATCCCCCCACACACCTTGCCACCCACAACTTTGTCTGGGGACAGGTCCTTGGATAATATTCTTAATAAACTGCTTTGCCTTGGGGAAGAAGACAAACACTAGACCTAGTAATAGGAGGATAATATCTCACCAGGGGTATCCAAGACACTGGAAGGCTGCTGTAATTAGCCCACAGGGAGAAAAGTAGAAGGCACCACACCCGATATTATTCACTGATTGACTGCTGGGGGCAAAAAAGAAGGCACTGTAATTCTTAATATTTTCAATAAGATAATCTTCAGGAGACCAGGAAGATAACAATGCCGGGCTTGAATACCAAACCAAACTGAAGGCCAGTATGTTACAGCACAACAGGATAAAAAAAACCAAGAACAGACGTTAACATTTTCTCCGATCGGATGTAAAGGAAAAAAGAAAACAGAGAGTGGGCTACATAAAACATATCCACACAGAAAATTATTACCAGAAAACCCAGCATTATGACAACCAATATGTTAGTTGAAAATACATCAATAAATACTATTGTTATCTCAACCCTCGAGCCCCACATTGGGCGCCAAAAAGGACTGTTGTGGTTTTACTCAGGTGGGCAGCCGAGCTTCACCACAACCGCTCTCTCAGCCCCCTCTCCTCAAAGAGGAAGGGGGAGAAAATACAACACAGAGAACTCGAGGTTTGAGATAAGAAAGGTATAATTAAAGGGAAAGGGAATGGGGAGAAAAAGAAACAAAAGAAACAATAAGTCCGCATGGAAGCACAGAGAGAGAAAAAATTATTCTCTACTTCCCATCAGCGAGCGGTGTTCGGCCAGGTCCTGGGAAGCAGGGCCTCAAACGCGTAGTGGATGTTCAGGAGGAACAGCCCCCTCCCCCACGAACGCCCCCCCTTTTATTGCTGAGTGTGACATCGGGTGTTACAGAATACCACTTTGGTTGGTTTAGGTCAGCTGGCCCGACAACGTCCACTTCCCATCACCTGCCCACCCCTAGCCTGCTGGCTCTTGGGGGAATGGAAGGAGTCCTGATGCTGTGCCAGCACTATGCAGACACAACACTGGAGTGATATCAGTGCTGTTCCAGCTACGAGTGCAGAGTACAGCACTGCTGCTGCAGGGAAAAGGTGACTCCAGCTCAGACAGCCCCAACACACGGGGTCCGGGTCCGACCTCGGGAGGCTCGGGGACGGTGGTCCCGGGGCCCGCGTGACCGGCCTCCGTCGGCACGGGTGCCGGCTGTCCCGTAGGTCCGAAGTCAGGCGACGTGAGTGCCTGCCAAGCCGTGAAGCGGGAGGCTGCTGCCCACCGGCTCGGGCTCTGGCCGTCCCGGAATCCAGCAGGCTCGGTCTCTTGCGGAGCTGCAGCAGGCCGTCCTGCCCTGCCGGGTAGCTCCTGCCAGAGGCGCGGGGTGCGACCGTCCCGAGGTCCTAGGCTGTAGTCCTGGGCGACGCGTGTGCTAGCCGCACCGGGGTCCGGGCCCGACTTTGGCTTTGTCAGGGACGGCGGTCCCGGGCTCCAGATGTCCGGCCTCGGGCGGCGCGGCCGGCTGTCCCGTGTCCCGGCGATCAGGACTCGGGCGGGTTGGGGACCGACTGTGCCGTGAAGCGGGAGGCTGCTGTCTGCCGGCTCGGGGTCTGGCCGTCCCGGAGACAGGGAGTTCGGTCCCGTGCGAAGCTGCGGCCGGCCGACCCGCGCTCCCCGTTTCTCTATCCCGGGGCGCGGAATCTGACCCTCGCAAGCCCCTGGGCTCCGTTGTCGGGAGACGCTTGTGCTAGTCGCAGCGGTGTGGCCGGCCGTCCCGATTCTCTGGGATCCGGTCTTGGGCGACGCTTGGGAGCCCAGAAGCTCTTGGGAGCCCAGCTGCTAGGGACAGCCGGCCCCGCGCCGCCCGAGGCGGGACACCTGGACACCGGGACCGCCGGCCCCGAGAAGCCGAGTTCGGCCCCGGACCCCGCTGAGTCTAGCACAAGACCGGTGCCCAGGGTTTCGGGACGGCCGGCCACCGAACCGCACGGCACCGAAAGCCCGCTCTCTGGGAAGCCGGCGGACGCCAGCCCCCCGCTTCACTGCACGGCCGGCCCCCATGCCCCCTGAATTCGGATCCCCGGGACACGAGATAGCCGGCCCCCGCTAGCCGACGGCCCCGGAATCGCCGTCCCCGAACCGTCCGATGTCGGACCCGGCACCCGGTGCTGCTTGCAAACGCGTCGCACAAGACCGGAGCACAGGGGCTCGGAAGAGCCAGCTCCCGCCCTGCCGGAGGACGGACTCCCGGGCTATGTGCACGTCTCTTCAATACTTTTAAGGATCGGGTCTCTTACCACTTCCCCGGGCAGCCTGTTCTAATAGCAAAGCACCCCTTCCATGAAGAAATGCTTATTCAGTATCGAGCTAGCCAGTGCTGCTGAACAGAGGTGTTTCTCCCTAGGGGTAGGGCTTGGCATTTCCCTCTCCTGAACTTCAAAAGGTTCCTGCCTGCCCCTATCTGCAGCCTGTCAAGGTTCCTCTGAACGCGCAGCCCCCCATACAAGCGCCTTTTCCACAGAAGCCACCGACCACCCGCCGCCTCGCCCCCTCCCAATTCGGCCTGCCCCAGGGCGCCACCGACCACCAACCTCCTTGCAGCACCACGCCTCAGCATCTCGAGCTATCCCGACAGCTTCCACCCATCGGGAGGTCCCAGTTGTTATAAATGACCGAGTCCAAAATAGGCATACAATTAATGTTTATGATTTATTAAAGGAATAGAGGTAAGCAAGCAGCGCTGGGTGCGCCAGGAGTCTCTGCTCCACCAAGACGCACACAAGTTACATCAGGCGGCTGGTTTTTATGCTGCTAGGATAATACATATTCATTACTACTTCTACAAAAGGCAGGGTTATTCTAATTAGTTCCCAGAATCCAAACCCTCCCACTGGTGCAGGCGTTATCAGTCTCCGGTGGTCCCTCTGGGGGCCGCTCATACTGAAGGCTCGTAGTCTTCCTCCCAGGCTTTGTCCTTTGGTCGTTCTTCAGCTTCTCCCCTCCCCTTATTTAGTAGTTGCTGGGCCAGATGTCAGAAAGCTGTGTCTCGTGCAATAGTCCGCACAGGCACTGCATAGCAAACACACCAAGTAACATTGACTTCAGTTACTAGCAACAGTTACTCACCTGATAAAGAACTGCATGCAATAAAGGCACCAAGTACTACATCAGTTTATTCTAACAGATCCTACTAGCTGTTACCTCAAAAAGATGTGCGTACCCCTCGCTACTTGGAAACGCATCAGTCCATAAACTCTCATCCACCTGAAGAAGCCTGCAACTGACCGAAGGAAAAACAAACACCCCAAAGAGCAGCCCAAGCAGAATGAGCTCTCTGAGGGGATGCCTGGGACTCATATACCATTTGGCCCCGACTAGCACCCAAACCCAATCACCTGGGAAGGGTAGGGGCAAAGCACAAGGAAGTAGGAAGAGAGCAGCAGCAGCTGTGGTGTGTTTTTTTTTTTTTTTTGTGTGTGTGTGATTTTTCTTTTTATTTTTTAATCAGTTTTAGCTCAAAAGCATGCATAGTGCAGACAAGAGAACTAGGGTGTTTCTAGAAGCAAAAATCCCCATGCTTTTGCTGCAGCTTTCAATATTAAAAGACATTATGACCAAGCAAGTAATTGGAACTCTTCCAACTGGAATTAGCTCAAACTTTTATTTACGTATAAAGAAAAAAATAGGAGTAGAACATCTGCTCCATCTTTTCCTCTCTCACCTTGCCATAGTCAGCTCTGGCTGTGACGTCCCAGATTGCATACTGCGTTTCAGCTTTAACAAATAAAAACCTTTACCCTAACCCTTACCCTTATCCTAACCATTAGCTTACCCTTATTCTTACCCTAAACCTAACCCTAATCCTTACCCTTAACCTAATCCTTACCCTACCCTTATACTTACCATTACTCTATCCTTTACCCTAATTCTTACCCTTACCCTAATCCTTACCCCAACCCTTACCCTAAACCTAACCCTTTCCCTAAACCTTATCCTCACCCTAAGCCTTACCCTTAGCCTTACCCTAACACTTACCTTTGCCCTAACCCTTACCCTTACCCTAATCTGAACCCTAACCCTAATACCCTCACCCTAATCCTTACCCTAAGCCTAACCACAGTCCCAACCCCTAACCCCTAACCCTTACCCTAACCCTCTAAACCTACCCCTAACCTATCCCTAACCATAACCCTCTAAGCCTAACCCTAAACCACTAACCCTAACAATAACCCCCAACCCCAACCCTCACCCGAAACCCTAACTCTAGCCCCAGCCCTAGCCCCTAACCCTAACCCTAGTTCCCGAGAACTACATCTCCCGGTATGCTCTGGGCATTCAACATGGCCTCCCGGAAGTCCCGAATCCGACAACTACATTTCCCGGCATACCATGGGTACGCAACATGGCCTCCCGGAAGTCCGGAGTCCCGAGAACTACATCTCCCGGCATGCTCTGGGCACACAACATGGCCTCCCAGTGCCGGAAAACTACACCTACCAGCATTCCCCGCACAGCCAGCATGGCCAATCACAGGCCGAGTGCTCGAGAACTGCATTTACCAGCACTCACTGGAACCCTCACCGCCCTTACAAAAAAAGCCTCAAGCCCTAACATCCAAAAAACCTCGGAACCCCTACAGACCTAACCCAAACTATTTACCACACTAAACCCCTGAAGACCTATGCCTAAAACCCCTAACCCAAAATCTTAGGATGCTCAAAACCCAAACCTAACCCAAAACGTTAGGAATGCTCAAAGCCCTAGCCCAAAAACTTAGGGCGCTCCAAACCCTAACCCCAAAACATTAAGACGCAAAAAACCCTAACCCAAAAACTTAGGGTAATACACCATAAATGTTTGTTCATTGTCTTTTGTATTATAAAAACAAGGAGTTCTGTTTGAGGAGCGGGAGTTGTGAAAGCTCCCTGCTGAAGTAAGGAGCTGCATAATGCTTGCCTAGACACTATGAAAATTCTTTTGCTTAATTTTCTTTTTAAAGAGATTTAAATTCTTAAAAATTCTTTTGCGCGCAACAGTGCGCGCAGTCGCAGAATATACCAGGATGTGCTGCGTAATCCTGGAATTAGCAAGATATAAAAAGGGACCTTGGCGGGGGTGAGGTGCGTGCCATTGGCGGAGCTGAGACTCCCCGGCTGCCCAGTGCTGTTTTGCTTGATGTTTGCTTACTCAATAAATTCCTTTCTATGATTAATACAATGCTCTCTGAAAATTAATTAAGGGGGCAACTTATAACACTTTGGAAGCTCAAAACCCAAACCCAAAATCTTTGGACGCTCAAAACCATATCCCAAAAACACTAGGACGCTCCAAACCCTATCCCGAAAACAGGACGCCCTAACCCAAAAACATTAGGATGCTCCAAGCCCTAACCCAAAAACATTCGGACGCTCAAAACCCAAACCCAAAATATTAAGATGCTCCAAACCCTATCCGGAAAACATTAGGAAGCTCAAAGACCTATCCCAATAACTTAGGACGCTCAAAACCCTATCCTGGAAACACTGAGATGCTCAGAACCCTATCCTGAAAATTTAGGACGCTCCAAACCCTAACCCAAAAACATTAGGACGCTCAAAGCCCCAACCCAAAACATTAGGACGCTCCAAACCCTATCCTGGAAACATTAAGATGCTCAAAACCCTATCCTGAAAACTGAGGATGCTCATTACCCAGACCCAAAATATAAAGATGCTCAAAACCCTAACCCAACTACTTAGGATGCTTGAAAGCCGATCCCAAAAAATTAGGGCACACAAAAGCCTAACCCCCAAAATTAAGATGCTCAAAATCCAAACCCCCAAAATTAG
The DNA here is from genome assembly GCF_964035555.1 of Netta rufina. Lineage (NCBI taxonomy): Eukaryota > Metazoa > Chordata > Aves > Anseriformes > Anatidae > Netta > Netta rufina. The sequence goes on along the minus strand of NC_140132.1, from coordinate 370,169 downwards.
GATACTCAAAACCCTGGCCCTGGAGAACCTAACCTGAAAAAAAAAAAAAAAAAAAAAAAAAAGATCTTAAAACCCTAACCGTAAATAACTGACCAAAAATAAAACCTTAAGACTCTAACCCTAAAAAACATATCAACACTACAACCCAAAAAACTCTAATACCCTAACACGCTAACCCTGAAACCCTTAAAACCCTAACCCCCAAATCCTTAAAATCCTAACCGTTGTTAAAACAACAACCCTAAAAACCTTAAAATCCTAAACATAAACCCTGAAACCCCTTACCCTGAAACCCAACCCTAGTGCCCAATCCCTGAAACCTTAAAACCCTGAATCAATCTGTAGCAAATAGCATAGGCTGAGTCGAGGATCTCAGTACAGTAGCATTATTATTCGAGATTACAATGGCGGGTGTCCCACAAGCAGGAGGGTGCCTACTAATTCCATACACAGTTTATACACTTTTTTTTTTCTGCCGAGGACCGGGACCCTCCCCTGTTTCCCCTTTCTGTGGTATTCAAGGTTCATAATCTAGCTGGTGCTTCACAGAAAATACACAGCTGCTGGCCTGTTACAAGTCACATTTCTTTTGAGGTTTTTACTCTTTGAGGTGGTAATGTTTCTTACGCCGTGATTTCCACCTAATTGCTGTAAGGATTCTGGTTGTCTGCGTTTTACAAGGTTGTCTGTTATAATAAATAAAAGTCCCAAACAGGATTACAATCAAAGTTTACAATTCACTGAATGAATAGAGGTAAGCAAACAGTGCTGGGTACGCTGGGAGTCTCTGCTCCACCAAGACGCGCACCAGTTATACACCAGTTACCTCCCTTAAGGGATATAGAGAAGCTCTCTCAGATACGTCAGTCCTACTTCTCCTGCATGCGGCCGGAGGTCGGTCTAATTCTGGTGCTGTTGGTGGTGGAAGCTGGGGCAACGGTGGTACTGGTGGCGATACCACAGCCACCGGAGGGGGAGCCGCCGGGGGTGGATTGTTAGGATATGGAGGTGGTAGCTTATCCAACGGCTCACGTTTATCTTCTTTTTCTTTTTCATGTTCTTCTTGTTCTTCAAATTTCTTACCTGCTTTTAGTGTAAATATTGAGGCTGGAAAAGGACGTGAAATCCTCCTGATCCATAATCCTGCATAATCACTTTCTTCCTGGCTAAAAGGTTCCTTTGAATTAACATGGATATTTAAGGCCTGGCAAATCCAGTCTTCGAAGGATCCAAAAACAGGCCAAAAGACATGTAGTCTTAAAGGCTCCTTTGGCCATTCTGTCACACAATACTGGACCATTTTTAATTTACTTTTTCCTTTTCTGGGGTCCCTATCATTCCAATTTCTAATCGTTATTCCTAATGGACTTTCTGGTGGTATGACTGGTAATTTGCTCCCTTTCTTCTGGTCTCTGGTCTTCGATTTTGTCTGACCCATCTAGGAATTTTACTATGGCAATTCCCACAGCCCTTGGTTACCTTAGTAAGAGTGTCTTGCAGGGGGTCGAGGACCTATCACACACCCACAAATCCTATAGGAATCCCTTCGGTCCTTCACCGGCCAAGTCCCTCGTGGGAGATTGGAACCGCGGTTAGAAGACCTCCACAATCGCTTCAGAACTAAGTTCCATCTCAGTCACACTCTTACACACACAGGCAACCGAACCCCACCCAACCGAATGGTATACGCTTTAAATGCTTACGACTCCGTCATCTTCGTTCGGATCTTCACACACACACAATTACGGGCAAAATATAGTGCTGCAGCTGGCAAGGGAGCTGAAAAAAAGAATCAGAAACTTTGTTTACCTTTATTCAGGTTCAAGATGCCATTAGTTCCGACCTGACTCAAAGAGCAGCCACCAAATGGTGGGGGTGCCTCTCCTAGATCAAACCAGAAATCAGGAACCAAAGCCCTCCTGGACGAGCCCCCACTTGTAATAAATGACTGGGTCCCAAATAGGCTTACAATTAGTGTTTATGATTTATTAAATGAATAGAGGTAAGCAAGCAGCGCTGGGTGCGCCAGGAGTCTCTGCTCCACCAAGACGCACACAAGTTACATCAGGCGGCTGGTTTTTATGCTGCTAGGCTAATACATATTCATTACTACTTCTACAAAAGGCAGGGTTATTCTAATTAGTTCCCAGAATGCAAACCCTCCCACTGGTGCAGGCGTTATCAGTCTCCGGTGGTCCCTCTGGGGGCCGCTCGTACTGAAGGCTCGTAGTCTTCCTCCCAGGCTTTTCTCTTGTCCTTCTCCTTTGTCCATCTTGGCTGGATGGCAGACACTTGCATAGTGTCCCATGCAACAGTTGTAATGGTTAGCAGTTATTCTGAAACCCCTTTGTTCTCTTATCCCCTATTGACCCGAATTGCTGGACCATTCCTTTGCAAGGTACAAGAACTATATATATTAACCACTCTGGTTTTCTCAGACTTTTCATCATATCATGCGGCCCTAGCATTGTTCCATATTGACACGAATCAGATGAACTCATTTCACACTGTTAAGCTGTCTTATCACTGCAAGCATATCTCAATACCACCTTCCTTCCTTCTACAGGATGTAACTGCGCAAAAACAACATTTTTATTCCCACAACCTTGATCCCCTTACCCTGAAGTCCTTATTCCCCTTAAACCTAACAACTCTAACCACAACCCTAACCCTTATTATCAACCCCCTAACGCTAATGACACTGACCTTAATCCAAACCCCAAACTGCCCCTAACCCCAGACAACCAACAACGAAACACACACACACAAAGATGGAAACTACAAAAAAGGCAAAACCCTGGATGCAGGCCCCAAATCACAAATACGCAACCAAAATGCTACAGAAAAGCCCCAGATGCAGGCCCCAAATGCTACTGCTAGGCCTCAAAAGCTCAAGATGCATCCCAAAGCAAAAATGCAGACCCCAAACGTTACAGAAAAGCCCCCAAACCCAGGCTGCACAAGTCTACAAGCAGGCCCCAAACTGCCAACAGAAGCAGGCACCAACCACACCCAGATGCAGACCCCAACTGCCCACAAGCAGCTCCTACCCCACCACCCCCTCCCAAGAACTGGACTCCACCCAGACACTGGCCCAAGACCCGGACCCGCCCCCCGACACAGGTGTACAAGCAGCTCACAACCCGCCCCTTCAGAGACCGGTCCCACTCCCCCCACCCCCCCCCAAGACATGGGATGCGGAGGTGTACAACCAACTCCCAACTCCCTCCCCCTCAAAGGGAGGCCCCAAATACCCCCAAATGGAGGCTCCTAGAGTGAACAAACACCTCCCAACTTCCCCAGGCACAGGCCCACCCCTCCCCCCCCCAAACACAGGCCACAAAGGTGTATAAACAGCCCAGACCCCCCTCCAAGACCATGGCCCCTATAGTGTACAAGCAGCTCCCAACCACCCACAGATGCAGGCCCCAACCCTTCTCAAAAGGGAGGCACCTAGAATGCATGAGCAACTCCCAACCAACCTAAACATAGGTCCAAAAGTGCACAAGCAGCTCCCAACCTCCCTCAAATACAGACCCCAAAAGTGTACAAGTAGCTCCCCCCCAGAGATAGGACCCAAAGGTGTACAACCAGTTCCCAACACCCCTGAGACACAGGCCCCAACCGCCCCCCCAGACACAGCGACCCAAATTCTACAAGCAGCTCCCAACCCCTGCCAGGCAGGCCCCCTACCCTATACAAGCAGCTCCCAACCCTCCCCCCCCCCCCCCCGAGGGAGGCCCCCAAGCCCCCCCACAAACACAGGCCCCTACAGTGTACAGGCAGCTCCCAGCCACCCCCAGATGCTGGCCCCAAAGTTGTACAAACAGCTCCCAGCCACCCTGCAGAAACAGATTCCTACATTGTACAAGCAGTTCCCAGCCCGCTAGACACAGGCCCTGACCCCCCACAGATGCAGGCCCCAAAGGTGTACAAGCAGCTCCCACCCCTCCCCCAGACGCAGGTCCCAAGCCCCCCCCCCAAACACAGGCCCCTACAACCAACACCCAACCCCCTACCCCCTACCCCCGATGCCAAGCCCAAAGGTGTAGAAGCAGCTCCAAACCTCCTCCCTCAACCCAGGCTCCAACAGTGTACAAGCAGCTCCCAACCAACCCTCCCCTTCCGCCCCCCCCCCCCCCCGACAATGGCTCCAAAGGAATACAAAGAGCTCCCACCCCTCCCCCAGATGCTGGTCTCAACCCCCCCTCCCCCAGAAGCAGGCCCCAAAGGTGTAGAGTCAACTCCCAACCCCCTCAATGCTGGCCCCAAGGGTCTACAAGCAGCTCCCCCCTTGCCCCCAGATACCGGCCCCCAGACACAGACCCCAAAAGCCTAATCACAGGCCTTGAACTCTAGAGGCAGGCTCCAAAACCCAGGACAAAGCCCCACTGGTTCGAGACAGGGCCCAAATCCCAGACACAGGCCCCAAACGCTAAAAATATGCCAAAAAAAGTATTACTGCTGGTGCCAAATGTTACAGACAGGCCCAAAAGCCCGAGATGCTCAAGGCTGAGACGTAACTTGGCTTTCTGAATTACTGGAAAGCAGCTTTCATTCTCAGATAATTGTGTGCAGGCTAGATAGGATGGGGCTTCAGGCACCTCTTCACCTGAGGAAACACACTGCCATCAGGCACCGCTGTGCCAGACAAGCTTGTTCTGCTAGAACACCCTACTCAGATGCACTGTGGCATTCAAGTGAACTGCTTTCATGCAAATATAACGACTGATGTTACAACCCACCTTGCCTGTGGCACCTGATGAACAGAAGAGGAAGCCACCGCAGCGCTTCAAGACCATCCCTGCACGTGCCGCTCCTTGTCGCTCTCTGGCCTTATCTCATATCCTTATCCACTTCTGTGGAGAGCCTGCCACGGCACCTGCAAAGCAAGACGGACACCTTTCATAGTCACCTTGTGCTACTTGGTCGTTCTGCTCCAACCCAGCTCATGACCAGCCCCTCTTCTTACACAGCTCTTCAGAGTGCAGTTTGCTCCTTTGAGCCTGTGCGAGACACCTGTGAAAGAAAAAGAAACGCATAGGCCGATGCAGCATCCAAAGACACAGCACAACTAGGTAAGTTACTCTCATCTGCTCCCTTACCTCTGCCGCTTACCAGCCCCCGAGGCAGATGCTTCAATCTACCCTCTTCAAACAGCTACAACACCTCTAAAAGACAAAGAGGGGATGCTTAGAGGAACAGTGAGACCTACAACACAACAACTGCTACATCTGTTCCTCACTCACCTTGCCAGAGGCAGCTCTGCGTGTGACGTCCCAGGTTGTACACTGTGTTACCTAACCCTTACGGTAACCCTTACCCTAACTCTTCTCACCCTTACCATTACCCAAATCCTTACCTGTACTTTTTCCTTACCCTTACTCTTTCCTTTAACCATAACCTTACCCTTACCCTAATCCTTACTCCAACCCTTCCCCTTACCTTCCCCTTCCCCTTACACTTAACCTAACCCTTACCCTTCCGCTTCCCCTAAACCATATCCTAACACTTTCCCTTACCCTTACACTTACCCTAACCCTTACTATTACCCTTACAATTACTCTTGCCCTAATCCTTGCTTGCACCCTTACTCTTATCCTAACCCTTACCCTTACTCAAACTGTTACTCTAACCCTTACCCTGACCCGTACCCTCACCCTTACACTTCCCCTTAACCTAACCCTAAACCTTAAACCTTACCGTTAAACTTACCCTTTCTGCTACACTTAGCCTTCGCCTAAATCTAACCCTTACACTTACCCTTAGCCTAACCCTCACCCTTACCATTACCCATACCCTTATTCTTACCCTTACCGTAACCCTTACCTTTACACTTACGGTTACCATTAACCTTACCCTTACCCTAATCCTTACCCTTAACCTAACCCTTACCCTAAACCTTACCCCAACCCTTACCCTGACCCTTACATTAACCCTAACCCTTACCCTAAACCTTACACTTACTCTTAACCGTAACCTTACCCTTAACATTAACCTAATACTTACGCATACGTTTTCCTGACTTTAACCCTAAAACTAACCCTAACCATTACCCTAACACTTAACCTTACCCTAACCCTAACCCTAACCCTTACTCTAACCCTTACCCTGACCTGTACCCTTACACTTACCCTTACCCTTATACTTACCCTAATTCTTACCCATACCATAACCCATACCCTAACACATATTTGTACCCTTAACCTTACCGTTACCCTTAACCTTACCCTTACCCTTACCCTTACTCTATCCGTTACCCTTACGCTTACCCTTAACATAAACCTTACCCTTGACCTTACCCTTATCATAAGCCATACAACAACACTTACATGTACACTTACGCTTACACTTACCCTAGCAATTACTCGTACAATTACCCTTACCCTTACCCTTACCCTTAACCTAAGCCGAAAGCTTAAACCTTACAGTAAACCTTACCCTTTCTGCTACACTTCCCCTTAGCCTAAATCTAAACCTTACACTTACCCTTACTGTAACCCTCACCCTTATCATTACCAATACCCTTACTCTTACCCTTACCCTAACCCTTCTCCTTACACTTACTGTTACCTTTAACATCACCCTTTCCCTAACACTTACACTTATCCTTATCCATACCCTTACCCTTACCCTAATCCTTACCCTTAACCTAACCCTAACCCTAAACCTTACCCCAGCCCTTACCCTGACCCTTACATTAACCCTAACCCTTACCCTAAAACTTACACTTACTCTTAACCTTAACCTTACCCTTAACATTAACCTAATACTTACCCTTACGTTTTCCTGACTTTAACCCTAAAACTAACCCTAACCATTACCCTAACACTTACCCTTACCCTAACCCTAACCGTAACTCTAACCCTGACCCTTACCCTTACACTTACCCTTACCCTAACCCTTACCCTTACCCTTACCATAACCCATACCCTAACACGTACTTGTAGCCTTAACCTTACCGTTCCCCTTACCCTTACCTTTACTGTCTCTGTTACCCTTACAATTACACTTAACATAAACCTTAACCTTAACCTTAACCTTAACCTAACCCTTATCATAAGCCATACAACAACACTTACATGTACACTTACGCTTGCACTTACCCTAGCAATTACTCGTACAATTACCCTTAACCTTACTATTAAGCTAACCCTAAACCTTACCCTTATCCTAACACTTACCCTTATCCTAAACCTTACCCTTTCTGCTACACTTACCCTTTGCCTAATTCTAAACCTTACCCTAACCCTCACCCTTACCTAAATCTAACCATTACCCTAACCTTCACTCTTACCCTTACCATTATACTTACTTTTACCCTTAACCTAAACCTTACCCCAACCCTTACCCTGACCCTTACATTAACCCTAACCCTTACCCTAATCCTAACCCTAACCCTAACCCTTACTCTAACCCTAACCCTTAACCTAAACCTTACACTTAATCTTAACTTTAACCTTACCCTTAAACTAATACATACCCTTACGTTTCCCTCACCATAACCCTAAAATTAACCGTAACCATTACCCTAACACTTATCCTTACCGAACCCTAACCCTAACCCTTACTCTAAATTTTACCCTGACCCGTACCCTTAGACTTCCCCTTCCCCTTCCCCTTACACTTCCCCTTACCCTAACCCTTACCCTTACACTTACGGTTACCATTAACCTTACCCTTACACTAACACTTACCCTTACCCTATCCCTTACACTTATCCTTATCCATACAACTTACGCTTACCCTAACACTTAACCTTAACCTAACCCTAAGCCTAAACCTTACCTGAACCCTTACCCTGACCCTTACATTAACCCTTACCCTAAAACTTACACTTGACCTTAACCTTCCCCTTAACCTTAACCTAATACTTACCCTTACTTTTCCCTCACCCTAACCCTAAAATTAACCCTAACCATTACCGCAACACTTACCCTTACCCTAACCCTTACCCTTACCATAACCCATACTCTAACACATACTTCTACCCGTACCCTTACCCTTACCGTAACCCTTACCCTTACCGTAACCCTTACCCTTACCGTTACCGTTACAGTTGCCCTTACCCTTACCCTTTCCCTTACCCTATAACTTACCCTTAACCTAACCCTAAATCTTACCCTTATCCTAACACTTACCCTTACCGTAAACCTTACCCTTTCTGCTACACTTAGCCTTCGCCTAAATCTAAACCTTACACTTACCCTTAGCCTAACCCTCACCCTTACCATTACCCATACCCTTATTCTTACCCTTACCGTAACCCTTACCTTTACACTTACGGTTACCATTAACCTTACCCTTACCCTAATCCTTACCCTTAACCTAACCCTTACCCTAAACCTTACCCCAACCCTTACCCTGACCCTTACATTAACCCTAACCCTTACCCTAAACCTTACACTTACTCTTAACCGTAACCTTACCCTTAACATTAACCTAATACTTACGCATACGTTTTCCTGACTTTAACCCTAAAACTAACCCTAACCATTACCCTAACACTTAACCTTACCCTAACCCTAACCCTAACCCTTACTCTAACCCTTACCCTGACCTGTACCCTTACACTTACCCTTACCCTTATACTTACCCTAATTCTTACCCATACCATAACCCATACCCTAACACATATTTGTACCCTTAACCTTATTGTTACCCTTAACCTTACCCTTTATCTTACTCTATCCGTTACCCTTACGCTTACCCTTAACATAAACCTTACCCTTGACCTTACCCTTATCATAAGCCATACAACAACACTTACATGTACACTTACGCTTACACTTACCCTAGCAATTACTCGTACAATTCCCCTTACCCTTACCCTTAACCTAAGCCGAAAGCTTAAACCTTACAGTAAACCTTACCCTTTCTGCTACACTTCCCCTTAGCCTAAATCTAAACCTTACACTTACCCTTACTGTAACCCTCACCCTTATCATTACCAATACCCTTACTCTTACCCTTACCCTAACCCTTCTCCTTACACTTACTGTTACCTTTAACATTACCCTTACCCTAACACTTACACTTATCCTTATCCATACCCTTACCCTTACCCTAATCCTTACCCTTAACCTAACCCTAACCCTAAACCTTACCCCAGCCCTTACCCTGACCCTTACATTAACCCTAACCCTTACCCTAAAACTTACACTTACTCTTAACCTTAACCTTACCCTTAACATTAACCTAATACTTACCCTTACGTTTTCCTGACTTTAACCCTAAAACTAACCCTAACCATTACCCTAACACTTACCCTTACCCTAACCCTAACCGTAACTCTAACCCTTACCCTGACCCTTACCCTTACACTTACCCTTACCCTAACCCTTACCCTTACCCTTACCATAACCCATACCCTAACACGTACTTGTAGCCTTAACCTTACCGTTCCCCTTACCCTTACCTTTACTGTCTCTGTTACCCTTACAATTACACTTAACATAAACCTTAACCTTAACCTTAACCTAACCCTTATCATAAGCCATACAACAACACTTACATGTACACTTACGCTTGCACTTACCCTAGCAATTACTCGTACAATTACCCTTAACCTTACTATTAAGCTAACCCTAAACCTTACCCTTATCCTAACACTTACCCTTATCCTAAACCTTACCCTTTCTGCTACACTTACCCTTTGCCTAATTCTAAACCTTACCCTAACCCTCACCCTTACCTAAATCTAACCATTACCCTAACCTTCACTCTTACCCTTACCATTATACTTACTTTTACCCTTAACCTAAACCTTACCCCAACCCTTACCCTGACCCTTACATTAACCCTAACCCTTACCCTAATCCTAACCCTAACCCTAACCCTTACTCTAACCCTAACCCTTAACCTAAACCTTACACTTAATCTTAACTTTAACCTTACCCTTAAACTAATACATACCCTTACGTTTCCCTCACCATAACCCTAAAATTAACCGTAACCATTACCCTAACACTTATCCTTACCGAACCCTAACCCTAACCCTTACTCTAAATTTTACCCTGACCCGTACCCTTAGACTTCCCCTTCCCCTTCCCCTTACACTTCCCCTTACCCTAACCCTTACCCTTACACTTACGGTTACCATTAACCTTACCCTTACCCTAACACTTACCCTTACCCTATCCCTTACACTTATCCTTATCCATACAACTTACGCTTACCCTAACACTTAACCTTAACCTAACCCTAAGCCTAAACCTTACCTGAACCCTTACCCTGACCCTTACCCTGAAACTTACACTTGACCTTAACCTTCCCCTTAACCTTAACCTAATACTTACCCTTACTTTTCCCTAACCCTAACCCTAAAATTAACCCTAACCATTACCGCAACACTTACCCTTACCCTAACCCTTACCCTTACCATAACCCATACTCTAACACATACTTCTACCCGTACCCTTACCCTTACCGTAACCCTTACCCTTACCGTAACCCTTACCCTTACCGTTACCGTTACAGTTGCCCTTACCCTTACCCTTTCCCTTACCCTATAACTTACCCTTAACCTAACCCTAAATCTTACCCTTATCCTAACACTTACCCTTACCGTAAACCTTACCCTTTCTGCTACACTTAGCCTTCGCCTAAATCTAAACCTTACACTTACCCTTAGCCTAACCCTCACCCTTACCATTACCCATACCCTTATTCTTACCCTTACCGTAACCCTTACCTTTACACTTACGGTTACCATTAACCTTACCCTTACCCTAATCCTTACCCTTAACCTAACCCTTACCCTAAACCTTACCCCAACCCTTACCCTGACCCTTACATTAACCCTAACCCTTACCCTAAACCTTACACTTACTCTTAACCGTAACCTTACCCTTAACATTAACCTAATACTTACGCATACGTTTTCCTGACTTTAACCCTAAAACTAACCCTAACCATTACCCTAACACTTAACCTTACCCTAACCCTAACCCTAACCCTTACTCTAACCCTTACCCTGACCTGTACCCTTACACTTACCCTTACCCTTATACTTACCCTAATTCTTACCCATACCATAACCCATACCCTAACACATATTTGTACCCTTAACCTTATTGTTACCCTTAACCTTACCCTTTATCTTACTCTATCCGTTACCCATACGCTTACCCTTAACATAAACCTTACCCTTGACCTTACCCTTACCATAAGCCATACAACAACACTTACATGTACACTTACACTTACACTTACATTTACCCTAGCAATTACTCGTACAATTCCCCTTACCCTTACCCTTAACCTAAGCCGAAAGCTTAAACCTTACAGTAAACCTTACCCTTTCTGCTACACTTCCCCTTAGCCTAAATCTAAACCTTACACTTACCCTTACTGTAACCCTCACCCTTATCATTACCAATACCCTTACTCTTACCCTTACCCTAACCCTTCTCCTTACACTTACTGTTACCTTTAACATTACCCTTACCCTAACACTTACACTTATCCTTATCCATACCCTTACCCTTACCCTAATCCTTACCCTTAACCTAACCCTAACCCTAAACCTTACCCCAGCCCTTACCCTGACCCTTACATTAACCCTAACCCTTACCCTAAAACTTACACTTACTCTTAACCTTAACCTTACCCTTAACATTAACCTAATACTTACCCTTACGTTTTCCTGACTTTAACCCTAAAACTAACCCTAACCATTACCCTAACACTTACCCTTACCCTAACCCTAACCGTAACTCTAACCCTTACCCTGACCCTTACCCTTACACTTACCCTTACCCTAACCCTTACCCTTACCCTTACCATAACCCATACCCTAACACGTACTTGTAGCCTTAACCTTACCGTTCCCCTTACCCTTACCTTTACTGTCTCTGTTACCCTTACAATTACACTTAACATAAACCTTAACCTTAACCTTAACCTAACCCTTATCATAAGCCATACAACAACACTTACATGTACACTTACGCTTGCACTTACCCTAGCAATTACTCGTACAATTACCCTTAACCTTACTATTAAGCTAACCCTAAACCTTACCCTTATCCTAACACTTACCCTTATCCTAAACCTTACCCTTTCTGCTACACTTACCCTTTGCCTAATTCTAAACCTTACCCTAACCCTCACCCTTACCTAAATCTAACCATTACCCTAACCTTCACTCTTACCCTTACCATTATACTTACTTTTACCCTTAACCTAAACCTTACCCCAACCCTTACCCTGACCCTTACATTAACCCTAACCCTTACCCTAATCCTAACCCTAACCCTAACCCTTACTCTAACCCTAACCCTTAACCTAAACCTTACACTTAATCTTAACTTTAACCTTACCCTTAAACTAATACATACCCTTACGTTTCCCTCACCATAACCCTAAAATTAACCGTAACCATTACCCTAACACTTATCCTTACCGAACCCTAACCCTAACCCTTACTCTAAATTTTACCCTGACCCGTACCCTTAGACTTCCCCTTCCCCTTCCCCTTACACTTCCCCTTACCCTAACCCTTACCCTTACACTTACGGTTACCATTAACCTTACCCTTACCCTAACACTTACCCTTACCCTATCCCTTACACTTATCCTTATCCATACAACTTACGCTTACCCTAACACTTAACCTTAACCTAACCCTAAGCCTAAACCTTACCTGAACCCTTACCCTGACCCTTACATTAACCCTTACCCTAAAACTTACACTTGACCTTAACCTTCCCCTTAACCTTAACCTAATACTTACCCTTACTTTTCCCTCACCCTAACCCTAAAATTAACCCTAACCATTACCGCAACACTTACCCTTACCCTAACCCTTACCCTTACCATAACCCATACTCTAACACATACTTCTACCCGTACCCTTACCCTTACCGTAACCCTTACCCTTACCGTAACCCTTACCCTTACCGTTACCGTTACAGTTGCCCTTACCCTTACCCTTACCCTTACCCTATAACTTACCCTTAACCTAACCCTAAATCTTACCCTTATCCTAACACTTACCCTTACCGTAAACCTTACCCTTTCTGCTACACTTAGCCTTCGCCTAAATCTAAACCTTACACTTACCCTTAGCCTAACCCTCACCCTTACCATTACCCATACCCTTATTCTTACCCTTACCGTAACCCTTACCTTTACACTTACGGTTACCATTAACCTTACCCTTACCCTAACACTTATCCTTAACCTAACCCTTACCCTAAACCTTACCCCAACCCTTACCCTGACCCTTACATTAACCCTAACCCTTACCCTAAACCTTACACTTACTCTTAACCATAACCTTACCCTTAACATTAACCTAATACTTACGCATACGTTTTCCTGACTTTAACCCTAAAACTAACCCTAACCATTACCCTAACACTTAACCTTACCCTAACCCTAACCCTAACCCTTACTCTAACCCTTACCCTTACCCTTACCCTAATTCTTACCCATACCATAACCCATACCCTAACACATATTTGTACCCTTAACCTTACCGTTACCCTTAACCTTACCCTTACCCTTACTCTATCCGTTACCCTTACGCTTACCTTTAACATAAACCTCACCCTTGACCTTACCCTTACCATAAGCCATACAACAACACTTACATGTACACTTACACTTACACTTACACTTACCCTAGCAATTACTCGTACAATTACCCTTAACCTTAACCTTTACCTAAGCCGAAACCTTAAACCTTACAGTAAACCTTACCCTTTCTGCTACACTTCCCCTTAGCCTAAATCTAAACCTTACACTTACCCTTACTGTAACCCTCACCCTTATCATTACCAATACCCTTACTCTTACCCTTACCCTAACCCTTCTCCTTACACTTACTGTTACCTTTAACATTACCCTTACCCTAACACTTACACTTATCCTTATCCATACCCTTACCCTTACCCTAATCCTTACCCTTAACCTAACCCTAACCCTAAACCTTACCCCAGCCCTTACCCTGACCCTTACATTAACCCTAACCCTTACCCTAAAACTTACACTTAACCTTAACCTTACCCTTAACATTAACCTAATACTTACCCTTACGTTTTCCTGACTTTAACCCTAAAACTAACCCTAACCATTACCCTAACACTTACCCTTACCCTAACCCTAACCGTAACTCTAACCCTTACCCTGACCCTTACCCTTACACTTACCCTTACCCTAACCCTTACCCTTACCCTTACCATAACCCATACCCTAACACGTACTTGTAGCCTTAACCTTACCGTTCCCCTTACCCTTACCTTTACTGTCTCTGTTACCCTTACAATTACACTTAACATAAACCTTAACCTTAACCTTAACCTAACCCTTATCATAAGCCATACAACAACACTTACATGTACACTTACGCTTGCACTTACCCTAGCAATTACTCGTACAATTACCCTTAACCTTACTATTAAGCTAACCCTAAACCTTACCCTTATCCTAACACTTACCCTTATCCTAAACCTTACCCTTTCTGCTACACTTACCCTTTGCCTAATTCTAAACCTTACCCTAACCCTCACCCTTACCTAAATCTAACCATTACCCTAACCTTCACTCTTACCCTTACCATTATACTTACTTTTACCCTTAACCTAAACCTTACCCCAACCCTTACCCTGACCCTTACATTAACCCTAACCCTTACCCTAATCCTAACCCTAACCCTAACCCTTACTCTAACCCTAACCCTTAACCTAAACCTTACACTTAATCTTAACTTTAACCTTACCCTTAAACTAATACATACCCTTACGTTTCCCTCACCATAACCCTAAAATTAACCGTAACCATTACCCTAACACTTATCCTTACCGAACCCTAACCCTAACCCTTACTCTAAATTTTACCCTGACCCGTACCCTTAGACTTCCCCTTCCCCTTCCCCTTACACTTCCCCTTACCCTAACCCTTACACTTACGGTTACCATTAACCTTACCCTTACCCTAACACTTACCCTTACCCTATCCCTTACACTTATCCTTATCCATACAACTTACGCTTACCCTAACACTTAACCTTAACCTAACCCTAAGCCTAAACCTTACCTGAACCCTTACCCTGACCCTTACATTAACCCTTACCCTAAAACTTACACTTGACCTTAACCTTCCCCTTAACCTTAACCTAATACTTACCCTTACTTTTCCCTCACCCTCACCCTAAAATTAACCCTAACCATTACCGCAACACTTACCCTTACCCTAACCCTTACCCTTACCATAACCCATACTCTAACACATACTTCTACCCGTACCCTTACCCTTACCGTAACCCTTACCCTTACCGTAACCCTTACCCTTACCGTTACCGTTACAGTTGCCCTTACCCTTACCCTTTCCCTTACCCTATAACTTACCCTTAACCTAACCCTAAATCTTACCCTTATCCTAACACTTACCCTTACCGTAAACCTTACCCTTTCTGCTACACTTAGCCTTCGCCTAAATCTAAACCTTACACTTACCCTTAGCCTAACCCTCACCCTTACCATTACCCATACCCTTATTCTTACCCTTACCGTAACCCTTACCTTTACACTTACGGTTACCATTAACCTTACCCTTACCCTAATCCTTACCCTTAACCTAACCCTAACCCTAAACCTTACCCCAACCCTTACCCTGACCCTTACATTAACCCTAACCCTTACCCTAAACCTTACACTTACTCTTAACCGTAACCTTACCCTTAACATTAACCTAATACTTACGCATACGTTTTCCTGACTTTAACCCTAAAACTAACCCTAACCATTACCCTAACACTTAACCTTACCCTAACCCTAACCCTAACCCTTACTCTAACCCTTACCCTGACCTGTACCCTTACACTTACCCTTACCCTTATACTTACCCTAATTCTTACCCATACCATAACCCATACCCTAACACATATTTGTACCCTTAACCTTATTGTTACCCTTAACCTTACCCTTTATCTTACTCTATCCGTTACCCTTACGCTTACCCTTAACATAAACCTTACCCTTGACCTTACCCTTATCATAAGCCATACAACAACACTTACATGTACACTTACGCTTACACTTACCCTAGCAATTACTCGTACAATTCCCCTTACCCTTACCCTTAACCTAAGCCGAAAGCTTAAACCTTACAGTAAACCTTACCCTTTCTGCTACACTTCCCCTTAGCCTAAATCTAAACCTTACACTTACCCTTACTGTAACCCTCACCCTTATCATTACCAATACCCTTACTCTTACCCTTACCCTAACCCTTCTCCTTACACTTACTGTTACCTTTAACATTACCCTTACCCTAACACTTACACTTATCCTTATCCATACCCTTACCCTTACCCTAATCCTTACCCTTAACCTAACCCTAACCCTAAACCTTACCCCAGCCCTTACCCTGACCCTTACATTAACCCTAACCCTTACCCTAAAACTTACACTTACTCTTAACCTTAACCTTACCCTTAACATTAACCTAATACTTACCCTTACGTTTTCCTGACTTTAACCCTAAAACTAACCCTAACCATTACCCTAACACTTACCCTTACCCTAACCCTAACCGTAACTCTAACCCTTACCCTGACCCTTACCCTTACACTTACCCTTACCCTAACCCTTACCCTTACCCTTACCATAACCCATACCCTAACACGTACTTGTAGCCTTAACCTTACCGTTCCCCTTACCCTTACCTTTACTGTCTCTGTTACCCTTACAATTACACTTAACATAAACCTTAACCTTAACCTTAACCTTAACCTAACCCTTATCATAAGCCATACAACAACACTTACATGTACACTTACGCTTGCACTTACCCTAGCAATTACTCGTACAATTACCCTTAACCTTACTATTAAGCTAACCCTAAACCTTACCCTTATCCTAACACTTACCCTTATCCTAAACCTTACCCTTTCTGCTACACTTACCCTTTGCCTAATTCTAAACCTTACCCTAACCCTCACCCTTACCTAAATCTAACCATTACCCTAACCTTCACTCTTACCCTTACCATTATACTTACTTTTACCCTTAACCTAAACCTTACCCCAACCCTTACCCTGACCCTTACATTAACCCTAACCCTTACCCTAATCCTAACCCTAACCCTAACCCTTACTCTAACCCTAACCCTTAACCTAAACCTTACACTTAATCTTAACTTTAACCTTACCCTTAAACTAATACATACCCTTACGTTTCCCTCACCATAACCCTAAAATTAACCGTAACCATTACCCTAACACTTATCCTTACCGAACCCTAACCCTAACCCTTACTCTAAATTTTACCCTGACCCGTACCCTTAGACTTCCCCTTCCCCTTCCCCTTACACTTCCCCTTACCCTAACCCTTACCCTTACACTTACGGTTACCATTAACCTTACCCTTACCCTAACACTTACCCTTACCCTATCCCTTACACTTATCCTTATCCATACAACTTACGCTTACCCTAACACTTAACCTTAACCTAACCCTAAGCCTAAACCTTACCTGAACCCTTACCCTGACCCTTACCCTGAAACTTACACTTGACCTTAACCTTCCCCTTAACCTTAACCTAATACTTACCCTTACTTTTCCCTCACCCTAACCCTAAAATTAACCCTAACCATTACCGCAACACTTACCCTTACCCTAACCCTTACCCTTACCATAACCCATACTCTAACACATACTTCTACCCGTACCCTTACCCTTACCGTAACCCTTACCCTTACCGTAACCCTTACCCTTACCGTTACCGTTACAGTTGCCCTTACCCTTACCCTTTCCCTTACCCTATAACTTACCCTTAACCTAACCCTAAATCTTACCCTTATCCTAACACTTACCCTTACCGTAAACCTTACCCTTTCTGCTACACTTAGCCTTCGCCTAAATCTAAACCTTACACTTACCCTTAGCCTAACCCTCACCCTTACCATTACCCATACCCTTATTCTTACCCTTACCGTAACCCTTACCTTTACACTTACGGTTACCATTAACCTTACCCTTACCCTAATCCTTACCCTTAACCTAACCCTTACCCTAAACCTTACCCCAACCCTTACCCTGACCCTTACATTAACCCTAACCCTTACCCTAAACCTTACACTTACTCTTAACCGTAACCTTACCCTTAACATTAACCTAATACTTACGCATACGTTTTCCTGACTTTAACCCTAAAACTAACCCTAACCATTACCCTAACACTTAACCTTACCCTAACCCTAACCCTAACCCTTACTCTAACCCTTACCCTGACCTGTACCCTTACACTTACCCTTACCCTTATACTTACCCTAATTCTTACCCATACCATAACCCATACCCTAACACATATTTGTACCCTTAACCTTATTGTTACCCTTAACCTTACCCTTTATCTTACTCTATCCGTTACCCATACGCTTACCCTTAACATAAACCTTACCCTTGACCTTACCCTTACCATAAGCCATACAACAACACTTACATGTACACTTACGCTTACACTTACCCTAGCAATTACTCGTACAATTCCCCTTACCCTTACCCTTAACCTAAGCCGAAAGCTTAAACCTTACAGTAAACCTTACCCTTTCTGCTACACTTCCCCTTAGCCTAAATCTAAACCTTACACTTACCCTTACTGTAACCCTCACCCTTATCATTACCAATACCCTTACTCTTACCCTTACCCTAACCCTTCTCCTTACACTTACTGTTACCTTTAACATTACCCTTACCCTAACACTTACACTTATCCTTATCCATACCCTTACCCTTACCCTAATCCTTACCCTTAACCTAACCCTAACCCTAAACCTTACCCCAGCCCTTACCCTGACCCTTACATTAACCCTAACCCTTACCCTAAAACTTACACTTAACCTTAACCTTACCCTTAACATTAACCTAATACTTACCCTTACGTTTTCCTGACTTTAACCCTAAAACTAACCCTAACCATTACCCTAACACTTAACCTTACCCTAACCCTAACCCTAACCCTTACTCTAACCCTTACCCTGACCCGTACCCTTACACTTACCCTAACCCTTACCCTAACCCTTACCCTTACCATAACCCATACCCTAACACGTACTTGTAGCCTTAACCTTACCGTTCCCCTTACCCTTACCTTTACTGTCTCTGTTACCCTTACAATTACACTTAACATAAACCTTAACCTTAACCTAACCCTTATCATAAGCCATACAACAACACTTACATGTACACTTACGCTTGCACTTACCCTAGCAATTACTCGTACAATTACCCTTAACCTTACTATTAAGCTAACCCTAAACCTTACCCTTATCCTAACACTTACCCTTATCCTAAACCTTACCCTTTCTGCTACACTTACCCTTTGCCTAATTCTAAACCTTACCCTAACCCTCACCCTTACCTAAATCTAACCATTACCCTAACCTTCACTCTTACCCTTACCATTATACTTACTTTTACCCTTAACCTAAACCTTACCCCAACCCTTACCCTGACCCTTACATTAACCCTAACCCTTACCCTAATCCTAACCCTAACCCTAACCCTTACTCTAACCCTAACCCTTAACCTAAACCTTACACTTAATCTTAACTTTAACCTTACCCTTAAACTAATACATACCCTTACGTTTCCCTCACCATAACCCTAAAATTAACCGTAACCATTACCCTAACACTTATCCTTACCGAACCCTAACCCTAACCCTTACTCTAAATTTTACCCTGACCCGTACCCTTAGACTTCCCCTTCCCCTTCCCCTTACACTTCCCCTTACCCTAACCCTTACACTTACGGTTACCATTAACCTTACCCTTACCCTAACACTTACCCTTACCCTATCCCTTACACTTATCCTTATCCATACAACTTACGCTTACCCTAACACTTAACCTTAACCTAACCCTAAGCCTAAACCTTACCTGAACCCTTACCCTGACCCTTACATTAACCCTTACCCTAAAACTTACACTTGACCTTAACCTTCCCCTTAACCTTAACCTAATACTTACCCTTACTTTTCCCTCACCCTAACCCTAAAATTAACCCTAACCATTACCGCAACACTTACCCTTACCCTAACCCTTACCCTTACCATAACCCATACTCTAACACATACTTCTACCCGTACCCTTACCCTTACCGTAACCCTTACCCTTACCGTTACCGTTACAGTTGCCCTTACCCTTACCCTTACCCTTACCCTATAACTTACCCTTAACCTAACCCTAAATCTTACCCTTATCCTAACACTTACCCTTACCGTAAACCTTACCCTTTCTGCTACACTTAGCCTTCGCCTAAATCTAAACCTTACACTTACCCTTAGCCTAACCCTCACCCTTACCATTACCCATACCCTTATTCTTACCCTTACCGTAACCCTTACCTTTACACTTACGGTTACCATTAACCTTACCCTTACCCTAACACTTATCCTTAACCTAACCCTTACCCTAAACCTTACCCCAACCCTTACCCTGACCCTTACATTAACCCTAACCCTTACCCTAAACCTTACACTTACTCTTAACCATAACCTTACCCTTAACATTAACCTAATACTTACGCATACGTTTTCCTGACTTTAACCCTAAAACTAACCCTAACCATTACCCTAACACTTAACCTTACCCTAACCCTAACCCTTACTCTAACCCTTACCCTTACCCTTACCCTAATTCTTACCCATACCATAACCCATACCCTAACACATATTTGTACCCTTAACCTTACCGTTACCCTTAACCTTACCCTTACCCTTACTCTATCCGTTACCCTTACGCTTACCTTTAACATAAACCTCACCCTTGACCTTACCCTTACCATAAGCCATACAACAACACTTACATGTACACTTACACTTACACTTACACTTACCCTAGCAATTACTCGTACAATTACCCTTAACCTTAACCTTTACCTAAGCCGAAACCTTAAACCTTACAGTAAACCTTACCCTTTCTGCTACACTTCCCCTTAGCCTAAATCTAAACCTTACACTTACCCTTACTGTAACCCTCACCCTTATCATTACCAATACCCTTACTCTTACCCTTACCCTAACCCTTCTCCTTACACTTACTGTTACCTTTAACATTACCCTTACCCTAACACTTACACTTATCCTTATCCATACCCTTACCCTTACCCTAATCCTTACCCTTAACCTAACCCTAACCCTAAACCTTACCCCAGCCCTTACCCTGACCCTTACATTAACCCTAACCCTTACCCTAAAACTTACACTTAACCTTAACCTTACCCTTAACATTAACCTAATACTTACCCTTACGTTTTCCTGACTTTAACCCTAAAACTAACCCTAACCATTACCCTAACACTTAACCTTACCCTAACCCTAACCCTAACCCTTACTCTAACCCTTACCCTGACCCGTACCCTTACACTTACCCTTACCCTTACCCTAACCCTTACCCTTACCCTTACCATAACCCATACCCTAACACGTACTTGTAGCCTTAACCTTACCGTTCCCCTTACCTTTACTGTCTCTGTTACCCTTACAATTACACAACATAAACCTTAACCTTAACCTTAACCTTAACCTAACCCTTATCATAAGCCATACAACAACACTTACATGTACACTTACGCTTGCACTTACCCTAGCAATTACTCGTACAATTACCCTTAACCTTACTATTAAGCTAACCCTAAACCTTACCCTTATCCTAACACTTACCCTTATCCTAAACCTTACCCTTTCTGCTACACTTACCCTTTGCCTAATTCTAAACCTTACCCTAACCCTCACCCTTACCTAAATCTAACCATTACCCTAACCTTCACTCTTACCCTTACCATTATACTTACTTTTACCCTTAACCTAAACCTTACCCCAACCCTTACCCTGACCCTTACATTAACCCTAACCCTTACCCTAATCCTAACCCTAACCCTAACCCTTACTCTAACCCTAACCCTTAACCTAAACCTTACACTTAATCTTAACTTTAACCTTACCCTTAAACTAATACATACCCTTACGTTTCCCTCACCATAACCCTAAAATTAACCGTAACCATTACCCTAACACTTATCCTTACCGAACCCTAACCCTAACCCTTACTCTAAATTTTACCCTGACCCGTACCCTTAGACTTCCCCTTCCCCTTCCCCTTACACTTCCCCTTACCCTAACCCTTACCCTTACACTTACGGTTACCATTAACCTTACCCTTACCCTAACACTTACCCTTACCCTATCCCTTACACTTATCCTTATCCATACAACTTACGCTTACCCTAACACTTAACCTTAACCTAACCCTAAGCCTAAACCTTACCTGAACCCTTACCCTGACCCTTACATTAACCCTTACCCTAAAACTTACACTTGACCTTAACCTTCCCCTTAACCTTAACCTAATACTTACCCTTACTTTTCCCTCACCCTCACCCTAAAATTAACCCTAACCATTACCGCAACACTTACCCTTACCCTAACCCTTACCCTTACCATAACCCATACTCTAACACATACTTCTACCCGTACCCTTACCCTTACCGTAACCCTTACCCTTACCGTAACCCTTACCCTTACCGTTACCGTTACAGTTGCCCTTACCCTTACCCTTACCCTTACCCTATAACTTACCCTTAACCTAACCCTAAATCTTACCCTTATCCTAACACTTACCCTTACCGTAAACCTTACCCTTTCTGCTACACTTAGCCTTCGCCTAAATCTAAACCTTACACTTACCCTTAGCCTAACCCTCACCCTTACCATTACCCATACCCTTATTCTTACCCTTACCGTAACCCTTACCTTTACACTTACGGTTACCATTAACCTTACCCTTACCCTAACACTTATCCTTAACCTAACCCTTACCCTAAACCTTACCCCAACCCTTACCCTGACCCTTACATTAACCCTAACCCTTACCCTAAACCTTACACTTACTCTTAACCATAACCTTACCCTTAACATTAACCTAATACTTACGCATACGTTTTCCTGACTTTAACCCTAAAACTAACCCTAACCATTACCCTAACACTTAACCTTACCCTAACCCTAACCCTTACTCTAACCCTAACCCTTACCCTTACCCTAATTCTTACCCATACCATAACCCATACCCTAACACATATTTGTACCCTTAACCTTACCGTTACCCTTAACCTTACCCTTACCCTTACTCTATCCGTTACCCTTACGCTTACCTTTAACATAAACCTCACCCTTGACCTTACCCTTACCATAAGCCATACAACAACACTTACATGTACACTTACACTTACACTTACACTTACCCTAGCAATTACTCGTACAATTACCCTTAACCTTAACCTTTACCTAAGCCGAAACCTTAAACCTTACAGTAAACCTTACCCTTTCTGCTACACTTCCCCTTAGCCTAAATCTAAACCTTACACTTACCCTTACTGTAACCCTCACCCTTATCATTACCAATACCCTTACTCTTACCCTTACCCTAACCCTTCTCCTTACACTTACTGTTACCTTTAACATTACCCTTACCCTAACACTTACACTTATCCTTATCCATACCCTTACCCTTACCCTAATCCTTACCCTTAACCTAACCCTAACCCTAAACCTTACCCCAGCCCTTACCCTGACCCTTACATTAACCCTAACCCTTACCCTAAAACTTACACTTACTCTTAACCTTAACCTTACCCTTAACATTAACCTAATACTTACCCTTACGTTTTCCTGACTTTAACCCTAAAACTAACCCTAACCATTACCCTAACACTTAACCTTACCCTTACACTTACCCTTACCCTTACCCTAACCCTTACCCTTACCCTTACCATAACCCATACCCTAACACGTACTTGTAGCCTTAACCTTACCGTTCCCCTTACCTTTACTGTCTCTGTTACCCTTACAATTACACAACATAAACCTTAACCTTAACCTAACCCTTATCATAAGCCATACAACAACACTTACATGTACACTTACGCTTGCACTTACCCTAGCAATTACTCGTACAATTACCCTTAACCTTACTATTAAGCTAACCCTAAACCTTACCCTTATCCTAACACTTACCCTTATCCTAAACCTTACCCTTTCTGCTACACTTACCCTTTGCCTAATTCTAAACCTTACCCTAACCCTCACCCTTACCTAAATCTAACCATTACCCTAACCTTCACTCTTACCCTTACCATTATACTTACTTTTACCCTTAACCTAAACCTTACCCCAACCCTTACCCTGACCCTTACATTAACCCTAACCCTTACCCTAATCCTAACCCTAACCCTAACCCTTACTCTAACCCTAACCCTTAACCTAAACCTTACACTTAATCTTAACTTTAACCTTACCCTTAAACTAATACATACCCTTACGTTTCCCTCACCATAACCCTAAAATTAACCGTAACCATTACCCTAACACTTATCCTTACCGAACCCTAACCCTAACCCTTACTCTAAATTTTACCCTGACCCGTACCCTTAGACTTCCCCTTCCCCTTCCCCTTACACTTCCCCTTACCCTAACCCTTACACTTACGGTTACCATTAACCTTACCCTTACCCTAACACTTACCCTTACCCTATCCCTTACACTTATCCTTATCCATACAACTTACGCTTACCCTAACACTTAACCTTAACCTAACCCTAAGCCTAAACCTTACCTGAACCCTTACCCTGACCCTTACATTAACCCTTACCCTAAAACTTACACTTGACCTTAACCTTCCCCTTAACCTTAACCTAATACTTACCCTTACTTTTCCCTCACCCTAACCCTAAAATTAACCCTAACCATTACCGCAACACTTACCCTTACCCTAACCCTTACCCTTACCATAACCCATACTCTAACACATACTTCTACCCGTACCCTTACCCTTACCGTAACCCTTACCCTTACCGTAACCCTTACCCTTACTGTTACCGTTACAGTTGCCCTTACCCTTACCCTTACCCTTACCCTATAACTTACCCTTAACCTAACCCTAAATCTTACCCTTATCCTAACACTTACCCTTACCGTAAACCTTACCCTTTCTGCTACACTTAGCCTTCGCCTAAATCTAAACCTTACACTTACCCTTAGCCTAACCCTCACCCTTACCATTACCCATACCCTTATTCTTACCCTTACCGTAACCCTTACCTTTACACTTACGGTTACCATTAACCTTACCCTTACCCTAACACTTATCCTTAACCTAACCCTTACCCTAAACCTTACCCCAACCCTTACCCTGACCCTTACATTAACCCTAACCCTTACCCTAAACCTTACACTTACTCTTAACCATAACCTTACCCTTAACATTAACCTAATACTTACGCATACGTTTTCCTGACTTTAACCCTAAAACTAACCCTAACCATTACCCTAACACTTAACCTTACCCTAACCCTAACCCTTACTCTAACCCTTACCCTTACCCTTACCCTAATTCTTACCCATACCATAACCCATACCCTAACACATATTTGTACCCTTAACCTTACCGTTACCCTTAACCTTACCCTTACCCTTACTCTATCCGTTACCCTTACGCTTACCTTTAACATAAACCTTACCCTTGACCTTACCCTTACCATAAGCCATACAACAACACTTACATGTACACTTACACTTACACTTACCCTAGCAATTACTCGTACAATTACCCTTAACCTTAACCTTTACCTAAGCCGAAACCTTAAACCTTACAGTAAACCTTACCCTTTCTGCTACACTTCCCCTTAGCCTAAATCTAAACCTTACACTTACCCTTACTGTAACCCTCACCCTTATCATTACCAATACCCTTACTCTTACCCTTACCCTAACCCTTCTCCTTACACTTACTGTTACCTTTAACATTACCCTTACCCTAACACTTACACTTATCCTTATCCATACCCTTACCCTTACCCTAATCCTTACCCTTAACCTAACCCTAACCCTAAACCTTACCCCAGCCCTTACCCTGACCCTTACATTAACCCTAACCCTTACCCTAAAACTTACACTTAACCTTAACCTTACCCTTAACATTAACCTAATACTTACCCTTACGTTTTCCTGACTTTAACCCTAAAACTAACCCTAACCATTACCCTAACACTTACCCTTACCCTAACCCTAACCGTAACTCTAACCCTTACCCTGACCCTTACCCTTACACTTACCCTTACCCTAACCCTTACCCTTACCCTTACCATAACCCATACCCTAACACGTACTTGTAGCCTTAACCTTACCGTTCCCCTTACCCTTACCTTTACTGTCTCTGTTACCCTTACAATTACACTTAACATAAACCTTAACCTTAACCTTAACCTTAACCTAACCCTTATCATAAGCCATACAACAACACTTACATGTACACTTACGCTTGCACTTACCCTAGCAATTACTCGTACAATTACCCTTAACCTTACTATTAAGCTAACCCTAAACCTTACCCTTATCCTAACACTTACCCTTATCCTAAACCTTACCCTTTCTGCTACACTTACCCTTTGCCTAATTCTAAACCTTACCCTAACCCTCACCCTTACCTAAATCTAACCATTACCCTAACCTTCACTCTTACCCTTACCATTATACTTACTTTTACCCTTAACCTAAACCTTACCCCAACCCTTACCCTGACCCTTACATTAACCCTAACCCTTACCCTAATCCTAACCCTAACCCTAACCCTTACTCTAACCCTAACCCTTAACCTAAACCTTACACTTAATCTTAACTTTAACCTTACCCTTAAACTAATACATACCCTTACGTTTCCCTCACCATAACCCTAAAATTAACCGTAACCATTACCCTAACACTTATCCTTACCGAACCCTAACCCTAACCCTTACTCTAAATTTTACCCTGACCCGTACCCTTAGACTTCCCCTTCCCCTTCCCCTTACACTTCCCCTTACCCTAACCCTTACACTTACGGTTACCATTAACCTTACCCTTACCCTAACACTTACCCTTACCCTATCCCTTACACTTATCCTTATCCATACAACTTACGCTTACCCTAACACTTAACCTTAACCTAACCCTAAGCCTAAACCTTACCTGAACCCTTACCCTGACCCTTACATTAACCCTTACCCTAAAACTTACACTTGACCTTAACCTTCCCCTTAACCTTAACCTAATACTTACCCTTACTTTTCCCTCACCCTAACCCTAAAATTAACCCTAACCATTACCGCAACACTTACCCTTACCCTAACCCTTACCCTTACCATAACCCATACTCTAACACATACTTCTACCCGTACCCTTACCCTTACCGTAACCCTTACCCTTACCGTAACCCTTACCCTTACCGTTACCGTTACAGTTGCCCTTACCCTTACCCTTTCCCTTACCCTATAACTTACCCTTAACCTAACCCTAAATCTTACCCTTATCCTAACACTTACCCTTACCGTAAACCTTACCCTTTCTGCTACACTTAGCCTTCGCCTAAATCTAAACCTTACACTTACCCTTAGCCTAACCCTCACCCTTACCATTACCCATACCCTTATTCTTACCCTTACCGTAACCCTTACCTTTACACTTACGGTTACCATTAACCTTACCCTTACCCTAACACTTATCCTTAACCTAACCCTTACCCTAAACCTTACCCCAACCCTTACCCTGACCCTTACATTAACCCTAACCCTTACCCTAAACCTTACACTTACTCTTAACCGTAACCTTACCCTTAACATTAACCTAATACTTACGCATACGTTTTCCTGACTTTAACCCTAAAACTAACCCTAACCATTACCCTAACACTTAACCTTACCCTAACCCTAACCCTTACTCTAACCCTTACCCTTACCCTTACCCTAATTCTTACCCATACCATAACCCATACCCTAACACATATTTGTACCCTTAACCTTACCGTTACCCTTAACCTTACCCTTACCCTTACTCTATCCGTTACCCTTACGCTTACCTTTAACATAAACCTTACCCTTGACCTTACCCTTACCATAAGCCATACAACAACACTTACATGTACACTTACACTTACACTTACACTTACCCTAGCAATTACTCGTACAATTACCCTTAACCTTAACCTTTACCTAAGCCGAAACCTTAAACCTTACAGTAAACCTTACCCTTTCTGCTACACTTCCCCTTAGCCTAAATCTAAACCTTACACTTACCCTTACTGTAACCCTCACCCTTATCATTACCAATACCCTTACTCTTACCCTTACCCTAACCCTTCTCCTTACACTTACTGTTACCTTTAACATTACCCTTACCCTAACACTTACACTTATCCTTATCCATACCCTTACCCTTACCCTAATCCTTACCCTTAACCTAACCCTAACCCTAAACCTTACCCCAGCCCTTACCCTGACCCTTACATTAACCCTAACCCTTACCCTAAAACTTACACTTACTCTTAACCTTAACCTTACCCTTAACATTAACCTAATACTTACCCTTACGTTTTCCTGACTTTAACCCTAAAACTAACCCTAACCATTACCCTAACACTTAACCTTACCCTAACCCTAACCCTAACCCTTACTCTAACCCTTACCCTGACCCGTACCCTTACACTTACACTTACCCTTACCCTAACCCTTACCCTTACCCTTACCATAACCCATACCCTAACACGTACTTGTAGCCTTAACCTTACCGTTCCCCTTACCCTTACCTTTACTGTCTCTGTTACCCTTACAATTACACTTAACATAAACCTTAACCTTAACCTTAACCTTAACCTTAACCTAACCCTTATCATAAGCCATACAACAACACTTACATGTACACTTACGCTTGCACTTACCCTAGCAATTACTCGTACAATTACCCTTAACCTTACTATTAAGCTAACCCTAAACCTTACCCTTATCCTAACACTTACCCTTATCCTAAACCTTACCCTTTCTGCTACACTTACCCTTTGCCTAATTCTAAACCTTACCCTAACCCTCACCCTTACCTAAATCTAACCATTACCCTAACCTTCACTCTTACCCTTACCATTATACTTACTTTTACCCTTAACCTAAACCTTACCCCAACCCTTACCCTGACCCTTACATTAACCCTAACCCTTACCCTAATCCTAACCCTAACCCTAACCCTTACTCTAACCCTAACCCTTAACCTAAACCTTACACTTAATCTTAACTTTAACCTTACCCTTAAACTAATACATACCCTTACGTTTCCCTCACCATAACCCTAAAATTAACCGTAACCATTACCCTAACACTTATCCTTACCGAACCCTAACCCTAACCCTTACTCTAAATTTTACCCTGACCCGTACCCTTAGACTTCCCCTTCCCCTTCCCCTTACACTTCCCCTTACCCTAACCCTTACCCTTACACTTACGGTTACCATTAACCTTACCCTTACCCTAACACTTACCCTTACCCTATCCCTTACACTTATCCTTATCCATACAACTTACGCTTACCCTAACACTTAACCTTAACCTAACCCTAAGCCTAAACCTTACCTGAACCCTTACCCTGACCCTTACATTAACCCTTACCCTAAAACTTACACTTGACCTTAACCTTCCCCTTAACCTTAACCTAATACTTACCCTTACTTTTCCCTCACCCTAACCCTAAAATTAACCCTAACCATTACCGCAACACTTACCCTTACCCTAACCCTTACCCTTACCATAACCCATACTCTAACACATACTTCTACCCGTACCCTTACCCTTACCGTAACCCTTACCCTTACCGTAACCCTTACCCTTACCGTTACCGTTACAGTTGCCCTTACCCTTACCCTTTCCCTTACCCTATAACTTACCCTTAACCTAACCCTAAATCTTACCCTTATCCTAACACTTACCCTTACCGTAAACCTTACCCTTTCTGCTACACTTAGCCTTCGCCTAAATCTAAACCTTACACTTACCCTTAGCCTAACCCTCACCCTTACCATTACCCATACCCTTATTCTTACCCTTACCGTAACCCTTACCTTTACACTTACGGTTACCATTAACCTTACCCTTACCCTAACACTTATCCTTAACCTAACCCTTACCCTAAACCTTACCCCAACCCTTACCCTGACCCTTACATTAACCCTAACCCTTACCCTAAACCTTACACTTACTCTTAACCGTAACCTTACCCTTAACATTAACCTAATACTTACGCATACGTTTTCCTGACTTTAACCCTAAAACTAACCCTAACCATTACCCTAACACTTAACCTTACCCTAACCCTAACCCTTACTCTAACCCTTACCCTTACCCTTACCCTAATTCTTACCCATACCATAACCCATACCCTAACACATATTTGTACCCTTAACCTTACCGTTACCCTTAACCTTACCCTTACCCTTACTCTATCCGTTACCCTTACGCTTACCTTTAACATAAACCTTACCCTTGACCTTACCCTTACCATAAGCCATACAACAACACTTACATGTACACTTACACTTACACTTACCCTAGCAATTACTCGTACAATTACCCTTAACCTTAACCTTTACCTAAGCCGAAACCTTAAACCTTACAGTAAACCTTACCCTTTCTGCTACACTTCCCCTTAGCCTAAATCTAAACCTTACACTTACCCTTACTGTAACCCTCACCCTTATCATTACCAATACCCTTACTCTTACCCTTACCCTAACCCTTCTCCTTACACTTACTGTTACCTTTAACATTACCCTTACCCTAACACTTACACTTATCCTTATCCATACCCTTACCCTTACCCTAATCCTTACCCTTAACCTAACCCTAACCCTAAACCTTACCCCAGCCCTTACCCTGACCCTTACATTAACCCTAACCCTTACCCTAAAACTTACACTTAACCTTAACCTTACCCTTAACATTAACCTAATACTTACCCTTACGTTTTCCTGACTTTAACCCTAAAACTAACCCTAACCATTACCCTAACACTTAACCTTACCCTAACCCTAACCCTAACCCTTACTCTAACCCTTACCCTGACCCTTACCCTTACACTTACCCTTACCCTTACCCTAACCCTTACCCTTACCCTTACCATAACCCATACCCTAACACGTACTTGTAGCCTTAACCTTACCGTTCCCCTTACCCTTACCTTTACTGTCTCTGTTACCCTTACAATTACACTTAACATAAACCTTAACCTTAACCTTAACCTTAACCTAACCCTTATCATAAGCCATACAACAACACTTACATGTACACTTACGCTTGCACTTACCCTAGCAATTACTCGTACAATTACCCTTAACCTTACTATTAAGCTAACCCTAAACCTTACCCTTATCCTAACACTTACCCTTATCCTAAACCTTACCCTTTCTGCTACACTTACCCTTTGCCTAATTCTAAACCTTACCCTAACCCTCACCCTTACCTAAATCTAACCATTACCCTAACCTTCACTCTTACCCTTACCATTATACTTACTTTTACCCTTAACCTAAACCTTACCCCAACCCTTACCCTGACCCTTACATTAACCCTAACCCTTACCCTAATCCTAACCCTAACCCTAACCCTTACTCTAACCCTAACCCTTAACCTAAACCTTACACTTAATCTTAACTTTAACCTTACCCTTAAACTAATACATACCCTTACGTTTCCCTCACCATAACCCTAAAATTAACCGTAACCATTACCCTAACACTTATCCTTACCGAACCCTAACCCTAACCCTTACTCTAAATTTTACCCTGACCCGTACCCTTAGACTTCCCCTTCCCCTTCCCCTTACACTTCCCCTTACCCTAACCCTTACCCTTACACTTACGGTTACCATTAACCTTACCCTTACCCTAACACTTACCCTTACCCTATCCCTTACACTTATCCTTATCCATACAACTTACGCTTACCCTAACACTTAACCTTAACCTAACCCTAAGCCTAAACCTTACCTGAACCCTTACCCTGACCCTTACATTAACCCTTACCCTAAAACTTACACTTGACCTTAACCTTCCCCTTAACCTTAACCTAATACTTACCCTTACTTTTCCCTCACCCTAACCCTAAAATTAACCCTAACCATTACCGCAACACTTACCCTTACCCTAACCCTTACCCTTACCATAACCCATACTCTAACACATACTTCTACCCGTACCCTTACCCTTACCGTAACCCTTACCCTTACCGTTACCGTTACAGTTGCCCTTACCCTTACCCTTACCCTTACCCTATAACTTACCCTTAACCTAACCCTAAATCTTACCCTTATCCTAACACTTACCCTTACCGTAAACCTTACCCTTTCTGCTACACTTAGCCTTCGCCTAAATCTAAACCTTACACTTACCCTTAGCCTAACCCTCACCCTTACCATTACCCATACCCTTATTCTTACCCTTACCGTAACCCTTACCTTTACACTTACGGTTACCATTAACCTTACCCTTACCCTAACACTTATCCTTAACCTAACCCTTACCCTAAACCTTACCCCAACCCTTACCCTGACCCTTACATTAACCCTAACCCTTACCCTAAACCTTACACTTACTCTTAACCGTAACCTTACCCTTAACATTAACCTAATACTTACCCTTACGTTTTCCTGACTTTAACCCTAAAACTAACCCTAACCATTACCCTAACACTTACCCTTACCCTAACCCTAACCGTAACTCTAACCCTTACCCTGACCCTTACCCTTACACTTACCCTTACCCTAACCCTTACCCTTACCCTTACCATAACCCATACCCTAACACGTACTTGTAGCCTTAACCTTACCGTTCCCCTTACCCTTACCTTTACTGTCTCTGTTACCCTTACAATTACACTTAACATAAACCTTAACCTTAACCTTAACCTTAACCTAACCCTTATCATAAGCCATACAACAACACTTACATGTACACTTACGCTTGCACTTACCCTAGCAATTACTCGTACAATTACCCTTAACCTTACTATAAAGCTAACCCTAAACCTTACCCTTACCCTAACACTTACCCTTATCCTAAACCTTACCCTTTCTGCTACACTTATCCTTTGCCTAATTCTAAACCTTACCCTAACCCTCACCCTTACCTAAATCTAACCATTACCCTAACCTTCACTCTTACCCTTACCATTATACTTACTTTTACCCTTAACCTAAACCTTACCCCAACCCTTACCCTGACCCTTACATTAACCCTAACCCTTACCCTAATCCTAACCCTAACCCTAACCCTTACTCTAACCCTAACCCTTAACCTAAACCTTACACTTAATCTTAACTTTAACCTTACCCTTAAACTAATACATACCCTTACGTTTCCCTCACCATAACCCTAAAATTAACCGTAACCATTACCCTAACACTTATCCTTACCGAACCCTAACCCTAACCCTTACTCTAAATTTTACCCTGACCCGTACCCTTAGACTTCCCCTTCCCCTTCCCCTTCCACTTCCCCTTACCCTAACCCTTACCCTTACACTTACGGTTACCATTAACCTTACCCTTACCCTAACACTTACCCTTACCCTATCCCTTACACTTATCCTTATCCATACAACTTACGCTTACCCTAACACTTAACCTTAACCTAACCCTAAGCCTAAACCTTACCTGAACCCTTACATTAACCCTTACCCTGAAACTTACACTTGACCTTAACCTTCCCCTTAACCTTAACCTAATACTTACCCTTACTTTTCCCTCACCCTAACCCTAAAATTAACCCTAACCATTACCGCAACACTTACCCTTACCCTAACCCTTACCCTTACCATAATCCATACTCTAACACATACTTCTACCCTTACCCTTACCGTAACCCTTACCCTTACCGTAACCCTTACCCTTACCGTTACCGTTACAGTTGCCCTTACCCTTACCCTTACCCTTACCCTATAACTTACCCTTAACCTAACCCTAAATCTTACCCTTATCCTAACACTTACCCTTACCGTAAACCTTACCCTTTCTGCTACACTTAGCCTTCGCCTAAATCTAAACCTTACACTTACCCTTAGCCTAACCCTCACCCTTACCATTACCCATACCCTTATTCTTACCCTTACCGTAACCCTTACCTTTACACTTACGGTTACCATTAACCTTACCCTTACCCTAACACTTATCCTTAACCTAACCCTTACCCTAAACCTTACCCCAACCCTTACCCTGACCCTTACATTAACCCTAACCCTTACCCTAAACCTTACACTTACTCTTAACCGTAACCTTACCCTTAACATTAACCTAATACTTACGCATACGTTTTCCTGACTTTAACCCTAAAACTAACCCTAACCGTTACCCTAACACTTAACCTTACCCTAACCCTAACCCTTACTCTAACCCTTACCCTTACCCTGACCTGTACCCTTACACTTACCCTTACCCTTATACTTACCCTAATTCTTACCCATACCATAACCCATAGCCTAACACATATTTGTACCCTTAACCTTACCGTTACCCTTAACCTTACCCTTACCCTTACCCTTACTCTATCCGTTACCCTTACGCTTACCCTTAACATAAACCTTACCCTTGACCTTACCCTTATCATAAGCCATACAACAACACTTACATGTACACTTACGCTTACACTTACCCTAGCAATTACTCGTACAATTCCCCTTACCCTTAACCTAAGCCGAAAGCTTAAACCTTACAGTAAACCTTACCCTTTCTGCTACACTTCCCCTTAGCCTAAATCTAAACCTTACACTTACCCTTACTGTAACCCTCACCCTTATCATTACCAATACCCTTACTCTTACCCTTACCCTAACCCTTCTCCTTACACTTACTGTTACCTTTAACATTACCCTTACCCTAACACTTACACTTATCCTTATCCATACCCTTACCCTAATCCTTACCCTTAACCTAACCCTAACCCTAAACCTTACCCCAGCCCTTACCCTGACCCTTACATTAACCCTAACCCTTACCCTAAACCTTACACTTACTCTTAACCTTAACCTTACCCTTAACATTAACCTAATACTTACCCTTACGTTTTCCTGACTTTAACCCTAAAACTAACCCTAACCATTACCCTAACACTTACCCTTACCCTAACCCTAACCGTAACTCTAACCCTTACCCTGACCCATACCCTTACACTTACCCTTACCCTTACCCTAACCCTTACCCTTACCATAACCCATAACCTAATACGTACTTGTAGCCTTAACCTTACCGTTCCCCTTACCCTTACCTTTACTGTCTCTGTTACCCTTACAATTACACTTAACATAAACCTTAACCTTAACCTAACCCTTATCATAAGCCATACAACAACACTTACATGTACACTTACGCTTGCACTTACCCTAGCAATTACTCATACAATTACCCTTAACCTTACTATTAAGCTAACCCTAAACCTTACCCTTATCCTAACACTTACCCTTATCCTAAACCTTACCCTTTCTGCTACACTTACCCTTTGCCTAATTCTAAACCTTACCCTAACCCTCACCCTTACCTAAATCTAACCATTACCCTAACCTTCACTCTTACCCTTACAATTATACTTACTTTTACCCTTAACCTAAACCTTACCCCAACCCTTACCCTGACCCTTACATTAACCCTAACCCTTACCCTAATCCTAACCCTAACCCTAACCCTTACTCTAACCCTAACCCTTAACCTAAACCTTACACTTAATCTTAACTTTAACCTTACCCTTAAACTAATACATACCCTTACGTTTCCCTCACCATAACCCTAAAATTAACCGTAACCATTACCCTAACACTTATCCTTACCGAACCCTAACCCTAACCCTTACTCTAAATTTTACCCTGACCCGTACCCTTAGACTTCCCCTTCCCCTTACCCTTACAGTTCCCCTTACCCTAACCCTTACCCTTACACTTACGGTTACCATTAACCTTACCCTTACCCTAACACTTACCCTTACCCTATCCCTTACACTTATCCTTATCCATACAACTTACGCTTACCCTAACACTTAACCTTAACCTAACCCTAAGCCTAAACCTTACCTGAACCCTTACCCTGACCCTTACATTAACCCTTACCCTAAAACTTACACTTGACCTTAACCTTCCCCTTAACCTTAACCTAATACTTACCCTTACTTTTCCCTCACCCTAACCCTAAAATTAACCCTAACCATTACTGCAACACTTACCCTTACCCTAACCCTTACCCTTACCATAACCCATAATCTAACACATACTTCTACCCGTACCCTTACCCTTACCGTAACCCTTACCCTTACCGTAACCCTTACCTTTACCCTTACCCTATAACTTACCCTTAACCTAACCCTAAATCTTACCCTTATCCTAACACTTACCCTTACTGTAAACCTTACCCTTTCTGCTACACTTAGCCTAAATCTAAACCTTACACTTACCCTTAGCCTAACCCTCACCCTTACCATTACCCATACCCTTATTCTTACCCTTACCGTAACCCTTACCTTTACACTTACGGTTACCATTAACCTTACCCTTACCCTAATCCTTACCCTTAACCTAACCCTTACCCCAACCCTTACCCTGACCCTTACATTAACGCTAACCCTAACCCTAACCCTTACTCTAACCCTTACCCTGACCTGTACCCTTACACTTACCCTTACCCTTATACTTACCCTAATTCTTACCCATACCATAACCCATACTCTAACACATATTTGTACCCTTAACCTTACCGTTACCCTTAACCTTAACCTTACCCTTACTCGATCCGTTACCCTTACGCTTACCCTTAACATAAACCTTACCCTTGACCTTACCCTTACCATAAGCCATACAACAACACTTACATGTACACTTACACTTACACTTACATTTACCCTAGCAATTACTCGTACAATTACCCTGATCCTTACATTAACCCTAACCCTTACCCTAAACCTTACACTTACTCTTAACCTTAACCTTACCCTTAACATTAACCTAATACTTACCCTTACATTTTCCTGACTTTATCCCTAAAACTAACCCTAACCATTGCCCTAACACTTAACCTTACCCTAACCCTAACCCTTACTCTAACCCTTACCCTGAACCGTAACCTTACACTTATTCTTACCCTCATACTTACACTAATTCTTACCCATACCATAACCCATACCCTAACACATATTTGTACCCTTAACCTTACCGTTACTCTTAACCTTACCCTTACTTTTACTCTATCCGTTACCCTTATGCTTACCCTTAACATAAACGTTACCCTTGACCTTACCCTTACCAAACCATTACCCTTACCCTTAACCTAACCATAAATATTAAGGATAATCTAAAGGGTCACCCTTAAGGTTAACGTTATCCTAAGTCTTACACTTAAGTGGGTAAGTGGAAGTGTAAGGGTATAGTTCAGGGTAAGGGTTAGAGTAAGGGTAAGTGTTAGGGTATGTGTAAAAGTACGGGTCATTGTAAGGGTTTGAGTAAAGGTTAGGGTAAGGGTAAGAGTAAGGGTATTGCTAATGATAAGGGTGAGGGTTACAGTAAGGGTAAGTGTAAGGTTTAGATTTAAGCTAAGGGTAAGTGTAGCAGAAAGGGTAAGGTTTACTGTAAGGTTTAAGGTTTCGGCTTAGATTAAGGGTAAGGGTAAGGGTAATTGTACGAGTAATTGCTAGGGTAAGTGTAAGCGTAAGTGTACATGTAAGTGTTGTTGTATGGCTTATGGTAAGGGTAAGGTCAAGGGTAAGGTTTATGTTAAGGGTAAGCGTAAGGGTAACGGATAGAGTAAGGGTAAGGGTAAGGTTAAGGGTAACGGTAAGGTTAAGGGTACAAATATGTGTTAGGGTATGGGTTATGGTATGGGTAAGAATTAGGGTAAGTGTAAGGGTAAGGGTCAGGGTAAGGGTAAGAGTAAGGGTTAGGGTTAGGGTAAGGTTAAGTGTTAGGGTAATGGTTAGGGTTAGTTTTAGGGTTAAAGTCAGGAAAACGTATGCGTAAGTATTAGGTTAATGTTAAGGGTAAGGTTACGGTTAAGAGTAAGTGTAAGGTTTAGGGTAAGGGTTAGGGTTAATGTAAGGGTCAGGGTAAGGGTTGGGGTAAGGTTTAGGGTAAGGGTTATGTTAAGGATAAGTGTTAGGGTAAGGGTAAGGTTAATGGTAACCGTAAGTGTAAAGGTAAGGGTTAGGGTAAGGGTAAGAATAAGGGTATGGGTAATGGTAAGGGTGAGGGTTAGGCTAAGGGTAAGTGTAAGGTTTAGATTTAGGCTAAGGGTAAGTGTAGCAGAAAGGTAAGCTTTAAGGTAAGGTTTAAGGTTTAGGCTTAGGTTAAGGGTAAGGGTAAGGGTACGGGTCAGGGTAAGGGTTAGAGTAAGGGTTTGAGTAATGGTAAGGGTAAGGGTTAGGATAAGTGTAAGGGTGCAAGCAAGGATTATGGCAAGAGTAAGTGTAAGGGTAATAGAAAGTGTTAGGGTAAGTATAAGGGTAAGGGAAAGTGTTAGGATATGTTTTAGGGGAAGCTGAAGGGTAAGGGTTGGGTCAAGTGTAAGAGGAAGGGGAAGGAAAGGGGAAGGGTTGGAGTAAGGTATAGGGTAAGGGTAAGGTTATGGTTAAAGGAAAGAGTAAGGGTAAGGAAAAAGTAAAGGTAAGGATTTGGGTAATGGTAAGGGTGAGAAGGGTTAGGGTAAGGGTTACGGTAAGGGTTAGGTAACGCAGTGTACAACCTGGGACGTCACACGCAGAGCTGCCTCTGGCAAGGTGAGTGAGGAACAGATGTAGCAGTTGTTGTGTTGTAGGTCTCACTGTTCCTCTAAGCATCCCCTCTTTGTCTTTTAGAGGTGTTGTAGCTGTTTGAAGAGGGTAGATTGAAGCATCTGCCTCGGGGGCTGGTAAGCGGCAGAGGTAAGGGAGCAGATGAGAGTAACTTACCTAGTTGTGCTGTGTCTTTGGATGCTGCATCGGCCTATGCATTTCTTTTTCTTTCACAGGTGTCTCGCACAGGCTCAAAGGAGCAAACTGCACTCTGAAGAGCTGTGTAAGAAGAGGGGCTGGTCATGAGCTGGGTTGGAGCAGAACGACCAAGTAGCACAAGGTGACTATGAAAGGTGTCCGTCTTGCTTTGCAGGTGCCGTGGCAGGCTCTCCACAGAAGTGGATAAGGATATGAGATAAGGCCAGAGAGCGACAAGGAGCGGCACGTGCAGGGATGGTCTTGAAGCGCTGCGGTGGCTTCCTCTTCTGTTCATCAGGTGCCACAGGCAAGGTGGGTTGTAACATCAGTCGTTATATTTGCATGAAAGCAGTTCACTTGAATGCCACAGTGCATCTGAGTAGGGTGTTCTAGCAGAACAAGCTTGTCTGGCACAGCGGTGCCTGATGGCAGTGTGTTTCCTCAGGTGAAGAGGTGCCTGAAGCCCCATCCTATCTAGCCTTGATTCAAAGATCGAAGCCGAAATTCCTTTAAGTGGTATATTCTTTATTGCAGCGCTGGATGCACGGGGGATCTCTCCACCTATCGTGCATACCCAAAGCAGAAAGCAGTCTTGAATTTATACAATCAATCTATCACTATTCTACAAGCACCTATACATATGCATTACCTATCCCCGCCTTCCCTCGCTTCTCATGCTAATTAGCCTTTTGGCACCTTGCGCCTGCGCAGAGCCTTCCAAGGATTGTGGGCAGGGGTCTTTGGGACGTGGGCAGGGGTCTTTGGGAGGAAGACCCCGAGCCTTCCTCACAGTGTACTTTTCACCTTTGGTCAGGAATCTGCTGAATTGGCATGTTTCTTAATTGCAAGAGCTGGTTGTTGCTAATTCTCCCGTTTGTTGTATCTTTATAATGAATTCCAACGTCCAGTTTCGAGAGTTATAGTCCTTACATTCGTTTCTCTGTCCGCCTGCCGCTTCCTTATCATGAGTTCCAGTGTCTTGTTTCGAGATATACAGTCCTTGTCTGGGGATTGTCCTTGCCTCCCCAATACCTCCTTAATCAATCCCCCCTTTTCTTTTCCCATGCAAATTCGTTTGCATCAGATACTTTCATTATTTACAGTAACACAACACAGCAGGCATCTAAACAACATGCACACAAATATTCCTAACACTATTAATACGATTAGAGCAATGAATACTTGTTTCAACCATTGGAAACTGGGCAACCAGGAGGTTAACTTATTCCATAGTTCACTAAAACTCCATGAAAGATCGTCTTTACTGATCTCATGTAGGATCCTTGTCTGCTTCCATATTTCTTCCAGGTCGGTAGAGATCCTTCCACTCTGATCTACATACATACAACAACTTGTGTTTATTACTGTACAGACTCCCCCTTGAGTGGCCAGTAACAAGACTAGGGCCATCCGATTTTGTAATACTACCTGTGATAAACTAGATATCTCTTCTTGTTGAGCCTTTATAGCATCCAGAATTTTGTTCTCTAACTTCTCTATAATTGCAGAAATATTAACTATTGCCTTTTCCAATTCACTCACTCCTAACCATGGGATAAACCATCGCACAAAACTATGAAAAGGGGTGTGTCTCTCTACCAATGGATTGTTAATTTTTCATCTGATTCTCCGCATATGAGTTCTCAAGTAACCTCGAGGCACTACATCATGTACTGTCATATTGGGGACTACCGCTCCAAGAGTGCAAGTTCCCTTCCAATTCTCAGGCAAGACCTTACGGGCTGTATCATTGCATAGCCAATAGCACCCTTTTCCTTCTGGAACCGTCCAGCTGGTTGAATTTGCCCAGCCACTAGTCGTACTAATATCAATTGTTCAATTACAAGATGTCTGATTTCCCACATAAGTAGTATCCGTATTTATACAATGCTGTTTTCCTATGCCCTTAGGCGGCTTACACCTTTGTACACATACATAATAGGATTCTAACGGCATGAAGCTACTCACTTCTAGTTCCAAAACTGCTTAATATTTTCGACCCCGAGATGTGTTTTCCCACAAATTAGTCCAAGATAAGTTTGCAGGCAAGGGAATCCCAATTAACGATACACCCTTATTCCCATGCTGTGGCAGATGGGTGCATACCCAACAGTTCGTCTTATTAGCTACTTGAGAAATTGTTTGTATTAAGGTCAGGTGTAAGTTCTCATCCCAAGTTGCCCACCCCAAATCCGAGAACCGCACCCCTGCAATCATTAGGATCTGGAAAACCGTAATTTTGTTGGTCCAATTGGAGTGGTGGTCCATATCCTCGCCGGGGCCTTCTTCACCCTTGAATTGTGGATCCAAGCTGCTTGCTTCTTAATCTTAATGGCGCTGTGTGTTGTCAGTAATACTTGGTATGGTCCCATCCACTTTCCTTCCATTTTTCCTGTAGGGGTTGTCCTGAAAAAGTCTTTATATATATATATATAATCCCCGAGCTTAAAGGGGTGGATTGGTTGATCCAACCCTCTAGCCCTGGTCCCTAAAACAAATTTATGTACTTTATTTAATTGTTTCTGAAGTTCAGTTATATAAGCATATAAATATTCTGATCCTAACTGCGTTAGGTCCTCTCCACTAAATAGAAATTGCTATGGCCTTGCATATAAGATTTTGAAGGGACTCAAATTTCCTTTTATTCTAGGTTTAACTCTAATTCCAAGTAATGCTAAAGGGAGGGATTGAGGCCATGACAAATTAGCTTCTTATCCAATTTTATTTATTTATTTATTTATTTATTTATTTATTTATTTATTTATTTATTTTATTTATTGTTTAATTAAATGGTTCATTTTTTCTACCTGTCCACTTGCCTGTCGTCTATAAGGAGTATGCAGTTGCCAATCTATCTTTAGAATCTTACTTATCTGTTCTACCACTTGTGCACAAAAATGTGAAACTCTATCAGAAGACATTGCTACTAGAATCCCAAAGCATGGTATTATTTCATTTAACAAGACTTTAACCACTTCTCTTGCTTTGTTTGTTCAACAGGGAAAGGCTTCAGGCCTTCCTGAAAACGTGTCAGTCAGAACCAGTAAATAATGATACCCCCCCTTTTCTAGGGAGTTCTGAAAAATCAATTTGCCACTGTTGCCCCGAATAATTTCCTTTACCGATTATTCCAAATTTTATTCTATCCTTGGTATTGGGGTTATTGTGTAAGCAAATGCTACATTGTTGAGTTACTTGTTTTATCATATCGTCCCACTAATGTCTGACTCAGGCTCTTATGCAGTGTGCCAGCTCCCCAGTGCGTTTTATTGTGTTCTGTAAGAACTATGGGCCATGTCAAACTAGAGGGTATTACTATGTGGTTATCTTTTAAATATACTCATCCATCTGGTTTCATTTTACCTTTCAAATCTTCAATTAATTTTAAGTCTTCTTTTGTATAATTTGGATATAGTTTGGATTTTACCGTCTGGTATCAAAGACAATGCCTTCACCTCAGTTATTTCAGCTGCCTGCTTAGCCTCTGCCAATCGATTTCCAATTTCAAAATCGGTGTTCCCCTTTTGGTGTCCCTGACAATGCATGATAGCTACCTTTTCTGGTTGTTTTACAGCCTCTAACAATTTTAAAATTTCTTCAGCATACTTTGTGTTTTCACTGAGCGGTCAGCAATCCCTGTTCTTTCCAAATTGCTCCATGAGCATGTACCACGCCGAATGTATATTTAGAATCTGTCCAAATATTTACCCTTTTTCCCGCTGCCAGTTCCAATGCTCTCGTGAGAGCAACTATCTCCGCCTTTTGAGCTGATGTTCCAGGGGGTAAAGGCTTAGACTCGATTACCTGCTGAGTAGTTGTTATAGCATATCCAGCTTTATGTTGTCTTTGCGTAACAAAACTGCTCCCATCCGTGAACCAAGTTTCTTCCGCATCTTCCATGGGCTCCTCCTTAAGGTCTGGTCGGCTGGAATACACAGTCTCTATAGTTTCTAAACAATCGTGAATCACAGGTTGTGCCGGAGCATCACTAAGAAAAGAGGCTAGATTCACAATATTAATGATCACAAT
Source organism: Netta rufina (assembly GCF_964035555.1). Lineage (NCBI taxonomy): Eukaryota > Metazoa > Chordata > Aves > Anseriformes > Anatidae > Netta > Netta rufina. The sequence continues at coordinate 327,349 of NC_140132.1, read as the reverse complement.
TTCCACGTCGTCCTGTTCTACCAATATTGCTTGATATTTCAAAATCATCAATTCTTGTTTAAGTTGTTTAAAGGCTTTTTGTGCTTCTCCAGTCCAGACTAACTTTGACTGGTTAATCTTTATCAATTCACATAGAGGCTTTACCAATAGTCCATAATTATAAATCCAAAGGCGACACCAACCTGTCACTCCTAAAAAGGTTTGTAGCTCCTTTACCATTTGAGGTTCTGGAGTCCGGCAAATGACTTCCTTATGTTCAGTTCCTAGTTCTCGTTGTCCTTCCGAAATTTCAAATCCCAGATAGGTCACGCTTTGTTGAGCCAGCTGGACTTTCTGTCAAGAGACTTGATATCCATTTAAACCCAGAAAATTAAGACGACTTATAGTCCATTGAATACAACTGCCTTTAGTCTCAGTAGCTATTAAGAGATCATCTACATATTGTAACAAAGCACCTTCAGTGTCCGGAGGTATCCATGTTTCGAGTTCCCTTGCTAACTGGTTTCCAAAAATAGCGGGGCTATTCTTGAATCCTTGAGGTAGTAATGCCCACGTAAGCTGCGTCTTTCTGCCTGAATCGGGATTTTCCCATTCAAAGGCGAATAGGTTTTGGCTTTCTGTGGCTAAGCCTAGGCAGAAGGCGGCATCTTTTAAATCCAGTACGGTAAACCAGACTTGACTATTCTTTAATTTAGTCAGCAAAGTATAAGGGTTTGCCACTACTGGATGGATATCCTCAGTGATTTTATTTATGGCCCTCAAATCCTGAACTAGCCTATAGCTTTTTCATCTGCCTTTTTAATTGGCAATATGGGTGCATTGTATTCTGATTCGCATTCAAGCAATAATCCATACTGTAAAAATTTATCAATTATCTCTTTAATTCCTTTCCTATCTTCTATCCTCAAAGGATATTACTTAACCTTAACGGGTTTCTCTCCTGGCTTTAATTTAATAATTATTAAGGTCACATTTTTAGCTCTTCCAGGGACTTCGGTAGCCCAAACTCCTGGACATACTTGATCTGTGATCTCTAAAGGTATTTCACTTTTAGGGTCAGTTTGTATTAGTGCCAAGCTTAACACATTTATTAGTTGTTCTTCTCCTGTTCTTAATTCCATTTTCCCTTTTTCAAAGACAATTTCTGCTCCTACTTGCTCTAATAAATCTCTACCTAAGAGTGACCATGAGGAGCTAGGCATAGATAAAAATCTGTGTATGCCCCATTGTTTCCCTAACTTGTACTTCAAAGGTTCACAAAAATAAGCCTTTTCGGTTACACCTTGTCCTGGTTTCAGTTAGAACAGAGGTAATTTTCTTCCTAGTAGCTGGTAGAATGCTACGTTTTGGCTTAGGATGAGAAGAGTGCTGATAACACCCCGATGTTTTAATTGTTGCAGAGCAGTGCTTATACCAAGCCAAGGACATCTCAGCTTCTTGCTCTGTCCTGCCAACAGGCAGGCTGGGGGTGCAGGAAGAGCTGGGAGGGGACAGACCCAGGACAGGTGACCCAAACTAGCCAAAGGGGTATTCCATAGCATCTGACGTCAGGCTAAACAATACATAGGGGTGGCTAGCCAGGGGGACGGGGCCGGACTGCTCGGGGTTAGGCTGGGCATCGGTCAGCGGGTGGTGAGCAATTGCATTGTGCATCACTTGTTTGTACACATTATTAGTAGTGGTACTATTATCATCATTGTATTATTATTATTATTATTATTATTATTATTATTATTATTTTGTCTTATTAAACTGTCTTTATCTCAACTCACGGGCTTCACTTTCCATTTCTCTCCCCCGTCCCAGAGAGGGAGGGGGAGGGTGAGCCAACAGCTGCGTGGTGTTTAGCTGCCGGCCGGGTTAAACCACTACACGCCTTTTACCCTAACATAATAATTCTGTGAAGGCATTAATGCTTGATTTAGAACTGAATACGTCGCCCCATATCAATAAGAAATTTCACTTCCATTCCTCCCCTAGCTTCATTATAACCAGTGGAGGATCCGCTAGGGTAGATTCCCCAGGTCCCCGTTATTCCTGTTGAAATCAGGGGTTGATTACCCTAGGAAAAGGCTAGTCAATTTGTCCTCCAAAGCCAGGTCCAAACCGTTTTGTTTTATTTATTTACTTATTTATTTATTTTCATTACATTTCAGAGTTGGTCCAAAAATTCCATAGGGCTTTCTTTTAGACCTTGTTGGAAGCATATTCTCAATTCCCAATTCATCCAGGTTTTAGTATTTACTTAACCGTTCATAATTTTCAGGATGATTCGGGTCTTAGTGGGGATCGGTCAGGGGAATGCAATTGTCCACAGTTCCCTGAATGGTCCCATCAGCAATCTGAGCTCGCACATGAACTCAGGTTGTTTTAAGAGTTGACTGCTTTTCTGTTTCTGTGACAACTCTCTCGGACCGATCATGGTCCCTTTGCCCTAAAGGGCTAACACCCATGATTTTAAGATCTCTGCCTCGGGCAGAGGCAGAACTATTAACATTCCTACATCCTCTTTCCCTGCTCATTCAACTTCAAACACCTTTAACACTTTCAACAACCCTTTTAACACTTCCTTTATCTTTCTCCAGCCTGGACTTCTCTAATGCCAACATCAAAGGTTCAGTCAGGGGCCAACTTAATTCCGTACCTTTTCCCACCAAGATGCTGAAACATCAGTACACAACATTTCATCCTGTTCTGCTTCTCAAAAAACAACATTAACTGTAGCAAAATATTATAGTTTAAAGTTCCATTTAGGGGCCACTTTTCTCCACATTCCAGCTTATAAAGCCGCCACCACTGATTACGATATTTTATCAATGTTTTCCTGTTCACACTTCCACCGGCAGATCCTCCAATATCCTTCCAGTGACTTCAAACACATCCTAACACACTTTTCTTTAAAATTTCACTGCTTGTTTGCCCCCCCAGTTTCCAGTTTACACTTTCAGAATACACATGTTACTTACAAAAGCGTATCACAAAACGTATCACTCACAAAAATACGGGCACGCAATATCTTTCAGTAGCGATGTCACAAAACTACTATTACCAGCAATATTGCCAAAATCACAGTAACAATAGTCAGAGTCAAATTCCACATGCGATAAGTCAGAAAACCGAACTGTGTAACACCGTAACGATATCTTTCTTATAACAATGCCACGAACCTACTATTACCACCAGGAAAATAGCCAAAATCGCAGTAACAATAACCAGAGTTAAATACCATACTCCATGAGTCAGAAAACCGAAATAGACAACACAATTCCAGATGGACCTTAAAGCGAGCTCCTTCCTTAAGGTCCCCAAACATATACTTATGGTGCTAACCACAAAGTATATACCAAACACTGCCTCGCAGAAGATCACCTTCTGACTTACAGACAGTTCCAGATGACCGGTCTAACGGAAAACCAAACCAGAATAAAGAATATACTCACTTACAATGATGGGGTCCTTGTCTGCCTCCGCAGTGATCCGGTGAGTCGAGGAGTCCCTCCGGGAAATCCCGGGGGTACCCTAGGGAGTCCTGTTCCCAGCAGGTCCTGCAGTCCGGCAGAGAGGTTGTCCCATCTGGGTCGCCAAATTGATTCAAAGATCGAAGCCGAAATTCCTTTAAGTGGTATATTCTTTATTGCAGCGCTGGATGCACGGGGGATCTCTCCACCTATCGTGCATACCCAAAGCAGAAAGCAGTCTTGAATTTATACAATCAATCTATCAATATTCTACAAGCACCTATACATATGCATTACCTATCCCCGCCTTCCCTCGCTTCTCATGCTAATTAGCCTTTTGGCACCTTGCGCCTGCGCAGAGCCTTCCAAGAATTGTGGGCAGGGGTCTTTGGGACGTGGGCAGGGGTCTTTGGGAGGAAGACCCCGAGCCTTCCTCACAGTGTACTTTTCACCTTTGGTCAGGAATCTGCTGAATTGGCATGTTTCTTAATTGCAAGAGCTGGTTGTTGCTAATTCTCCCGTTTGTTGTATCTTTATAATGAATTCCAATGTCCAGTTTCGGGATTTATAGTCCTTACATTCGTTTCTCTGTCCGCCTGCCGCTTCCTTATCATGAGTTCCAGTGTCTTGTTTCGAGATATACAGTCCTTGTCTGGGGATTGTCCTTGCCTCCCCAATACCTCCTTAATCAATCCCCCCTTTTCTTTTCCCATGCAAATTCGTTTGCATCAGATACTTTCATTATTTACAGTAACACAACACAGCAGGCATCTAAACAACATGCACACAAATATTCCTAACACTACTAATACGATTAGAGCAATGAATACTTGTTTCAACCATTGGAAATTGGGCAACCAGGAGGTTAACTTATTGCATAGTTCACTAAAACTCCATGAAAGATCGTCTTTACTGATCTCATGTAGGATCCTTGTCTGCTTCCATATTTCTTCCAGGTCGGTAGAGATCCTTCCACTCTCATCTACATACATACAACAACTTGTGTTTATTACTGTACAGACTCCCCCTTGAGTGGCCAGTAACAAGACTAGGGCCATCCGATTTTGTAATACTACCTGTGATAAACTAGATATCTCTTCTTGTTGAGCCTTTATAGCATCCAGAATTTTGTTCTCTAACTTCTCTATAATTGCAGAAATATTAACTATTGCCTTTTCCAATTCACTCACTCCTAACCATGGGATAAACCATCGCACAAAACTATGAAAAGGGGTGTGTCTCTCTACCAATGGATTGTTAATTTTTCATCTGATTCTCCGCATATGAGTTCTCAAGTAACCTCGAGGCACTACATCATGTACTGTCATATTGGGGACTACCGCTCCAAGAGTGCAAGTTCCCTTCCAATTCTCAGGCAAGACCTTACGGGCTGTATCATTGCATAGCCAATAGCACCCTTTTCCTTCTGGAACCGTCCAGCTGGTTGAATTTGCCCAGCCGCTAGTCGTACTAATATCAATTGTTCAATTACAAGATGTCTGATTTCCCACATAAGTAGTATCCGTATTTATACAATGCTGTTTTCCTATACCCTTAGGCGGCTTACACCTTTGTACACATACATAATAGGATTCTAACGGCATGAAGCTACTCACTTCTAGTTCCAAAACTGCTTAATATTTTCAACCCCAAGATGTGTTTTCCCACAAATTAGTCCAAGATAAGTTTGCAGGCAAGGGAATCCCAATTAACGATACACCCTTATTCCCATGCTGTGCCACATGGGTGCATACCCAACAGTTCGTCTTATTAGTTACTTGAGAAATTGTTTGTATTAAGGTCAGGTGTAAGTTCTCATCCCAAGTTGCCCACCCCAAATCCGAGAACCGCACCCCTGCAATCATTAGGATCTGGAAAACCGTAATTTTGTTGGTCCAATTGGAGTGGTGGTCCATATCCTCGCCGGGGCCTTCTTCACCCTTGAATTGTGGATCCAAGCTGCTTGCTTCTTAATCTTAATGGCGCTGTGTGTTGTCAGTAATACTTGGTATGGTCCCATCCACTTTCCTTCCATTTTTCCTGTAGGGGTTGTCCTGAAAAAGTCTTTATATATATATATATAATCCCCGAGCTTAAAGGGGTGGATTGGTTGATCCAACCCTCTAGCCCTGGTCCCTAAAACAAATTTATGTACTTTATTTAATTGTTTCTGAAGTTCAGTTATATAAGCATATAAATATTCTGATCCTAACTGCGTTAGGTCCTCTCCACTAAATAGAAATTGCTATGGCCTTGCATATAAGATTTTGAAGGGACTCAAATTTCCTTTTATTCTAGGTTTAACTCTAATTCCAAGTAATGCTAAAGGGAGGGATTGAGGCCATGACAAATTAGCTTCTTATCCAATTTTAGCTATTTACTGTTTAATTAAATGGTTCATTTTTTCTACCTGTCCACTTGCCTGTGGTCTATAAGGAGTATGCAGTTGCCAATCTATCTTTAGAATCTTACTTATCTGTTCTACCACTTGTGCACAAAAATGTGAAACTCTATCAAAAGACATTGCTACTAGAATCCCAAAGCATGGTATTATTTCATTTAACAAGACTTTAACCACTTCTCTTGCTTTGTTTGTTCGACAGGGAAAGGCTTCAGGCCTTCCTGAAAGCGTGTCAGTCAGAACCAGTAAATAATGATACCCCCCTTTTCTAGGGAGTTCTGAAAAATCAATTTGCCACTGTTGCCCCGAATAATTTCCTTTACCGATTATTCCAAATTTTATTCTATCCTTGGTATTGGGGTTATTGTGTAAGCAAATGCTACATTGTTGAGTTACTTGTTTTATCATATCGTCCCACTAATGTCTGACTCAGGCTCTTATGCAGTGTGCCAGCTCCCCAGTGCGTTTTATTGTGTTCTGTAAGAACTATGGGCCATGTCAAACTAGAGGGTATTACTAGGTGGTTATCTTTTAAATATACTCATCCATCTGGTTTCATTTTACCTTTCAAATCTTATTAAATTTTAAGTCTTCTTTTGTATAATTTGGATATAGTTTGGATTTTACCGTCTGGTATCAAAGACAATGCCTTCACCTCAGTTACTTCAGCTGCCTGCTTAGCCTCTGCCAATCGATTTCCAATTTCAAAATCGGTGTTCCCCTTTTGGTGTCCCTGACAATGCATGATAGCTACCTTTTCTGGTTGTTTTACAGCCTCTAACAATTTTAAAATTTCTTCAGCATACTTTGTGTTTTCACTGAGCGGTCAGCAATCCGTGTTCTTTCCAAATTGCTCCATGAGCATGTACCACGCCGAATGTATATTTAGAATCTGTCCAAATATTTACCCTTTTTCCCGCTGCCAGTTCCAATGCTCTCGTGAGAGCAACTATCTCCGCCTTTTGAGCTGATGTTCCAGGGGGTAAAGGCTTAGACTCGATTACCTGCTGAGTAGTTGTTATAGCATATCCAGCTTTATGTTGTCTTTGCGTAACAAAACTGCTCCCATCCGTGAACCAAGTTTCTTCCGCATCTTCCATGGGCTCCTCCTTAAGGTCTGGTCGGCTGGAATACACAGTCTCTATAGTTTCTAAACAATCGTGAATCACAGGTTGTGCCGGAGCATCACTAAGAAAAGAGGCTAGATTCACAATATTAATGATCACAATTTCCACGTCGTCCTGTTCTACCAATATTGCTTGATATTTCAAAATCATCAATTCTTGTTTAAGTTGTTTAAAGACTTTTTGTGCTTCTCCAGTCCAGACTAACTTTGACTGGTTAATCTTTATCAATTCACATAGAGGCTTTACCAATAGTCCATAATTATAAATCCAAAGGCGACACCAACCTGTCACTCCTAAAAAGGTTTGTAGCTCCTTTACCATTTGAGGTTCTGGAGTCCGGCAAATGACTTCCTTATGTTCAGTTCCTAGTTCTCGTTGTCCTTCCGAAAATTCAAATCCCAGATAGGTCACACTTTGTTGAGCCAGCTGGACTTTCTGTCAAGAGACTTGATATCCATTTAAACCCAGAAAATTAAGACGACTTATAGTCCATTGAATACAACTGCCTTTAGTCTCGCTAGCTATTAAGAGATCATCTACATATTGTAACAAAGCACCTTCAGTGTCCAGAGGTATCCATGTTTCGAGTTCCCTTGCTAACTGGTTTCCAAAAATAGCGGGGCTATTCTTGAATCCTTGAGGTAGTAATGTCCACGTAAGCTGCGTCTTTCTGCCTGAATCGGGATTTTCCCATTCAAAGGCGAATAGGTTTTGGCTTTCTGTGGCTAAGCCTAGGCAGAAGGCGGCATCTTTTAAATCCAGTACGGTAAACCAGACTTGACTATTCTTTAATTTAGTCAGCAAAGTATAAGGGTTTGCCACTACTGGATGGATATCCTCAGTGATTTTATTTATGGCCCTCAAATCCTGAACTAGCCTATAGCTTTTTCATCTGCCTTTTTAATTGGCAGTATGGGTGCATTGTATTCTGATTCGCATTCAAGCAATAATCCATACTGTAAAAATTTATCAATTATCTCTTTAATTCCTTTCCTATCTTCTATCCTCAAAGGATATTACTTAACCTTAACGGGTTTCTCTCCTGGCTTTAATTTAATAATTATTAAGGTCACATTTTTAGCTCTTCCAGGGACTTCGGTAGCCCAAACTCCTGGACATACTTGATCTGTGATCTCTAAAGGTATTTCACTTTTAGGGTCAGTTTGTATTAGTGCCAAGCTTAACACATTTATTAGTTGTTCTTCTCCTGTTCTTAATTCCATTTTCCCTTTTTCAAAGACAATTTCTGCTCCTACTTGCTCTAATAAATCTCTACCTAAGAGTGACCATGAGGAGCTAGGCATAGATAAAAATCTGTGTATGCCCCATTGTTTCCCTAACTTGTACTTCAAAGGTTCACAAAAATAAGCCTTTTCGGTTACACCTTGTCCTGGTTTCAGTTAGAACAGAGGTAATTTTCTTCCTAGTAGCTGGTAGAATGCTACGTTTTGGCTTAGGATGAGAAGAGTGCTGATAACACCCCGATGTTTTAATTGTTGCAGAGCAGTGCTTATACCAAGCCAAGGACATCTCAGCTTCTTGCTCTGTCCTGCCAACAGGCAGGCTGGGGGTGCAGTAAGAGCTGGGAGGGGACAGACCCAGGACAGGTGACCCAAACTAGCCAAAGGCGTATTCCATAGCATCTGACGTCAGGCTAAACAATACATAGGGGTGGCTAGCCAGGGGGAGGGGGCCGGACTGCTCGGGGTTAGGCTGGGCATCGGTCAGCGGGTGGTGAGCAATTGCATTGTGCATCACTTGTTTGTACACATTATTAGTAGTGGTATTATTATTATTATTATTATTATTATTATTATTATTATTATTATTATTATTATTATTATTATTAAACTGTCTTTATCTCAACTTACAGGCTTCACTTTCCATTTCTCTCCCCCGTCCCAGAGAGGGAGGGGGAGGGGGAGCGAACAGCTGCGTGGTGTTTAGCTGCCGGCCGGGTTAAACCACGACACGCCTTTTACCCTAACATAATAATTCTGTGAAGGCATTAATGCTTGATTTAGAACCGAATACGTTGCCCCATAGCAATAAGAAATTTCACTTCCATTCCTCCCCTAGCTTCATTATAACCAGTGGAGGATCCGCTAGGGTAGATTCCCCAGGTCCCCGTTATTCCTGTTGAAATCAGGGGTTGATTACCCTAGGAAAAGGCTAGTCAATTTGTCCTCCAAAGCCAGGTCCAAACCGTTTTGTTTTATTTATTTATTTATTTATTTATTTATTTTCATTACATTTCAGAGTTGGTCCAAAAATTCCATAGGGCTTTCTTTTAGACCTTGTTGGAAGCATATTCTCAATTCCCAATTCATCCAGGTTTTAGTATTTACTTAACCGTTCATAATTTTCAGGATGATTCGGGTCTTAGTGGGGGTCGGTCAGGGGAATGCAATTGTCCACAGTTCCCTGAACGGTCCCATCAGCAATCTGAGCTCGCACATGAACTCAGGGTGTTTTAAGAGTTGACTGCTTTTCTGTTTCTGTGACAACTCTCTCGGACCGATCATGGTCCCTTTGCCCTAAAGGGCTAACACCCATGATTTTAAGATCTCTGCCTCGGGCAGAGGCAGAACTATTAACATTCCTACATCCTCTTTCCCTGCTCATTCAACTTCAAACACCTTTAACACTTTCAACAACCCTTTTAACACTTCCTTTATCTTTCTCCAGCCTGGACTTCTCTAATGCCAACATCAAAGGTTCAGTCAGGGGCCAACTTAATTCCGTACCTTTTCCCACCAAGATGCTGAAACATCAGTATACAACATTTCATCCTGTTCTGCTTCTCAAAAAACAACATTAACTGTAGCAAAATATTATAGTTTAAAGTTCCATTTAGGGGCCACTTTTCTCCACATTCCAGCTTATAAAGCCGCCAACACTGATTACGATATTTTATCAATGTTTTCCTGTTCACACTTCCACCGGCAGATCCTCCAATATCCTTCCAGTGACTTCAAACACATCCTAACACACTTTTCTTTAAAATTTCACTGCTTGTTTGCCCCCCCAGTTTCCAGTTTACACTTTCAGAATACACATGTTACTTACAAAAGCGTATCACAAAACGTATCACTCACAAAAATATGGGCACGCAATATCTTTCAGTAGCGATGTCACAAAACTACTATTACCAGCAATATTGCCAAAATCACAGTAACAATAGTCAGAGTCAAATTCCACATGCGATAAGTCAGAAAACCGAACTGTGTAACACCGTAACGATATCTTTCTTATAACAATGCCACGAACCTACTATTACCACCAGGAAAATAGCCAAAATCGCAGTAACAATAACCAGAGTTAAATACCATACTCCACGAGTCAGAAAACCGAAATAGACAACACAATTCCAGATGGACCTTAAAGCGAGCTCCTTCCTTAAGGTCCCCAAACATATACTTATGGTGCTAACCACAAAGTATATACCAAACACTGCCTCGCAGAAGATCACCTTCTGACTTACAGACAGTTCCAGATGACCGGTCTACCAGAAAACCAAACCAGAATAAAGAATATACTCACTTACAATGATGGGGTCCTTGTCTGCCTCCGCAGTGATCCGGTGAGTCGAGGAGTCCCTCCGGGAAATCCCGGGGGTACCCTAGGGAGTCCTGTTCCCAGCAGGTCCTGCAGTCCGGCAGAGAGGTTGTCCCATCTGGGTCGCCAAATTGATTCAAAGATCGAAGCCGAAATTCCTTTAAGTGGTATATTCTTTATTGCAGCGCTGGATGCACGGGGGATCTCTCCACCTATCGTGCATACCCAAAGCAGAAAGCAGTCTTGAATTTATACAATCAATCTATCAATATTCTACAAGCACCTATACATATGCATTACCTATCCCCGCCTTCCCTCGCTTCTCATGCTAATTAGCCTTTTGGCACCTTGCGCCTGCACAGAGCCTTCCAAGAATTGTGGGCAGGGGTCTTTGGGACGTGGGCAGGGGTCTTTGGGAGGAAGACCCCGAGCCTTCCTCACAGTGTACTTTTCACCTTTGGTCAGGAATCTGCTGAATTGGCATGTTTCTTAATTGCAAGAGCTGGTTGTTGCTAATTCTCCCGTTTGTTGTATCTTTATAATGAATTCCAATGTCCAGTTTCGGGATTTATAGTCCTTACATTCGTTTCTCTGTCCGCCTGCCGCTTCCTTATCATGAGTTCCAGTGTCTTGTTTCGAGATATACAGTCCTTGTCTGGGGATTGTCCTTGCCTCCCCAATACCTCCTTAATCAATCCCCCCTTCTCTTTTCCCATGCAAATTCGTTTGCATCAGATACTTTCATTATTTACAGTAACACAACACAGCAGGCATCTAAACAACATGCACACAAATATTCCTAACACTACTAATACGATTAGAGCAATGAATACTTGTTTCAACCATTGGAAATTGGGCAACCAGGAGGTTAACTTATTGCATAGTTCACAAAAACTCCATGAAAGATCATCTTTACTGATCTCATGTAGGATCCTTGTCTGCTTCCATATTTCTTCCAGGTCGGTAGAGATCCTTCCACTCTCATCTACATACATACAACAACTTGTGTTTATTACTGTACAGACTCCTCCTTGAGTGGCCAGTAACAAGTCTAGGGCCATCCGATTTTGTAATACTACCTGTGATAAACTAGATATCTCTTCTTGTTGAGCCTTTATAGCATCCAGAATTTTGTTTTCTAACTTCTCTATAATTGCAGAAATATTAACTATTGCCTTTTCCAATTCACTCACTCCTAACCATGGGATAAACCATCGCACAAAACTATGAAAAGGGGTGTGTCTCTCTACCAATGGATTGTTAATTTTTCATCTGATTCTCCGCATATGAGTTCTCAAGTAACCTCGAGGCACTACATCATGTACTGTCACATTGGGGACTACCGCTCCAAGAGTGCAAGTTCCCTTCCAATTCTCAGGCAAGACCTTACAGGCTGTATCATTGCATAGCCAATAGCACCCTTTTCCTTCTGGAACCGTCCAGCTGGTTGAATTTGCCCAGCCACTAGTCGTACTAATATCAATTGTTCAATTACAAGATGTCTGATTTCCCACATAAGTAGTATCCGTATTTATACAATGCTGTTTTCCTATACCCTTAGGCGGCTTACACCTTTGTACACATACATAATAGGATTCTAACGGCATGAAGCTACTCACTTCTAGTTCCAAAACTGCTTAATATTTTCGACCCCAAGATGTGTTTTCCCACAAATTAGTCCAAGATAAGTTTGCAGGCAAGGGAATCCCAATTAACGATACACCCTTATTCCCATGCTGTGGCAGATGGGTGCATACCCAACAGTTCGTCTTATTAGTTACTTGAGAAATTGTTTGTATTAAGGTCAGGTGTAAGTTCTCATCCCAAGTTGCCCACCCCAAATCCGAGAACCGCACCCCTGCAATCATTAGGATCTGGAAAACCGTAATTTTGTTGGTCCAATTGGAGTGGTGGTCCATATCCTCGCCGGGGCCTTCTTCACCCTTGAATTGTGGATCCAAGCTGCTTGCTTCTTAATCTTAATGGCGCTGTGTGTTGTCAGTAATACTTGGTATGGTCCCATCCACTTTCCTTCCATTTTTCCTGTAGGGGTTGTCCTGAAAAAGTCTTTATATATGTATATATAATCCCCGAGCTTAAAGGGGTGGATTGGTTGATCCAACCCTCTAGCCCTGGTCCCTAAAACAAATTTATGTACTTTATTTAATTGTTTCTGAAGTTCAGTTATATGAGCATATAAATATTCTGATCCTAACTGCGTTAGGTCCTCTCCACTAAATAGAAATTGCTATGGCCTTGCATATAAGATTTTGAAGGGACTCAAATTTCCTTTTATTCTAGGTTTAACTCTAATTCCAAGTAATGCTAAAGGGAGGGATTGAGGCCATGACAAATTAGCTTCTTATCCAATTTTAGCTATTTATTGTTTAATTAAATGGTTCATTTTTTTCTACCTGTCCACTTGCCTGTGGTCTATAAGGAGTATGCAGTTGCCAATCTATCTTTAGAATCTTACTTATCTGTTCTACCACTTGTGCACAAAAATGTGAAACTCTATCAGAAGACATTGCTACTAGAATCCCAAAGCATGGTATTATTTCATTTAACAAGACTTTAACCACTTCTCTTGCTTTGTTTGTTCGACAGGGAAAGGCTTCAGGCCTTCCTGAAAGCGTGTCAGTCAGAACCAGTAAATAATGATACCCCCCTTTTCTAGGGAGTTCTGAAAAATCAATTTGCCACTGTTGCCCCGAATAATTTCCTTTACCGATTATTCCAAATTTTATTCTATTCTTGGTATTGGGGTTATTGTGTAAGCAAATGCTACATTGTTGAGTTACTTGTTTTATCATATCGTCCCACTGATGTCTGACTCAGGCTCTTATGCAGTGTGCCAGCTCCCCAGTGCGTTTTATTGTGTTCTGTAAGAACTATGGGCCATGTCAAACTAGAGGGTATTACTATGTGGTTATCTTTTAAATATACTCATCCATCTGGTTTCATTTTACCTTTCAAATCTTCAATTAATTTTAAGTCTTCTTTTGTATAATTTGGATATAGTTTGGATTTTACCGTCTGGTATCAAAGACAATGCCTTCACCTCAGTTATTTCAGCTGCCTGCTTAGCCTCTGCCAATCGATTTTCCAATTTCAAAATCGGTGTTCCCCTTTTGGTGTCCCTGACAATGCATGATAGCTACCTTTTCTGGTTGTTTTACAGCCTCTAACAATTTTAAAATTTCTTCAGCATACTTTGTGTTTTCACTGAGCGGTCAGCAATCCGTGTTCTTTCCAAATTGCTCCATGAGCATGTACCACGCCGAATGTATATTTAGAATCTGTCCAAATATTTACCCTTTTTCCCGCTGCCAGTTCCAATGCTCTCGTGAGAGCAACTATCTCCGCCTTTTGAGCTGATGTTCCAGGGGGTAAAGGCTTAGACTCGATTACCTGCTGAGTAGTTGTTATAGCATATCCAGCTTTACGTTGTCTTTGCGTAACAAAACTGCTCCCATCCGTGAACCAAGTTTCTTCCGCATCTTCCATGGGCTCCTCCTTAAGGTCTGGTCGGCTGGAATACACAGTCTCTATAGTTTCTAAACAATCGTGAATCACAGGTTGTGCCGGAGCATCACTAAGAAAAGAGGCTAGATTCACAATATTAATGATCACAATTTCCACGTCGTCCTGTTCTACCAATATTGCTTGATATTTCAAAATCATCAATTCTTGTTTAAGTTGTTTAAAGACTTTTTGTGCTTCTCCAGTCCAGACTAACTTTGACTGGTTAATCTTTATCAATTCACATAGAGGCTTTACCAATAGTCCATAATTATAAATCCAAAGGCGACACCAACCTGTCACTCCTAAAAAGGTTTGTAGCTCCTTTACCATTTGAGGTTCTGGAGTCGGGCAAATGACTTCCTTATGTTCAGTTCCTAGTTCTCGTTGTCCTTCCGAAAATTCAAATCCCAGATAGGTCGCACTTTGTTGAGCCAGCTGGACTTTCTGTCAAGAGACTTGATATCCATTTAAACCCAGAAAATTAAGACGACTTATAGTCCATTGAATACAACTGCCTTTAGTCTCAGTAGCTATTAAGAGATCATCTACATATTGTAACAAAGCATCTTCAGTGTCCGGAGGTATCCATGTTTCGAGTTCCCTTGCTAATTGGTTTCCAAAAATAGCGGGGCTATTCTTGAATCCTTGAGGTAGTAATGTCCACGTAAGCTGCGTCTTTCTGCCTGAATCGGGATTTTCCCATTCAAAGGCGAATAGGTTTTGGCTTTCTGTGGCTAAGCCTAGGCAGAAGGCGGCATCTTTTAAATCCAGTACGGTAAACCAGACTTAACTATTCTTTAAGTTAGTCAGCAAAGTATAAGGGTTTGCCACTACTGGATGTATATCCTCAGTGATTTTATTTATGGCCCTCAAATCCTGAACTAGCCTATAGCTTTTTCATCTGCCTTTTTAATTGGCAATATGGGTGCATTGTATTCTGATTCGCATTCAAGCAATAATCCATACTGTAAAAATTTATCAATTATCTCTTTAATTCCTTTCCTATCTTCTATCCTCAAAGGATATTACTTAACCTTAACGGGTTTCTCTCCTGGCTTTAATTTAATAATTATTAAGGTCACATTTTTAGCTCTTCCAGGGACTTCGGTAGCCCAAACTCCTGGACATACTTGATCTGTGATCTCTAAAGGTATTTCACTTTTAGGGTCAGTTTGTATTAGTGCCAAGCTTAACACATTTATTAGTTGTTCTTCTCCTGTTCTTAATTCCATTTTCCCTTTTTCAAAGACAATTTCTGCTCCTACTTGCTCTAATAAATCTCTACCTAAGAGTGACCATGAGGAGCTAGGCATAGATAAAAATCTGTGTATGCCCCATTGTTTCCCTAACTTGTACTTCAAAGGTTCACAAAAATAAGCCTTTTCGGTTACACCTTGTCCTGGTTTCAGTTAGAACAGAGGTAATTTTCTTCCTAGTAGCTGGTAGAATGCTACGTTTTGGCTTAGGATGAGAAGAGTGCTGATAACACCCCGATGTTTTAATTGTTGCAGAGCAGTGCTTATACCAAGCCAAGGACATCTCAGCTTCTTGCTCTGTCCTGCCAACAGGCAGGCTGGGGGTGCAGTAAGAGCTGGGAGGGGACAGACCCAGGACAGGTGACCCAAACTAGCCAAAGGCGTATTCCATAGCATCTGACGTCAGGCTAAACAATACATAGGGGTGGCTAGCCAGGGGGAGGGGGCCGGACTGCTCGGGGTTAGGCTGGGCATCGGTCAGCGGGTGGTGAGCAATTGCATTGTGCATCACTTGTTTGTACACATTATTAGTAGTGGTACTATTATCATCATTGTATTATTATTATTATTATTATTATTATTATTATTATTATTATTATTATTATTATTATTATTATTATTATTATTATTATTTTGTCTTATTAAACTGTCTTTATCTCAACTCACGGGCTTCACTTTCCATTTCTCTCCCCCGTCCCAGAGAGGGAGGGGGAGGGCGAGCGAACAGCTGCGTGGTGTTTAGCTGCCGGCCGGGTTAAACCACGACACGCCTTTTACCCTAACATAATAATTCTGTGAAGGCATTAATGCTTGATTTAGAACCGAATACGTTGCCCCATAGCAATAAGAAATTTCACTTCCATTCCTCCCCTAGCTTCATTATAACCAGTGGAGGATCCGCTAGGGTAGATTCCCCAGGTCCCCGTTATTCCTGTTGAAATCAGGGGTTGATTACCCTAGGAAAAGGCTAGTCAATTTGTCCTCCAAAGCCAGATCCAAACCGTTTTGTTTTATTTATTTATTTATTTATTTATTTATTTATTTTCATTACATTTCAGAGTTGGTCCAAAAATTCCATAGGGCTTTCTTTTAGACCTTGTTGGAAGCATATTCTCAATTCCCAATTCATCCAGGTTTTAGTATTTACTTAACCGTTCATAATTTTCAGGATGATTCGGGTCTTAGTGGGGGTCGGTCAGGGGAATGCAATTGTCCACAGTTCCCTGAACGGTCCCATCAGCAATCTGAGCTCGCACATGAACTCAGGGTGTTTTAAGAGTTGACTGCTTTTCTGTTTCTGTGACAACTCTCTCGGACCGATCATGGTCCCTTTGCCCTAAAGGGCTAACACCCATGATTTTAAGATCTCTGCCTCGGGCAGAGGCAGAACTATTAACATTCCTACATCCTCTTTCCCTGCTCATTCAACTTCAAACACCTTTAACACTTTCAACAACCCTTTTAACACTTCCTTTATCTTTCTCCAGCCTGGACTTCTCTAATGCCAACATCAAAGGTTCAGTCAGGGGCCAACTTAATTCCGTACCTTTTCCCACCAAGATGCTGAAACATCAGTATACAACATTTCATCCTGTTCTGCTTCTCAAAAATCAACATTAACTGTAGCAAAATATTATAGTTTAAAGTTCCATTTAGGGGCCACTTTTCTCCACATTCCAGCTTATAAAGCCGCCACCACTGATTACGATATTTTATCAATGTTTTCCTGTTCACACTTCCACCGGCAGATCCTCCAATATCCTTCCAGTGACTTCAAACACATCCTAACACACTTTTCTTTAAAATTTCACTGCTTGTTTGCCCCCCCAGTTTCCAGTTTACACTTTCAGAATACACATGTTACTTACAAAAGCGTATCACAAAACGTATCACTCACAAAAATACGGGCACGCAATATCTTTCAGTAGCGATGTCACAAAACTACTATTACCAGCAATATTGCCAAAATCACAGTAACAATAGTCAGAGTCAAATTCCACATGCGATAAGTCAGAAAACCGAACTGTGTAACACCGTAACGATATCTTTCTTATAACAATGCCACGAACCTACTATTACCACCAGGAAAATAGCCAAAATCGCAGTAACAATAACCAGAGTTAAATACCATACTCCATGAGTCAGAAAACCGAAATAGACAACACAATTCCAGATGGACCTTAAAGCGAGCTCCTTCCTTAAGGTCCCCAAACATATACTTATGGTGCTAACCACAAAGTATATACCAAACACTGCCTCGCAGAAGATCACCTTCTGACTTACAGACAGTTCCAGATGACCGGTCTACCAGAAAACCAAACCAGAATAAAGAATATACTCACTTACAATGATGGGGTCCTTGTCTGCCTCCGCAGTGATCCGGTGAGTCGAGGAGTCCCTCCGGGAAATCCCGGGGGTACCCTAGGGAGTCCTGTTCCCAGCAGGTCCTGCAGTCCGGCAGAGAGGTTGTCCGATCTGGGTCGCCAAATTGATTCAAAGATCGAAGCCGAAATTCCTTTAAGTGGTATATTCTTTATTGCAGCGCTGGATGCACGGGGGATCTCTCCACCTATCGTGCATACCCAAAGCAGAAAGCAGTCTTGAATTTATACAATCAATCTATCAATATTCTACAAGCACCTATACATATGCATTACCTATCCCCGCCTTCCCTCGCTTCTCATGCTAATTAGCCTTTTGGCACCTTGCGCCTGCGCAGAGCCTTCCAAGAATTGTGGGCAGGGGTCTTTGGGACGTGGGCAGGGGTCTTTGGGAGGAAGACCCCGAGCCTTCCTCACAGTGTACTTTTCACCTTTGGTCAGGAATCTGCTGAATTGGCATGTTTCTTAATTGCAAGAGCTGGTTGTTGCTAATTCTCCCGTTTGTTGTATCTTTATAATGAATTCCAATGTCCAGTTTCGGGATTTATAGTCCTTACATTCGTTTCTCTGTCCGCCTGCCGCTTCCTTATCATGAGTTCCAGTGTCTTGTTTCGAGATATACAGTCCTTGTCTGGGGATTGTCCTTGCCTCCCCAATACCTCCTTAATCAATCCCCCCTTCTCTTTTCCCATGCAAATTCGTTTGCATCAGATACTTTCATTATTTACAGTAACACAACACAGCAGGCATCTAAACAACATGCACACAAATATTCCTAACACTACTAATACGATTAGAGCAATGAATACTTGTTTCAACCATTGGAAATTGGGCAACCAGGAGGTTAACTTATTGCATAGTTCACAAAAACTCCATGAAAGATCATCTTTACTGATCTCATGTAGGATCCTTGTCTGCTTCCATATTTCTTCCAGGTCGGTAGAGATCCTTCCACTCTGATCTACATACATACAACAACTTGTGTTTATTACTGTACAGACTCCTCCTTGAGTGGCCAGTAACAAGTCTAGGGCCATCCGATTTTGTAATACTACCTGTGATAAACTAGATATCTCTTCTTGTTGAGCCTTTATAGCATCCAGAATTTTGTTTTCTAACTTCTCTATAATTGCAGAAATATTAACTATTGCCTTTTCCAATTCACTCACTCCTAACCATGGGATAAACCATCGCACAAAACTATGAAAAGGGGTGTGTCTCTCTACCAATGGATTGTTAATTTTTCATCTGATTCTCCGCATATGAGTTCTCAAGTAACCTCGAGGCACTACATCATGTACTGTCATATTGGGGACTACCGCTCCAAGAGTGCAAGTTCCCTTCCAATTCTCAGGCAAGACCTTACAGGCTGTATCATTGCATAGCCAATAGCACCCTTTTCCTTCTGGAACCGTCCAGCTGGTTGAATTTGCCCAGCCACTAGTCGTACTAATATCAATTGTTCAATTACAAGATGTCTGATTTCCCACATAAGTAGTATCCGTATTTATACAATGCTGTTTTCCTATACCCTTAGGCGGCTTACACCTTTGTACACATACATAATAGGATTCTAACGGCATGAAGCTACTCACTTCTAGTTCCAAAACTGCTTAATATTTTCGACCCCAAGATGTGTTTTCCCACAAATTAGTCCAAGATAAGTTTGCAGGCAAGGGAATCCCAATTAACGATACACCCTTATTCCCATGCTGTGGCAGATGGGTGCATACCCAACAGTTCGTCTTATTAGTTACTTGAGAAATTGTTTGTATTAAGGTCAGGTGTAAGTTCTCATCCCAAGTTGCCCACCCCAAATCCGAGAACCGCACCCCTGCAATCATTAGGATCTGGAAAACCGTAATTTTGTTGGTCCAATTGGAGTGGTGGTCCATATCCTCGCCGGGGCCTTCTTCACCCTTGAATTGTGGATCCAAGCTGCTTGCTTCTTAATCTTAATGGCGCTGTGTGTTGTCAGTAATACTTGGTATGGTCCCATCCACTTTCCTTCCATTTTTCCTGTAGGGGTTGTCCTGAAAAAGTCTTTATATATGTATATATAATCCCCGAGCTTAAAGGGGTGGATTGGTTGATCCAACCCTCTAGCCCTGGTCCCTAAAACAAATGTATGTACTTTATTTAATTGTTTCTGAAGTTCAGTTATATGAGCATATAAATATTCTGATCCTAACTGCGTTAGGTCCTCTCCACTAAATAGAAATTGCTATGGCCTTGCATATAAGATTTTGAAGGGACTCAAATTTCCTTTTATTCTAGGTTTAACTCTAATTCCAAGTAATGCTAAAGGGAGGGATTGAGGCCATGACAAATTAGCTTCTTATCCAATTTTAGCTATTTATTGTTTAATTAAATGGTTCATTTTTTTCTACCTGTCCACTTGCCTGTGGTCTATAAGGAGTATGCAGTTGCCAATCTATCTTTAGAATCTTACTTATCTGTTCTACCACTTGTGCACAAGAATGTGAAACTCTATCAGAAGACATTGCTACTAGAATCCCAAAGCATGCTATTATTTCATTTAACAAGACTTTAACCACTTCTCTTGCTTTGTTTGTTCGACAGGGAAAGGCTTCAGGCCTTCCTGAAAACGTGTCAGTCAGAACCAGTAAATAATGATACCCCCCTTTTCAAGGGAGTTCTGAAAAATCAATTTGCCACTGTTGCCCCGAATAATTTCCTTTACCGATTATTCCAAATTTTATTCTATTCTTGGTATTGGGGTTATTGTGTAAGCAAATGCTACATTGTTGAGTTACTTGTTTTATCATATCGTCCCACTGATGTCTGACTCAGGCTCTTATGCAGTGTGCCAGCTCCCCAGTGCGTTTTATTGTGTTCTGTAAGAACTATGGGCCATGTCAAACTAGAGGGTATTACTATGTGGTTATCTTTTAAATATACTCATCCATCTGGTTTCATTTTACCTTTCAAATCTTCAATTAATTTTAAGTCTTCTTTTGTATAATTTGGATATAGTTTGGATTTTACCGTCTGGTATCAAAGACAATGCCTTCACCTCAGTTATTTCAGCTGCCTGCTTAGCCTCTGCCAATCGATTTTCCAATTTCAAAATCGGTGTTCCCCTTTTGGTGTCCCTGACAATGCATGATAGCTACCTTTTCTGGTTGTTTTACAGCCTCTAACAATTTTAAAATTTCTTCAGCATACTTTGTGTTTTCACTGAGCGGTCAGCAATCCGTGTTCTTTCCAAATTGCTCCATGAGCATGTACCACGCCGAATGTATATTTAGAATCTGTCCAAATATTTACCCTTTTTCCCGCTGCCAGTTCCAATGCTCTCGTGAGAGCAACTATCTCCGCCTTTTGAGCTGATGTTCCAGGGGGTAAAGGCTTAGACTCGATTACCTGCTGAGTAGTTGTTATAGCATATCCAGCTTTACGTTGTCTTTGCGTAACAAAACTGCTCCCATCCGTGAACCAAGTTTCTTCCGCATCTTCCATGGGCTCCTCCTTAAGGTCTGGTCGGCTGGAATACACAGTCTCTATAGTTTCTAAACAATCGTGAATCACAGGTTGTGCCGGAGCATCACTAAGAAAAGAGGCTAGATTCACAATATTAATGATCACAATTTCCACGTCGTCCTGTTCTACCAATATTGCTTGATATTTCAAAATCATCAATTCTTGTTTAAGTTGTTTAAAGACTTTTTGTGCTTCTCCAGTCCAGACTAACTTTGACTGGTTAATCTTTATCAATTCACATAGAGGCTTTACCAATAGTCCATAATTATAAATCCAAAGGCGACACCAACCTGTCACTCCTAAAAAGGTTTGTAGCTCCTTTACCATTTGAGGTTCTGGAGTCGGGCAAATGACTTCCTTATGTTCAGTTCCTAGTTCTCGTTGTCCTTCCGAAAATTCAAATCCCAGATAGGTCACACTTTGTTGAGCCAGCTGGACTTTCTGTCAAGAGACTTGATATCCATTTAAACCCAGAAAATTAAGACGACTTATAGTCCATTGAATACAACTGCCTTTAGTCTCAGTAGCTATTAAGAGATCATCTACATATTGTAACAAAGCATCTTCAGTGTCCGGAGGTATCCATGTTTCGAGTTCCCTTGCTAATTGGTTTCCAAAAATAGCGGGGCTATTCTTGAATCCTTGAGGTAGTAATGTCCACGTAAGCTGCGTCTTTCTGCCTGAATCGGGATTTTCCCATTCAAAGGCGAATAGGTTTTGGCTTTCTGTGGCTAAGCCTAGGCAGAAGGCGGCATCTTTTAAATCCAGTACGGTAAACCAGACTTAACTATTCTTTAATTTAGTCAGCAAAGTATAAGGGTTTGCCACTACTGGATGTATATCCTCAGTGATTTTATTTATGGCCCTCAAATCCTGAACTAGCCTATAGCTTTTTCATCTGCCTTTTTAATTGGCAATATGGGTGCATTGTATTCTGATTCGCATTCAAGCAATAATCCATACTGTAAAAATTTATCAATTATCTCTTTAATTCCTTTCCTATCTTCTATCCTCAAAGGATATTACTTAACCTTAACGGGTTTCTCTCCTGGCTTTAATTTAATAATTATTAAGGTCACATTTTTAGCTCTTCCAGGGACTTCGGTAGCCCAAACTCCTGGACATACTTGATCTGTGATCTCTAAAGGTATTTCACTTTTAGGGTCAGTTTGTATTAGTGCCAAGCTTAACACATTTATTAGTTGTTCTTCTCCTGTTCTTAATTCCATTTTCCCTTTTTCAAAGACAATTTCTGCTCCTACTTGCTCTAATAAATCTCTACCTAAGAGTGACCATGAGGAGCTAGGCATAGATAAAAATCTGTGTATGCCCCATTGTTTCCCTAACTTGTACTTCAAAGGTTCACAAAAATAAGCCTTTTCGGTTACACCTTGTCCTGGTTTCAGTTAGAACAGAGGTAATTTTCTTCCTAGTAGCTGGTAGAATGCTACGTTTTGGCTTAGGATGAGAAGAGTGCTGATAACACCCCGATGTTTTAATTGTTGCAGAGCAGTGCTTATACCAAGCCAAGGACATCTCAGCTTCTTGCTCTGTCCTGCCAACAGGCAGGCTGGGGGTGCAGTAAGAGCTGGGAGGGGACAGACCCAGGACAGGTGACCCAAACTAGCCAAAGGCGTATTCCATAGCATCTGACGTCAGGCTAAACAATACATAGGGGTGGCTAGCCAGGGGGAGGGGGCCGGACTGCTCGGGGTTAGGCTGGGCATCGGTCAGCAGGTGGTGAGCAATTGCATTGTGCATCACTTGTTTGTACACATTATTAGTAGTGGTATTATTATTATTATTATTATTATTATTATTATTATTATTAAACTGTCTTTATCTCAACTCACAGGCTTCACTTTCCATTTCTCTCCCCCGTCCCAGAGAGGGAGGGGGAGGGGGAGCGAACAGCTGCGTGGTGTTTAGCTGCCGGCCGGGTTAAACCACGACACGCCTTTTACCCTAACATAATAATTCTGTGAAGGCATTAATGCTTGATTTAGAACTGAATACGTTGCCCCATAGCAATAAGAAATTTCACTTCCATTCCTCCCCTAGCTTCATTATAACCAGTGGAGGATCCGCTAGGGTAGATTCCCCAGGTCCCCGTTATTCCTGTTGAAATCAGGGGTTGATTACCCTAGGAAAAGGCTAGTCAATTTGTCCTCCAAAGCCAGATCCAAACCGTTTTGTTTTATTTATTTATTTATTTATTTATTTATTTTCATTACATTTCAGAGTTGGTCCAAAAATTCCATAGGGCTTTCTTTTAGACCTTGTTGGAAGCATATTCTCAATTCCCAATTCATCCAGGTTTTAGTATTTACTTAACCGTTCATAATTTTCAGGATGATTCGGGTCTTAGTGGGGGTCGGTCAGGGGAATGCAATTGTCCACAGTTCCCTGAACGGTCCCATCAGCAATCTGAGCTCGCACATGAACTCAGGGTGTTTTAAGAGTTGACTGCTTTTCTGTTTCTGTGACAACTCTCTCGGACCGATCATGGTCCCTTTGCCCTAAAGGGCTAACACCCATGATTTTAAGATCTCTGCCTCGGGCAGAGGCAGAACTATTAACATTCCTACATCCTCTTTCCCTGCTCATTCAACTTCAAACACCTTTAACACTTTCAACAACCCTTTTAACACTTCCTTTATCTTTCTCCAGCCTGTACTTCTCTAATGCCAACATCAAAGGTTCAGTCAGGGGCCAACTTAATTCCGTACCTTTTCCCACCAAGATGCTGAAACATCAGTATACAACATTTCATCCTGTTCTGCTTCTCAAAAATCAACATTAACTGTAGCAAAATATTATAGTTTAAAGTTCCATTTAGGGGCCACTTTTCTCCACATTCCAGCTTATAAAGCCGCCACCACTGATTACGATATTTTATCAATGTTTTCCTGTTCACACTTCCACCGGCAGATCCTCCAATATCCTTCCAGTGACTTCAAACACATCCTAACACACTTTTCTTTAAAATTTCACTGCTTGTTTGCCCCCCCAGTTTCCAGTTTACACTTTCAGAATACACATGTTACTTACAAAAGCGTATCACAAAACGTATCACTCACAAAAATATGGGCACGCAATATCTTTCAGTAGCGATGTCACAAAACTACTATTACCAGCAATATTGCCAAAATCACAGTAACAATAGTCAGAGTCAAATTCCACATGCGATAAGTCAGAAAACCGAACTGTGTAACACCGTAACGATATCTTTCTTATAACAATGCCACGAACCTACTATTACCACCAGGAAAATAGCCAAAATCGCAGTAACAATAACCAGAGTTAAATACCATACTCCATGAGTCAGAAAACCGAAATAGACAACACAATTCCAGATGGACCTTAAAGCGAGCTCCTTCCTTAAGGTCCCCAAACATATACTTATGGTGCTAACCACAAAGTATATACCAAACACTGCCTCGCAGAAGATCACCTTCTGACTTACAGACAGTTCCAGATGACCGGTCTACCAGAAAACCAAACCAGAATAAAGAAT
This sequence comes from Netta rufina, assembly GCF_964035555.1. Taxonomy (NCBI): domain Eukaryota; kingdom Metazoa; phylum Chordata; class Aves; order Anseriformes; family Anatidae; genus Netta; species Netta rufina. The sequence goes on along the minus strand of NC_140132.1, from coordinate 302,622 downwards.
ATACTCACTTACAATGATGGGGTCCTTGTCTGCCTCCGCAGTGATCCGGTGAGTCGAGGAGTCCCTCCGGGAAATCCCGGGGGTACCCTAGGGAGTCCTGTTCCCAGCAGGTCCTGCAGTCCGGCAGAGAGGTTGTCCCATCTGGGTCGCCAAATTGATTCAAAGATCGAAGCCGAAATTCCTTTAAGTGGTATATTCTTTATTGCAGCGCTGGATGCACGGGGGATCTCTCCACCTATCGTGCATACCCAAAGCAGAAAGCAGTCTTGAATTTATACAATCAATCTATCAATATTCTACAAGCACCTATACATATGCATTACCTATCCCCGCCTTCCCTCGCTTCTCATGCTAATTAGCCTTTTGGCACCTTGCGCCTGCGCAGAGCCTTCCAAGAATTGTGGGCAGGGGTCTTTGGGACGTGGGCAGGGGTCTTTGGGAGGAAGACCCCGAGCCTTCCTCACAGTGTACTTTTCACCTTTGGTCAGGAATCTGCTGAATTGGCATGTTTCTTAATTGCAAGAGCTGGTTGTTGCTAATTCTCCCGTTTGTTGTATCTTTATAATGAATTCCAATGTCCAGTTTCGGGATTTATAGTCCTTACATTCGTTTCTCTGTCCGCCTGCCGCTTCCTTATCATGAGTTCCAGTGTCTTGTTTCGAGATATACAGTCCTTGTCTGGGGATTGTCCTTGCCTCCCCAATACCTCCTTAATCAATCCCCCCTTCTCTTTTCCCATGCAAATTCGTTTGCATCAGATACTTTCATTATTTACAGTAACACAACACAGCAGGCATCTAAACAACATGCACACAAATATTCCTAACACTACTAATACGATTAGAGCAATGAATACTTGTTTCAACCATTGGAAATTGGGCAACCAGGAGGTTAACTTATTGCATAGTTCACAAAAACTCCATGAAAGATCATCTTTACTGATCTCATGTAGGATCCTTGTCTGCTTCCATATTTCTTCCAGGTCGGTAGAGATCCTTCCACTCTGATCTACATACATACAACAACTTGTGTTTATTACTGTACAGACTCCTCCTTGAGTGGCCAGTAACAAGTCTAGGGCCATCCGATTTTGTAATACTACCTGTGATAAACTAGATATCTCTTCTTGTTGAGCCTTTATAGCATCCAGAATTTTGTTTTCTAACTTCTCTATAATTGCAGAAATATTAACTATTGCCTTTTCCAATTCACTCACTCCTAACCATGGGATAAACCATCGCACAAAACTATGAAAAGGGGTGTGTCTCTCTACCAATGGATTGTTAATTTTTCATCTGATTCTCCGCATATGATTTCTCAAGTAACCTCGAGGCACTACATCATGTACTGTCAGATTGGGGACTACCGCTCCAAGAGTGCAAGTTCCCTTCCAATTCTCAGGCAAGACCTTACGGGCTGTATCATTGCATAGCCAATAGCACCCTTTTCCTTCTGGAACCGTCCAGCTGGTTGAATTTGCCCAGCCACTAGTCGTACTAATATCAATTGTTCAATTACAAGATGTCTGATTTCCCACATAAGTAGTATCCGTATTTATACAATGCTGTTTTCCTATACCCTTAGGCGGCTTACACCTTTGTACACATACATAATAGGATTCTAACGGCATGAAGCTACTCACTTCTAGTTCCAAAACTGCTTAATATTTTCGACCCCAAGATGTGTTTTCCCACAAATTAGTCCAAGATAAGTTTGCAGGCAAGGGAATCCCAATTAACGATACACCCTTATTCCCATGCTGTGGCAGATGGGTGCATACCCAACAGTTCGTCTTATTAGTTACTTGAGAAATTGTTTGTATTAAGGTCAGGTGTAAGTTCTCATCCCAAGTTGCCCACCCCAAATCCGAGAACCGCACCCCTGCAATCATTAGGATCTGGAAAACCGTAATTTTGTTGGTCCAATTGGAGTGGTGGTCCATATCCTCGCCGGGGCCTTCTTCACCCTTGAATTGTGGATCCAAGCTGCTTGCTTCTTAATCTTAATGGCGCTGTGTGTTGTCAGTAATACTTGGTATGGTCCCATCCACTTTCCTTCCATTTTTCCTGTAGGGGTTGTCCTGAAAAAGTCTTTATATATGTATATATAATCCCCGAGCTTAAAGGGGTGGATTGGTTGATCCAACCCTCTAGCCCTGGTCCCCAAAACAAATGTATGTACTTTATTTAATTGTTTCTGAAGTTCAGTTATATGAGCATATAAATATTCTGATCCTAACTGCGTTAGGTCCTCTCCACTAAATAGAAATTGCTATGGCCTTGCATATAAGATTTTGAAGGGACTCAAATTTCCTTTTATTCTAGGTTTAACTCTAATTCCAAGTAATGCTAAAGGGAGGGATTGAGGCCATGACAAATTAGCTTCTTATCCAATTTTAGCTATTTATTGTTTAATTAAATGGTTCATTTTTTTCTACCTGTCCACTTGCCTGTGGTCTATAAGGAGTATGCAGTTGCCAATCTATCTTTAGAATCTTACTTATCTGTTCTACCACTTGTGCACAAGAATGTGAAACTCTATCAGAAGACATTGCTACTAGAATCCCAAAGCATGCTATTATTTCATTTAACAAGACTTTAACCACTTCTCTTGCTTTGTTTGTTCGACAGGGAAAGGCTTCAGGCCTTCCTGAAAACGTGTCAGTCAGAACCAGTAAATAATGATACCCCCCTTTTCAAGGGAGTTCTGAAAAATCAATTTGCCACTGTTGCCCCGAATAATTTCCTTTACCGATTATTCCAAATTTTATTCTATTCTTGGTATTGGGGTTATTGTGTAAGCAAATGCTACATTGTTGAGTTACTTGTTTTATCATATCGTCCCACTGATGTCTGACTCAGGCTCTTATGCAGTGTGCCAGCTCCCCAGTGCGTTTTATTGTGTTCTGTAAGAACTATGGGCCATGTCAAACTAGAGGGTATTACTATGTGGTTATCTTTTAAATATACTCATCCATCTGGTTTCATTTTACCTTTCAAATCTTCAATTAATTTTAAGTCTTCTTTTGTATAATTTGGATATAGTTTGGATTTTACCGTCTGGTATCAAAGACAATGCCTTCACCTCAGTTATTTCAGCTGCCTGCTTAGCCTCTGCCAATCGATTTTCCAATTTCAAAATCGGTGTTCCCCTTTTGGTGTCCCTGACAATGCATGATAGCTACCTTTTCTGGTTGTTTTACAGCCTCTAACAATTTTAAAATTTCTTCAGCATACTTTGTGTTTTCACTGAGCGGTCAGCAATCCGTGTTCTTTCCAAATTGCTCCATGAGCATGTACCACGCCGAATGTATATTTAGAATCTGTCCAAATATTTACCCTTTTTCCCGCTGCCAGTTCCAATGCTCTCGTGAGAGCAACTATCTCCGCCTTTTGAGCTGATGTTCCAGGGGGTAAAGGCTTAGACTCGATTACCTGCTGAGTAGTTGTTATAGCATATCCAGCTTTACGTTGTCTTTGCGTAACAAAACTGCTCCCATCCGTGAACCAAGTTTCTTCCGCATCTTCCATGGGCTCCTCCTTAAGGTCTGGTCGGCTGGAATACACAGTCTCTATAGTTTCTAAACAATCGTGAATCACAGGTTGTGCCGGAGCATCACTAAGAAAAGAGGCTAGATTCACAATATTAATGATCACAATTTCCACGTCGTCCTGTTCTACCAATATTGCTTGATATTTCAAAATCATCAATTCTTGTTTAAGTTGTTTAAAGACTTTTTGTGCTTCTCCAGTCCAGACTAACTTTGACTGGTTAATCTTTATCAATTCACATAGAGGCTTTACCAATAGTCCATAATTATAAATCCAAAGGCGACACCAACCTGTCACTCCTAAAAAGGTTTGTAGCTCCTTTACCATTTGAGGTTCTGGAGTCGGGCAAATGACTTCCTTATGTTCAGTTCCTAGTTCTCGTTGTCCTTCCGAAAATTCAAATCCCAGATAGGTCACACTTTGTTGAGCCAGCTGGACTTTCTGTCAAGAGACTTGATATCCATTTAAACCCAGAAAATTAAGACGACTTATAGTCCATTGAATACAACTGCCTTTAGTCTCAGTAGCTATTAAGAGATCATCTACATATTGTAACAAAGCATCTTCAGTGTCCGGAGGTATCCATGTTTCGAGTTCCCTTGCTAATTGGTTTCCAAAAATAGCGGGGCTATTCTTGAATCCTTGAGGTAGTAATGTCCACGTAAGCTGCGTCTTTCTGCCTGAATCGGGATTTTCCCATTCAAAGGCGAATAGGTTTTGGCTTTCTGTGGCTAAGCCTAGGCAGAAGGCGGCATCTTTTAAATCCAGTACGGTAAACCAGACTTAACTATTCTTTAATTTAGTCAGCAAAGTATAAGGGTTTGCCACTACTGGATGGATATCCTCAGTGATTTTATTTATGGCCCTCAAATCCTGAACTAGCCTATAGCTTTTTCATCTGCCTTTTTAATTGGCAATATGGGTGCATTGTATTCTGATTCGCATTCAAGCAATAATCCATACTGTAAAAATTTATCAATTATCTCTTTAATTCCTTTCCTATCTTCTATCCTCAAAGGATATTACTTAACCTTAACGGGTTTCTCTCCTGGCTTTAATTTAATAATTATTAAGGTCACATTTTTAGCTCTTCCAGGGACTTCGGTAGCCCAAACTCCTGGACATACTTGATCTGTGATCTCTAAAGGTATTTCACTTTTAGGGTCAGTTTGTATTAGTGCCAAGCTTAACACATTTATTAGTTGTTCTTCTCCTGTTCTTAATTCCATTTTCCCTTTTTCAAAGACAATTTCTGCTCCTACTTGCTCTAATAAATCTCTACCTAAGAGTGACCATGAGGAGCTAGGCATAGATAAAAATCTGTGTATGCCCCATTGTTTCCCTAACTTGTACTTCAAAGGTTCACAAAAATAAGCCTTTTCGGTTACACCTTGTCCTGGTTTCAGTTAGAACAGAGGTAATTTTCTTCCTAGTAGCTGGTAGAATGCTACGTTTTGGCTTAGGATGAGAAGAGTGCTGATAACACCCCGATGTTTTAATTGTTGCAGAGCAGTGCTTATACCAAGCCAAGGACATCTCAGCTTCTTGCTCTGTCCTGCCAACAGGCAGGCTGGGGGTGCAGTAAGAGCTGGGAGGGGACAGACCCAGGACAGGTGACCCAAACTAGCCAAAGGCGTATTCCATAGCATCTGACGTCAGGCTAAACAATACATAGGGGTGGCTAGCCAGGGGGAGGGGGCCGGACTGCTCGGGGTTAGGCTGGGCATCGGTCAGCAGGTGGTGAGCAATTGCATTGTGCATCACTTGTTTGTACACATTATTAGTAGTGGTATTATTATTATTATTATTATTATTATTATTATTATTATTATTATTATTATTAAACTGTCTTTATCTCAACTCACAGGCTTCACTTTCCATTTCTCTCCCCCGTCCCAGAGAGGGAGGGGGAGGGGGAGCGAACAGCTGCGTGGTGTTTAGCTGCCGGCCGGGTTAAACCACGACACGCCTTTTACCCTAACATAATAATTCTGTGAAGGCATTAATGCTTGATTTAGAACTGAATACGTTGCCCCATAGCAATAAGAAATTTCACTTCCATTCCTCCCCTAGCTTCATTATAACCAGTGGAGGATCCGCTAGGGTAGATTCCCCAGGTCCCCGTTATTCCTGTTGAAATCAGGGGTTGATTACCCTAGGAAAAGGCTAGTCAATTTGTCCTCCAAAGCCAGATCCAAACCGTTTTGTTTTATTTATTTATTTATTTATTTATTTATTTTCATTACATTTCAGAGTTGGTCCAAAAATTCCATAGGGCTTTCTTTTAGACCTTGTTGGAAGCATATTCTCAATTCCCAATTCATCCAGGTTTTAGTATTTACTTAACCGTTCATAATTTTCAGGATGATTCGGGTCTTAGTGGGGGTCGGTCAGGGGAATGCAATTGTCCACAGTTCCCTGAACGGTCCCATCAGCAATCTGAGCTCGCACATGAACTCAGGGTGTTTTAAGAGTTGACTGCTTTTCTGTTTCTGTGACAACTCTCTCGGACCGATCATGGTCCCTTTGCCCTAAAGGGCTAACACCCATGATTTTAAGATCTCTGCCTCGGGCAGAGGCAGAACTATTAACATTCCTACATCCTCTTTCCCTGCTCATTCAACTTCAAACACCTTTAACACTTTCAACAACCCTTTTAACACTTCCTTTATCTTTCTCCAGCCTGTACTTCTCTAATGCCAACATCAAAGGTTCAGTCAGGGGCCAACTTAATTCCGTACCTTTTCCCACCAAGATGCTGAAACATCAGTATACAACATTTCATCCTGTTCTGCTTCTCAAAAATCAACATTAACTGTAGCAAAATATTATAGTTTAAAGTTCCATTTAGGGGCCACTTTTCTCCACATTCCAGCTTATAAAGCCGCCACCACTGATTACGATATTTTATCAATGTTTTCCTGTTCACACTTCCACCGGCAGATCCTCCAATATCCTTCCAGTGACTTCAAACACATCCTAACACACTTTTCTTTAAAATTTCACTGCTTGTTTGCCCCCCCAGTTTCCAGTTTACACTTTCAGAATACACATGTTACTTACAAAAGCGTATCACAAAACGTATCACTCACAAAAATATGGGCACGCAATATCTTTCAGTAGCGATGTCACAAAACTACTATTACCAGCAATATTGCCAAAATCACAGTAACAATAGTCAGAGTCAAATTCCACATGCGATAAGTCAGAAAACCGAACTGTGTAACACCGTAACGATATCTTTCTTATAACAATGCCACGAACCTACTATTACCACCAGGAAAATAGCCAAAATCGCAGTAACAATAACCAGAGTTAAATACCATACTCCATGAGTCAGAAAACCGAAATAGACAACACAATTCCAGATGGACCTTAAAGCGAGCTCCTTCCTTAAGGTCCCCAAACATATACTTATGGTGCTAACCACAAAGTATATACCAAACACTGCCTCGCAGAAGATCACCTTCTGACTTACAGACAGTTCCAGATGACCGGTCTACCAGAAAACCAAACCAGAATAAAGAATATACTCACTTACAATGATGGGGTCCTTGTCTGCCTCCGCAGTGATCCGGTGAGTCGAGGAGTCCCTCCGGGAAATCCCGGGGGTACCCTAGGGAGTCCTGTTCCCAGCAGGTCCTGCAGTCCGGCAGAGAGGTTGTCCCATCTGGGTCGCCAAATTGATTCAAAGATCGAAGCCGAAATTCCTTTAAGTGGTATATTCTTTATTGCAGCGCTGGATGCACGGGGGATCTCTCCACCTATCGTGCATACCCAAAGCAGAAAGCAGTCTTGAATTTATACAATCAATCTATCAATATTCTACAAGCACCTATACATATGCATTACCTATCCCCACCTTCCCTCGCTTCTCATGCTAATTAGCCTTTTGGCACCTTGCGCCTGCGCAGAGCCTTCCAAGAATTGTGGGCAGGGGTCTTTGGGACGTGGGCAGGGGTCTTTGGGAGGAAGACCCCGAGCCTTCCTCACAGTGTACTTTTCACCTTTGGTCAGGAATCTGCTGAATTGGCATGTTTCTTAATTGCAAGAGCTGGTTGTTGCTAATTCTCCCGTTTGTTGTATCTTTATAATGAATTCCAATGTCCAGTTTCGGGATTTATAGTCCTTACATTCGTTTCTCTGTCCGCCTGCCGCTTCCTTATCATGAGTTCCAGTGTCTTGTTTCGAGATATACAGTCCTTGTCTGGGGATTGTCCTTGCCTCCCCAATACCTCCTTAATCAATCCCCCCTTCTCTTTTCCCATGCAAATTCGTTTGCATCAGATACTTTCATTATTTACAGTAACACAACACAGCAGGCATCTAAACAACATGCACACAAATATTCCTAACACTACTAATACGATTAGAGCAATGAATACTTGTTTCAACCATTGGAAATTGGGCAACCAGGAGGTTAACTTATTGCATAGTTCACAAAAACTCCATGAAAGATCATCTTTACTGATCTCATGTAGGATCCTTGTCTGCTTCCATATTTCTTCCAGGTCGGTAGAGATCCTTCCACTCTGATCTACATACATACAACAACTTGTGTTTATTACTGTACAGACTCCTCCTTGAGTGGCCAGTAACAAGTCTAGGGCCATCCGATTTTGTAATACTACCTGTGATAAACTAGATATCTCTTCTTGTTGAGCCTTTATAGCATCCAGAATTTTGTTTTCTAACTTCTCTATAATTGCAGAAATATTAACTATTGCCTTTTCCAATTCACTCACTCCTAACCATGGGATAAACCATCGCACAAAACTATGAAAAGGGGTGTGTCTCTCTACCAATGGATTGTTAATTTTTCATCTGATTCTCCGCATATGAGTTCTCAAGTAACCTCGAGGCACTACATCATGTACTGTCATATTGGGGACTACCGCTCCAAGAGTGCAAGTTCCCTTCCAATTCTCAGGCAAGACCTTACAGGCTGTATCATTGCATAGCCAATAGCACCCTTTTCCTTCTGGAACCGTCCAGCTGGTTGAATTTGCCCAGCCACTAGTCGTACTAATATCAGTTGTTCAATTACAAGATGTCTGATTTCCCACATAAGTAGTATCCGTATTTATACAATGCTGTTTTCCTATACCCTTAGGCGGCTTACACCTTTGTACACATACATAATAGGATTCTAACGGCATGAAGCTACTCACTTCTAGTTCCAAAACTGCTTAATATTTTCGACCCCAAGATGTGTTTTCCCACAAATTAGTCCAAGATAAGTTTGCAGGCAAGGGAATCCCAATTAACGATACACCCTTATTCCCATGCTGTGGCAGATGGGTGCATACCCAACAGTTCGTCTTATTAGTTACTTGAGAAATTGTTTGTATTAAGGTCAGGTGTAAGTTCTCATCCCAAGTTGCCCACCCCAAATCCGAGAACCGCACCCCTGCAATCATTAGGATCTGGAAAACCGTAATTTTGTTGGTCCAATTGGAGTGGTGGTCCATATCCTCGCCGGGGCCTTCTTCACCCTTGAATTGTGGATCCAAGCTGCTTGCTTCTTAATCTTAATGGCGCTGTGTGTTGTCAGTAATACTTGGTATGGTCCCATCCACTTTCCTTCCATTTTTCCTGTAGGGGTTGTCCTGAAAAAGTCTTTATATATGTATATATAATCCCCGAGCTTAAAGGGGTGGATTGGTTGATCCAACCCTCTAGCCCTGGTCCCTAAAACAAATGTATGTACTTTATTTAATTGTTTCTGAAGTTCAGTTATATGAGCATATAAATATTCTGATCCTAACTGCGTTAGGTCCTCTCCACTAAATAGAAATTGCTATGGCCTTGCATATAAGATTTTGAAGGGACTCAAATTTCCTTTTATTCTAGGTTTAACTCTAATTCCAAGTAATGCTAAAGGGAGGGATTGAGGCCATGACAAATTAGCTTCTTATCCAATTTTAGCTATTTATTGTTTAATTAAATGGTTCATTTTTTTCTACCTGTCCACTTGCCTGTGGTCTATAAGGAGTATGCAGTTGCCAATCTATCTTTAGAATCTTACTTATCTGTTCTACCACTTGTGCACAAGAATGTGAAACTCTATCAGAAGACATTGCTACTAGAATCCCAAAGCATGCTATTATTTCATTTAACAAGACTTTAACCACTTCTCTTGCTTTGTTTGTTCGACAGGGAAAGGCTTCAGGCCTTCCTGAAAACGTGTCAGTCAGAACCAGTAAATAATGATACCCCCCTTTTCAAGGGAGTTCTGAAAAATCAATTTGCCACTGTTGCCCCGAATAATTTCCTTTACCGATTATTCCAAATTTTATTCTATTCTTGGTATTGGGGTTATTGTGTAAGCAAATGCTACATTGTTGAGTTACTTGTTTTATCATATCGTCCCACTGATGTCTGACTCAGGCTCTTATGCAGTGTGCCAGCTCCCCAATGCGTTTTATTGTGTTCTGTAAGAACTATGGGCCATGTCAAACTAGAGGGTATTACTATGTGGTTATCTTTTAAATATACTCATCCATCTGGTTTCATTTTACCTTTCAAATCTTCAATTAATTTTAAGTCTTCTTTTGTATAATTTGGATATAGTTTGGATTTTACCGTCTGGTATCGAAGACAATGCCTTCACCTCAGTTATTTCAGCTGCCTGCTTAGCCTCTGCCAATCGATTTCCAATTTCAAAATCGGTGTTCCCCTTTTGGTGTCCCTGACAATGCATGATAGCTACCTTTTCTGGTTGTTTTACAGCCTCTAACAATTTTAAAATTTCTTCAGCATACTTTGTGTTTTCACTGAGCGGTCAGCAATCCGTGTTCTTTCCAAATTGCTCCATGAGCATGTACCACGCCGAATGTATATTTAGAATCTGTCCAAATATTTACCCTTTTTCCCGCTGCCAGTTCCAATGCTCTCGTGAGAGCAACTATCTCCGCCTTTTGAGCTGATGTTCCAGGGGGTAAAGGCTTAGACTCGATTACCTGCTGAGTAGTTGTTATAGCATATCCAGCTTTACGTTGTCTTTGCGTAACAAAACTGCTCCCATCCGTGAACCAAGTTTCTTCCGCATCTTCCATGGGCTCCTCCTTAAGGTCTGGTCGGCTGGAATACACAGTCTCTATAGTTTCTAAACAATCGTGAATCACAGGTTGTGCCGGAGCATCACTAAGAAAAGAGGCTAGATTCACAATATTAATGATCACAATTTCCACGTCGTCCTGTTCTACCAATATTGCTTGATATTTCAAAATCATCAATTCTTGTTTAAGTTGTTTAAAGACTTTTTGTGCTTCTCCAGTCCAGACTAACTTTGACTGGTTAATCTTTATCAATTCACATAGAGGCTTTACCAATAGTCCATCATTATAAATCCAAAGGCGACACCAACCTGTCACTCCTAAAAAGGTTTGTAGCTCCTTTACCATTTGAGGTTCTGGAGTCCGGCAAATGACTTCCTTATGTTCAGTTCCTAGTTCTCGTTGTCCTTCCGAAAATTCAAATCCCAGATAGGTCACACTTTGTTGAGCCAGCTGGACTTTCTGTCAAGAGACTTGATATCCATTTAAACCCAGAAAATTAAGACGACTTATAGTCCATTGAATACAACTGCCTTTAGTCTCAGTAGCTATTAAGAGATCATCTACATATTGTAACAAAGCACCTTCAGTGTCCGGAGGTATCCATGTTTCGAGTTCCCTTGCTAACTGGTTTCCAAAAATAGCGGGGCTATTCTTGAATCCTTGAGGTAGTAATGTCCACGTAAGCTGCGTCTTTCTGCCTGAATCGGGATTTTCCCATTCAAAGGCGAATAGGTTTTGGCTTTCTGTGGCTAAGCCTAGGCAGAAGAAGGCATCTTTTAAATCCAGTACGGTAAACCAGACTTGACTATTCTTTAATTTAGTCAGCAAAGTATAAGGGTTTGCCACTACTGGATGGATATCCTCAGTGATTTTATTTATGGCCCTCAAATCCTGAACTAGCCTATAGCTTTTTCATCTGCCTTTTTAATTGGCAATATGGGTGCATTGTATTCTGATTCGCATTCAAGCAATAATCCATACTGTAAAAATTTATCAATTATCTCTTTAATTCCTTTCCTATCTTCTATCCTCAAAGGATATTACTTAACCTTAACGGGTTTCTCTCCTGGCTTTAATTTAATAATTATTAAGGTCACATTTTTAGCTCTTCCAGGGACTTCGGTAGCCCAAACTCCTGGACATACTTGATCTGTGATCTCTAAAGGTATTTCACTTTTAGGGTCAGTTTGTATTAGTGCCAAGCTTAACACATTTATTAGTTGTTCTTCTCCTGTTCTTAATTCCATTTTCCCTTTTTCAAAGACAATTTCTGCTCCTACTTGCTCTAATAAATCTCTACCTAAGAGTGACCATGAGGAGCTAGGCATAGATAAAAATCTGTGTATGCCCCATTGTTTCCCTAACTTGTACTTCAAAGGTTCACAAAAATAAGCCTTTTCGGTTACACCTTGTCCTGGTTTCAGTTAGAACAGAGGTAATTTTCTTCCTAGTAGCTGGTAGAATGCTACGTTTTGGCTTAGGATGAGAAGAGTGCTGATAACACCCCGATGTTTTAATTGTTGCAGAGCAGTGCTTATACCAAGCCAAGGACATCTCAGCTTCTTGCTCTGTCCTGCCAACAGGCAGGCTGGGGGTGCAGTAAGAGCTGGGAGGGGACAGACCCAGGACAGGTGACCCAAACTAGCCAAAGGGGTATTCCATAGCATCTGACGTCAGGCTAAACAATACATAGGGGTGGCTAGCCAGGGGGAGGGGGCCGGACTGCTCGGGGTTAGGCTGGGCATCGGTCAGCGGGTGGTGAGCAATTGCATTGTGCATCACTTGTTTGTACACATTATTAGTAGTGGTACTATTATCATCATTGTATTATTATTATTATTATTATTATTATTATTATTATTATTACTATTACTATTACTATTACTATTATTATTATTATTTTGTCTTATTAAGCTGTCTTTATCTCAACTCACGGGCTTCACTTTCCATTTCTCTCCCCCGTCCCAGAGAGGGAGGGGGAGGGTGAGCGAACAGCTGCGTGGTGTTTAGCTGCCGGCCGGGTTAAACCACTACACGCCTTTTACCCTAACATAATAATTCTGTGAAGGCATTAATGCTTGATTTAGAACTGAATACGTTGCCCCATAGCAATAAGAAATTTCACTTCCATTCCTCCCCTAGCTTCATTATAACCAGTGGAGGATCCGCTAGGGTAGATTCCCCAGGTCCCCGTTATTCCTGTTGAAATCAGGGGTTGATTACCCTAGGAAAAGGCTAGTCAATTTCTCCTCCAAAGCCAGGTCCAAACCGTTTTGTTTTATTTATTTATTTATTTATTTATTTTCATTACATTTCAGAGTTGGTCCAAAAATTCCATAGGGCTTTCTTTTAGACCTTGTTGGAAGCATATTCTCAATTCCCAATTCATCCAGGTTTTAGTATTTACTTAACCGTTCATAATTTTCAGGATGATTCGGGTCTTAGTGGGGATCGGTCAGGGGAATGCAATTGTCCACAGTTCCCTGAATGGTCCCATCAGCAATCTGAGCTCGCACATGAACTCAGGTTGTTTTAAGAGTTGACTGCTTTTCTGTTTCTGTGACAACTCTCTCGGACCGATCATGGTCCCTTTGCCCTAAAGGGCTAACACCCATGATTTTAAGATCTCTGCCTCGGGCAGAGGCAGAACTATTAACATTCCTACATCCTCTTTCCCTGCTCATTCAACTTCAAACACCTTTAACACTTTCAACAACCCTTTTAACACTTCCTTTATCTTTCTCCAGCCTGGACTTCTCTAATGCCAACATCAAAGGTTCAGTCAGGGGCCAACTTAATTCCGTACCTTTTCCCACCAAGATGCTGAAACATCAGTATACAACATTTCATCCTGTTCTGCTTCTCAAAAATCAACATTAACTGTAGCAAAATATTATAGTTTAAAGTTCCATTTAGGGGCCACTTTTCTCCACATTCCAGCTTATAAAGCCGCCACCACTGATTACGATATTTTATCAATGTTTTCCTGTTCACACTTCCACCGGCAGATCCTCCAATATCCTTCCAGTGACTTCAAACACATCCTAACACACTTTTCTTTAAAATTTCACTGCTTGTTTGCCCCCCCAGTTTCCAGTTTACACTTTCAGAATACACATGTTACTTACAAAAGCGTATCACAAAACGTATCACTCACAAAAATATGGGCACGCAATATCTTTCAGTAGCGATGTCACAAAACTACTATTACCAGCAATATTGCCAAAATCACAGTAACAATAGTCAGAGTCAAATTCCACATGCGATAAGTCAGAAAACCGAACTGTGTAACACCGTAACGATATCTTTCTTATAACAATGCCACGAACCTACTATTACCACCAGGAAAATAGCCAAAATCGCAGTAACAATAACCAGAGTTAAATACCATACTCCATGAGTCAGAAAACCGAAATAGACAACACAATTCCAGATGGACCTTAAAGCGAGCTCCTTCCTTAAGGTCCCCAAACATATACTTATGGTGCTAACCACAAAGTATATACCAAACACTGCCTCGCAGAAGATCACCTTCTGACTTACAGACAGTTCCAGATGACCGGTCTAACGGAAAACCAAACCAGAATAAAGAATATACTCACTTACAATGATGGGGTCCTTGTCTGCCTCCGCAGTGATCCGGTGAGTCGAGGAGTCCCTCCGGGAAATCCTGGGGGTACCCTAGGGAGTCCTGTTCCCAGCAGGTCCTGCAGTCCGGCAGAGAGGTTGTCCCATCTGGGTCGCCAAATTGATTCAAAGATCGAAGCCGAAATTCCTTTAAGTGGTATATTCTTTATTGCAGTGCTGGATGCACGGGGGATCTCTCCACCTATCGTGCATACCCAAAGCAGAAAGCAGTCTTGAATTTATACAATCAATCTATCAATATTCTACAAGCACCTATACATATGCATTACCTATCCCCGCCTTCCCTCGCTTCTCATGCTAATTAGCCTTTTGGCACCTTGCGCCTGCGCAGAGCCTTCCAAGAATTGTGGGCAGGGGTCTTTGGGACGTGGGCAGGGGTCTTTGGGAGGAAGACCCCGAGCCTTCCTCACAGTGTACTTTTCACCTTTGGTCAGGAATCTGCTGAATTGGCATGTTTCTTAATTGCAAGAGCTGGTTGTTGCTAATTCTCCCGTTTGTTGTATCTTTATAATGAATTCCAATGTTTCGGGATTTATAGTCCTTACATTCGTTTCTCTGTCCGCCTGCCGCTTCCTTATCATGAGTTCCAGTGTCTTGTTTCGAGATATACAGTCCTTGTCTGGGGATTGTCCTTGCCTCCCCAATACCTCCTTAATCAATCCCCCCTTTTCTTTTCCCATGCAAATTCGTTTGCATCAGATACTTTCATTATTTACAGTAACACAACACAGCAGGCATCTAAACAACATGCACACAAATATTCCTAACACTACTAATACGATTAGAGCAATGAATACTTGTTTCAACCATTGGAAATTGGGCAACCAGGAGGTTAACTTATTCCATAGTTCACTAAAACTCCATGAAAGATCGTCTTTACTGATCTCATGTAGGATCCTTGTCTGCTTCCATATTTCTTCCAGGTCGGTAGAGATCCTTCCACTCTGATCTACATACATACAACAACTTGTGTTTATTACTGTACAGACTCCTCCTTGAGTGGCCAGTAACAAGTCTAGGGCCATCCAATTTTGTAATACTACCTGTTGCAGGAAGCACGGCCGAAAGCACGACAGACACACAGTAGAGTCAGATCATGCTCCATTTTATTGCCCGAATAGCCTAACTTTTATAGAGAACTTAACAGGGGTGGACAGTGTTTCACACAAGATTATTGGTCAAAAGCACTCAGACAAACAGCTACAAGAAAACAACCCCACCTGCAAGAAAACAACGCCCTTGTGATTAGCAGTCACATAGACCTTGTCCTTGAGGCCAGCTACTGGTAACAATATTTTCCTGAATTCCTCAATTGGGCGATGTGGGAACACTGTCATGGGAACTTCTCATAGTTGCCCTGGTAGCTTGGTTTGCTCAGCTACAGCAAGCCATGGGATTTTTGCTGTTTCAAGAAATCCCTCAACAATTCCCCCTTCTTCTTTTGAGCAAACCAAGCCTGACACAGCAGTTTTACAAGTAACTTTTTAGCTATACTTACAACACACAACGATGATTACCACCACCATAAACCAAATCCTTAATCCCCTTGTGATTAAACCCAGCAACCATCTACCCTTTGTTTCAAACAAGTCAGTGAACCATTGATTGAAAGGATTGATACCATATTGAATCTTTCTCATGTGCTCTTTCAGGAAAGTAATGGATTTGTGAATTGACTCATTATGATCAGAAAGGTTTAAACAGTACATTCCCTTAAAGTCCTCACACCCATTCCTTTGAGCCAAAAGCAAGATGTCAATAGCAGCTTGATCCTGTAAAAGCAGATGTCGCAGACTATTTTGATCTGGTAACATCTCCTCAAGTATCTCTGTCGTGGCATAGGCTTGCCTCTCGGCCCAGCATACCAATTTTTCTAAGTTGTTACGTGTGGCCGCAGATGCCACTCCAGGCACTGAAATTGCTAATGCCGCTCTAGCTGCAACCCCACACAATTCAACATTATCATTGCAATCCAATGCAAGCAATGTCCATTTATGTCTGGTGATCTCACGCAACTGTAACAAGCTAGGAGCAAATACAATGAGTTTATCTATGTAACATGGACATCTGATAGCATTTGCAGGGATACCCTGCCAGGCCATCCCCACAATTCAGAAGCACATCAGGAGGTAAGGCCAAAGCTGTACAGTTGTTCCAAAAACTGTAGTTGTTACCCCTTGTCTCCATGCTATAAACCCCTAAACCCTGCTTAGCAGCGTCATTGCAATCACAGGTGTTATTTGTGTCTTTGTACCAGTATGGCCTTTTCCAGGTTCCTGTAGCAGGAATCATCTGATATCCACGGCTACGTTCACTTTTGTAGCCACCTTTCAGGTTGATACACATTTGACTACAGATACCAAGGTTTTGACATTCATCAATGTCTCCACAGTTTCTCTTGTCTATAAACTCAAACCCAGCTGGACAGTCACATTCATTTATGATGCATTCCTCCAAGGGCTCATCACCCCAGTCCTTGCAGTCTCTCTGCTGGTTACACACTTTATTGATATCTATGCATTCTCCACTTCTGCAGTTGAATTTGCCAGGTCCAGAGCACTGAATAACATTGTTACAGTTTGCTTCATCAGTGCCATACAGACAGTCTCTCACACCACTGCACTGCCTACTCCCATGGACACAGTTCCCATCTTCACATCTGAACTGGTCTGGCCTGCAGGTCCGAGAAGGGCAGTTAATTTCATCACTTCCATCCTTGCAATCAGGATCTCCATCACATCGCCACTTCTTGTGGATACATTCACCTGAGCTGCACTGCACCTCACTCGTAGCACACTTCACTGGAGGTGCAGGCTGGCGGCCACACTGCTCCAAAGATTCATCCGAGTGGTTGGAGCAGTCAGCATCATCATCACACACCCAGCTGATAGGGATGCAGGTAGAACTCTTGCACTGAAACTCATGAACACCACAGGTAGGAGGTGCACACTCCAACTCATCGCTACCATCACTGCAGTCATCTTGAACATTGCAGACAAAGCTTTTGGAGATACATTGCCCACTACTGCATGTGAATTCTGCTGCACTACAAGTCACAATGCCACAATTCTCTTCATCTTCTCCACTGTCACAATCCTTTTCACCATCACATTTCCAGGACACTGGGATACACTGGGTTGACTGAGGACCACAGCTGATTTCATTTACCCGGCATGCTCTCATATGACACAGCTCAGCACTCTCATCAGACCCATTTTCACAGTCCGGATCCCCATCACACTGCCATCTATTTGGCACACACTGACCACTGTTGCACACAAAGTCAGATTCAGCACACGTCTTCTTCACACAAGCACTCTCATCACTGCCATCTAAGCAGTCTTCACATTTTGCTCTAGCACCGTCGGCAGCAGTGCACAGGCCGGCGAGGGCGAGCAGCAGGCAGAGTGCCCCGCAGCGCGGCAGCACCCACCGCCGCCCTGCACCTGTGTCACTTATACTACTCCTATTACCCGTGCTGTTAGTGTCAGTGGCATCCTCCTGGCACCGTTTCCGTCTTTGTCGCCCCTTACTCTCCCCCTTTTCTTTTTGCCACTGACCATTCACCACAAATGGATGAGACACATGATTACTAGTTAGGAAAGAGAGTGTAACGTCTGCTATACGGCTGCAGGCCGTGCCAGCTGCAACCCTAGAAGCTGTTTGTGAACGAGCCTGCCGGTGGTCATTTGGCAGTGTAATCTGCGTCTCTGCACTCCTGCCCCGCAATAGAGCTAAATTGTCACTAGTAATCTGTAGAATGTGGCAACCCCACGGAATGTTATCCAGAAACATAGTTATAACACCGATCTGGGGACGAATAGTCTTTTTTTGCATTGCAAGATAACTTCTTATAAAAAGAATGCCAGAGAGAAGCAGCACAGCCGCTGCTGCCGCTGTCTCCATGGTTACGTCAGACAGGCTGCAGGGTCCTGATGTCCGCCCCTCTGCTCTGTGCCAACTTGCCACACGGTGAGGGTCGACTGCCGGTGTCCACTGACACCTCTGGTCTCCCGTAGCAACTCGACTCCGGACGGCCTGCGCCGCAGTGTGATCACGTCAATTTCCCGCGGCCCTCCGCAAATTCCACGTCCCGCCGCAACTCTAATTCCTGCGGCCCTCCGCAAATTCCACGTCCCGCCGCAACTCCGTTTCCCGCGGCCCTCCGCAAATTCCACGTCCCGCCGCAACTCTGTTTCCCGCGGCCCTCCGCAAATTCCACGTCCCGCCGCAACTGTAATTCCCGCGGCCCTCCGCAAATTCCACGTCCCGCCGCAACTCCGTTTCCCACGGCCCTCCGCAAATTCCACGTCCCGCCGCAACTGTAATTCCCGCGGCCCTCCGCAAATTCCACGTCCCGCCGCAACTCCGTTTCCCGCGGCCCTCCGCAAATTCCACGTCCCGCCGCAACTCCGTTTCCCGCGGTTTTCCGCGTGTCTCAGCGGGAATACCACGCCTCACCGTGAGTCCTGTGTACCGTGTTTCTGGGCCGGTGTCCGGTCCGCTCAAGCGCCGGTCGGATGGGCGCTCCGAAGTCCCGACGGCGCGGCGAGGTCGCGGCGCCGCTGGTCCCGGCGCCGCTGGTCTCCTGGTCTACCTGCGTTCGGATGTGCCGGCGCCGCTGGTGTCCCGCTGCGCTGCGATGTTTGTCCCGGCGAAGCTGCGATGTTCCGTTCGGGTCCTGTTCAGGTCTCAGCCTGTTCGGGCGCCATATGTTGCAGTAAGCACGGCCGAAGCACGACAGACACACAGTAGAGTCAGATCATGCTCCATTTTATTGCCCAAATAGCCTAACTTTTATAGAGAACTTAACAGGGGTGGACAGTGTTTCACACAAGATTATTGGTCAAAAGCACTCAGACAAACAGCTACAAGAAAACAACCCCACCTGCAAGAAAACAACGCCCTTGTGATTAGCAGTCACATAGACCTTGTCCTTGAGGCCAGCTACTGGTAACAATATTTTCCTGAATTCCTCAATTGGGCGATGTGGGAACACTGTCATGGGAACTTCTCATAGTTGCCCTGGTAGCTTGGTTTGCTCAGCTACAGCAAGCCATGGGATTTTTGCTGTTTCAAGAAATCCCTCAACAACTACCTGTGATAAACTAGATATCACTTCTTGTTGAGCCTTTATAGCATCCAGAATTTTGTTTTCTAACTTCTCTATAATTGCAGAAATATTAACTATTGCCTTTTCCAATTCACTCACTCCTAACCATGGGATAAACCATCGCACAAAACTATGAAAAGGGGTGTGTCTCTCTACCAATGGATTGTTAATTTTTCATCTGATTCTCCGCATATGAGTTCTCAAGTAACCTCGAGGCACTACATCATGTACTGTCACATTGGGGACTACCGCTCCAAGAGTGCAAGTTCCCTTCCAATTCTCAGGCAAGACCTTACGGGCTGTATCATTGCATAGCCAATAGCACCCTTTTCCTTCTGGAACCGTCCAGCTGGTTGAATTTGCCCAGCCGCTAGTCGTACTAATATCAATTGTTCAATTACAAGATGTCTGATTTCCCACATAAGTAGTATCCGTATTTATACAATGCTGTTTTCCTATACCCTTAGGCGGCTTACACCTTTGTACACATACATAATAGGATTCTAACGGCATGAAGCTACTCACTTCTAGTTCCAAAACTGCTTAATATTTTCGACCCCAAGATGTGTTTTCCCACAAATTAGTCCAAGATAAGTTTGCAGGCAAGGGAATCCCAATTAACGATACACCCTTATTCTCATGCTGTGGCAGATGGGTGCATACCCAACAGTTCGTCTTACTAGTTACTTGAGAAATTGTTTGTATTAAGGTCAGGTGTAAGTTCTCATCCCAAGTTGCCCACCCCAAATCCGAGAACCGCACCCCTGCAATCATTAGGATCTGGAAAACCGTAATTTTGTTGGTCCAATTGGAGTGGTGGTCCATATCCTCGCCGGGGCCTTCTTCACCCTTGAATTGTGGATCCAAGCTGCTTGCTTCTTAATCTTAATGGCGCTGTGTGTTGTCAGTAATACTTGGTATGGTCCCATCCACTTTCCTTCCATTTTTCCTGTAGGGGTTGTCCTGAAAAAGTCTTTATATATGTATATATAATCCCCGAGCTTAAAGGGGTGGATTGGTTGATCCAACCCTCTAGCCCTGGTCCCTAAAACAAATTTATGTACTTTATTTAATTGTTTCTGAAGTTCAGTTATATAAGCATATAAATATTCTGATCCTAACTGCGTTAGGTCCTCTCCACTAAATAGAAATTGCTATGGCCTTGCATATAAGATTTTGAAGGGACTCAAATTTCCTTTTATTCTAGGTTTAACTCTAATTCCAAGTAATGCTAAAGGGAGGGATTGAGGCCATGACAAATTAGCTTCTTATCCAATTTTAGCTATTTATTGTTTAATTAAATGGTTCATTTTTTCTACCTGTCCACTTGCCTGTGGTCTATAAGGAGTATGCAGTTGCCAATCTATCTTTAGAATCTTACTTATCTGTTCTACCACTTGTGCACAAAAATGTGAAACTCTATCAGAAGACATTGCTACTAGAATCCCAAAGCATGGTATTATTTCATTTAACAAGACTTTAACCACTTCTCTTGCTTTGTTTGTTCGACAGGGAAAGGCTTCAGGCCTTCCTGAAAGCGTGTCAGTCAGAACCAGTAAATAATGATACCCCCCTTTTCTAGGGAGTTCTGAAAAATCAATTTGCCACTGTTGCCCCGAATAATTTCCTTTACCGATTATTCCAAATTTTATTCTATCCTTGGTATTGGGGTTATTGTGTAAGCAAATGCTACATTGTTGAGTTACTTGTTTTATCATATCGTCCCACTAATGTCTGACTCAGGCTCTTATGCAGTGTGCCAGCTCCCCAGTGCGTTTTATTGTGTTCTGTAAGAACTATGGGCCATGTCAAACTAGAGGGTATTACTATGTGGTTATCTTTTAAATATACTCATCCATCTGGTTTCATTTTACCTTTCAAATCTTCAATTAATTTTAAGTCTTCTTTTGTATAATTTGGATATAGTTTGGATTTTACCGTCTGGTATCAAAGACAATGCCTTCACCTCAGTTATTTCAGCTGCCTGCTTAGCCTCTGCCAATCGATTTCCAATTTCAAAATCGGTGTTCCCCTTTGGTGTCTGTGAGAATGCATGATAGCTACCTTTTCTGGTTGTTTTACAGCCTCTAACAATTTTAAAATTTCTTCAGCATACTTTGTGTTTTCACTGAGCGGTCAGCAATCCGTGTTCTTTCCAAATTGCTCCATGAGCATGTACCACGCCGAATGTATATTTAGAATCTGTCCAAATATTTACCCTTTTTCCCGCTGCCAGTTCCAATGCTCTCGTGAGAGCAACTATCTCCGCCTTTTGAGCTGATGTTCCAGGGGGTAAAGGCTTAGACTCGATTACCTGCTGAGTAGTTGTTATAGCATATCCAGCTTTATGTTGTCTTTGCGTAACAAAACTGCTCCCATCCGTGAACCAAGTTTCTTCCGCATCTTCCATGGGCTCCTCCTTAAGGTCTGGTCGGCTGGAATACACAGTCTCTATAGTTTCTAAACAATCGTGAATCACAGGTTGTGCCGGAGCATCACTAAGAAAAGAGGCTAGATTCACAATATTAATGATCACAATTTCCACGTCGTCCTGTTCTACCAATATTGCTTGATATTTCAAAATCATCAATTCTTGTTTAAGTTGTTTAAAGACTTTTTGTGCTTCTCCAGTCCAGACTAACTTTGACTGGTTAATCTTTATCAATTCACATAGAGGCTTTACCAATAGTCCATCATTATAAATCCAAAGGCGACACCAACCTGTCACTCCTAAAAAGGTTTGTAGCTCCTTTACCATTTGAGGTTCTGGAGTCGGGCAAATGACTTCCTTATGTTCAGTTCCTAGTTCTCGTTGTCCTTCCGAAATTTCAAATCCCAGATAGGTCACACTTTGTTGAGCCAGCTGGACTTTCTGTCAAGAGACTTGATATCCATTTAAACCCAGAAAATTAAGACGACTTATAGTCCATTGAATACAACTGCCTTTAGTCTCAGTAGCTATTAAGAGATCATCTACATATTGTAACAAAGCACCTTCAGTGTCCGGAGGTATCCATGTTTCGAGTTCCCTTGCTAACTGGTTTCCAAAAATAGCGGGGCTATTCTTGAATCCTTGAGGTAGTAATGTCCACGTAAGCTGTGTCTTTCTGCCTGAATCGGGATTTTCCCATTCAAAGGCGAATAGGTCTTGGCTTTCTGTGGCTAAGCCTAGGCAGAAGAAGGCATCTTTTAAATCCAGTACGGTAAACCAGACTTGACTATTCTTTAATTTAGTCAGCAAAGTATAAGGGTTTGCCACTACTGGATGTATATCCTCAGTGATTTTATTTATGGCCCTCAAATCCTGAACTAGCCTATAGCTTTTTCATCTGCCTTTTTAATTGGCAATATGGGTGCATTGTATTCTGATTCGCATTCAAGCAATAATCCATACTGTAAAAATTTATCAATTATCTCTTTAATTCCTTTCCTATCTTCTATCCTCAAAGGATATTACTTAACCTTAACGGGTTTCTCTCCTGGCTTTAATTTAATAATTATTAAGGTCACATTTTTAGCTCTTCCAGGGACTTCGGTAGCCCAAACTCCTGGACATACTTGATCTGTGATCTCTAAAGGTATTTCACTTTTAGGGTCAGTTTGTATTAGTGCCAAGCTTAACACATTTATTAGTTGTTCTTCTCCTGTTCTTAATTCCATTTTCCCTTTTTCAAAGACAATTTCTGCTCCTACTTGCTCTAATAAATCTCTACCTAAGAGTGACCATGAGGAGCTAGGCATAGATAAAAATCTGTGTATGCCCCACTGTTTCCCTAACTTGTACTTCAAAGGTTCACAAAAATAAGCCTTTTCGGTTACACCTTGTCCTGGTTTCAGTTAGAACAGAGGTAATTTTCTTCCTAGTAGCTGGTAGAATGCTACGTTTTGGCTTAGGATGAGAAGAGTGCTGATAACACCCCGATGTTTTAATTGTTGCAGAGCAGTGCTTATACCAAGCCAAGGACATCTCAGCTTCTTGCTCTGTCCTGCCAACAGGCAGGCTGGGGGTGCAGTAAGAGCTGGGAGGGGACAGACCCAGGACAGGTGACCCAAACTAGCCAAAGGGGTATTCCATAGCATCTGACGTCAGGCTAAACAATACATAGGGGTGGCTAGCCAGGGGGAGGGGGCCGGACTGCTCGGGGTTAGGCTGGGCATCGGTCAGCGGGTGGTGAGCAATTGCATTGTGCATCACTTGTTTGTACACATTATTAGTAGTGGTACTATTATCATCATTGTATTATTATTATTATTATTATTATTATTATTATTATTATTATTATTATTATTATTATTAAACTGTCTTTATCTCAACTCACGGGCTTCACTTTCCATTTCTCTCCCCCGTCCCAGAGAGGGAGGGGGAGGGGGAGCGAACAGCTGCGTTGTGTTTAGCTGCCGGCCGGGTTAAACCACGACACGCCTTTTACCCTAACATAATAATTCTGTGAAGGCATTAATGCTTGATTTAGAACTGAATACGTTGCCCCATAGCAATAAGAAATTTCACTTCCATTCCTCCCCTAGCTTCATTATAACCAGTGGAGGATCCGCTAGGGTAGATTCCCCAGGTCCCCGTTATTCCTGTTGAAATCAGGGGTTGATTACCCTAGGAAAAGGCTAGTCAATTTGTCCTCCAAAGCCAGGTCCAAACCGTTTTGTTTTATTTATTTATTTATTTATTTATTTATTTTCATTACATTTCAGAGTTGGTCCAAAAATTCCATAGGGCTTTCTTTTAGACCTTGTTGGAAGCATATTCTCAATTCCCAATTCATCCAGGTTTTAGTATTTACTTAACCGTTCATAATTTTCAGGATGATTCGGGTCTTAGTGGGGGTCGGTCAGGGGAATGCAATTGTCCACAGTTCCCTGTACGGTCCCATCAGCAATCTGAGCTCGCACATGAACTCAGGGTGTTTTAAGAGTTGACTGCTTTTCTGTTTCTGTGACAACTCTCTCGGACCGATCATGGTCCCTTTGCCCTAAAGGGCTAACACCCATGATTTTAAGATCTCTGCCTCGGGCAGAGGCAGAACTATTAACATTCCTACATCCTCTTTCCCTGCTCATTCAACTTCAAACACCTTTAACACTTTCAACAACCCTTTTAACACTTCCTTTATCTTTCTCCAGCCTGTACTTCTCTAATGCCAACATCAAAGGTTCAGTCAGGGGCCAACTTAATTCCGTACCTTTTCCCACCAAGATGCTGAAACATCAGTATACAACATTTCATCCTGTTCTGCTTCTCAAAAATCAACATTAACTGTAGCAAAATATTATAGTTTAAAGTTCCATTTAGGGGCCACTTTTCTCCACATTCCAGCTTATAAAGCCGCCACCACTGATTACGATATTTTATCAATGTTTTCCTGTTCACACTTCCACCGGCAGATCCTCCAATATCCTTCCAGTGACTTCAAACACATCCTAACACACTTTTCTTTAAAATTTCACTGCTTGTTTGCCCCCCCAGTTTCCAGTTTACACTTTCAGAATACACATGTTACTTACAAAAGCGTATCACAAAACGTATCACTCACAAAAATACGGGCACGCAATATCTTTCAGTAGCGATGTCACAAAACTACTGTTACCAGCAATATTGCCAAAATCACAGTAACAATAGTCAGAGTCAAATTCCACATGCGATAAGTCAGAAAACCGAACTGTGTAACACCGTAACGATATCTTTCTTATAACAATGCCACGAACCTACTATTACCACCAGGAAAATAGCCAAAATCGCAGTAACAATAACCAGAGTTAAATACCATACTCCATGAGTCAGAAAACCGAAATAGACAACACAATTCCAGATGGACCTTAAAGCGAGCTCCTTCCTTAAGGTCCCCAAACATATACTTATGGTGCTAACCACAAAGTATATACCAAACACTGCCTCGCAGAAGATCACCTTCTGACTTACAGACAGTTCCAGATGACCGGTCTAACGGAAAACCAAACCAGAATAAAGAATATACTCACTTACAATGATGGGGTCCTTGTCTGCCTCCGCAGTGATCCGGTGAGTCGAGGAGTCCCTCCGGGAAATCCCGGGGGTACCCTAGGGAGTCCTGTTCCCAGCAGGTCCTGCAGTCCGGCAGAGAGGTTGTCCCATCTGGGTCGCCAAATTGATTCAAAGATCGAAGCCGAAATTCCTTTAAGTGGTATATTCTTTATTGCAGCGCTGGATGCACGGGGGATCTCTCCACCTATCGTGCATACCCAAAGCAGAAAGCAGTCTTGAATTTATACAATCAATCTATCAATATTCTACAAGCACCTATACATATGCATTACCTATCCCCGCCTTCCCTCGCTTCTCATGCTAATTAGCCTTTTGGCACCTTGCGCCTGCGCAGAGCCTTCCAAGAATTGTGGGCAGGGGTCTTTGGGACGTGGGCAGGGGTCTTTGGGAGGAAGACCCCGAGCCTTCCTCACAGTGTACTTTTCACCTTTGGTCAGGAATCTGCTGAATTGGCATGTTTCTTAATTGCAAGAGCTGGTTGTTGCTAATTCTCCCGTTTGTTGTATCTTTATAATGAATTCCAATGTCCAGTTTCGGGATTTATAATCCTTACATTCGTTTCTCTGTCCGCCTGCCGCTTCCTTATCATGAGTTCCAGTGTCTTGTTTCGAGATATACAGTCCTTGTCTGGGGATTGTCCTTGCCTCCCCAATACCTCCTTAATCAATCCCCCCTTTTCTTTTCCCATGCAAATTCGTTTGCATCAGATACTTTCATTATTTACAGTAACACAACACAGCAGGCATCTAAACAACATGCACACAAATATTCCTAACACTACTAATACGATTAGAGCAATGAATACTTGTTTCAACCATTGGAAATTGGGCAACCAGGAGGTTAACTTATTGCATAGTTCACAAAAACTCCATGAAAGATCATCTTTACTGATCTCATGTAGGATCCTTGTCTGCTTCCATATTTCTTCCAGGTCGGTAGAGATCCTTCCACTCTGATCTACATACATACAACAACTTGTGTTTATTACTGTGCAGACTCCTCCTTGAGTGGCCAGTAACAAGTCTAGGGCCATCCGATTTTGTAATACAACCTGTGATAAACTAGATATCTCTTCTTGTTGAGCCTTTATAGCATCCAGAATTTTGTTTTCTAACTTCTCTATAATTGCAGAAATATTAACTATTGCCTTTTCCAATTCACTCACTCCTAACCATGGGATAAACCATCGCACAAAACTATGAAAAGGGGTGTGTCTCTCTACCAATGGATTGTTAATTTTTCATCTGATTCTCCGCATATGAGTTCTCAAGTAACCTCGAGGCACTACATCATGTACTGTCATATTGGGGACTACCGCTCCAAGAGTGCAAGTTCCCTTCCAATTCTCAGGCAAGACCTTACGGGCTGTATCATTGCATAGCCAATAGCACCCTTTTCCTTCTGGAACCGTCCAGCTGGTTGAATTTGCCCAGCTGCTAGTCGTACTAATATCAATTGTTCAATTACAAGATGTCTGATTTCCCACATAAGTAGTATCCGTACTTATACAATGCTGTTTTCCTATACCCTTAGGCGGCTTACACCTTTGTACACATACATAATAGGATTCTAACGGCATGAAGCTACTCACTTCTAGTTCCAAAACTGCTTAATATTTTCGACCCCAAGATGTGTTTTCCCACAAATTAGTCCAAGATAAGTTTGCAGGCAAGGGAATCCCAATTAACAATACACCCTTATTCCCATGCTGTGGCAGATGGGTGCATACCCAACAGTTCGTCTTATTAGTTACTTGAGAAATTGTTTGTATTAAGGTCAGGTGTAAGTTCTCATCCCAAGTTGCCCACCCCAAATCCGAGAACCGCACCCCTGCAATCATTAGGATCTGGAAAACCGTAATTTTGTTGGTCCAATTGGAGTGGTGGTCCATATCCTCGCCGGGGCCTTCTTCACCCTTGAATTGTGGATCCAAGCTGCTTGCTTCTTAATCTTAATGGCGCTGTGTGTTGTCAGTAATACTTGGTATGGTCCCATCCACTTTCCTTCCATTTTTCCTGTAGGGGTTGTCCTGAAAAAGTCTTTATATATGTATATATAATCCCCGAGCTTAAAGGGGTGGATTGGTTGATCCAACCCTCTAGCCCTGGTCCCTAAAACAAATTTATGTACTTTATTTAATTGTTTCTGAAGTTCAGTTATATAAGCATATAAATATTCTGATCCTAACTGCGTTAGGTCCTCTCCACTAAATAGAAATTGCTATGGCCTTGCATATAAGATTTTGAAGGGACTCAAATTTCCTTTTATTCTAGGTTTAACTCTTAATTCCAAGTAATGCTAAAGGGAGGGATTGAGGCCATGACAAATTAGCTTCTTATCCAATTTTAGCTATTTATTGTTTAATTAAATGGTTCATTTTTTCTACCTGTCCACTTGCCTGTGGTCTATAAGGAGTATGCAGTTGCCAATCTATCTTTAGAATCTTACTTATCTGTTCTACCACTTGTGCACAAGAATGTGAAACTCTATCAGAAGACATTGCTACTAGAATCCCAAAGCATGGTATTATTTCATTTAACAAGACTTTAACCACTTCTCTTGCTTTGTTTGTTCGACAGGGAAAGGCTTCAGGCCTTCCTGAAAACGTGTCAGTCAGAACCAGTAAATAATGATACCCCCCCTTTTCTAGGGAGTTCTGAAAAATCAATTTGCCACTGTTGCCCCGAATAATTTCCTTTACCGATTATTCCAAATTTTATTCTATCCTTGGTATTGGGGTTATTGTGTAAGCAAATGCTACATTGTTGAGTTACTTGTTTTATCATATCGTCCCACTAATGTCTGACTCAGGCTCTTATGCAGTGTGCCAGCTCCCCAATGCGTTTTATTGTGTTCTGTAAGAACTATGGGCCATGTCAAACTAGAGGGTATTACTAGGTGGTTATCTTTTAAATATACTCATCCATCTGGTTTCATTTTACCTTTCAAATCTTCAATTAATTTTAAGTCTTCTTTTGTATAATTTGGATATAGTTTGGATTTTACCATCTGGTATCAAAGACAATGCCTTCACCTCAGTTATTTCAGCTGCCTGCTTAGCCTCTGCCAATCGATTTCCAATTTCAAAATCGGTGTTCCCCTTTTGGTGTCCCTGACAATGCATGATAGCTACCTTTTCTGGTTGTTTTACAGCCTCTAACAATTTTAAAATTTCTTCAGCATACTTTGTGTTTTCACTGAGCGGTCAGCAATCCGTGTTCTTTCCAAATTGCTCCATGAGCATGTACCACGCCGAATGTATATTTAGAATCTGTCCAAATATTTACCCTTTTTCCCGCTGCCAGTTCCAATGCTCTCGTGAGAGCAACTATCTCCGCCTTTTGAGCTGATGTTCCAGGGGGTAAAGGCTTAGACTCGATTACCTGCTGAGTAGTTGTTATAGCATATCCAGCTTTACGTTGTCTTTGCGTAACAAAACTGCTCCCATCCGTGAACCAAGTTTCTTCCGCATCTTCCATGGGCTCCTCCTTAAGGTCTGGTCGGCTGGAATACACAGTCTCTATAGTTTCTAAACAATCGTGAATCACAGGTTGTGCCGGAGCATCACTAAGAAAAGAGGCTAGATTCACAATATTAATGATCACAATTTCCACGTCGTCCTGTTCTACCAATATTGCTTGATATTTCAAAATCATCAATTCTTGTTTAAGTTGTTTAAAGACTTTTTGTGCTTCTCCAGTCCAGACTAACTTTGACTGGTTAATCTTTATCAATTCACATAGAGGCTTTACCAATAGTCCATAATTATAAATCCAAAGGCGACACCAACCTGTCACTCCTAAAAAGGTTTGTAGTTCCTTTACCATTTGAGGTTCTGGAGTCCGGCAAATGACTTCCTTATGTTCAGTTCCTAGTTCTCGTTGTCCTTCCGAAATTTCAAATCCCAGATAGGTCACGCTTTGTTGAGCCAGCTGGACTTTCTGTCAAGAGACTTGATATCCATTTAAACCCAGAAAATTAAGACGACTTATAGTCCATTGAATACAACTGCCTTTAGTCTCAGTAGCTATTAAGAGATCATCTACATATTGTAACAAAGCACCTTCAGTGTCCGGAGGTATCCATGTTTCGAGTTCCCTTGCTAATTGGTTTCCAAAAATAGCGGGGCTATTCTTGAATCCTTGAGGTAGTAATGTCCACGTAAGCTGCGTCTTTCTGCCTGAATCGGGATTTTCCCATTCAAAGGCGAATAGGTTTTGGCTTTCTGTGGCTAAGCCTAGGCAGAAGAAGGCATCTTTTAAATCCAGTACGGTAAACCAGACTTGACTATTCTTTAATTTAGTCAGCAAAGTATAAGGGTTTGCCACTACTGGATGGATATCCTCAGTGATTTTATTTATGGCCCTCAAATCCTGAACTAGCCTATAGCTTTTTCATCTGCCTTTTTAATTGGCAATATGGGTGCATTGTATTCTGATTCGCATTCAAGCAATAATCCATACTGTAAAAATTTATCAATTATCTCTTTAATTCCTTTCCTATCTTCTATCCTCAAAGGATATTACTTAACCTTAACGGGTTTCTCTCCTGGCTTTAATTTAATAATTATTAAGGTCACATTTTTAGCTCTTCCAGGGACTTCGGTAGCCCAAACTCCTGGACATACTTGATCTGTGATCTCTAAAGGTATTTCACTTTCAGGGTCAGTTTGTATTAGTGCCAAGCTTAACACATTTATTAGTTGTTCTTCTCCTGTTCTTAATTCCATTTTCCCTTTTTCAAAGACAATTTCTGCTCCTACTTGCTCTAATAAATCTCTACCTAAGAGTGACCATGAGGAGCTAGGCATAGATAAAAATCTGTGTATGCCCCATTGTTTCCCTAACTTGTACTTCAAAGGTTCACAAAAATAAGCCTTTTCGGTTACACCTTGTCCTGGTTTCAGTTAGAACAGAGGTAATTTTCTTCCTAGTAGCTGGTAGAATGCTACGTTTTGGCTTAGGATGAGAAGAGTGCTGATAACACCCCGATGTTTTAATTGTTGCAGAGCAGTGCTTATACCAAGCCAAGGACATCTCAGCTTCTTGCTCTGTCCTGCCAACAGGCAGGCTGGGGGTGCAGTAAGAGCTGGGAGGGGACAGACCCAGGACAGGTGACCCAAACTAGCCAAAGGCGTATTCCATAGCATCTGACGTCAGGCTAAACAATACATAGGGGTGGCTAGCCAGGGGGAGGGGGCCGGACTGCTCGGGGTTAGGCTGGGCATCGGTCAGCGGGTGGTGAGCAATTGCATTGTGCATCACTTGTTTGTACACATTATTAGTAGTGGTACTATTATCATCATTGTATTATTATTATTATTATTATTATTATTATTATTATTATTATTATTATTATTTTCCTGTCTTATTAAACTGTCTTTATCTCAACTCACGGGCTTCACTTTCCATTTCTCTCCCCCGTCCCAGAGAGGGAGGGGGAAGGTGAGCGAACGGCTGCGTGGTGTTTAGCTGCCAGCCGGGTTAAACCACGACAGTCTTTTTGGCGCCCAACATGGGGCACGAAAGGTTGAGATAATGGCAGATCTGACCAGAGTGTGTTAAACTAAAATTGGTATAAGTATTAGACCTGCTTAATATTCACTGGTCATAATGCTGATTGCTTTAATCTCAACTGCGCTGCGTCTGTTTTCCAAATTGAGTATTATAGCACGTTATTTTCCGTATGTGCTCTCTGTCATGTTGTTTATCCTCTCCGGGCCCTGGTTTCAGACCATTATGGTACTTTGTGTTGTATCAGTGGCTTATGAGATGATGAAATATCTGGCCATGACTCTAACCTGGTATTTGTACTCAGTAACATCTTCGATTCTATACTTTGGAAACTGTATTTTGGAAACTATTAGCAATTATATCTGTTGCCCTTTTTCATTAGGGAGTCAATCTGTTGAGGGGAAAGGGGAAGATAATTTTTCTTACTTGATCACTCTCCCTTTCTCCTTCACCACCCCTGTACCCTCCTTGATCACTCTCCCTTCCTCCTTCACCACCCTCTTATCCTCCGAGTTTATTACAATAGCTCTCCAAGATATTGAATATCCTTGGGATACTCAGACCAGCATAGTCCTGTTGTTCTGCCTCCTGAATGCGCTTCAGGTTCTGCTTAAAGTTAAACAACTACTTAGGAAGCTCATCCGGAGATCTGCCCGGAGGCAGTATAGTTGTGGGTGGCAGGGAGTATGGGAGGATATGGGCAGGCATCTAGAGCAGTTGGCACCCCCAGTGTTTTGGAAATTCACCCCTGAACAAGTGCAAAATCCTCAAAAACTGGCAGAATGCTTGAATAAAAGGTGTCGCGATTCGGGAAGTTCCAAAGTAACACAAATCATTGTAACATGCTGGGGCCTGGCTCATGCCTATCGAGCTGCCATGGATACTGCTATCAACTTAGTGACAGACCCTGCGGCCACTCCAAGTCCCGTGACAGATCCAACGGCCACTGTGACCCCTACGGTGGACTCTGCAGCCGCTCCAGTCCCAGCTTCTGCAGATGCTCCAGTCCCAGCTCCTGCAGCCGCTCCAGTCCCAGCTCCTGCAGCCACTCCAGTCCCAGCTCCTGCAGCCGCTCCAGTCCCAGCTCCTGAAGCCGCCCCAGTCCCAGCTCCTGAAGCCGCCCCAGTCCCAGTTCCTGCAGCCGCTCCAGCTCCGGTTCCTGCAGCCGCTCCAGCTCCGGTTCCTGCAGCCGCTCCAGTTCCAGCTCCTGCAGCCGCTCCAGCTCCGGTTCCTGCAGCCGCTCCAGCTCCGGTTCCTGCAGCCGCTCCAGTCCCAGCTCCTGCAGCCGCTCCAGTCCCAGTTCCTGCAGCCGCTCCAGCTCCAGTTCCTGCAGCCGCTCCAGTTCCAGCTCCTGCAGCCACTCCAGCTCCGGTTCCTGCAGCCGCTCCAGTTCAAGCTCCTGCAGCTGCTCCAGTTCCAGCTCCTGCAGCTGCTCCAGCTCCGGTTCCTGCAGCTGCTTCAGCTCCTGCAGCCGCTCCAGCTCCTGTAGCTGGGTCAGAGAAACGAGCTGTAGCAGTGCAAGTTGACCCTGCAGAGGGTATTCCAACCTCTGTGGCAGACCCTATAACAAGGTCAGAGAAACGAGCTGTAGCAGCGCAAGTTGACCCTGCAGAGGGTATTCCAACCCCTGTGGCAGACCCTGTAACAAGGTCAGAGAAACGAGCAGTAGCAGTGCAAGTTGACCCTGTAGAGAAGGTGAAAAAATGGTATAGAGATTCAGGTCGTTTAGAACGCAGAGAATCTTCTGCCAAATCTAGGTATAGAGACGACGGAGACGACGACGACGCTGGGCCATCAAGGGTTCAGGAGGAGGAAGATGAGGATGCCGAAAAATCAACAGTAACTACCCGAAGCCTAAACGAGCGTGAGTTACGAGATGTGCGAAAAGATTTTGGTCGCTGTATAGGTGAGCAGCTTGTCACCTGGCTGCTCCGATGCTGGGACACTGGAGCTAATTGTGTGGAATTAGACGGCAGGGAAGCCAAGCGACTGGGATCCCTTGCTAGAGATGCAGGCATTGACAAAGCAATTGCAGATGGAGCACAATCTCACAGCCTCTGGAGGCGTCTCCTCTCAGCTGTGAGGGAAAGGTATCCCTTCAAGGAAGAACTTTTATGTCTACCAGGCAAGTGGACCACTATGGAGAAGGGAATCCAGTATCTGAGGGAATTAGCCGTACGGGAAGTGATTTATGAGGATCCAGACCTCAGACAAACATCCAAAGATCCAGATGAAGTCAGGTGTACGCGACCCATGTGGCGGAAGTTTGTACGGAGTGCACCATCATCATATGCCAGCTCATTGGCAATAATGGCCTGGAAAGAGGATGAGGAACCCACAGTGGATGAAGTGGCTAAACAACTCCGGCAGTACGAAGAAAGTCTCTCCTCTTCCTTACAGGCCTGCGTCTCAGCTGTGGAGAAACTTTCTGAAGAGTTCCACCAACTTAAAGAGAATCTATCTTCATCCCCACCTGAACCAACCAGTGTCCACCGACCAAAAGAGAACACTGTGGAGAAACTTTCTGAAAAGGTTCACCAACTTGAAGAGAGATTATTCTCCTCCGTACCTGTACAGAGCAGTGTCTCAGCTATCAGGGGTAGTCGTTCATCCACACAAGGAAGACGATATGGTGGGTACTCACCCCGTGCTACCCTGTGGTTTTACTTACGAGACCATGGAGAGGACATGAGAAAATGGGATGGAAAATCTACCGCGACCCTAGAGGCACGGGTACGTGAGTTGCAAAAGAAAACAATCAGGAAGAAGGGATTCTCTGAAAAGTTTGCTGCTCCAACTTCCAGCAGACAGTCCTTCAAACACAGAAACGAAGAAGATTCCGACCAGGATTAGGGAGGCCCTGCCTCCAGCCAGGGGGAGGAAAGGGATAATCGAGTTTATTGGACTGTGTGGATTCGATGGCCTGGCACATCAGACGCACAGAAGTATAAGGCTTTAGTAGACACCGGTGCACAATGCACTATAATGCCATCGAGCTATAAAGGACCAGAGCCCATCTATATTTGTGGAGTGACAGGGGGATCTCAGCAGTTGACTGTATTGGAGGCTGAAGTGAGTCTGACTGGGAATGAGTGGGAAAAGCACCGTATTGTGACTGGCCCGGATGCTCCATGTATCCTTGGCATAGACTATCTCAGAAGAGGATATTGCAAGGACCCAAAAGGGTTCCGGTGGGCTTTTGGTATAGCTGCCTTAGAGACAGAGGGCATTAAACAATTATCTACCTTGCCTGGTCTCTCAGAGGACCCCTCTGTTGTGGGGTTGCTGAGGGTCGAAGAACAGCAAGTGCCAATCGCTACCACAACTGTGCACCGGCGGCAATACCGCACTAACCGGGACTCCCTGATTCCCATCCATAAGCTAATTCGTCAATTGGAGAGCCAAGGAGTGATCAGCAAGACTCATTCACCTTTCAATAGTCCCATATGGCCAGTGCGAAAGTCTAATGGCGAGTGGAGACTAACAGTGGACTATCGTGGCCTGAACGAAGTGACGCCACCACTGAGTGCTGCAGTGCCGGATATGCTGGAACTTCAGTACGAACTTGAATCGAAGGCAGCCAAGTGGTACGCCACGATTGATATCGCTAATGCATTTTTCTCCATCCCTCTAGCAGCAGAGTGCAGGCCACAGTTTGCTTTCACTTGGAGGGGAGTCCAATATACTTGGAATCGACTGCCCCAGGGGTGGAAACACAGCCCTACCATTTGCCATGGGCTGATCCAGTCTGCACTGGAGCAGGGGGAAGCTCCTGAACACCTGCAGTACATCGATGACATTATTGTGTGGGGTGACACAGCAGAGGAAGTTTTCGAGAAAGGGAAGAAAATAGTCCAAATCCTTCTGAAAGCCAGTTTTGCCATAAAACAAAATAAAGTCAAAGGACCTGCACGAGAGATCCAGTTTTTAGGAATAAAATGGCAAGATGGACGTCGTCAAATCCCAATGGATGTGATCAACAAAATAACAGCTATGTCTCCACCAACTAACAAAAAAGAAACACAGACTTTCCTAGGTGTTGTGGGGTTTTGGAGAATGCACATCCCAAATTACAGTCTGATTGTAAACCCGCTCTGCCAAGTAACCCGTAAGAAGAATGAATTTGAATGGGGCCCTGAACAACGACAAGCCTTTGAACAAATTAAGCAGGAAATAGTCCATGCAGTAGCCCTTGGGCCAGTTCGAACAGGACCAGATGTAAAGAATGTGCTCTACACTGCAGCCGGGGAGAACGGCCCCACCTGGAGCCTCTGGCAGAAAGAACCTGGGGAAACTCGAGGTCGGCCCCTGGGGTTTTGGAGCCGGGGATACAGAGGGTCTGAGGCCCACTATACTCCAACTGAAAAGGAGATACTGGCAGCATATGAAGGAGTTCGATCTGCTTCAGAGGTGGTCGGTACTGAAGCGCAGCTCCTCCTAGCACCCCGATTGCCGGTACTAGGCTGGATGTTCAAGGGAAGGGTCTCTTCTACGCATCATGCAACTGATGCTACATGGAGCAAGTGGATTGCACTAATTACTCAGCGGGCTCGAATAGGAAACCCCAGTCGCCCAGGAATATTGGAAGTGATTATGGACTGGCCAGAAGGTAAATACTTTGGGATATCATCAGAGGAGGAGGTGGGTCGTGCTGAAGAAGCCCCACTGTACAACCAGTTATCAGAAAATGAAAAGAAATATGCCCTGTTCACTGATGGGTCCTGTCGTATTGTGGGGAAGCATCGAAGATGGAAGGCTGCTGTATGGAGTCCTACACGACGAGTTGCAGAAGCTGCTGAGGGAGAAGGTGAATCGAGTCAGTTTGCAGAAGTGAAGGCCATTCAGCTGGCTTTAGACATTGCTGAACGAGAAAAATGGCCAGTTCTCTATCTCTACACCGATTCACGGATGGTAGCAAATGCCCTGTGGGGATGGTTACAGCAATGGAAGCAAAACAACTGGCAGCGTAGGGGCAAACCCATCTGGGCTGCTGCATTGTGGCAAGATATTGCTGCTCGGGTAGAGAACCTGGCTGTGAAAGTACGTCACGTAGATGCTCATGTGCCCAAGAATCGGGCTACTGAAGAACATCAGAACAACCAGCAGGTGGATCAGGCTGCTAAGATTGAAGTAGCTCAGGTGGATCTGGATTGGCAGCATAAAGGTGAATTATTTATAGCCCGATGGGCCCATGACACCTCAGGCCATCAAGGTAGAGATGCAACATACAGATGGGCTCGTGATCGAGGGGTGGACCTGACCATGGACGCTATAGCACAGGTTATTCATGACTGTGAAACATGTGCTGCAATCAAGCAAGCCAAACGGTCAAAGCCTCTTTGGTATGGAGGACGATGGCTGAAATATAAATATGGAGAGGCCTGGCAGATTGATTACATCACACTCCCTCAAACTCGCAATGGCAAGCGCCACGTACTTACAATGGTGGAAGCAACCACCGGATGGCTGGAAACATACCCTGTGCCTCATGCCACTGCCCGGAACACTATCCTGGGCCTTGAAAAGCAAGTCCTATGGCGACATGGTACCCCAGAAAGAATAGAGTCAGACAATGGAACTCATTTCCGAAACAACCTTATAGACACTTGGGCCAAAGAACATGGTATTGAGTGGGTGTATCACATCCCCTATCATGCACCAGCCTCCGGGAAAGTTGAACGATACAATGGACTGTTAAAGACTACATTGAAAGCAATGGGCGCTGGGACATTCAAAAATTGGGATACACATTTGGCAAAGGCCACCTGGTTAGTCAATACTAGGGGATCTGCCAACCGAGCCGGACCTGCCCAATCAAACCTGTTACGTACTGTAGATGGGGATAAAGTTCCTGTAGTGCATGTAAAAAATATGCTGGGTGAAACAGTCTGGGCTACTCCTGCCTCAGGAAAAGGCAAACCCATTCGTGGAATTCTTTTGCTCAGGGACCTGGATACACTTGGTGGGTGATGCAAAAGAACGGAGAGGTCCGGTGTGTACATCAAGGAGATTTAATACTGGGTGAGAATAGCCCATGAACTGAATTGTACCATGTTAATTGCTATATAATACTGTATGTTACCACTACCATGACTACTATAGGTGACTAATTAGAATGTATGGAAAAGAGTGTAACCTGAGCATGACATAAATGGTATGGAATAAGGGGTGGATAGATGTCCTGGTTTCAGTTAGAACAGAATTAATTTTCTTCCTAGTAGCTGGTGGAATGCTGTGTTTTGGCTTAGGATGAGAAGAGTGCTGATAACACCCCGATGTTTTAATTGTTGTAGAGCAGTGCTTATACCAAGCCAAGGATGCCTCAGACTTTTGCTCTGTCCTGCCAACAGGCAGGCTGGGGGTGCAGTAAGAGCTGGGAGGGGACAGACCCAGGACAGGTGACCCGAACTAGCCAAAGGGGTATTCCATACCATCTGACGTCATGCTAAACAATATATAGGGGTGGCTAGCCGGGGGAAGGGGGCCGGACTGCTCGGGGTTAAGCTGGGCATCGGTCAGCGGGTGGTGAGCAATTGCATTGTGCATCACTTGTTTGTACATATTATTAGTAGTAGTACTATTATCATCATTGTATTATTATTATTATTATTATTATTATTATTATTATTATTATTATTATTATTATTATTATTATTATTATTATTTTCCTGTCTTATTAAACTGTCTTTATCTCAACTCACGGGCTTCACTTTCCATTTCTCTCCCCCGTCCCAGAGAGGGAGGGGGGAGGGTGAGCGAACGTCTGCGTGGTGTTTAGCTGCCAGCCGGGTTAAACCACGACAATTATAACCAGTAGAGGATCCGCTAGGGTAGATTCCCCAGGTCCCCGTTATTCCTGTTGAAATCAGGGGTTGATTACCCTAGGAAAAGGCTAGTCAATTTGTCCTCCAAAGCCAGGTCCAAACCGTTTTGTTTTATTTATTTATTTATTTATTTATTTTCATTACATTTCAGAGTTGGTCCAAAAATTCCATAGGGCTTTCTTTTAGACCTTGTTGGAAGCATATTCTCGATTCCCAATTCATCCAGGTTTTAGTATTTACTTAACCGTTCATAATTTTCAGGATGATTCGGGTCTTAGTGGGGGTCGGTCAGGGGAATGCAATTGTCCACAGTTCCCTGAACGGTCCCATCAGCAATCTGAGCTCGCACATGAACTCAGGGTGTTTTAAGAGTTGACTGCTTTTCTGTTTCTGTGACAACTCTCTCGGACCGATCATGGTCCCTTTGCCCTAAAGGGCTAACACCCATGATTTTAAGATCTCTGCCTCGGGCAGAGGCAGAACTATTAACATTCCTACATCCTCTTTCCCTGCTCATTCAACTTCAAACACCTTTAACACTTTCAACAACCCTTTTAACACTTCCTTTATCTTTCTCCAGCCTGTACTTCTCTAATGCCAACATCAAAGGTTCAGTCAGGGGCCAACTTAATTCCGTACCTTTTCCCACCAAGATGCTGAAACATCAGTATACAACATTTCATCCTGTTCTGCTTCTCAAAAAACAACATTAACTGTAGCAAAATATTATAGTTTAAAGTTCCATTTAGGGGCCACTTTTCTCCACATTCCAGCTTATAAAGCCGCCACCACTGATTACGATATTTTATCAATGTTTTCCTGTTCACACTTCCACCGGCAGATCCTCCAATATCCTTCCAGTGACATAAAACACAGCCTAACACACTTTTCTTTAAAATTTCACTGCTTGTTTGCCCCCCCAGTTTCCAGTTTACACTTTCAGAATACACATGTTACTTACAAAAGCGTATCACAAAACGTATCACTCACAAAAATATGGGCACGCAATATCTTTCAGTAGCGATGTCACAAAACTACTATTACCAGCAATATTGCCAAAATCACAGTAACAATAGTCAGAGTCAAATTCCACATGCGATAAGTCAGAAAACCGAACTGTGTAACACCGTAACGATATCTTTCTTATAACAATGCCACGAACCTACTATTACCACCAGGAAAATAGCCAAAATCGCAGTAACAATAACCAGAGTTAAATACCATACTCCACGAGTCAGAAAACCGAAATAGACAACACAATTCCAGATGGACCTTAAAGCGAGCTCCTTCCTTAAGGTCCCCAAACATATACTTATGGTGCTAACCACAAAGTATATACCAAACACTGCCTCGCAGAAGATCACCTTCTGACTTACAGACAGTTCCAGATGACCGGTCTACCAGAAAACCAAACCAGAATAAAGAATATACTCACTTACAATGATGGGGTCCTTGTCTGCCTCCGCAGTGATCCGGTGAGTCGAGGAGTCCCTCCGGGAAATCCCGGGGGTGCCCTAGGGAATCCTGTTCCCAGCAGGTCCTGCAGTCCGGCAGAGAGGTTGTCCCATCTGGGTCGCCAAATTGATTCAAAGATCGAAGCCGAAATTCCTTTAAGTGGTATATTCTTTATTGCAGCGCTGGATGCACGGGGGATCTCTCCACCTATCGTGCATACCCAAAGCAGAAAGCAGTCTTGAATTTATACAATCAATCTATCAATATTCTACAAGCACCTATACATATGCATTACCTATCCCCGCCTTCCCTCGCTTCTCATGCTAATTAGCCTTTTGGCACCTAGCGCCTGCGCAGAGCCTTCCAAGAATTGTGGGCAGGGGTCTTTGGGACGTGGGCAGGGGTCTTTGGGAGGAAGACCCCGAGTCTTCCTCACAGTGTACTTTTCACCTTTGGTCAGGAATCTGCTGAATTGGCATGTTTCTTAATTGCAAGAGCTGGTTGTTGCTAATTCTCCCGTTTGTTGTATCTTTATAATGAATTCCAATGTCCAGTTTCGGGATTTATAGTCCTTACATTCGTTTCTCTGTCCGCCTGCCGCTTCCTTATCATGAGTTCCAGTGTCTTGTTTCGAGATATACAGTCCTTGTCTGCGGATTGTCCTTGCCTCCCCAATACCTCCTTAATCAATCCCCCCTTTTCTTTTCCCATGCAAATTCTTTTGCATCAGATACTTTCATTATTTACAGTAACACAACAAAGCAGGCATCTAAACAACATGCACACAAATATTCCTAACACTACTAATACGATTAGAGCAATGAATACTTGTTTCAACCATTGGAAATTGGGCAACCAGGAGGTTAACTTATTGCATAGTTCACTAAAACTCCATGAAAGATCATCTTTACTGATCTCATGTAGGATCCTTGTCTGCTTCCAGATTTCTTCCAGGTCGGTAGAGATCCTTCCACTCTGATCTACATACATACAACAACTTGTGTTTATTACTGTACAGACTCCTCCTTGAGTGGCCAGTAACAAGTCTAGGGCCATCCGATTTTGTAATACGACCTGTGATAAACTAGATATCTCTTCTTGTTGAGCCTTTATAGCATCCAGAATTTTGTTTTCTAACTTCTCTATAATTGCAGAAATATTAACTATTGCCTTTTCCAATTCACTCACTCCTAACCATGGGATAAACCATCGCACAAAACTATGAAAAGGGGTGTGTCTCTCTACCAATGGATTGTTAATTTTTCATCTGATTCTCCGCATATGAGTTCTCAAGTAACCTCGAGGCACTACATCATGTACTGTAACATTGGGGACTACCGCTCCAAGAGTGCAAGTTCCCTTCCAATTCTCAGGCAAGACCTTACGGGCTGTATCATTGCATAGCCAATAGCACCCTTTTCCTTCTGGAACCGTCCAGCTGGTTGAATTTGCCCAGCCGCTAGTCGTACTAATATCAATTGTTCAATTACAAGATGTCTGATTTCCCACATAAGTAGTATCCGTATTTATACAATGCTGTTTTCCTATACCCTTAGGCGGCTTACACCTTTGTACACATACATAATAGGATTCTAACGGCATGAAGCTACTCACTTCTAGTTCCAAAACTGCTTAATATTTTCGACCCCAAGATGTGTTTTCCCACAAATTAGTCCAAGATAAGTTTGCAGGCAAGGGAATCCCAATTAACGATACACCCTTATTCCCATGCTGTGGCACATGGGTGCATACCCAACAGTTTGTCTTATTAGTTACTTGAGAAATTGTTTGTATTAAGGTCAGGTGTAAGTTCTCATCCCAAGTTGCCCACCCCAAATCCGAGAACCGCACCCCTGCAATCATTAGGATCTGGAAAACCGTAATTTTGTTGGTCCAATTGGAGTGGTGGTCCATATCCTCGCCGGGGCCTTCTTCACCCTTGAATTGTGGATCCAAGCTGCTTGCTTCTTAATCTTCATGGCGCTGTGTGTTGTCAGTAATACTTGGTATGGTCCCATCCACTTTCCTTCCATTTTTCCTGTAGGGGTTGTCCTGAAAAAGTCTTTATATATATATATATAATCCCCGAGCTTCAAGGGGTGGATTGGTTGATCCAACCCTCTAGCCCTGGTCCCTAAAACAAATGTATGTACTTTATTTAATTGTTTCTGAAGTTCAGTTATATAAGCATATAAATATTCTGATCCTAACTGCGTTAGGTCCTCTCCACTAAATAGAAATTGCTATGGCCTTGCATATAAGATTTTGAAGGGACTCAAATTTCCTTTTATTCTAGGTTTAACTCTTAATTCCAAGTAATGCTAAAGGGAGGGATTGAGGCCATGACAAATTAGCTTCTTATCCAATTTTAGCTATTTATTGTTTAATTAAATGGTTCATTTTTTCTACCTGTCCACTTGCCTGTGGTCTATAAGGAGTATGCAGTTGCCAATCTATCTTTAGAATCTTACTTATCTGTTCTACCACTTGTGCACAAGAATGTGAAACTCTATCAGAAGACATTGCTACGAGAATCCCAAAGCATGGTATTATTTCATTTAACAAGACTTTAACCACTTCTCTTGCTTTGTTTGTTCGACAGGGAAAGGCTTCAGGCCTTCCTGAAAACGTGTCAGTCAGAACCAGTAAATAATGATACCCCCCTTTTCAAGGGAGTTCTGAAAAATCAATTTGCCACTGTTGCTCCGAATAATTTCCTTTACCGATTATTCCAAATTTTATTCTATCCTTGGTATTGGGGTTATTGTGTAAGCAAATGCTACATTGTTGAGTTACTTGTTTTATCATATCGTCCCACTAATGTCTGACTCAGGCTCTTATGCAGTGTGCCAGCTCCCCAATGCGTTTTATTGTGTTCTGTAAGAACTATGGGCCATGTCAAACTAGAGGGTATTACTATGTGGTTATCTTTTAAATATACTCATCCATCTGGTTTCATTTTACCTTTCAAATCTTCAATTAATTTTAAGTCTTCTTTTGTATAATTTGGATATAGTTTGGATTTTACCGTCTGGTATCAAAGACAATGCCTTCACCTCAGTTATTTCAGCTGCCTGCTTAGCCTCTGCCAATCGATTTCCAATTTCAAAATCGGTGTTCCCCTTTTGGTGTCCCTGACAATGCATGATAGCTACCTTTTCTGGTTGTTTTACAGCCTCTAACAATTTTAAAATTTCTTCAGCATACTTTGTGTTTTCACTGAGCGGTCAGCAATCCGTGTTCTTTCCAAATTGCTCCATGAGCATGTACCACGCCGAATGTATATTTAGAATCTGTCCAAATATTTACCCTTTTTCCCGCTGCCGGTTCCAATGCTCTCGTGAGAGCAACTATCTCCGCCTTTTGAGCTGATGTTCCAGGGGGTAAAGGCTTAGACTCGATTACCTGCTGAGTAGTTGTTATAGCATATCCAGCTTTATGTTGTCTTTGCGTAACAAAACTGCTCCCATCCGTGAACCAAGTTTCTTCCGCATCTTCCATGGGCTCCTCCTTAAGGTCTGGTCGGCTGGAATACACAGTCTCTATAGTTTCTAAACAATCGTGAATCACAGGTTGTGCCGGAGCATCACTAAGAAAAGAGGCTAGATTCACAATATTAATGATCACAATTTCCACGTCGTCCTGTTCTACCAATATTGCTTGATATTTCAAAATCATCAATTCTTGTTTAAGTTGTTTAAAGACTTTTTGTGCTTCTCCAGTCCAGACTAACTTTGACTGGTTAATCTTTATCAATTCACATAGAGGCTTTACCAATAGTCCATAATTATAAATCCAAAGGCGACACCAACCTGTCACTCCTAAAAAGGTTTGTAGCTCCTTTACCATTTGAGGTTCTGGAGTCCGGCAAATGACTTCCTTATGTTCAGTTCCTAGTTCTCGTCGTCCTTCCGAAATGTCAAATCCCAGATAGGTCACACTTTGTTGAGCCAGCTGGACTTTCTGTCAAGAGACTTGATATCCATTTAAACCCAGAAAATTAAGACGACTTATAGTCCATTGAATACAACTGCCTTTAGTCTCAGTAGCTATTAAGAGATCATCTACATATTGTAACAAAGCACCTTCAGTGTCCGGAGGTATCCATGTTTCGAGTTCCCTTGCTAACTGGTTTCCAAAAA
Organism: Netta rufina; assembly: GCF_964035555.1. NCBI lineage: Eukaryota > Metazoa > Chordata > Aves > Anseriformes > Anatidae > Netta > Netta rufina. The sequence goes on along the minus strand of NC_140132.1, from coordinate 259,281 downwards.
TAGCGGGGCTATTCTTGAATCCTTGAGGTAGTAATGTCCACGTAAGCTGCGTCTTTCTGCCTGAATCGGGATTTTCCCATTCAAAGGCGAATAGGTTTTGGCTTTCTGTGGCTAAGCCTAGGCAGAAGAAGGCATCTTTTAAATCCAGTACGGTAAACCAGACTTGACTATTCTTTAATTTAGTCAGCAAAGTATAAGGGTTTGCCACTACTGGATGTATATCCTCAGTGATTTTATTTATGGCCCTCAAATCCTGAACTAGCCTATAGCTTTTTCATCTGCCTTTTTAATTGGCAATATGGGTGCATTGTATTCTGATTCGCATTCAAGCAATAATCCATACTGTAAAAATTTATCAATTATCTCTTTAATTCCTTTCCTATCTTCTATCCTCAAAGGATATTACTTAACCTTAACGGGTTTCTCTCCTGGCTTTAATTTAATAATTATTAAGGTCACATTTTTAGCTCTTCCAGGGACTTCGGTAGCCCAAACTCCTGGACATACTTGATCTGTGCTCTCTAAAGGTATTTCACTTTTAGGGTCAGTTTGTATTAGTGCCAAGCTTAACACATTTATTAGTTGTTCTTCTCCTGTTCTTAATTCCATTTTCCCTTTTTCAAAGACAATTTCTGCTCCTACTTGCTCTAATAAATCTCTACCTAAGAGTGACCATGAGGAGCTAGGCATAGATAAAAATCTGTGTATGCCCCATTGTTTCCCTAACTTGTACTTCAAAGGTTCACAAAAATAAGCCTTTTCGGTTACACCTTGTCCTGGTTTCAGTTAGAACAGAGGTAATTTTCTTCCTAGTAGCTGGTAGAATGCTACGTTTTGGCTTAGGATGAGAAGAGTGCTGATAACACCCCGATGTTTTAATTGTTGCAGAGCAGTGCTTATACCAAGCCAAGGACATCTCAGCTTCTTGCTCTGTCTTGCCAACAGGCAGGCTGGGGGTGCAGTAAGAGCTGGGAGGGGACAGACCCAGGACAGGTGACCCAAACTAGCCAAAGGCGTATTCCATAGCATCTGACGTCAGGCTAAACAATACATAGGGGTGGCTAGCCAGGGGGAGGGGGCCGGACTGCTCGGGGTTAGGCTGGGCATCGGTCAGCGGGTGGTGAGCAATTGCATTGTGCATCACTTGTTTGTACACATTATTAGTAGTGGTATTATTATTATTATTATTATTATTATTATTATTATTATTATTAAACTGTCTTTATCTCAACTCACAGGCTTCACTTTCCATTTCTCTCCCCGGTCCCAGAGAGGGAGGGGGAGGGGGAGCGAACAGCTGCGTGGTGTTTAGCTGCCGGCCGGGTTAAACCACGACACGCCTTTTACCCTAACATAATAATTCTGTGAAGGCATTAATGCTTGATTTAGAACTGAATACGTTGCCCCATAGCAATAAGAAATTTCACTTCCATTCCTCCCCTAGCTTCATTATAACCAGTGGAGGATCCGCTAGGGTAGATTCCCCAGGTCCCCGTTATTCCTGTTGAAATCAGGGGTTGATTACCCTAGGAAAAGGCTAGTCAATTTGTCCTCCAAAGCCAGGTCCAAACCGTTTTGTTTTATTTATTTATTTATTTATTTATTTATTTTCATTACATTTCAGAGTTGGTCCAAAAATTCCATAGGGCTTTCTTTTAGACCTTGTTGGAAGCATATTCTCAATTCCCAATTCATCCAGGTTTTAGTATTTACTTAACCGTTCATAATTTTCAGGATGATTCGGGTCTTAGTGGGGGTCGGTCAGGGGAATGCAATTGTCCACAGTTCCCTGAACGGTCCCATCAGCAATCTGAGCTCGCACATGAACTCAGGGTGTTTTAAGAGTTGACTGCTTTTCTGTTTCTGTGACAACTCTCTCGGACCGATCATGGTCCCTTTGCCCTAAAGGGCTAACACCCATGATTTTAAGATCTCTGCCTCGGGCAGAGGCAGAACTATTAACATTCCTACATCCTCTTTCCCTGCTCATTCAACTTCAAACACCTTTAACACTTTCAACAACCCTTTTAACACTTCCTTTATCTTTCTCCAGCCTGTACTTCTCTAATGCCAACATCAAAGGTTCAGTCAGGGGCCAACTTAATTCCGTACCTTTTCCCACCAAGATGCTGAAACATCAGTATACAACATTTCATCCTGTTCTGCTTCTCAAAAATCAACATTAACTGTAGCAAAATATTATAGTTTAAAGTTCCATTTAGGGGCCACTTTTCTCCACATTCCAGCTTATAAAGCCGCCACCACTGATTACGATATTTTATCAATGTTTTCCTGTTCACACTTCCACCGGCAGATCCTCCAATATCCTTCCAGTGACATAAAACACAGCCTAACACACTTTTCTTTAAAATTTCACTGCTTGTTTGCCCCCCCAGTTTCCAGTTTACACTTTCAGAATACACATGTTACTTACAAAAGCGTATCACAAAACGTATCACTCACAAAAATACGGACACGCAATATCTTTCAGTAGCGATGTCACAAAACTACTATTACCAGCAATATTGCCAAAATCACAGTAACAATAGTCAGAGTCAAATTCCACATGCGATAAGTCAGAAAACCGAACTGTGTAACACCGTAACGATATCTTTCTTATAACAATGCCACGAACCTACTATTACCACCAGGAAAATAGCCAAAATCGCAGTAACAATAACCAGAGTTAAATACCATACTCCATGAGTCAGAAAACCGAAATAGACAACACAATTCCAGATGGACCTTAAAGCGAGCTCCTTCCTTAAGGTCCCCAGACATATACTTATGGTGCTAACCACAAAGTATATACCAAACACTGCCTCGCAGAAGATCACCTTCTGACTTACAGACAGTTCCAGATGACCGGTCTACCAGAAAACCAAACCAGAATAAAGAATATACTCACTTACAATGATGGGGTCCTTGTCTGCCTCCGCAGTGATCCGGTGAGTCGAGGAGTCCCTCCGGGAAATCCCGGGGGTACCCTAGGGAGTCCTGTTCCCAGCAGGTCCTGCAGTCCGGCAGAGAGGTTGTCCTATCTGGGTCGCCAAATTGATTCAAAGATCGAAGCCGAAATTCCTTTAAGTGGTATATTCTTTATTGCAGCGCTGGATGCACGGGGGATCTCTCCACCTATCGTGCATACCCAAAGCAGAAAGCAGTCTTGAATTTATACAATCAATCAATATTCTACAAGCACCTATACATATGCATTACCTATCCCCGCCTTCCCTCGCTTCTCATGCTAATTAGCCTTTTGGCACCTTGCGCCTGCGCAGAGCCTTCCAAGAATTGTGGGCAGGGGTCTTTGGGAGGAAGACCCCGAGCCTTCCTCACAGTGTACTTTTCACCTTTGGTCAGGAATCTGCTGAATTGGCATGTTTCTTAATTGCAAGAGCTGGTTGTTGCTAATTCTCCCGTTTGTTGTATCTTTATAATGAATTCCAATGTCCAGTTTCGGGATTTATAGTCCTTACATTCGTTTCTCTGTCCGCCTGCCGCTTCCTTATCATGAGTTCCAGTGTCTTGTTTCGAGATATACAGTCCTTGTCTGGGGATTGTCCTTGCCTCCCCAATACCTCCTTAATCAATCCCCCCTTTTCTTTTCCCATGCAAATTCGTTTGCATCAGATACTTTCATTATTTACAGTAACACAACACAGCAGGCATCCAAACAACATGCACACAAATATTCCTAACACTACTAATACGATTAGAGCAATGAATACTTGTTTCAACCATTGGAAATTGGGCAACCAGGAGGTTAACTTATTGCATAGTTCACTAAAACTCCATGAAAGATCATCTTTACTGATCTCATGTAGGATCCTTGTCTGCTTCCATATTTCTTCCAGGTCGGTAGAGATCCTTCCACTCTGATCTACATACATACAACAACTTGTGTTTATTACTGTACAGACTCCTCCTTGAGTGGCCAGTAACAAGTCTAGGGCCATCCGATTTTGTAATACGACCTGTGATAAACTAGATATCTCTTCTTGTTGAGCCTTTATAGCATCCAGAATTTTGTTTTCTAACTTCTCTATAATTGCAGAAATATTAACTATTGCCTTTTCCAATTCACTCACTCCTAACCATGGGATAAACCATCGCACAAAACTATGAAAAGGGGTGTGTCTCTCTACCAATGGATTGTTAATTTTTCATCTGATTCTCCGCATATGAGTTCTCAAGTAACCTCGAGGCACTACATCATGTACTGTCACATTGGGGACTACCGCTCCAAGAGTGCAAGTTCCCTTCCAATTCTCAGGCAAGACCTTACGGGCTGTATCATTGCATAGCCAATAGCACCCTTTTCCTTCTGGAACCGTCCAGCTGGTTGAATTTGCCCAGCCGCTAGTCGTACTAATATCAATTGTTCAATTACAAGATGTCTGATTTCCCACATAAGTAGTATCCGTATTTATACAATGCTGTTTTCCTATACCCTTAGGCGGCTTACACCTTTGTACACATACATAATAGGATTCTAACGGCATGAAGCTACTCACTTCTAGTTCCAAAACTGCTTAATATTTTCGACCCCGAGATGTGTTTTCCCACAAATTAGTCCAAGATAAGTTTGCAGGCAAGGGAATCCCAATTAACGATACACCCTTATTCCCATGCTGTGGCACATGGGTGCATACCCAACAGTTTGTCTTATTAGTTACTTGAGAAATTGTTTGTATTAAGGTCAGGTGTAAGTTCTCATCCCAAGTTGCCCACCCCAAATCCGAGAACCGCACCCCTGCAATCATTAGGATCTGGAAAACTGTAATTTTGTTGGTCCAATTGGAGTGGTGGTCCATATCCTCGCCGGGGCCTTCTTCACCCTTGAATTGTGGATCCAAGCTGCTTGCTTCTTAATCTTCATGGCGCTGTGTGTTGTCAGTAATACTTGGTATGGTCCCATCCACTTTCCTTCCATTTTTCCTGTAGGGGTTGTCCTGAAAAAGTCTTTATATATATATATATAATCCCCGAGCTTCAAGGGGTGGATTGGTTGATCCAACCCTCTAGCCCTGGTCCCTAAAACAAATGTATGTACTTTATTTAATTGTTTCTGAAGTTCAGTTATATAAGCATATAAATATTCTGATCCTAACTGCGTTAGGTCCTCTCCACTAAATAGAAATTGCTATGGCCTTGCATATAAGATTTTGAAGGGACTCAAATTTCCTTTTATTCTAGGTTTAACTCTTAATTCCAAGTAATGCTAAAGGGAGGGATTGAGGCCATGACAAATTAGCTTCTTATCCAATTTTAGCTATTTATTGTTTAATTAAATGGTTCATTTTTTCTACCTGTCCACTTGCCTGTGGTCTATAAGGAGTATGCAGTTGCCAATCTATCTTTAGAATCTTACTTATCTGTTCTACCACTTGTGCACAAGAATGTGAAACTCTATCAGAAGACATTGCTACGAGAATCCCAAAGCATGGTATTATTTCATTTAACAAGACTTTAACCACTTCTCTTGCTTTGTTTGTTCGACAGGGAAAGGCTTCAGGCCTTCCTGAAAACGTGTCAGTCAGAACCAGTAAATAATGATACCCCCCTTTTCAAGGGAGTTCTGAAAAATCAATTTGCCACTGTTGCTCCGAATAATTTCCTTTACCGATTATTCCAAATTTTATTCTATTCTTGGTATTGGGGTTATTGTGTAAGCAAATGCTACATTGTTGAGTTACTTGTTTTATCATATCGTCCCACTAATGTCTGACTCAGGCTCTTATGCAGTGTGCCAGCTCCCCAATGCGTTTTATTGTGTTCTGTAAGAACTATGGGCCATGTCAAACTAGAGGGTATTACTATGTGGTTATCTTTTAAATATACTCATCCATCTGGTTTCATTTTACCTTTCAAATCTTCAATTAATTTTAAGTCTTCTTTTGTATAATTTGGATATAGTTTGGATTTTACCGTCTGGTATCAAAGACAATGCCTTCACCTCAGTTATTTCAGCTGCCTGCTTAGCCTCTGCCAATCGATTTCCAATTTCAAAATCGGTGTTCCCCTTTTGGTGTCCCTGACAATGCATGATAGCTACCTTTTCTGGTTGTTTTACAGCCTCTAACAATTTTAAAATTTCTTCAGCATACTTTGTGTTTTCACTGAGCGGTCAGCAATCCGTGTTCTTTCCAAATTGCTCCATGAGCATGTACCACGCCGAATGTATATTTAGAATCTGTCCAAATATTTACCCTTTTTCCCGCTGCCGGTTCCAATGCTCTCGTGAGAGCAACTATCTCCGCCTTTTGAGCTGATGTTCCAGGGGGTAAAGGCTTAGACTCGATTACCTGCTGAGTAGTTGTTATAGCATATCCAGCTTTACGTTGTCTTTGCGTAACAAAACTGCTCCCATCCGTGAACCAAGTTTCTTCCGCATCTTCCATGGGCTCCTCCTTAAGGTCTGGTCGGCTGGAATACACAGTCTCTATAGTTTCTAAACAATCGTGAATCACAGGTTGTGCCGGAGCATCACTAAGAAAAGAGGCTAGATTCACAATATTAATGATCACAATTTCCACGTCGTCCTGTTCTACCAATATTGCTTGATATTTCAAAATCATCAATTCTTGTTTAAGTTGTTTAAAGACTTTTTGTGCTTCTCCAGTCCAGACTAACTTTGACTGGTTAATCTTTATCAATTCACATAGAGGCTTTACCAATAGTCCATCATTATAAATCCAAAGGCGACACCAACCTGTCACTCCTAAAAAGGTTTGTAGCTCCTTTACCATTTGAGGTTCTGGAGTCCGGCAAATGACTTCCTTATGTTCAGTTCCTAGTTCTCGTCGTCCTTCCGAAATTTCAAATCCCAGATAGGTCACACTTTGTTGAGCCAGCTGGACTTTCTGTCAAGAGACTTGATATCCATTTAAACCCAGAAAATTAAGACGACTTATAGTCCATTGAATACAACTGCCTTTAGTCTCGCTAGCTATTAAGAGATCATCTACATATTGTAACAAAGCACCTTCAGTGTCCGGAGGTATCCATGTTTCGAGTTCCCTTGCTAACTGGTTTCCAAAAATAGCGGGGCTATTCTTGAATCCTTGAGGTAGTAATGTCCACGTAAGCTGCGTCTTTCTGCCTGAATCGGGATTTTCCCATTCAAAGGCGAATAGGTTTTGGCTTTCTGTGGCTAAGCCTAGGCAGAAGAAGGCATCTTTTAAATCCAGTACGGTAAACCAGACTTGACTATTCTTTAATTTAGTCAGCAAAGTATAAGGGTTTGCCACTACTGGATGTATATCCTCAGTGATTTTATTTATGGCCCTCAAATCCTGAACTAGCCTATAGCTTTTTCATCTGCCTTTTTAATTGGCAATATGGGTGCATTGTATTCTGATTCGCATTCAAGCAATAATCCATACTGTAAAAATTTATCAATTATCTCTTTAATTCCTTTCCTATCTTCTATCCTCAAAGGATATTACTTAACCTTAACGGGTTTCTCTCCTGGCTTTAATTTAATAATTATTAAGGTCACATTTTTAGCTCTTCCAGGGACTTCGGTAGCCCAAACTCCTGGACATACTTGATCTGTGATCTCTAAAGGTATTTCACTTTTAGGGTCAGTTTGTATTAGTGCCAAGCTTAACACATTTATTAGTTGTTCTTCTCCTGTTCTTAATTCCATTTTCCCTTTTTCAAAGACAATTTCTGCTCCTACTTGCTCTAATAAATCTCTACCTAAGAGTGACCATGAGGAGCTAGGCATAGATAAAAATCTGTGTATGCCCCATTGTTTCCCTAACTTGTACTTCAAAGGTTCACAAAAATAAGCCTTTTCGGTTACACCTTGTCCTGGTTTCAGTTAGAACAGAGGTAATTTTCTTCCTAGTAGCTGGTAGAATGCTACGTTTTGGCTTAGGATGAGAAGAGTGCTGATAACACCCCGATGTTTTAATTGTTGCAGAGCAGTGCTTATACCAAGCCAAGGACATCTCAGCTTCTTGCTCTGTCTTGCCAACAGGCAGGCTGGGGGTGCAGTAAGAGCTGGGAGGGGACAGACCCAGGACAGGTGACCCAAACTAGCCAAAGGCGTATTCCATAGCATCTGACGTCAGGCTAAACAATACATAGGGGTGGCTAGCCAGGGGGAGGGGGCCGGACTGCTCGGGGTTAGGCTGGGCATCGGTCAGCGGGTGGTGAGCAATTGCATTGTGCATCACTTGTTTGTACACATTATTAGTAGTGGTATTATTATTATTATTATTATTATTATTATTATTATTAAACTGTCTTTATCTCAACTTACAGGCTTCACTTTCCATTTCTCTCCCCCGTCCCAGAGAGGGAGGGGGAGGGGGAGCGAACAGCTGCGTGGTGTTTAGCTGCCGGCCGGGTTAAACCACGACACGCCTTTTACCCTAACATAATAATTCTGTGAAGGCATTAATGCTTGATTTAGAACTGAATACGTTGCCCCATAGCAATAAGAAATTTCACTTCCATTCCTCCCCTAGCTTCATTATAACCAGTGGAGGATCCGCTAGGGTAGATTCCCCAGGTCCCCGTTATTCCTGTTGAAATCAGGGGTTGATTACCCTAGGAAAAGGCTAGTCAATTTGTCCTCCAAAGCCAGGTCCAAAACGTTTTGTTTTATTTATTTATTTATTTATTTATTTATTTTCATTACATTTCAGAGTTGGTCCAAAAATTCCATAGGGCTTTCTTTTAGACCTTGTTGGAAGCATATTCTCAATTCCCAATTCATCCAGGTTTTAGTATTTACTTAACCGTTCATAATTTTCAGGATGATTCGGGTCTTAGTGGGGGTCGGTCAGGGGAATGCAATTGTCCACAGTTCCCTGAACGGTCCCATCAGCAATCTGAGCTCGCACATGAACTCAGGGTGTTTTAAGAGTTGACTGCTTTTCTGTTTCTGTGACAACTCTCTCGGACCGATCATGGTCCCTTTGCCCTAAAGGGCTAACACCCATGATTTTAAGATCTCTGCCTCGGGCAGAGGCAGAACTATTAACATTCCTACATCCTCTTTCCCTGCTCATTCAACTTCAAACACCTTTAACACTTTCAACAACCCTTTTAACACTTCCTTTATCTTTCTCCAGCCTGTACTTCTCTAATGCCAACATCAAAGGTTCAGTCAGGGGCCAACTTAATTCCGTACCTTTTCCCACCAAGATGCTGAAACATCAGTATACAACATTTCATCCTGTTCTGCTTCTCAAAAATCAACATTAACTGTAGCAAAATATTATAGTTTAAAGTTCCATTTAGGGGCCACTTTTCTCCACATTCCAGCTTATAAAGCCGCCACCACTGATTACGATATTTTATCAATGTTTTCCTGTTCACACTTCCACCGGCAGATCCTCCAATATCCTTCCAGTGACTTCAAACACATCCTAACACACTTTTCTTTAAAATTTCACTGCTTGTTTGCCCCCCCAGTTTCCAGTTTACACTTTCAGAATACACATGTTACTTACAAAAGCGTATCACAAAACGTATCACTCACAAAAATACGGGCACGCAATATCTTTCAGTAGCGATGTCACAAAACTACTGTTACCAGCAATATTGCCAAAATCACAGTAACAATAGTCAGAGTCAAATTCCACATGCGATAAGTCAGAAAACCGAACTGTGTAACACCGTAACGATATCTTTCTTATAACAATGCCACGAACCTACTATTACCACCAGGAAAATAGCCAAAATCGCAGTAACAATAACCAGAGTTAAATACCATACTCCATGAGTCAGAAAACCGAAATAGACAACACAATTCCAGATGGACCTTAAAGCGAGCTCCTTCCTTAAGGTCCCCAAACATATACTTATGGTGCTAACCACAAAGTATATACCAAACACTGCCTCGCAGAAGATCACCTTCTGACTTACAGACAGTTCCAGATGACCGGTCTACCAGAAAACCAAACCAGAATAAAGAATATACTCACTTACAATGATGGGGTCCTTGTCTGCCTCCGCAGTGATCCGGTGAGTCGAGGAGTCCCTCCGGGAAATCCCGGGGGTACCCTAGGGAGTCCTGTTCCCAGCAGGTCCTGCAGTCCGGCAGAGAGGTTGTCCTATCTGGGTCGCCAAATTGATTCAAAGATCGAAGCCGAAATTCCTTTAAGTGGTATATTCTTTATTGCAGCGCTGGATGCACGGGGGATCTCTCCACCTATCGTGCATACCCAAAGCAGAAAGCAGTCTTGAATTTATACAATCAATCTATCAATATTCTACAAGCACCTATACATATGCATTACCTATCCCCGCCTTCCCTCGCTTCTCATGCTAATTAGCCTTTTGGCACCTTGCGCCTGCGCAGAGCCTTCCAAGAATTGTGGGCAGGGGTCTTTGGGAGGAAGACCCCGAGCCTTCCTCACAGTGTACTTTTCACCTTTGGTCAGGAATCTGCTGAATTGGCATGTTTCTTAATTGCAAGAGCTGGTTGTTGCTAATTCTCCCGTTTGTTGTATCTTTATAATGAATTCCAATGTCCAGTTTCGGGATTTATAGTCCTTACATTCGTTTCTCTGTCCGCCTGCCGCTTCCTTATCATGAGTTCCAGTGTCTTGTTTCGAGATATACAGTCGTTGTCTGGGGATTGTCCTTGCCTCCCCAATACCTCCTTAATCAATCCCCCCTTTTCTTTTCCCATGCAAATTCGTTTGCATCAGATACTTTCATTATTTACAGTAACACAACACAGCAGGCATCCAAACAACATGCACACAAATATTCCTAACACTACTAATACGATTAGAGCAATGAATACTTGTTTCAACCATTGGAAATTGGGCAACCAGGAGGTTAACTTATTGCATAGTTCACTAAAACTCCATGAAAGATCATCTTTACTGATCTCATGTAGGATCCTTGTCTGCTTCCATATTTCTTCCAGGTCGGTAGAGATCCTTCCACTCTGATCTACATACATACAACAACTTGTGTTTATTACTGTACAGACTCCCCCTTGAGTGGCCAGTAACAAGTCTAGGGCCATCCGATTTTGTAATACGACCTGTGATAAACTAGATATCTCTTCTTGTTGAGCCTTTATAGCATCCAGAATTTTGTTTTCTAACTTCTCTATAATTGCAGAAATATTAACTATTGCCTTTTCCAATTCACTCACTCCTAACCATGGGATAAACCATCGCACAAAACTATGAAAAGGGGTGTGTCTCTCTACCAATGGATTGTTAATTTTTCATCTGATTCTCCGCATATGAGTTCTCAAGTAACCTCGAGGCACTACATCATGTACTGTCACATTGGGGACTACCGCTCCAAGAGTGCAAGTTCCCTTCCAATTCTCAGGCAAGACCTTACGGGCTGTATCATTGCATAGCCAATAGCACCCTTTTCCTTCTGGAACCGTCCAGCTGGTTGAATTTGCCCAGCCGCTAGTCGTACTAATATCAATTGTTCAATTACAAGATGTCTGATTTCCCACATAAGTAGTATCCGTATTTATACAATGCTGTTTTCCTATACCCTTAGGCGGCTTACACCTTTGTACACATACATAATAGGATTCTAACGGCATGAAGCTACTCACTTCTAGTTCCAAAACTGCTTAATATTTTCGACCCCAAGATGTGTTTTCCCACAAATTAGTCCAAGATAAGTTTGCAGGCAAGGGAATCCCAATTAACGATACACCCTTATTCCCATGCTGTGGCACATGGGTGCATACCCAACAGTTCGTCTTATTAGTTACTTGAGAAATTGTTTGTATTAAGGTCAGGTGTAAGTTCTCATCCCAAGTTGCCCACCCCAAATCCGAGAACCGCACCCCTGCAATCATTAGGATCTGGAAAACCGTAATTTTGTTGGTCCAATTGGAGTGGTGGTCCATATCCTCGCCGGGGCCTTCTTCACCCTTGAATTGTGGATCCAAGCTGCTTGCTTCTTAATCTTCATGGCGCTGTGTGTTGTCAGTAATACTTGGTATGGTCCCATCCACTTTCCTTCCATTTTTCCTGTAGGGGTTGTCCTGAAAAAGTCTTTATATATATATATATAATCCCCGAGCTTAAAGGGGTGGATTGGTTGATCCAACCCTCTAGCCCTGGTCCCTAAAACAAATGTATGTACTTTATTTAATTGTTTCTGAAGTTCAGTTATATAAGCATATAAATATTCTGATCCTAACTGCGTTAGGTCCTCTCCACTAAATAGAAATTGCTATGGCCTTGCATATAAGATTTTGAAGGGACTCAAATTTCCTTTTATTCTAGGTTTAACTCTTAATTCCAAGTAATGCTAAAGGGAGGGATTGAGGCCATGACAAATTAGCTTCTTATCCAATTTTAGCTATTTATTGTTTAATTAAATGGTTCATTTTTTCTACCTGTCCACTTGCCTGTGGTCTATAAGGAGTATGCAGTTGCCAATCTATCTTTAGAATCTTACTTATCTGTTCTACCACTTGTGCACAAGAATGTGAAACTCTATCAGAAGACATTGCTACTAGAATCCCAAAGCATGGTATTATTTCATTTAACAAGACTTTAACCACTTCTCTTGCTTTGTTTGTTCGACAGGGAAAGGCTTCAGGCCTTCCTGAAAACGTGTCAGTCAGAACCAGTAAATAATGATACCCCCCTTTTCAAGGGAGTTCTGAAAAATCAATTTGCCACTGTTGCTCCGAATAATTTCCTTTACCGATTATTCCAAATTTTATTCTATTCTTGGTATTGGGGTTATTGTGTAAGCAAATGCTACATTGTTGAGTTACTTGTTTTATCATATCGTCCCACTAATGTCTGACTCAGGCTCTTATGCAGTGTGCCAGCTCCCCAGTGCGTTTTATTGTGTTCTGTAAGAACTATGGGCCATGTCAAACTAGAGGGTATTACTAGGTGGTTATCTTTTAAATATACTCATCCATCTGGTTTCATTTTACCTTTCAAATCTTCAATTAATTTTAAGTCTTCTTTTGTATAATTTGGATATAGTTTGGATTTTACCGTCTGGTATCAAAGACAATGCCTTCACCTCAGTTATTTCAGCTGCCTGCTTAGCCTCTGCCAATCGATTTCCAATTTCAAAATCGGTGTTCCCCTTTTGGTGTCCCTGACAATGCATGATAGCTACCTTTTCTGGTTGTTTTACAGCCTCTAACAATTTTAAAATTTCTTCAGCATACTTTGTGTTTTCACTGAGCGGTCAGCAATCCGTGTTCTTTCCAAATTGCTCCATGAGCATGTACCACGCCGAATGTATATTTAGAATCTGTCCAAATATTTACCCTTTTTCCCGCTGCCGGTTCCAATGCTCTCGTGAGAGCAACTATCTCCGCCTTTTGAGCTGATGTTCCAGGGGGTAAAGGCTTAGACTCGATTACCTGCTGAGTAGTTGTTATAGCATATCCAGCTTTATGTTGTCTTTGCGTAACAAAACTGCTCCCATCCGTGAACCAAGTTTCTTCCGCATCTTCCATGGGCTCCTCCTTAAGGTCTGGTCGGCTGGAATACACAGTCTCTATAGTTTCTAAACAATCGTGAATCACAGGTTGTGCCGGAGCATCACTAAGAAAAGAGGCTAGATTCACAATATTAATGATCACAATTTCCACGTCGTCCTGTTCTACCAATATTGCTTGATATTTCAAAATCATCAATTCTTGTTTAAGTTGTTTAAAGACTTTTTGTGCTTCTCCAGTCCAGACTAACTTTGACTGGTTAATCTTTATCAATTCACATAGAGGCTTTACCAATAGTCCATAATTATAAATCCAAAGGCGACACCAACCTGTCATTCCTAAAAAGGTTTGTAGCTCCTTTACCATTTGAGGTTCTGGAGTCCAGCAAATGACTTCCTTATGTTCAGTTCCTAGTTCTCGTTGTCCTTCCGAAATTTCAAATCCCAGATAGGTCACACTTTGTTGAGCCAGCTGGACTTTCTGTCAAGAGACTTGATATCCATTTAAACCCAGAAAATTAAGACGACTTATAGTCCATTGAATACAACTGCCTTTAGTCTCAGTAGCTATTAAGAGATCATCTACATATTGTAACAAAGCACCTTCAGTGTCCGGAGGTATCCATGTTTCGAGTTCCCTTGCTAACTGGTTTCCAAAAATAGCGGGGCTATTCTTGAATCCTTGAGGTAGTAATGTCCACGTAAGCTGCGTCTTTCTGCCTGAATCGGGATTTTCCCATTCAAAGGCGAATAGGTCTTGGCTTTCTGTGGCTAAGCCTAGGCAGAAGAAGGCATCTTTTAAATCCAGTACGGTAAACCAGACTTGACTATTCTTTAATTTAGTCAGCAAAGTATAAGGGTTTGCCACTACTGGATGTATATCCTCAGTGATTTTATTTATGGCCCTCAAATCCTGAACTAGCCTATAGCTTTTTCATCTGCCTTTTTAATTGGCAATATGGGTGCATTGTATTCTGATTCGCATTCAAGCAATAATCCATACTGTAAAAATTTATCAATTATCTCTTTAATTCCTTTCCTATCTTCTATCCTCAAAGGATATTACTTAACCTTAACGGGTTTCTCTCCTGGCTTTAATTTAATAATTATTAAGGTCACATTTTTAGCTCTTCCAGGGACTTCGGTAGCCCAAACTCCTGGACATACTTGATCTGTGATCTCTAAAGGTATTTCACTTTTAGGGTCAGTTTGTATTAGTGCCAAGCTTAACACATTTATTAGTTGTTCTTCTCCTGTTCTTAATTCCATTTTCCCTTTTTCAAAGACAATTTCTGCTCCTACTTGCTCTAATAAATCTCTACCTAAGAGTGACCATGAGGAGCTAGGCATAGATAAAAATCTGTGTATGCCCCATTGTTTCCCTAACTTGTACTTCAAAGGTTCACAAAAATAAGCCTTTTCGGTTACACCTTGTCCTGGTTTCAGTTAGAACAGAGGTAATTTTCTTCCTAGTAGCTGGTAGAATGCTATGTTTTGGCTTAGGATGAGAAGAGTGCTGATAACACCCCGATGTTTTAATTGTTGCAGAGCAGTGCTTATACCAAGCCAAGGACATCTCAGCTTCTTGCTCTGTCTTGCCAACAGGCAGGCTGGGGGTGCAGTAAGAGCTGGGAGGGGACAGACCCAGGACAGGTGACCCAAACTAGCCAAAGGGGTATTCCATAGCATCTGACGTCAGGCTAAACAATACATAGGGGTGGCTAGCCAGGGGGAGGGGGCCGGACTGCTCGGGGTTAGGCTGGGCATCGGTCAGCGGGTGGTGAGCAATTGCATTGTGCATCACTTGTTTGTACACATTATTAGTAGTGGTACTATTATCATCATTGTATTATTATTATTATTATTGTTATTATTGTTATTATTGTTGTTATTATTATTATTATTATTATTATTATTATTATTATTATTATTATTATTATTATTATTATTATTATTATTATTATTTTGTCTTATTAAACTGTCTTTATCTCAACTCACAGGCTTCACTTTCCATTTCTCTCCCCCGTCCCAGAGAGGGAGGGGGAGGGGGAGCGAACAGCTGCGTGGTGTTTAGCTGCCGGCCGGGTTAAACCACGACACGCCTTTTACCCTAACATAATAATTCTGTGAAGGCATTAATGCTTGATTTAGAACTGAATACGTTGCCCCATAGCAATAAGAAATTTCACTTCCATTCCTCCCCTAGCTTCATTATAACCAGTGGAGGATCCGCTAGGGTAGATTCCCCAGGTCCCCGTTATTCCTGTTGAAATCAGGGGTTGATTACCCTAGGAAAAGGCTAGTCAATTTGTCCTCCAAAGCCAGGTCCAAACTGTTTTGTTTTATTTATTTATTTATTTATTTATTTATTTTCATTACATTTCGGAGTTGGTCCAAAAATTCCATAGGGCTTTCTTTTAGACCTTGTTGGAAGCATATTCTCAATTCCCAATTCATCCAGGTTTTAGTATTTACTTAACCGTTCATAATTTTCAGGATGATTCGGGTCTTAGTGGGGGTCGGTCAGGGGAATGCAATTGTCCACAGTTCCCTGAACGGTCCCATCAGCAATCTGAGCTCGCACATGAACTCAGGGTGTTTTAAGAGTTGACTGCTTTTCTGTTTCTGTGACAACTCTCTCGGACCGATCATGGTCCCTTTGCCCTAAAGGGCTAACACCCATGATTTTAAGATCTCTGCCTCGGGCAGAGGCAGAACTATTAACATTCCTACATCCTCTTTCCCTGCTCATTCAACTTCAAACACCTTTAACACTTTCAACAACCCTTTTAACACTTCCTTTATCTTTCTCCAGCCTGTACTTCTCTAATGCCAACATCAAAGGTTCAGTCAGGGGCCAACTTAATTCCGTACCTTTTCCCACCAAGATGCTGAAACATCAGTATACAACATTTCATCCTGTTCTGCTTCTCAAAAATCAACATTAACTGTAGCAAAATATTATAGTTTAAAGTTCCATTTAGGGGCCACTTTTCTCCACATTCCAGCTTATAAAGCCGCCACCACTGATTACGATATTTTATCAATGTTTTCCTGTTCACACTTCCACCGGCAGATCCTCCAATATCCTTCCAGTGACTTCAAACACATCCTAACACACTTTTCTTTAAAATTTCACTGCTTGTTTGCCCCCCCAGTTTCCAGTTTACACTTTCAGAATACACATGTTACTTACAAAAGCGTATCACAAAACGTATCACTCACAAAAATACGGGCACGCAATATCTTTCAGTAGCGATGTCACAAAACTACTGTTACCAGCAATATTGCCAAAATCACAGTAACAATAGTCAGAGTCAAATTCCACATGCGATAAGTCAGAAAACCGAACTGTGTAACACCGTAACGATATCTTTCTTATAACAATGCCACGAACCTACTATTACCACCAGGAAAATAGCCAAAATCGCAGTAACAATAACCAGAGTTAAATACCATACTCTATGAGTCAGAAAACTGAAATAGACAACACAATTCCAGATGGACCTTAAAGCGAGCTCCTTCCTTAAGGTCCCCAAACATATACTTATGGTGCTAACCACAAAGTATATACCAAACACTGCCTCGCAGAAGATCACCTTCTGACTTACAGACAGTTCCAGATGACCGGTCTAACGGAAAACCAAACCAGAATAAAGAATATACTCACTTACAATGATGGGGTCCTTGTCTGCCTCCGCAGTGATCCGGTGAGTCGAGGAGTCCCTCCGGGAAATCCCGGGGGTACCCTAGGGAGTCCTGTTCCCAGCAGGTCCTGCAGTCCGGCAGAGAGGTTGTCCGATCTGGGTCGCCAAATTGATTCAAAGATCGAAGCCGAAATTCCTTTAAGTGGTATATTCTTTATTGCAGTGCTGGATGCACGGGGGATCTCTCCACCTATCGTGCATACCCAAAGCAGAAAGCAGTCTTGAATTTATACAATCAATCTATCAATATTCTACAAGCACCTATACATATGCATTACCTATCCCCGCCTTCCCTCGCTTCTCATGCTAATTAGCCTTTTGGCACCTTGCGCCTGCGCAGAGCCTTCCAAGAATTGTGGGCAGGGGTCTTTGGGACGTGGGCAGGGGTCTTTGGGAGGAAGACCCCGAGCCTTCCTCACAGTGTACTTTTCACCTTTGGTCAGGAATCTGCTGAATTGGCATGTTTCTTAATTGCAAGAGCTGGTTGTTGCTAATTCTCCCGTTTGTTGTATCTTTATAATGAATTCCAATGTCCAGTTTCGGGATTTATAGTCCTTACATTCGTTTCTCTGTCCGCCTGCCGCTATCATGAGTTCCAGTGTTTGGTTTCGAGATATACAGTCCTTGTCTGGGGATTGTCCTTGCCTCCCCAATACCTCCTTAATCAATCCCCCCTTTTCTTTTCCCATGCAAATTCTTTTGCATCAGATACTTTCATTATTTACAGTAACACAACAAAGCAGGCATCCAAACAACATGCACACAAATATTCCTAACACTACTAATACAATTAGAGCAATGAATACTTGTTTCAACCATTGGAAATTGGGCAACCAGGAGGTTAACTTACTCCATAGTTCACTAAAACTCCATGAAAGATCATCTTTACTGATCTCATGTAGGATCCTTGTCTGCTTCCAGATTTCTTCCAGGTCGGTAGAGATCCTTCCACTCTGATCTACATACATACAACAACTTGTGTTTATTACTGTACAGACTCCCCCTTGAGTGGCCAGTAACAAGTCTAGGGCCATCCGATTTTGTAATACGACCTGTGATAAACTAGATATCTCTTCTTGTTGAGCCTTTATAGCATCCAGAATTTTGTTTTCTAACTTCTCTATAATTGCAGAAATATTAACTATTGCCTTTTCCAATTCACTCACTCCTAACCATGGGATAAACCATCGCACAAAACTATGAAAAGGGGTGTGTCTCTCTACCAATGGATTGTTAATTTTTCATCTGATTCTCCGGATATGATTTCTCAAGTAACCTCGAGGCACTACATCATGTACTGTCACATTGGGGACTACCGCTCCAAGAGTGCAAGTTCCCTTCCAATTCTCAGGCAAGACCTTACGGGCTGTATCATTGCATAGCCAATAGCACCCTTTTCCTTCTGGAACCGTCCAGCTGGTTGAATTTGCCCAGCCGCTAGTCGTACTAATATCAATTGTTCAATTACAAGATGTCTGATTTCCCACATAAGTAGTATCCGTATTTATACAATGCTGTTTTCCTATACCCTTAGGCGGCTTACACCTTTGTACACATACATAATAGGATTCTAACGGCATGAAGCTACTCACTTCTAGTTCCAAAACTGCTTAATATTTTCGACCCCAAGATGTGTTTTCCCACAAATTAGTCCAAGATAAGTTTGCAGGCAAGGGAATCCCAATTAACGATACACCCTTATTCCCATGCTGTGGCACATGGGTGCATACCCAACAGTTCGTCTTATTAGTTACTTGAGAAATTGTTTGTATTAAGGTCAGGTGTAAGTTCTCATCCCAAGTTGCCCACCCCAAATCCGAGAACCGCACCCCTGCAATCATTAGGATCTGGAAAACCGTAATTTTGTTGGTCCAATTGGAGTGGTGGTCCATATCCTCGCCGGGGCCTTCTTCACCCTTGAATTGTGGATCCAAGCTGCTTGCTTCTTAATCTTCATGGCGCTGTGTGTTGTCAGTAATACTTGGTATGGTCCCATCCACTTTCCTTCCATTTTTCCTGTAGGGGTTGTCCTGAAAAAGTCTTTATATATATATATATAATCCCCGAGCTTAAAGGGGTGGATTGGTTGATCCAACCCTCTAGCCCTGGTCCCTAAAACAAATGTATGTACTTTATTTAATTGTTTCTGAAGTTCAGTTATATAAGCATATAAATATTCTGATCCTAACTGCGTTAGGTCCTCTCCACTAAATAGAAATTGCTATGGCCTTGCATATAAGATTTTGAAGGGACTCAAATTTCCTTTTATTCTAGGTTTAACTCTTAATTCCAAGTAATGCTAAAGGGAGGGATTGAGGCCATGACAAATTAGCTTCTTATCCAATTTTAGCTATTTATTGTTTAATTAAATGGTTCATTTTTTCTACCTGTCCACTTGCCTGTGGTCTATAAGGAGTATGCAGTTGCCAATCTATCTTTAGAATCTTACTTATCTGTTCTACCACTTGTGCACAAGAATGTGAAACTCTATCAGAAGACATTGCTACGAGAATCCCAAAGCATGGTATTATTTCATTTAACAAGACTTTAACCACTTCTCTTGCTTTGTTTGTTCGACAGGGAAAGGCTTCAGGCCTTCCTGAAAACGTGTCAGTCAGAACCAGTAAATAATGATACCCCCCTTTTCAAGGGAGTTCTGAAAAATCAATTTGCCACTGTTGCTCCGAATAATTTCCTTTACCGATTATTCCAAATTTTATTCTATTCTTGGTATTGGGGTTATTGTGTAAGCAAATGCTACATTGTTGAGTTACTTGTTTTATCATATCGTCCCACTAATGTCTGACTCAGGCTCTTATGCAGTGTGCCAGCTCCCCAGTGCGTTTTATTGTGTTCTGTAAGAACTATGGGCCATGTCAAACTAGAGGGTATTACTAGGTGGTTATCTTTTAAATATACTCATCCATCTGGTTTCATTTTACCTTTCAAATCTTCAATTAATTTTAAGTCTTCTTTTGTATAATTTGGATATAGTTTGGATTTTACCGTCTGGTATCAAAGACAATGCCTTCACCTCAGTTATTTCAGCTGCCTGCTTAGCCTCTGCCAATCGATTTCCAATTTCAAAATCGGTGTTCCCCTTTTGGTGTCCCTGACAATGCATGATAGCTACCTTTTCTGGTTGTTTTACAGCCTCTAACAATTTTAAAATTTCTTCAGCATACTTTGTGTTTTCACTGAGCGGTCAGCAATCCGTGTTCTTTCCAAATTGCTCCATGAGCATGTACCACGCCGAATGTATATTTAGAATCTGTCCAAATATTTACCCTTTTTCCCGCTGCCGGTTCCAATGCTCTCGTGAGAGCAACTATCTCCACCTTTTGAGCTGATGTTCCAGGGGGTAAAGGCTTAGACTCGATTACCTGCTGAGTAGTTGTTATAGCATATCCAGCTTTACGTTGTCTTTGCGTAACAAAACTGCTCCCATCCGTGAACCAAGTTTCTTCCGCATCTTCCATGGGCTCCTCCTTAAGGTCTGGTTGGCTGGAATACACAGTCTCTATAGTTTCTAAACAATCGTGAATCACAGGTTGTGCCGGAGCATCACTAAGAAAAGAGGCTAGATTCACAATATTAATGATCACAATTTCCACGTCGTCCTGTTCTACCAATATTGCTTGATATTTCAAAATCATCAATTCTTGTTTAAGTTGTTTAAAGACTTTTTGTGCTTCTCCAGTCCAGACTAACTTTGACTGGTTAATCTTTATCAATTCACATAGAGGCTTTACCAATAGTCCATCATTATAAATCCAAAGGCGACACCAACCTGTCATTCCTAAAAAGGTTTGTAGCTCTTTTACCATTTGAGGTTCTGGAGTCGGGCAAATGACTTCCTTATGTTCAGTTCCTAGTTCTCGTTGTCCTTCTGAAATGTCAAATCCCAGATAGGTCACACTTTGTTGAGCCAGCTGGACTTTCTGTCAAGAGACTTGATATCCATTTAAACCCAGAAAATTAAGACGACTTATAGTCCATTGAATACAACTGCCTTTAGTCTCGCTAGCTATTAAGAGATCATCTACATATTGTAACAAAGCACCTTCAGTGTCCGCAGGTATCCATGTTTCGAGTTCCCTTGCTAATTGGTTTCCAAAAATAGCGGGGCTATTCTTGAATCCTTGAGGTAGTAATGTCCACGTAAGCTGCGTCTTTCTGCCTGAATCGGGATTTTCCCATTCAAAGGCGAATAGGTTTTGGCTTTCTGTGGCTAAGCCTAGGCAGAAGAAGGCATCTTTTAAATCCAGTACGGTAAACCAGACTTGACTATTCTTTAATTTAGTCAGCAAAGTATAAGGGTTTGCCACTACTGGATGTATATCCTCAGTGATTTTATTTATGGCCCTCAAATCCTGAACTAGCCTATAGCTTTTTCATCTGCCTTTTTAATTGGCAATATGGGTGCATTGTATTCTGATTCGCATTCAAGCAATAATCCATACTGTAAAAATTTATCAATTATCTCTTTAATTCCTTTCCTATCTTCTATCCTCAAAGGATATTACTTAACTTTAACGGGTTTCTCTCCTGGCTTTAATTTAATAATTATTAAGGTCACATTTTTAGCTCTTCCAGGGACTTCGGTAGCCCAAACTCCTGGACATACTTGATCTGTGATCTCTAAAGGTATTTCACTTTTAGGGTCAGTTTGTATTAGTGCCAAGCTTAACACATTTATTAGTTGTTCTTCTCCTGTTCTTAATTCCATTTTCCCTTTTTCAAAGACAATTTCTGCTCCTACTTGCTCTAATAAATCTCTACCTAAGAGTGCCCATGAGGAGCTAGGCATAGATAAAAATCTGTGTATGCCCCATTGTTTCCCTAACTTGTACTTCAAAGGTTCACAAAAATAAGCCTTTTCGGTTACACCTTGTCCTGGTTTCAGTTAGAACAGAGGTAATTTTCTTCCTAGTAGCTGGTAGAATGCTATGTTTTGGCTTAGGATGAGAAGAGTGCTGATAACACCCCGATGTTTTAATTGTTGCAGAGCAGTGCTTATACCAAGCCAAGGACATCTCAGCTTCTTGCTCTGTCCTGCCAACAGGCAGGCTGGGGGTGCAGTAAGAGCTGGGAGGGGACAGACCCAGGACAGGTGACCCAAACTAGCCAAAGGGGTATTCCATAGCATCTGACGTCAGGCTAAACAATACATAGGGGTGGCTAGCCAGGGGGAGGGGGCCAGACTGCTCGGGGTTAGGCTGGGCATCGGTCAGCGGGTGGTGAGCAATTGCATTGTGCATCACTTGTTTGTACACATTATTAGTAGTGGTACTATTATCATCATTGTATTATTATTATTATTATTATTATTATTATTATTATTATTATTATTATTTTGTCTTATTAAACTGTCTTTATCTCAACTCACGGGCTTCACTTTCCATTTCTCTCCCCCGTCCCAGAGAGGGAGGGGGAGGGTGAGCGAACAGCTGCGTGGTGTTTAGCTGCCGGCCGGGTTAAACCACGACACGCCTTTTACCCTAACATAATAATTCTGTGAAGGCATTAATGCTTGATTTAGAACCGAATACGTTGCCCCATAGCAATAAGAAATTTCACTTCCATTCCTCCCCTAGCTTCATTATAACCAGTGGAGGATCCGCTAGGGTAGATTCCCCAGGTCCCCGTTATTCCTGTTGAAATCAGGGGTTGATTACCCTAGGAAAAGGCTAGTCAATTTGTCC
Organism: Netta rufina; assembly: GCF_964035555.1. Taxonomy (NCBI): domain Eukaryota; kingdom Metazoa; phylum Chordata; class Aves; order Anseriformes; family Anatidae; genus Netta; species Netta rufina. The sequence goes on along the minus strand of NC_140132.1, from coordinate 236,441 downwards.
TCCAAAGCCAGGTCCAAACCGTTTTGTTTTATTTATTTATTTATTTATTTATTTATTTTCATTACATTTCAGAGTTGGTCCAAAAATTCCATAGGGCTTTCTTTTAGACCTTGTTGGAAGCATATTCTCAATTCCCAATTCATCCAGGTTTTAGTATTTACTTAACCGTTCATAATTTTCAGGATGATTCGGGTCTTAGTGGGGGTCGGTCAGGGGAATGCAATTGTCCACAGTTCCCTGAACGGTCCCATCAGCAATCTGAGCTCGCACATGAACTCAGGGTGTTTTAAGAGTTGACTGCTTTTCTGTTTCTCTGACAACTCTCTCGGACCGATCATGGTCCCTTTGCCCTAAAGGGCTAACACCCATGATTTTAAGATCTCTGCCTCGGGCAGAGGCAGAACTATTAACATTCCTACATCCTCTTTCCCTGCTCATTCAACTTCAAACACCTTTAACACTTTCAACAACCCTTTTAACACTTCCTTTATCTTTCTCCAGCCTGGACTTCTCTAATGCCAACATCAAAGGTTCAGTCAGGGGCCAACTTAATTCCGTACCTTTTCCCACCAAGATGCTGAAACATCAGTATACAACATTTCATCCTGTTCTGCTTCTCAAAAATCAACATTAACTGTAGCAAAATATTATAGTTTAAAGTTCCATTTAGGGGCCACTTTTCTCCACATTCCAGCTTATAAAGCCGCCACCACTGATTACGATATTTTATCAATGTTTTCCTGTTCACACTTCCACCGGCAGATCCTCCAATATCCTTCCAGTGACTTCAAACACATCCTAACAAACTTTTCTTTAAAATTTCACTGCTTGTTTGCCCCCCCAGTTTCCAGTTTACACTTTCAGAATACACATGTTACTTACAAAAGTGTATCACAAAACGTATCACTCACAAAAATATGGGCACGCAATATCTTTCAGTAGCGATGTCACAAAACTACTATTACCAGCAATATTGCCAAAATCACAGTAACAATAGTCAGAGTCAAATTCCACATGCGATAAGTCAGAAAACCGAACTGTGTAACACCGTAACGATATCTTTCTTATAACAATGCCACGAACCTACTATTACCACCAGGAAAATAGCCAAAATCGCAGTAACAATAACCAGAGTTAAATACCATACTCCATGAGTCAGAAAACCGAAATAGACAACACAATTCCAGATGGACCTTAAAGCGAGCTCCTTCCTTAAGGTCCCCAAACATATACTTATGGTGCTAACCACAAAGTATATACCAAACACTGCCTCGCAGAAGATCACCTTCTGACTTACAGACAGTTCCAGATGACCGGTCTAACGGAAAACCAAACCAGAATAAAGAATATACTCACTTACAATGATGGGGTCCTTGTCTGCCTCCGCAGTGATCCGGTGAGTCGAGGAGTCCCTCCGGGAAATCCCGGGGGTACCCTAGGGAGTCCTGTTCCCAGCAGGTCCTGCAGTCCGGCAGAGAGGTTGTCCCATCTGGGTCGCCAAATTGATTCAAAGATCGAAGCCGAAATTCCTTTAAGTGGTATATTCTTTATTGCAGCGCTGGATGCACGGGGGATCTCTCCACCTATCGTGCATACCCAAAGCAGAAAGCAGTCTTGAATTTATACAATCAATCTATCAATATTCTACAAGCACCTATACATATGCATTACCTATCCCCGCCTTCCCTCGCTTCTCATGCTAATTAGCCTTTTGGCACCTTGCGCCTGCGCAGAGCCTTCCAAGAATTGTGGGCAGGGGTCTTTGGGACGTGGGCAGGGGTCTTTGGGAGGAAGACCCCGAGTCTTCCTCACAGTGTACTTTTCACCTTTGGTCAGGAATCTGCTGAATTGGCATGTTTCTTAATTGCAAGAGCTGGTTGTTGCTAATTCTCCCGTTTGTTGTATCTTTATAATGAATTCCAATGTCCAGTTTCGGGATTTATAGTCCTTACATTCGTTTCTCTGTCCGCCTGCCGCTTCCTTATCATGAGTTCCAGTGTCTTGTTTCGAGATATACAGTCCTTGTCTGCGGATTGTCCTTGCCTCCCCAATACCTCCTTAATCAATCCCCCCTTTTCTTTTCCCATGCAAATTCTTTTGCATCAGATACTTTCATTATTTACAGTAACACAACAAAGCAGGCATCTAAACAACATGCACACAAATATTCCTAACACTACTAATACGATTAGAGCAATGAATACTTGTTTCAACCATTGGAAATTGGGCAACCAGGAGGTTAACTTATTCCATAGTTCACTAAAATTCCATGAAAGATCATCTTTACTGATCTCATGTAGGATCCTTGTCTGCTTCCAGATTTCTTCCAGGTCGGTAGAGATCCTTCCACTCTGATCTACATACATACAACAACTTGTGTTTATTACTGTACAGACTCCTCCTTGAGTGGCCAGTAACAAGTCTAGGGCCATCCGATTTTGTAATACGACCTGTGATAAACTAGATATCTCTTCTTGTTGAGCCTTTATAGCATCCAGAATTTTGTTTTCTAACTTCTCTATAATTGCAGAAATATTAACTATTGCCTTTTCCAATTCACTCACTCCTAACCATGGGATAAACCATCGCACAAAACTATGAAAAGGGGTGTGTCTCTCTACCAATGGATTGTTAATTTTTCATCTGATTCTCCGCATATGAGTTCTCAAGTAACCTTGAGGCACTACATCATGTACTGTCACATTGGGGACTACCGCTCCAAGAGTGCAAGTTCCCTTCCAATTCTCAGGCAAGACCTTACGGGCTGTATCATTGCATAGCCAATAGCACCCTTTTCCTTCTGGAACCGTCCAGCTGGTTGAATTTGCCCAGCCGCTAGTCGTACTAATATCAATTGTTCAATTACAAGATGTCTGATTTCCCACATAAGTAGTATCCGTATTTATACAATGCTGTTTTCCTATGCCCTTAGGCGGCTTACACCTTTGTACACATACATAATAGGATTCTAACGGCATGAAGCTACTCACTTCTAGTTCCAAAACTGCTTAATATTTTCGACCCCAAGATGTGTTTTCCCACAAATTAGTCCAAGATAAGTTTGCAGGCAAGGGAATCCCAATTAACGATACACCCTTATTCCCATGCTGTGGCACATGGGTGCATACCCAACAGTTCGTCTTATTAGTTACTTGAGAAATTGTTTGTATTAAGGTCAGGTGTAAGTTCTCATCCCAAGTTGCCCACCCCAAATCCGAGAACCGCACCCCTGCAATCATTAGGATCTGGAAAACCGTAATTTTGTTGGTCCAATTGGAGTGGTGGTCCATATCCTCGCCGGGGCCTTCTTCACCCTTGAATTGTGGATCCAAGCTGCTTGCTTCTTAATCTTAATGGCGCTGTGTGTTGTCAGTAATACTTGGTATGGTCCCATCCACTTTCCTTCCATTTTTCCTGTAGGGGTTGTCCTGAAAAAGTCTTTATATATGTATATATAATCCCCGAGCTTAAAGGGGTGGATTGGTTGATCCAACCCTCTAGCCCTGGTCCCTAAAACAAATTTATGTACTTTATTTGTTTCTGAAGTTCAGTTATATGAGCATATAAATATTCTGATCCTAACTGCGTTAGGTCCTCTCCACTAAATAGAAATTGCTATGGCCTTCCATATAAGATTTTGAAGGGACTCAAATTTCCTTTTATTCTAGGTTTAACTCTAATTCCAAGTAATGCTAAAGGGAGGGATTGAGGCCATGACAAATTAGCTTCTTATCCAATTTTAGCTATTTATTGTTTAATTAAATGGTTCATTTTTTCTACCTGTCCACTTGCCTGTGGTCTATAAGGAGTATGCAGTTGCCAATCTATCTTTAGAATCTTACTTATCTGTTCTACCACTTGTGCACAAGAATGTGAAACTCTATCAGAAGACATTGCTACTAGAATCCCAAAGCATGGTATTATTTCATTTAACAAGACTTTAACCACTTCTCTTGCTTTGTTTGTTCGACAGGGAAAGGCTTCAGGCCTTCCTGAAAACGTGTCAGTCAGAACCAGTAAATAATGATACCCCCCTTTTCTAGGGAGTTCTGAAAAATCAATTTGCCACTGTTGCCCCGAATAATTTCCTTTACCGATTATTCCAAATTTTATTCTATTCTTGGTATTGGGGTTATTGTGTAAGCAAATGCTACATTGTTGAGTTACTTGTTTTATCATATCGTCCCACTAATGTCTGACTCAGGCTCTTATGCAGTGTGCCAGCTCCCCAGTGCGTTTTATTGTGTTCTGTAAGAACTATGGGCCATGTCAAACTAGAGGGTATTACTAGGTGGTTATCTTTTAAATATACTCATCCATCTGGTTTCATTTTACCTTTCAAATCTTCAATTAATTTTAACTCTTCTTTTGTATAATTTGGATATAGTTTGGATTTTACCGTCTGGTATCAAAGACAATGCCTTCACCTCAGTTATTTCAGCTGCCTGCTTAGCCTCTGCCAATCGATTTCCAATTTCAAAATCGGTGTTCCCCTTTGGTGTCCCTGACAATGCATGATAGCTACCTTTTCTGGTTGTTTTACAGCCTCTAACAATTTTAAAATTTCTTCAGCATACTTTGTGTTTTCACTGAGCGGTCAGCAATCCGTGTTCTTTCCAAATTGCTCCATGAGCATGTACCACGCCGAATGTATATTTAGAATCTGTCCAAATATTTACCCTTTTTCCCGCTGCCAGTTCCAATGCTCTCGTGAGAGCAACTATCTCCGCCTTTTGAGCTGATGTTCCAGGGGGTAAAGGCTTAGACTCGATTACCTGCTGAGTAGTTCTTATAGCATATCCAGCTTTACGTTGTCTTTGCGTAACAAAATTGCTCCCATCCGTGAACCAAGTTTCTTCCGCATCTTCCATGGGCTCCTCCTTAAGGTCTGGTCGGCTGGAATACACAGTCTCTATAGTTTCTAAACAATCGTGAATCACAGGTTGTGCCGGAGCATCACTAAGAAAAGAGGCTAGATTCACAATATTAATGATCACAATTTCCACGTCGTCCTGTTCTACCAATATTGCTTGATATTTCAAAATCATCAATTCTTGTTTAAGTTGTTTAAAGACTTTTTGTGCTTCTCCAGTCCAGACTAACTTTGACTGGTTAATCTTTATCAATTCACATAGAGGCTTTACCAATAGTCCATCATTATAAATCCAAAGGCGACACCAACCTGTCACTCTTAAAAAGGTTTGTAGCTCCTTTACCATTTGAGGTTCTGGAGTCCGGCAAATGACTTCCTTATGTTCAGTTCCTAGTTCTCGTCGTCCTTCCGAAATTTCAAATCCCAGATAGGTCACACTTTGTTGAGCCAGCTGGACTTTCTGTCAAGAGACTTGATATCCATTTAAACCCAGAAAATTAAGACGACTTATAGTCCATTGAATACAACTGCCTTTAGTCTCGCTAGCTATTAAGAGATCATCTACATATTGTAACAAAGCACCTTCAGTGTCCGGAGGCATCCATGTTTCGAGTTCCCTTGCTAACTGGTTTCCAAAAATAGCGGGGCTATTCTTGAATCCTTGAGGTAGTAATGTCCACGTAAGCTGCGTCTTTCTGCCTGAATCGGGATTTTCCCATTCAAAGGCGAATAGGTCTTGGCTTTCTGTGGCTAAGCCTAGGCAGAAGAAGGCATCTTTTAAATCCAGTACGGTAAACCAGACTTAACTATTCTTTAAGTTAGTCAGCAAAGTATAAGGGTTTGCCACTACTGGATGTATATCCTCAGTGATTTTATTTATGGCCCTCAAATCCTGAACTAGCCTATAGCTTTTTCATCTGCCTTTTTAATTGGCAATATGGGTGCATTGTATTCTGATTCGCATTCAAGCAATAATCCATACTGTAAAAATTTATCAATTATCTCTTTAATTCCTTTCCTATCTTCTATCCTCAAAGGATATTACTTAACCTTAACGGGTTTCTCTCCTGGCTTTAATTTAATAATTATTAAGGTCACATTTTTAGCTCTTCCAGGGACTTCGGTAGCCCAAACTCCTGGACATACTTGATCTGTGATCTCTAAAGGTATTTCACTTTTAGGGTCAGTTTGTATTAGTGCCAAGCTTAACACATTTATTAGTTGTTCTTCTCCTGTTCTTAATTCCATTTTCCCTTTTTCAAAGACAATTTCTGCTCCTACTTGCTCTAATAAATCTCTACCTAAGAGTGACCATGAGGAGCTAGGCATAGATAAAAATCTGTGTATGCCCCATTGTTTCCCTAACTTGTACTTCAAAGGTTCACAAAAATAAGCCTTTTCGGTTACACCTTGTCCTGGTTTCAGTTAGAACAGAGGTAATTTTCTTCCTAGTAGCTGGTAGAATGCTACGTTTTGGCTTAGGATGAGAAGAGTGCTGATAACACCCCGATGTTTTAATTGTTGCAGAGCAGTGCTTATACCAAGCCAAGGACATCTCAGCTTCTTGCTCTGTCTTGCCAACAGGCAGGCTGGGGGTGCAGTAAGAGCTGGGAGGGGACAGACCCAGGACAGGTGACCCAAACTAGCCAAAGGGGTATTCCATAGCATCTGACGTCAGGCTAAACAATACATAGGGGTGGCTAGCCAGGGGGAGGGGGCCGGACTGCTCGGGGTTAGGCTGGGCATCGGTCAGCGGGTGGTGAGCAATTGCATTGTGCATCACTTGTTTGTACACATTATTAGTAGTGGTACTATTATCATCATTGTATTATTATTATTATTATTATTATTATTATTATTATTATTATTATTATTATTTTGTCTTATTAAACTGTCTTTATCTCAACTCACGGGCTTCACTTTCCATTTCTCTCCCCCATCCCAGAGAGGGAGGTGGAGGGTGAGCGAACAGCTGCGTGGTGTTTAGCTGCCGGCCGGGTTAAACCACGACACACCTTTTACCCTAACATAATAATTCTGTGAAGGCATTAATGCTTGATTTAGAACTGAATACGTTGCCCCATAGCAATAAGAAATTTCACTTCCATTCCTCCCCTAGCTTCATTATAACCAGTGGAGGATCCGCTAGGGTAGATTCCCCAGGTCCCCGTTATTCCTGTTGAAATCAGGGGTTGATTACCCTAGGAAAAGGCTAGTCAATTTGTCCTCCAAAGCCAGGTCCAAACCGTTTTGTTTTATTTATTTATTTATTTATTTATTTTCATTACATTTCAGAGTTGGTCCAAAAATTCCATAGGGCTTTCTTTTAGACCTTGTTGGAAGCATATTCTCAATTCCCAATTCATCCAGGTTTTAGTATTTACTTAACCGTTCATAATTTTCAGGATGATTCGGGTCTTAGTGGGGATCGGTCAGGGGAATGAAATTGTCCACAGTTCCCTGAACGGTCCCATCAGCAATCTGAGCTCGCACATGAACTCAGGGTGTTTTAAGAGTTGACTGCTTTTCTGTTTCTGTGACAACTCTCTCGGACCGATCATGGTCCCTTTGCCCTAAAGGGCTAACACCCATGATTTTAAGATCTCTGCCTCGGGCAGAGGCAGAACTATTAACATTCCTACATCCTCTTTCCCTGCTCATTCAACTTCAAACACCTTTAACACTTTCCACAACCCTTTTAACACTTCCTTTATCTTTCTCCAGCCTGTACTTCTCTAATGCCAACATCAAAGGTTCAGTCAGGGGCCAACTTAATTCCGTACCTTTTCCCACCAAGATGCTGAAACATCAGTATACAACATTTCATCCTGTTCTGCTTCTCAAAAAACAACATTAACTGTAGCAAAATATTATAGTTTAAAGTTCCATTTAGGGGCCACTTTTCTCCACATTCCAGCTTATAAAGCCGCCACCACTGATTACGATATTTTATCAATGTTTTCCTGTTCACACTTCCACCGGCAGATCCTCCAATATCCTTCCAGTGACTTAAAACACAGCCTAACACACTTTTCTTTAAAATTTCACTGCTTGTTTGCCCCCCCAGTTTCCAGTTTACACTTTCAGAATACACATGTTACTTACAAAAGCGTATCACAAAACGTATCACTCACAAAAATACGGGCACGCAATATCTTTCAGTAGCGATGTCACAAAACTACTATTACCAGCAATATTGCCAAAATCACAGTAACAATAGTCAGAGTCAAATTCCACATGCGATAAGTCAGAAAACCGAACTGTGTAACACCGTAACGATATCTTTCTTATAACAATGCCACGAACCTACTATTACCACCAGGAAAATAGCCAAAATCGCAGTAACAATAACCAGAGTTAAATACCATACTCCATGAGTCAGAAAACCGAAATAGACAACACAATTCCAGATGGACCTTAAAGCGAGCTCCTTCCTTAAGGTCCCCAAACATATACTTATGGTGCTAACCACAAAGTATATACCAAACACTGCCTCGCAGAAGATCACCTTCTGACTTACAGACAGTTCCAGATGACCGGTCTACCAGAAAACCAAACCAGAATAAAGAATATACTCACTTACAATGATGGGGTCCTTGTCTGCCTCCGCAGTGATCCGGTGAGTCGAGGAGTCCCTCCGGGAAATCCCGGGGGTACCCTAGGGAGTCCTGTTCCCAGCAGGTCCTGCAGTCCGGCAGAGAGGTTGTCCCATCTGGGTCGCCAAATTGATTCAAAGATCGAAGCCGAAATTCCTTTAAGTGGTATATTCTTTATTGCAGTGCTGGATGCACGGGGGATCTCTCCACCTATCGTGCATACCCAAAGCAGAAAGCAGTCTTGAATTTATACAATCAATCTATCAATATTCTACAAGCACCTATACATATGCATTACCTATCCCCGCCTTCCCTTGCTTCTCATGCTAATTAGCCTTTTGGCACCTAGCGCCTGCGCAGAGCCTTCCAAGAATTGTGGGCAGGGGTCTTTGGGACGTGGGCAGGGGTCTTTGGGAGGAAGACCCCGAGTCTTCCTCACAGTGTACTTTTCACCTTTGGTCAGGAATCTGCTGAATTAGCATGTTTCTTAATTGCAAGAGCTGGTTGTTGCTAATTCTCCCGTTTGTTGTATCTTTATAATGAATTCCAATGTCCAGTTTCGAGATTTATAGTCCTTACATTCGTTTCTCTGTCCGCCTGCCGCTTCCTTATCATGAGTTCCAGTGTCTTGTTTCGAGATATACAGTCCTTGTCTGCGGATTGTCCTTGCCTCCCCAATACCTCCTTAATCAATCCCCCCTTTTCTTTTCCCATGCAAATTCTTTTGCATCAGATACTTTCATTATTTACAGTAACACAACAAAGCAGGCATCTAAACAACATGCACACAAATATTCCTAACACTACTAATACGATTAGAGCAATGAATACTTGTTTCAACCATTGGAAATTGGGCAACCAGGAGGTTAACTTATTGCATAGTTCACTAAAACTCCATGAAAGATCATCTTTACTGATCTCATGTAGGATCCTTGTCTGCTTCCAGATTTCTTCCAGGTCGGTAGAGATCCTTCCACTCTGATCTACATACATACAACAACTTGTGTTTATTATCTCTTGTTGAGCCTTTATAGCATCCAGAATTTTGTTTTCTAACTTCTCTATAATTGCAGAAATATTAACTCTTGCCTTTTCCAATTCACTCACTCCTAACCATGGGATAAACCATCGCACAAAACTATGAAAAGGGGTGTGTCTCTCTACCAATGGATTGTTAATTTTTCATCTGATTCTCCGCATATGAGTTCTCAAGTAACCTTGAGGCACTACATCATGTACTGTCATATTGGGGACTACCGCTCCAAGAGTGCAAGTTCCCTTCCAGTTCTCAGGCAAGACCTTACGGGCTGTATCATTGCATAGCCAATAGCACCCTTTTCCTTCTGGAACCGTCCAGCTGGTTGAATTTGCCCAGCCGCTAGTCGTACTAATATCAATTGTTCAATTACAAGATGTCTGATTTCCCACATAAGTAGTATCCGTATTTATACAATGCTGTTTTCCTATGCCCTTAGGCGGCTTACACCTTTGTACACATACATAATAGGATTCTAACGGCATGAAGCTACTCACTTCTAGTTCCAAAACTGCTTAATATTTTCGACCCCAAGATGTGTTTTCCCACAAATTAGTCCAAGATAAGTTTGCAGGCAAGGGAATCCCAATTAACGATACACCCTTATTCCCATGCTGTGGCACATGGGTGCATACCCAACAGTTCGTCTTATTAGTTACTTGAGAAATTGTTTGTATTAAGGTCAGGTGTAAGTTCTCATCCCAAGTTGCCCACCCCAAATCCGAGAACCGCACCCCTGCAATCATTAGGATCTGGAAAACCGTAATTTTGTTGGTCCAATTGGAGTGGTGGTCCATATCCTCGCCGGGGCCTTCTTCACCCTTGAATTGTGGATCCAAGCTGCTTGCTTCTTAATCTTAATGGCGCTGTGTGTTGTCAGTAATACTTGGTATGGTCCCATCCACTTTCCTTCCATTTTTCCTGTAGGGGTTGTCCTGAAAAAGTCTTTATATATATATATATAATCCCCGAGCTTAAAGGGGTGGATTGGTTGATCCAACCCTCTAGCCCTGGTCCCTAAAACAAATGTATGTACTTTATTTAATTGTTTCTGAAGTTCAGTTATATGAGCATATAAATATTCTGATCCTAACTGCGTTAGGTCCTCTCCACTAAATAGAAATTGCTATGGCCTTCCATATAAGATTTTGAAGGGACTCAAATTTCCTTTTATTCTAGGTTTAACTCTAAATCCAAGTAATGCTAAAGGGAGGGATTGAGGCCATGACAAATTAGCTTCTTATCCAATTTTAGCTATTTATTGTTTAATTAAATGGTTCATTTTTTTCTACCTGTCCACTTGCCTGTGGTCTATAAGGAGTATGCAGTTGCCAATCTATCTTTAGAATCTTACTTATCTGTTCTACCACTTGTGCACAAGAATGTGAAACTCTATCAGAAGACATTGCTACGAGAATCCCAAAGCATGGTATTATTTCATTTAACAAGACTTTAACCACTTCTCTTGCTTTGTTTGTTCGACAGGGAAAGGCTTCAGGCCTTCCTGAAAACGTGTCAGTCAGAACCAGTAAATAATGATACCCCCCTTTTCTAGGGAGTTCTGAAAAATCAATTTGCCACTGTTGCCCCGAATAATTTCCTTTACCGATTATTCCAAATTTTATTCTATCCTTGGTATTGGGGTTATTGTGTAAGCAAATGCTACATTGTTGAGTTACTTGTTTTATCATATCGTCCCACTAATGTCTGACTCAGGCTCTTATGCAGTGTGCCAGCTCCCCAATGCGTTTTATTGTGTTCTGTAAGAACTATGGGCCATGTCAAACTAGAGGGTATTACTAGGTGGTTATCTTTTAAATATACTCATCCATCTGGTTTCATTTTACCTTTCAAATCTTCAATTAATTTTAAGTCTTCTTTTGTATAATTTGGATATAGTTTGGATTTTACCGTCTGGTATCGAAGACAATGCCTTCACCTCAGTTATTTCAGCTGCCTGCTTAGCCTCTGCCAATCGATTTCCAATTTCAAAATCGGTGTTCCCCTTTTGGTGTCCCTGACAATGCATGATAGCTACCTTTTCTGGTTGTTTTACAGCCTCTAACAATTTTAAAATTTCTTCAGCATACTTTGTGTTTTCACTGAGCGGTCAGCAATCCGTGTTCTTTCCAAATTGCTCCATGAGCATGTACCACGCCAAATGTATATTTAGAATCTGTCCAAATATTTACCCTTTTTCCCGCTGCCAGTTCCAATGCTCTCGTGAGAGCAACTATCTCCGCCTTTTGAGCTGATGTTCCAGGGGGTAAAGGCTTAGACTCGATTACCTGCTGAGTAGTTCTTATAGCATATCCAGCTTTACGTTGTCTTTGCGTAACAAAACTGCTCCCATCCGTGAACCAAGTTTCTTCCGCATCTTCCATGATCTCCTCCTTAAGGTCTGGTCGGCTGGAATACACAGTCTCTATAGTTTCTAAACAATCGTGAATCACAGGTTGTGCCGGAGCATCACTAAGAAAAGAGGCTAGATTCACAATATTAATGATCACAATTTCCACGTCGTCCTGTTCTACCAATATTGCTTGATATTTCAAAATCATCAATTCTTGTTTAAGTTGTTTAAAGACTTTTTGTGCTTCTCCAGTCCAGACTAACTTTGACTGGTTAATCTTTATCAATTCACATAGAGGCTTTACCAATAGTCCATCATTATAAATCCAAAGGCGACACCAACCTGTCACTCCTAAAAAGGTTTGTAGCTCCTTTACCATTTGAGGTTCTGGAGTCGGGCAAATGACTTCCTTATGTTCAGTTCCTAGTTCTCGTCGTCCTTCCGAAATTTCAAATCCCAGATAGGTCACACTTTGTTGAGCCAGCTGGACTTTCTGTCAAGAGACTTGATATCCATTTAAACCCAGAAAATTAAGACGACTTATAGTCCATTGAATACAACTGCCTTTAGTCTCGCTAGCTATTAAGAGATCATCTACATATTGTAAGAAAGCACCTTCAGTGTCCGGAGGTATCCATGTTTCGAGTTCCCTTGCTAATTGGTTTCCAAAAATAGCGGGGCTATTCTTGAATCCTTGAGGTAGTAATGTCCACGTAAGCTGCGTCTTTCTGCCTGAATCGGGATTTTCCCATTCAAAGGCGAATAGGTTTTGGCTTTCTGTGGCTAAGCCTAGGCAGAAGAAAGCATCTTTTAAATCCAGTACGGTAAACCAGACTTGACTATTCTTTAATTTAGTCAGCAAAGTATAAGGGTTTGCCACTACTGGATGTATATCCTCAGTGATTTTATTTATGGCCCTCAAATCCTGAACTAGCCTATAGCTTTTTCATCTGCCTTTTTAATTGGCAATATGGGTGCATTGTATTCTGATTCGCATTCAAGCAATAATCCATACTGTAAAAATTTATCAATTATCTCTTTAATTCCTTTCCTATCTTCTATCCTCAAAGGATATTACTTAACCTTAACGGGTTTCTCTCCTGGCTTTAATTTAATAATTATTAAGGTCACATTTTTAGCTCTTCCAGGGACTTCGGTAGCCCAAACTCCTGGACATACTTGATCTGTGATCTCTAAAGGTATTTCACTTTTAGGGTCAGTTTGTATTAGTGCCAAGCTTAACACATTTATTAGTTGTTCTTCTCCTGTTCTTAATTCCATTTTCCCTTTTTCAAAGACAATTTCTGCTCCTACTTGCTCTAATAAATCTCTACCTAAGAGTGACCATGAGGAGCTAGGCATAGATAAAAATCTGTGTATGCCCCATTGTTTCCCTAACTTGTACTTCAAAGGTTCACAAAAATAAGCCTTTTCGGTTACACCTTGTCCTGGTTTCAGTTAGAACAGAGGTAATTTTCTTCCTAGTAGCTGGTAGAATGCTACGTTTTGGCTTAGGATGAGAAGAGTGCTGATAACACCCCGATGTTTTAATTGTTGTAGAGCACTGCTTATACCAAGCCAAGGACATCTCAGCTTCTTGCTCTGTCCTGCCAACAGGCAGGCTGGGGGTGCAGTAAGAGCTGGGAGGGGACAGACCCAGGACAGGTGACCCAAACTAGCCAAAGGGGTATTCCATAGCATCTGACGTCAGGCTAAACAATACATAGGGGTGGCTAGCCAGGGGGAGGGGGCCGGACTGCTCGGGGTTAGGCTGGGCATCGGTCAGCGGGTGGTGAGCAATTGCATTGTGCATCATTGTTTGTACACATTATTAGTAGTGGTACTATTATCATCATCGTATTATTATTATTAGTATTAGTATTAGTATTAGTATTAGTATTTTGTCTTATTAAACTGTCTTTATCTCAACTCACGGGCTTCACTTTCCATTTCTCTCCCCCATCCCAGAGAGGGAGGGGGAGGGGGAGCGAACAGCTGCGTGGTGTTTAGCTGCCGGCCGGGTTAAACCACGACACGCCTTTTACCCTAACATAATAATTCTGTGAAGGCATTAATGCTTGATTTAGAACTGAATACGTTGCCCCATAGCAATATGAAATTTCACTTCCATTCCTCCCCTAGCTTCATTATAACCAGTGGAGGATCCGCTAGGGTAGATTCCCCAGGTCCCCGTTATTCCTGTTGAAATCAGGGGTTGATTACCCTAGGAAAAGGCTAGTCAATTTGTCCTCCAAAGCCAGGTCCAAACCGTTTTGTTTTATTTATTTACTTATTTATTTATTTTCATTACATTTCAGAGTTGGTCCAAAAATTCCATAGGGCTTTCTTTTAGACCTTGTTGGAAGCATATTCTCAATTCCCAATTCATCCAGGTTTTAGTATTTACTTAACCGTTCATAATTTTCAGGATGATTCGGGTCTTAGTGGGGATCGGTCAGGGGAATGAAATTGTCCACAGTTCCCTGAACGGTCCCATCAGCAATCTGAGCTCGCACATGAACTCAGGGTGTTTTAAGAGTTGACTGCTTTTCTGTTTCTCTGACAACTCTCTCGGACCGATCATGGTCCCTTTGCCCTAAAGGGCTAACACCCATGATTTTAAGATCTCTGCCTCGGGCAGAGGCAGAACTATTAACATTCCTACATCCTCTTTCCCTGCTCATTCAACTTCAAACACCTTTAACACTTTCAACAACCCTTTTAACACTTCCTTTATCTTTCTCCAGCCTGGACTTCTCTAATGCCAACATCAAAGGTTCAGTCAGGGGCCAACTTAATTCCGTACCTTTTCCCACCAAGATGCTGAAACATCAGTATACAACATTTCATCCTGTTCTGCTTCTCAAAAAACAACATTAACTGTAGCAAAATATTATAGTTTAAAGTTCCATTTAGGGGCCACTTTTCTCCACATTCCAGCTTATAAAGCCGCCACCACTGATTACGATATTTTATCAATGTTTTCCTGTTCACACTTCCACCGGCAGATCCTCCAATATCCTTCCAGTGACTTAAAACACAGCCTAACACACTTTTCTTTAAAATTTCACTGCTTGTTTGCCCCCCCAGTTTCCAGTTTACACTTTCAGAATACACATGTTACTTACAAAAGCGTATCACAAAACGTATCACTCACAAAAATACGGGCACGCAATATCTTTCAGTAGCGATGTCACAAAACTACTATTACCAGCAATATTGCCAAAATCACAGTAACAATAGTCAGAGTCAAATTCCACATGCGATAAGTCAGAAAACCGAACTGTGTAACACCGTAACGATATCTTTCTTATAACAATGCCACGAACCTACTATTACCACCAGGAAAATAGCCAAAATCGCAGTAACAATAACCAGAGTTAAATACCATACTCCACGAGTCAGAAAACCGAAATAGACAACACAATTCCAGATGGACCTTAAAGCGAGCTCCTTCCTTAAGGTCCCCAAACATATACTTATGGTGCTAACCACAAAGTATATACCAAACACTGCCTCGCAGAAGATCACCTTCTGACTTACAGACAGTTCCAGATGACCGGTCTACCAGAAAACCAAACCAGAATAAAGAATATACTCACTTACAATGATGGGGTCCTTGTCTGCCTCCGCAGTGATCCGGTGAGTCGAGGAGTCCCTCCGGGAAATCCCGGGGGTACCCTAGGGAGTCCTGTTCCCAGCAGGTCCTGCAGTCCGGCAGAGAGGTTGTCCCATCTGGGTCGCCAAATTGATTCAAAGATCGAAGCCGAAATTCCTTTAAGTGGTATATTCTTTATTGCAGTGCTGGATGCACGGGGGATCTCTCCACCTATCGTGCATACCCAAAGCAGAAAGCAGTCTTGAATTTATACAATCAATCTATCAATATTCTACAAGCACCTATACATATGCATTACCTATCCCCGCCTTCCCTTGCTTCTCATGCTAATTAGCCTTTTGGCACCTAGCGCCTGCGCAGAGCCTTCCAAGAATTGTGGGCAGGGGTCTTTGGGACGTGGGCAGGGGTCTTTGGGAGGAAGACCCCGAGCCTTCCTCACAGTGTACTTTTCACCTTTGGTCAGGAATCTGCTGAATTGGCATGTTTCTTAATTGCAAGAGCTGGTTGTTGCTAATTCTCCCGTTTGTTGTATCTTTATAATGAATTCCAATGTTTCGGGATTTATAGTCCTTACATTCGTTTCTCTGTCCGCCTGCCGCTTCCTTATCATGAGTTCCAGTGTCTTGTTTCGAGATATACAGTCCTTGTCTGCGGATTGTCCTTGCCTCCCCAATACCTCCTTAATCAATCCCCCCTTTTCTTTTCCCATGCAAATTCTTTTGCATCAGATACTTTTCATTATTTACAGTAACACAACAAAGCAGGCATCTAAACAACATGCACACAAATATTCCTAACACTACTAATACGATTAGAGCAATGAATACTTGTTTCAACCATTGGAAATTGGGCAACCAGGAGGTTAACTTATTCCATAGTTCACTAAAACTCCAGGAAAGATCATCTTTACTGATCTCATGTAGGATCCTTGTCTGCTTCCAGATTTCTTCCAGGTCGGTAGAGATCCTTCCACTCTGATCTACATACATACAACAACTTGTGTTTATTATCTCTTGTTGAGCCTTTATAGCATCCAGAATTTTGTTTTCTAACTTCTCTATAATTGCAGAAATATTAACTCTTGCCTTTTCCAATTCACTCACTCCTAACCATGGGATAAACCATCGCACAAAACTATGAAAAGGGGTGTGTCTCTCTACCAATGGATTGTTAATTTTTCATCTGATTCTCCGCATATGAGTTCTCAAGTAACCTTGAGGCACTACATCATGTACTGTCATATTGGGGACTACCGCTCCAAGAGTGCAAGTTCCCTTCCAGTTCTCAGGCAAGACCTTACGGGCTGTATCATTGCATAGCCAATAGCACCCTTTTCCTTCTGGAACCGTCCAGCTGGTTGAATTTGCCCAGCCGCTAGTCGTACTAATATCAATTGTTCAATTACAAGATGTCTGATTTCCCACATAAGTAGTATCCGTATTTATACAATGCTGTTTTCCTATGCCCTTAGGCGGCTTACACCTTTGTACACATACATAATAGGATTCTAACGGCATGAAGCTACTCACTTCTAGTTCCAAAACTGCTTAATATTTTCGACCCCAAGATGTGTTTTCCCACAAATTAGTCCAAGATAAGTTTGCAGGCAAGGGAATTCCAATTAACGATACACCCTTATTCCCATGCTGTGGCACATGGGTGCATACCCAACAGTTCGTCTTATTAGTTACTTGAGAAATTGTTTGTATTAAGGTCAGGTGTAAGTTCTCATCCCAAGTTGCCCACCCCAAATCCGAGAACCGCACCCCTGCAATCATTAGGATCTGGAAAACCGTAATTTTGTTGGTCCAATTGGAGTGGTGGTCCATATCCTCGCCGGGGCCTTCTTCACCCTTGAATTGTGGATCCAAGCTGCTTGCTTCTTAATCTTAATGGCGCTGTGTGTTGTCAGTAATACTTGGTATGGTCCCATCCACTTTCCTTCCATTTTTCCTGTAGGGGTTGTCCTGAAAAAGTCTTTATATATATATATATAATCCCCGAGCTTAAAGGGGTGGATTGGTTGATCCAACCCTCTAGCCCTGGTCCCTAAAACAAATGTATGTACTTTATTTAATTGTTTCTGAAGTTCAGTTATATGAGCATATAAATATTCTGATCCTAACTGCGTTAGGTC
Source organism: Netta rufina (assembly GCF_964035555.1). NCBI lineage: Eukaryota > Metazoa > Chordata > Aves > Anseriformes > Anatidae > Netta > Netta rufina. The sequence goes on along the minus strand of NC_140132.1, from coordinate 218,827 downwards.
CTCTCCACTAAATAGAAATTGCTATGGCCTTCCATATAAGATTTTGAAGGGACTCAAATTTCCTTTTATTCTAGGTTTAACTCTAAATCCAAGTAATGCTAAAGGGAGGGATTGAGGCCATGACAAATTAGCTTCTTATCCAATTTTAGCTATTTATTGTTTAATTAAATGGTTCATTTTTTTCTACCTGTCCACTTGCCTGTGGTCTATAAGGAGTATGCAGTTGCCAATCTATCTTTAGAATCTTACTTATCTGTTCTACCACTTGTGCACAAGAATGTGAAACTCTATCAGAAGACATTGCTACGAGAATCCCAAAGCATGGTATTATTTCATTTAACAAGACTTTAACCACTTCTCTTGCTTTGTTTGTTCGACAGGGAAAGGCTTCAGGCCTTCCTGAAAACGTGTCAGTCAGAACCAGTAAATAATGATACCCCCCTTTTCTAGGGAGTTCTGAAAAATCAATTTGCCACTGTTGCCCCGAATAATTTCCTTTACCGATTATTCCAAATTTTATTCTATCCTTGGTATTGGGGTTATTGTGTAAGCAAATGCTACATTGTTGAGTTACTTGTTTTATCATATCGTCCCACTAATGTCTGACTCAGGCTCTTATGCAGTGTGCCAGCTCCCCAGTGCGTTTTATTGTGTTCTGTAAGAACTATGGGCCATGTCAAACTAGAGGGTATTACTAGGTGGTTATCTTTTAAATATACTCATCCATCTGGTTTCATTTTACCTTTCAAATCTTCAATTAATTTTAAGTCTTCTTTTGTATAATTTGGATATAGTTTGGATTTTACCGTCTGGTATCAAAGACAATGCCTTCACCTCAGTTATTTCAGCTGCCTGCTTAGCCTCTGCCAATCGATTTCCAATTTCAAAATCGGTGTTCCCCTTTTGGTGTCCCTGACAATGCATGATAGCTACCTTTTCTGGTTGTTTTACAGCCTCTAACAATTTTAAAATTTCTTCAGCATACTTTGTGTTTTCACTGAGCGGTCAGCAATCCGTGTACTTTCCAAATTGCTCCATGAGCATGTACCACGCCAAATGTATATTTAGAATCTGTCCAAATATTTACCCTTTTTCCCGCTGCCAGTTCCAATGCTCTCCTGAGAGCAACTATCTCCGCCTTTTGAGCTGATGTTCCAAGGGGTAAAGGCTTAGACTCGATTACCTGCGGAGTAGTTGTTATAGCATATCCAGCTTTACGTTGTCTTTGCGTAACAAAACTGCTCCCATCCGTGAACCAAGTTTCTTCCGCATCTTCCATGGGCTCCTCCTTAAGGTCTGGTCGGCTGGAATACACAGTCTCTATAGTTTCTAAACAATCGTGAATCACAGGTTGTGCCGGAGCATCACTAAGAAAAGAGGCTAGATTCACAATATTAATGATCACAATTTCCACGTCGTCCTGTTCTACCAATATTGCTTGATATTTCAAAATCATCAATTCTTGTTTAAGTTGTTTAAAGACTTTTTGTGCTTCTCCAGTCCAGACTAACTTTGACTGGTTAATCTTTATCAATTCACATAGAGGCTTTACCAATAGTCCATCATTATAAATCCAAAGGCGACACCAACCTGTCACTCCTAAAAAGGTTTGTAGCTCCTTTACCATTTGAGGTTCTGGAGTCGGGCAAATGACTTCCTTATGTTCAGTTCCTAGTTCTCGTCGTCCTTCCGAAATTTCAAATCCCAGATAGGTCACACTTTGTTGAGCCAGCTGGACTTTCTGTCAAGAGACTTGATATCCATTTAAACCCAGAAAATTAAGACGACTTATAGTCCATTGAATACAACTGCCTTTAGTCTCGCTAGCTATTAAGAGATCATCTACATATTGTAAGAAAGCACCTTCAGTGTCCGGAGGTATCCATGTTTCGAGTTCCCTTGCTAATTGGTTTCCAAAAATAGCGGGGCTATTCTTGAATCCTTGAGGTAGTAATGTCCACGTAAGCTGCGTCTTTCTGCCTGAATCGGGATTTTCCCATTCAAAGGCGAATAGGTTTTGGCTTTCTGTGGCTAAGCCTAGGCAGAAGAAAGCATCTTTTAAATCCAGTACGGTAAACCAGACTTGACTATTCTTTAATTTAGTCAGCAAAGTATAAGGGTTTGCCACTACTGGATGTATATCCTCAGTGATTTTATTTATGGCCCTCAAATCCTGAACTAGCCTATAGCTTTTTCATCTGCCTTTTTAATTGGCAATATGGGTGCATTGTATTCTGATTCGCATTCAAGCAATAATCCATACTGTAAAAATTTATCAATTATCTCTTTAATTCCTTTCCTATCTTCTATCCTCAAAGGATATTACTTAACCTTAACGGGTTTCTCTCCTGGCTTTAATTTAATAATTATTAAGGTCACATTTTTAGCTCTTCCAGGGACTTCGGTAGCCCAAACTCCTGGACATACTTGATCTGTGATCTCTAAAGGTATTTCACTTTTAGGGTCAGTTTGTATTAGTGCCAAGCTTAACACATTTATTAGTTGTTCTTCTCCTGTTCTTAATTCCATTTTCCCTTTTTCAAAGACAATTTCTGCTCCTACTTGCTCTAATAAATCTCTACCTAAGAGTGCCCATGAGGAGCTAGGCATTGATAAAAATCTGTGTATGCCCCATTGTTTCCCTAACTTGTACTTCAAAGGTTCACAAAAATAAGCCTTTTCGGTTACACCTTGTCCTGGTTTCAGTTAGAACAGAGGTAATTTTCTTCCTAGTAGCTGGTAGAATGCTACGTTTTGGCTTAGGATGAGAAGAGTGCTGATAACACCCCGATGTTTTAATTGTTGTAGAGCACTGCTTATACCAAGCCAAGGACATCTCAGCTTCTTGCTCTGTCCTGCCAACAGGCAGGCTGGGGGTGCAGTAAGAGCTGGGAGGGGACAGACCCAGGACAGGTGACCCAAACTAGCCAAAGGGGTATTCCATAGCATCTGACGTCAGGCTAAACAATACATAGGGGTGGCTAGCCAGGGGGACGGGGCCGGACTGCTCGGGGTTAGGCTGGGCATCGGTCAGCGGGTGGTGAGCAATTGCATTGTGCATCATTTTTTGTACACATTATTAGTAGTGGTACTATTATCATCATCGTATTATTATTATTAGTATTAGTATTAGTATTAGTATTAGTATTAGTATTTTGTCTTATTAAACTGTCTTTATCTCAACTCACGGGCTTCACTTTCCATTTCTCTCCCCCATCCCAGAGAGGGAGGGGGAGGGGGAGCGAACAGCTGCGTGGTGTTTAGCTGCCGGCCGGGTTAAACCACGACACGCCTTTTACCCTAACATAATAATTCTGTGAAGGCATTAATGCTTGATTTAGAACTGAATACGTTGCCCCATAGCAATATGAAATTTCACTTCCATTCCTCCCCTAGCTTCATTATAACCAGTGGAGGATCCGCTAGGGTAGATTCCCCAGGTCCCCGTTATTCCTGTTGAAATCAGGGGTTGATTACCCTAGGAAAAGGCTAGTCAATTTGTCCTCCAAAGCCAGGTCCAAACCGTTTTGTTTTATTTATTTACTTATTTATTTATTTTCATTACATTTCAGAGTTGGTCCAAAAATTCCATAGGGCTTTCTTTTAGACCTTGTTGGAAGCATATTCTCAATTCCCAATTCATCCAGGTTTTAGTATTTACTTAACCGTTCATAATTTTCAGGATGATTCGGGTCTTAGTGGGGATCGGTCAGGGGAATGAAATTGTCCACAGTTCCCTGAACAGTCCCATCAGCAATCTGAGCTCGCACATGAACTCAGGGTGTTTTAAGAGTTGACTGCTTTTCTGTTTCTGTGACAACTCTCTCGGATCGATCATGGTCCCTTTGCCCTAAAGGGCTAACACCCATGATTTTAAGATCTCTGCCTCGGGCAGAGGCAGAACTATTAACATTCCTACATCCTCTTTCCCTGCTCATTCAACTTCAAACACCTTTAACACTTTCAACAACCCTTTTAACACTTCCTTTATCTTTCTCCAGCCTGTACTTCTCTAATGCCAACATCAAAGGTTCAGTCAGGGGCCAACTTAATTCCGTACCTTTTCCCACCAAGATGCTGAAACATCAGTATACAACATTTCATCCTGTTCTGCTTCTCAAAAATCAACATTAACTGTAGCAAAATATTATAGTTTAAAGTTCCATTTAGGGGCCACTTTTCTCCACATTCCAGCTTATAAAGCCGCCACCACTGATTACGATATTTTATCAATGTTTTCCTGTTCACACTTCCACCGGCAGATCCTCCAATATCCTTCCAGTGACATAAAACACAGCCTAACACACTTTTCTTTAAAATTTCACTGCTTGTTTGCCCCCCCAGTTTCCAGTTTACACTTTCAGAATACACATGTTACTTACAAAAGCGTATCACAAAACGTATCACTCACAAAAATACGGGCACGCAATATCTTTCAGTAGCGATGTCACAAAACTACTATTACCAGCAATATTGCCAAAATCACAGTAACAATAGTCAGAGTCAAATTCCACATGCGATAAGTCAGAAAACCGAACTGTGTAACACCGTAACGATATCTTTCTTATAACAATGCCACGAACCTACTATTACCACCAGGAAAATAGCCAAAATCGCAGTAACAATAACCAGAGTTAAATACCATACTCCACGAGTCAGAAAACCGAAATAGACAACACAATTCCAGATGGACCTTAAAGCGAGCTCCTTCCTTAAGGTCCCCAAACATATACTTATGGTGCTAACCACAAAGTATATACCAAACACTGCCTCGCAGAAGATCACCTTCTGACTTACAGACAGTTCCAGATGACCGGTCTACCAGAAAACCAAACCAGAATAAAGAATATACTCACTTACAATGATGGGGTCCTTGTCTGCCTCCGCAGTGATCCGGTGAGTCGAGGAGTCCCTCCGGGAAATCCTGGGGGTACCCTAGGGAGTCCTGTTCCCAGCAGGTCCTGCAGTCCGGCAGAGAGGTTGTCCCATCTGGGTCGCCAAATTGATTCAAAGATCGAAGCCGAAATTCCTTTAAGTGGTATATTCTTTATTGCAGTGCTGGATGCACGGGGGATCTCTCCACCTATCGTGCATACCCAAAGCAGAAAGCAGTCTTGAATTTATACAATCAATCTATCAATATTCTACAAGCACCTATACATATGCATTACCTATCCCCGCCTTCCCTCGCTTCTCATGCTAATTAGCCTTTTGGCACCTTGCGCCTGCGCAGAGCCTTCCAAGAATTGTGGGCAGGGGTCTTTGGGACGTGGGCAGGGGTCTTTGGGAGGAAGACCCCGAGCCTTCCTCACAGTGTACTTTTCACCTTTGGTCAGGAATCTGCTGAATTGGCATGTTTCTTAATTGCAAGAGCTGGTTGTTGCTAATTCTCCCGTTTGTTGTATCTTTATAATGAATTCCAATGTTTCGGGATTTATAGTCCTTACATTCGTTTCTCTGTCCGCCTGCCGCTTCCTTATCATGAGTTCCAGTGTCTTGTTTCGAGATATACAGTCCTTGTCTGCAGATTGTCCTTGCCTCCCCAATACCTCCTTAATCAGCCTGCACAGAATTATCTGAGAATGAAAGCTGCTTTCCAGTAATTCAGAAAGCCAAGTTACGTCTCGGACTTGAGCATCTCGGGCTTTTGGGCCTGTCTGTAACATTTGGCACCAGCACTAATACTTTTTTTGGCATATGTTTAGCGTTTGGGGCCTGTGTCTGGGATTTGGGCCCTGTCTCGAACCACTGGGGCTTTGTCCTGGGTTTTGGAGCCTGCCTCTAGAGTTCAGGGCCTGTGATTAGCTTTTGGGGTCTGTGTCTGGGGGCCGGTATCTGGGGGCAAGGGGGGAGCTGCTTGTAGACCCTAGGGGCCAGCACTGAGGGGGTTGGGAGCTGACTCTACACCTTTGGGGCCTGCTTCTGGGGGGGGGGGGGGTTGAGACCAGCATCTGGGGGAGGGGTGGGAGCTCTCTGTATTCATTTGGAGCCTGTGGCGGGGGGGGGGGGTGGCGGGGAAGGGGAGGGTTGGTTGGGAGCTGCTTGTACACTGTTGGAGCCTGGGTTGAGGGAGGAGGTTTGGAGCTGCTTCTACACCTTTGGGCCTGGCATCGGGGGTAGGGGGTTGGGTGCTGGTTGTAGGGGCCTGTGTTTGGGGGGGGGGGCTTGCGACCTGCGTCTGGGGGAGGGGTGGGAGCTGCTTGTACACCTTTGGGGCCTGCATCTGTGGGGGGTCAGGGCCTGTGTCTAGCGGGCTGGGAACTGCTTGTACAATGTAGGAATCTGTTTCTGCAGGGTGGCTGGGAGCTGTTTGTACAACTTTGGGGCCAGCATCTGGGGGTGGCTGGGAGCTGCCTGTACACTGTAGGGGCCTGTGTTTGTGGGGGGCTTGGGGGCCTCCCTCGGGGGGAGGGGGGAGGGTTGGGAGCTGCTTGTATAGGGTAGGGGGCCTGCCTGGCAGGGGTTGGGAGCTGCTTGTAGAATTTGGGGCCCTGTGTCTGGGGGGGGGTTGGGGCCTGTGTCTCAGGGGTGTTGGGAACTGGTTGTACACCTTTGGGTCCTGTCTCTGGGGGGGGAGCTACTTGTACCCTTACCATAAGCCGTACTCTAACACATACTTCTACCAGTACCCTTACCCTTACCGTAACCCTTACCTTTACCCTTACTCTTACCCTTACCAAAGCATTACCCTTACCCTTAACGTAAGCCTAAACCTTAACCTTATCCTTACACTTACACTTACCGTAACCCTTACCCTTTCTGCTACACTTACCCTTAGCCTAAATCTAAACCTTACACTTACCCTAACCCTAACACTTACCCTTACCATTACCCATATACTTTCTCTTACCCTAACCCTAAATCTTACCCAAACACTTACCCTGACCCTTACATTAACCCTAAACCGTACCCTAAAACTTACACTCACTCTTAACCTTAACCTTACGCTTAACCTTAACCTACTACTTACCCTTTCTTATCCGTCACCCTACACCTAAAATTAACCCTAACCATTACCCTAACACTTACCCTTACCCTAACCGAAACCCTAATCCTAACTCTAAACCTTACCCTGACTTGTACACTTATCCTTATCCTTACACTTACCCTAACACTTATCCTTACACTTATCCTTATACATACGACTTACCCTTACCCTAAAACTTAACCTTAACCTAACTCTAACACTAAACCTTACCTTAACCCTTACCCTGACCCTTACATTAACCCTTACCCTTACCCTAAAACTTACACTTACTCTTAACCTTAACCTTACCCTTAACCTTAACCTTAACCTAATACTTACCCTTCCGTTTCCCTCACCCTAACCCTAAAATTAACCCTAACCATTACCCTAACACCTACCCTTACCCTAACCCTTACTCTAACCCTTACAATGACCCGTACCCTTACACATACCCTTACCCTTACTCTTACCCTAAACCTTACCCTTACCATAAGCCATATTCTAACAAATTCTACCCGTACCCTTACCCTTACCGTAATCCTTACCCTTTATGTTACCCTAAACCTTACCCTTACCCTAACACTTACCCTTATCGTAAACCTTACCCTTTCTGCTACATTTACCATTAGCCTAAATCTAAACCTTACACTTACCCTTACCTTAACCCAATACTTACCCTTACGTTTCCCTCACCCTAACCCTAAAATTAACCCTAACCATTATTCTAACACTTACCCTTACCCTAACCCTAACCCTTACTCTAACCCTTACCCTGACCCATACCCTTACTCACCCTTACCCTTACATTACCCTAACTCTTACCCATACCATAACCCATACCCTAACACATATTTGTACCCTTAACCTTACCGTTACACTTACCCTTACTCTATCCGTTACCCTTACGCTTACCCTTAACATAAACCTTACCATTAATCTTACCCTTACGCTAACCCTTACCCTTACCCTATCCCTTACACTTATCCTTATCCATACCCTTAACCTTACCCCAACCCTTACCCTTATGCTGAACCTAACCCTAAACCTTACCCCAAACCTTTCCCTGAACCTTACATTAACCCTAACCCTTAACCTAAACCTTACACTTACTCTTAACCTTAACCTTACCCTTAACCTTAAGCTAGTACTTAACCTTACATTTTTCTCACCCTAATCCTAAAATTAACCCTAACCATTACCCTAACACTTAACCGTTACACTTACCCTTATTCTATCCGTTACTCTTACGCTTTCCCTTAACATAAACCTTACCCTTTACCTTACCCTTACCATAAGCCATACATCAACACTTACATGTACACTTACGCTTACACTTATCCTAGTAATTACTCGTACAATTACCCTTAACCTAACCATAAACATTAAGGATAAGCTTAAGGGTCACCCTTAAGGTTAACGTTATCCTAACACTTACACTTAAGTTCAGGGTAAGGGTTAGAGTAAGGGTAAGTGTTAGGGTAATGGTTAGGCTAATTTTAGGTTTAGGGTGAGGGAAACGGAAGGGTAAGTATTAGGTTAAGTTTAAGGATAAGGTTAAGAGTTATGGTAAGGGTTAGGTTTAATGTAAGGGTAAGGGTTTGGGAAATGTTTAGGATAAGGGTAAGAGAAGGGATAATGGTAAGGGTAAGGATGATGTTTAGTGTAAGGGTTAGATTTAGTTAAGGGTAAGGGTTAGTGTAAGTTTAAGATGAAGGGTAAGTGTAAGGGTATGTGTAAAAGTACGGGTAATTGTAAGGGTTTGAGTAAGGGTAAGGGTAAGGGTAAGGGTAAGGGTAAGGGTAAGGGTAAGGGCAACGGGAACGGTAAGGGTAAGGGTTACGGTATTGGTAAGGGTTACGGTAATGGTAAGGGTACCGGTAGAAGTATGTGTTAGAGTATGGGTTATGGTAAGGGTAAGGGTTAGGGTAAGGGTAAGTGTTGGGGTAATGGTTAGGGTTAATTTTAGGGTGAGGGTGAGGGAAAAGTAAGGGTAAGTATTAGGTTAAGGTTAAGGGTAAGGTTAAGGTTAAGTGTAAGTTTTAGGGTAAGGGTTAATGTAAGGGTCAGGGTAAGGGTTCAGGTAAGGTTTAGGGTTAGGGTTAGGTTAAGGTTAAGTGTTAGGGTAAGCGTAAGTTGTATGGATAAGGATAAGTGTAAGGGATAGGGTAAGGGTAAGGGTTAGGGTAAGGGTAAGAGTAAGGGTAAGGGTAAGGGGAAGTCTAAGGTTACGGGTCAGTGTTAAAAGTTAGAGTAAGGGTTAGGGTTAGGGTTAGGTAAGGATAAGTGTTAGGGTAATGGTTACGGTTAGTTTTAGGGCTATGTTGAGGGAACATAGCAACAGTGCGCGCAGTCGCAGAATATACCAGGATGTGCTGTGTAATCCCAGAATTAGCAAGGTATAAAAAAGGACCCTGGCAGGGGTGAGTTGCGTGCCGTTGGCGGAGCTGAGACTCCCCGGCTGCCCAGTGCTGTTTTGCTTGATATTTGCTTACTCAATAAATTCCTTTCTATGATTAATACAATGCTCTCTGAAAATTAATTAAGGGGGCAATTTATAACACTTTGGAAGCTCAAAACCCAAACCCAAAATCTTTGGACGCTCAAAACCCTATCCCGAAAACACTAGGACGCTCCAAACCCTGTCCCAAAAACAGGACGCTCAAAGCCCTTACCCAAAAACATTAGGATGCTCCAAGCCCTAACCCAAAAACATTCAGACGGTCAAAACCCAAACCCAAAACATTAAGATGCTCCAAACCCTATCCGGAAAACATTAGGAAGCTCAAAGACCTATCCCAAAAACTTAGGACGCTCCAAACCCTATCCTGGAAACATTAAGATGCTCAAAACCCTATCCTGAAAACTGAGGATGCTCATTACCCAGACCAAAATATTAAGATGCTCAAAACCCTAACCCAACTACTTAGGATGCTTGAAAGCCTATCCCAAAAAATTAGGGCACACAAAAGCCTAACCCCCAAAATTAAGATGCTCAAAAATCCAAACCCCCAAAATTAGGATACTCAAAACCCTGGACCTGGAGAACCTAACCTGAAAAAAAAAAAAAAAAAAAAAAAAAAAGATCTTAAAACCCTAACCGTAAATAACTGACCAAAAATAAAACCTTAAGACTCTAACCCTAAAAAACATATCAACTCTACAACCCAAAAAACTCTAATACCCTAACACGCTAACCCTGAAACCCTTAAAACCCTAACCCCCAAATCCTTAAAACCCTAACCGTTAAAACTCCAACCCTAAAAACCTTAAAATCCTAAACATAAACCCTGAAACCCCTTACCCTGAAACCCAACCCTAGTGCCCAATCCCTGAAACCTTAAAACCCTGAATCAATCTGTAGCAAATAGCATAGGCTGAGTCGAGGATCTCAGTACAGTAGCATTATTATTCGAGATTACAATGGCGGGTGTCCCACAAGCAGGAGGGTGCCTACTAATTCCATACACAGTTTATACACTTTTTTTTTCTGCCGAGGACCGGGGACCCTCCCCTGTTTCCCCTTTAACTGTGCTATTCAAGGTTCATAATCTAGCTGGTGCTTCACAGAAAATACACAGCTGCTGGCCTGTTACAAGTCACATTTCTTTGAGGTTTTTACTCTTTGAGGTGCTAATGTTTCTTACGCCGTGATTTCCACCTAATTGCTGTAAGGATTCTGGTTGTCTGCGTTTTACAAGGTTGTCTGTTATAATAAATAAAAGTCCCAAACAGGATTACAATCAAAGTTTACAATTCACTGAATGAATAGAGGTAAGCAAACGGTGCTGGGTACGCTGGGGAGTCTCTGCTCCACCAAGACGCACACCGGTTATACACCAGTTACCTCCCTTAAGGGATATAGAGAAGCTCTCTCAGATACGTCAGTCCTACTTCTCATGCATGCGGCCGGAGGTCGGTCTAATTCTGGTGCTGTTGGTGGTGGAAGCTGGGGCAACGGTGGTACTGGTGGCGATACCACAGCCACCGGAGGGGGAGCCGCCGGGGGTGGATTGTTAGGATATGGAGGTGGTAGCTTATCCAACGGCTCACGTTTATCTTCTTTTCCCTTTTCATGTTCTTCTTGTTCTTCAAATTTCTTACCTGCTTTTAGTGTAAATATTGAGGCTGGAAAAGGATGTGAAGTCCTCCTGATCCATAATCCTGCATAATCACTTTCTTCCTGGCTAAAAGGTTCCTTTGAATTAACATGGATATTTAAGGCCTGGCAAATCCAGTCTTTGAAGGATCCAAAAACAGGCCAAAAGACATGTAGTCTTAAAGGCTCCTTTGGCCATTCTGTCACACAATACTGGACCATTTTTAATTTACTTTTTCCTTTTCTGGGGTCCCTATCATTCCAATTTCTAATCGTTATTCCTAATGGACTTTCTGGTGGTATGACTGGTAATTTGCTCCCTTTCTTCTGGTCTCTGGTCTTCGATTTTGTCTGACCCATCTAGGAATTTTACTATGGCAATTCCCACAGCCCTTGGTTACCTTAGTAAGAGTGTCTTGCAGGGGGTCGAGGACCTATCACACACCCACAAATCCTATAGGAATCCCTTCGGTCCTTCACCAGCCAAGTCCCTTGCGGGAGATTGGAACCGCGGTTAGAAGACCTCCACAATCACTTCGGAACTAAGTTCCATCTCAGTCACACTCTTACACACACAGGCAACCAAACCCCACCCAACCGAACGGTATACGCTTTAAATGCTTACGACTCCGTCATCTTCGTTCGGATCTTCACACACACAATTACGGGCAAAATATAGTGCTGCAGCTGGCAAGGGAGCTGAAAAAAAGAATCAGAAACTTTGTTTACCTTTATTCAGGTTCAAGATGCCATTAGTTCCGACCTGATTCAAAGAGCAGCCACCAAATGGTGGGGGTGCCTCTCCTAGATCAAACCAGAAATCAGGAACCAAAGCCCTCCCGGACGAGCCCCCACTTGTAATAAATGACTGGGTCCCAAATAGGATTGCAATTGAAATTTACAATTTATTAAATGAATAGAGGTAAGCAAGCAGCGCTGGGTGCGCCAGGAGTCTCTGCTCCACCAAGACCCACACAAGTTACATCGGGTGGCTGGTTTTTATGCTGCTAGGCTAATACATATTCATTACTACTTCTACAAAAGGCAGGGTTATTCTAATTAGTTCCCAGAATCCAAACCCTCCCACTGGTGCATGCGTTATCAGTCTCCGGTGGTCCCTCTGGGGGCCGCTCGTACTGAAGGCTCGTAGTCTTCCTCCCAGGCTTTTCTCTTGTCCTTCTCCTTTGTCCATCTTGGCTGGATGGCAGACACTTGCATAGTGTCCCATGCAACAGTTGTAATAGTTAGCAGTTATTCTGAAACCCCTTTGTTCTCTTATCCCCTATTGACCCGAATTGCTGGACCATTCCTTTGCAAGATACAAGAATACATTAACCACTCTGGTTTTCTCAGACTTTTCATCATATCATGCGGCCCTAGCATTGGTCCATATTGACACGAATCAGATGAACTCATTTCACACTGTTAAGCTGTCTTATCACTGCAAGCATATCTCAATACCACCTTCCTTCCCTCTACAGGATGTAACTGCGCAAAAACAACATTTTTATTCCCACAACCTTGATCCCCTTACCCTGAAATCCTTATTCCCCTTAAACCTAACAACTCTAACCACAACCCTAACCCTTATTATCAACCCCCTAACACTAATGACACTGACCTTAATCCAAACCCCAAACTGCCCCTAACCCCACACAACCAACAACGAAACACACACACACAAAGATGGAAACTACAAAAAAGGCAAAACCCTGGATACAGGCCCCAAATCACAAATACAAAACCAAAATGCTACAGAAAAGCCCCAGATGCAGGCCCCAAATGCTACTGCTAGGCCTCAAAAGCTCAAGATGCATCCCAAAGCAAAAATGCAGACCCCAAACGTTACAGAAAAGCCCCCAAACCCAGGCTGCACAAGTCTACAAGCAGGCCCCAAACTGCCAACAGAAGCAGGCACCGACCACACCCAGATGCAGACCCCAACTGCCCACAAGCAGCTCCTACCCCACCACCCCCTCCCAAGAACTGGACTCCACCCAGACACTGGCCCAAGACCCGGGCCCGACCCCCGCCAACCCCCCTACCCTCCCCCCGACACAGGTGTACAAGCAGCTCACAACCCGCCCCTTCAGAGACCGGTCCCACTCCCCTCACCCCCCACAAGACATGGGATGCGGAGGTGTACAACCAACTCCCAACTCCCTCCCCCTCAAAGGGAGGCCCCAAAGACCCCCAAATGGAGGCTCCTAGAGTGAACAAGCACCTCCCAACTCCCCCAGGCACAGGCCCACCCCCCCCCCCCCCCCAAACACACCTTTGTGTTTGGGGGGGGGGGGGGTTTATACAAAGGTATATAAACAGCCCAGACCCCCCTCCAAGACCATGGCCCCTATAGTGTACAAGCAGCTCCCAACCACCCACAGATGCAGGCCCCAACCCTTCTCAAAAGGGAGGCACCTAGAATGCATGAACAGCTCCCAACCCCCCTAAACATAGGTCCAAAAGTGCACAAGCAGCTCCCAACCCCCCATCAAATACAGACCCCAAAAGTGTACAAGTAGCTCCCCCCCAGAGACAGGACCCAAAGGTGTACAACCAGTTCCCAACACCCCTGAGACACAGGCCCCAACCCCCCCCCAGACACAGGGCCCCAAATTCTACAAGCAGCTCCCAACCCCTGCCAGGCAGGCCCCCTACCCTATACAAGCAGCTCCCAACCCTCCCCTCCTCCCCCCGAGGGAGGCCCCCAAGCCCCCCACAAACACAGGACCCTACAGTGTACAGGCAGCTCCCAGCCACCCCCAGATGCTGGCCCCAAAGTTGTACAAACAGCTCCCAGCCACCCTGCAGAAACAGATTCCTACATTGTACAAGCAGTTCCCAGCCCGCTAGACACAGGCCCTGACCCCCCACAGATGCAGGCCCCAAAGGTGTACAAGCAGCTCCCACCCCTCCCCCAGACGCAGGTCCCAAGCCCCCCCCCCAAACACAGGCCCCTACAACCAGCACCCAACCCCCTACCCCCGATGCCAGGCCCAAAGGTGTAGAAGCAGCTCCAAACCTCCTCCCTCAGCCCAGGTTCCAACAGTGAACAAGCACCTCCCAACCAACCCTCCCCTTCTCCGCCACCCCCCCCCCCCCCCCCCACCACAGGCTCCAAACGAATACAGAGAGCTCCCACCCCTCCCCCAGATGCTGGTCTCAACCCCCCCCCCCCCCAGAAGCAGGCCCCAAAGGTGTAGAGTCAGCTCCCAACCCCCTCAATGCTGGTCCCAAGGGTCTACAAGCAGCTCCCCCCTTGCCCCCAGATACCGGCCCCCAGACACAGACCCCAAAAGCCTAATCACAGGCCCTGAACTCTAGAGGCAGGCTCCAAAACCCAGGACAAAGCCCCAGTGGTTCGAGACAGGGCCCAAATCCCAGACACAGGCCCCAAACGCTAAACATATGCCAAAAAAAGTATTAGTGCTGGTGCCAAATGTTACAGACAGGCCCAAAAGCCCGAGATGCTCAAGTCCGAGACGTAACTTGGCTTTCTGAATTACTGGAAAGCAGCTTTCATTCTCAGATAATTGTGTGCAGGCTAGATAGGATGGGGCTTCAGGCACCTCTTCACCTGAGGAAACACACTGCCATCAGGCACCGCTGTGCCAGACAAGCTTGTTCTGCTAGAACACCCTACTCAGATGCACTGTGGCATTCAAGTGAACTGCTTTCATGCAAATATAACGACTGACGTTACAACCCACCTTGCCTGTGGCACCTGATGAACAGAAGAGGAAGCCACCGCAGCGCTTCAAAACCATCCCTGCACGTGCCGCTCCTTGTCGCTCTCTGGCCCTATCTCATATCCTTATCCACTTCTGTGGAGAGCCTGCCACGGCACCTGCAAAGCAAGACGGACACCTTTCATAGTCACCTTGTGCTACTTGGTCGTTCTGCTCCAACCCAGCTCATGACCAGCCCCTCTTCTTACACAGCTCTTCAGAGTGCAGTTTGCTCCTTTGAGCCTGTGCGAGACACCTGTGAAAGAAAAAGAAACGCATAGGCCGATGCAGCATCCAAAGACACAGCACAACTAGGTAAGTTACTCTCATCTGCTCCCTTACCTCTGCCGCTTACCAGCCCCCGAGGCAGATGCTTCAATCTACCCTCTTCAAACAGCTACAACACCTCTAAAAGACAAAGAGGGGATGCTTAGAGGAACAGTGAGACCTACAACACAACAACTGCTACATCTGTTCCTCACTCACCTTGCCAGAGGCAGCTCTGCGTGTGACGTCCCAGGTTGTACACTGCGTTACCTAACCCTTACCGTAACCCTTACCCTAACCCTTCTCACCCTTACCATTACCCAAATCCTTACCTTTACTTTTTCCTTACCCTTACTCTTTCCTTTAACCATAACCTTACCCTTACCCTAATCCTTACTCCAACCCTTCCCCTTACCTTCCCCTTCCCCTTACACTTAACCTAACCCTTACCCTTCAGCTTCCCCTAAAACATATCCTAACACTTTCCCTTACCCTTATACTTACCCTAACCCTTTCTATTACCCTTACACTTACTCGTGCCATAATCCTTGCTTGCACCCTTACACTTATCCTAACCCTTACCCTTACCCATGCTCAAACCCTTACTCTAACCCTTACCCTGACCCGTACCCTTACCCTTACCCTTAACCTAACCCTAAACCTTAAACCTTACCTTAAAGCTTACCTTTCTGCTACACTTACCCTTAGCCTAAATCTAAACCTTACACTTACCCTTAGCCTAACCCTCACCCTTACCATTACCCATACCCTTATTCTTACCCTTACCCTAACCCTTACCTTTACACTTATGGTTACCATTAACCTTACCCTTACCCTAACACTTATCCTTAACATAACCCTTACCCTAAACCTTACCCCAACCCTTACCCTGACCCTTACATTAACCCTAACCCTTACCCTAAACCTTACACTTACTCTTAACCTTAACCTTACCCTTAACATTCACCTAATACTTACGCATACGTTTTCCTGACTTTAACCCTAAAACTAACCCTAACCATTACCCTAACACTTAACCTTACCCTAACCCTAACCCTAACCCTAACCCTAACCCTTACTCTAACCCTTACCCTGACCTGTACCCTTACCCTTACCCTTACCCTTACCCTTACCCTTTCCCTTACCCTTACCCTTACCCTTATACTCACCCTAATTCTTACCCATACCATAACCCATACCCTAACACATATTTGTACCCTTAACCTTACCGTTACCCTTAACCTTACCCTTACCCTTACTCTATCCGTTACCCTTACGCTTACCCTTAACATAAACCTTACCCTTGACCTTACCCTTACCATAAGCCATACAGCAACACTTACATGTACACTTACGCTTACACTTACCCTAGCAATTACTCGTACAATTACCCTTACCCTTACCCTTACCCTTACCCTTACCCGTAAGCTAAGCCAAAACTTTAAACCTTACAGTAAACCTTACCCTTTCTGCTACACTTCCCCTTAGCCTAAATCTAAACCTTACACTTACCCTTACTGTAACCCTCACCCTTACCGTTGCCAATACCCTTACTCTTACCCTTACCCTAACCCTTCTCCTTACACTTACTGTTACCTTTAACATTACCCTTACCCTAACACTTACACTTATCCTTATCCATACCATTACCCTTACCCTAATCCTTACCCTTAACCTAACCCTAACCCTAAACCTTACCCCAGCCCTTACCCTACTTGGTATGGTCCCATCCACTTTCCTTCCATTTTTCCTGTAGGGGTTGTCCTGAAAAAGTCTTTATATATATATATAATCCCCGAGCTTAAAGGGGTGGATTGGTTGATCCAACCCTCTAGCCCTGGTCCCTAAAACAAATTTATGTACTTTATTCAATTGTTTCTGAAGTTCAGTTATATGAGCATATAAATATTCTGATCCTAACTGCGTTAGGTCCTCTCCACTAAATAGAAATTGCTATGGCCTTGCATATAAGATTTTGAAGGGACTCAAATTTCCTTTTATTCTAGGTTTAACTCTAATTCCAAGTAATGCTAAAGGGAGGGATTGAGGCCATGACAAATTAGCTTCTTATCCAATTTTAGCTATTTATTGTTTAATTAAATGGTTCATTTTTTCTACCTGTCCACTTGCCTGTGGTCTATAAGGAGTATGCAGTTGCCAATCTATCTTTAGAATCTTACTTATCTGTTCTACCACTTGTGCACAAGAATGTGAAACTCTATCAGAAGACATTGCTACGAGAATCCCAAAGCATGGTATTATTTCATTTAACAAGACTTTAACCACTTCTCTTGCTTTGTTTGTTCGACAGGGAAAGGCTTCAGGCCTTCCTGAAAACGTGTCAGTCAGAACCAGTAAATAATGATACCCCCCTTTTCTAGGGAGTTCTGAAAAATCAATTTGCCACTGTTGCCCCGAATAATTTCCTTTACCGATTATTCCAAATTTTATTCTATCCTTGGTATTGGGGTTATTGTGTAAGCAAATGCTACATTGTTGAGTTACTTGTTGTATCATATCGTCCCACTAATGTCTGACTCAGGCTCTTATGCAGTGTGCCAGCTCCCCAGTGCGTTTTATTGTGTTCTGTAAGAACTATGGGCCATGTCAAACTAGAGGGTATTACTAGGTGGTTATCTTTTAAATATACTCATCCATCTGGTTTCATTTTACCTTTCAAATCTTCAATTAATTTTAACTCTTCTTTTGTATAATTTGGATATAGTTTGGATTTTACCGTCTGGTATCAAAGACAATGCCTTCACCTCAGTTATTTCAGCTGCCTGCTTAGCCTCTGCCAATCGATTTTCCAATTTCAAAATCGGTGTTCCCCTTTTGGTGTCCCTGACAATGCATGATAGCTACCTTTTCTGGTTGTTTTACAGCCTCTAACAATTCTAAAATTTCTTCAGCATACTTTGTGTTTTCACTGAGCGGTCAGCAATCCATGGTCTTTCCAAATTGCTCCATGAGCATGTACCACGCCGAATGTATATTTAGAATCTGTCCAAATATTTACCCTTTTTCCCGCTGCCAGTCCCAATGCTCTCGTGAGAGCAACTATCTCTGCCTTTTGAGCTGATGTTCCAGGGGGTAAAGGCTTAGACTCGATTACCTGCTGAGTAGTTGTTATAGCATATCCAGCTTTACGTTGTCTTTGCGTAACAAAACTGCTCCCATCCGTGAACCAAGTTTCTTCCGCATCTTCCATGGGCTCCTCCTTAAGGTCTGGTCGGCTGGAATACACAGTCTCTATAGTTTCTAAACAATCATGAATCACAGGTTGTGCCGGAGCATCACTAAGAAAAGAGGCTAGATTCACAATATTAATGATCACAATTTCCACGTCGTCCTGTTCTACCAATATTGCTTGATATTTCAAAATCATCAATTCTTGTTTAAGTTGTTTAAAGACTTTTTGAGCTTCTCCAGTCCAGACTAATTTTGAGTGGTTAGTCTTTATCAATTCACATAGAGGCTTTACCAATAGTCCATAATTATAAATCCAAAGGCGACACCAACCTGTCACTCTTAAAAAGGTTTGTAGCTCCTTTACCATTTGAGGTTCTGGAGTCCGGCCAATGACTTCCTTATGTTCAGTTCCTAGTTCTCGTTGTCCTTCCGAAATTTCAAATCCCAGATAGGTCACACTTTGTTGAGCCAGCTGGACTTTCTGTCAAGAGACTTGATATCCATTTAAACCCAGAAAATTAAGACGACTTATAGCCCATTGAATACAACTGCCTTTAGTCTCGGTAGCTATTAAGAGATCATCTACATATTGTAAGAAAGCACCTTCAGTGTCCGGAGGTATCCATGTTTCGAGTTCCCTTGCTAATTGGTTTCCAAAAATAGCGGGGCTATTCTTGAATCCTTGAGGTAGTAATGTCCACGTAAGCTGCGTCTTTCTGCCTGAATCGGGATTTTCCCATTCAAAGGCGAATAGGTTTTGGCTTTCTGTGGCTAAGCCTAGGCAGAAGAAGGCATCTTTTAAATCCAGTACGGTAAACCAGACTTGACTATTCTTTAATTTAGTCAGCAAAGTATAAGGGTTTGCCACTACTGGATGTATATCCTCAGTGATTTTATTTATGGCCCTCAAATCCTGAACTAGCCTATAGCTTTTTCATCTGCCTTTTTAATTGGCAATATGGGTGCATTGTATTCTGATTCGCATTCAAGCAATAATCCATACTGTAAAAATTTATCAATTATCTCTTTAATTCCTTTCCTATCTTCTATCCTCAAAGGATATTACTTAACCTTAACGGGTTTCTCTCCTGGCTTTAATTTAATAATTATTAAGGTCACATTTTTAGCTCTTCCAGGGACTTCGGTAGCCCAAACTCCTGGACATACTTGATCTGTGATCTCTAAAGGTATTTCACTTTTAGGGTCAGTTTGTATTAGTGCCAAGCTTAACACATTTATTAGTTGTTCTTCTCCTGTTCTTAATTCCATTTTCCCTTTTTCAAAGACAATTTCTGCTCCTACTTGCTCTAATAAATCTCTACCTAAGAGTGCCCATGAGGAGCTAGGCATAGATAAAAATCTGTGGATGCCCCATTGTTTCCCTAACTTGTACTTCAAAGGTTCACAAAAATAAGCCTTTTTGGTTACACCTTGTCCTGGTTTCAGTTAGAACAGAGGTAATTTTCTTCCTAGTAGCTGGTAGAATGCTACGTTTTGGCTTAGGATGAGAAGAGTGCTGATAACACCCCGATGTTTTAATTGTTGCAGAGCAATGCTTATACCAAGCCAAGGACATCTCAGCTTCTTGCTCTGTCTTGCCAACAGGCAGGCTAAGGGTGCAGTAAGAGCTGGGAGGGGACAGACCCAGGACAGGTGACCCAAACTAGCCAAAGGGGTATTCCATAGCATCTGACGTCAGGCTAAACAATACATAGGGGTGGCTAGCCAGGGGGAGGGGGCCGGACTGCTCGGGGTTAGGCTGGGCATCGGTCAGCAGGTGGTGAGCAATTGCATTGTGCATCACTTGTTTGTACACATTATTAGTAGTGGTACTATTATCATCATTGTATTATTATTATTATTATTATTATTATTATTATTATTATTATTATTATTATTATTTTGTCTTATTAAACTGTCTTTATCTCAACTCACGGGCTTCACTTTCCATTTCTCTCCCCTGTCCCAGAGAGGGAGGGGGAGGGTGAGCGAACAGCTGCGTGGTGTTTAGCTGCCGGCCGGGTTAAACCACGACACGCCTTTTACCCTAACATAATAATTCTGTGAAGGCATTAATGCTTGATTTAGAACTGAATACGTTGCCCCATAGCAATAAGAAATTTCACTTCCATTCCTCCCCTAGCTTCATTATAACCAGTGGAGGATCCGCTAGGGTAGATTCCCCAGGTCCCCGTTATTCCTGTTGAAATCAGGGGTTGATTACCCTAGGAAAAGGCTAGTCAATTTGTCCTCCAAAGCCAGGTCCAAACCGTTTTGTTTTATTTATTTATTTATTTATTTATTTTCATTACATTTCAGAGTTGGTCCAAAAATTCCATAGGGCTTTCTTTTAGACCTTGTTGGAAGCATATTCTCAATTCCCAATTCATCCAGGTTTTAGTATTTACTTAACCGTTCATAATTTTCAGGATGATTCGGGTCTTAGTGGGGGTCGGTCAGGGGAATGCAATTGTCCACAGTTCCCTGAACGGTCCCATCAGCAATCTGAGCTCGCACATGAACTCAGGGTGTTTTAAGAGTTGACTGCTTTTCTGTTTCTCTGACAACTCTCTCGGACCGATCATGGTCCCTTTGCCCTAAAGGGCTAACACCCATGATTTTAAGATCTCTGCCTCGGGCAGAGGCAGAACTATTAACATTCCTACATCCTCTTTCCCTGCTCATTCAGCTTCAAACACCTTTAACACTTTCAACAACCCTTTTAACACTTCCTTTATCTTTCTCCAGCCTGTACTTCTCTAATGCCAACATCAAAGGTTCAGTCAGGGGCCAACTTAATTCCGTACCTTTTCCCACCAAGATGCTGAAACATCAGTATACAACATTTCATCCTGTTCTGCTTCTCAAAAATCAACATTAACTGTAGCAAAATATTATAGTTTAAAGTTCCATTTAGGGGCCACTTTTCTCCACATTCCAGCTTATAAAGCCGCCAACACTGATTACGATATTTTATCAATGTTTTCGTGTTCACACTTCCACCGGCAGATCCTCCAATATCCTTCCAGTGACTTAAAACACAGCCTAACACACTTTTCTTTAAAATTTCACTGCTTGTTTGCTCCCCCAGTTTCCAGTTTACACTTTCAGAATACACATGTTACTTACAAAAGCGTATCACAAAACGTATCACTCACAAAAATACGGGCACGCAATATCTTTCAGTAGCGATGTCACAAAACTACTATTACCAGCAATATTGCCAAAATCACAGTAACAATAGTCAGAGTCAAATTCCACATGCGATAAGTCAGAAAACCAAACTGTGTAACACCGTAACGATATCTTTCTTATAACAATGCCACGAACCTACTATTACCACCAGGAAAATAGCCAAAATCGCAGTAACAATAACCAGAGTTAAATACCATACTCCATGAGTCAGAAAACCGAAATAGACAACACAATTCCAGATGGACCTTAAAGAGAGCTCCTTCCTTAAGGTCTTCAAACATATACTTATGGTGCTAACCACAAAGTATATACCAAACACTGCCTCGCAGAAGATCACCTTCTGACTTACAGACAGTTCCAGATGACCGGTCTACCAGAAAACCAAACCAGAATAAAGAATATACTCACTTACAATGATGGGGTCCTTGTCTGCCTCCGCAGTGATCCGGTGAGTCGAGGAGTCCCTCCGGGAAATCCCGGGGGTACCCTAGGGAGTCCTGTTCCCAGCAGGTCCTGCAGTCCGGCAGAGAGGTTGTCCGATCTGGGTCGCCAAATTGATTCAAAGATCGAAGCTGAAATTCCTTTAAGTGGTATATTCTTTATTGCAGCGCTGGATGCACGGGGGATCTCTCCACCTATCGTGCATACCCAAAGCAGAAAGCAGTCTTGAATTTATACAATCAATCTATCAATATTCTACAAGCACCTATACATATGCATTACCTATCCCCGCCTTCCCTCGCTTCTCATGCTAATTAGCCTTTTGGCACCTTGCGCCTGCGCAGAGCCTTCCAAGAATTGTGGGCAGGGGTCTTTGGGACGTGGGCAGGGGTCTTTGGGAGGAAGACCCCGAGTCTTCCTCACAGTGTACTTTTCACCTTTGGTCAGGAATCTGCTGAATTGGCATGTTTCTTAATCGCAAGAGCTGGTTGTTGCTAATTCTTCCGTTTGTTGTATCTTTATAATGAATTCCAATGTCCAGTTTCGGGATTTATAGTCCTTACATTCGTTTCTCTGTCCGCCTGCCGCTTCCTTATCATGAGTTCCAGTGTCTTGTTTCGAGATATACAGTCCTTGTCTGCGGATTGTCCTTGCCTCCCCAATACCTCCTTAATCAATCCCCCCTTTTCTTTTCCCATGCAAATTCTTTTGCATCAGATACTTTCATTATTTACAGTAACACAACGAAGCAGGCATCTAAACAACATGCACACAAATATTCCTAACACTACTAATACGATTAGAGCAATGAATACTTGTTTCAACCATTGGAAATTGGGCAACCAGGAGGTTAACTTATTCCATAGTTCACTAAAACTCCAGGAAAGATCATCTTTACTGATCTCATGTAGGATCCTTGTCTGCTTCCATATTTCTTCCAGGTCGGTAGAGATCCTTCCACTCTGATCTACATACATACAACAACTTGTGTTTATTACTGTACAGACTCCCCCTTGAGTGGCCAGTAACAAGTCTAGGGCCATCCGATTTTGTAATACTACCTGTGATAAACTAGATATCTCTTCTTGTTGAGCCTTTATAGCATCCAGAATTTTGTTTTCTAACTTCTCTATAATTGCAGAAATATTAACTATTGCCTTTTCCAATTCACTCACTCCTAACCATGGGATAAACCATCGCACAAAACTATGAAAAGGGGTGTGTCTCTCTACCAATGGATTGTTAATTTTTCATCTGATTCTCCGCATATGATTTCTCAAGTAACCTCGAGGCACTACATCATGTACTGTCAGATTGGGGACTACCGCTCCAAGAGTGCAAGTTCCCTTCCAATTCTCAGGCAAGACCTTACGGGCTGTATCATTGCATAGCCAATAGCACCCTTTTCCTTCTGGAACCGTCCAGCTGGTTGAATTTGCCCAGCCACTAGTCGTACTAATATCAATTGTTCAATTACAAGATGTCTGATTTCCCACATAAGTAGTATCCGTATTTATACAATGCTGTTTTCCTATACCCTTAGGCGGCTTACACCTTTGTACACATACATAATAGGATTCTAACGGCATGAAGCTACTCACTTCTAGTTCCAAAACTGCTTAATATTTTCGACCCCAAGATGTGCTTTCCCACAAATTAGTCCAAGATAAGTTTGCAGGCAAGGGAATCCCAATTAACGATACACCCTTATTCCCATGCTGTGGCACATGGGTGCATACCCAACAGTTCGTCTTATTAGCTACTTGAGAAATTGTTTGTATTAAGGTCAGGTGTAAGTTCTCATCCCAAGTTGCCCACCCCAAATCCGAGAACCGCACCCCTGCAATCATTAGGATCTGGAAAACCGTAATTTTGTTGGTCCAATTGGAGTGGTGGTCCATATCCTCGCCGGGGCCTTCTTCACCCTTGAATTGTGGATCCAAGCTGCTTGCTTCTTAATCTTCATGGCGCTGTGTGTTGTCAGTAATACTTGGTATGGTCCCATCCACTTTCCTTCCATTTTTCCTGCAGGGGTTGTCCTGAAAAAGTCTTTATATATATATAATCCCCGAGCTTAAAGGGGTGGATTGGTTGATCCAACTCTCTAGCCCTGGTCCCTAAAACAAATTTATGTACTTTATTTAATTGTTTCTGAAGTTCAGTTATATGAGCATATAAATATTCTGATCCTAACTGCGTTAGGTCCTCTCCACTAAATAGAAATTGCTATGGCCTTGCATATAAGATTTTGAAGGGACTCAAATTTCCTTTTATTCTAGGTTTAACTCTAATTCCAAGTAATGCTAAAGGGAGGGATTGAGGCCATGACAAATTAGCTTCTTATCCAATTTTAGCTATTTATTGTTTAATTAAATGGTTCATTTTTTCTACCTGTCCACTTGCCTGTGGTCTATAAGGAGTATGCAGTTGCCAATCTATCTTTAGAATCTTACTTATCTGTTCTACCACTTGTGCACAAGAATGTGAAACTCTATCAGAAGACATTGCTACTAGAATCCCAAAGCATGCTATTATTTCATTTAACAAGACTTTAACCACTTCTCTTGCTTTGTTTGTTCGACAGGGAAAGGCTTCAGGCCTTCCTGAAAACGTGTCAGTCAGAACCAGTAAATAATGATACCCCCCTTTTCTAGGGAGTTCTGAAAAATCAATTTGCCACTGTTGCCCCGAATAATTTCCTTTACCGATTATTCCAAATTTTATTCTATCCTTGGTATTGGGGTTATTGTGTAAGCAAATGCTACATTGTTGAGTTACTTGTTGTATCATATCGTCCCACTAATGTCTGACTCAGGCTCTTATGCAGTGTGCCAGCTCCCCAGTGCGTTTTATTGTGTTCTGTAAGAACTATGGGCCATGTCAAACTAGAGGGTATTACTAGGTGGTTATCTTTTAAATATACTCATCCATCTGGTTTCATTTTACCTTTCAAATCTTCAATTAATTTTAAGTCTTCTTTTGTATAATTTGGATATAGTTTGGATTTTACCGTCTGGTATCGAAGACAATGCCTTCACCTCAGTTATTTCAGCTGCCTGCTTAGCCTCTGCCAATCGATTTCCAATTTCAAAATCGGTGTTCCCCTTTTGGTGTCCCTGACAATGCATGATAGCTACCTTTTCTGGTTGTTTTACAGCCTCTAACAATTCTAAAATTTCTTCAGCATACTTTGTGTTTTCACTGAGCGGTCAGCAATCCATGTTCTTTCCAAATTGCTCCATGAGCATGTACCACGCCGAATGTATATTTAGAATCTGTCCAAATATTTACCCTTTTTCCCGCTGCCAGTTCCAATGCTCTCGTGAGAGCAACTATCTCCGCCTTTTGAGCTGATGTTCCAGGGGGTAAAGGCTTAGACTCGATTACCTGCTGAGTAGTTGTTATAGCATATCCAGCTTTACGTTGTCTTTGCGTAACAAAACTGCTCCCATCCGTGAACCAAGTTTCTTCCGCATCTTCCATGGGCTCCTCCTTAAGGTCTGGTCGGCTGGAATACACAGTCTCTATAGTTTCTAAACAATCGTGAATCACAGGTTGTGCCGGAGCATCACTAAGAAAAGAGGCTAGATTCACAATATTAATGATCACAATTTCCACGTCGTCCTGTTCTACCAATATTGCTTGATATTTCAAAATCATCAATTCTTGTTTAAGTTGTTTAAAGACTTTTTGTGCTTCTCCAGTCCAGACTAACTTTGACTGGTTAATCTTTATCAATTCACATAGAGGCTTTACCAATAGTCCATCATTATAAATCCAAAGGCGACACCAACCTGTCATTCCTAAAAAGGTTTGTAGCTCCTTTACCATTTGAGGTTCTGGAGTCCGGCCAATGACTTCCTTATGTTCAGTTCCTAGTTCTCGTTGTCCTTCCGAAATTTCAAATCCCAGATAGGTCACACTTTGTTGAGCCAGCTGGACTTTCTGTCAAGAGACTTGATATCCATTTAAACCCAGAAAATTAAGACGACTTATAGCCCATTGAATACAACTGCCTTTAGTCTCGGTAGCTATTAAGAGATCATCTACATATTGTAAGAAAGCACCTTCAGTGTCCGGAGGTATCCATGTTTCGAGTTCCCTTGCTAATTGGTTTCCAAAAATAGCGGGGCTATTCTTGAATCCTTGAGGTAGTAATGTCCACGTAAGCTGCGTCTTTCTGCCTGAATCGGGATTTTCCCATTCAAAGGCGAATAGGTCTTGGCTTTCTGTGGCTAAGCCTAGGCAGAAGAAGGCATCTTTTAAATCCAGTACGGTAAACCAGACTTGACTATTCTTTAATTTAGTCAGCAAAGTATAAGGGTTTGCCACTACTGGATGTATATCCTCAGTGATTTTATTTATGGCCCTCAAATCCTGAACTAGCCTATAGCTTTTTCATCTGCCTTTTTAATTGGCAATATGGGTGCATTGTATTCTGATTCGCATTCAAGCAATAATCCATACTGTAAAAATTTATCAATTATCTCTTTAATTCCTTTCCTATCTTCTATCCTCAAAGGATATTACTTAACCTTAACGGGTTTCTCTCCTGGCTTTAATTTAATAATTATTAAGGTCACATTTTTAGCTCTTCCAGGGACTTCGGTAGCCCAAACTCCTGGACATACTTGATCTGTGATCTCTAAAGGTATTTCACTTTTAGGGTCAGTTTGTATTAGTGCCAAGCTTAACACATTTATTAGTTGTTCTTCTCCTGTTCTTAATTCCATTTTCCCTTTTTCAAAGACAATTTCTGCTCCTACTTGCTCTAATAAATCTCTACCTAAGAGTGCCCATGAGGAGCTAGGCATAGATAAAAATCTGTGGATGCCCCATTGTTTCCCTAACTTGTACTTCAAAGGTTCACAAAAATAAGCCTTTTCGGTTACACCTTGTCCTGGTTTCAGTTAGAACAGAGGTAATTTTCTTCCTAGTAGCTGGTAGAATGCTACGTTTTGGCTTAGGATGAGAAGAGTGCTGATAACACCCCGATGTTTTAATTGTTGCTGAGCAATGCTTATACCAAGCCAAGGACATCTCAGCTTCTTGCTCTGTCTTGCCAACAGGCAGGCTGGGGGTGCAGTAAGAGCTGGGAGGGGACAGACCCAGGACAGGTGACCCAAACTAGCCAAAGGGGTATTCCATAGCATCTGACGTCAGGCTAAACAATACATAGGGGTGGCTAGCCAGGGGGAGGGGGCCGGACTGCTCGGGGTTAGGCTGGGCATCGGTCAGCGGGTGGTGAGCAATTGCATTGTGCATCACTTGTTTGTACACATTATTAGTAGTGGTACTATTATCATCATTGTATTATTATTATTATTATTATTATTATTATTATTATTATTATTATTATTATTATTATTATTATTATTTTGTCTTATTAAACTGTCTTTATCTCAACTCACGGGCTTCACTTTCCATTTCTCTCCCCCGTCCCAGAGAGGGAGGGGGAGGGCGAGCGAACAGCTGCGTGGTGTTTAGCTGCCGGCCGGGTTAAACCACGACACGCCTTTTACCCTAACATAATAATTCTGTGAAGGCATTAATGCTTGATTTAGAACTGAATACGTTGCCCCATAGCAATAAGAAATTTCACTTCCATTCCTCCCCTAGCTTCATTATAACCAGTGGAGGATCCGCTAGGGTAGATTCCCCAGGTCCCCGTTATTCCTGTTGAAATCAGGGGTTGATTACCCTAGGAAAAGGCTAGTCAATTTGTCCTCCAAAGCCAGGTCCAAACCGTTTTGTTTTATTTATTTATTTATTTATTTATTTTCATTACATTTCAGAGTTGGTCCAAAAATTCCATAGGGCTTTCTTTTAGACCTTGTTGGAAGCATATTCTCAATTCCCAATTCATCCAGGTTTTAGTATTTACTTAACCGTTCATAATTTTCAGGATGATTCGGGTCTTAGTGGGGGTCGGTCAGGGGAATGCAATTGTCCACAGTTCCCTGAACGGTCCCATCAGCAATCTGAGCTCGCACATGAACTCAGGGTGTTTTAAGAGTTGACTGCTTTTCTGTTTCTCTGACAACTCTCTCGGACCGATCATGGTCCCTTTGCCCTAAAGGGCTAACACCCATGATTTTAAGATCTCTGCCTCGGGCAGAGGCAGAACTATTAACATTCCTACATCCTCTTTCCCTGCTCATTCAGCTTCAAACACCTTTAACACTTTCAACAACCCTTTTAACACTTCCTTTATCTTTCTCCAGCCTGTACTTCTCTAATGCCAACATCAAAGGTTCAGTCAGGGGCCAACTTAATTCCGTACCTTTTCCCACCAAGATGCTGAAACATCAGTATACAACATTTCATCCTGTTCTGCTTCTCAAAAATCAACATTAACTGTAGCAAAATATTATAGTTTAAAGTTCCATTTAGGGGCCACTTTTCTCCACATTCCAGCTTATAAAGCCGCCACCACTGATTACGATATTTTATCAATGTTTTCGTGTTCACACTTCCACCGGCAGATCCTCCAATATCCTTCCAGTGACTTAAAACACAGCCTAACACACTTTTCTTTAAAATTTCACTGCTTGTTTGCTCCCCCAGTTTCCAGTTTACACTTTCAGAATACACATGTTACTTACAAAAGCGTATCACAAAACGTATCACTCACAAAAATACGGGCACGCAATATCTTTCAGTAGCGATGTCACAAAACTACTATTACCAGCAATATTGCCAAAATCACAGTAACAATAGTCAGAGTCAAATTCCACATGCGATAAGTCAGAAAACCAAACTGTGTAACACCGTAACGATATCTTTCTTATAACAATGCCACGAACCTACTATTACCACCAGGAAAATAGCCAAAATCGCAGTAACAATAACCAGAGTTAAATACCATACTCCATGAGTCAGAAAACCGAAATAGACAACACAATTCCAGATGGACCTTAAAGAGAGCTCCTTCCTTAAGGTCTTCAAACATATACTTATGGTGCTAACCACAAAGTATATACCAAACACTGCCTCGCAGAAGATCACCTTCTGACTTACAGACAGTTCCAGATGACCGGTCTACCAGAAAACCAAACCAGAATAAAGAATATACTCACTTACAATGATGGGGTCCTTGTCTGCCTCCGCAGTGATCCGGTGAGTCGAGGAGTCCCTCCGGGAAATCCCGGGGGTACCCTAGGGAGTCCTGTTCCCAGCAGGTCCTGCAGTCCGGCAGAGAGGTTGTCCGATCTGGGTCGCCAAATTGATTCAAAGATCGAAGCTGAAATTCCTTTAAGTGGTATATTCTTTATTGCAGCGCTGGATGCACGGGGGATCTCTCCACCTATCGTGCATACCCAAAGCAGAAAGCAGTCTTGAATTTATACAATCAATCTATCAATATTCTACAAGCACCTATACATATGCATTACCTATCCCCGCCTTCCCTCGCTTCTCATGCTAATTAGCCTTTTGGCACCTTGCGCCTGCGCAGAGCCTTCCAAGAATTGTGGGCAGGGGTCTTTGGGACGTGGGCAGGGGTCTTTGGGAGGAAGACCCCGAGTCTTCCTCACAGTGTACTTTTCACCTTTGGTCAGGAATCTGCTGAATTGGCATGTTTCTTAATCGCAAGAGCTGGTTGTTGCTAATTCTTCCGTTTGTTGTATCTTTATAATGAATTCCAATGTCCAGTTTCGGGATTTATAGTCCTTACATTCGTTTCTCTGTCCGCCTGCCGCTTCCTTATCATGAGTTCCAGTGTCTTGTTTCGAGATATACAGTCCTTGTCTGCGGATTGTCCTTGCCTCCCCAATACCTCCTTAATCAATCCCCCCTTTTCTTTTCCCATGCAAATTCTTTTGCATCAGATACTTTCATTATTTACAGTAACACAACGAAGCAGGCATCTAAACAACATGCACACAAATATTCCTAACACTACTAATACGATTAGAGCAATGAATACTTGTTTCAACCATTGGAAATTGGGCAACCAGGAGGTTAACTTATTCCATAGTTCACTAAAACTCCAGGAAAGATCATCTTTACTGATCTCATGTAGGATCCTTGTCTGCTTCCAGATTTCTTCCAGGTCGGTAGAGATCCTTCCACTCTCATCTACATACATACAACAACTTGTGTTTATTACTGTACAGACTCCCCCTTGAGTGGCCAGTAACAAGTCTAGGGCCATCCGATTTTGTAATACTACCTGTGATAAACTAGATATCTCTTCTTGTTGAGCCTTTATAGCATCCAGAATTTTGTTTTCTAACTTCTCTATAATTGCAGAAATATTAACTATTGCCTTTTCCAATTCACTCACTCCTAACCATGGGATAAACCATCGCACAAAACTATGAAAAGGGGTGTGTCTCTCTACCAATGGATTGTTAATTTTTCATCTGATTCTCCGCATATGATTTCTCAAGTAACCTCGAGGCACTACATCATGTACTGTCAGATTGGGGACTACCGCTCCAAGAGTGCAAGTTCCCTTCCAATTCTCAGGCAAGACCTTACGGGCTGTATCATTGCATAGCCAATAGCACCCTTTTCCTTCTGGAACCGTCCAGCTGGTTGAATTTGCCCAGCCACTAGTCGTACTAATATCAATTGTTCAATTACAAGATGTCTGATTTCCCACATAAGTAGTATCCGTATTTATACAATGCTGTTTTCCTATACCCTTAGGCGGCTTACACCTTTGTACACATACATAATAGGATTCTAACGGCATGAAGCTACTCACTTCTAGTTCCAAAACTGCTTAATATTTTCGACCCCAAGATGTGCTTTCCCACAAATTAGTCCAAGATAAGTTTGCAGGCAAGGGAATCCCAATTAACGATACACCCTTATTCCCATGCTGTGGCACATGGGTGCATACCCAACAGTTCGTCTTATTAGCTACTTGAGAAATTGTTTGTATTAAGGTCAGGTGTAAGTTCTCATCCCAAGTTGCCCACCCCAAATCCGAGAACCGCACCCCTGCAATCATTAGGATCTGGAAAACCGTAATTTTGTTGGTCCAATTGGAGTGGTGGTCCATATCCTCGCCGGGGCCTTCTTCACCCTTGAATTGTGGATCCAAGCTGCTTGCTTCTTAATCTTCATGGCGCTGTGTGTTGTCAGTAATACTTGGTATGGTCCCATCCACTTTCCTTCCATTTTTCCTGCAGGGGTTGTCCTGAAAAAGTCTTTATATATATATAATCCCCGAGCTTAAAGGGGTGGATTGGTTGATCCAACTCTCTAGCCCTGGTCCCTAAAACAAATTTATGTACTTTATTTAATTGTTTCTGAAGTTCAGTTATATGAGCATATAAATATTCTGATCCTAACTGCGTTAGGTCCTCTCCACTAAATAGAAATTGCTATGGCCTTGCATATAAGATTTTGAAGGGACTCAAATTTCCTTTTATTCTAGGTTTAACTCTAATTCCAAGTAATGCTAAAGGGAGGGATTGAGGCCATGACAAATTAGCTTCTTATCCAATTTTAGCTATTTATTGTTTAATTAAATGGTTCATTTTTTCTACCTGTCCACTTGCCTGTGGTCTATAAGGAGTATGCAGTTGCCAATCTATCTTTAGAATCTTACTTATCTGTTCTACCACTTGTGCACAAGAATGTGAAACTCTATCAGAAGACATTGCTACTAGAATCCCAAAGCATGGTATTATTTCATTTAACAAGACTTTAACCACTTCTCTTGCTTTGTTTGTTCGACAGGGAAAGGCTTCAGGCCTTCCTGAAAACGTGTCAGTCAGAACCAGTAAATAATGATACCCCCCTTTTCTAGGGAGTTCTGAAAAATCAATTTGCCACTGTTGCCCCGAATAATTTCCTTTACCGATTATTCCAAATTTTATTCTATCCTTGGTATTGGGGTTATTGTGTAAGCAAATGCTACATTGTTGAGTTACTTGTTGTATCATATCGTCCCACTAATGTCTGACTCAGGCTCTTATGCAGTGTGCCAGCTCCCCAGTGCGTTTTATTGTGTTCTGTAAGAACTATGGGCCATGTCAAACTAGAGGGTATTACTAGGTGGTTATCTTTTAAATATACTCATCCATCTGGTTTCATTTTACCTTTCAAATCTTCAATTAATTTTAAGTCTTCTTTTGTATAATTTGGATATAGTTTGGATTTTACCGTCTGGTATCGAAGACAATGCCTTCACCTCAGTTATTTCAGCTGCCTGCTTAGCCTCTGCCAATCAATTTTCCAATTTCAAAATCGGTGTTCCCCTTTTGGTGTCCCTGACAATGCATGATAGCTACCTTTTCTGGTTGTTTTACAGCCTCTAACAATTCTAAAATTTCTTCAGCATACTTTGTGTTTTCACTGAGCGGTCAGCAATCCATGTTCTTTCCAAATTGCTCCATGAGCATGTACCACGCCGAATGTATATTTAGAATCTGTCCAAATATTTACCCTTTTTCCCGCTGCCAGTTCCAATGCTCTCGTGAGAGCAACTATCTCCGCCTTTTGAGCTGATGTTCCAGGGGGTAAAGGCTTAGACTCGATTACCTGCTGAGTAGTTGTTATAGCATATCCAGCTTTACGTTGTCTTTGCGTAACAAAACTGCTCCCATCCGTGAACCAAGTTTCTTCCGCATCTTCCATGGGCTCCTCCTTAAGGTCTGGTCGGCTGGAATACACAGTCTCTATAGTTTCTAAACAATCGTGAATCACAGGTTGTGCCGGAGCATCACTAAGAAAAGAGGCTAGATTCACAATATTAATGATCACAATTTCCACGTCGTCCTGTTCTACCAATATTGCTTGATATTTCAAAATCATCAATTCTTGTTTAAGTTGTTTAAAGACTTTTTGTGCTTCTCCAGTCCAGACTAACTTTGACTGGTTAATCTTTATCAATTCACATAGAGGCTTTACCAATAGTCCATCATTATAAATCCAAAGGCGACACCAACCTGTCATTCCTAAAAAGGTTTGTAGCTCCTTTACCATTTGAGGTTCTGGAGTCCGGCCAATGACTTCCTTATGTTCAGTTCCTAGTTCTCGTTGTCCTTCCGAAATTTCAAATCCCAGATAGGTCACACTTTGTTGAGCCAGCTGGACTTTCTGTCAAGAGACTTGATATCCATTTAAACCCAGAAAATTAAGACGACTTATAGCCCATTGAATACAACTGCCTTTAGTCTCGGTAGCTATTAAGAGATCATCTACATATTGTAAGAAAGCACCTTCAGTGTCCGGAGGTATCCATGTTTCGAGTTCCCTTGCTAATTGGTTTCCAAAAATAGCGGGGCTATTCTTGAATCCTTGAGGTAGTAATGTCCACGTAAGCTGCGTCTTTCTGCCTGAATCGGGATTTTCCCATTCAAAGGCGAATAGGTTTTGGCTTTCTGTGGCTAAGCCTAGGCAGAAGAAGGCATCTTTTAAATCCAGTACGGTAAACCAGACTTGACTATTCTTTAATTTAGTCAGCAAAGTATAAGGGTTTGCCACTACTGGATGTATATCCTCAGTGATTTTATTTATGGCCCTCAAATCCTGAACTAGCCTATAGCTTTTTCATCTGCCTTTTTAATTGGCAATATGGGTGCATTGTATTCTGATTCGCATTCAAGCAATAATCCATACTGTAAAAATTTATCAATTATCTCTTTAATTCCTTTCCTATCTTCTATCCTCAAAGGATATTACTTAACCTTAACGGGTTTCTCTCCTGGCTTTAATTTAATAATTATTAAGGTCACATTTTTAGCTCTTCCAGGGACTTCGGTAGCCCAAACTCCTGGACATACTTGATCTGTGATCTCTAAAGGTATTTCACTTTTAGGGTCAGTTTGTATTAGTGCCAAGCTTAACACATTTATTAGTTGTTCTTCTCCTGTTCTTAATTCCATTTTCCCTTTTTCAAAGACAATTTCTGCTCCTACTTGCTCTAATAAATCTCTACCTAAGAGTGCCCATGAGGAGCTAGGCATAGATAAAAATCTGTGGATGCCCCATTGTTTCCCTAACTTGTACTTCAAAGGTTCACAAAAATAAGCCTTTTCGGTTACACCTTGTCCTGGTTTCAGTTAGAACAGAGGTAATTTTCTTCCTAGTAGCTGGTAGAATGCTACGTTTTGGCTTAGGATGAGAAGAGTGCTGATAACACCCCGATGTTTTAATTGTTGCTGAGCAATGCTTATACCAAGCCAAGGACATCTCAGCTTCTTGCTCTGTCTTGCCAACAGGCAGGCTGGGGGTGCAGTAAGAGCTGGGAGGGGACAGACCCAGGACAGGTGACCCAAACTAGCCAAAGGGGTATTCCATAGCATCTGACGTCAGGCTAAACAATACATAGGGGTGGCTAGCCAGGGGGAGGGGGCCGGACTGCTCGGGGTTAGGCTGGGCATCGGTCAGCGGGTGGTGAGCAATTGCATTGTGCATCACTTGTTTGTACACATTATTAGTAGTGGTACTATTATCATCATTGTATTATTATTATTATTATTATTATTATTATTATTATTATTATTATTATTATTATTATTATTATTATTATTTTGTCTTATTAAACTGTCTTTATCTCAACTCACGGGCTTCACTTTCCATTTCTCTCCCCCGTCCCAGAGAGGGAGGGGGAGGGCGAGCGAACAGCTGCGTGGTGTTTAGCTGCCGGCCGGGTTAAACCACGACACGCCTTTTACCCTAACATAATAATTCTGTGAAGGCATTAATGCTTGATTTAGAACTGAATACGTTGCCCCATAGCAATAAGAAATTTCACTTCCATTCCTCCCCTAGCTTCATTATAACCAGTGGAGGATCCGCTAGGGTAGATTCCCCAGGTCCCCGTTATTCCTGTTGAAATCAGGGGTTGATTACCCTAGGAAAAGGCTAGTCAATTTGTCCTCCAAAGCCAGGTCCAAACCGTTTTGTTTTATTTATTTATTTATTTATTTATTTTCATTACATTTCAGAGTTGGTCCAAAAATTCCATAGGGCTTTCTTTTAGACCTTGTTGGAAGCATATTCTCAATTCCCAATTCATCCAGGTTTTAGTATTTACTTAACCGTTCATAATTTTCAGGATGATTCGGGTCTTAGTGGGGGTCGGTCAGGGGAATGCAATTGTCCACAGTTCCCTGAACGGTCCCATCAGCAATCTGAGCTCGCACATGAACTCAGGGTGTTTTAAGAGTTGACTGCTTTTCTGTTTCTCTGACAACTCTCTCGGACCGATCATGGTCCCTTTGCCCTAAAGGGCTAACACCCATGATTTTAAGATCTCTGCCTCGGGCAGAGGCAGAACTATTAACATTCCTACATCCTCTTTCCCTGCTCATTCAACTTCAAACACCTTTAACACTTTCAACAACCCTTTTAACACTTCCTTTATCTTTCTCCAGCCTGTACTTCTCTAATGCCAACATCAAAGGTTCAGTCAGGGGCCAACTTAATTCCGTACCTTTTCCCACCAAGATGCTGAAACATCAGTATACAACATTCCATCCTGTTCTGCTTCTCAAAAAACAACATTAACTGTAGCAAAATATTATAGTTTAAAGTTCCATTTAGGGGCCACTTTTCTCCACATTCCAGCTTATAAAGCCGCCACCACTGATTACGATATTTTATCAATGTTTTCCTGTTCACACTTCCACCGGCAGATCCTCCAATATCCTTCCAGTGACTTAAAACACAGCCTAACACACTTTTCTTTAAAATTTCACTGCTTGTTTGCCCCCCCAGTTTCCAGTTTACACTTTCAGAATACACATGTTACTTACAAAAGGGTATCACAAAACGTATCACTCACAAAAATACGGGCACGCAATATCTTTCAGTAGCGATGTCACAAAACTACTATTACCAGCAATATTGCCAAAATCACAGTAACAATAGTCAGAGTCAAATTCCACATGCGATAAGTCAGAAAACCGAACTGTGTAACACCGTAACGATATCTTTCTTATAACAATGCCACGAACCTACTATTACCACCAGGAAAATAGCCAAAATCGCAGTAACAATAACCAGAGTTAAATACCATACTCCATGAGTCAGAAAACCGAAATAGACAACACAATTCCAGATGGACCTTAAAGCGAGCTCCTTCCTTAAGGTCCCCAAACATATACTTATGGTGCTAACCACAAAGTATATACCAAACACTGCCTCGCAGAAGATCACCTTCTGACTTACAGACAGTTCCAGATGACCGGTCTACCAGAAAACCAAACCAGAATAAAGAATATACTCACTTACAATGATGGGGTCCTTGTCTGCCTCCGCAGTGATCCGGTGAGTCGAGGAGTCCCTCCGGGAAATCCCGGGGGTACCCTAGGGAGTCCTGTTCCCAGCAGGTCCTGCAGTCCGGCAGAGAGGTTGTCCCATCTGGGTCGCCAAACTGATTCAAAGATCGAAGCCGAAATTCCTTTAAGTGGTATATTCTTTATTGCAGCGCTGGATGCACGGGGGATCTCTCCACCTATCGTGCATACCCAAAGCAGAAAGCAGTCTTGAATTTATACAATCAATCTATCACTATTCTACAAGCACCTATACATATGCATTACCTATCCCCGCCTTCCCTCGCTTCTCATGCTAATTAGCCTTTTGGCACCTAGCGCCTGCGCAGAGCCTTCCAAGAATTGTGGGCAGGGGTCTTTGGGAGGAAGACCCCGAGTCTTCCTCACAGTGTACTTTTCACCTTTGGTCAGGAATCTGCTGAATTGGCATGTTTCTTAATTGCAAGAGCTGGTTGTTGCTAATTCTCCCATTTGTTGTATCTTTATAATGAATTCCAATGTCCAGTTTCGAGATTTATAGTCCTTACATTCGTTTCTCTGTCCGCCTGCCGCTTCCTTATCATGAGTTCCAGTGTCTTGTTTCGAGATATACAGTCCTTGTCTGCGGATTGTCCTTGCCTCCCCAATACCTCCTTAATCAGCCTGCACACAATTATCTGAGAATGAAAGCTGCTTTCCAGTAATTCAGAAAGCCAAGTTACGTCTCAGCCTTGAGCATCTCGGGCTTTTGGGCCTGTCTGTAACATTTGGCACCAGCACTAATACTTTTTTTGGCATATGTTTAGCGTTTGGGGCCTGTGTCTGGGATTTGGGCCCTGTCTCGAACCACTGGGGCTTTGTCCTGGGTTTTGGAGCCTGCCTCTAGAGTTCAGGGCCTGTGATTAGGCTTTTGGGGTCTGTGTCTGGGGGCCGGTATCTGGGGGCAAGGGGGGAGCTGCTTGTAGACCCTTGGGGCCAGCATTGAGGGGGTTGGGAGCTGACTCTGCACCTTTGGGGCCTGCTTCTGGCGGGGGGGGGGGTTGAGACCAGCATCTGGGGGAGGGGTGGGAGCTCTTTGTATTCCTTTGGAGCCTGTGGCGGGGGGGGGGGGGGTGGCGGGGAAGGGGAGGGTTTGTTGGGAGCTGCTTGTACACTGTTGGAGCCTGGGTTGAGGGAGGAGGTTTGGAGCTGCTTCTACACCTTTGGGCTTGGCATCGGGGGTAGGGGGTTGGGTGCTGGTTGTAGGGGCCTGTGTTTGGGGGGGGGGCTTGGGACCTGCGTCTGGGGAGGGTGGGAGCTGCTTGTACACCTTTGGGGCCTGCATCTGTGGGGGGGTCAGGGCCTGTGTCTAGCGGGCTGGGAACTGCTTGTACAATGTAGGAATCTGTTTCTGCAGGGTGGCTGGGAGCTGTTTGTACAACTTTGGGGCCAGCATCTGGGGGTGGCTGGGAGCTGCCTGTACACTGTAGGGGCCTGTGTTTGTGGGGGGCTTGGGGGCCTCCCTCGGGGGGAAGGGGGGAGGGTTGGGAGCTGCTTGTATAGGGTAGGGGGCCTGCCTGGCAGGGGTTGGGAGCTGCTTGTAGAATTTGGGGCCCTGTGTCTGGGGGGGGGTTGGGGCCTGTGTCTCAGGGGTGTTGGGAACTGGTTGTACACCTTTGGGTCCTGACTCTGGGGGGGAGCTACTTTTACCCTTACCATAAGCCGTACTCTAACACATACTTCTACCAGTACCCTTACCCTTACCGTAACCCTTACCTTTACCCTTACTCTTACCCTTACTAAAGCATTACCCTTACCCTTAACGTAAGCCTAAACCTTAACCTTATCCTTACACTTACACTTACCGTAACCCTTACCCTTTCTGCTACACTTACCCTTAGCCTAAATCTAAACCTTACACTTACCCTAACCCTAACACTTACCCTTACCATTACCCATATACTTTCTCTTACCCTAACCCTAAATCTTACCCAAACACTTACCCTGACCCTTACATTAACCCTAAACCGTACCCTAAAACTTACACTCACTCTTAACCTTAACCTTACGCTTAACCTTAACCTACTACTTACCCTTTCTTATCCGTCACCCTACACCTAAAATTAACCCTAACCATTACCCTAACACTTACCCTTACCCTAACCCAAACCCTAATCCTAACTCTAAACCTTACCCTGACTTGTACACTTATCCTTATCCTTACACTTACCCTAACACTTACCCTTACACTTATCCTTATACATACAACTTACCCTTACCCTAAAACTTAACCTTAACCTAACTCTAACACTAAACCTTACCTTAACCCTTACCCTGACCCTTACATTAACCCTTACCCTTACCCTAAAACTTACACCTACTCTTAACCTTAACCTTACCCTTAACCTTAAGCTAATACTTACCCTTCCGTTTCCCTCACCCTAACCCTAAAATTAACCCTAACCATTACCCTAACACCTACCCTTACTCTAACCCTTACTCTAACCCTTACAATGACCTGTACCCTTACACATACCCTTACCCTTACTCTTACCCTAAACCTTACCCTTACCATAAGCCATATTCTAACAAATTCTACCCGTACCCTTACCCTTACCGTAATCCTTACCCTTTATGTTACCCTAAACCTTACCCTTACCCTAACACTTACCCTTATCGTAAACCTTACCCTTTCTGCTACATTTACATTAGCCTAAATCTAAACTAAATCTAAACCTTAGATTAGCCTAAATCTAAACCTTACACTTACCCTTACCTTAACCCAATACTTACCCTTACGTTTCCCTCACCCTAACCCTAAAATTAACCCTAACCATTATTCTAACACTTACCCTTACCCTAACCCTAACCCTTACTCTAACCCTTACCCTGACCCATACCCTTACTCACCCTTACCCTTACATTACCCTAACTCTTACCCATACCATAACCCATACCCTAACACATATTTGTACCCTTAACCTTACCGTTACACTTACCCTTACTCTATCCGTTACCCTTACGCTTACCCTTAACATAAACCTTACCATTAATCTTACCCTTACGCTAACCCTTACCCTTACCCTATCCCTTACACTTATCCTTATCCATACCCTTAACCTTACCCCAACCCTTACCCTTATGCTGAACCTAACCCTAAACCTTACCCCAAACCTTTCCCTGAACCTTACATTAACCCTAACCCTTAACCTAAACCTTACACTTACTCTTAACCTTAACCTTACCCTTAACCTTAAGCTAGTACTTAACCTTACATTTTTCTCACCCTAATCCTAAAATTAACCCTAACCATTACCCTAACACTTAACCGTTACACTTACCCTTATTCTATCCGTTACTCTTACACTTTCCCTTAACATAAACCTTACCCTTTACCTTACCCTTACCATAAGCCATACATCAACACTTACATGTACACTTACGCTTACACTTATCCTAGTAATTACTTGTACAATTACCCTTAACCTAGCCATAAACATTAAGGATAAGCTTAAGGGTCACCCTTAAGGTTAACGTTATCCTAACACTTACACTTAAGTTCAGGGTAAGGGTTAGAGTAAGGGTAAGTGTTAGGGTAATGGTTAGGCTAATTTTAGGTTTAGGGTGAGGGAAACGGAAGGGTAAGTATTAGGTTAAGTCTAAGGATAAGGTTAAGAGTTATGGTAAGTGTTAGGTTTAATGTAAGGGTAAGGGTTTGGGAAATGTTTAGGATAAGGGTAAGAGAAGGGATAATGGTAAGGGTAAGGATGATGTTTAGTGTAAGGGTTAGATTTAGTTAAGGGTAAGGGTTAGTGTAAGTTTAAGAGGAAGGGTAAGTGTAAGGGTATGTGTAAGGGTTTGTAAGGGTAATTGTAAGGGTTTGAGTAAAGGTTAGGGTAAGGGTAAGTGTTAGGGTAATGGTTACGGTTAATTTTAGGGTTAGGGTGAGGGAAACGTAAGAGTAAGTATTAGGTTACAGCTAAGGTTAAGGTTAAGAGTAAGTGTAAGGTTTAGTGTAAGGATTAGGGTTAATGTAAGGGCCAAGGTAAGGGTTGGGGTAAAGGTTTAGGTAAAGGGTAAAAATATGTATATTGTAAGGGTGAGGGGTTAGGGTAATGGTTAGATTTTAGTTAGATTTAGGTAAGGGTGAGGGTTTGGGTAAGGTTTAGAATTAGGCAAAGGGTAATTGTAGCAGAAAGTGTAAGGTTTAGGATAAGGGTAAGTGTTAGGATAAGGGTAAGGTTTAGGGTTAGCTTAATAGTAAGGTTAAGGGTAATTGTACGAGTAATTGCTAGGGTAAGTGCAAGCGTAAGTGTACATGTAAGTGTTGTTGTATGGCTTATGATAAGGGTGTGAGGAATGTTTTAACAATTCGTGTCCATAAAGAACAATTCTGTTTGAATCCTGTCTGCCTCTGGGCCCTGCACTGGCAATTTAATTCTTGAACCTCAGCTGCAGTGTGTCCCAGTCTCCCCCTCATTCTAGTCAATTTATCACTCCTTAAATTTATGAACCTGTTTGCTTTTGTTATTCCGGACTTCTATTTCTAACACTGCTATAGATGTGTCTGTGAATGGCTGGGGAAGAATGTTTTAATTACTCATGAAGCTGTTTGTGTTTGATGTCTGGGAGTTTCAGAACAACTGATAACAACTAGTGACTGTTATGGGATACTATGCGGATCTTTGGTATCTGGTTAGGGGGGCCGAGAGATTAAGAGGAAGGAAAAAGAAGCTGAAGGATGGCTGGGAGACAAGACTTGAAGAGAATGTTCTATAAACTTGGTATGGTGCCAAGTAAGTACAAAGAGGGAGAGGAAGACTACGAGCCTTCAGCATGAAAGACCCCTAGAGACCCCCAGAAGAGACCCCAGAGGAGACTGCGCATGCTCCAGTAGGAGAGACTGCACCCCGGAAGCTAATTTTAATAATCTATTTTTTTTAGAAGTAGTAACGAATATGTATTAATCTAGGAGCATAGAAATCAGCTGCTTGATGTAACTGGTGTGTGTCCTGGTGGAGCGGAGACTCCTGGTGCACCCAGCGCTGTTTGCTTACCTCTATTCCTTTATATTCTTTCAATAAATCCTATTTTTTTATTTAATCCTAATTTGAATCCTGAGCCATTTATAACAATTTGGGGGCTCGTCCGGGATGGCTATAGTTCCTAAATTCTGATTTAATCTAGGAGAGGCGCCCCACCATTTGGTGGCTCCTGTTTGAGTCAGATCGGGACTAATGCCATCCTGAACCTGAATAAAGGTAAGCAAAGAATTTGTTTTGGTTTTTTTTTTGAGCTCCCTTGCTGGCTGTTTTTTGCCTGTAATTCTGCGCGCGAAGATCCGGACGAAGACGACAGGGTCGTTTGGATACCGTTCGGTTGGATTCCGGTGTCCGGAATCGAACCGGATGAAGACGACGGTCGTTTGTGGATACCGTCTGGTTCGATCCCAGACGAAGACAGCAGAGATGCTTGTGGATACCGTCCAGTTGGATTCTGGATGAAGACGACTGATTCGTAAGATACCGTCCGGTTGGGTAAAGGTGCGGTTGCTAGTGTTTGTGTGTGAGAGTGTAACTGAGACTTCTAAAGTCCACGTGGAGGTCTTTTTGTTTTCTCACCGGTTCTAATCTCCTGTCGGGGGTGCTGGGCTGGTGAAGAGAGGGATACGTGGGTGGGTGATAGGTCCTAAACCCCCTGCAAGACACTCTCACTAGGGGCAACCAAGGGCTGTGGGAATTGCCACTAGTAAAATTCCCGGATGGGTCAGATAAAATCAAAGACTAAGGACCAGAAAGGGAGCAAATTACCAGATATATGACCAAAAAGTCCATTACGAATAATGATTAGAAATTGGAACAATAGGGGCCCCAGAAAATTAAAGAGTAAATTAAAAATGATCCTGTATTATATGATAGAATGACCAAAAGAACTCTTAAGACCCCCTGTATTTTGATCCACGGAGGACGGGGTCTGTCAGGCTTTGAACATTAATAGTAGAATACCCATGGATCCAGAAAAGAGCAAGCTGAAACATTGGAATTAGAAATTAGAGAGCAATTGATTAAGAATGAATATGTGCTACATTTATGCCTGTGCTGCACTTATACCACCAGATAACAGGAGCCTCTCGGACCCCGAGAACCAGATCAAAAACAACCTCATGGTTCGGACTTTAATCAAGGGGTCTGAGATAAGGAGGACTGCTCACAAAGGGACAGGTTAGGAATATGTATATGTATAGGAATGTTCATGTATATGTAACTCTTTACTAGAGCAATTTGCCACGTTAGGCGTGCACGACTTTGGTGGGACTACCCGCCCCGTGCTGCATGGAACTGAGTAAACATACCTACTTTACAATCTTACTGATTGTGGAGTCAGCTTTCTGTGAGTCATTTTGGTGAGCCAGGCAGGAGACACTCTGCTCAGCTGCGGGATCGGCTGCAGCGCGGACGCCCCTAGGTGCACCCTGAGCGTTTTTGCTCGGAGGGGACTCCACTCTCAGCTGCTCACCGCAGGAGCAAAGATCTCCTGAAACTGCAGACAAACGGTATGTTTTCAGCTGCTGGAGGGATACTAACTGGAGTGTTAATAATTGTATGTGTTTTTATGTATGTATTTTGTGTTGACATTTTGTATATTGTAATATTTGCATATTGTATGTATTTTGTGTTGAAAGTATTTGTGTAAATGTAAGGGTTTGAAACAAAGTGTTACAAGTCACTTCACGAAGAACACAGTCAGAGACAATACTTGTTTGGTTGGTTATCATTCTAAACTATATTCCTGTGGTATGAATGAGATGTGCTGGAGGCCTCCGTGTGCAATTGTGCTGTGTGAGTGAGACGCAGCGTTGCTGCAAAGCGAGTGCAGAGTTCCAATCCGTTGTTCCGTACTCTCCACAAGGGGAGTGGGCAGAGACGAACGAAGTGCTTGACAGACTGAAAAGAAGTGCTGTTTTATCCAAGTTTTGAGTGGTGGTGCCCGGTGTATCTTGTGTATCTTGTGTATCCTATTTTTGCTCTTAAATGTTTTGACTGTGACAAGAAAAAGGCAGGAGCATGATATGACATGCTTCCTGCAACATATGAGGCCTGCACAGGCCGAGACCTGAACTCGCTGAGACCTGAACAGGCCGAGAGACCGGAGCGGCGCCGAGAGACTGGAGTGGCGCTGGGAGACCCAAGACACTACGGAGGGACTACCGCTGGACGGAGAGAGCCCTGAGAGACGCTGCAGAGCCACGGACGGCTCTGAGAGACACAGAATAGACCGGACAGAAGTCGGAAAACGTGGGGAATTGAAGTAATTGCGGGACATCCGAGATCGAGTTGCTACGGGAGACCAGAGGCATCAGTGGACACCGGTAGCCGACCCTCACCGTGTGGCCAGTCGGCACAGAGCAGAGGGGCGGACATCAGGACTCTGCAGCCTGTCTGACGTAACCATGGAGGCAGCGGCAGCAGCGGCTGTGCTGCTTCACTCTAGCATTCTTTTTATAAAAGGTTTATCTTGCAATGCAAAAAAGACTATTAGTCCCCAGATCGGTGTTATAACTGTTACTAATGACGACTTAGCTCTATTGCAGGGCAGGAGTGCAGAGACGCAGATTACACTGCCAAATGACCACCAGCAGGCTCTTTCACAAACCTAAGGTTGCAGCTGGCACTGCCTGCA
This sequence comes from Netta rufina, assembly GCF_964035555.1. Classification (NCBI taxonomy): domain Eukaryota; kingdom Metazoa; phylum Chordata; class Aves; order Anseriformes; family Anatidae; genus Netta; species Netta rufina. The sequence goes on along the minus strand of NC_140132.1, from coordinate 175,060 downwards.
GCCGTATAGCAGACGTTACACTCTCTTTCCTAACTAGTAATCATGTGTCTCATCCATTTGTGGTGAATGGTCAGTGGGTCAGTGGCAAAAAGAAAAGGAGGATGCCACTGACACTAACAGCATGGGTAATAGGAGTAGTATAAGTGACACAGGTGATGGTGCGAGGCGAGGCGCTCTGCCTGCTGCTCGCCTTCGCCTGACTGTGCACTGCTGCCGACGGTGCTAGAGTAAAATGTGAAGACTGCTCAGATGGCAGTGATGAGAGTGTTTGTGTGAAGAAGATGTGTGAAGAAGATGTGTGCTGAATCTGACTTTGTGTGCAACAGTGGTCAGTGTGTGCCAAACAGATGGCAGTGTGATGGGGATCAGGATTGTGAAGATGGGTCTGACGAAAGTGCTGAGCTGTGTCATATGAGAACAGTGTCATGGAAATGTGATGGTGAAAAAGACTGTGACAGTGGAGAAGATGAAGAGAATTGTGGCGATGTGATAGAGATCCTTATTGTAAGGATGGAAGTGATGAAATTAACTGCCCTTCCTGGACCTGTAGGCCAGACCAGTTCAGATGTGAACTGTGTCCATGGGAGTAGGCAGTGCAGTGGTGTGAGAGACTGTCTGGATGGCACTGATGAAGCAAACTGTAACAATGTTATTCAGTGCTCTGGACCTGGCAAATTCAAGTGCAGAAGTGGAGAATGCATAGATATCAATAAAGTGTGTAACCAGCAGAGAGACTGCAAGGACTGGGGTGATGAGCCCCTGAAGGAATGCAACATAAATGAATGTGACTGTCCAGCTGTGAAACTGTGGAGATAGTGATGGATGCCAAAACCCTGGTATCTGTAGTCAAATCTGTATCAACCTGAAAGGCTATCAGATGAATCCTGCTACAGGAACCTGGAAAGGGACATACGGCAAAGCAAATTAAATAACTGTTATTTAACTTGTCAGAAGATAAAAAATAAAGTGTTTCAACAAGCAGCCACGGGAGGGAAGAATCACTGAACCCTCGATGTGAGGGACTGTACCTTGTTTTACTGACTACTGAAACAGCTGTGAGAACTGCAGAAAGGGACCCACGCATCCAGAATAAAAGGACCAGTAACTACTGAAACTTGGAGGGATGAGTCCGCTCCTGGGAAACTGAAACTCAAGCTGGTTAGGATCAGAATATTTATATGCTTATATAACTGAACTTCAGAAACAATTAAATAAAGTACATACATTTGTTTTAGGGACCAGGGCTAGAGGGTTGGATCAACCAATCCACCCCTTTAAGCTCGGGGATTATATATAGATATAAAGACTTTTTCAGGACAACCCCTACAGGAAAAATGGAAGGAAAGTGGATGGGACCGTACCAAGTATTACTGACAACACACACCGCCATTAAGATTAAGAAGCAAGCAGCTTGGATCCACAATTCAAGGGTGAAGAAGGCCCCGGCGAGGATATGGACCACCACTCCAATTGGACCAACAAAATTACGGTTTTCCAGATCCTAATGATTGCAGGGGTGCGGTTCTCGGATTTGGGGTGGGCAACTTGGGATGAGAACTTACACCTGACCTTAATACAAACAATTTCTCAAGTAACTAGTAAGACGAACTGTTGGGTATGCACCCATGTGCCACAGCATGGGAATAAGGGTGTATCGTTAATTGGGATTCCCTTGCCTGCAAACTTATCTTGGACTAATTTGTGGGAAAACACATCTTGGGGTCGAAAATATTAAGCAGTTTTGGAACTAGAAGTGAGTAGCTTCGTGCCGTTAGAATCCTATTATGTATGTGTACAAAGGTGTAACCTGCCTAAGGGTATAGGAAAACAGCATTGTATAAATACGGATACTACTTATGTGGGAAATCAGACATCTTGTAATTGAACAATTGATATTAGTACGACTAGCGGCTGGGCAAATTCAACCAGCTGGACGGTTCCAGAAGGAAAAGGGTGCTATTGGCTATGCAATGATACAGCCCGTAAGGTCTTGCCTGAGAATTGGAAGGGAACTTGCACTCTTGGAGCGGTAGTCCCCAATGTGACAGTACATGATGTAGTGCCTCGAGGTTACTTGAGAACTCATATGCGGAGAATCAGATGAAAAATTAACAATCCATTGGTAGAGAGACACACCCCTTTTCATAGTTTTGTGCGATGGTTTATCCCATGGTTAGGAGTGAGTGAATTGGAAAAGGCAATAGTTAATATTTCTGCAATTATAGAGAAGTTAGAAAACAAAATTCTGGATGCTATAAAGGCTCAACAAGAAGAGATATCTAGTTTATCACAGGTAGTATTACAAAATCGGATGGCCCTAGACTTGTTACTGGCCACTCAAGGGGGAGTCTGTACAGTAATAAACACAAGTTGTTGTATGTATGTAGATCAGAGTGGAAGGATCTCTACCGACCTGGAAGAAATATGGAAGCAGACAAGGATCCTACATGAGATCAGTAAAGATGATCTTTCCTGGAGTTTTAGTGAACTATGGAATAAGTTAACCTCCTGGTTGCCCAATTTCCAATGGTTGAAACAAGTATTCATTGCTCTAATCGTATTAGTAGTGTTAGGAATATTTGTGTGCATGTTGTTTAGATGCCTGCTTTGTTGTGTTACTGTAAATAATGAAAGTATCTGATGCAAAAGAATTTGCATGGGAAAAGAAAAGGGGGGATTGATTAAGGAGGTATTGGGGAGGCAAGGACAATCCGCAGACAAGGACTGTATATCTCGAAACAAGACACTGGAACTCATGATAAGGAAGCGGCAGGCGGACAGAGAAACGAATGTAAGGACTATAAATCCCGAAACTGGACATTGGAATTCATTATAAAGATACAACAAACGGGAGAATTAGCAACAACCAGCTCTTGCAATTAAGAAACATGCCAATTCAGCAGATTCCTGACCAAAGGTGAAAAGTACACTGTGAGGAAGACTCGGGGTCTTCCTCCCAAAGACCCCTGCCCACGTCCCAAAGACCCCTGCCCACAATTCTTGGAAGGCTCTGCGCAGGCGCAAGGTGCCAAAAGGCTAATTAGCATGAGAAGCGAGGGAAGGCGGGGATAGGTAATGCATATGTATAGGTGCTTGTAGAATAGTGATAGATTGATTGTATAAATTCAAGACTGCTTTCTGCTTTGGGTATGCACGATAGGTGGAGAGATCCCCCGTGCATCCAGCGCTGCAATAAAGAATATACCACTTAAAGGAATTTCGGCTTCGATCTTTGAATCAATTTGGCGACCCAGATGGGACAACCTCTCTGCCGGACTGCAGGACCTGCTGGGAACAGGACTCCCTAGGGTACCCCCGGGATTTCCCGGAGGGACTCCTCGACTCACCGGATCACTGCGGAGGCAGACAAGGACCCCATCATTGTAAGTGAGTATATTCTTTATTCTGGTTTGGTTTTCTGGTAGACCGGTCATCTGGAACTGTCTGTAAGTCAGAAGGTGATCTTCTGTGAGGCAGTGTTTGGTATATACTTTGTGGTTAGCACCATAAGTATATGTTTGGGGACCTTAAGGAAGGAGCTCGCTTTAAGGTCCATCTGGAATTGTGTTGTCTATTTCGGTTTTCTGACTCATGGAGTATGGTATTTAACTCTGGTTATTGTTACTGCGATTTTGGCTATTTTCCTGGTGGTAATAGTAGGTTCGTGGCATTGTTATAAGAAAGATATCGTTACGGTGTTACACAGTTCGGTTTTCTGACTTATCGCATGTGGAATTTGACTCTGACTATTGTTACTGTGATTTTGGCAATATTGCTGGTAATAGTAGTTTTGTGACATCGCTACTGAAAGATATTGCGTGCCCGTATTTTTGTGAGTGATACGTTTTGTGATACGCTTTTGTAAGTAACATGTGTATTCTGAAAGTGTAAACTGGAAACTGGGGGGGCAAACAAGCAGTGAAATTTTAAAGAAAAGTGTGTTAGGATGTGTTTGAAGTCACTGGAAGGATATTGGAGGATCTGCCGGTGGAAGTGTGAACAGGAAAACATTGATAAAATATCGTAATCAGTGGTGGCGGCTTTATAAGCTGGAATGTGGAGAAAAGTGGCCCCTAAATGGAACTTTAAACTATAATATTTTGCTACAGTTAATGTTGATTTTTGAGAAGCAGAACAGGATGAAATGTTGTATACTGATGTTTCAGCATCTTGGTGGGAAAAGGTACGGAATTAAGTTGGCCCCTGACTGAACCTTTGATGTTGGCATTAGAGAAGTACAGGCTGGAGAAAGATAAAGGAAGTGTTAAAAGGGTTGTTGAAAGTGTTAAAGGTGTTTGAAGTTGAATGAGCAGGGAAAGAGGATGTAGGAATGTTAATAGTTCTGCCTCTGCCCGAGGCAGAGATCTTAAAATCATGGGTGGTAGCCCTTTAGGGCAAAGGGACCATGATCGGTCCGAGAGAGTTGTCAGAGAAACAGAAAAGCAGTCAACTCTTAAAACACCCTGAGTTCATGTGCGAGCTCAGATTGCTGATGGGACCGTTCAGGGAACTGTGGACAATTGCATTCCCCTGACCGACCCCCACTAAGACCCAAATCATCCTGAAAATTATGAACGGTTAAGTAAATACTAAAACCTGGATGAATTGGGAATTGAGAATATGCTTCCAACAAGGTCTAAAAGAAAGCCCTATGGAATTTTTGGACCAACTCTGAAATGTAATGAAAATAAATAAATAAATAAATAAATAAAACAAAACAGTTTGGACCTGGCTTTGGAGGACAAATTGACTAGCCTTTTCCTAGGGTAATCAACCCCTGATTTCAACAGGAATAACGGGGACCTGGGGAATCTACCCTAGCGGATCCTCCACTGGTTATAATGAAGCTAGGGGAGGAATGGAAGTGAAATTTCTTATTGCTATGGGGCAACGTATTCAGTTCTAAATCAAGCATTAATGCCTTCACAGAATTATTATGTTAGGGTAAAAGGCGTGTCGTGGTTTAACCCGGCCGGCAGCTAAACACCACGCAGCTGTTCGCTCACCCTCCCCCTCCCTCTCTGGGATGGGGGAGAGAAATGGAAAGTGAAGCCCGTGAGTTGAGATAAAGACAGTTTAATAAGACATAATAATAATAATAATAATAATAATAATAATAATAATAATACAATGATGATAATAGTACCACTACTAATAATGTGTACAAACAAGTGATGCACAATGCAATTGCTCACCACCCGCTGACCGATGCCCAGCCTAACCCCGAGCAGTCCAGCCCCCTCCCCCTGGCTAGCCACCCCTATGTATTGTTTAGCCTGACGTCAGATGCTATGGAATACCCCTTTGGCTAGTTTGGGTCACCTGTCCTGGGTCTGTCCCCTCCCAGCTCTTACTGCACCCCCAGCCTGCCTGTTGGCAAGACAGAGCAAGAAGCTGAGATGTCCTTGGCTTGATATAAGCACTGCTCTGCAACAATTAAAACATCGGGGTGTTATCAGCACTCTTCTCATCCTAAGCCAAAACATAGCATTCTACCAGCTACTAGGAAGAAAATTACCTCTGTTCTAACTGAAACCAGGACAAGGTGTAACCAAAAAGGCTTATTTTTGTGAACCTTTGAAGTACAAGTTAGGGAAACAATGGGGCATACACAGATTTTTATCTATGCCTAGCTCCTCATGGGCACTCTTAGGTAGAGATTTATTAGAGCAAGTAGGAGCAGAAATTGTCTTTGAAAAAGGGAAAATGGAATTAAGAACAGGAGAAGAACAACTAATAAATGTGTTAAGCTTGGCACTAATACAAACTTACCCTAAAAGTGAAATACCTTTAGAGATCACAGATCAAGTATGTCCAGGAGTTTGGGCTACCGAAGTCCCTGGAAGAGCTAAAAATGTGACCTTAATAATTATTAAATTAAAGCCAGGAGAGAAACCCGTTAAGGTTAAGTAATATCCTTTGAGGATAGAAGATAGGAAAGGAATTAAAGAGATAATTGATAAATTTTTACAGTATGGATTATTGCTTGAATGCGAATCAGAATACAATGCACCCATATTGCCAATTAAAAAGGCAGATGAAAAAGCTATAGGCTAGTTCAGGATTTGAGGGCCATAAATAAAATCACTGAGGATATACATCCAGTAGTGGCAAACCCTTATACTTTGCTGACTAAATTAAAGAATAGTCAAGTCTGGTTTACCGTACTGGATTTAAAAGATGCCTTCTTCTGCCTAGGCTTAGCCACAGAAAGCCAAAACCTATTCGCCTTTGAATGGGAAAATCCCGATTCAGGCAGAAAGACGCAGCTTACGTGGACATTACTACCTCAAGGATTCAAGAATAGCCCCACTATTTTTGGAAACCAATTAGCAAGGGAACTCGAAACATGGATACCTCCGGACACTGAAGGTGCTTTCTTACAATATGTAGATGATCTCTTAATAGCTACCGAGACTAAAGGCAGTTGTATTCAATGGACTATAAGTCGTCTTAATTTTCTGGGTTTAAATGGATATCAAGTCTCTTGACAGAAAGTCCAGCTGGCTCAACAAAGTGTGACCTATCTGGGATTTGAAATTTCGGAAGGACAACGAGAACTAGGAACTGAACATAAGGAAGTCATTGGCCGGACTCCAGAACCTCAAATGGTAAAGGAGCTACAAACCTTTTTAGGAATGACAGGTTGGTGTCGCCTTTGGATTTATAATGATGGACTATTGGTAAAGCCTCTATGTGAATTGATAAAGATTAACCAGTCAAAGTTAGTCTGGACTGGAGAAGCACAAAAAGTCTTTAAACAACTTAAACAAGAATTGATGATTTTGAAATATCAAGCAATATTGGTAGAACAGGACGACGTGGAAATTGTGATCATTAATATTGTGAATCTAGCCTCTTTTCTTAGTGATGCTCCGGCACAACCTGTGATTCACGATTGTTTAGAAACTATAGAGACTGTGTATTCCAGCCGACCAGACCTTAAGGAGGAGCCCATGGAAGATGCGGAAGAAACTTGGTTCACGGATGGGAGCAGTTTTGTTACGCAAAGACAACGTAAAGCTGGATATGCTATAACAACTACTCAGCAGGTAATCGAGTCTAAGCCTTTACCCCCTGGAACATCAGCTCAAAAGGCGGAGATAGTTGCTCTCACGAGAGCATTGGAACTGGCAGCGGGAAAAAGGGTAAATATTTGGACAGATTCTAAATATACATTCGGCGTGGTACATGCTCATGGAGCAATTTGGAAAGAACACGGATTGCTGACCGCTCAGTGAAAACACAAAGTATGCTGAAGAAATTTTAAAATTGTTAGAGGCTGTAAAACAACCAGAAAAGGTAGCTATCATGCATTGTCAGGGACACCAAAAGGGGAACACCGATATTGAAATTGGAAATCGATTGGCAGAGGCTAAGCAGGCAGCTGAAATGACGGAGGTGAAGGCATTGTCTTTGATACCAGACGGTAAAATCCAAACTATATCCAAATTATACAAAAGAAGACTTAAAATTAATTGAAGATTTGAAAGGTAAAATGAAACCAGATGGATGAGTATATTTAAAAGATAACCACCTAGTAATACCCTCTAGTTTGACATGGCCCATAGTTCTTACAGAACACAATAAAACGCACTGGGGAGCTGGCACACTGCATAAGAGCCTGAGTCAGACATTAGTGGGACGATATGATAAAACAAGTAACTCAACAATGTAGCATTTGCTTACACAATAACCCCAATACCAAGAATAGAATAAAATTTGGAATAATCGGTAAAGGAAATTATTCGGGGCAACAGTGGCAAATTGATTTTTCAGAACTCCCTAGAAAAGGGGGGTATCATTATTTACTGGTTCTGACTGACACGTTTTCAGGAAGGCCTGAAGCCTTTCCCTGTCGAACAAACAAAGCAAGAGAAGTGGTTAAAGTCTTGTTAAATGAAATAATACCATGCTTTGGGATTCTAGTAGCAATGTCTTCTGATAGAGTTTCACATTTTTGTGCACGAGTGGTAGAAGAGATAAGTAAGATTCTAAAGATAGATTGGCAACTGCATACTCCTTATAGACCACAGGCAAGTGGACAGGTAGAAAAAATGAACCATTTAATTAAACAATAAATAGCTAAAATTGGATAAGAAGCTAATTTGTCATGGCCTCAATCCCTCCCTTTAGCATTACTTGGAATTAGAGTTAAACCTAGAATAAAAGGAAATTTGAGTCCCTTCAAAATCTTATATGCAAGGCCATAGCAATTTCTATTTAGTGGAGAGGACCTAACGCAGTTAGGATCAGAATATTTATATGCTTATATAACTGAACTTCAGAAACAATTAAATAAAGTACATACATTTGTTTTAGGGACCAGGGCTAGAGGGTTGGATCAACCAATCCACCCCTTTAAGCTCGGGGATTATATATATATATATAAAGACTTTTTCAGGACAACCCCTACAGGAAAAATGGAAGGAAAGTGGATGGGACCATACCAAGTATTACTGACAACACACAGCGCCATGAAGATTAAGAAGCAAGCAGCTTGGATCCACAATTCAAGGGTGAAGAAGGCCCCGGCGAGGATATGGACCACCACTCCAATTGGACCAACAAAATTACGGTTTTCCAGATCCTAATGATTGCAGGGGTGCGGTTCTCGGATTTGGGGTGGGCAACTTGGGATGAGAACTTACACCTGACCTTAATACAAACAATTTCTCAAGTAACTAATAAGACGAACTGTTGGGTATGCACCCATCTGCCACAGCATGGGAATAAGGGTGTATCGTTAATTGGGATTCCCTTGCCTGCAAACTTATCTTGGACTAATTTGTGGGAAAACACATCTTGGGGTCGAAAATATTAAGCAGTTTTGGAACTAGAAGTGAGTAGCTTCATGCCGTTAGAATCCTATTATGTATGTGTACAAAGGTGTAAGCCGCCTAAGGGTATAGGAAAACAGCATTGTATAAATACGGATACTACTTATGTGGGAAATCAGACATCTTGTAATTGAACAATTGATATTAGTACGACTAGCGGCTGGGCAAATTCAACCAGCTGGACGGTTCCAGAAGGAAAAGGGTGGTATTGGCTATGCAATGATACAGCCCGTAAGGTCTTGCCTGAGAATTGGAAGGGAACTTGCACTCTTGGAGCGGTAGTCCCCAATCTGACAGTACATGATGTAGTGCCTCGAGGTTACTTGAGAAATCATATGCGGAGAATCAGATGAAAAATTAACAATCCATTGGTAGAGAGACACACCCCTTTTCATAGTTTTGTGCGATGGTTTATCCCATGGTTAGGAGTGAGTGAATTGGAAAAGGCAATAGTTAATATTTCTGCAATTATAGAGAAGTTAGAAAACAAAATTCTGGATGCTATAAAGGCTCAACAAGAAGAGATATCTAGTTTATCACAGGTAGTATTACAAAATCGGATGGCCCTAGACTTGTTACTCGCCACTCAAGGGGGAGTCTGTACAGTAATAAACACAAGTTGTTGTATGTATGTAGATCAGAGTGGAAGGATCTCTACCGACCTGGAAGAAATATGGAAGCAGACAAGGATCCTACATGAGATCAGTAAAGATGATCTTTCCTGGAGTTTTAGTGAACTATGGAATAAGTTAACCTCCTGGTTGCCCAATTTCCAATGGTTGAAACAAGTATTCATTGCTCTAATCGTATTAGTAGTGTTAGGAATATTTGTGTGCATGTTGTTTAGATGCCTGCTTTGTTGTGTTACTGTAAATAATGAAAGTATCTGATGCAAAAGAATTTGCATGGGAAAAGAAAAGGGGGGATTGATTAAGGAGGTATTGGGGAGGCAAGGACAATCCGCAGACAAGGACTGTATATCTCGAAACAAGACACTGGAACTCATGATAAGGAAGCGGCAGGCGGACAGAGAAACGAATGTAAGGACTATAACTCTCGAAACTGGACATTGGAATTCATTATAAAGATACAACAAACGGGAGAATTAGCAACAACCAGCTCTTGCAATTAAGAAACATGCCAATTCAGCAGATTCCTGACCAAAGGTGAAAAGTACACTGTGAGGAAGACTCGGGGTCTTCCTCCCAAAGACGCCTGCCCACGTCCCAAAGACCCCTGCCCACAATTCTTGGAAGGCTCTGCGCAGGCGCAAGGTGCCAAAAGGCTAATTAGCATGAGAAGCGAGGGAAGGCGGGGATAGGTAATGCATATGTATAGGTGCTTGTAGAATATTGATAGATTGATTGTATAAATTCAAGACTGCTTTCTGCTTTGGGTATGCACGGTAGGTGGAGAGATCCCCCGTGCATCCAGCGCTGCAATAAAGAATATACCACTTAAAGGAATTTCGGCTTCGATCTTTGAATCAAGGCTAGATAAGATGGGGCTTCAGGCACCTCTTCACCTGAGGAAACACACTGCCATCAGGGACCGCTGTGCCAGACAAGCTTGTTCTGCTAGAACACCCTACTCAGATGCACTGTGGCATTCAAGTGAACTGCTTTCATGCAAATATAACGACTGATGTTACAACCCACCTTGCCTGTGGCACTTGATGAACAGAAGAGGAAGCCACCGCAGCGCTTCAAAACCATCCCTGCACGTGCCGCTCCTTGTCGCTCTCTGGCCTTATCTCATATCCTTATCCACTTCTGTGGAGAGCCTGCCACGGCACCTGCAAAGCAAGACGGACACCTTTCATAGTCACCTTGTGCTACTTGGTCGTTCTGCTCCAACCCAGCTCATGACCAGCCCCTCTTCTTACACAGCTCTTCAGAGTGCAGTTTGCTCCTTTGAGCCTGTGCGAGACACCTGTGGAAGAAAAAGAAACGCATAGGCCGATGCAGCATCCAAAGACACAGCACTACTAGGTAAGTTACTCTCATCTGCTCCCTTACCTCTGCCACTTACCAGCCCCCGAGGCAGATGCTTCAATCTACCCTCTTCAAACAGCTACAACACCTCTAAAAGACAAAGAGGGGATGCTTAGAGGAACAGTGAGACCTACAACACAACAACTGCTACATCTGTTCCTCACTCACCTTGCCAGAGGCAACTCTGCGTGTGACGTCCCAGGTTGTACACTGCGTTACCTAACCCTTACCGTAACACTTACCCTAACCCTTCTCACCCTTACCATTACCCAAATCCTTACCTTTACTTTTTCCTTACCCTTACTCTTTCCTTTAACCATAACCTTACCCTTACCCTATACCTTACTCCAACCCTTCCCCTTACCTTCCCCTTCCCCTTACACTTAACCTAACCCTTACCCTTCTGCTTCCCCTAAAACATATCCTAACACTTTCCCTTACCCTTACACTTACCCTAACCCTTTCTATTACCCTTACACTTACTCTTGCCCTAATCCTTGCTTGCACCCTTACACTTATCCTAACCCTTACCCTTACTCAAACCCTTACTCTAACCCTTACCCTGACCCGTACCCTTACCCTTATTCATACCATTACCCTTACCCTTAACCTTACCCTTATCCTAACACTTACCCTAACCCTTAACCTTTCTGCTACACTTACCCTTTTCCTAAATCTAAACCTTACCCTTACCCTTAACCTAAGCCTAAACCTCAAATCTTACCGTAAAGCTTACCCTTTCTGCTACACTTAGCCTTAGCCTAAATCTAAACCTTACACTTACCCTTAGCCTAACCCTCACCCTTACCATTACCCATACCCTTATTCTTACCCTTACCCTAACACTTACCTTTACACTTACGGTTACCATTAACCTTACACTTACCCTAACACTTATCCTGAACCTAACCCTTATCCTAACCCTTACCCTGACCCTTATATTAAGCCTTACCCTTAACCTAAACCTTACACGTACTCTTAACATTAACCTTACCCTTAACCTTTAGCTAATACTTAACCTTACGTTTTTCTCACCATAACCCTATAATTAACCATAACCATTACCCTAACACTTAACCTTACCCTTACAATAAGCCATACAACAACACTTAAATGTACACTTACGCTTACAGTTACCCTAGGAATTACTCTTTCAATTACTCCTACCCTTACCCTTACACTTACCCTTACCCTTACCCTTCTCCATACCATTACCCTTACCCTAAACCTTACACTTACCCTTATCCTTACCCTAACCCTAACCCTCACCCTTACCATTAACCATACCCTTACTCTTCTCCTTACCCTAAACCTTACCCCAACCCTTACCCTAACCCTTACATTAACCCTAACCCTTAACCTAAACCTTACAATTACTCTTAACCTTAACCTTACCGTTAAACTAATACATACCCGTACATTTCCCTCACCATAACCCTAATTTTAACAGTACCCATTACCCTAACACTTATCCTTACCTAACCCTAACCCTTACTCTAACCCTTACCCTGACCTGTACCCTTACACTTACCCTTACCCTTACACTTACCCTAACCCTTTCCCTTACCATTACCGATACCCTTACACTTACCCTTACCCTTATCCTTACCATTACCCTTACCCTTAACCTAACCCTTATCCTAACACCCTTACCCTAATCCTACACCTTTCTGCTACACTTACCCTTAGCCTAAATCTAAACCTTACACTTACCCTTACCCTTACCCTCACCCTTACCATTACCCATACCCTTATTCTTACCCTTACCCTAAACCTTACCCTTCCTTTTACCGTTATCATTAACCTTAACCTTACCCTATCCCTTACAATTATCCTTGTCCATACAACTTACCCTTACCCTAACACTTACCCTTAACCTAACTCTAAACCTAAACCTTACCTGAAACCTTACCCTGACCCTTACATTAACCCTAACCCTTATCCTAAACCTTACACTTCCTCTTAACATTAACCTTACCCTTAACCTTAACCTAATCCTTACCCTTACGTTTCCCTCACCATAAGCCTAAAATTTACCCTAACCATTACCCTAACACCCTTACCCTAACCCTTACTCTAACCCTTACAATGACCCGTACCCTTACACATACACTTACACGTACTCTTACCCTAACACTTACCCTTATCATAAACCTTAAACTTTCTGCTACACTTACCATTAGCCTAAATCTAAATCTTACACTTACCCTTACCTGAACCGAATACTTACCCTTACGTTTCCCTCAACCTATCCCTAAAATTAACCCTAACCATTATTCTAACCCTTACCCTGACCCATACCCTTACACTCACCCTTACCCTTACATTACCATAACTCTTACCCATACCATAACCCATACCCTAACACATATTTGTACCCTTAACCTTACCGTTACCCTTACCCTTACCCTTACCCTTACCCTTACTCTATCCGTTACCCTTACGCTTACCCTTAACATAAACATTACCATTAATCTTACCCTTACGCTAACCCTTACCCTATCCCTTACACTTTTCCTTATCCATACCCTTAACCTTACCCCAACCCTTACCCTTAAGCTGAACCTAACCCTAAACCTTACCCCAAACCTTTCCCTGAACCTTACATTAACCCTAACCCTTACACTTACTCTTAACCTTAACCTTACCCTTAACCTTAAGCTAGTACTTAACCTTACATTTTTCTCACCCTAATCCTAAAATTAACCCTAACCATTACCCTAACGCTTAACTGTTACACTTACCCTTATTCTATCCGTTACCCTTACGCTTTCTTTTAACATAAACCTTACCCTTGACCTCACCCTTACCATAAGCCATACAACAACACTTACATGTACACTTACGCTTACACTTATCCTAGCAATTACTCGTACAATTACCCTTACCCTTAACCTAAGCCGAAACCTTAAACCTTACAGTAAACCTTACCCTTTCTGCTACACTTACCCTTAGCCTAAATCTAAACCTTACACTTACCCTTACTGTAACCCTCACCCTTATCATTACCAATACCCTTACTCTTACCCTTACCCTAACCCTTACTCTAACCCTTACAATTACCCGTACTTTTACACATACCCTTACACTTACCCTTACTCTTAAACTTACACTAACCCTTACCCTTAACTAAATCTAACCCTTACACTAAACATCATCCTTACCCTTACCATTATCCCTTCTCTTACCCTTATCCTAAACGTTTCCCAAACCCTTACCCTTACATTAAACCTAACCCTTACCATAACTCTTAACCTTATCCTTAAACTTAACCTAATACTTACCCTTACGTTTCCCTCACCCTAAACCTAAAATTAGCCTAACCATTACCCTAACACTTACCCTTACTCTAACCCTTACCCTGAACTGTACCCTTACACTTCCACTTACCCACTTAAGTGTAAGACTTAGGATAACGTTAACCTTAAGGGTGACCCTTTAGCTTATCCTTAATGTTTATGGTTAGGTTAAGGGTAAGGGTAATGGTTTGGTAAGGGTAAGGTTAAGGGTAATTGTACGAGTAATTGCTAGGGTAAGTGTAAGCGTAACTGTACATGTAAGTGTTGTTGTAGGGCTTATGGTAAGGGTAAGGTTTATGTTAAGGGTAAGCATAAGGGTAATAGATAGAGTAAAAGTAAGGGTAAGGTTAAGGGTAACGGTAAGGTTAAGGGTACAAATATGGGTTAGGGTATGGGTTATGGTATGGGTAAGAATTAGGGTAAGTATAAGGGTAAGGGTAAGTGTAAGGGTACAGGTCAGGGTAAGGGTTAGAGTAAGGGTTAGGGTTAGGGTTAGGGTTAGGGTTAGGGTAAGGTTAAGTGTTAGGGTAATGGTTAGGGTTAGTTTTAGGGTTAAAGTCAGGAAAACGTATGCGTAAGTATTAGGTGAATGTTAAGGGTAAGGTTAAGGTTAAGAGTAAGTGTAAGTTTTAGGGTAAGGGTTAGGGTTAATGTAAGGGTCAGGGTAAGGGCTGGGGTAAGGTTTAGGGTAAGGGTTAGGTTAAGGGTAAGGATTAGGGTAAGGGTAAGGGTATGGATAAGGATAAGTGTAAGTGTTAGGGTAAGGGTAATGTTAAAGGTAACAGTAAGTGTAAGGAGAAGGGTTAGGGTAAGGGTAAGAGGAAGAGGAAGGGGAAGGGGAAGTCTAAGGGTCCGGGTCAGGGTAAAAGTTAGAGTAAGGGTTAGGGTTCGGTAAGGATAAGTGTTAGGGTAATGGTTACGGTTAATTTTAGGGTTATGGTGAGGGAAACGTAAGGGTATGTATTAGTTTAAGGGTAAGGTTAAAGTTAAGATTAAGTGTAAGGTTTAGGTTAAGGGTTAGGGTTAGAGTAAGGGTTAGGGTTAGGATTAGGGTAAGGGTTAGGGTTAATGTAAGGGTCAGGGTAAGGGTTGGGGTTAGGTTTAGGTTAAGGGTAAAAGTAAGTATAATGGTAAGGGTAAGAGTGAAGGTTAGGGTAATGGTTAGATTTAGGTAAGGGTGAGGGTTAGGCTAAGGGTAAGTGTAAGGTTTGGATTTAGGCGAAGGCTAAGTGTAGCAGAAAGGGTAAGGTTTACGGTAAGGGTAAGTGTTAGGATAAGGGTAAGGTTTAGGGTTAGGTTAAGGGTAAGGGATAGGGTAAGGGATAGGGTAAGGGATAGGGATAGGTTAAGGTAAGGGTAAGGGTTAGGGTAACGGTAAGGGTAAGGGTACGGGTGGAAGTATGTGTTAGAGTATGGGTTATGGTAAGGGTAAGGGTTAGGGTAAGAGTAAGTGTAAGGGTATGTGTAAGTGTACAGGTCACTGTAAGTGTTAGAGTAAGGGTTATGTTAGGGGTAACTGTTAGGGTAATGGTTAGGGTTAATTTTAGGGTTAGTGTGAGGAAAACATAAAGGTAAGTATTAGGTTAAGGTTAAGAGCAAGTGTAAGGGTCCTGGAAAGGGTTCAGGTAAGGTTTAGGGTTAGAGTTAGGTTAGGGTTAAGTGTTAGGAAAAGGGTAAGTTGTATGTATAAGAATAAGTGTAAGAGTAAGGGTATTGGTAATGATAAGGGTGAGGGTTAAGGATAAGGTATAAGGATAAGGGTATTTTAATTTTTTCATTCAATTAATTTTAAATTAAAATTTTTTAATTTAATTAATTAATATTTTAATTGTACGAGTAATTGCTAGGGTAAGTTTAAGCTTAAGTGTACATTTAAGTGTGGTTGTATGGCTTATTGTAAGGGTAAGGTTAAGTGTTAGCGTAATGGTTATGGTTAATTATAGGGTTAGGGTGAGAAAAAGGTAAGATTAAGTATTAGCTAAAGGTTAAGGGTAAGGTTAATGTTAAGAGTAAGTGTAAGGTTTAGGGTAAGGGTTAGGGTTAATGTAAGGGTCAGGGTAAGGGTTGGGGTAAGGTTTAGGGTAAGGGTTAGGTTAAGGATAAGTGTTAGGGTAAGGGTAAGGTTAATGGTAACCGTAAGTGTAAAGGTAAGGGTTACGGTAAGGGTAAGAATAAGGGTATGGGTAATGGTAAGGGTGAGGGTTAGGCTAAGGGTAAGTGTAAGGTTTAGATTTAGGCTAAGGGTAAGTGTAGCAGAAAGGGTAAGGTTTACGGTAAGGTTTAAGGTTTAGGGTTAGGTTAAGGGTAAGGGTAAGGGTAAGGGTACGGGTCAGGGTAAGGGTTAGAGTAAGGGTTTGAGTAAGGGTAAGGGTTAGGATAAGTGTAAGGGTGCAAGCAAGGATTAGGGCAAGAGTAAGTGTAAGGGTAATAGAAAGGGTTAGGGTAAGTGTAAGGGTAAGGGAAAGTGTTAGGATATGTTTTAGGGGAAGCAGAAGGGTAAGGGTTAGGTTAAGTGTAAGGGGAAGGGGAAGGTAAGGGGAAGGGTTGGAGTAAGGATTAGGGTAAGGGTAAGGTTATGGTTAAAGGAAAGAGTAAGGGTAAGGAAAAAGTAAAGGTAAGGATTTGGGTAATGGTAAGGGTGAGAAGGGTTAGGGTAAGGGTTACGGTAAGGGTTAGGTAACGCAGTGTACAACCTGGGACGTCACACGCAGAGCTGCCTCTGGCAAGGTGAGTGAGGAACAGATGTAGCAGTTGTTGTGTTGTAGGTCTCACTGTTCCTCTAAGCATCCCCTCTTTGTCTTTTAGAGGTGTTGTAGCTGTTTGAAGAGGGTAGATTGAAGCATCTGCCTCGGGGGCTGGTAAGCGGCAGAGGTAAGGGAGCAGATGAGAGTAACTTACCTAGTTGTGCTGTGTCTTTGGATGCTGCATCGGCCTATGCTTTTCTTTTTCTTTCACAGGTGTCTCGCACAGGCTCAAAGGAGCAAACTGCACTCTGAAGAGCTGTGTAAGAAGAGGGGCTGGTCATGAGCTGGGTTGGAGCAGAACGACCAAGTAGCACAAGGTGACTATGAAAGGTGTCCGTCTTGCTTTGCAGGTGCCGTGGCAGGCTCTCCACAGAAGTGGATAAGGATATGAGATAAGGCCAGAGAGCGACAAGGAGCGGCACGTGCAGGGATGGTTTTGAAGCGCTGCGGTGGCTTCCTCTTCTGTTCATCAAGTGCCACAGGCAAGGTGGGTTGTAACATCAGTCGTTATATTTGCATGAAAGCAGTTCACTTGAATGCCACAGTGCATCTGAGTAGGGTGTTCTAGCAGAACAAGCTTGTCTGGCACAGCGGTGCCTGATGGCAGTGTGTTTCCTCAGGTGAAGAGGTGCCTGAAGCCCCATCCTATCTAGCCTGCACACAATTATCTGAGAATGAAAGCTGCTTTCCAGTAATTCAGAAAGCCAAGTTACGTCTCAGCCTTGAGCATCTCGGGCTTTTGGGCCTGTCTGTAACATTTGGCACCAGCACTAATACTTTTTTTGGCATATGTTTAGCGTTTGGGGCCTGTGTCTGGGATTTGGGCCCTGTCTCGAACCACTGGGGCTTTGTCCTGGGTTTTGGAGCCTGCCTCTAGAGTTCAGGGCCTGTGATTAGGCTTTTGGGGTCTGTGTCTGGGGGCCGGTATCTGGGGGCAAGGGGGGAGCTGCTTGTAGACCCTTGGGGCCAGCACTGAGGGGGTTGGGAGCTGACTCTACACCTTTGGGGCCTGCTTCTGGGGGGGGGAGGGTTGAGACCAGCATCTGGGGGAGGGGTGGGAGCTCTTTGTATTCCTTTGGAGCTTGTGTCGCCGGGGGGGGGGGGGGGGGGGGGGGGGTGGCGGAGAAGGGGAGGGTTGGTTGGGAGCTGCTTGTACACTGTTGGAACCTGGGTTGAGGGAGGAGGTTTGGAGCTGCTTTTACACCTTTGGGCCTGGCATCGGGGGTAGGGGGTTGGGTGCTGGTTGTAGGGGCCTGTGTTTGGGGGGGGGGCTTGGGACCTGCGTCTGGGGGAGGGGTGGAGCTGCTTGTACACCTTTGGGGCCTGCATCTGTGGGGGGTCAGGGCCTGTGTCTAGCGGGCTGGGAACTGCTT
The DNA here is from genome assembly GCF_964035555.1 of Netta rufina. Taxonomy (NCBI): domain Eukaryota; kingdom Metazoa; phylum Chordata; class Aves; order Anseriformes; family Anatidae; genus Netta; species Netta rufina. Next base: position 156,810 of record NC_140132.1, on the reverse strand, counting down.
GTACAATGTAGGAATCTGTTTCTGCAGGGTGGCTGGGAGCTGTTTGTACAACTTTGGGGCCAGCATCTGGGGGTGGCTGGGAGCTGCCTGTACACTGTAGGGTCCTGTGTTTGTGGGGGGCTTGGGGGCCTCCCTCGGGGGGAGGAGGGGAGGGTTGGGAGCTGCTTGTATAGGGTAGGGGGCCTGCCTGGCAGGGGTTGGGAGCTGCTTGTAGAATTTGGGGCCCTGTGTCTGGGGGGGGGTTGGGGCCTGTGTCTCAGGGGTGTTGGGAACTGGTTGTACACCTTTGGGTCCTGTCTCTGGGGGGGAGCTACTTGTACACTTTTGGGGTCTGTATTTGAGGGGGGTTGGGAGCTGCTTGTGTACTTTTGGGCCCAGGTTTAGGGGGGTTGGGAGTTACTCATGCATTCTAGGTGCCTCCCTTTTGAGAAGGGTTGGGGCCTGCATCTGTGGGTGGTTGGGAGCTGCTTGTACACTATAGGGGCCATGGTCTTGGAGGGGGGTCTGGGCTGTTTATACACCTTTGTGGCCTGTGTTGGGGGGGGGGGGGGGGGGCTGTGCCTGGGGAAGTTGGGAGGTGTTTGTTCACTCTAGGAGCCTCCATTTGGGGGTCTTTGGGGCCTCCCTTTGAGGGGGAGGGAGTTGGGAGTTGGTTGTACACCTCCGCATCCCATGTCTTGTGGGGGGTGGGGGGAGTGGGACCGGTCTCTGAAGGGGCGGGTTGTGAGCTGCTTGTACACCTGTGTCGGGGGGAGGGTAGGGGGGTTGGCGCGGGTCGGGCCCGGGTCTTGGGCCAGTGTCTGGGTGGAGTCCAGTTCTTGGGAGGGGGTGGTGGGGTAGGAGCTGCTTGTGGGCAGTTGGGGTCTGCATCTGGGTGTGGTTGGTGCCTGCTTCTGTTGGCAGTTTGGGGCCTGCTTGTAGACTTGTGCAGCCTGGGTTTGGGGGCTTTTCTGTAACGTTTGGGGTCTGCATTTTTGCTTTGGGATGCATCTTGAGCTTTTGAGGCCTAGCAGTAGCATTTGGGGCCTGCATCTGGGGCTTTTCTGTAGCATTTTGGTTGCGTATTTGTGATTTGGGGCCTGTATCGCAGGTTTTGCCTTTTTTGTAGTTTCCATCTTTGTGTGTGTGTGTTTCGTTGTTGGTTGTCTGGGGTTAGGGGCAGTTTGGGGTTTGGATTAAGGTCAGTGTCATTAGCGTTAGGGGGTTGATAATAAGGGTTAGGGTTGTGGTTAGAGTTGTTAGGTTTAAGGGGAATAAGGACTTCAGGGTAAGGGGATCAAGGTTGTGGGAATAAAAATGTTGTTTTTGCGCAGTTATATCCTGTAGAAGGAAGGAAGGTGGTATTGAGATATGCTTGCAGTGATAAGACAGCTTAACAGTGTGAAAAGAGTTCATCTGATTCGTGTCAATATGGACCAATGCTAGGGCCGCATGATATGATGAAAAAAGGAAAAAGTAAATTAAAAATGGTCCAGTATTGTGTGACAGAATGGCCAAAGGAGCCTTTAAGACTACATGTCTTTTGGCCTGTTTTTGGATCCTTCGAAGACTGGATTTGCCAGGCCTTAAATATCCATGTTAATTCAAAGGAACCTTTTAGCCAGGAAGAAAGTGATTATGCAGGATTATGGATCAGGAGGACTTCACGTCCTTTTCCAGCCTCAATATTTACACTAAAAGCAGGTAAGAAATTTGAAGAACAAGAAGAACATGAAAAAGGAAAAGAAGATAAACGTGAGCCGTTGGATAAGCTACCACCTCCATATCCTAACAATCCACCCCCGGCGGCTCCCCCTCCGGTGGCTGTGGTATCGCCACCAGTACCACCGTTGCCCCAGCTTCCACCACCAACAGCACCAGAATTAGACCGACCTCCGGCCGCATGCAGGAGAAGTAGGACAGACGTATCTGAGAGGGCTTCTCTATATCCCTTAAGGGAGGTAACTGGTGTATAACTGGTGCGCGTCTTGGTGGAGCAGAGACTCCCGGCGTACCCAGCACTGTTTGCTTACCTCTATTCATTCAGTGAATTGTAAACTTTGATTGTAATCCTATTTGGGACTTTTATTTATTATAACAGACAACCTTGTAAAACGCAGACAACCAGAATCCTTACAGCAATTAGGTGGAAATCACGGCGTAAGAAACATTACCACCTCAAAGAGTAAAAACCTCAAAAGAAATGTGACTTGTAACAGGCCAGCAGCTGTGTATTTTCTGTGAAGCACCAGCTAGATTATGAACCTTGAATAGCACAGTTAAAGGGGAAACAGGGGAGGGTCCCGGTCCTCGGCAGAAAAAAAAAGTGTATAAACTGTGTATGGAATTAGTAGGCACCCTCCTGCTTGTGGGACACCCGCCATTGTAATCTCGAATAATAATGCTACTGTACTGAGATCCTCGACTCAGCCTATGCTATTTGCTACAGATTGATTCAGGGTTTTAAGGTTTCAGGGATTGGGCACTAGGGTTGGGTTTCAGGGTAAGGGGTTTCAGGGTTTATGTTTAGGATTTTAAGGTTTTTAGGGTTGGAGTTTTAACGGTTAGGGTTTTAAGGATTTGGGGGTTAGGGTTTTAAGGGTTTCAGGGTTAGCGTGTTAGGGTATTAGAGTTTTTTGGGTTGTAGTGTTGATATGTTTTTTAGGGTTAGAGTCTTAAGGTTTTATTTTTGGTCAGTTATTTACGGTTAGGGTTTTAAGATCTTTTCTTTTTTTTTTTTTTTTTTTCAGGTTAGGTTCTCCAGGTCCAGGGTTTTGAGTATCCTAATTTTGGGGGTTTGGATTTTGAGCATCTTAATTTTGGGGGTTAGGCTTTTGTGTGCCCTAATTTTTTGGGATAGGCTTTCAAGCATCCTAAGTAGTTGGGTTAGGGTTTTGAGCATCTTAATATTTTGGGTCTGGGTAATGAGCATCCTCAGTTTTCAGGATAGGGTTTTGAGCATCTTAATGTTTCCAGGATAGGGTTTGGAGCGTCCTAAGTTTTTGGGATAGGTCTTTGAGCTTCCTAATGTTTTCCGGATAGGGTTTGGAGCATCTTAATGTTTTGGGTTTGGGTTTTGACCGTCTGAATGTTTTTGGGTTAGGGCTTGGAGCATCCTAATGTTTTTGGGTTAGGGCTTTGAGCGTCCTGTTTTCAGGATAGGCTTTGGAGCGTCCTAGTGTTTTCAGGATAGGGTTTTGAGCGTCCAAAGTTCTTGGGTTTGGGTTTTGAGCTTCCAAAGTGTTATAAATTGCCCCCTTAATTAATTTTCAGAGAGCATTGTATTAATCATAGAAAGGAATTTATTGAGTAAGCAAACATCAAGCAAAACAGCACTGGGCAGCCGGGGAGTCTCAGCTCCGCCAACGGCACGCACCTCACCCCCGCCAAGGTCCCTTTTTATATCTTGCTAATTCCGGGATTACGCAGCACATCCTGGTATATTCTGCGACTGCGCGCACTGTTGCGCGCAAAAGAATTTTTAAGAATTTAAATCTCTTTAAAAAGAAAATTAAGCAAAAGAATTTTCATAGTGTCTAGGCAAGCATTATGCAGCTCCTTACTTCAGCAGGGAGCTTTCGCAACTCCCGCTCCTCAAACAGAACTCCTTGCTTTTATAATACAAAAGACAATGAACAAACATTTATGGTGTATTACCCTAAGTTTTTGGGTTAGGGTTTTTTGCGTCTTAATGTTTTGGGGTTAGGGTTTGGAGCGCCCTAAATTTTTGGGCTAGGGCTTTGAGCATTCCTAACGTTTTGGGTTGGGTTTGGGTTTTGAGCATCCCAACATTTTGGGATAGGGGTTTTAGGTATAGGTCTTCAGGGGTTTAGTGTGGTAAATAGTTTGGGTTAGGTCTGTAGGGGTTTTGAGGTTTTTTGGATGTTAGGGCTTGAGGCTTTTTTTGTAAGGGCGGTGAGGGTTCCAGTGAGTGCTGGTAAATGCAGTTCTCGAGCACTCGGCCTGTGATTGGCCATGCTGGCTGTCCGGGGAATGCTGGTAGGTGTAGTTTTCCGGCACTGGGAGGCCATGTTGTGTGCCCAGAGCATGCCGGGAGATGTAGTTCTCGGGACTCCGGACTTCCGGGAGGCCATGTTGCGTACCCATGGTATGCCGGGAAATGTAGTTGTCGGATTCGGGACTTCCGGGAGGCCATGTTGAATGCCCAGAGCATACCGGGAGATGTAGTTCTCGGGAACTAGGGTTAGGGTTAGGGGCTAGGGCTGGGGCTAGAGTTAGGGTTTCGGGTGAGGGTTGGGGTTGGGGGTTATTGTTAGGGTTAGTGGTTTAGGGTTAGGCTTAGAGGGTTATGGTTAGGGATAGGTTAGGGGTAGGTTTAGAGGGTTAGGGTAAGGGTTAGGGGTTGGGACTGTGGTTAGGGTTAGGGTAAGGGTTAGGGTGAGAGTATTAGGGTTAGGGTTCGGGTTCAGATTAGGGTAAGGGTAAGGGTTAGGGCAAAGGTAAGTGTTAGGGTAAGGCTAAGGGTAAGGCTTAGGGTGAGGATAAGGTTTAGGGAAAGGGTTAGGTTTAGGGTAAGAATAAGGGTAAGCTAATGGTTAGGATAAGGGTAAGGGTTACGGTAAAGGTTTTCATTTGTTAAAGCTGAAACACAGTATGCAATCTGGGACGTCACAGCCGGAGCTGCCTATGGCAAGGTGAGAGAGGAAAAGATGGAGCAGATGTTCTACTCCTATTTTTTTCTTTATACGTAAATAAAAGTTTGAGCTAATTCCAGTTGGAAGAGTTCCAATTACTTGCTTGGTCATAATGTCTTTTAATATTGAAAGCTGCAGCAAAAGCATGGGGATTTTTGCTTCTAGAAACACCCTAGTTCTCTTGTCTGCACTATGCATGCTTTTGAGCTAAAACTGATTAAAAAATAAAAAGAAAAATCACACACACAAAAAAAAGAAAAAAAAAAACACACCACAGCTGCTGCTGCTCTCTTCCTACTTCCTTGTGCTTTGCCCCTACCCTTCCCAGGTGATTGGGTTTGGGTGCTAGGCGAAGCCAAATGGTATATGAGTCCCAGACATCCCCTCAGAGAGCTCATTCTGCTTGGGCTGCTCTTTGGGGTGTTTGTTTTTCCTTCGGTCAGTTGCAGGCTTCTTCAGGTGGATGAGAGTTTATGGACTGATGCGTTTCCAAGTAGCGAGGGGTACGCACATCTTTTTGAGGTAACAGCTAGTAGGATCTGTTAGAATAAACTGATGTAGTACTTGGTGCCTTTATTGCATGCAGTTCTTTATCAGGTGAGTAACTGTTGCTAGTAACTGAAGTCAATGTTACTTGGTGTGTTTGCTATGCAGTGCCTGTGTGGACTATTGAACGAGACACAGCTTTCTGACATCTGGCCAGCAACTACTAAATAAGGGGAGGGGAGAAGCTGAAGAACGACCAAAGGACAAAGCCTGGGAGGAAGACTACGAGCCTTCAGTACGAGCGGCCCCCAGAGGGACCACCGGAGACTGATAACGCCTGCACCAGTGGGAGGGTTTGGATTCTGGGAACTAATTAGAATAACCCTGCCTTTTGTAGAAGTAGTAATGAATATGTATTATCCTAGCAGCATAAAAACCAGCCGCCTGATGTAACTTGTGTGCGTCTTGGTGGAGCAGAGACTCCTGGCGCACCCAGCGCTGCTTGCTTACCTCTATTCCTTTAATAAATCATAAACATTAATTGTAAGCCTATTTGTGACTCGGTCATTTATTACAAGTGGTACCTCCCGATGGGTGGCAGCTGTCGGGATAGCTCGGGATGCTGAGGCGTGGTGCTGCAAGGAGGTTGGTGGTCGGTGGCGCCCTGGGGCAGGCCGAATTGGGAGGGGGCGAGGCGGCGGGTGGTCGGTGGCTTCTGTGGAAAAGGCGCTTGTATGGGGGGCTGCGCGTTCAGAGGAACCTTGACAGGCTGCAGATAGGGGCAGGCAGGAACCTTTTGAAGTTCAGGAGAGGGAAATGCCAAGCCCTACCCCTAGGGAGAAACACCTCTGTTTACCAGCACTGGCTAGCTCGATACTGAATAAGCATTTCTTCATGGAAGGGGTGCTTTGATATTAGAACAGGCTGCCCGGGGAAGTGGTGAGACCCGATCCTTAAAAGTATTGACGAGACATGTGCACATAGCCCGGGAGTCCGTCCTCCGGCAGGGCGGGAGCTGGCTCTTCCGAGCCCCTGTGCTCCGGTCTTGTGCGACGCGTTTGCAAGCAGCACCGGGTGCCGGGTCCGACATCGGACGGTTTGGGGACGGCGATTCCGGGGCCGTCGGCTAGCGGGGGCCGGCTATCTCGTGTCCCGGGGATCCGAATTCAGGGGGCATGGGGGCCGGCCGTGCAGTGAAGCGGGGGGCTGGCGTCCGCCGGCTTCCCAGAGAGCGGGCTTTCGGTGCCGTGCGGTTCGGTGGCCGGCCGTCCCGAAACCCTGGGCACCGGTCTTGTGCTAGACTCAGCGGGGTCCGGGGCCGAACTCGGCTTCTCGGGGCCGGCGGTCCCGGTGTCCAGGTGTCCCGCCTCGGGCGGCGCGGGGCCGGCTGTCCCTAGCAGCTGGGCTCCCAAGAGCTTCTGGGCTCCCAAGCGTCGCCCAAGACCGGATCCCAGAGAATCGGGACGGCCGGCCACACCGCTGCGACTAGCACAAGCGTCTCCCGACAACGGAGCCCAGGGGCTTGCGAGGGTCAGATTCCGCGCCCCGGGATAGAGAAACGGGGAGCGCAGGTCGGCCGGCCGCAGCTTCGCACGGGACCGAACCCCCTGTCTCCGGGACGGCCAGACCCCGAGCCGGCAGACAGCAGCCTCCCGCTTCACGGCACAGTCGGCCCCCAACCCGCCTGAGTTCTGATCGCCGGGACAGGGGACAGCCGGCCGCGCCGCCCGAGGCCGGACACCTGGAGCCCGGGACCGCCGTCCCTGACAAAGCCAAAGTCGGACCCGGACCCCGGTGCGGCTAGCACACGCGTCGCCCAGGACCGCAGCCTAGGACCTCGGGACGGTCGCATCCCGCGCCTCCGGCAGGAGCTACCCGGGAGGGCAGGACGGCCTGCCGCAGCTCCGCAAGAGACCGAACCTGCTGGATTCCGGGACGGCCAGAGCCCGAGCCGGTGGGCAGCAGCCTCCCGCTTCACGGCTCGGCAGTGAAGCTCACGGTTCGTCGCCCGACTTCGGACCCACGGGACAGCCGGCACCCGCGCCGCCGGAGGCCGGACACACGGGCCTCGGGATCGCCGTCCCCGAACCGCACGAAGTCACACACGGTCTCCGGTGCGTCCAGCACACGCATCGCAAATACCGGAGCCCAGATTATAGGCTCAGCCAGCCCCGCGCCGCCCGAGGTCGGACCGGGAACCCGTGTATTGGTGCAGCAGTGCCAGACATGCTAGAACTCCAGTACAAACTAGAGTCAAAGGCAGCCAAGTGGAATGCTACTATCGATACTGTTAATGCATTTTTCTCTATCCGTCTAGCAGCAGCATGCAGGCCACAATTTGCTTTCACTTGGAGGGGCATTCAGTATACTTGGAATCTACTGCCCCGCGTGGAAACACAGCCCTGACATCTGCCATGGACTGATCCAGACGACACTGGAACAGGGGAACGCTCCTGAACACCTGCAGTATATCGATGATATTATCATATGGGGTAACACAGCAGAAGAAGTTTTTGGGAAAGGGAAGAAAACAATTCAAATTCTCCTGAAAGCTGGATTTTCCATTAAACAGAATAAGGTCAAGGGACCTGCACAGGAAATCCAGTTCTTGGGGTAAAATGTCAGGATGGACGTCGCCACATTCCGACGGATGTGATCAACAAAATAACAGTTCTGTCTCCGCCAACCAGCAAAAAAGAAACAGAAGCGTTCCTAGGTCTTGTGGGATTTTGGAGAATGCATGTGCCAGGCTATAGTCAACTTGTGAGTCCTCTATATTGAGTGACTCGAAAGAGGAACTGACCATTGAGGCCATCACACAGGTTACCCATCAGTGTGAGAGCTGTGCTGCAATCAAACGAGCCATGAGGGTAAAGTCTCCCTGGAATAGGGGGAGATGGCTTGGATTTCGATATGGTGAGGTCTGGCAGATTGACTACATCGGACCACTTCCACTAACCCGCCAAGGCAAACGGTACATACTCACCATGGAAGAAGCAACTACTGGGTGGCTGGAAACATATCCAGTAAACCTTGCCACGGCCCGAAACACTATCTTGGGCCTGGAAAGACAAGTGCTGTGGCGACATGGTCCACCAGAAAGAATTGAGTCCGACAATGGGTGTCACTTCCGAAACAATTTGATCACTTTCTGGGCCAAGAGATGGGTGTATCTGGGCCATTGAATGGGTGTATCACATCCCTTATCACCCACAAGCCTCTGGGAAGGTTGAGAGGTACAATGGACTGTTAAAAACTATGCTGCGAGCATTGGGTGCTGAGACATGGAAACATTGGGATATAAATCTACCAGAGGCCACTTGGCTAGTTAACAACAGGGGGTCTGAAAGCCGTGCTGGTCCTGCTGAAACAAAACCCCTACACACTGTGGGAGAAGCTAAAGTCCCTGTAGTGCATGTGGGGAAGTGGATGGGCAAGGCGGTGTGGGTTGCCCCTGCCATGGGAAAAGGCAAACCCACTCATGAGATTGTCTTTGCCCAAGGTCCAGGGTATACCTGGTGTGTGATGCAGAAAGATGGGGCTATCAAGTGTGTGCCTCAAGGAGATTTAACACTGGGAGAAAATTAATCTGTCATCCAAGTTATGTGTTGTAGGAGGACAGTGCAGAACCAATGAAAGATCAACTTTGCAAGGAACCAGGCAAGTGCAACAGTGATGTGAGCTAAGCTGGTGCTGGTGTCAAGAAAACCAACTTCGGCTGCCCTGAGTGACCACTTTGACAGATGATGGTGAAACCATCAACAGTTTTTATGAGCATTTTGGGAAAAGACCTATAAAATAAAGAGAAGTACAGACATAAAAATGCTTCAATGGACAGAAAACTGTGGTGATGAGACCATCTGTATATCAAACTGTACCTGATTGTGACACAAATGTTATGGAATAAGGGGTGGAAGTTGTGTTGGGTCTGTCTGAGCTGGAGTCACCTTTTCCCTGCAGCAGCCCGCACAGTGCTGTACTCTGCACTCGTAGCTGGAACAACACTGAAATCACTCCAGTGTTGTGTCTATTGCTGCATAGTGCTGGCACAGCATCAGGACTCCTTCCAAGTCCCCAAGAGCCAGGCACGGGTGCCGGCTGTCCCGTGTCCCGTGGGTCCGAACTAGGGCTGCGTGGGGTCCGGCCATCACGCTTCCCAGGGCTCCGGTCTTTGGCGACGCATTTTCAACCGCACCGGGTTGCCGGTACGACCTCGGACGGCTCTGGAGCTGTCTGTCCCTAGAACCTGTGCTCCGGTCTTGGGCGAGGCGTGTGCCAGAGGCAGCGAGGTCCGGAGCCGACTTCTAGCGCTTTGAGGACAGTGATCCCCCCGGGGCACGGGATTCTGTCCTCCGGTAGCGCGGGTGCCAGTTGTCCCGTGTTCCGGGGGTCCGAACTCGGGCTGCGTGAGGCACGACCATTCCGCGGCCCTGGGCGCCGTTCTTGGGCGACGCATGTGCCAAGCGCACCGGGTTCCCGGTCCGACCTCGGGCGGCGCGGGGCTGGCTGAGCCTATAATCTGGGCTCCGGTATTTGCGATGCGTGTGCTGGACGCACCGGAGACCGTGTGTGACTTCGTGCGGTTCGGGGACGGCGATCCCGAGGCCCGTGTGTCCGGCCTCCGGCGGCGCGGGTGCCGGCTGTCCCGTGGGTCCGAAGTCGGGCGACGAACCGTGAGCTTCACTGCCGAGCCGTGAAGCGGGAGGCTGCTGCCCACCGGCTCGGGCTCTGGCCGTCCCGGAATCCAGCAGGTTCGGTCTCTTGCGGAGCTGCGGCAGGCCGTCCTGCCCTCCCGGGTAGCTCCTGCCGGAGGCGCGGGATGCGACCGTCCCGAGGTCCTAGGCTGCGGTCCTGGGCGACGCGTGTGCTAGCCGCACCGGGGTCCGGGTCCGACTTTGGCTTTGTCAGGGACGGCGGTCCCGGGCTCCAGGTGTCCGGCCTCGGGCGGCGCGGCCGGCTGTCCCCTGTCCCGGCGATCAGAACTCAGGCGGGTTGGGGGCCGACTGTGCCGTGAAGCGGGAGGCTGCTGTCTGCCGGCTCGGGGTCTGGCCGTCCCGGAGACAGGGGGTTCGGTCCCGTGCGAAGCTGCGGCCGGCCGACCTGCGCTCCCCGTTTCTCTATCCCGGGGCGCGGAATCTGACCCTCGCAAGCCCCTGGGCTCCGTTGTCGGGAGACGCTTGTGCTAGTCGCAGCGGTGTGGCCGGCCGTCCCGATTCTCTGGGATCCGGTCTTGGGCGACGCTTGGGAGCCCAGAAGCTCTTGGGAGCCCAGCTGCTAGGGACAGCCGGCCCCGCGCCGCCCGAGGCGGGACACCTGGACACCGGGACCGCCGGCCCCGAGAAGCCGAGTTCGGCCCCGGACCCCGCTGAGTCTAGCACAAGACCGGTGCCCAGGGTTTCGGGACGGCCGGCCACCGAACCGCACGGCACCGAAAGCCCGCTCTCTGGGAAGCCGGCGGACGCCAGCCCCCCGCTTCACTGCACGGCCGGCCCCCATGCCCCCTGAATTCGGATCCCCGGGACACGAGATAGCCGGCCCCCGCTAGCCGACGGCCCCGGAATCGCCGTCCCCAAACCGTCCGATGTCGGACCCGGCACCCGGTGCTGCTTGCAAACGCGTCGCACAAGACCGGAGCACAGGGGCTCGGAAGAGCCAGCTCCCGCCCTGCCGGAGGACGGACTCCCGGGCTATGTGCACATGTCTCGTCAATACTTTTAAGGATCGGGTCTCTTACCACTTCCCCGGGCAGCCTGTTCTAATAGCAAAGCACCCCTTCCATGAAGAAATGCTTATTCAGTATCGAGCTAGCCAGTGCTGGTAAACAGAGGTGTTTCTCCCTAGGGGTAGGGCTTGGCATTTCCCTCTCCTGAACTTCAAAAGGTTCCTGCCTGCCCCTATCTGCAGCCTGTCAAGGTTCCTCTGAACGCGCAGCCCCCCATACAAGCGCCTTTTCCACAGAAGCCACCGACCACCCGCCGCCTCGCCCCCTCCCAATTCGGCCTGCCCCAGGGCGCCACCGACCACCAACCTCCTTGCAGCACCACGCCTCAGCATCCCGAGCTATCCCGACAGCTGCCACCCATCGGGAGGTACCACTTGTAATAAATGACCGAGTCACAAATAGGCTTACAATTAATGTTTATGATTTATTAAAGGAATAGAGGTAAGCAAGCAGCGCTGGGTGCGCCAGGAGTCTCTGCTCCACCAAGACGCACACAAGTTACATCAGGCGGCTGGTTTTTATGCTGCTAGGATAATACATATTCATTACTACTTCTACAAAAGGCAGGGTTATTCTAATTAGTTCCCAGAATCCAAACCCTCCCACTGGTGCAGGCGTTATCAGTCTCCGGTGGTCCCTCTGGGGGCCGCTCGTACTGAAGGCTCGTAGTCTTCCTCCCAGGCTTTGTCCTTTGGTCGTTCTTCAGCTTCTCCCCTCCCCTTATTTAGTAGTTGCTGGCCAGATGTCAGAAAGCTGTGTCTCGTTCAATAGTCCACACAGGCACTGCATAGCAAACACACCAAGTAACATTGACTTCAGTTACTAGCAACAGTTACTCACCTGATAAAGAACTGCATGCAATAAAGGCACCAAGTACTACATCAGTTTATTCTAACAGATCCTACTAGCTGTTACCTCAAAAAGATGTGCGTACCCCTCGCTACTTGGAAACGCATCAGTCCATAAACTCTCATCCACCTGAAGAAGCCTGCAACTGACCGAAGGAAAAACAAACACCCCAAAGAGCAGCCCAAGCAGAATGAGCTCTCTGAGGGGATGTCTGGGACTCATATACCATTTGGCTTCGCCTAGCACCCAAACCCAATCACCTGGGAAGGGTAGGGGCAAAGCACAAGGAAGTAGGAAGAGAGCAGCAGCAGCTGTGGTGTGTTTTTTTTTTTCTTTTTTTTGTGTGTGTGATTTTTCTTTTTATTTTTTAATCAGTTTTAGCTCAAAAGCATGCATAGTGCAGACAAGAGAACTAGGGTGTTTCTAGAAGCAAAAATCCCCATGCTTTTGCTGCAGCTTTCAATATTAAAAGACATTATGACCAAGCAAGTAATTGGAACTCTTCCAACTGGAATTAGCTCAAACTTTTATTTACGTATAAAGAAAAAAATAGGAGTAGAACATCTGCTCCATCTTTTCCTCTCTCACCTTGCCATAGGCAGCTCCGGCTGTGACGTCCCAGATTGCATACTGTGTTTCAGCTTTAACAAATGAAAACCTTTACCGTAACCCTTACCCTTATCCTAACCATTAGCTTACCCTTATTCTTACCCTAAACCTAACCCTTTCCCTAAACCTTATCCTCACCCTAAGCCTTACCCTTAGCCTTACCCTAACACTTACCTTTGCCCTAACCCTTACCCTTACCCTAATCTGAACCCGAACCCTAACCCTAATACTCTCACCCTAACCCTTACCCTAACCCTAACCACAGTCCCAACCCCTAACCCTTACCCTAACCCTCTAAACCTACCCCTAACCTATCCCTAACCATAACCCTCTAAGCCTAACCCTAAACCACTAACCCTAACAATAACCCCCAACCCCAACCCTCACCCGAAACCCTAACTCTAGCCCCAGCCCTAGCCCCTAACCCTAACCCTAGTTCCCGAGAACTACATCTCCCGGTATGCTCTGGGCATTCAACATGGCCTCCCGGAAGTCCCGAATCCGACAACTACATTTCCCGGCATACCATGGGTACGCAACATGGCCTCCCGGAAGTCCGGAGTCCCGAGAACTACATCTCCCGGCATGCTCTGGGCACACAACATGGTCTCCCAGTGCCGGAAAACTACACCTACCAGCATTCCCCGCACAGCCAGCATGGCCAATCACAGGCCGAGTGCTCGAGAACTGCATTTACCAGCACTCACTGGAACCCTCACCGCCCTTACAAAAAAAGCCTCAAGCCCGACCATCCAAAAAACCTCAAAACCCCTACAGACCTAACCCAAACTATTTACCACACTAAACCCCTGAAGACCTATACCTAAAACCCCTATCCCAAAATGTTGGGATGCTCAAAACCCAAACCCAACCCAAAACGTTAGGAATGCTCAAAGCCCTAGCCCAAAAATTTAGGGCGCTCCAAACCCTAACCCCAAAACATTAAGACGCAAAAAACCCTAACCCAAAAACTTAGGGTAATACACCATAAATGTTTGTTCATTGTCTTTTGTATTATAAAAGCAAGGAGTTCTGTTTGAGGAGCGGGAGTTGCGAAAGCTCCCTGCTGAAGTAAGGAGCTGCATAATGCTTGCCTAGACACTATGAAAATTCTTTTGCTTAATTTTCTTTTTAAAGAGATTTAAATTCTTAAAAATTCTTTTGCGCGCAACAGTGCGCGCAGTCGCAGAATATACCAGGATGTGCTGCGTAATCCCGGAATTAGCAAGATATAAAAAGGGACCTTGGCGGGGGTGAGGTGCGTGCCGTTGGCGGAGCTGAGACTCCCCGGCTGCCCAGTGCTGTTTTGCTTGATGTTTGCTTACTCAATAAATTCCTTTCTATGATTAATACAATGCTCTCTGAAAATTAATTAAGGGGGCAATTTATAACACTTTTGGAAGCTCAAAACCCAAACCCAAAATCTTTGGACGCTCAAAACCCTATCCCAAAAACACGTAGGACGCTCCCAAAACCCTGTCCCAAAAACAGGACGCTCAAAGCCCTTACCCAAAAACATTAGGATGCTCCAAGCCCTAACCCAAAAACATTCAGACGGTCAAAACCCAAACCCAAAACATTAAGATGCTCCAAACCCTATCCGGAAAACATTAGGAAGCTCAAAGACCTATCCCAAAAACTTAGGACGCTCCAAACCCTGATCCTGGAAACATTAAGATGCTCAAAACCCTATCCTGAAAACTGAGGATGCTCATTACCCAGACCCAAAATATTAAGATGCTCAAAACCCTAACCCAACTACTTTAGGATGCTTGAAAGCCTATCCCAAAAAATTAGGGCACACAACAAGCCTAACCCCCAAAATTAAGATGCTCAAAATCCAAACCCCCCAAAATTAGGATACTCAAAACCCTGGACCTGGAGAACCTAACCTGAAAAAAAAAAAAAAAAAAAAAGAAAAGATCTTAAAACCCTAACCGTAAATAAACTGACCAAAAATAAAACCTTAAGACTCTAACCCTAAAAAACATATCAAACACTACAACCCAAAAAACTCTAATACCCTAACACGCTAACCCTGAAACCCTTAAAACCCTAACCCCCAAATCCTTAAAACCCTAACCGTTAAAACTCCAACCCTAAAAACCTTAAAATCCTAAACATAACCCTGAAACCCCTTACCCTGAAACCCAACCCTAGTGCCCAATCCCTGAAACCTTAAAACCCTGAATCAATCTGTAGCAAATAGCATAGGCTGAGTCGAGGATCTCAGTACAGTAGCATTATTATTCGAGATTACAATGGCGGGTGTCCCACAAGCAGGAGGGTGCCTACTAATTCCATACACAGTTTATACACTTTTTTTTTCTGCCGAGGACCGGGACCCTCCCCTGTTTCCCCTTTAACTGTGCTATTCAAGGTTCATAATCTAGCTGGTGCTTCACAGAAAATACACAGCTGCTGGCCTGTTACAAGTCACATTTCTTTTGAGGTTTTTACTCTTTGAGGTGGTAATGTGTCTTACGCCGTGATTTCCACCTAATTGCTGTAAGGATTCTGGTTGTCTGCGTTTTACAAGGTTGTCTGTTATAATAAATAAAAGTCCCAAATAGGATTACAATCAAAGTTTACAATTCACTGAATGAATAGAGGTAAGCAAACAGTGCTGGGTACGCCGGGAGTCTCTGCTCCACCAAGACGCGCACCAGTTATACACCAGTTACCTCCCTTAAGGGATATAGAGAAGCCCTCTCAGATACGTCTGTCCTACTTCTCCTGCATGCGGCCGGAGGTCGGTCTAATTCTGGTGCTGTTGGTGGTGGAAGCTGGGGCAACGGTGGTACTGGTGGCGATACCACAGCCACCGGAGGGGGAGCCGCCGGGGGTGGATTGTTAGGATATGGAGGGTGGTAGCTTATCCAACGGCTCACGTTTATCTTTCTTCTTTTTCTTTTTCATGTTCTTCTTGTTCTTCAAATTTCTTACCTGCTTTTAGTGTAAATATTGAGGCTGGAAAAGGACCTGAAGTCCTCCTGATCCATAATCCTGCATAATCACTTTCTTCCTGGCTAAAAGGTTCCTTTGAATTAACATGGATATTTAAGGCCTGGCAAATCCAGTCTTCGAAGGATCCAAAAACAGGCCAAAAGACATGTAGTCTTAAAGGCTCCTTTGGCCATTCTGTCACACAATACTGGACCATTTTTAATTTACTTTTTCCATTTCTGGGGTCCCTATCATTCCAATTTCTAATCGTTATTCCTAATGGACTTTCTGGTGGTATGACTGGTAATTTGCTCCCTTTCTTCTGGTCTCTGGTCTTCGATTTTGTCTGACCCATCTAGGAATTTTACTATGGCAATTCCCACAGCCCTTGGTTACCTTAGTAAGAGTGTCTTGCAGGGGGTCGAGGACCTATCACACACCCACAAATCCTATAGGAATCCCTTCGGTCCTTCACCGGCCAAGTCCCTCGTGGGAGATTGGAACCGCGGTTAGAAGACCTTCACAATCGCTTCGGAACTAAGTTCCATCTCAGTCACACTCTTACACACACAGGAAACCAAACCCCACCCAACCGAACGGTATACGCTTTAAATGCTTACGACTCCGTCATCTTCGTTTGGATCTTCACACACACAATTACGGGCAAAATATAGTGCTGCAGCTGGCAAGGGAGCTGAAAAAAAGAATCAGAAACTTTGCTTACCTTTATTCAGGTTCAAGATGCCATTAGTTCCGACCTGACTCAAACAGCAGCCACCAAATGGTGGGGGTGCCTCTCCTAGATCAAACCAGAAATCAGGAACCAAAGCCCTCCCGGACGAGCCCCCACTTGTAATAAATGACTGGGTCCCAAATAGGATTGCAATTGAAATTTACAATTTATTAAATGAATAGAGGTAAGCAAGCAGCGCTGGGTGCGCCAGGAGTCTCTGCTCCACCAAGACCCACACAAGTTATATCAGGCGGCTGGTTTTTATGCTGCTAGGCTAATACATATTCATTACTACTTCTACAAAAGGCAGGGTTATTCTAATTAGTTCCCAGAATCCAAACCCTCCCACTGGTGCAGGCGTTATCAGTCTCCGGTGGTCCCTCTGGGGGCCGCTCGTACTGAAGGCTCGTAGTCTTCCTCCCAGGCTTTTCTCTTGTCCTTCTCCTTTGTCCATCTTGGCTGGATGGCAGACACTTGCATAGTGTCCCATGCAACAGTTGTAATAGTTAGCAGTTATTCTGAAACCCCTTTGTTCTCTTATCCCCTATTGACCCGAATTGCTGGACCATTCCTTTGCAAGATACAAGAACTATATATATTAACCACTCTGGTTTTCTCAGACTTTTCATCATATCATGCGGCCCTAGCATTGGTCCATATTGACACGAATCAGATGAACTCATTTCACACTGTTAAGCTGTCTTATCACTGCAAGCATATCTCAATACCACCCTCCTTCCCTCTACAGGATGTAAAAAACATCCTGTTGTTTGTGCAAAAACAACATTTTTATTCCCACAACCTTGATCCCCTTACCCGGAAATCCTTATTCCCCTTAAACCTAACAACTCTAACCACAACCCTAACCCTTATTATCAACCCCCTAACGCTAATGACACTGACCTTAATCCAAACCCCAAACTGCCCCTAACCCCAGACAACCAACAACGAAACACACACACACAAAGATGGAAACTACAAAAAAGGCAAAACCCTGGATACAGGCCCCAAATCACAAATACGCAACCAAAATGCTACAGAAAAGCCCCAGATGCAGGCCCCAAATGCTACTGCTAGGCCTCAAAAGCTCAAGATGCATCCCAAAGCAAAAATGCAGACCCCAAACGTTACAGAAAAGCCCCCAAACCCAGGCTGCACAAGTCTACAAGCAGGCCCCAAACTGCCAACAGAAGCAGGCACCAACCACACCCAGATGCAGACCCCAACTGCCCACAAGCAGCTCCTACCCTACCACCCCCTCCCAAGAACTGGACTCCACCCAGACACTGGCCCAAGACCCGGGCCCGCCCCCCGCCAACCCCCCTACCCTCCCCCCGACACAGGTGTACAAGCAGCTCACAACCTGCCCCTTCAGAGACCGGTCCCACTCCCCCCACCTCCCCCAAGACATGGGATGCGGAGGTGTACAACCAACTCCCAACTCCCTCCCCCTCAAAGGGAGGCCCCAAAGACCCCCAAATGGAGGCTCCTAGAGTGAACAAGCACCTCCCAACTCCCCCAGGCACAGGCCCACCCCCCCCCCCCCCCAAACACAGGCCACAAAGGTGTATAAACAGCCCAGACACCCCTCCAAGACCATGGCCCCTATAGTGTACAAGCAGCTCCCAACCACCCACAGATGCAGGCCCCAACCCTTCTCAAAAGGGAGGCACCTAGAATGCATGAACAGCTCCCAACCCCCCTAAACATAGGTCCAAAAGTGCACAAGCAGCTCCCAACCCCCCTCAAATACAGACCCCAAAAGTGTACAAGTAGCTCCCCCCCAGAGACAGGACCCAAAGGTGTACAACCAGTTCCCAACACCCCTGAGACACAGGCCCCAACCCCCCCCCCCCCCCCAGACACAGGGCCCCAAATTCTACAAGCAGCTCCCAACCCCTGCCAGGCAGGCCCCCTACCCTATACAAGCAGCTCCCAACCCTCCCCCCCCGCCCCGAGGGAGGCCCCCAAGCCCCCCACAAACACAGGCCCCTACAGTGTACAGGCAGCTCCCAGCCACCCCCAGATGCTGGCCCCAAAGTTGTACAAACAGCTCCCAGCCACCCTGCAGAAACAGATTCCTACATTGTACAAGCAGTTCCCAGCCCGCTAGACACAGGCCCTGACCCCCCACAGATGCAGGCCCCAAAGGTGTACAAGCAGCTCCCACCCCTCCCCCAGACGCAGGTCCCAAGCCCCCCCCCCAAAACACAGGCCCCTACAACCAGCACCCAACCCCCTACCCCCGATGCCAGGCCCAAAGGTGTAGAAGCAGCTCCAAACCTCCTCCCTCAACCCAGGCTCCAACAGTGTACAAGCAGCTCCCAACCAACCCTCCCCTTCTCCGCCACCCCCCCCCGACAATGGCTCCAAAGGAATACAAAGAGCTCCCACCCCTCCCCCAGATGCTGGTCTCAACCCCCCCCCCGCCCCCAGAAGCAGGCCCCAAAGGTGTAGAGTCAGCTCCCAACCCCCTCAATGCTGGCCCCAAGGGTCTACAAGCAGCTCCCCCCTTGCCCCCAGATACCGGCCCCCAGACACAGACCCCAAAAGCCTAATCACAGGCCCTGAACTCTAGAGGCAGGCTCCAAAACCCAGGACAAAGCCCCAGTGGTTCGAGACAGGGCCCAAATCCCAGACACAGGCCCCAAACGCTAAACATATGCCAAAAAAAGTATTAGTGCTGGTGCCAAATGTTACAGACAGGCCCAAAAGCCCGAGATGCTCAAGGCTGAGACGTAACTTGGCTTTCTGAATTACTGGAAAGCAGCTTGGCTTTCTGAATTACTGGAAATTCTCAGATAATTGTGTGCAGGCTAGATAGGATGGGGCTTCAGGCACCTCTTCACCTGAGGAAACACACTGCCATCAGGCACTGCTGTGCCAGACAAGCTTGTTCTGCTAGAACACCCTACTCAGATGCACTGTGGCGTTCAAGTGAACTGCTTTCATGCAAATATAACGACTGATGTTACAACCCACCTTGCCTGTGGCACCTGATGAACAGAAGAGGAAGCCACCGCAGCGCTTCAAAACCATCCCTGCACGTGCCGCTCCTTGTCGCTCTCTGGCCTTATCTCATATCCTTATCCACTTCTGTGGAGAGCCTGCCACGGCACCTGCAAAGCAAGACGGACACCTTTCATAGTCACCTTGTGCTACTTGGTCGTTCTGCTCCAACCCAGCTCATGACCAGCCCCTCTTCTTACACAGCTCTTCAGAGTGCAGTTTGCTCCTTTGAGCCTGTGCGAGACACCTGTGAAAGAAAAAGAAACGCATAGGCCGATGCAGCATCCAAAGACACAGCACAACTAGGTAAGTTACTCTCATCTGCTCCCTTACCTCTGCCGCTTACCAGCCCCCGGAGGCAGATGCTTCAATCTACCCTCTTCAAACAGCTACAACACCTCTAAAAGACAAAGAGGGGATGCTTAGAGGAACAGTGAGACCTACAACACAACAACTGCTACATCTGTTCCTCACTCACCTTGCCAGAGGCAGCTCTGCGTGTGACGTCCCAGGTTGTACACTGCGTTACCTAACCCTTACCGTAACCCTTACTCTAACCCTTCTCACCCTTACCATTACCCAAATCCTTACCTTTACTTTTTCCTTACCCTTACTCTTTCCTTTAACCATAACCTTACCCTTACCCTAATCCTTACTCCAACCCTTCCCCTTACCTTCCCCTTCCCCTTACACTTAACCTAACCCTTACCCTTCGGCTTCCCCTAAAACATATCCTAACACTTTCCCTTACCCTTACACTTACCCTAGCCCTTTCTATTACCCTTACACTTACTCTTGCCCTAATCCTTGCTTGCACCCTTACACTTATCCTAACCCTTACCCTTACCCTTACTCAAACCCTTACTCTAACCCTTACCCTGACCCGTACCCTTACCCTTACCCTTACCCTTAACCTAACCCTAAAACTTAAACCTTACCGTAAACCTTACCCTTTCTGCTACACTTACCCTTAGCCTAACCCTCACCCTTACCATTACCCATACCCTTATTCTTACCCTTACCCTAACCCTTACCTTTACACTTACGGTTACCATTAACCTTACCCTTACCCTAACACTTATCCTTAACCTAACCCTTACCCTAAACCTTACCCCAACCCTTACCCTGACCCTTACATTAACCCTAACCCTTACCCTAAACCTTACACTTACTCTTAACATTAACCTTACCCTTAACCTTTAGCTAATACTTAATCTTACGTTTTTCTCACCCTAACCCTATAATTAACCATAACTATTACGCTAACACTTAACCTTACCCTTACAATAAGCCATACAACCACACTTAAATGTACACTTAAGCTTAAACTTACCCTAGCAATTACTCGTACAATTAAAATATTAATTAATTAAATTAAAAAATTTTAATTTAAAATTAATTACATTAAAAAATTAAAATACCCTTATCCTTATACTTTATCCTTAACCCTCACCCTTATCATTACCAATACCCTTACTCTTACACTTATTCTTATACATACAACTTACCCTTTTCCTAACACTTAACCCTAACCTAACTCTAACCCTAAACCTTACCTGAACCCTTTCCAGGACCCTTACATTAACCCTTACCCTTAACCTAAACCTTACACTTGCTCTTAACCTTAACCTAATACTTACCTTTATGTTTTCCTCACACTAACCCTAAAATTAACCCTAACCATTACCCTAACAGTTACCCCTAACATAACCCTTACTCTAGCACTTACAGTGACCCGTACACTTACACATACCCTTACACTTACTCTTACCCTAACCCTTACCCTTACCAGAACCCATACTCTAACACATACTTCTACCCGTACCCTTACCCTTACCGTTACCCTAACCCTTAACCTTACCTTACCCTATCCCTATCCCTTACCCTATCCCTTACCCTATCCCTTACCCTATCCCTTACCTTTAACCTAACCCTAAACCTTACCCTTATCCTAACACTTACCCTTACCGTAAACCTTACCCTTTCTGCTACACTTACCCTTCGCCTAAATCTAAACCTTACACTTACCTTTAGCCTAACCCTCACCCTTACCATTAACCATACCCTCATTCTTACCCTTACCGTAACCCTTACCTTTACACTTACGGTTACCATTAACCTTACCCTTACCCTAATCCTTACCCTTAACCTAACCCTTACCCTAAACCTTACCCCAACACTTACCCTGACCCTTACATTAACCCTAACTCTTACCCTAAACCTTACACTTACTCTTAACCTTAACCTTACCATTAACATTCACCTAATACTTACGCATACGTTTTCCTGACTTTATCCCTAAAACTAACCCTAACCATTACCCTAACACTTACCCTTACCCTAACCCTAACCGTAACTCTAACCCTTACTCTAACCCTTACCCTGACCCGTACCCTTACACTTACCCTTACCCTAACCCTTACCATAACCCTTACCATAACCCTTACCATAACCCATACCCTAACACGTACTTGTAGCCTTAACCTTACCGTTCCCCTTACCCTTACCTTTACTGTCTCTGTTACCCTTACAATTACACTTAACATAAACCTTAACCTTAACCTTACCCTTATCATAAGCCATACAACAACACTTACATGTACACTTACGGTTGCACTTACCCTAGCAATTACTCGTACAATTACCCTTAACCTTACTATTAAGCTAACCCTAAACCTTACCCTTATCCTAACACTTACCCTTATCCTAAACCTTACCCTTTCTGCTACACTTACCCTTTGCCTTAATTCTAAACCTTACCCGAACCCTCACCCTTACCTAAATCTAACCATTACCCTAACCTTCACTCTTACCCTTACCATTATACTTACTTTTACCATTAACCTAAACCTTACCCCAACCCTTACCCTGACCCTTACATTATCCCTAACCCTTACCCTAATCCTAACCCTTACTCTAGCCCTAACCCTTAACCTAAACCTTACACTTAATCTTAACTTTAACCTTACCCTTAAACTAATACATACCCTTACGTTTCCCTCACCATAACCCTAAAATTAACCGTAACCATTACCCTAACACTTATCCTTACCGAACCCTAACCCTAACCCTTACTCTAACTTTTACCCTGACCCGGACCCTTAGACTTCCCCTTCCCCTTCCCCTTACTCTTCCCCTTACCTTAACCCTTACCCTTACACTTACAGTTACCATTAACCTTACCCTTACCCTAACACTTACCCTTACCCTATCCCTTACACTTATCCTTATCCATACAACTTACGCTTACCCTAACACTTAACCTTAACCTAACCCTAAGCCTAAACCTTACCTGAACCCTTACCCTGACCCTTACATTAACCCTTACCCCAAAACTTGCACTTAACCTTAACGTTACCCTTAACCTTAACCTAATACTTACCCTTACTTTTCCCTCACCCTAATCCTAAAATTAACCCTAACCATTACCCCAACACTTACCCTTACCCTAACCCTTACCGTTACCATAACCCATACTCTAACACATACTTCTACCCGTACCCTTACTCTTACCGTAACCCTTACCCTTACCGTAACCCTTACCCTTTCCATTACCATTACAGTTGCCCTTACCCTTATCCTTACCCTTACCCTATAACTTACCCTTAACCTAACCCTAAACCTTACCCTTATCCTAACACCCTTACCGTAAACCTTACCCTTTCTGCTACACTTAGCCTAAATCTAAACCTTACACTTACCCTTAGCCTAACCCTCACCCTTACCATTACCCATACCCTTATTCTTACCCTTACCCTAACCCTTACCTTTACACTTACGGTTACCATTAACCTTACCCTTACCCTAACACTTATCCTTAACCTAACCCTTACCCTAAACCTTACCCCAACCCTTACCCTGACCCTTACATTAACCCTAACCCTTACCCTAAACCTTACACTTACTCTTAACCTTAACCTTACCCTTAACATTCACCTAATACTTACGCATACGTTTTCCTGACTTTAACCCTAAAACTAACCCTAACCATTACTCTAACAGTTAACCTTACCCTAACCCTAACCCTAACCCTTACTCTAACCCTTACCCTGACCTGTACCCTTACACTTACCCTTACCCTTATACTTACCCTAATTCTTACCCATACCATAACCCAAACCCTAACACATATTTGTACCCTTAACCTTACCGTTACTCTTAACCTTACCCTTACTTTTAGTCTATCTATTACCCTTACGCTTACCCTTAACATAAACCTTACTCTTGACCTTACCCTTACCATAAGCCCTACAACAACACTTACATGTACACTTACCCTTACACTTACCCTAGCAATTACTCATACAATTACCCTTAACCTTACCCTTACCAAACCATTACCCTTACCCTTAACCTAACCATAAACTTTAAGGATAAGCTAAAGGGTCACCCTTAAGGTTAACGTTATCCTATCTCTTACACTTAAGTCGGTAAGTGGAAGTGTAAGGGTACAGTTCAGGGTAAGGGTTAGAGTAAGGGTAAGTGTTAGGGTAGTGGTTAGGCTAATTTTAGGTTTAGGGTGAGGGAAACGTAAGGGTAAGTATTAGGTTAAGTTTAAGGATAAGGTTAAGAGTTATGGTAAGAGTTAGGTTTAATGTAAGGGTAAGGGTTTGGGAAATGTTTAGGATAAGGGTAAGAGAAGGGATAATGGTAAGGGTAAGGATGATGTTTAGTGTAAGGGTTAGATTTAGTTAAGGGTAAGGGTTAGTGTAAGTTTAAGAGTAAGGGTAAGTGTAAGGGTATGTGTAAAAGTACGGGTAATTGTAAGGGTTAGAGTAAGGGTTAGGGTAAGGGTAAGAGTAAGGGTATTGGTAATGATAAGGGTGAGGGTTACAGTAAGGGTAAGTGTAAGGTTAAGATTTAGGCTAAGGGTAAGTGTAGCAGAAAGGGTAAGGTTTACTGTAAGGTTTAAGGTTTCGGCTTAGGTTAAGGGTAAGGGTAATTGTACGAGTAATTGCTAGGGTAAGTGTAAGCGTAAGTGTACATGTAAGTGTTGATGTATGGCTTATGGTAAGGGTAAGGTCAAGGGTAAGGTTTATGTTAAGGGTAAGCGTAAGGGTAATGGATAGAATAAGGGTAAGTGTAACGGTTAAGTGTTAGGGTAATGGTTAGGGTTAATTTTAGGATTAGGGTGAGAAAAATGTAAGGTTAAGTACTAGCTTAAGGTTAAGGGTAAGGTTAAGGTTAAGAGTAAGTGTAAGGTTTAGGTTAAGGGTTAGGGTTAATGTAAGGTTCAGGGAAAGGTTTGGGGTAAGGTTTAGGGTTAGGTTCAGCTTAAGGGTAAGGGTTGGGGTAAGGTTAAGGGTATGGATAAGGAAAAGTGTAAGGGATAGGGTAAGGGTAAGGGTTAGCGTAAGGGTAAGATTATTGGTAATGTTTATGTTAAGGGTAAGCGTAAGGGTAACGGATAGAGTAAAGGTAAGGGTAAGGGTAACGGTAAGGTTAAGGGTACAAATATGTGTTAGGGTATGGGTTATGGTATGGGTAAGAGTTATGGTAATGTAAGGGTAAGGGTGAGTGTAAGGGTATGGGTCAGGGTAAGGGTTAGAATAATGGTTAGGGTTAATTTTAGGGTTAGGGTGAGGGAAACGTAAGGGTAAGTATTCGGTTCAGGTAAGGGTAAGTGTAAGATTTAGATTTAGGCTAATGGTAAGTGTAGCAGAAAGGGTAAGGTTTATGATAAGGGTAAGTGTTAGGGTAAGGGTAAGGTTTAGGGTAAGAGTAAGTGTAAATGTATGTGTAAGGGTACGGGTCATTGTAAGGGTTAGAGTAAGGGTTAGGGTAAGGGTGTTAGGGTAATGGTTAGGGTAAATTTTAGGCTTATGGTGAGGGAAACGTAAGGGTAAGGATTAGGTTAAGGTTAAGGGTAAGGTTAAGGTTAAGAGGAAGTGTAAGGTTTAGGATAAGGGTTAGGGTTAATGTAAGGGTCAGGGTAAGGTTTCAGGTAAGGTTTAGGTTTAGAGTTGGGTTAAGGGTAAGTGTTAGGGTAAGGGCAAGTTGTATGGACAAGGGTAATTGTAAGGGATAGGGTAAGGTTAAGGTTAATGATAACGGTAAAAGGAAGGGTAAGGTTTAGGGTAAGGGTAAGAGTAAGGGTATGGGTAATGGTAAGGGTGAGGGTAAGGGTGAGGGTAAGTGTAAGGTTTAGATTTAGGCTAAGGGTAAGTGTAGCAGAAAGGTGTAGGATTAGGGTAAGGGTGTTAGGATAAGGGTTAGGTTAAGGGTAAGGGTAATGGTAAGGATAAGGGTAAGGGTAAGGGTAAGGGTACAGGTCAGGGTAAGGGTTAGGGTTAGGTAAGGATAAGTGTTAGGGTAATGGGTACTGTTAAAATTAGGGTTATGGTGAGGGAAATGTACGGGTATGTATTAGTTTAACGGTAAGGTTAAGGTTAAGAGTAATTGTAAGGTTTAGGTTAAGGGTTAGGGTTAATGTAAGGGTTAGGGTAAGGGTTGGGGTAAGGTTTAGGGTAAGGAGAAGAGTAAGGGTATGGTTAATGGTAAGGGTGAGGGTTAGGGTTAGGGTAAGGATAAGGGTAAGTGTAAGGTTTAGGGTAAGGGTAATGGTATGGAGAAGGGTAAGGGTAAGGGTAAGTGTAAGGGTAAGGGTAGGAGTAATTGAAAGAGTAATTCCTAGGGTAACTGTAAGCGTAAGTGTACATTTAAGTGTTGTTGTATGGCTTATTGTAAGGGTAAGGTTAAGTGTTAGGGTAATGGTTATGGTTAATTATAGGGTTAGGGTGAGAAAAACGTAAGGTTAAGTATTAGCTAAAGGTTAAGGGTAAGGTTAATGTTAAGAGTAAGTGTAAGGTTTAGGGTAAGGGTTAGGGTTAATGTAAGGGTCACGGTAAGGGTTAGGTTCAGGATAAGTGTTAGGGTAAGTGTAAGGTTAATGGTAACCGTAAGTGTAAAGATAAGGGTTAGGGTAAGAATAAGGGTATGGGTAATGGTAAGGGTGAGGGTTAGGCTAAGGGTAAGTGTAAGGTTTAGATTTAGGCTAAGGGTAAGTGTAGCAGAAAGGGTAAGCTTTACGGTAAGGTTTGAGGTTTAGGCTTAGGTTAAGGGTAAAGGTAAGGGTAAGGTTTAGATTTAGGAAAAGGGTAAGTGTAGCAGAAAGGTTAAGGGTTAGGGTAAGTGTTAGGATAAGGGTAAGGTTAAGGGTAAGGGTAATGGTATGAATAAGGGTAAGGGTAAGGGTACGGGTCAGGGTAAGGGTTAGAGTAAGGGTTTGAGTAAGGGTAAGGGTTAGGATAAGTGTAAGGGTGCAAGCAAGGATTAGGGCAAGAGTAATTGTACGGGTAATAGTAAGGTTTAGGGTAAGTTTAAGGGTAAGGGAAAGTGTTAGGATATGTTTTAGGGGAAGCAGAAGGGTAAGGGTTAGGTTAAGTGTAAGGGGAAGGGGAAGGTAAGGGGAAGGGTTGGAGTAAGGATTAGGGTAAGGGTAAGGTTATGTTTAAAGGAAAGAGGAAGGGTAAGGAAAAAGTAAAGGTAAGGATTTGGGTAATGGTAAGGGTGAGAAGGGTTAGGGTAAGGGTTACGGTAAGGGTTAGGTAACGCAGTGTACAACCTGGGACGTCACACGCAGAGCTGCCTCTGGCAAGGTGAGTGAGGAACAGATGTAGCAGTTGTTGTGTTGTAGGTCTCACTGTTCCTCTAAGCATCCCCTCTTTGTCTTTTAGAGGTGTTGTAGCTGTTTGAAGAGGGTAGATTGAAGCATCTGCCTCGGGGGCTGGTAAGCGGCAGAGGTAAGGGAGCAGATGAGAGTAACTTACCTAGTTGTGCTGTGTCTTTGGATGCTGCATCGGCCTATGCTTTTCTTTTTCTTTCACAGGTGTCTCGCACAGGCTCAAAGGAGCAAACTGCACTCTGAAGAGCTGTGTAAGAAGAGGGGCTGGTCATGAGCTGGGTTGGAGCAGAACGACCAAGTAGCACAAGGTGACTATGAAAGGTGTCCGTCTTGCTTTGCAGGTGCCGTGGCGGGCTCTCCACAGAAGTGGATAAGGATATGAGATAAGGCCAGAGAGCGACAAGGAGCGGCACGTGCAGGGATGGTTTTGAAGCGCTGCGGTGGCTTCCTCTTCTGTTCATCAGGTGCCACAGGCAAGGTGGGTTGTAACATCAGTCGTTATATTTGCATGAAAGCAGTTCACTTGAATGCCACAGTGCATCTGAGTAGGGTGTTCTAGCAGAACAAGCTTGTCTGGCACAGCGGTGCCTGATGGCAGTGTGTTTCCTCAGGTGAAGAGGTGCCTGAAGCCCCATCCTATCTAGCCTTGATTCAAAGATCGAAGCCAAAATTCCTTTAAGTGGCATAGTCTTTATTGCAGCGCTGGATGCACGGGGGATCTCTCCACCTATCGTGCATACCCAAAGCAGAAAGCAGTCTTGAATTTATACAATCAATCTATCAATATTCTACAAGCACCTATACATATGCATTACCTATCCCCGCCTTCCCTCGCTTCTCATGCTAATTAGCCTTTTGGCACCTTGCGCCTGCGCAGAGCCTTCCAAGAATTGTGGGCAGGGGTCTTTGGGACGTGGGCAGGCGTCTTTGGGAGGAAGACCCCGAGTCTTCCTCACAGTGTACTTTTCACCTTTGGTCAGGAATCTGCTGAATTGGCATGTTTCTTAATTGCAAGAGCTGGTTGTTGCTAATTCTCCCATTTGTTGTATCTTTATAATGAATTCCAATGTCCAGTTTCGAGAGTTATAGTCCTCACATTCGTTTCTCTGTCCGCCTGCCGCTTCCTTATCATGAGTTCCAGTGTCTTGTTTCGAGATATACAGTCCTTGTCTGGGGATTGTCCTTGCCTCCCCAATACCTCCTTAATCAATCCCCCCTTTTCTTTTCCCATGCAAATTCTTTTGCATCAGATACTTTCATTATTTACAGTAACACAACAAAGCAGGCATCTAAACAACATGCACACAAATATTCCTAACACTACTAATACGATTAGAGCAATGAATACTTGTTTCAACCATTGGAAATTGGGCAACCAGGAGGTTAACTTATTCCATAGTTCACTAAAACTCCAGGAAAGATCATCTTTACTGATCTCATGTAGGATCCTTGTCTGCTTCCAGATTTCTTCCAGGTCGGTAGAGATCCTTCCACTCTCATCTACATACATACAACAACTTGTGTTTATTACTGTACAGACTCCCCCTTGAGTGGCCAGTAACAAGTCTAGGGCCATCCGATTTTGTAATACTACCTGTGATAAACTAGATCTCTCTTCTTGTTGAGCCCTTATAGCATCCAGAATTTTGTTTTCTAACTTCTCTATAATTGCAGAAATATTAACTATTGCCTTTTCCAATTCACTCACTTCTAACCATGGGATAAACCATCGCACAAAACTATGAAAAGGGGTGTGTCTCTCTACCAATGGATTGTTAATTTTTCATCTAATTCTCCGGATATGATTTCTCAAGTAACCTCGAGGCACTACATCATGTACTGTCAGATTGGGGACTACCGCTCCAAGAGTGCAAGTTCCCTTCCAATTCTCAGGCAAGACCTTACGGGCTGTATCATTGCATAGCCAAGAGCACCCTTTTCCTTCTGGAACCGTCCAGCTGGTTGAATTTGCCCAGCCGCTAGTCGTACTAATATCAATTGTTCAATTACAAGATGTCTGATTTCCCACATAAGTAGTATCCGTATTTATACAATGCTGTTTTCCTATACCCTTAGGCGGGTTACACCTTTGTACACATACATAATAGGATTCTAACGGCACGAAGCTACTCACTTCTAGTTCCAAAACTGCTTAATATTTTCGACCCCAAGATGTGTTTTCCCACAAATTAGTCCAAGATAAGTTTGCAGGCAAGGGAATCCCAATTAACGATACACCCTTATTCCCATGCTGTGGCAGATGGGTGCATACCCAACAGTTCGTCTTATTAGCTACTTGAGAAATTGTTTGTATTAAGGTCAGGTGTAAGTTCTCATCCCAAGTTGCCCACCCCAAATCCGAGAACCGCACCCCTGCAATCATTAGGATCTGGAAAACCGTAATTTTGTTGGTCCAATTGGAGTGGTGGTCCATATCCTCGCCGGGGCCTTCTTCACCCTTGAATTGTGGATCCAAGCTGCTTGCTTCTTAATCTTAATGGCGGTGTGTGTTGTCAGTAATACTTGGTATGGTCCCATCCACTTTCCTTCCATTTTTCCTGCACGGGTTGTCCTGAAAAAGTCTTTATATCTATATAATCCCCGAGCTTCAAGGGGTGGATTGGTTGATCCAACCCTCTAGCCCTGGTCCCCAAAACAAATGTATGTACTTTATTTAATTGTTTCTGAAGTTCAGTTATATAAGCATATAAATATTCTGATCCTAACTGCGTTAGGTCCTCTCCACTAAATAG
This sequence comes from Netta rufina, assembly GCF_964035555.1. Taxonomy (NCBI): domain Eukaryota; kingdom Metazoa; phylum Chordata; class Aves; order Anseriformes; family Anatidae; genus Netta; species Netta rufina. Next base: position 127,445 of record NC_140132.1, on the reverse strand, counting down.
AAATTGCTATGGCCTTGCATATAAGATTTTGAAGGGACTCAAATTTCCTTTTATTCTAGGTTTAACTCTAATTCCAAGTAATGCTAAAGGGAGGGATTGAGGCCATGACAAATTAGCTTCTTATCCAATTTTAGCTATTTATTGTTTACTTAAATGGTTCATTTTTTCTACCTGTCCACTTGCCTGTGGTCTATAAGGAGTATGCAGTTGCCAATCTATCTTTAGAATCTTACTTATCTGTTCTACCACTTGTGCACAAAAATGTGAAACTCTATCAGAAGACATTGCTACTAGAATCCCAAAGCATGCTATTATTTCATTTAACAAGACTTTAACCACTTCTCTTGCTTTGTTTGTTCGACAGGGAAAGGCTTCAGGCCTTCCTGAAAACGTGTCAGTCAGAACCAGTAAATAATGATACCCCCCTTTTCTAGGGAGTTCTGAAAAATCAATTTGCCACTGTTGCCCCGAATAATTTCCTTTACCGATTATTCCAAATTTTATTCTATCCTTGGTATTGGGGTTATTGTGTAAGCAAATGCTACATTGTTGAGTTACTTGTTTTATCATATCGTCCCACTAATGTCTGACTCAGGCTCTTATGCAGTGTGCCAGCTCCCCAGTGCGTTTTATTGTGTTCTGTAAGAACTATGGGCCATGTCAAACTAGAGGGTATTACTATGTGGTTATCTTTTAAATATACTCATCCATCCGGTTTCATTTTACCTTTCAAATCTTCAATTAATTTTAAGTCTTCTTTTGTATAATTTGGATATAGTTTGGATTTTACCGTCTGGTATCAAAGACAATGCCTTCACCTCAGTTATTTCAGCTGCCTGCTTAGCCTCTGCCAATCGATTTTCCAATTTCAAAATCGGTGTTCCCCTTTTGGTGTCCCTGACAATGCATGATAGCTACCTTTTCTGGTTGTTTTACAGCCTCTAACAATTCTAAAATTTCTTCAGCATACTTTGTGTTTTCACTGAGCGGTCAGCAATCCATGGTCTTTCCAAATTGCTCCATGAGCATGTACCACGCCGAATGTATATTTAGAATCTGTCCAAATATTTACCCTTTTTCCCGCTGCCAGTTCCAATGCTCTCGTGAGAGCAACTATCTCCGCCTTTTGAGCTGATGTTCCAGGGGGTAAAGGCTTAGACTCGATTACCTGCTGAGTAGTTGTTATAGCATATCCAGCTTTACGTTGTCTTTGCGTAACAAAACTGCTCCCATCCGTGAACCAAGTTTCTTCCGCAACTTCCATGGGCTCCTCCTTAAGGTCTGCTCGGCTGGAATACACAGTCTCTATAGTTTCTAAACAATCGCGAATCACAGGTTGTGCCGGAGCATCACTAAGAAAAGAGGCTAGATTCACAATATTAATGATCACAATTTCCACGTCGTCCTGTTCTACCAATATTGCTTGATATTTCAAAATCATCAATTCTTGTTTAAGTTGTTTAAAGACTTTTTGTGCTTCTCCAGTCCAGACTAACTTTGACTGGTTAATCTTTATCAATTCACATAGAGGCTTTACCAATAGTCCATCATTATAAATCCAAAGGCGACACCAACCTGTCATTCCTAAAAAGGTTTGTAGCTCCTTTACCATTTGAGGTTCTGGAGTCCGGCAAATGACTTCCTTATGTTCAGTTCCTAGTTCTCGTTGTCCTTCCGAAATGTCAAATCCCAGATAGGTCACACTTTGTTGAGCCAGCTGGACTTTCTGTCAAGAGACTTGATATCCATTTAAACCCAGAAAATTAAGACGACTTATAGTCCATTGAATACAACTGCCTTTAGTCTCGGTAGCTATTAAGAGATCATCTACATATTGTAACAAAGCACCTTCAGTGTCCGGAGGTATCCGTGTTTCGAGTTCCCTTGCTAATTGGTTTCCAAAAATAGTGGGGCTATTCTTGAATCCTTGAGGTAGTAATGTCCATGTAAGCTGCGTCTTTCTGCCTGAATCGGGATTTTCCCATTCAAAGGCGAATAGGTTTTGGCTTTCTGTGGCTAAGCCTAGGCAGAAGAAGGCATCTTTTAAATCCAGTACGGTAAACCAGACTTGACTATTCTTTAATTTAGTCAGCAAAGTATAAGGGTTTGCCACTACTGGATGTATATCCTCAGTGATTTTATTTATGGCCCTCAAATCCTGAACTAGCCTATAGCTTTTTCATCTGCCTTTTTAATTGGCAATATGGGTGCATTGTATTCTGATTCGCATTCAAGCAATAATCCATACTGTAAAAATTTATCAATTATCTCTTTAATTCCTTTCCTATCTTCTATCCTCAAAGGATATTACTTAACCTTAACGGGTTTCTCTCCTGGCTTTAATTTAATAATTATTAAGGTCACATTTTTAGCTCTTCCAGGGACTTCGGTAGCCCAAACTCCTGGACATACTTGATCTGTGATCTCTAAAGGTATTTCACTTTTAGGGTCAGTTTGTATTAGTGCCAAGCTTAACACATTTATTAGTTGTTCTTCTCCTGTTCTTAATTCCATTTTCCCTTTTTCAAAGACAATTTCTGCTCCTACTTGCTCTAATAAATCTCTACCTAAGAGTGCCCATGAGGAGCTAGGCATAGATAAAAATCTGTGTATGCCCCATTGTTTCCCTAACTTGTACTTCAAAGGTTCACAAAAATAAGCCTTTTTGGTTACACCTTGTCCTGGTTTCAGTTAGAACAGAGGTAATTTTCTTCCTAGTAGCTGGTAGAATGCTATGTTTTGGCTTAGGATGAGAAGAGTGCTGATAACACCCCGATGTTTTAATTGTTGCAGAGCAATGCTTATACCAAGCCAAGGACATCTCAGCTTCTTGCTCTGTCCTGCCAACAGGCAGGCTGGGGGTGCAGTAAGAGCTGGGAGGGGACAGACCCAGGACACGTGACCCAAACTAGCCAAAGGAGTATTCCATAGCATCTGACGTCAGGCTAAACAATACATAGGGGTGGCTAGCCAGGGGGAGGGGGCCGGACTGCTCGGGGTTAGGCTGGGCATCGGTCAGCGGGTGGTGAGCAATTGCATTGTGCATCACTTGTTTCTACACATTATTAGTAGTGGTACTATTATCATCACTGTATTATTATTATTATTATTATTATTATTATTATTATTGTTATTATTATTTTGTCTTATTAAACTGTCTTTATCTCAACTCACGGGCTTCACTTTCCATTTCTCTCCCCCATCCCAGAGAGGGAGGGGGAGGGGGAGCGAACAGCTGCGTGGTGTTTAGCTGCCGGCCGGGTTAAACCACGACACGCCTTTTACCCTAACATAATAATTCTGTGAAGGCATTAATGCTTGATTTAGAACTGAATACGTTGCCCCATAGCAATAAGAAATTTCACTTCCATTCCTCCCCTAGCTTCATTATAACCAGTGGAGGATCCGCTAGGGTAGATTCCCCAGGTCCCCGTTATTCCTGTTGAAATCAGGGGTTGATTACCCTAGGAAAAGGCTAGTCAATTTGTCCTCCAAAGCCAGGTCCAAACCGTTTTGTTTTATTTATTTATTTATTTATTTTCATTACATTTCAGAGTTGGTCCAAAAATTCCATAGGGCTTTCTTTTAGACCTTGTTGGAAGCATATTCTCAATTCCCAATTCATCCAGGTTTTAGTATTTACTTAACCGTTCATAATTTTCAGGATGATTCGGGTCTTAGTGGGGGTCGGTCAGGGGAATGCAATTGTCCACAGTTCCCTGAACGGTCCCATCAGCAATCTGAGCTCGCACATGAACTCAGGTTGTTTTAGACTTGACTGCTTTTCTGTTTCTCTGACAACTCTCTCGGACCGATCATGGTCCCTTTGCCCTAAAGGGCTAACACCCATGATTTTAAGATCTCTGCCTCGGGCAGAGGCAGAACTATTAACATTCCTACATCCTCTTTCCCTGCTCATTCAACTTCAAACACCTTTAACACTTTCAACAACCCTTTTAACACTTCCTTTATCTTTCTCCAGCCTGTACTTCTCTAATGCCAACATCAAAGGTTCAGTCAGGGGCCAACTTAATTCCGTACCTTTTCCCACCAAGATGCTGAAACATCAGTATACAACATTCCATCCTGTTCTGCTTCTCAAAAAACAACATTAACTGTAGCAAAATATTATAGTTTAAAGTTCCATTTAGGGGCCACTTTTCTCCACATTCCAGCTTATAAAGCGGCCACCACTGATTACGATATTTTATCAATGTTTTCCTGTTCACACTTCCACCGGCAGATCCTCCAATATCCTTCCAGTGACTTCAAACACATCCTAACACACTTTTCTTTAAAATTTCACTGCTTGTTTCCCCCCCAGTTTCCAGTTTACACTTTCAGAATACACATGTTACTTACAAAAGCGTATCACAAAACGTATCACTCACAAAAATACGGGCACGCAATATCTTTCAGTAGCGATGTCACAAAACTACTATTACCAGCAATATTGCCAAAATCACAGTAACAATAGTCAGAGTCAAATTCCACATGCGATAAGTCAGAAAACCGAACTGTGTAACACCGTAACGATATCTTTCTAATAACAATGCCACGAACCTACTATTACCACCAGGAAAATAGCCAAAATCGCAGTAACAATAACCAGAGTTAAATACCATACTCCATGAGTCAGAAAACCGAAATAGACAACACAATTCCAGATGGACCTTAAAGCGAGCTCCTTCCTTAAGGTCCCCAAACATGTACTTATGGTGCTAACCACAAAGTATATACCAAACACTGCCTCGCAGAAGATCACCTTCTGACTTACAGACAGTTCCAGATGACCGGTCTACCAGAAAACCAAACCAGAATAAAGAATATACTCACTTACAATGATGGGGTCCTTGTCTGCCTCCGCAGTGATCCGGTGAGTCGAGGAGTCCCTCCGGGAAATCCCAGGGGTACCCTAGGGAGTCCTGTTCCCAGCGGGTCCTGCGGTCCGGCAGAGAGGTTGTCCCATCTGGGTCGCCAAATTGATTCAAAGATCGAAGCCGAAATTCCTTTAAGTGGTATATTCTTTATTGCAGCGCTGGATGCACGGGGGATCTCTCCACCTATCGTGCATACCCAAAGCAGAAAGCAGTCTTGAATTTATACAATCAATCTATCAATATTCTACAAGCACCTATACATATGCATTACCTATCCCCGCCTTCCCTCGCTTCTCATGCTAATTAGCCTTTTGGCACCTTGCGCCTGCGCAGAGCCTTCCAAGAATTGTGGGCAGGGGTCTTTGGGACGTGGGCAGGCGTCTTTGGGAGGAAGACCCCGAGTCTTCCTCACAGTGTACTTTTCACCTTTGGTCGGGAATCTGCTGAATTGGCATGTTTCTTAATTGCAAGAGCTGGTTGTTGCTAATTCTCCCATTTGTTGTATCTTTATAATGAATTCCAATGTCCAGTTTCGAGATTTATAGTCCTTACATTTGTTTCTCTGTCCGCCTGCCGCTTCCTTATCATGAGTTCCAGTGTCTTGTTTCGAGATATACAGTCCTTGTCTGGGGATTGTCCTTGCCTCCCCAATACCTCCTTAATCAATCCCCCCTTTTCTTTTCCCATGCAAATTCTTTTGCATCAGATACTTTCATTATTTACAGTAACACAACAAAGCAGGCATCTAAACAACATGCACACAAATATTCCTAACACTACTAATACGATTAGAGCAATGAATACTTGTTTCAACCATTGGAAATTGGGCAACCAGGAGGTTAACTTATTCCATAGTTCACTAAAACTCCAGGAAAGATCATCTTTACTGATCTCATGTAGGATCCTTGTCTGCTTCCAGATTTCTTCCAGGTCGGTAGAGATCCTTCCACTCTCATCTACATACATACAACAACTTGTGTTTATTACTGTACAGACTCCCCCTTGAGTGGCCAGTAACAAGTCTAGGGCCATCCGATTTTGTAATACTACCTGTGATAAACTAGATCTCTCTTCTTGTTGAGCCTTTATAGCATCCAGAATTTTGTTTTCTAACTTCTCTATAATTGCAGAAATATTAACTATTGCCTTTTCCAATTCACTCACTCCTAACCATGGGATAAACCATCGCACAAAACTATGAAAAGGGGTGTGTCTCTCTACCAATGGATTGTTAATTTTTCATCTGATTCTCCGCATATGATTTCTCAAGTAACCTCGAGGCACTACATCATGTACTGTCAGATTGGGGACTACCGCTCCAAGAGTGCAAGTTCCCTTCCAATTCTCAGGCAAGACCTTACGGGCTGTATCATTGCATAGCCAAGAGCACCCTTTTCCTTCTGGAACCGTCCAGCTGGTTGAATTTGCCCAGCCGCTAGTCGTACTAATATCAATTGTTCAATTACAAGATGTCTGATTTCCCACATAAGTAGTATCCGTATTTATACAATGCTGTTTTCCTATACCCTTAGGCGGGTTACACCTTTGTACACATACATAATAGGATTCTAACGGCACGAAGCTACTCACTTCTAGTTCCAAAACTGCTTAATATTTTCGACCCCAAGATGTGTTTTCCCACAAATTAGTCCAAGATAAGTTTGCAGGCAAGGGAATCCCAATTAACGATACACCCTTATTCCCATGCTGTGGCAGATGGGTGCATACCCAACAGTTCGTCTTATTAGCTACTTGAGAAATTGTTTGTATTAAGGTCAGGTGTAAGTTCTCATCCCAAGTTGCCCACCCCAAATCCGAGAACCGCGCCCCTGCAATCATTAGGATCTGGAAAACCGTAATTTTGTTGGTCCAATTGGAGTGGTGGTCCATATCCTCGCCGGGGCCTTCTTCACCCTTGAATTGTGGATCCAAGCTGCTTGCTTCTTAATCTTAATGGCGGTGTGTGTTGTCAGTAATACTTGGTATGGTCCCATCCACTTTCCTTCCATTTTTCCTGCACGGGTTGTCCTGAAAAAGTCTTTATATCTATATAATCCCCGAGCTTCAAGGGGTGGATTGGTTGATCCAACCCTCTAGCCCTGGTCCCTAAAACAAATGTATGTACTTTATTTAATTGTTTCTGAAGTTCAGTTATATAAGCATATAAATATTCTGATCCTAACTGCGTTAGGTCCTCTCCACTAAATAGAAATTGCTATGGCCTTCCATATAAGATTTTGAAGGGACTCAAATTTCCTTTTATTCTAGGTTTAACTCTAATTCCAAGTAATGCTAAAGGGAGGGATTGAGGCCATGACAAATTAGCTTCTTATCCAATTTTAGCTATTTACTGTTTAATTAAATGGTTCATTTTTTCTACCTGTCCACTTGCCTGTGGTCTATAAGGAGTATGCAGTTGCCAATCTATCTTTAGAATCTTACTTATCTGTTCTACCACTTGTGCACAAAAATGTGAAACTCTATCAGAAGACATTGCTACTAGAATCCCAAAGCATGCTATTATTTCATTTAACAAGACTTTAACCACTTCTCTTGCTTTGTTTGTTCGACAGGGAAAGGCTTCAGGCCTTCCTGAAAACGTGTCAGTCAGAACCAGTAAATAATGATACCCCCCTTTTCTAGGGAGTTCTGAAAAATCAATTTGCCACTGTTGCCCCGAATAATTTCCTTTACCGATTATTCCAAATTTTATTCTATCCTTGGTATTGGGGTTATTGTGTAAGCAAATGCTACATTGTTGAGTTACTTGTTTTATCATATCGTCCCACTAATGTCTGACTCAGGCTCTTATGCAGTGTGCCAGCTCCCCAATGCGTTTTATTGTGTTCTGTAAGAACTATGGGCCATGTCAAACTAGAGGGTATTACTAGGTGGTTATCTTTTAAATATACTCATCCATCTGGTTTCATTTTACCTTTCAAATCTTCAATTAATTTTAAGTCTTCTTTTGTATAATTTGGATATAGTTTGGATTTTACCGTCTGGTATCAAAGACAATGCCTTCACCTCAGTTATTTCAGCTGCCTGCTTAGCCTCTGCCGATCGATTTTCCAATTTCAATATCGGTGTTCCCCTTTTGGTGTCCCTGACAATGCATGATAGCTACCTTTTCTGGTTGTTTTACAGCCTCTAACAATTCTAAAATTTCTTCAGCATACTTTGTGTTTTCACTGAGCGGTCAGCAATCCATGGTCTTTCCAAATTGCTCCATGAGCATGTACCACGCCGAATGTATATTTAGAATCTGTCCAAACATTTACCCTTTTTCCCGCTGCCAGTTCCAATGCTCTCGTGAGAGCAACTATCTCCGCCTTTTGAGCTGATGTTCCAGGGGGTAAAGGCTTAGACTCGATTACCTGCTGAGTAGTTCTTATAGCATATCCAGCTTTACGTTGTCTTTGCGTAACAAAACTGCTCCCATCCGTGAACCAAGTTTCTTCCGCATCTTCCATGGGCTCCTCCTTAAGGTCTGGTCGGCTGGAATACACAGTCTCTATAGTTTCTAAACAATCGTGAATCACAGGTTGTGCCGGAGCATCACGAAGAAAAGAGGCTAGATTCACAATATTAATGATCACAATTTCCACGTCGTCCTGTTCTACCAATATTGCTTGATATTTCAAAATCATCAATTCTTGTTTAAGTTGTTTAAAGACTTTTTGTGCTTCTCCAGTCCAGACTAACTTTGACTGGTTAATCTTTATCAATTCACATAGAGGCTTTACCAATAGTCCATCATTATAAATCCAAAGGCGACACCAACCTGTCATTCCTAAAAAGGTTTGTAGCTCCTTTACCATTTGAGGTTCTGGAGTCCGGCAAATGACTTCCTTATGTTCAGTTCCTAGTTCTCGTTGTCCTTCCGAAATGTCAAATCCCAGATAGGTCACACTTTGTTGAGCCAGCTGGACTTTCTGTCAAGAGACTTGATATCCATTTAAACCCAGAAAATTAAGACGACTTATAGTCCATTGAATACAACTGCCTTTAGTCTCGGTAGCTATTAAGAGATCATCTACATATTGTAACAAAGCACCTTCAGTGTCCGGAGGTATCCGTGTTTCGAGTTCCCTTGCTAATTGGTTTCCAAAAATAGTGGGGCTATTCTTGAATCCTTGAGGTAGTAATGTCCATGTAAGCTGCGTCTTTCTGCCTGAATCGGGATTTTCCCATTCAAAGGCGAATAGGTTTTGGCTTTCTGTGGCTAAGCCTAGGCAGAAGAAGGCATCTTTTAAATCCAGTACGGTAAACCAGACTTGACTATTCTTTAATTTAGTCAGCAAAGTATAAGGGTTTGCCACTACTGGATGTATATCCTCAGTGATTTTATTTATGGCCCTCAAATCCTGAACTAGCCTATAGCTTTTTCATCTGCCTTTTTAATTGGCAATATGGGTGCATTGTATTCTGATTCGCATTCAAGCAATAATCCATACTGTAAAAATTTATCAATTATCTCTTTAATTCCTTTCCTATCTTCTATCCTCAAAGGATATTACTTAACCTTAACGGGTTTCTCTCCTGGCTTTAATTTAATAATTATTAAGGTCACATTTTTAGCTCTTCCAGGGACTTCGGTAGCCCAAACTCCTGGACATACTTGATCTGTGATCTCTAAAGGTATTTCACTTTTAGGGTCAGTTTGTATTAGTGCCAAGCTTAACACATTTATTAGTTGTTCTTCTCCTGTTCTTAATTCCATTTTCCCTTTTTCAAAGACAATTTCTGCTCCTACTTGCTCTAATAAATCTCTACCTAAGAGTGCCCATGAGGAGCTAGGCATAGATAAAAATCTGTGGATGCCCCATTGTTTCCCTAACTTGTACTTCAAAGGTTCACAAAAATAAGCCTTTTTGGTTACACCTTGTCCTGGTTTCAGTTAGAACAGAGGTAATTTTCTTCCTAGTAGCTGGTAGAATGCTATGTTTTGGCTTAGGATGAGAAGAGTGCTGATAACACCCCGATGTTTTAATTGTTGCAGAGCAATGCTTATACCAAGCCAAGGACATCTCAGCTTCTTGCTCTGTCCTGCCAACAGGCAGGCTGGGGGTGCAGTAAGAGCTGGGAGGGGACAGACCCAGGACACGTGACCCAAACTAGCCAAAGGCGTATTCCATAGCATCTGACGTCAGGCTAAACAATACATAGGGGTGGCTAGCCAGGGGGAGGGGGCCGGACTGCTCGGGGTTAGGCTGGGCATCGGTCAGCGGGTGGTGAGCAATTGCATTGTGCATCACTTGTTTGTACACATTATTAGTAGTGGTACTATTTTCATCATTGTATTATTATTATTGTTATTGTTATTGTTATTGTTATTGTTATTGTTATTGTTATTGTTATTGTTATTGTTATTGTTATTTTGTCTTATTAAACTGTCTTTATCTCAACTCACAGGCTTCACTTTCCATTTCTCTCCCCCGTCCCAGAGAGGGAGGGGGAGGGGGAGCGAACAGCTGCGTGGTGTTTAGCTGCTGGCCGGGTTAAACCACGACACACCTTTTACCCTAACATAATAATTCTGTGAAGGCATTAATGCTTGATTTAGAACTGAATACGTTGCCCCATAGCAATAAGAAATTTCACTTCCATTCCTCCCCTAGCTTCATTATAACCAGTGGAGGATCCGCTAGGGTAGATTCCCCAGGTCCCCGTTATTCCTGTTGAAATCAGGGGTTGATTACCCTAGGAAAAGGCTAGTCAATTTGTCCTCCAAAGCCAGGTCCAAACCGTTTTGTTTTATTTATTTATTTATTTATTTATTTATTTATTTATTTATTTTCATTACATTTCGGAGTTGGTCCTAAAATTCCATAGGGCTTTCTTTTAGACCTTGTTGGAAGCATATTCTCAATTCCCAATTCATCCAGGTTTTAGTATTTACTTAACCGTTCATAATTTTCAGGATGATTCGGGTCTTAGTGGGGGTCGGTCAAGGGAATGCAATTGTCCACAGTTCCCTGAACGGTCCCATCAGCAATCTGAGCTCGCACATGAACTCAGGTTGTTTTAGAGTTGACTGCTTTTCTGTTTCTCTGACAACTCTCTCGGACCGATCATGGTCCCTTTGCCCTAAAGGGCTAACACCCATGATTTTAAGATCTCTGCCTCGGGCAGAGGCAGAACTATTAACATTCCTACATCCTCTTTCCCTGCTCATTCAACTTCAAACACCTTTAACACTTTCAACAACCCTTTTAACACTTCCTTTATCTTTCTCCAGCCTGTACTTCTCTAATGCCAACATCAAAGGTTCAGTCAGGGGCCAACTTAATTCCGTACCTTTTCCCACCAAGATGCTGAAACATCAGTATACAACATTCCATCCCGTTCTGCTTCTCAAAAAACAACATTAACTGTAGCAAAATATTATAGTTTAAAGTTCCATTTAGGGGCCACTTTTCTCCACATTCCAGCTTATAAAGCGGCCACCACTGATTACGATATTTTATCAATGTTTTCCTGTTCACACTTCCACCGGCAGATCCTCCAATATCCTTCCAGTGACTTCAAACACATCTTAACACACTTTTTTTTAAACTTTCACTGCTTGTTTGCCCCCCCAGTTTCCAGTTTACACTTTCAGAATACACATGTTACTTACAAAAGCGTATCACAAAACGTATCACTCACAAAAATACGGGCACGCAATATCTTTCAGTAGCGATGTCACAAAACTACTATTACCAGCAATATTGCCAAAGTCACAGTAACAATAGTCAGAGTCAAATTCCACATGCGATAAGTCAGAAAACCGAACTGTGTAACACCGTAACGATATCTTTCTTATAACAATGCCACGAACCTACTATTACCACCAGGAAAATAGCCAAAATCGCAGTAACAATAACCAGAGTTAAATACCCTACTCCATGAGTCAGAAAACCGAAATAGACAACACAATTCCAGATGGACCTTAAAGCGAGCTCCTTCCTTAAGGTCCCCAAACATGTACTTATGGTGCTAACCACAAAGTATATACCAAACACTGCCTCGCAGAAGATCACCTTCTGACTTACAGACAGTTGCAGATGACCGGTCTACCAGAAAACCAAACCAGAATAAAGAATATACTCACTTACAATGATGGGGTCCTTGTCTGTCTCCGCAGTGATCCGGTGAGTCGGGGAGTCCCTCCGGGAAATCCCGGGGGTACCCTAGGGAGTCCTGTTCCCAGCGGGTCCTGCGGTCCGGCAGAGAGGTTGTCCCATCTGGGTCGCCAAATTGATTCAAAGATCGAAGCCGAAATTCCTTTAAGTGGTATAGTCTTTATTGCAGCGCTGGATGCACGGGGGATCTCCCCACCTATCGTGCATACCCAAAGCAGAAAGCAGTCTTGAATTTATACAATCAATCTATCAATATTCTACAAGCACCTATACATATGCATTACCTATCCCCGCCTTCCCTCGCTTCTCATGCTAATTAGCCTTTTGGCACCTTGCGCCTGCGCAGAGCCTTCCAAGAATTGTGGGCAGGGGTCTTTGGGACGTGGGCAGGCGTCTTTGGGAGGAAGACCCCGAGTCTTCCTCACAGTGTACTTTTCACCTTTGGTCAGGAATCTGCTGAATTGGCATGTTTCTTAATTGCAAGAGCTGGTTGTTGCTAATTCTCCCGTTTGTTGTATCTTTATAATGAATTCCAATGTCCAGTTTCGAGAGTTATAGTCCTTACATTCGTTTCTCTGTCCGCCTGCCGCTTCCTTATCATGAGTTCCAGTGTCTTGTTTCGAGATATACAGTCCTTGTCTGGGGATTGTCCTTGCCTCCCCAATACCTCCTTAATCAATCCCCCCTTTTCTTTTCCCATGCAAATTCTTTTGCATCAGATACTTTCATTATTTACAGTAACACAACAAAGCAGGCATCTAAACAACATGCACACAAATATTCCTAACACTACTAATACGATTAGAGCAATGAATACTTGTTTCAACCATTGGAAATTGGGCAACCAGGAGGTTAACTTATTCCATAGTTCACTAAAACTCCAGGAAAGATCATCTTTACTGATCTCATGTAGGATCCTTGTCTGCTTCCAGATTTCTTCCAGGTCGGTAGAGATCCTTCCACTCTCATCTACATACATACAACAACTTGTGTTTATTACTGTACAGACTCCCCCTTGAGTGGCCAGTAACAAGTCTAGGGCCATCCGATTTTGTAATACTACCTGTGATAAACTAGATATCTCTTCTTGTTGAGCCCTTATAGCATCCAGAATTTTGTTTTCTAACTTCTCTATAATTGCAGAAATATTAACTATTGCCTTTTCCAATTCACTCACTCCTAACCATGGGATAAACCATTGCACAAAACTATGAAAAGGGGTGTGTCTCTCTACCAATGGATTGTTAATTTTTCATCTAATTCTCCGGATATGATTTCTCAAGTAACCTTGAGGCACTACATCATGTACTGTCAGATTGGGGACTACCGCTCCAAGAGTGCAAGTTCCCTTCCAATTCTCAGGCAAGACCTTACGGGCTGTATCATTGCATAGCCAAGAGCACCCTTTTCCTTCTGGAACCGTCCAGCTGGTTGAATTTGCCCAGCCGCTAGTCGTACTAATATCAATTGTTCAATTACAAGATGTCTGATTTCCCACATAAGTAGTATCCGTATTTATACAATGCTGTTTTCCTATACCCTTAGGCGGGTTACACCTTTGTACACATACATAATAGGATTCTAACGGCACGAAGCTACTCACTTCTAGTTCCAAAACTGCTTAATATTTTCGACCCCAAGATGTGTTTTCCCACAAATTAGTCCAAGATAAGTTTGCAGGCAAGGGAATCCCAATTAACGATACACCCTTATTCCCATGCTGTGGCACATGGGTGCATACCCAACAGTTCGTCTTATTAGCTACTTGAGAAATTGTTTGTATTAAGGTCAGGTGTAAGTTCTCATCCCAAGTTGCCCACCCCAAATCCGAGAACCGCACCCCTGCAATCATTAGGATCTGGAAAACCGTAATTTTGTTGGTCCAATTGGAGTGGTGGTCCATATCCTCGCCGGGGCCTTCTTCACCCTTGAATTGTGGATCCAAGCTGCTTGCTTCTTAATCTTAATGGCGGTGTGTGTTGTCAGTAATACTTGGTATGGTCCCATCCACTTTCCTTCCATTTTTCCTGCACGGGTTGTCCTGAAAAAGTCTTTATATCTATATAATCCCCGAGCTTCAAGGGGTGGATTGGTTGATCCAACCCTCTAGCCCTGGTCCCCAAAACAAATTTATGTACTTTATTTAATTGTTTCTGAAGTTCAGTTATATAAGCATATAAATATTCTGATCCTAACTGCGTTAGGTCCTCTCCACTAAATAGAAATTGCTATGGCCTTGCATATAAGATTTTGAAGGGACTCAAATTTCCTTTTATTCTAGGTTTAACTCTAATTCCAAGTAATGCTAAAGGGAGGGATTGAGGCCATGACAAATTAGCTTCTTATCCAATTTTAGCTATTTACTGTTTAATTAAATGGTTCATTTTTTCTACCTGTCCACTTGCCTGTGGTCTATAAGGAGTATGCAGTTGCCAATCTATCTTTAGAATCTTACTTATCTGTTGTACCACTTGTGCACAAAAATGTGAAACTCTATCAGAAGACATTGCTACTAGAATCCCAAAGCATGCTATTATTTCATTTAACAAGACTTTAACCACTTCTCTTGCTTTGTTTGTTCGACAGGGAAAGGCTTCAGGCCTTCCTGAAAACGTGTCAGTCAGAACCAGTAAATAATGATACCCCCCTTTTCTAGGGAGTTCTGAAAAATCAATTTGCCACTGTTGCCCCGAATAATTTCCTTTACCGATTATTCCAAATTTTATTCTATCCTCGGTATTGGGGTTATTGTGTAAGCAAATGCTACATTGTTGAGTTACTTGTTTTATCATATCGTCCCACTAATGTCTGACTCAGGCTCTTATGCAGTGTGCCAGCTCCCCAGTGCGTTTTATTGTATTCTGTAAGAACTATGGGCCATGTCAAACTAGAGGGTATTACTATGTGGTTATCTTTTAAATATACTCATCCATCTGGTTTCATTTTACCTTTCAAATCTTCAATTAATTTTAAGTCTTCTTTTGTATAATTTGGATATAGTTTGGATTTTACCGTCTGGTATCAAAGACAATGCCTTCACCTCAGTTATTTCAGCTGCCTGCTTAGCCTCTGCCAATCGATTTTCCAATTTCAAAATCGGTGTTCCCCTTTTGGTGTCCCTGACAATGCATGATAGCTACCTTTTCTGGTTGTTTTACAGCCTCTAACAATTCTAAAATTTCTTCAGCATACTTTGTGTTTTCACTGAGCGGTCAGCAATCCATGGTCTTTCCAAATTGCTCCATGAGCATGTACCACGCCGAATGTATATTTAGAATCTGTCCAAATATTTACCCTTTTTCCCGCTGCCAGTTCCAATGCTCTCGTGAGAGCAACTATCTCCGCCTTTTGAGCTGATGTTCCAGGGGGTAAAGGCTTAGACTCGATTACCTGCTGAGTAGTTGTTATAGCATATCCAGCTTTACGTTGTCTTTGCGTAACAAAACTGCTCCCATCCGTGAACCAAGTTTCTTCCGCATCTTCCATGGGCTCCTCCTTAAGGTCTGGTCGGCTGGAATACACAGTCTCTATAGTTTCTAAACAATCGTGAATCACAGGTTGTGCTGGAGCATCACTAAGAAAAGAGGCTAGATTCACAATATTAATGATCACAATTTCCACGTCGCCCTGTTCTACCAATATTGCTTGATATTTCAAAATCATCAATTCTTGTTTAAGTTGTTTAAAGACTTTTTGTGCTTCTCCAGTCCAGACTAACTTTGACTGGTTAATCTTTATCAATTCACATAGAGGCTTTACCAATAGTCCATCATTATAAATCCAAAGGCGACACCA
Source organism: Netta rufina (assembly GCF_964035555.1). Lineage (NCBI taxonomy): Eukaryota > Metazoa > Chordata > Aves > Anseriformes > Anatidae > Netta > Netta rufina. The sequence goes on along the minus strand of NC_140132.1, from coordinate 111,643 downwards.
ACCTGTCATTCCTAAAAAGGTTTGTAGCTCCTTTACCATTTGAGGTTCTGGAGTCCGGCAAATGACTTCCTTATGTTCAGTTCCTAGTTCTCGTTGTCCTTCCGAAATGTCAAATCCCAGATAGGTCACACTTTGTTGAGCCAGCTGGACTTTCTGTCAAGAGACTTGATATCCATTTAAACCCAGAAAATTAAGACGACTTATAGTCCGTTGAATACAACTGCCTTTAGTCTCGGTAGCTATTAAGAGATCATCTACATATTGTAAGAAAGCACCTTCAGTGTCCGGAGGTATCCATGTTTCGAGTTCCCTTGCTAATTGGTTTCCAAAAATAGTGGGGCTATTCTTGAATCCTTGAGGTAGTAATGTCCACGTAAGCTGCGTCTTTCTGCCTGAACCGGGATTTTCCCATTCAAAGGCGAATAGGTTTTGGCTTTCTGTGGCTAAGCCTAGGCAAAAGGCGGCATCTTTTAAATCCAGTACGGTAAACCAGACTTGACTATTCTTTAATTTAGTCAGCAAAGTATAAGGGTTTGCCACTACTGGATGTATATCCTCAGTGATTTTATTTATGGCCCTCAAATCCTGAACTAGCCTATAGCTTTTTCATCTGCCTTTTTAATTGGCAATATGGGTGCATTGTATTCTGATTCGCATTCAAGCAATAATCCATACTGTAAAAATTTATCAATTATCTCTTTAATTCCTTTCCTATCTTCTATCCTCAAAGGATATTACTTAACCTTAACGGGTTTCTCTCCTGGCTTTAATTTAATAATTATTAAGGTCACAGTTTTAGCTCTTCCAGGGACTTCGGTAGCCCAAACTCCTGGACATACTTGATCTGTGATCTCTAAAGGTATTTCACTTTTAGGGTCAGTTTGTGTTAGTGCCAAGCTTAACACATTTATTAGTTGTTCTTCTCCTGTTCTTAATTCCATTTTCCCTTTTTCAAAGACAATTTCTGCTCCTACTTGCTCTAATAAATCTCTACCTAAGAGTGCCCATGAGGAGCTAGGCATAGATAAAAATCTGTGGATGCCCCATTGTTTCCCTAACTTGTACTTCAAAGGTTCACAAAAATAAGCCTTTTTGGTTACACCTTGTCCTGGTTTCAGTTAGAACAGAGGTAATTTTCTTCCTAGTAGCTGGTAGAATGCTATGTTTTGGCTTAGGATGAGAAGAGTGCTGATAACACCCCGATGTTTTAATAGTTGCAGAGCAGTGCTTATACCAAGCCAAGGACATCTCAGCTTCTTGCTCTGTCCTGCCAACAGGCAGGCTGGGGGTGCAGTAAGAGCTGGGAGGGGACAGACCCAGGACACGTGACCCAAACTAGCCAAAGGGGTATTCCATAGCATCTGACGTCAGGCTAAACAATACATAGGGGTGGCTAGCCAGGGGGAGGGGGCCGGACTGCTCGGGGTTAGGCTGGGCATCGGTCAGCGGGTGGTGAGCAATTGCATTGTGCATCACTTGTTTCTACACATTATTAGTAGTGGTACTATTATCATCATTGTATTATTATTATTATTATTATTATTATTATTATTATTATTATTATTATTATTATTATTATTATTATTATTTTGTCTTATTAAACTGTCTTTATCTCAACTCACAGGCTTCACTTTCCATTTCTCTCCCCCGTCCCAGAGAGGGAGGGGGAGGGTGAGCAAACAGCTGCGTGGTGTTTAGCTGCCGGCCGGGTTAAACCACGACACACCTTTTACCCTAACATAATAATTCTGTGAAGGCATTAATGCTTGATTTAGAACTGAATACGTTGCCCCATAGCAATAAGAAATTTCACTTCCATTCCTCCCCTAGCTTCATTATAACCAGTGGAGGATCCGCTAGGGTAGATTCCCCAGGTCCCCGTTATTCCTGTTGAAATCAGGGGTTGATTACCCTAGGAAAAGGCTAGTCAATTTGTCCTCCAAAGCCAGGTCCAAACCGTTTTGTTTTATTTATTTATTTATTTATTTATTTATTTATTTATTTTCATTACATTTCGGAGTTGGTCCAAAAATTCCATAGGGGTTTCTTTTAGACCTTGTTGGAAGCATATTCTCAATTCCCAATTCATCCAGGTTTTAGTATTTACTTAACCGTTCATAATTTTCAGGATGATTCGGGTCTTAGTGGGGGTCGGTCAGGGGAATGCAATTGTCCACAGTTCCCTGAACGGTCCCATCAGCAATCTGAGCTCGCACATGAACTCAGGTTGTTTTAGAGTTGACTGCTTTTCTGTTTCTCTGACAACTCTCTCGGACCGATCATGGTCCCTTTGCCCTAAAGGGCTAACACCCATGATTTTAAGATCTCTGCCTCGGGCAGAGGCAGAACTATTAACATTCCTACATCCTCTTTCCCTGCTCATTCAACTTCAAACACCTTTAACACTTTCAACAACCCTTTTAACACTTCCTTTATCTTTCTCCAGCCTGTACTTCTCTAATGCCAACATCAAAGGTTCAGTCAGGGGCCAACTTAATTCCGTACCTTTTCCCACCAAGATGCTGAAACATCAGTATACAACATTTCATCCTGTTCTGCTTCTCAAAAAACAACATTAACTGTAGCAAAATATTATAGTTTAAAGTTCCATTTAGGGGCCACTTTTCTCCACATTCCAGCTTATAAAGCGGCCACCACTGATCACGATATTTTATCAATGTTTTCCCGTTCACACTTCCACCGGCAGATCCTCCAATATCCTTCCAGTGACTTCAAACACATCCTAACACACTTTTCTTTAAAATTTCACTGCTTGTTTGCCCCCCCAGTTTCCAGTTTACACTTTCAGAATACACATGTTACTTACAAAAGCGTATCACAAAACGTATCACTCACAAAAATACGGGCACGCAATATCTTTCAGTAGCGATGTCACAAAACTACTATTACCAGCAATATTGCCAAAATCACAGTAACAATAGTCAGAGTCAAATTCCACATGCGATAAGTCAGAAAACCGAACTGTGTAACACCGTAACGATATCTTTCTTATAACAATGCCACGAACCTACTATTACCACCAGGAAAATAGCCAAAATCGCAGTAACAATAACCAGAGTTAAATACCATACTCCATGAGTCAGAAAACCGAAATAGACAACACAATTCCAGATGGACCTTAAAGCGAGCTCCTTCCTTAAGGTCCCCAAACATGTACTTATGGTGCTAACCACAAAGTATATACCAAACACTGCCTCGCAGAAGATCACCTTCTGACTTACAGACAGTTCCAGATGACCGGTCTACCAGAAAACCAAACCAGAATAAAGAATATACTCACTTACAATGATGGGGTCCTTGTCTGTCTCCGCAGTGATCCGGTGAGTCGGGGAGTCCCTCCGGGAAATCCCGGGGGTACCCTAGGGAGTCCTGTTCCCAGCGGGTCCTGCGGTCCGGCAGAGAGGTTGTCCCATCTGGGTCGCCAAATTGATTCAAAGATCGAAGCCGAAATTCCTTTAAGTGGTATATTCTTTATTGCAGCGCTGGATGCACGGGGGATCTCTCCACCTATCGTGCATACCCAAAGCAGAAAGCAGTCTTGAATTTATACAATCAATCTATCAATATTCTACAAGCACCTATACATATGCATTACCTATCCCCGCCTTCCCTCGCTTCTCATGCTAATTAGCCTTTTGGCACCTTGCGCCTGCGCAGAGCCTTCCAAGAATTGTGGGCAGGGGTCTTTGGGACGTGGGCAGGGGTCTTTGGGAGGAAGACCCCGAGTCTTCCTCACAGTGTACTTTTCACCTTTGGTCAGGAATCTGCTGAATTGGCATGTTTCTTAATTGCAAGAGCTGGTTGTTGCTAATTCTCCCGTTTGTTGTATCTTTATAATGAATTCCAATGTCCAGTTTCGAGAGTTATAGTCCTTACATTCGTTTCTCTGTCCGCCTGCCGCTTCCTTATCATGAGTTCCAGTGTCTCGTTTCGAGATATACAGTCCTTGTCTGGGGATTGTCCTTGCCTCCCCAATACCTCCTTAATCAATCCCCCCTTTTCTTTTCCCATGCAAATTCTTTTGCATCAGATACTTTCATTATTTACAGTAACACAACAAAGCAGGCATCTAAACAACATGCACACAAATATTCCTAACACTACTAATACGATTAGAGCAATGAATACTTGTTTCAACCATTGGAAATTGGGCAACCAGGAGGTTAACTTATTCCATAGTTCACTAAAACTCCAGGAAAGATCATCTTTACTGATCTCATGTAGGATCCTTGTCTGCTTCCAGATTTCTTCCAGGTCGGTAGAGATCCTTCCACTCTCATCTACATACATACAACAACTTGTGTTTATTACTGTACAGACTCCCCCTTGAGTGGCCAGTAACAAGTCTAGGGCCATCCGATTTTGTAATACTACCTGTGATAAACTAGATCTCTCTTCTTGTTGAGCCTTTATAGCATCCAGAATTTTGTTTTCTAACTTCTCTATAATTGCAGAAATATTAACTATTGCCTTTTCCAATTCACTCACTCCTAACCATGGGATAAACCATTGCACAAAACTATGAAAAGGGGTGTGTCTCTCTACCAATGGATTGTTAATTTTTCATCTAATTCTCCGCATATGATTTCTCAAGTAACCTCGAGGCACTACATCATGTACTGTCAGATTGGGGACTACCGCTCCAAGAGTGCAAGTTCCCTTCCAATTCTCAGGCAAGACCTTACGGGCTGTATCATTGCATAGCCAAGAGCACCCTTTTCCTTCTGGAACCGTCCAGCTGGTTGAATTTGCCCAGCCGCTAGTCGTACTAATATCAATTGTTCAATTACAAGATGTCTGATTTCCCACATAAGTAGTATCTGTATTTATACAATGCTGTTTTCCTATACCCTTAGGCGGGTTACACCTTTGTACACATACATAATAGGATTCTAACGGCACGAAGCTACTCACTTCTAGTTCCAAAACTGCTTAATATTTTCGACCCCGAGATGTGTTTTCCCACAAATTAGTCCAAGATAAGTTTGCAGGCAAGGGAATCCCAATTAACGATACACCCTTATTCCCATGCTGTGGCAGATGGGTGCATACCCAACAGTTCGTCTTATTAGCTACTTGAGAAATTGTTTGTATTAAGGTCAGGTGTAAGTTCTCATCCCAAGTTGCCCACCCCAAATCCGAGAACCGCGCCCCTGCAATCATTAGGATCTGGAAAACCGTAATTTTGTTGGTCCAATTGGAGTGGTGGTCCATATCCTCGCCGGGGCCTTCTTCACCCTTGAATTGTGGATCCAAGCTGCTTGCTTCTTAATCTTAATGGCGGTGTGTGTTGTCAGTAATACTTGGTATGGTCCCATCCACTTTCCTTCCATTTTTCCTGTACGGGTTGTCCTGAAAAAGTCTTTATATCTATATAATCCCCGAGCTTCAAGGGGTGGATTGGTTGATCCAACCCTCTAGCCCTGGTCCCTAAAACAAATGTATGTACTTTATTTAATTGTTTCTGAAGTTCAGTTATATAAGCATATAAATATTCTGATCCTAACTGCGTTAGGTCCTCTCCACTAAATAGAAATTGCTATGGCCTTCCATATAAGATTTTGAAGGGACTCAAATTTCCTTTTATTCTAGGTTTAACTCTAATTCCAAGTAATGCTAAAGGGAGGGATTGAGGCCATGACAAATTAGCTTCTTATCCAATTTTAGCTATTTATTGTTTAATTAAATGGTTCATTTTTTCTACCTGTCCACTTGCCTGTGGTCTATAAGGAGTATGCAGTTGCCAATCTATCTTTAGAATCTTACTTATCTGTTGTACCACTTGTGCACAAAAATGTGAAACTCTATCAGAAGACATTGCTACTAGAATCCCAAAGCATGCTATTATTTCATTTAACAAGACTTTAACCACTTCTCTTGCTTTGTTTGTTCGACAGGGAAAGGCTTCAGGCCTTCCTGAAAACGTGTCAGTCAGAACCAGTAAATAATGATACCCCCCTTTTCTAGGGAGTTCTGAAAAATCAATTTGCCACTGTTGCCCCGAATAATTTCCTTTACCGATTATTCCAAATTTTATTCTATCCTTGGTATTGGGGTTATTGTGTAAGCAAATGCTACATTGTTGAGTTACTTGTTTTATCATATCGTCCCACTAATGTCTGACTCAGGCTCTTATGCAGTGTGCCAGCTCCCCAATGCGTTTTATTGTATTCTGTAAGAACTATGGGCCATGTCAAACTAGACGGTATTACTATGTGGTTATCTTTTAAATATACTCATCCATCTGGTTTCATTTTACCTTTCAAATCTTCAATTAATTTTAAGTCTTCTTTTGTATAATTTGGATATAGTTTGGATTTTACCGTCTGGTATCAAAGACAATGCCTTCACCTCAGTTATTTCAGCTGCCTGCTTAGCCTCTGCCGATCGATTTTCCAATTTCAATATCGGTGTTCCCCTTTTGGTGTCCCTGACAATGCATGATAGCTACCTTTTCTGGTTGTTTTACAGCCTCTAACAATTCTAAAATTTCTTCAGCATACTTTGTGTTTTCACTGAGCGGTCAGCAATCCATGGTCTTTCCAAATTGCTCCATGAGCATGTACCACGCCGAATGTATATTTAGAATCTGTCCAAATATTTACCCTTTTTCCCGCTGCCAGTTCCAATGCTCTCGTGAGAGCAACTATCTCCGCCTTTTGAGCTGATGTTCCAGGGGGTAAAGGCTTAGACTCGATTACCTGCTGAGTAGTTGTTATAGCATATCCAGCTTTACGTTGTCTTTGCGTAACAAAACTGCTCCCATCCGTGAACCAAGTTTCTTCCGCATCTTCCATGGGCTCCTCCTTAAGGTCTGGTCGGCTGGAATACACAGTCTCTATAGTTTCTAAACAATCGTGAATCACAGGTTGTGCTGGAGCATCACTAAGAAAAGAGGCTAGATTCACAATATTAATGATCACAATTTCCACGTCGTCCTGTTCTACCAATATTGCTTGATATTTCAAAATCATCAATTCTTGTTTAAGTTGTTTAAAGACTTTTTGTGCTTCTCCAGTCCAGACTAACTTTGACTGGTTAATCTTTATCAATTCACATAGAGGCTTTACCAATAGTCCATCATTATAAATCCAAAGGCGACACCAACCTGTCATTCCTAAAAAGGTTTGTAGCTCCTTTACCATTTGAGGTTCTGGAGTCCGGCAAATGACTTCCTTATGTTCAGTTCCTAGTTCTCGTTGTCCTTCCGAAATGTCAAATCCCAGATAGGTCACACTTTGTTGAGCCAGCTGGACTTTCTGTCAAGAGACTTGATATCCATTTAAACCCAGAAAATTAAGACGACTTATAGTCCATTGAATACAACTGCCTTTAGTCTCGGTAGCTATTAAGAGATCATCTACATATTGTAACAAAGCACCTTCAGTGTCCGGAGGTATCCATGTTTCGAGTTCCCTTGCTAATTGGTTTCCAAAAATAGTGGGGCTATTCTTGAATCCTTGAGGTAGTAATGTCCACGTAAGCTGCGTCTTTCTGCCTGAATCGGGATTTTCCCATTCAAAGGCGAATAGGTTTTGGCTTTCTGTGGCTAAGCCTAGGCAGAAGAAGGCATCTTTTAAATCCAGCACGGTAAACCAGACTTGACTATTCTTTAATTTAGTCAGCAAAGTATAAGGGTTTGCCACTACTGGATGTATATCCTCAGTGATTTTATTTATGGCCCTCAAATCCTGAACTAGCCTATAGCTTTTTCATCTGCCTTTTTAATTGGCAATATGGGTGCATTGTATTCTGATTCGCATTCAAGCAATAATCCATACTGTAAAAATTTATCAATTATCTCTTTAATTCCTTTCCTATCTTCTATCCTCAAAGGATATTACTTAACCTTAACGGGTTTCTCTCCTGGCTTCAATTTAATAATTATTAAGGTCACATTTTTAGCTCTTCCAGGGACTTCGGTAGCCCAAACTCCTGGACATACTTGATCTGTGATCTCTAAAGGTATTTCACTTTTAGGGTCAGTTTGTGTTAGTGCCAAGCTTAACACATTTATTAGTTGTTCTTCTCCTGTTCTTAATTCCATTTTCCCTTTTTCAAAGACAATTTCTGCTCCTACTTGCTCTAATAAATCTCTACCTAAGAGTGCCCATGAGGAGCTAGGCATAGATAAAAATCTGTGGATGCCCCATTGCTTCCCTAACTTGTACTTCAAAGGTTCACAAAAATAAGCCTTTTCGGTTACACCTTGTCCTGGTTTCAGTTAGAGTTAATTTTCTTCCCAGTAGCTGGTAGAATGCTATGTTTTGGCTTAGGATGAGAAGAGTGCTGATAACACCCCGATGTTTTAATTGTTGCAGAGCAGTGCTTATACCAAGCCAAGGACATCTCAGCTTCTTGCTCTGTCCTGCCAACAGGCAGGCTGGGGGTGCAGTAAGAGCTGGGAGGGGACAGACCCAGGACACGTGACCCAAACTAGCCAAAGGGGTATTCCATAGCATCTGACGTCAGGCTAAACAATACATAGGGGTGGCTAGCCAGGGGGAGGGGGCCGGACTGCTCGGGGTTAGGCTGGGCATCGGTCAGCGGGTGGTGAGCAATTGCATTGTGCATCACTTGTTTGTACACATTATTAGTAGTGGTACTATTATCATCATTGTATTATTATTATTATTATTATTATTATTTTGTCTTATTAAACTGTCTTTATCTCAACTCACAGGCTTCACTTTCCATTTCTCTCCCCCGTCCCAGAGAGGGAGGGGGAGGGTGAGCGAACAGCTGCATGGTGTTTAGCTGCCGGCCGGGTTAAACCACGACACACCTTTTACCCTAACATAATAATTCTGTGAAGGCATTAATGCTTGATTTAGAACTGAATATGTTGCCCCATAGCAATAAGAAATTTCACTTCCATTCCTCCCCTAGCTTCATTATAACCAGTGGAGGATCCGCTAGGGTAGATTCCCCAGGTCCCCGTTATTCCTGTTGAAATCAGGGGTTGATTACCCTAGGAAAAGGCTAGTCAATTTGTCCTCCAAAGCCAGGTCCAAACCGTTTTGTTTTATTTATTTATTTATTTATTTATTTATTTTCATTACATTTCGGAGTTGGTCCAAAAATTCCATAGGGGTTTCTTTTAGACCTTGTTGGAAGCATATTCTCAATTCCCAATTCATCCAGGTTTTAGTATTTACTTAACCGTTCATAATTTTCAGGATGATTCGGGTCTTAGTGGGGGTCGGTCAGGGGAATGCAATTGTCCACAGTTCCCTGAACGGTCCCATCAGCAATCTGAGCTCGCACATGAACTCAGGTTGTTTTAGAGTTGACTGCTTTTCTGTTTCTCTGACAACTCTCTCGGACCGATCATGGTCCCTTTGCCCTAAAGGGCTAACACCCATGATTTTAAGATCTCTGCCTCGGGCAGAGGCAGAACTATTAACATTCCTACATCCTCTTTCCCTGCTCATTCAACTTCAAACACCTTTAACACTTTCAACAACCCTTTTAACACTTCCTTTATCTTTCTCCAGCCTGTACTTCTCTAATGCCAACATCAAAGGTTCAGTCAGGGGCCAACTTAATTCCGTACCTTTTCCCACCAAGATGCTGAAACATCAGTATACAACATTCCATCCTGTTCTGCTTCTCAAAAAACAACAGTAACTGTAGCAAAATATTATAGTTTAAAGTTCCATTTAGGGGCCACTTTTCTCCACATTCCAGCTTATAAAGCGGCCACCACTGATTACGATATTTTATCAATGTTTTCCTGTTCACACTTCCACCGGCAGATCCTCCAATATCCTTCCAGTGACTTCAAACACATCCTAACACACTTTTCTTTAAAATTTCACTGCTTGTTTGCCCCCCCAGTTTCCAGTTTACACTTTCAGAATACACATGTTACTTACAAAAGCGTATCACAAAACGTATCACTCACAAAAATACGGGCACGCAATATCTTTCAGTAGCGATGTCACAAAACTACTATTACCAGCAATATTGCCAAAATCACAGTAACAATAGTCAGAGTCAAATTCCACATGCGATAAGTCAGAAAACCAAACTGTGTAACACCGTAACGATATCTTTCTTATAACAATGCCACGAACCTACTATTACCACCAGGAAAATAGCCAAAATCGCAGTAACAATAACCAGAGTTAAATACCATACTCCATGAGTCAGAAAACCGAAACAGACAACACAATTCCAGATGGACCTTAAAGCGAGCTCCTTCCTTAAGGTCCCCAAACATGTACTTACGGTGCTAACCACAAAGTATATACCAAACACTGCCTCGCAGAAGATCACCTTCTGACTTACAGACAGTTGCAGATGACCGGTCTACCAGAAAACCAAACCAGAATAAAGAATATACTCACTTACAATGATGGGGTCCTTGTCTGCCTCCGCAGTGATCCGGTGAGTCGGGGAGTCCCTCCGGGAAATCCCGGGGGTACCCTAGGGAGTCCTGTTCCCAGCGGGTCCTGCGGTCCGGCAGAGAGGTTGTCCCATCTGGGTCGCCAAATTGATTCAAAGATCGAAGCCGAAATTCCTTTAAGTGGTATATTCTTTATTGCAGCGCTGGATGCACGGGGGATCTCTCCACCTATCGTGCATACCCAAAGCAGAAAGCAGTCTTGAATTTATACAATCAATCTATCAATATTCTACAAGCACCTATACATATGCATTACCTATCCCCGCCTTCCCTCGCTTCTCATGCTAATTAGCCTTTTGGCACCTTGCGCCTGCGCAGAGCCTTCCAAGAATTGTGGGCAGGGGTCTTTGGGACGTGGGCAGGGGTCTTTGGGAGGAAGACCCCGAGTCTTCCTCACAGTGTACTTTTCACCTTTGGTCAGGAATCTGCTGAATTGGCATGTTTCTTAATTGCAAGAGCTGGTTGTTGCTAATTCTCCCGTTTGTTGTATCTTTATAATGAATTCCAATGTCCAGTTTCGAGAGTTATAGTCCTTACATTCGTTTCTCTGTCCGCCTGCCGCTTCCTTATCATGAGTTCCAGTGTCTTGTTTCGAGATATACAGTCCTTGTCTGGGGATTGTCCTTGCCTCCCCAATACCTCCTTAATCAATCCCCCCTTTTCTTTTCCCATGCAAATTCTTTTGCATCAGATACTTTCATTATTTACAGTAACACAACAAAGCAGGCATCTAAACAACATGCACACAAATATTCCTAACACTACTAATACGATTAGAGCAATGAATACTTGTTTCAACCATTGGAAATTGGGCAACCAGGAGGTTAACTTATTCCATAGTTCACTAAAACTCCAGGAAAGGTCATCTTTACTGATCTCATGTAGGGTCCTTGTCTGCTTCCAGATTTCTTCCAGGTCGGTAGAGATCCTTCCACTCTGATCTACATACATACAACAACTTGTGTTTATTACTGTACAGACTCCCCCTTGAGTGGCCAGTAACAAGTCTAGGGCCATCCGATTTTGTAATACGACCTGTGATAAACTAGATCTCTCTTCTTGTTGAGCCTTTATAGCATCCAGAATTTTGTTTTCTAACTTCTCTATAATTGCAGAAATATTAACTATTGCCTTTTCCAATTCACTCACTCCTAACCATGGGATAAACCATCGCACAAAACTATGAAAAGGGGTGTGTCTCTCTACCAATGGATTGTTAATTTTTCATCTGATTCTCCGCATATGATTTCTCAAGTAACCTCGAGGCACTACATCATGTACTGTCATACTGGGGACTACCGCTCCAAGAGTGCAAGTTCCCTTCCAATTCTCAGGCAAGACCTTACGGGCTGTATCATTGCATAGCCAAGAGCACCCTTTTCCTTCTGGAACCGTCCAGCTGGTTGAATTTGCCCAGCCACTAGTCGTACTAATATCAATTGTTCAATTACAAGATGTCTGATTTCCCACATAAGTAGTATCCGTATTTATACAATGCTGTTTTCCTATACCCTTAGGCGGGTTACACCTTTGTACACATACATAATAGGATTCTAACGGCACGAAGCTACTCACTTCTAGTTCCAAAACTGCTTAATATTTTCGACCCCAAGATGTGTTTTCCCACAAATTAGTCCAAGATAAGTTTGCAGGCAAGGGAATCCCAATTAACGATACACCCTTATTCCCATGCTGTGGCAGATGGGTGCATACCCAACAGTTCGTCTTATGAGTTACTTGAGAAATTGTTTGTATTAAGGTCAGGTGTAAGTTCTCATCCCAAGTTGCCCACCCCAAATCCGAGAACCGCACCCCTGCAATCATTAGGATCTGGAAAACCGTAATTTTGTTGGTCCAATTGGAGTGGTGGTCCATATCCTCGCCGGGGCCTTCTTCACCCTTGAATTGTGGATCCAAGCTGCTTGCTTCTTAATCTTCATGGCGGTGTGTGTTGTCAGTAATACTTGGTATGGTCCCATCCACTTTCCTTCCATTTTTCCTGTAGGGGTTGTCCTGAAAAAGTCTTTATATCTATATAATCCCCGAGCTTCAAGGGGTGGATTGGTTGATCCAACCCTCTAGCCCTGGTCCCTAAAACAAATGTATGTACTTTATTTAATTGTTTCTGAAGTTCAGTTATATAAGCATATAAATATTCTGATCCTAACTGCGTTAGGTCCTCTCCACTAAATAGAAATTGCTATGGCCTTGCATATAAGATTTTGAAGGGACTCAAATTTCCTTTTATTCTAGGTTTAACTCTAATTCCAAGTAATGCTAAAGGGAGGGATTGAGGCCATGACAAATTAGCTTCTTATCCAATTTTAGCTATTTATTGTTTAATTAAATGGTTCATTTTTTCTACCTGTCCACTTGCCTGTGGTCTATAAGGAGTATGCAGTTGCCAATCTATCTTTAGAATCTTACTTATCTGTTCTACCACTTGTGCACAAAAATGTGAAACTCTATCAGAAGACATTGCTACTAGAATCCCAAAGCATGCTATTATTTCATTTAACAAGACTTTAACCACTTCTCTTGCTTTGTTTGTTCGACAGGGAAAGGCTTCAGGCCTTCCTGAAAACGTGTCAGTCAGAACCAGTAAATAATGATACCCCCCTTTTCTAGGGAGTTCTGAAAAATCAATTTGCCACTGTTGCCCCGAATAATTTCCTTTACCGATTATTCCAAATTTTATTCTATCCTTGGTATTGGGGTTATTGTGTAAGCAAATGCTACATTGTTGAGTTACTTGTTTTATCATATCGTCCCACTAATGTCTGACTCAGGCTCTTATGCAGTGTGCCAGCTCCCCAATGCGTTTTATTGTATTCTGTAAGAACTATGGGCCATGTCAAACTAGACGGTATTACTATGTGGTTATCTTTTAAATATACTCATCCATCTGGTTTCATTTTACCTTTCAAATCTTCAATTAATTTTAAGTCTTCTTTTGTATAATTTGGATATAGTTTGGATTTTACCGTCTGGTATCAAAGACAATGCCTTCACCTCAGTTATTTCAGCTGCCTGCTTAGCCTCTGCCGATCGATTTTCCAATTTCAATATCGGTGTTCCCCTTTTGGTGTCCCTGACAATGCATGATAGCTACCTTTTCTGGTTGTTTTACAGCCTCTAACAATTCTAAAATTTCTTCAGCATACTTTGTGTTTTCACTGAGCGGTCAGCAATCCATGGTCTTTCCAAATTGCTCCATGAGCATGTACCACGCCGAATGTATATTTAGAATCTGTCCAAATATTTACCCTTTTTCCCGCTGCCAGTTCCAATGCTCTCGTGAGAGCAACTATCTCCGCCTTTTGAGCTGATGTTCCAGGGGGTAAAGGCTTAGACTCGATTACCTGCTGAGTAGTTGTTATAGCATATCCAGCTTTACGTTGTCTTTGCGTAACAAAACTGCTCCCATCCGTGAACCAAGTTTCTTCCGCATCTTCCATGGGCTCCTCCTTAAGGTCTGGTCGGCTGGAATACACAGTCTCTATAGTTTCTAAACAATCGTGAATCACAGGTTGTGCCGGAGCATCACTAAGAAAAGAGGCTAGATTCACAATATTAATGATCACAATTTCCACGTCGTCCTGTTCTACCAATATTGCTTGATATTTCAAAATCATCAATTCTTGTTTAAGTTGTTTAAAGACTTTTTGTGCTTCTCCAGTCCAGACTAACTTTGACTGGTTAATCTTTATCAATTCACATAGAGGCTTTACCAATAGTCCATCATTATAAATCCAAAGGCGACACCAACCTGTCATTCCTAAAAAGGTTTGTAGCTCCTTTACCATTTGAGGTTCTGGAGTCCGGCAAATGACTTCCTTATGTTCAGTTCCTAGTTCTCGTTGTCCTTCCGAAATGTCAAATCCCAGATAGGTCACACTTTGTTGAGCCAGCTGGACTTTCTGTCAAGAGACTTGATATCCATTTAAACCCAGAAAATTAAGACGACTTATAGTCCATTGAATACAACTGCCTTTAGTCTCGGTAGCTATTAAGAGATCATCTACATATTGTAACAAAGCACCTTCAGTGTCCGGAGGTATCCATGTTTCGAGTTCCCTTGCTAATTGGTTTCCAAAAATAGGGGGGCTATTCTTGAATCCTTGAGGTAGTAATGTCCACGTAAGCTGCGTCTTTCTGCCTGAATCGGGATTTTCCCATTCAAAGGCGAATAGGTTTTGGCTTTCTGGGGCTAAGCCTAGGCAGAAGAAGGCATCTTTTAAATCCAGTACGGTAAACCAGACTTGACTATTCTTTAATTTAGTCAGCAAAGTATAAGGGTTTGCCACTACTGGATGTATATCCTCAGTGATTTTATTTATGGCCCTCAAATCCTGAACTAGCCTATAGCTTTTTCATCTGCCTTTTTAATTGGCAATATGGGTGCATTGTATTCTGATTCGCATTCAAGCAATAATCCATACTGTAAAAATTTATCAATTATCTCTTTAATTCCTTTCCTATCTTCTATCCTCAAAGGATATTACTTAACCTTAACGGGTTTCTCTCCTGGCTTCACTTTAATAATTATTAAGGTCACATTTTTAGCTCTTCCAGGGACTTCGGTAGCCCAAACTCCTGGACATACTTGATCTGTGATCTCTAAAGGTATTTCACTTTTAGGGTCAGTTTGTATTAGTGCCAAGCTTAACACATTTATTAGTTGTCCTTCTCCTGTTCTTAATTCCATTTTCCCTTTTTCAAAGACAATTTCTGCTCCTACTTGCTCTAATAAATCTCTGCCTAAGAGTGCCCATGAGGAGCTAGGCATAGATAAAAATCTGTGTATGCCCCATTGTTTCCCTAACTTGTACTTCAAAGGTTCACAAAAATAAGCCTTTTCGGTTACACCTTGTCCTGGTTTCAGTTAGAACAGAGGTAATTTTCTTCCCAGTAGCTGGTAGAATGCTATGTTTTGGCTTAGGATGAGAAGAGTGCTGATAACACCCCGATGTTTTAATTGTTGCAGAGCAGTGCTTATACCAAGCCAAGGACATCTCAGCTTCTTGCTCTGTCCTGCCAACAGGCAGGCTGGGGGTGCAGTAAGAGCTGGGAGGGGACAGACCCAGGACAGGTGACCCAAATTAGCCAAAGGGGTATTCCATAGCATCTGACCTCAGGCTAAACAATACATAGGGGTGGCTAGCCAGGGGGAGGGGGCCGGACTGCTCGGGGTTAGGCTGGGCATCGGTCAGCGGGTGGTGAGCAATTGCATTGTGCATCACTTCTTTGTACACATTATTAGTAGTGGTACTATTATCATCATTGTATTATTATTATTATTATTATTATTATTATTATTATTATTATTATTATTATTATTATTATTATTATTATTTTGTCTTATTAAACTGTCTTTATCTCAACTCACAGGCTTCACTTTCCATTTCTCTCCCCCGTCCCAGAGAGGGAGGGGGAGGGTGAGCAAACAGCTGCGTGGTGTTTAGCTGCCGGCCGGGTTAAACCACGACACACCTTTTACCCTAACATAATAATTCTGTGAAGGCATTAATGCTTGATTTAGAACTGAATACGTTGCCCCATAGCAATAAGAAATTTCACTTCCATTCCTCCCCTAGCTTCATTATAACCAGTGGAGGATCCGCTAGGGTAGATTCCCCAGGTCCCCGTTATTCCTGTTGAAATCAGGGGTTGATTACCCTAGGAAAAGGCTAGTCAATTTGTCCTCCAAAGCCAGGTCCAAACCGTTTTGTTTTATTTATTTATTTATTTATTTATTTATTTTCATTACATTTCGGAGTTGGTCCAAAAATTCCATAGGGCTTTCTTTTAGACCTTGTTGGAAGCATATTCTCAATTCCCAATTCATCCAGGTTTTAGTATTTACTTAACCGTTCATAATTTTCAGGATGATTCGGGTCTTAGTGGGGGTCGGTCAGGGGAATGCAATTGTCCACAGTTCCCTGAACGGTCCCATCAGCAATCTGAGCTCGCACATGAACTCAGGTTGTTTTAGAGTTGACTGCTTTTCTGTTTCTCTGACAACTCTCTCGGACCGATCATGGTCCCTTTGCCCTAAAGGGCTAACACCCATGATTTTAAGATCTCTGCCTCGGGCAGAGGCAGAACTATTAACATTCCTACATCCTCTTTCCCTGCTCATTCAACTTCAAACACCTTTAACACTTTCAACAACCCTTTTAACACTTCCTTTATCTTTCTCCAGCCTGTACTTCTCTAATGCCAACATCAAAGGTTCAGTCAGGGGCCAACTTAATTCCGTACCTTTTCCCACCAAGATGCTGAAACATCAGTATACAACATTCCATCCTGTTCTGCTTCTCAAAAAACAACATTAACTGTAGCAAAATATTATAGTTTAAAGTTCCATTTAGGGGCCACTTTTCTCCACATTCCAGCTTATAAAGCGGCCACCACTGATTACGATATTTTATCAATGTTTTCCTGTTCACACTTCCACCGGCAGATCCTCCAATATCCTTCCAGTGACTTCAAACACATCCTAACACACTTTTCTTTAAAATTTCACTGCTTGTTTGCCCCCCAGTTTCCAGTTTACACTTTCAGAATACACATGTTACTTACAAAAGCGTATCACAAAACGTATCACTCACAAAAATACGGGCACGCAATATCTTTCAGTAGCGATGTCACAAAACTACTATTACCAGCAATATTGCCAAAATCACAGTAACAATAGTCAGAGTCAAATTCCACATGCGATAAGTCAGAAAACCAAACTGTGTAACACCGTAACGATATCTTTCTTATAACAATGCCACGAACCTACTATTACCACCAGGAAAATAGCCAAAATCGCAGTAACAATAACCAGAGTTAAATACCCTACTCCATGAGTCAGAAAACCGAAACAGACAACACAATTCCAGATGGACCTTAAAGCGAGCTCCTTCCTTAAGGTCCCCAAACATGTACTTATGGTGCTAACCACAAAGTATATACCAAACACTGCCTCGCAGAAGATCACCTTCTGACTTACAGACAGTTGCAGATGACCGCTCTACCAGAAAACCAAACCAGAATAAAGAATATACTCACTTACAATGATGGGGTCCTTGTCTGCCTCCGCAGTGATCCGGTGAGTCGAGGAGTCCCTCCGGGAAATCCCGGGGGTACCCTAGGGAGTCCTGTTCCCAGCAGGTCCTGCGGTCCGGCAGAGAGGTTGTCCCATCTGGGTCGCCAAATTGATTCAAAGATCGAAGCCGAAATTCCTTTAAGTGGTATATTCTTTATTGCAGCGCTGGATGCACGGGGGATCTCCCCACCTATCGTGCATACCCAAAGCAGAAAGCAGTCTTGAATTTATACAATCAATCTATCAATATTCTACAAGCACCTATACATATGCATTACCTATCCCCGCCTTCCCTCGCTTCTCATGCTAATTAGCCTTTTGGCACCTTGCGCCTGCGCAGAGCCTTCCAAGAATTGTGGGCAGGGGTCTTTGGGACGTGGGCAGGCGTCTTTGGGAGGAAGACCCCGAGTCTTCCTCACAGTGTACTTTTCACCTTTGGTCAGGAATCTGCTGAATTGGCATGTTTCTTAATTGCAAGAGCTGGTTGTTGCTAATTCTCCCGTTTGTTGTATCTTTATAATGAATTCCAATGTCCAGTTTCGAGAGTTATAGTCCTTACATTCGTTTCTCTGTCCGCCTGCCGCTTCCTTATCATGAGTTCCAGTGTCTTGTTTCGAGATATACAGTCCTTGTCTGGGGATTGTCCTTGCCTCCCCAATACCTCCTTAATCAATCCCCCCTTTTCTTTTCCCATGCAAATTCTTTTGCATCAGATACTTTCATTATTTACAGTAACACAACAAAGCAGGCATCTAAACAACATGCACACAAATATTCCTAACACTACTAATACGATTAGAGCAATGAATACTTGTTTCAACCATTGGAAATTGGGCAACCAGGAGGTTAACTTATTCCATAGTTCACTAAAACTCCAGGAAAGATCATCTTTACTGATCTCATGTAGGGTCCTTGTCTGCTTCCAGATTTCTTCCAGGTCGGTAGAGATCCTTCCACTCTGATCTACATACATACAACAACTTGTGTTTATTACTGTACAGACTCCCCCTTGAGTGGCCAGTAACAAGTCTAGGGCCATCCGATTTTGTAATACGACCTGTGATAAACTAGATCTCTCTTCTTGTTGAGCCTTTATAGCATCCAGAATTTTGTTTTCTAACTTCTCTATAATTGCAGAAATATTAACTATTGCCTTTTCCAATTCACTCACTCCTAACCATGGGATAAACCATCGCACAAAACTATGAAAAGGGGTGTGTCTCTCTACCAATGGATTGTTAATTTTTCATCTGATTCTCCAGATATGAGTTCTCAAGTAACCTCGAGGCACTACATCATGTACTGTCATACTGGGGACTACCGCTCCAAGAGTGCAAGTTCCCTTCCAATTCTCAGGCAAGACCTTACGGGCTGTATCATTGCATAGCCAAGAGCACCCTTTTCCTTCTGGAACCGTCCAGCTGGTTGAATTTGCCCAGCCGCTAGTCGTACTAATATCAATTGTTCAATTACAAGATGTCTGATTTCCCACATAAGTAGTATCCGTATTTATACAATGCTGTTTTCCTATACCCTTAGGCGGCTTACACCTTTGTACACATACATAATAGGATTCTAACGGCACGAAGCTACTCACTTCTAGTTCCAAAACTGCTTAATATTTTCGACCCCAAGATGTGTTTTCCCACAAATTAGTCCAAGATAAGTTTGCAGGCAAGGGAATCCCAATTAACGATACACCCTTATTCCCATGCTGTGGCAGATGGGTGCATACCCAACAGTTCGTCTTATGAGTTACTTGAGAAATTGTTTGTATTAAGGTCAGGTGTAAGTTCTCATCCCAAGTTGCCCACCCCAAATCCGAGAACCGCACCCCTGCAATCATTAGGATCTGGAAAACCGTAATTTTGTTGGTCCAATTGGAGTGGTGGTCCATATCCTCGCCGGGGCCTTCTTCACCCTTGAATTGTGGATCCAAGCTGCTTGCTTCTTAATCTTCATGGCGGTGTGTGTTGTCAGTAATACTTGGTATGGTCCCATCCACTTTCCTTCCATTTTTCCTGTAGGGGTTGTCCTGAAAAAGTCTTTATATCTATATAATCCCCGAGCTTCAAGGGGTGGATTGGTTGATCCAACCCTCTAGCCCTGGTCCCTAAAACAAATGTATGTACTTTATTTAATTGTTTCTGAAGTTCAGTTATATAAGCATATAAATATTCTGATCCTAACTGCGTTAGGTCCTCTCCACTAAATAGAAATTGCTATGGCCTTGCATATAAGATTTTGAAGGGACTCAAATTTCCTTTTATTCTAGGTTTAACTCTAATTCCAAGTAATGCTAAAGGGAGGGATTGAGGCCATGACAAATTAGCTTCTTATCCAATTTTAGCTATTTACTGTTTAATTAAATGGTTCATTTTTTCTACCTGTCCACTTGCCTGTGGTCTATAAGGAGTATGCAGTTGCCAATCTATCTTTAGAATCTTACTTATCTGTTCTACCACTTGTGCACAAAAATGTGAAACTCTATCAGAAGACATTGCTACTAGAATCCCAAAGCATGCTATTATTTCATTTAACAAGACTTTAACCACTTCTCTTGCTTTGTTTGTTCGACAGGGAAAGGCTTCAGGCCTTCCTGAAAACGTGTCAGTCAGAACCAGTAAATAATGATACCCCCCTTTTCTAGGGAGTTCTGAAAAATCAATTTGCCACTGTTGCCCCGAATAATTTCCTTTACCGATTATTCCAAATTTTATTCTATCCTTGGTATTGGGGTTATTGTGTAAGCAAATGCTACATTGTTGAGTTACTTGTTTTATCATATCGTCCCACTAATGTCTGACTCAGGCTCTTATGCAGTGTGCCAGCTCCCCAGTGCGTTTTATTGTGTTCTGTAAGAACTATGGGCCATGTCAAACTAGAGGGTATTACTAGGTGGTTATCTTTTAAATATACTCATCCATCTGGTTTCATTTTACCTTTCAAATCTTCAATTAATTTTAAGTCTTCTTTTGTATAATTTGGATATAGTTTGGATTTTACCGTCTGGTATCAAAGACAATGCCTTCACCTCAGTTATTTCAGCTGCCTGCTTAGCCTCTGCCAATCGATTTTCCAATTTCAAAATCGGTGTTCCCCTTTTGGTGTCCCTGACAATGCATGATAGCTACCTTTTCTGGTTGTTTTACAGCCTCTAACAATTCTAAAATTTCTTCAGCATACTTTGTGTTTTCACTGAGCGGTCAGCAATCCATGGTCTTTCCAAATTGCTCCATGAGCATGTACCACGCCGAATGTATATTTAGAATCTGTCCAAATATTTACCCTTTTTCCCGCTGCCAGTTCCAATGCTCTCGTGAGAGCAACTATCTCCGCCTTTTGAGCTGATGTTCCAGGGGGTAAAGGCTTAGACTCGATTACCTGCTGAGTAGTTCTTATAGCATATCCAGCTTTACGTTGTCTTTGCGTAACAAAACTGCTCCCATCCGTGAACCAAGTTTCTTCCGCATCTTCCATGGGCTCCTCCTTAAGGTCTGGTCGGCTGGAATACACAGTCTCTATAGTTTCTAAACAATCGTGAATCACAGGTTGTGCCGGAGCATCACTAAGAAAAGAGGCTAGATTCACAATATTAATGATCACAATTTCCACGTCGTCCTGTTCTACCAATATTGCTTGATATTTCAAAATCATCAATTCTTGTTTAAGTTGTTTAAAGACTTTTTGTGCTTCTCCAGTCCAGACTAACTTTGACTGGTTAATCTTTATCAATTCACATAGAGGCTTTACCAATAGTCCATCATTATAAATCCAAAGGCGACACCAACCTGTCATTCCTAAAAAGGTTTGTAGCTCCTTTACCATTTGAGGTTCTGGAGTCCGGCAAATGACTTCCTTATGTTCAGTTCCTAGTTCTCGTTGTCCTTCCGAAATGTCAAATCCCAGATAGGTCACACTTTGTTGAGCCAGCTGGACTTTCTGTCAAGAGACTTGATATCCATTTAAACCCAGAAAATTAAGACGACTTATAGTCCATTGAATACAACTGCCTTTAGTCTCGGTAGCTATTAAGAGATCATCTACATATTGTAACAAAGCACCTTCAGTGTCCGGAGGTATCCATGTTTCGAGTTCCCTTGCTAATTGGTTTCCAAAAATAGGGGGGCTATTCTTGAATCCTTGAGGTAGTAATGTCCACGTAAGCTGCGTCTTTCTGCCTGAATCGGGATTTTCCCATTCAAAGGCGAATAGGTTTTGGCTTTCTGGGGCTAAGCCTAGGCAGAAGAAGGCATCTTTTAAATCCAGTACGGTAAACCAGACTTGACTATTCTTTAATTTAGTCAGCAAAGTATAAGGGTTTGCCACTACTGGATGTATATCCTCAGTGATTTTATTTATGGCCCTCAAATCCTGAACTAGCCTATAGCTTTTTCATCTGCCTTTTTAATTGGCAATATGGGTGCATTGTATTCTGATTCGCATTCAAGCAATAATCCATACTGTAAAAATTTATCAATTATCTCTTTAATTCCTTTCCTATCTTCTATCCTCAAAGGATATTACTTAACCTTAACGGGTTTCTCTCCTGGCTTCACTTTAATAATTATTAAGGTCACATTTTTAGCTCTTCCAGGGACTTCGGTAGCCCAAACTCCTGGACATACTTGATCTGTGATCTCTAAAGGTATTTCACTTTTAGGGTCAGTTTGTATTAGTGCCAAGCTTAACACATTTATTAGTTGTTCTTCTCCTGTTCTTAATTCCATTTTCCCTTTTTCAAAGACAATTTCTGCTCCTACTTGCTCTAATAAATCTCTGCCTAAGAGTGCCCATGAGGAGCTAGGCATAGATAAAAATCTGTGTATGCCCCATTGCTTCCCTAACTTGTACTTCAAAGGTTCACAAAAATAAGCCTTTTCGGTTACACCTTGTCCTGGTTTCAGTTAGAACAGAGTTAATTTTCTTCCCAGTAGCTGGTAGAATGCTATGTTTTGGCTTAGGATGAGAAGAGTGCTGATAACACCCCGATGTTTTAATTGTTGCAGAGCAGTGCTTATACCAAGCCAAGGACATCTCAGCTTCTTGCTCTGTCCTGCCAACAGGCAGGCTGGGGGTGCAGTAAGAGCTGGGAGGGGACAGACCCAGGACAGGTGACCCAAATTAGCCAAAGGGGTATTCCATAGCATCTGACCTCAGGCTAAACAATACATAGGGGTGGCTAGCCAGGGGGAGGGGGCCGGACTGCTCGGGGTTAGGCTGGGCATCGGTCAGCGGGTGGTGAGCAATTGCATTGTGCATCACTTCTTTGTACACATTATTAGTAGTGGTACTATTATCATCATTGTATTATTATTATTATTATTATTATTATTATTATTATTATTATTATTATTATTATTATTATTATTATTTTGTCTTATTAAACTGTCTTTATCTAAACTCACAGGCTTCACTTTCCATTTCTCTCCCCCGTCCCAGAGAGGGAGGGGGAGGGGGAGCGAACAGCTGCGTAGTGTTTAGCTGCCGGCCGGGTTAAACCACGACACACCTTTTACCCTAACATAATAATTCTGTGAAGGCATTAATGCTTGATTTAGAACTGAATACGTTGCCCCATAGCAATAAGAAATTTCACTTCCATTCCTCCCCTAGCTTCATTATAACCAGTGGAGGATCCGCTAGGGTAGATTCCCCAGGTCCCCGTTATTCCTGTTGAAATCAGGGGTTGATTACCCTAGGAAAAGGCTAGTCAATTTGTCCTCCAAAGCCAGGTCCAAACCGTTTTGTTTTATTTATTTATTTATTTATTTATTTATTTTCATTACATTTCAGAGTTGGTCCAAAAATTCCATAGGGGTTTCTTTTAGACCTTGTTGGAAGCATATTCTCAATTCCCAATTCATCCAGGTTTTAGTATTTACTTAACCGTTCATAATTTTCAGGATGATTCGGGTCTTAGTGGGGGTCGGTCAGGGGAATGCAATTGTCCACAGTTCCCTGAACGGTCCCATCAGCAATCTGAGCTCGCACATGAACTCAGGTTGTTTTAGAGTTGACTGCTTTTCTGTTTCTCTGACAACTCTCTCGGACCGATCATGGTCCCTTTGCCCTAAAGGGCTAACACCCATGATTTTAAGATCTCTGCCTCGGGCAGAGGCAGAACTATTAACATTCCTACATCCTCTTTCCCTGCTCATTCAACTTCAAACACCTTTAACACTTTCAACAACCCTTTTAACACTTCCTTTATCTTTCTCCAGCCTGTACTTCTCTAATGCCAACATCAAAGGTTCAGTCAGGGGCCAACTTAATTCCGTACCTTTTCCCACCAAGATGCTGAAACATCAGTATACAACATTCCATCCTGTTCTGCTTCTCAAAAAACAACATTAACTGTAGCAAAATATTATAGTTTAAAGTTCCATTTAGGGGCCACTTTTCTCCACATTCCAGCTTATAAAGCGGCCACCACTGATTACGATATTTTATCAATGTTTTCCTGTTCACACTTCCACCGGCAGATCCTCCAATATCCTTCCAGTGACTTCAAACACATCCTAACACACTTTTCTTTAAAATTTCACTGCTTGTTTGCCCCCCCAGTTTCCAGTTTACACTTTCAGAATACACATGTTACTTACAAAAGCGTATCACAAAACGTATCACTCACAAAAATACGGGCACGCAATATCTTTCAGTAGCGATGTCACAAAACTACTATTACCAGCAATATTGCCAAAATCACAGTAACAATAGTCAGAGTCAAATTCCACATGCGATAAGTCAGAAAACCAAACTGTGTAACACCGTAACGATATCTTTCTTATAACAATGCCACGAACCTACTATTACCACCAGGAAAATAGCCAAAATCGCAGTAACAATAACCAGAGTTAAATACCATACTCCATGAGTCAGAAAACCGAAATAGACAACACAATTCCAGATGGACCTTAAAGCGAGCTCCTTCCTTAAGGTCCCCAAACATGTACTTATGGTGCTAACCACAAAGTATATACCAAACACTGCCTCGCAGAAGATCACCTTCTGACTTACAGACAGTTGCAGATGACCGGTCTACCAGAAAAACAAACCAGAATAAAGAATATACTCACTTACAATGATGGGGTCCTTTTCTGCCTCCGCAGTGATCCGGTGAGTCGAGGAGTCCCTCCGGGAAATCCCGGGGGTACCCTAGGGAGTCCTGTTCCCAGCAGGTCCTGCGGTCCGGCAGAGAGGTTGTCCCATCTGGGTCGCCAAATTGATTCAAAGATCGAAGCCGAAATTCCTTTAAGTGGTATATTCTTTATTGCAGCGCTGGATGCACGGGGGATCTCCCCACCTATCGTGCATACCCAAAGCAGAAAGCAGTCTTGAATTTATACAATCAATCTATCAATATTCTACAAGCACCTATACATATGCATTACCTATCCCCGCCTTCCCTCGCTTCTCATGCTAATTAGCCTTTTGGCACCTTGCGCCTGCGCAGAGCCTTCCAAGAATTGTGGGCAGGGGTCTTTGGGACGTGGGCAGGGGTCTTTGGGAGGAAGACCCCGAGTCTTCCTCACAGTGTACTTTTCACCTTTGGTCAGGAATCTGCTGAATTGGCATGTTTCTTAATTGCAAGAGCTGGTTGTTGCTAATTCTCCCGTTTGTTGTATCTTTATAATGAATTCCAATGTCCAGTTTCGAGAGTTATAGTCCTTACATTCGTTTCTCTGTCCGCCTGCCGCTTCCTTATCATGAGTTCCAGTGTCTTGTTTCGAGATATACAGTCCTTGTCTGGGGATTGTCCTTGCCTCCCCAATACCTCCTTAATCAATCCCCCCTTTTCTTTTCCCATGCAAATTCTTTTGCATCAGATACTTTCATTATTTACAGTAACACAACAAAGCAGGCATCTAAACAGCATGCACACAAATATTCCTAACACTACTAATACGATTAGAGCAATGAATACTTGTTTCAACCATTGGAAATTGGGCAACCAGGAGGTTAACTTATTCCATAGTTCACTAAAACTCCAGGAAAGGTCATCTTTACTGATCTCATGTAGGGTCCTTGTCTGCTTCCAGATTTCTTCCAGGTCGGTAGAGATCCTTCCACTCTGATCTACATACATACAACAACTTGTGTTTATTACTGTACAGACTCCCCCTTGAGTGGCCAGTAACAAGTCTAGGGCCATCCGATTTTGTAATACGACCTGTGATAAACTAGATCTCTCTTCTTGTTGAGCCTTTATAGCATCCAGAATTTTGTTTTCTAACTTCTCTATAATTGCAGAAATATTAACTATTGCCTTTTCCAATTCACTCACTCCTAACCATGGGATAAACCATCGCACAAAACTATGAAAAGGGGTGTGTCTCTCTACCAATGGATTGTTAATTTTTCATCTGATTCTCCGCATATGAGTTCTCAAGTAACCTCGAGGCACTACATCATGTACTGTCATATTGGGGACTACCGCTCCAAGAGTGCAAGTTCCCTTCCAATTCTCAGGCAAGACCTTACGGGCTGTATCATTGCATAGCCAAGAGCACCCTTTTCCTTCTGGAACCGTCCAGCTGGTTGAATTTGCCCAGCCGCTAGTCGTACTAATATCAATTGTTCAATTACAAGATGTCTGATTTCCCACATAAGTAGTATCCGTATTTATACAATGCTGTTTTCCTATACCCTTAGGCGGGTTACACCTTTGTACACATACATAATAGGATTCTAACGGCACGAAGCTACTCACTTCTAGTTCCAAAACTGCTTAATATTTTCGACCCCAAGATGTGTTTTCCCACAAATTAGTCCAAGATAAGTTTGCAGGCAAGGGAATCCCAATTAACGATACACCCTTATTCCCATGCTGTGGCAGATGGGTGCATACCCAACAGTTCGTCTTATTAGTTACTTGAGAAATTGTTTGTATTAAGGTCAGGTGTAAGTTCTCATCCCAAGTTGCCCACCCCAAATCCGAGAACCGCACCCCTGCAATCATTAGGATCTGGAAAACCGTAATTTTGTTGGTCCAATTGGAGTGGTGGTCCATATCCTCGCCGGGGCCTTCTTCACCCTTGAATTGTGGATCCAAGCTGCTTGCTTCTTAATCTTCATGGCGGTGTGTGTTGTCAGTAATACTTGGTATGGTCCCATCCACTTTCCTTCCATTTTTCCTGTAGGGGTTGTCCTGAAAAAGTCTTTATATCTATATAATCCCCGAGCTTCAAGGGGTGGATTGGTTGATCCAACCCTCTAGCCCTGGTCCCTAAAACAAATGTATGTACTTTATTTAATTGTTTCTGAAGTTCAGTTATATAAGCATATAAATATTCTGATCCTAACTGCGTTAGGTCCTCTCCACTAAATAGAAATTGCTATGGCCTTCCATATAAGATTTTGAAGGGACTCAAATTTCCTTTTATTCTAGGTTTAACTCTAATTCCAAGTAATGCTAAAGGGAGGGATTGAGGCCATGACAAATTAGCTTCTTATCCAATTTTAGCTATTTATTGTTTACTTAAATGGTTCATTTTTTCTACCTGTCCACTTGCCTGTGGTCTATAAGGAGTATGCAGTTGCCAATCTATCTTTAGAATCTTACTTATCTGTTCTACCACTTGTGCACAAAAATGTGAAACTCTATCAGAAGACATTGCTACTAGAATCCCAAAGCATGCTATTATTTCATTTAACAAGACTTTAACCACTTCTCTTGCTTTGTTTGTTCGACAGGGAAAGGCTTCAGGCCTTCCTGAAAACGTGTCAGTCAGAACCAGTAAATAATGATACCCCCCTTTTCTAGGGAGTTCTGAAAAATCAATTTGCCACTGTTGCCCCGAATAATTTCCTTTACCGATTATTCCAAATTTTATTCTATCCTTGGTATTGGGGTTATTGTGTAAGCAAATGCTACATTGTTGAGTTACTTGTTTTATCATATCGTCCCACTAATGTCTGACTCAGGCTCTTATGCAGTGTGCCAGCTCCCCAGTGCGTTTTATTGTGTTCTGTAAGAACTATGGGCCATGTCAAACTAGAGGGTATTACTAGGTGGTTATCTTTTAAATATACTCATCCATCTGGTTTCATTTTACCTTTCAAATCTTCAATTAATTTTAAGTCTTCTTTTGTATAATTTGGATATAGTTTGGATTTTACCGTCTGGTATCAAAGACAATGCCTTCACCTCAGTTATTTCAGCTGCCTGCTTAGCCTCTGCCAATCGATTTTCCAATTTCAAAATCGGTGTTCCCCTTTTGGTGTCCCTGACAATGCATGATAGCTACCTTTTCTGGTTGTTTTACAGCCTCTAACAATTCTAAAATTTCTTCAGCATACTTTGTGTTTTCACTGAGCGGTCAGCAATCCATGGTCTTTCCAAATTGCTCCATGAGCATGTACCACGCCGAATGTATATTTAGAATCTGTCCAAATATTTACCCTTTTTCCCGCTGCCAGTTCCAATGCTCTCGTGAGAGCAACTATCTCCGCCTTTTGAGCTGATGTTCCAGGGGGTAAAGGCTTAGACTCGATTACCTGCTGAGTAGTTCTTATAGCATATCCAGCTTTACGTTGTCTTTGCGTAACAAAACTGCTCCCATCCGTGAACCAAGTTTCTTCCGCATCTTCCATGGGCTCCTCCTTAAGGTCTGGTCGGCTGGAATACACAGTCTCTATAGTTTCTAAACAATCGTGAATCACAGGTTGTGCCGGAGCATCACTAAGAAAAGAGGCTAGATTCACAATATTAATGATCACAATTTCCACGTCGTCCTGTTCTACCAATATTGCTTGATATTTCAAAATCATCAATTCTTGTTTAAGTTGTTTAAAGACTTTTTGTGCTTCTCCAGTCCAGACTAACTTTGACTGGTTAATCTTTATCAATTCACATAGAGGCTTTACCAATAGTCCATCATTATAAATCCAAAGGCGACACCAACCTGTCATTCCTAAAAAGGTTTGTAGCTCCTTTACCATTTGAGGTTCTGGAGTCCGGCAAATGACTTCCTTATGTTCAGTTCCTAGTTCTCGTTGTCCTTCCGAAATGTCAAATCCCAGATAGGTCACACTTTGTTGAGCCAGCTGGACTTTCTGTCAAGAGACTTGATATCCATTTAAACCCAGAAAATTAAGACGACTTATAGTCCATTGAATACAACTGCCTTTAGTCTCGGTAGCTATTAAGAGATCATCTACATATTGTAACAAAGCACCTTCAGTGTCCGGAGGTATCCGTGTTTCGAGTTCCCTTGCTAATTGGTTTCCAAAAATAGTGGGGCTATTCTTGAATCCTTGAGGTAGTAATGTCCACGTAAGCTGCGTCTTTCTGCCTGAATCGGGATTTTCCCATTCAAAGGCGAATAGGTTTTGGCTTTCTGGGGCTAAGCCTAGGCAGAAGAAGGCATCTTTTAAATCCAGCACGGTAAACCAGACTTGACTATTCTTTAATTTAGTCAGCAAAGTATAAGGGTTTGCCACTACTGGATGGATATCCTCAGTGATTTTATTTATGGCCCTCAAATCCTGAACTAGCCTATAGCTTTTTCATCTGCCTTTTTAATTGGCAATATGGGTGCATTGTATTCTGATTCGCATTCAAGCAATAATCCATACTGTAAAAATTTATCAATTATCTCTTTAATTCCTTTCCTATCTTCTATCCTCAAAGGATATTACTTAACCTTAACGGGTTTCTCTCCTGGCTTCACTTTAATAATTGTTAAGGTCACATTTTTAGCTCTTCCAGGGACTTCGGTAGCCCAAACTCCTGGACATACTTGATCTGTGATCTCTAAAGGTATTTCACTTTTAGGGTCAGTTTGTATTAGTGCCAAGCTTAACACATTTATTAGTTGTCCTTCTCCTGTTCTTAATTCCATTTTCCCTTTTTCAAAGACAATTTCTGCTCCTACTTGCTCTAATAAATCTCTGCCTAAGAGTGCCCATGAGGAGCTAGGCATAGATAAAAATCTGTGTATGCCCCATTGTTTCCCTAACTTGTACTTCAAAGGTTCACAAAAATAAGCCTTTTCGGTTACACCTTGTCCTGGTTTCAGTTAGAACAGAGGTAATTTTCTTCCCAGTAGCTGGTAGAATGCTATGTTTTGGCTTAGGATGAGAAGAGTGCTGATAACACCCCGATGTTTTAATTGTTGCAGAGCAATGCTTATACCAAGCCAAGGACATCTCAGCTTCTTGCTCTGTCCTGCCAACAGGCAGGCTGGGGGTGCAGTAAGAGCTGGGAGGGGACAGACCCAGGACACGTGACCCAAACTAGCCAAAGGGGTATTCCATAGCATCTGACGTCAGGCTAAACAATACATAGGGGTGGCTAGCCAGGGGGAGGGGGCCGGACTGCTCGGGGTTAGGCTGGGCATCGGTCAGCGGGTGGTGAGCAATTGCATTGTGCATCACTTGTTTGTACACATTATTAGTAGTGGTACTATTATCATCATTGTATTATTATTATTATTATTATTATTATTATTATTATTATTATTATTATTATTATTTTGTCTTATTAAACTGTCTTTATCTCAACTCACAGGCTTCACTT
The DNA here is from genome assembly GCF_964035555.1 of Netta rufina. Classification (NCBI taxonomy): domain Eukaryota; kingdom Metazoa; phylum Chordata; class Aves; order Anseriformes; family Anatidae; genus Netta; species Netta rufina. Next base: position 81,592 of record NC_140132.1, on the reverse strand, counting down.
TCCATTTCTCTCCCCCGTCCCAGAGAGGGAGGGGGAGGGTGAGCGAACAGCTGCGTAGTGTTTAGCTGCCGGCCGGGTTAAACCACGACACACCTTTTACCCTAACATAATAATTCTGTGAAGGCATTAATGCTTGATTTAGAACTGAATACGTTGCCCCATAGCAATAAGAAATTTCACTTCCATTCCTCCCCTAGCTTCATTATAACCAGTGGAGGATCCGCTAGGGTAGATTCCCCAGGTCCCCGTTATTCCTGTTGAAATCAGGGGTTGATTACCCTAGGAAAAGGCTAGTCAATTTGTCCTCCAAAGCCAGGTCCAAACCGTTTTGTTTTATTTATTTATTTATTTATTTATTTATTTTCATTACATTTCAGAGTTGGTCCAAAAATTCCATAGGGGTTTCTTTTAGACCTTGTTGGAAGCATATTCTCAATTCCCAATTCATCCAGGTTTTAGTATTTACTTAACCGTTCATAATTTTCAGGATGATTCGGGTCTTAGTGGGGGTCGGTCAGGGGAATGCAATTGTCCACAGTTCCCTGAACGGTCCCATCAGCAATCTGAGCTCGCACATGAACTCAGGTTGTTTTAGAGTTGACTGCTTTTCTGTTTCTCTGACAACTCTCTCGGACCGATCATGGTCCCTTTGCCCTAAAGGGCTAACACCCATGATTTTAAGATCTCTGCCTCGGGCAGAGGCAGAACTATTAACATTCCTACATCCTCTTTCCCTGCTCATTCAACTTCAAACACCTTTAACACTTTCCACAACCCTTTTAACACTTCCTTTATCTTTCTCCAGCCTGTACTTCTCTAATGCCAACATCAAAGGTTCAGTCAGGGGCCAACTTAATTCCGTACCTTTTCCCACCAAGATGCTGAAACATCAGTATACAACATTCCATCCTGTTCTGCTTCTCAAAAAACAACATTAACTGTAGCAAAATATTATAGTTTAAAGTTCCATTTAATGGCCACTTTTCCCCACATTCCAGCTTATAAAGCCGCCACCACTGATTACGATATTTTATCAATGTTTTCCTGTTCACACTTCCACCGGCAGATCCTCCAATATCCTTCCAGTGACTTAAAACACAGCCTAACCCACTTTTCTTTAAAATTTCACTGCTTGTTTGCCCCCCCAGTTTCCAGTTTACACTTTCAGAATACACATGTTACTTACAAAAGCGTATCACAAAACGTATCGCTCACAAAAATACGGGCACGCAATATCTTTCAGTAGCGATGTCACAAAACTACTATTACCAGCAATATTGCCAAAATCACAGTAACAATAGTCAGAGTCAAATTCCACATGCGATAAGTCAGAAAACCGAACTGTGTAACACCGTAACGATATCTTTCTTATAACAATGCCACGAACCTACTATTACCACCAGGAAAATAGCCAAAATCGCAGTAACAATAACCAGAGTTAAATACCCTACTCCATGAGTCAGAAAACCGAAACAGACAACACAATTCCAGATGGACCTTAAAGCGAGCTCCTTCCTTAAGGTCCCCAAACATGTACTTATGGTGCTAACCACAAAGTATATACCAAACACTGCCTCGCAGAAGATCACCTTCTGACTTACAGACAGTTGCAGATGACCGGTCTACCAGAAAACCAAACCAGAATAAAGAATATACTCACTTACAATGATGGGGTCCTTGTCTGCCTCCGCAGTGATCCGGTGAGTCGAGGAGTCCCTCCGGGAAATCCCGGGGGTACCCTAGGGAGTCCTGTTCCCAGCGGGTCCTGCGGTCCGGCAGAGAGGTTGTTCCATCTGGGTCGCCAAATTGATTCAAAGATCGAAGCCGAAATTCCTTTAAGTGGTATATTCTTTATTGCAGCGCTGGATGCACGGCGGATCTCTCCACCTATCGTGCATAGCCAAAGCAGAAAGCAGTCTTGAATTTATACAATCAATCTATCAATATTCTACAAGCACCTATACATATGCATTACCTATCCCCGCCTTCCCTCGCTTCTCATGCTAATTAGCCTTTTGGCACCTTTCGCCTGCGCAGAGCCTTCCAAGAATTGTGGGCAGGGGTCTTTGGGACGTGGGCAGGGGTCTTTGGGAGGAAGACCCCGAGTCTTCCTCACAGTGTACTTTTCACCTTTGGTCAGGAATCTGCTGAATTGGCATGTTTCTTAATTGCAAGAGCTGGTTGTTGCTAATTCTCCCGTTTGTTGTATCTTTATAATGAATTCCAATGTCCAGTTTCGAGAGTTATAGTCCTTACATTCGTTTCTCTGTCCGCCTGCCGCTTCCTTATCATGAGTTCCAGTGTCTTGTTTCGAGATATACAGTCCTTGTCTGGGGATTGTCCTTGCCTCCCCAATACCTCCTTAATCAATCCCCCCTTTTCTTTTCCCATGCAAATTCTTTTGCATCAGATACTTTCATTATTTACAGTAACACAACAAAGCAGGCATCTAAACAACATGCACACAAATATTCCTAACACTACTAATACGATTAGAGCAATGAATACTTGTTTCAACCATTGGAAATTGGGCAACCAGGAGGTTAACTTATTCCATAGTTCACTAAAACTCCAGGAAAGATCATCTTTACTGATCTCATGTAGGATCCTTGTCTGCTTCCAGATTTCTTCCAGGTCGGTAGAGATCCTTCCACTCTCATCTACATACATACAACAACTTGTGTTTATTACTGTACAGACTCCCCCTTGAGTGGCCAGTAACAAGTCTAGGGCCATCCGATTTTGTAATACTACCTGTGATAAACTAGATATCTCTTCTTGTTGAGCCTTTATAGCATCCAGAATTTTGTTTTCTAACTTCTCTATAATTGCAGAAATATTAACTATTGCCTTTTCCAATTCACTCACTCCTAACCATGGGATAAACCATCGCACAAAACTATGAAAAGGGGTGTGTCTCTCTACCAATGGATTGTTAATTTTTCATCTGATTCTCCGCATATGATTTCTCAAGTAACCTCGAGGCACTACATCATGTACTGTCAGATTGGGGACTACCGCTCCAAGAGTGCAAGTTCCCTTCCAATTCTCAGGCAAGACCTTACGGGCTGTATCATTGCATAGCCAATACCACCCTTTTCCTTCTGGAACCGTCCAGCTGGTTGAATTTGCCCAGCCACTAGTCGTACTAATATCAATTGTTCAATTACAAGATGTCTGATTTCCCACATAAGTAGTATCCGTATTTATACAATGCTGTTTTCCTATACCCTTAGGCGGGTTACGCCTTTGTACACATACATAATAGGATTCTAACGGCACGAAGCTACTCACTTCTAGTTCCAAAACTGCTTAATATTTTCGACCCCAAGATGTGTTTTCCCACAAATTAGTCCAAGATAAGTTTGCAGGCAAGGGAATCCCAATTAACGATACACCCTTATTCCCATGCTGTGGCAGATGGGTGCATACCCAACAGTTCGTCTTATTAGTTACTTGAGAAATTGTTTGTATTAAGGTCAGGTGTAAGTTCTCATCCCAAGTTGCCCACCCCAAATCCGAGAACCGCACCCCTGCAATCATTAGGATCTGGAAAACCGTAATTTTGTTGGTCCAATTGGAGTGGTGGTCCATATCCTCGCCGGGGCCTTCTTCACCCTTGAATTGTGGATCCAAGCTGCTTGCTTCTTAATCTTCATGGCGGTGTGTGTTGTCAGTAATACTTGGTATGGTCCCATCCACTTTCCTTCCATTTTTCCTGTAGGGGTTGTCCTGAAAAAGTCTTTATATCTATATAATCCCCGAGCTTCAAGGGGTGGATTGGTTGATCCAACCCTCTAGCCCTGGTCCCTAAAACAAATGTATGTACTTTATTTAATTGTTTCTGAAGTTCAGTTATATAAGCATATAAATATTCTGATCCTAACTGCGTTAGGTCCTCTCCACTAAATAGAAATTGCTATGGCCTTCCATATAAGATTTTGAAGGGACTCAAATTTCCTTTTATTCTAGGTTTAACTCTAATTCCAAGTAATGCTAAAGGGAGGGATTGAGGCCATGACAAATTAGCTTCTTATCCAATTTTAGCTATTTATTGTTTACTTAAATGGTTCATTTTTTCTACCTGTCCACTTGCCTGTGGTCTATAAGGAGTATGCAGTTGCCAATCTATCTTTAGAATCTTACTTATCTGTTGTACCACTTGTGCACAAAAATGTGAAACTCTATCAGAAGACATTGCTACTAGAATCCCAAAGCATGCTATTATTTCATTTAACAAGACTTTAACCACTTCTCTTGCTTTGTTTGTTCGACAGGGAAAGGCTTCAGGCCTTCCTGAAAACGTGTCAGTCAGAACCAGTAAATAATGATACCCCCCTTTTCTAGGGAGTTCTGAAAAATCAATTTGCCACTGTTGCCCCGAATAATTTCCTTTACCGATTATTCCAAATTTTATTCTATCCTCGGTATTGGGGTTATTGTGTAAGCAAATGCTACATTGTTGAGTTACTTGTTTTATCATATCGTCCCACTAATGTCTGACTCAGGCTCTTATGCAGTGTGCCAGCTCCCCAGTGCGTTTTATTGTGTTCTGTAAGAACTATGGGCCATGTCAAACTAGAGGGTATTACTAGGTGGTTATCTTTTAAATATACTCATCCATCTGGTTTCATTTTACCTTTCAAATCTTCAATTAATTTTAAGTCTTCTTTTGTATAATTTGGATATAGTTTGGATTTTACCGTCTGGTATCAAAGACAATGCCTTCACCTCAGTTATTTCAGCTGTCTGCTTAGCCTCTGCCAATCGATTTTCCAATTTCAAAATCGGTGTTCCCCTTTTGGTGTCCCTGACAATGCACGATAGCTACCTTTTCTGGTTGTTTTACAGCCTCTAACAATTCTAAAATTTCTTCAGCATACTTTGTGTTTTCGCTGAGCAGTCAGCAATCCATGGTCTTTCCAAATTGCTCCATGAGCATGTACCACGCCGAATGTATATTTAGAATCTGTCCAAATATTTACCCTTTTTCCCGCTGCCAGTTCCAATGCTCTCGTGAGAGCAACTATCTCCGCCTTTTGAGCTGATGTTCCAGGGGGTAAAGGCTTAGACTCGATTACCTGCTGAGTAGTTCTTATAGCATATCCAGCTTTACGTTGTCTTTGCGTAACAAAACTGCTCCCATCCGTGAACCAAGTTTCTTCCGCATCTTCCATGGGCTCCTCCTTAAGGTCTGGTCGGCTGGAATACACAGTCTCTATAGTTTCTAAACAATCGTGAATCACAGGTTGTGCCGGAGCATCACTAAGAAAAGAGGCTAGATTCACAATATTAATGATCACAATTTCCACGTCGTCCTGTTCTACCAATATTGCTTGATATTTCAAAATCATCAATTCTTGTTTAAGTTGTTTAAAGACTTTTTGTGCTTCTCCAGTCCAGACTAACTTTGACTGGTTAATCTTTATCAATTCACATAGAGGCTTTACCAATAGTCCATCATTATAAATCCAAAGGCGACACCAACCTGTCATTCCTAAAAAGGTTTGTAGCTCCTTTACCATTTGAGGTTCTGGAGTCCGGCAAATGACTTCCTTATGTTCAGTTCCTAGTTCTCGTTGTCCTTCCGAAATGTCAAATCCCAGATAGGTCACACTTTGTTGAGCCAGCTGGACTTTCTGTCAAGAGACTTGATATCCATTTAAACCCAGAAAATTAAGATGACTTATAGTCCATTGAATACAACTGCCTTTAGTCTCGGTAGCTATTAAGAGATCATCTACATATTGTAAGAAAGCACCTTCAGTGTCCGGAGGTATCCATGTTTCGAGTTCCCTTGCTAATTGGTTTCCAAAAATAGTGGGGCTATTCTTGAATCCTTGAGGTAGTAATGTCCACGTAAGCTGCGTCTTTCTGCCTGAATCGGGATTTTCCCATTCAAAGGCGAATAGGTTTTGGCTTTCTGGGGCTAAGCCTAGGCAGAAGAAGGCATCTTTTAAATCCAGCACGGTAAACCAGACTTGACTATTCTTTAATTTAGTCAGCAAAGTATAAGGGTTTGCCACTACTGGATGTATATCCTCAGTGATTTTATTTATGGCCCTCAAATCCTGAACTAGCCTATAGCTTTTTCATCTGCCTTTTTAATTGGCAATATGGGTGCATTGTATTCTGATTCGCATTCAAGCAATAATCCATACTGTAAAAATTTATCAATTATCTCTTTAATTCCTTTCCTATCTTCTATCCTCAAAGGATATTACTTAACCTTAACGGGTTTCTCTCCTGGCTTCACTTTAATAATTATTAAGGTCACATTTTTAGCTCTTCCAGGGACTTCGGTAGCCCAAACTCCTGGACATACTTGATCTGTGATCTCTAAAGGTATTTCACTTTTAGGGTCAGTTTGTATTAGTGCCAAGCTTAACACATTTATTAGTTGTTCTTCTCCTGTTCTTAATTCCATTTTCCCTTTTTCAAAGACAATTTCTGCTCCTACTTGCTCTAATAAATCTCTACCTAAGAGTGCCCATGAGGAGCTAGGCATAGATAAAAATCTGTGGATGCCCCATTGTTTCCCTAACTTGTACTTCAAAGGTTCACAAAAATAAGCCTTTTTGGTTACACCTTGTCCTGGTTTCAGTTAGAACAGAGGTAATTTTCTTCCTAGTAGCTGGTAGAATGCTATGTTTTGGCTTAGGATGAGAAGAGTGCTGATAACACCCCGATGTTTTAATTGTTGCAGAGCAGTGCTTATACCAAGCCAAGGACATCTCAGCTTCTTGCTCTGTCCTGCCAACAGGCAGGCTGGGGGTGCAGTAAGAGCTGGGAGGGGACAGACCCAGGACACGTGACCCAAACTAGCCAAAGGGGTATTCCATAGCATCTGACCTCAGGCTAAACAATACATAGGGGTGGCTAGCCAGGGGGAGGGGGCCGGACTGCTCGGGGTTAGGCTGGGCATCGGTCAGCGGGTGGTGAGCAATTGCATTGTGCATCACTTGTTTGTACACATTATTAGTAGTGGTACTATTATCATCATTGTATTATTATTATTATTATTATTATTATTTTGTCTTATTAAACTGTCTTTATCTCAACTCACAGGCTTCACTTTCCATTTCTCTCCCCCGTCCCAGAGAGGGAGGGGGAGGGGGAGCGAACAGCTGCGTGGTGTTTAGCTGCCGGCCGGGTTAAACCACGACACACCTTTTACCCTAACATAATAATTCTGTGAAGGCATTAATGCTTGATTTAGAACTGAATACGTTGCCCCATAGCAATAAGAAATTTCACTTCCATTCCTCCCCTAGCTTCATTATAACCAGTGGAGGATCTGCTAGGGTAGATTCCCCAGGTCCCCGTTATTCCTGTTGAAATCAGGGGTTGATTACCCTAGGAAAAGGCTAGTCAATTTGTCCTCCAAAGCCAGGTCCAAACCGTTTTGTTTTATTTATTTATTTATTTATTTATTTATTTATTTATTTATTTATTTTCATTACATTTCGGAGTTGGTCCAAAAATTCCATAGGGCTTTCTTTTAGACCTTGTTGGAAGCATATTCTCAATTCCCAATTCATCCAGGTTTTAGTATTTACTTAACCGTTCATAATTTTCAGGATGATTCGGGTCTTAGTGGGGGTCGGTCAGGGGAATGCAATTGTCCACAGTTCCCTGAACGGTCCCATCAGCAATCTGAGCTCGCACATGAACTCAGGTTGTTTTAGAGTTGACTGCTTTTCTGTTTCTCTGACAACTCTCTCGGACCGATCATGGTCCCTTTGCCCTAAAGGGCTAACACCCATGATTTTAAGATCTCTGCCTCGGGCAGAGGCAGAACTATTAACATTCCTACATCCTCTTTCCCTGCTCATTCAACTTCAAACACCTTTAACACTTTCAACAACCCTTTTAACACTTCCTTTATCTTTCTCCAGCCTGTACTTCTCTAATGCCAACATCAAAGGTTCAGTCAGGGGCCAACTTAATTCCGTACCTTTTCCCACCAAGGTGCTGAAACATCAGTATACAACATTCCATCCTGTTCTGCTTCTCAAAAAACAACATTAACTGTAGCAAAATATTATAGTTTAAAGTTCCATTTAGGGGCCACTTTTCTCCACATTCCAGCTTATAAAGCGGCCACCACTGATTACAATATTTTATCAATGTTTTCCTGTTCACACTTCCACCGGCAGATCCTCCAATATCCTTCCAGTGACATAAAACACAGCCTAACACACTTTTCTTTAAAATTTCACTGCTTGTTTGCCCCCCCAGTTTCCAGTTTACACTTTCAGAATACACGTTACTTACAAAAGCGTATCACAAAACGTATCACTCACAAAAATACGGGCACGCAATATCTTTCAGTAGCGATGTCACAAAACTACTATTACCAGCAATATTGCCAAAATCACAGTAACAATAGTCAGAGTCAAATTCCACATGCGATAAGTCAGAAAACCGAACTGTGTAACACCGTAACGATATCTTTCTTATAACAATGCCACGAACCTACTATTACCACCAGGAAAATAGCCAAAATCGCAGTAACAATAACCAGAGTTAAATACCCTACTCCATGAGTCAGAAAACCGAAATAGACAACACAATTCCAGATGGACCTTAAAGCGAGCTCCTTCCTTAAGGTCCCCAAACATGTACTTATGGTGCTAACCACAAAGTATATACCAAACACTGCCTCGCAGAAGATCACCTTCTGACTTACAGACAGTTGCAGATGACCGGTCTACCAGAAAACCAAACCAGAATAAAGAATATACTCACTTACAATGATGGGGTCCTTGTCTGCCTCCGCAGTGATCCGGTGAGTCGAGGAGTCCCTCCGGGAAATCCCGGGGGTACCCTAGGGAGTCCTGTTCCCAGCAGGTCCTGCGGTCCGGCAGAGAGGTTGTCCCATCTGGGTCGCCAAATTGATTCAAAGATCGAAGCCGAAATTCCTTTAAGTGGTATATTCTTTATTGCAGCGCTGGATGCACGGGGGATCTCTCCACCTATCGTGCATACCCAAAGCAGAAAGCAGTCTTGAATTTATACAATCAATCTATCAATATTCTACAAGCACCTATACATATGCATTACCTATCCCCGCCTTCCCTCGCTTCTCATGCTAATTAGCCTTTTGGCACCTTGCGCCTGCGCAGAGCCTTCCAAGAATTGTGGGCAGGGGTCTTTGGGACGTGGGCAGGGGTCTTTGGGAGGAAGACCCCGAGTCTTCCTCACAGTGTACTTTTCACCTTTGGTCAGGAATCTGCTGAATTGGCATGTTTCTTAATTGCAAGAGCTGGTTGTTGCTAATTCTCCCGTTTGTTGTATCTTTATAATGAATTCCAATGTCCAGTTTCGAGAGTTATAGTCCTTACATTCGTTTCTCTGTCCGCCTGCCGCTTCCTTATCATGAGTTCCAGTGTCTTGTTTCGAGACACACAGTCCTTGTCTGGGGATTGTCCTTGCCTCCCCAATACCTCCTTAATCAATCCCCCCTTTTCTTTTCCCATGCAAATTCTTTTGCATCAGATACTTTCATTATTTACAGTAACACAACAAAGCAGGCATCTAAACAACATGCACACAAATATTCCTAACACTACTAATACGATTAGAGCAATGAATACTTGTTTCAACCATTGGAAATTGGGCAACCAGGAGGTTAACTTATTCCATAGTTCACTAAAACTCCAGGAAAGATCATCTTTACTGATCTCATGTAGGATCCTTGTCTGCTTCCAGATTTCTTCCAGGTCGGTAGAGATCCTTCCACTCTCATCTACATACATACAACAACTTGTGTTTATTACTGTACAGACTCCCCCTTGAGTGGCCAGTAACAAGTCTAGGGCCATCCGATTTTGTAATACGACCTGTGATAAACTAGATCTCTCTTCTTGTTGAGCCTTTATAGCATCCAGAATTTTGTTTTCTAACTTCTCTATAATTGCAGAAATATTAACTATTGCCTTTTCCAATTCACTCACTCCTAACCATGGGATAAACCATCGCACAAAACTATGAAAAGGGGTGTGTCTCTCTACCAATGGATTGTTAATTTTTCATCTGATTCTCCGCATATGATTTCTCAAGTAACCTCGAGGCACTACATCATGTACTGTCATATTGGGGACTACCGCTCCAAGAGTGCAAGTTCCCTTCCAATTCTCAGGCAAGACCTTACGGGCTGTATCATTGCATAGCCAATACCACCCTTTTCCTTCTGGAACCGTCCAGCTGGTTGAATTTGCCCAGCCACTAGTCGTACTAATATCAATTGTTCAATTACAAGATGTCTGATTTCCCACATAAGTAGTATCCGTATTTATACAATGCTGTTTTCCTATACCCTTAGGCGGGTTACGCCTTTGTACACATACATAATAGGATTCTAACGGCACGAAGCTACTCACTTCTAGTTCCAAAACTGCTTAATATTTTCGACCCCAAGATGTGTTTTCCCACAAATTAGTCCAAGATAAGTTTGCAGGCAAGGGAACCCCAATTAACGATACACCCTTATTCCCATGCTGTGGCAGATGGGTGCATACCCAACAGTTCGTCTTATTAGCTACTTGAGAAATTGTTTGTATTAAGGTCAGGTGTAAGTTCTCATCCCAAGTTGCCCACCCCAAATCCGAGAACCGCACCCCTGCAATCATTAGGATCTGGAAAACCGTAATTTTGTTGGTCCAATTGGAGTGGTGGTCCATATCCTCGCCGGGGCCTTCTTCACCCTTGAATTGTGGATCCAAGCTGCTTGCTTCTTAATCTTCATGGCGCTGTGTGTTGTCAGTAATACTTGGTATGGTCCCATCCACTTTCCTTCCATTTTTCCTGTAGGGGTTGTCCTGAAAAAGTCTTTATATCTATATAATCCCCGAGCTTCAAGGGGTGGATTGGTTGATCCAACCCTCTAGCCCTGGTCCCTAAAACAAATGTATGTACTTTATTTAATTGTTTCTGAAGTTCAGTTATATAAGCATATAAATATTCTGATCCTAACTGCGTTAGGTCCTCTCCACTAAATAGAAATTGCTATGGCCTTCCATATAAGATTTTGAAGGGACTCAAATTTCCTTTTATTCTAGGTTTAACTCTAATTCCAAGTAATGCTAAAGGGAGGGATTGAGGCCATGACAAATTAGCTTCTTATCCAATTTTAGCTATTTATTGTTTACTTAAATGGTTCATTTTTTCTACCTGTCCACTTGCCTGTGGTCTATAAGGAGTATGCAGTTGCCAATCTATCTTTAGAATCTTACTTATCTGTTCTACCACTTGTGCACAAAAATGTGAAACTCTATCAGAAGACATTGCTACTAGAATCCCAAAGCATGCTATTATTTCATTTAACAAGACTTTAACCACTTCTCTTGCTTTGTTTGTTCGACAGGGAAAGGCTTCAGGCCTTCCTGAAAACGTGTCAGTCAGAACCAGTAAATAATGATACCCCCCTTTTCTAGGGAGTTCTGAAAAATCAATTTGCCACTGTTGCCCCGAATAATTTCCTTTACCGATTATTCCAAATTTTATTCTATCCTCGGTATTGGGGTTATTGTGCAAGCAAATGCTACATTGTTGAGTTACTTGTTTTATCATATCGTCCCACTAATGTCTGACTCAGGCTCTTATGCAGTGTGCCAGCTCCCCAATGCGTTTTATTGTGTTCTGTAAGAACTATGGGCCATGTCAAACTAGAGGGTATTACTAGGTGGTTATCTTTTAAATATACTCATCCATCTGGTTTCATTTTACCTTTCAAATCTTCAATTAATTTTAAGTCTTCTTTTGTATAATTTGGATATAGTTTGGATTTTACCGTCTGGTATCAAAGACAATGCCTTCACCTCAGTTATTTCAGCTGCCTGCTTAGCCTCTGCCAATCGATTTTCCAATTTCAAAATCGGTGTTCCCCTTTTGGTGTCCCTGACAATGCACGATAGCTACCTTTTCTGGTTGTTTTACAGCCTCTAACAATTCTAAAATTTCTTCAGCATACTTTGTGTTTTCGCTGAGCAGTCAGCAATCCATGGTCTTTCCAAATTGCTCCATGAGCATGTACCACGCCGAATGTATATTTAGAATCTGTCCAAATATTTACCCTTTTTCCCGCTGCCAGTTCCAATGCTCTCGTGAGAGCAACTATCTCCGCCTTTTGAGCTGATGTTCCAGGGGGTAAAGGCTTAGACTCGATTACCTGCTGAGTAGTTCTTATAGCATATCCAGCTTTACGTTGTCTTTGCGTAACAAAACTGCTCCCATCCGTGAACCAAGTTTCTTCCGCATCTTCCATGGGCTCCTCCTTAAGGTCTGGTCGGCTGGAATACACAGTCTCTATAGTTTCTAAACAATCGTGAATCACAGGTTGTGCCGGAGCATCACTAAGAAAAGAGGCTAGATTCACAATATTAATGATCACAATTTCCACGTCGTCCTGTTCTACCAATATTGCTTGATATTTCAAAATCATCAATTCTTGTTTAAGTTGTTTAAAGACTTTTTGTGCTTCTCCAGTCCAGACTAACTTTGACTGGTTAATCTTTATCAATTCACATAGAGGCTTTACCAATAGTCCATCATTATAAATCCAAAGGCGACACCAACCTGTCATTCCTAAAAAGGTTTGTAGCTCCTTTACCATTTGAGGTTCTGGAGTCCGGCAAATGACTTCCTTATGTTCAGTTCCTAGTTCTCGTTGTCCTTCCGAAATGTCAAATCCCAGATAGGTCACACTTTGTTGAGCCAGCTGGACTTTCTGTCAAGAGACTTGATATCCATTTAAACCCAGAAAATTAAGACGACTTATAGTCCATTGAATACAACTGCCTTTAGTCTCGGTAGCTATTAAGAGATCATCTACATATTGTAAGAAAGCACCTTCAGTGTCCGGAGGTATCCATGTTTCGAGTTCCCTTGCTAATTGGTTTCCAAAAATAGTGGGGCTATTCTTGAATCCTTGAGGTAGTAATGTCCACGTAAGCTGCGTCTTTCTGCCTGAATCGGGATTTTCCCATTCAAAGGCGAATAGGTTTTGGCTTTCTGGGGCTAAGCCTAGGCAGAAGAAGGCATCTTTTAAATCCAGCACGGTAAACCAGACTTGACTATTCTTTAATTTAGTCAGCAAAGTATAAGGGTTTGCCACTACTGGATGTATATCCTCAGTGATTTTATTTATGGCCCTCAAATCCTGAACTAGCCTATAGCTTTTTCATCTGCCTTTTTAATTGGCAATATGGGTGCATTGTATTCTGATTCGCATTCAAGCAATAATCCATACTGTAAAAATTTATCAATTATCTCTTTAATTCCTTTCCTATCTTCTATCCTCAAAGGATATTACTTAACCTTAACGGGTTTCTCTCCTGGCTTCACTTTAATAATTATTAAGGTCACATTTTTAGCTCTTCCAGGGACTTCGGTAGCCCAAACTCCTGGACATACTTGATCTGTGATCTCTAAAGGTATTTCACTTTTAGGGTCAGTTTGTATTAGTGCCAAGCTTAACACATTTATTAGTTGTTCTTCTCCTGTTCTTAATTCCATTTTCCCTTTTTCAAAGACAATTTCTGCTCCTACTTGCTCTAATAAATCTCTACCTAAGAGTGCCCATGAGGAGCTAGGCATAGATAAAAATCTGTGGATGCCCCATTGTTTCCCTAACTTGTACTTCAAAGGTTCACAAAAATAAGCCTTTTTGGTTACACCTTGTCCTGGTTTCAGTTAGAACAGAGGTAATTTTCTTCCTAGTAGCTGGTAGAATGCTATGTTTTGGCTTAGGATGAGAAGAGTGCTGATAACACCCCGATGTTTTAATTGTTGCAGAGCAGTGCTTATACCAAGCCAAGGACATCTCAGCTTCTTGCTCTGTCCTGCCAACAGGCAGGCTGGGGGTGCAGTAAGAGCTGGGAGGGGACAGACCCAGGACACGTGACCCAAACTAGCCAAAGGGGTATTCCATAGCATCTGACCTCTGGCTAAACAATACATAGGGGTGGCTAGCCAGGGGGAGGGGGCCGGACTGCTCGGGGTTAGGCTGGGCATCGGTCAGCGGGTGGTGAGCAATTGCATTGTGCATCACTTGTTTGTACACATTATTAGTAGTGGTACTATTATCATCATTGTATTATTATTATTATTATTATTATTATTTTGTCTTATTAAACTGTCTTTATCTCAACTCACAGGCTTCACTTTCCATTTCTCTCCCCCGTCCCAGAGAGGGAGGGGGAGGGGGAGCGAACAGCTGCGTGGTGTTTAGCTGCCGGCCGGGTTAAACCACGACACACCTTTTACCCTAACATAATAATTCTGTGAAGGCATTAATGCTTGATTTAGAACTGAATACGTTGCCCCATAGCAATAAGAAATTTCACTTCCATTCCTCCCCTAGCTTCATTATAACCAGTGGAGGATCTGCTAGGGTAGATTCCCCAGGTCCCCGTTATTCCTGTTGAAATCAGGGGTTGATTACCCTAGGAAAAGGCTAGTCAATTTGTCCTCCAAAGCCAGGTCCAAACCGTTTTGTTTTATTTATTTATTTATTTATTTATTTATTTATTTTCATTACATTTCGGAGTTGGTCCAAAAATTCCATAGGGGTTTCTTTTAGACCTTGTTGGAAGCATATTCTCAATTCCCAATTCATCCAGGTTTTAGTATTTACTTAACCGTTCATAATTTTCAGGATGATTCGGGTCTTAGTGGGGGTCGGTCAGGGGAATGCAATTGTCCACAGTTCCCTGAACGGTCCCATCAGCAATCTGAGCTCGCACATGAACTCAGGTTGTTTTAGAGTTGACTGCTTTTCTGTTTCTCTGACAACTCTCTCGGACCGATCATGGTCCCTTTGCCCTAAAGGGCTAACACCCATGATTTTAAGATCTCTGCCTCGGGCAGAGGCAGAACTATTAACATTCCTACATCCTCTTTCCCTGCTCATTCAACTTCAAACACCTTTAACACTTTCAACAACCCTTTTAACACTTCCTTTATCTTTCTCCAGCCTGTACTTCTCTAATGCCAACATCAAAGGTTCAGTCAGGGGCCAACTTAATTCCGTACCTTTTCCCACCAAGGTGCTGAAACATCAGTATACAACATTCCATCCTGTTCTGCTTCTCAAAAAACAACATTAACTGTAGCAAAATATTATAGTTTAAAGTTCCATTTAGGGGCCACTTTTCTCCACATTCCAGCTTATAAAGCCGCCACCACTGATTACGATATTTTATCAATGTTTTCCTGTTCACACTTCCACCGGCAGATCCTCCAATATCCTTCCAGTGACATAAAACACAGCCTAACACACTTTTCTTTAAAATTTCACTGCTTGTTTGCCCCCCCAGTTTCCAGTTTACACTTTCAGAATACACATGTTACTTACAAAAGCGTATCACAAAACGTATCACTCACAAAAATACGGGCACGCAATATCTTTCAGTAGCGATGTCACAAAACTACTATTACCAGCAATATTGCCAAAATCACAGTAACAATAGTCAGAGTCAAATTCCACATGCGATAAGTCAGAAAACCGAACTGTGTAACACCGTAACGATATCTTTCTTATAACAATGCCACGAACCTACTATTACCACCAGGAAAATAGCCAAAATCGCAGTAACAATAACCAGAGTTAAATACCCTACTCCATGAGTCAGAAAACCGAAATAGACAACACAATTCCAGATGGACCTTAAAGCGAGCTCCTTCCTTAAGGTCCCCAAACATGTACTTATGGTGCTAACCACAAAGTATATACCAAACACTGCCTCGCAGAAGATCACCTTCTGACTTACAGACAGTTCCAGATGACCGGTCTACCAGAAAACCAAACCAGAATAAAGAATATACTCACTTACAATGATGGGGTCCTTGTCTGCCTCCGCAGTGATCCGGTGAGTCGAGGAGTCCCTCCGGGAAATCCCGGGGGTACCCTAGGGAGTCCTGTTCCCAGCAGGTCCTGCGGTCCGGCAGAGAGGTTGTCCCATCTGGGTCGCCAAATTGATTCAAAGATCGAAGCCGAAATTCCTTTAAGTGGTATATTCTTTATTGCAGCGCTGGATGCACGGGGGATCTCTCCACCTATCGTGCATACCCAAAGCAGAAAGCAGTCTTGAATTTATACAATCAATCTATCAATATTCTACAAGCACCTATACATATGCATTACCTATCCCCGCCTTCCCTCGCTTCTCATGCTAATTAGCCTTTTGGCACCTTGCGCCTGCGCAGAGCCTTCCAAGAATTGTGGGCAGGGGTCTTTGGGACGTGGGCAGGGGTCTTTGGGAGGAAGACCCCGAGTCTTCCTCACAGTGTACTTTTCACCTTTGGTCAGGAATCTGCTGAATTGGCATGTTTCTTAATTGCAAGAGCTGGTTGTTGCTAATTCTCCCGTTTGTTGTATCTTTATAATGAATTCCAATGTCCAGTTTCGAGAGTTATAGTCCTTACATTCGTTTCTCTGTCCGCCTGCCGCTTCCTTATCATGAGTTCCAGTGTCTTGTTTCGAGACACACAGTCCTTGTCTGGGGATTGTCCTTGCCTCCCCAATACCTCCTTAATCAATCCCCCCTTTTCTTTTCCCATGCAAATTCTTTTGCATCAGATACTTTCATTATTTACAGTAACACAACAAAGCAGGCATCTAAACAACATGCACACAAATATTCCTAACACTACTAATACGATTAGAGCAATGAATACTTGTTTCAACCATTGGAAATTGGGCAACCAGGAGGTTAACTTATTCCATAGTTCACTAAAACTCCAGGAAAGGTCATCTTTACTGATCTCATGTAGGGTCCTTGTCTGCTTCCATATTTCTTCCAGGTCGGTAGAGATCCTTCCACTCTCATCTACATACATACAACAACTTGTGTTTATTACTGTACAGACTCCCCCTTGAGTGGCCAGTAACAAGTCTAGGGCCATCCGATTTTGTAATACGACCTGTGATAAACTAGATCTCTCTTCTTGTTGAGCCTTTATAGCATCCAGAATTTTGTTTTCTAACTTCTCTATAATTGCAGAAATATTAACTATTGCCTTTTCCAATTCACTCACTCCTAACCATGGGATAAACCATCGCACAAAACTATGAAAAGGGGTGTGTCTCTCTACCAATGGATTGTTAATTTTTCATCTGATTCTCCGCATATGAGTTCTCAAGTAACCTCGAGGCACTACATCATGTACTGTCATATTGGGGACTACCGCTCCAAGAGTGCAAGTTCCCTTCCAATTCTCAGGCAAGACCTTACGGTCTGTATCATTGCATAGACAATACCACCCTTTTCCTTCTGGAACCGTCCAGCTGGTTGAATTTGCCCAGCCGCTAGTCGTACTAATATCAATTGTTCAATTACAAGATGTCTGATTTCCCACATAAGTAGTATCCGTATTTATACAATGCTGTTTTCCTATACCCTTAGGCGGGTTACACCTTTGTACACATACATAATAGGATTCTAATGGCACGAAGCTACTCACTTCTAGTTCCAAAACTGCTTAATATTTTCGACCCCAAGATGTGTTTTCCCACAAATTAGTCCAAGATAAGTTTGCAGGCAAGGGAATCCCAATTAACGATACACCCTTATTCCCATGCTGTGGCAGATGGGTGCATACCCAACAGTTCGTCTTATTAGCTACTTGAGAAATTGTTTGTATTAAGGTCAGGTGTAAGTTCTCATCCCAAGTTGCCCACCCCAAATCCGAGAACCGCACCCCTGCAATCATTAGGATCTGGAAAACCGTAATTTTGTTGGTCCAATTGGAGTGGTGGTCCATATCCTCGCCGGGGCCTTCTTCACCCTTGAATTGTGGATCCAAGCTGCTTGCTTCTTAATCTTCATGGCGGTGTGTGTTGTCAGTAATACTTGGTATGGTCCCATCCACTTTCCTTCCATTTTTCCTGTAGGGGTTGTCCTGAAAAAGTCTTTATATCTATATAATCCCCGAGCTTCAAGGGGTGGATTGGTTGATCCAACCCTCTAGCCCTGGTCCCTAAAACAAATGTATGTACTTTATTTAATTGTTTCTGAAGTTCAGTTATATAAGCATATAAATATTCTGATCCTAACTGCGTTAGGTCCTCTCCACTAAATAGAAATTGCTATGGCCTTCCATATAAGATTTTGAAGGGACTCAAATTTCCTTTTATTCTAGGTTTAACTCTAATTCCAAGTAATGCTAAAGGGAGGGATTGAGGCCATGACAAATTAGCTTCTTATCCAATTTTAGCTATTTATTGTTTACTTAAATGGTTCATTTTTTCTACCTGTCCACTTGCCTGTGGTCTATAAGGAGTATGCAGTTGCCAATCTATCTTTAGAATCTTACTTATCTGTTCTACCACTTGTGCACAAAAATGTGAAACTCTATCAGAAGACATTGCTACTAGAATCCCAAAGCATGCTATTATTTCATTTAACAAGACTTTAACCACTTCTCTTGCTTTGTTTGTTCGACAGGGAAAGGCTTCAGGCCTTCCTGAAAACGTGTCAGTCAGAACCAGTAAATAATGATACCCCCCTTTTCTAGGGAGTTCTGAAAAATCAATTTGCCACTGTTGCCCCGAATAATTTCCTTTACCGATTATTCCAAATTTTATTCTATCCTTGGTATTGGGGTTATTGTGTAAGCAAATGCTACATTGTTGAGTTACTTGTTTTATCATATCGTCCCACTAATGTCTGACTCAGGCTCTTATGCAATGTGCCAGCTCCCCAATGCGTTTTATTGTGTTCTGTAAGAACTATGGGCCATGTCAAACTAGAGGGTATTACTAGGTGGTTATCTTTTAAATATACTCATCCATCTGGTTTCATTTTACCTTTCAAATCTTCAATTAATTTTAAGTCTTCTTTTGTATAATTTGGATATAGTTTGGATTTTACCGTCTGGTATCAAAGACAATGCCTTCACCTCAGTTATTTCAGCTGCCTGCTTAGCCTCTGCCAATCGATTTTCCAATTTCAAAATCGGTGTTCCCCTTTTGGTGTCCCTGACAATGCACGATAGCTACCTTTTCTGGTTGTTTTACAGCCTCTAACAATTCTAAAATTTCTTCAGCATACTTTGTGTTTTCACTGAGCGGTCAGCAATCCATGGTCTTTCCAAATTGCTCCATGAGCATGTACCACGCCGAATGTATATTTAGAATCTGTCCAAATATTTACCCTTTTTCCCGCTGCCAGTTCCAATGCTCTCGTGAGAGCAACTATCTCCGCCTTTTGAGCTGATGTTCCAGGGGGTAAAGGCTTAGACTCGATTACCTGCTGAGTAGTTGTTATAGCATATCCAGCTTTACGTTGTCTTTGCGTAACAAAACTGCTCCCATCCGTGAACCAAGTTTCTTCCGCATCTTCCATGGGCTCCTCCTTAAGGTCTGGTCGGCTGGAATACACAGTCTCTATAGTTTCTAAACAATCGTGAATCACAGGTTGTGCCGGAGCATCACTAAGAAAAGAGGCTAGATTCACAATATTAATGATCACAATTTCCACGTCGTCCTGTTCTACCAATATTGCTTGATATTTCAAAATCATCAATTCTTGTTTAAGTTGTTTAAAGACTTTTTGTGCTTCTCCAGTCCAGACTAACTTTGACTGGTTAATCTTTATCAATTCACATAGAGGCTTTACCAATAGTCCATCATTATAAATCCAAAGGCGACACCAACCTGTCATTCCTAAAAAGGTTTGTAGCTCCTTTACCATTTGAGGTTCTGGAGTCCGGCAAATGACTTCCTTATGTTCAGTTCCTAGTTCTCGTTGTCCTTCCGAAATGTCAAATCCCAGATAGGTCACACTTTGTTGAGCCAGCTGGACTTTCTGTCAAGAGACTTGATATCCATTTAAACCCAGAAAATTAAGACGACTTATAGTCCATTGAATACAACTGCCTTTAGTCTCGGTAGCTATTAAGAGATCATCTACATATTGTAAGAAAGCACCTTCAGTGTCCGGAGGTATCCATGTTTCGAGTTCCCTTGCTAATTGGTTTCCAAAAATAGTGGGGCTATTCTTGAATCCTTGAGGTAGTAATGTCCACGTAAGCTGCGTCTTTCTGCCTGAATCGGGATTTTCCCATTCAAAGGCGAATAGGTTTTGGCTTTCTGGGGCTAAGCCTAGGCAGAAGAAGGCATCTTTTAAATCCAGCACGGTAAACCAGACTTGACTATTCTTTAATTTAGTCAGCAAAGTATAAGGGTTTGCCACTACTGGATGTATATCCTCAGTGATTTTATTTATGGCCCTCAAATCCTGAACTAGCCTATAGCTTTTTCATCTGCCTTTTTAATTGGCAATATGGGTGCATTGTATTCTGATTCGCATTCAAGCAATAATCCATACTGTAAAAATTTATCAATTATCTCTTTAATTCCTTTCCTATCTTCTATCCTCAAAGGATATTACTTAACCTTAACGGGTTTCTCTCCTGGCTTCAATTTAAGAATTATTAAGGTCACATTTTTAGCTCTTCCAGGGACTTCGGTAGCCCAAACTCCTGGACATACTTGATCTGTGATCTCTAAAGGTATTTCACTTTTAGGGTCAGTTTGTATTAGTGCCAAGCTTAACACATTTATTAGTTGTTCTTCTCCTGTTCTTAATTCCATTTTCCCTTTTTCAAAGACAATTTCTGCTCCTACTTGCTCTAATAAATCTCTACCTAAGAGTGCCCATGAGGAGCTAGGCATAGATAAAAATCTGTGTGTGCCCCATTGTTTCCCTAACTTGTACTTCAAAGGTTCACAAAAATAAGCCTTTTCGGTTACACCTTGTCCTGGTTTCAGTTAGAACAGAGTTAATTTTCTTCCTAGTAGCTGGTAGAATGCTATGTTTTGGCTTAGGATGAGAAGAGTGCTGATAACACCCCGATGTTTTAATTGTTGCAGAGCAGTGCTTATACCAAGCCAAGGACATCTCAGCTTCTTGCTCTGTCCTGCCAACAGGCAGGCTGGGGGTGCAGTAAGAGCTGGGAGGGGACAGACCCAGGACACGTGACCCAAACTAGCCAAAGGGGTATTCCACAGCATCTGACGTCAGGCTAAACAATACATAGGGGTGGCTAGCCAGGGGGAGGGGGCCGGACTGCTCGGGGTTAGGCTGGGCATCGGTCAGCGGGTGGTGAGCAATTGCATTGTGCATCATTTGTTTGTACACATTATTAGTAGTGGTACTATTATCATCATTGTATTATTATTATTATTATTATTATTATTATTATTATTATTATTATTATTATTATTATTATTTTGTCTTATTAAACTGTCTTTATCTCAACTCACAGGCTTCACTTTCCATTTCTCTCCCCCGTCCCAGAGAGGGAGGGGGAGGGGGAGCGAACAGCTGCGTGGTGTTTAGCTGCCGGCCGGGTTAAACCACGACACACCTTTTACCCTAACATAATAATTCTGTGAAGGCATTAATGCTTGATTTAGAACTGAATACGTTGCCCCATAGCAATAAGAAATTTCACTTCCATTCCTCCCCTAGCTTCATTATAACCAGTGGAGGATCTGCTAGGGTAGATTCCCCAGGTCCCCGTTATTCCTGTTGAAATCAGGGGTTGATTACCCTAGGAAAAGGCTAGTCAATTTGTCCTCCAAAGCCAGGTCCAAACCGTTTTGTTTTATTTATTTATTTATTTATTTATTTATTTATTTATTTATTTATTTTCATTACATTTCGGAGTTGGTCCAAAAATTCCATAGGGCTTTCTTTTAGACCTTGTTGGAAGCATATTCTCAATTCCCAATTCATCCAGGTTTTAGTATTTACTTAACCGTTCATAATTTTCAGGATGATTCGGGTCTTAGTGGGGGTCGGTCAGGGGAATGCAATTGTCCACAGTTCCCTGAACGGTCCCATCAGCAATCTGAGCTCGCACATGA
Source organism: Netta rufina (assembly GCF_964035555.1). NCBI lineage: Eukaryota > Metazoa > Chordata > Aves > Anseriformes > Anatidae > Netta > Netta rufina. The sequence continues at coordinate 59,715 of NC_140132.1, read as the reverse complement.
ACTCAGGTTGTTTTAGAGTTGACTGCTTTTCTGTTTCTCTGACAACTCTCTCGGACCGATCATGGTCCCTTTGCCCTAAAGGGCTAACACCCATGATTTTAAGATCTCTGCCTCGGGCAGAGGCAGAACTATTAACATTCCTACATCCTCTTTCCCTGCTCATTCAACTTCAAACACCTTTAACACTTTCAACAACCCTTTTAACACTTCCTTTATCTTTCTCCAGCCTGTACTTCTCTAATGCCAACATCAAAGGTTCAGTCAGGGGCCAACTTAATTCCGTACCTTTTCCCACCAAGGTGCTGAAACATCAGTATACAACATTCCATCCTGTTCTGCTTCTCAAAAAACAACATTAACTGTAGCAAAATATTATAGTTTAAAGTTCCATTTAGGGGCCACTTTTCTCCACATTCCAGCTTATAAAGCCGCCACCACTGATTACGATATTTTATCAATGTTTTCCTGTTCACACTTCCACCGGCAGATCCTCCAATATCCTTCCAGTGACTTAAAACACAGCCTAACACACTTTTCTTTAAAATTTCACTGCTTGTTTGCCCCCCCAGTTTCCAGTTTACACTTTCAGAATACACATGTTACTTACAAAAGCGTATCACAAAACGTATCACTCACAAAAATACAGGCACACAATATCTTTCAGTAGCGATGTCATAAAACTACTATTACCAGCAATATTGCCAAAATCACAGTAACAATAGTCAGAGTCAAATTCCACATGCGATAAGTCAGAAAACCCAACTGTGTAACACTGTAACGATATCTTTCTTATAACAATGCCACGAACCTACTATTACCACCAGGAAAATAGCCAAAATCGCAGTAACAATAACCAGAGTTAAATACCCTACTCCATGAGTCAGAAAACCGAAATAGACAACACAATTCCAGATGGACCTTAAAGCGAGCTCCTTCCTTAAGGTCCCCAAACATGTACTTATGGTGCTAACCACAAAGTATATACCAAACACTGCCTCGCAGAAGATCACCTTCTGACTTACAGACAGTTCCAGATGACCGGTCTACCAGAAAACCAAACCAGAATAAAGAATATACTCACTTACAATGATGGGGTCCTTGTCTGCCTCCGCAGTGATCCGGTGAGTCGAGGAGTCCCTCCGGGAAATCCCGGGGGTACCCTAGGGAGTCCTGTTCCCAGCAGGTCCTGCGGTCCGGCAGAGAGGTTGTCCCATCTGGGTCGCCAAATTGATTCAAAGATCGAAGCCGAAATTCCTTTAAGTGGTATATTCTTTATTGCAGCGCTGGATGCACGGGGGATCTCTCCACCTATCGTGCATACCCAAAGCAGAAAGCAGTCTTGAATTTATACAATCAATCTATCAATATTCTACAAGCACCTATACATATGCATTACCTATCCCCGCCTTCCCTCGCTTCTCATGCTAATTAGCCTTTTGGCACCTTTCGCCTGCGCAGAGCCTTCCAAGAATTGTGGGCAGGGGTCTTTGGGACGTGGGCAGGGGTCTTTGGGAGGAAGACCCCGAGTCTTCCTCACAGTGTACTTTTCACCTTTGGTCAGGAATCTGCTGAATTGGCATGTTTCTTAATTGCAAGAGCTGGTTGTTGCTAATTCTCCCGTTTGTTGTATCTTTATAATGAATTCCAATGTCCAGTTTCGAGAGTTATAGTCCTTACATTCGTTTCTCTGTCCGCCTGCCGCTTCCTTATCATGAGTTCCAGTGTCTTGTTTCGAGACACACAGTCCTTGTCTGGGGATTGTCCTTGCCTCCCCAATACCTCCTTAATCAATCCCCCCTTTTCTTTTCCCATGCAAATTCTTTTGCATCAGATACTTTCATTATTTACAGTAACACAACAAAGCAGGCATCTAAACAACATGCACACAAATATTCCTAACACTACTAATACGATTAGAGCAATGAATACTTGTTTCAACCATTGGAAATTGGGCAACCAGGAGGTTAACTTATTCCATAGTTCACTAAAACTCCAGGAAAGGTCATCTTTACTGATCTCATGTAGGGTCCTTGTCTGCTTCCATATTTCTTCCAGGTCGGTAGAGATCCTTCCACTCTCATCTACATACATACAACAACTTGTGTTTATTACTGTACAGACTCCCCCTTGAGTGGCCAGTAACAAGTCTAGGGCCATCCGATTTTGTAATACGACCTGTGATAAACTAGATCTCTCTTCTTGTTGAGCCTTTATAGCATCCAGAATTTTGTTTTCTAACTTCTCTATAATTGCAGAAATATTAACTATTGCCTTTTCCAATTCACTCACTCCTAACCATGGGATAAACCATCGCACAAAACTATGAAAAGGGGTGTGTCTCTCTACCAATGGATTGTTAATTTTTCATCTGATTCTCCGCATATGAGTTCTCAAGTAACCTCGAGGCACTACATCATGTACTGTCATATTGGGGACTACCGCTCCAAGAGTGCAAGTTCCCTTCCAATTCTCAGGCAAGACCTTACGGTCTGTATCATTGCATAGACAATACCACCCTTTTCCTTCTGGAACCGTCCAGCTGGTTGAATTTGCCCAGCCGCTAGTCGTACTAATATCAATTGTTCAATTACAAGATGTCTGATTTCCCACATAAGTAGTATCCGTATTTATACAATGCTGTTTTCCTATACCCTTAGGCGGGTTACACCTTTGTACACATACATAATAGGATTCTAATGGCACGAAGCTACTCACTTCTAGTTCCAAAACTGCTTAATATTTTCGACCCCAAGATGTGTTTTCCCACAAATTAGTCCAAGATAAGTTTGCAGGCAAGGGAATCCCAATTAACGATACACCCTTATTCCCATGCTGTGGCAGATGGGTGCATACCCAACAGTTCGTCTTATTAGCTACTTGAGAAATTGTTTGTATTAAGGTCAGGTGTAAGTTCTCATCCCAAGTTGCCCACCCCAAATCCGAGAACCGCACCCCTGCAATCATTAGGATCTGGAAAACCGTAATTTTGTTGGTCCAATTGGAGTGGTGGTCCATATCCTCGCCGGGGCCTTCTTCACCCTTGAATTGTGGATCCAAGCTGCTTGCTTCTTAATCTTCATGGCGCTGTGTGTTGTCAGTAATACTTGGTATGGTCCCATCCACTTTCCTTCCATTTTTCCTGTAGGGGTTGTCCTGAAAAAGTCTTTATATCTATATAATCCCCGAGCTTCAAGGGGTGGATTGGTTGATCCAACCCTCTAGCCCTGGTCCCTAAAACAAATGTATGTACTTTATTTAATTGTTTCTGAAGTTCAGTTATATAAGCATATAAATATTCTGATCCTAACTGCGTTAGGTCCTCTCCACTAAATAGAAATTGCTATGGCCTTGCATATAAGATTTTGAAGGGACTCAAATTTCCTTTTATTCTAGGTTTAACTCTAATTCCAAGTAATGCTAAAGGGAGGGATTGAGGCCATGACAAATTAGCTTCTTATCCAATTTTAGCTATTTATTGTTTACTTAAATGGTTCATTTTTTCTACCTGTCCACTTGCCTGTGGTCTATAAGGAGTATGCAGTTGCCAATCTATCTTTAGAATCTTACTTATCTGTTCTACCACTTGTGCACAAAAATGTGAAACTCTATCAGAAGACATTGCTACTAGAATCCCAAAGCATGCTATTATTTCATTTAACAAGACTTTAACCACTTCTCTTGCTTTGTTTGTTCGACAGGGAAAGGCTTCAGGCCTTCCTGAAAACGTGTCAGTCAGAACCAGTAAATAATGATACCCCCCTTTTCTAGGGAGTTCTGAAAAATCAATTTGCCACTGTTGCCCCGAATAATTTCCTTTACCGATTATTCCAAATTTTATTCTATCCTTGGTATTGGGGTTATTGTGTAAGCAAATGCTACATTGTTGAGTTACTTGTTTTATCATATCGTCCCACTAATGTCTGACTCAGGCTCTTATGCAGTGTGCCAGCTCCCCAATGCGTTTTATTGTGTTCTGTAAGAACTATGGGCCATGTCAAACTAGAGGGTATTACTAGGTGGTTATCTTTTAAATATACTCATCCATCTGGTTTCATTTTACCTTTCAAATCTTCAATTAATTTTAAGTCTTCTTTTGTATAATTTGGATATAGTTTGGATTTTACCGTCTGGTATCAAAGACAATGCCTTCACCTCAGTTATTTCAGCTGCCTGCTTAGCCTCTGCCAATCGATTTTCCAATTTCAAAATCGGTGTTCCCCTTTTGGTGTCCCTGACAATGCATGATAGCTACCTTTTCTGGTTGTTTTACAGCCTCTAACAATTCTAAAATTTCTTCAGCATACTTTGTGTTTTCACTGAGCGGTCAGCAATCCATGGTCTTTCCAAATTGCTCCATGAGCATGTACCACGCCGAATGTATATTTAGAATCTGTCCAAATATTTACCCTTTTTCCCGCTGCCAGTTCCAATGCTCTCGTGAGAGCAACTATCTCCACCTTTTGAGCTGATGTTCCAGGGGGTAAAGGCTTAGACTCGATTACCTGCTGAGTAGTTGTTATAGCATATCCAGCTTTACGTTGTCTTTGCGTAACAAAACTGCTCCCATCCGTGAACCAAGTTTCTTCCGCATCTTCCATGGGCTCCTCCTTAAGGTCTGGTCGGCTGGAATACACAGTCTCTATAGTTTCTAAACAATCGTGAATCACAGGTTGTGCCGGAGCATCACTAAGAAAAGAGGCTAGATTCACAATATTAATGATCACAATTTCCACGTCGTCCTGTTCTACCAATATTGCTTGATATTTCAAAATCATCAATTCTTGTTTAAGTTGTTTAAAGACTTTTTGTGCTTCTCCAGTCCAGACTAACTTTGACTGGTTAATCTTTATCAATTCACATAGAGGCTTTACCAATAGTCCATCATTATAAATCCAAAGGCGACACCAACCTGTCATTCCTAAAAAGGTTTGTAGCTCCTTTACCATTTGAGGTTCTGGAGTCCGGCAAATGACTTCCTTATGTTCAGTTCCTAGTTCTCGTTGTCCTTCCGAAATGTCAAATCCCAGATAGGTCACACTTTGTTGAGCCAGCTGGACTTTCTGTCAAGAGACTTGATATCCATTTAAACCCAGAAAATTAAGACGACTTATAGTCCATTGAATACAACTCCCTTTAGTCTCGGTAGCTATTAAGAGATCATCTACATATTGTAAGAAAGCACCTTCAGTGTCCGGAGGTATCCATGTTTCGAGTTCCCTTGCTAATTGGTTTCCAAAAATAGTGGGGCTATTCTTGAATCCTTGAGGTAGTAATGTCCACGTAAGCTGCGTCTTTCTGCCTGAATCGGGATTTTCCCATTCAAAGGCGAATAGGTTTTGGCTTTCTGGGGCTAAGCCTAGGCAGAAGAAGGCATCTTTTAAATCCAGCACGGTAAACCAGACTTGACTATTCTTTAATTTAGTCAGCAAAGTATAAGGGTTTGCCACTACTGGATGTATATCCTCAGTGATTTTATTTATGGCCCTCAAATCCTGAACTAGCCTATAGCTTTTTCATCTGCCTTTTTAATTGGCAATATGGGTGCATTGTATTCTGATTCGCATTCAAGCAATAATCCATACTGTAAAAATTTATCAATTATCTCTTTAATTCCTTTCCTATCTTCTATCCTCAAAGGATATTACTTAACCTTAACGGGTTTCTCTCCTGGCTTCACTTTAATAATTATTAAGGTCACATTTTTAGCTCTTCCAGGGACTTCGGTAGCCCAAACTCCTGGACATACTTGATCTGTGATCTCTAAAGGTATTTCACTTTTAGGGTCAGTTTGTATTAGTGCCAAGCTTAACACATTTATTAGTTGTTCTTCTCCTGTTCTTAATTCCATTTTCCCTTTTTCAAAGACAATTTCTGCTCCTACTTGCTCTAATAAATCTCTACCTAAGAGTGCCCATGAGGAGCTAGGCATAGATAAAAATCTGTGTGTGCCCCATTGTTTCCCTAACTTGTACTTCAAAGGTTCACAAAAATAAGCCTTTTCGGTTACACCTTGTCCTGGTTTCAGTTAGAACAGAGTTAATTTTCTTCCTAGTAGCTGGTAGAATGCTATGTTTTGGCTTAGGATGAGAAGAGTGCTGATAACACCCCGATGTTTTAATTGTTGCAGAGCAGTGCTTATACCAAGCCAAGGACATCTCAGCTTCTTGCTCTGTCCTGCCAACAGGCAGGCTGGGGGTGCAGTAAGAGCTGGGAGGGGACAGACCCAGGACACGTGACCCAAACTAGCCAAAGGGGTATTCCACAGCATCTGACGTCAGGCTAAACAATACATAGGGGTGGCTAGCCAGGGGGAGGGGGCCGGACTGCTCGGGGTTAGGCTGGGCATCGGTCAGCGGGTGGTGAGCAATTGCATTGTGCATCACTTGTTTGTACACATTATTAGTAGTGGTACTATTATCATCATTGTATTATTATTATTATTATTATTATTATTATTATTATTATTATTTTGTCTTATTAAACTGTCTTTATCTCAACTCACAGGCTTCACTTTCCATTTCTCTCCCCCGTCCCAGAGAGGGAGGGGGAGGGTGAGCGAACAGCTGCGTGGTGTTTAGCTGCCGGCCGGGTTAAACCACGACACACCTTTTACCCTAACATAATAATTCTGTGAAGGCATTAATGCTTGATTTAGAACTGAATACGTTGCCCCATAGCAATAAGAAATTTCACTTCCATTCCTCCCCTAGCTTCATTATAACCAGTGGAGGATCTGCTAGGGTAGATTCCCCAGGTCCCCGTTATTCCTGTTGAAATCAGGGGTTGATTACCCTAGGAAAAGGCTAGTCAATTTGTCCTCCAAAGCCAGGTCCAAACCGTTTTGTTTTATTTATTTATTTATTTATTTATTTATTTTCATTACATCTCAGAGTTGGTCCAAAAATTCCATAGGGCTTTCTTTTAGACCTTGTTGGAAGCATATTCTCAATTCCCAATTCATCCAGGTTTTAGTATTTACTTAACCGTTCATAATTTTCAGGATGATTCGGGTCTTAGTGGGGGTCGGTCAGGGGAATGCAATTGTCCACAGTTCCCTGAACGGTCCCATCAGCAATCTGAGCTCGCACATGAACTCAGGTTGTTTTAGAGTTGACTGCTTTTCTGTTTCTCTGACAACTCTCTCGGACCGATCATGGTCCCTTTGCCCTAAAGGGCTAACACCCATGATTTTAAGATCTCTGCCTCGGGCAGAGGCAGAACTATTAACATTCCTACATCCTCTTTCCCTGCTCATTCAACTTCAAACACCTTTAACACTTTCAACAACCCTTTTAACACTTCCTTTATCTTTCTCCAGCCTGTACTTCTCTAATGCCAACATCAAAGGTTCAGTCAGGGGCCAACTTAATTCCGTACCTTTTCCCACCAAGGTGCTGAAACATCAGTATACAACATTCCATCCTGTTCTGCTTCTCAAAAAACAACATTAACTGTAGCAAAATATTATAGTTTAAAGTTCCATTTAGGGGCCACTTTTCTCCACATTCCAGCTTATAAAGCGGCCACCACTGATTACGATATTTTATCAATGTTTTCCTGTTCACACTTCCACCGGCAGATCCTCCAATATCCTTCCAGTGACTTAAAACACAGCCTAACACACTTTTCTTTAAAATTTCACTGCTTGTTTGCCCCCCCAGTTTCCAGTTTACACTTTCAGAATACACATGTTACTTACAAAAGCGTATCACAAAACGTATCACTCACAAAAATACAGGCACACAATATCTTTCAGTAGCGATGTCATAAAACTACTATTACCAGCAATATTGCCAAAATCACAGTAACAATAGTCAGAGTCAAATTCCACATGCGATAAGTCAGAAAACCCAACTGTGTAACACTGTAACGATATCTTTCTTATAACAATGCCACGAACCTACTATTACCACCAGGAAAATAGCCAAAATCGCAGTAACAATAACCAGAGTTAAATACCCTACTCCATGAGTCAGAAAACCGAAATAGACAACACAATTCCAGATGGACCTTAAAGCGAGCTCCTTCCTTAAGGTCCCCAAACATGTACTTATGGTGCTAACCACAAAGTATATACCAAACACTGCCTCGCAGAAGATCACCTTCTGACTTACAGACAGTTCCAGATGACCGGTCTACCAGAAAACCAAACCAGAATAAAGAATATACTCACTTACAATGATGGGGTCCTTGTCTGCCTCCGCAGTGATCCGGTGAGTCGAGGAGTCCCTCCGGGAAATCCCGGGGGTACCCTAGGGAGTCCTGTTCCCAGCAGGTCCTGCGGTCCGGCAGAGAGGTTGTCCCATCTGGGTCGCCAAATTGATTCAAAGATCGAAGCCGAAATTCCTTTAAGTGGTATATTCTTTATTGCAGCGCTGGATGCACGGGGGATCTCTCCACCTATCGTGCATACCCAAAGCAGAAAGCAGTCTTGAATTTATACAATCAATCTATCAATATTCTACAAGCACCTATACATATGCATTACCTATCCCCGCCTTCCCTCGCTTCTCATGCTAATTAGCCTTTTGGCACCTTTCGCCTGCGCAGAGCCTTCCAAGAATTGTGGGCAGGGGTCTTTGGGACGTGGGCAGGGGTCTTTGGGAGGAAGACCCCGAGTCTTCCTCACAGTGTACTTTTCACCTTTGGTCAGGAATCTGCTGAATTGGCATGTTTCTTAATTGCAAGAGCTGGTTGTTGCTAATTCTCCCGTTTGTTGTATCTTTATAATGAATTCCAATGTCCAGTTTCGAGAGTTATAGTCCTTACATTCGTTTCTCTGTCCGCCTGCCGCTTCCTTATCATGAGTTCCAGTGTCTTGTTTCGAGACACACAGTCCTTGTCTGGGGATTGTCCTTGCCTCCCCAATACCTCCTTAATCAATCCCCCCTTTTCTTTTCCCATGCAAATTCTTTTGCATCAGATACTTTCATTATTTACAGTAACACAACAAAGCAGGCATCTAAACAACATGCACACAAATATTCCTAACACTACTAATACGATTACAGCAATGAATACTTGTTTCAACCATTGGAAATTGGGCAACCAGGAGGTTAACTTATTCCATAGTTCACTAAAACTCCAGGAAAGGTCATCTTTACTGATCTCATGTAGGGTCCTTGTCTGCTTCCATATTTCTTCCAGGTCGGTAGAGATCCTTCCACTCTCATCTACATACATACAACAACTTGTGTTTATTACTGTACAGACTCCCCCTTGAGTGGCCAGTAACAAGTCTAGGGCCATCCGATTTTGTAATACGACCTGTGATAAACTAGATCTCTCTTCTTGTTGAGCCTTTATAGCATCCAGAATTTTGTTTTCTAACTTCTCTATAATTGCAGAAATATTAACTATTGCCTTTTCCAATTCACTCACTCCTAACCATGGGATAAACCATCGCACAAAACTATGAAAAGGGGTGTGTCTCTCTACCAATGGATTGTTAATTTTTCATCTGATTCTCCGCATATGAGTTCTCAAGTAACCTCGAGGCACTACATCATGTACTGTCATATTGGGGACTACCGCTCCAAGAGTGCAAGTTCCCTTCCAATTCTCAGGCAAGACCTTACGGGCTGTATCACTGCATAGCCAATACCACCCTTTTCCTTCTGGAACCGTCCAGCTGGTTGAATTTGCCCAGCCGCTAGTCGTACTAATATCAATTGTTCAATTACAAGATGTCTGATTTCCCACATAAGTAGTATCCGTATTTATACAATGCTGTTTTCCTATACCCTTAGGCGGGTTACACCTTTGTACACATACATAATAGGATTCTAATGGCACGAAGCTACTCACTTCTAGTTCCAAAACTGCTTAATATTTTCGACCCCAAGATGTGTTTTCCCACAAATTAGTCCAAGATAAGTTTGCAGGCAAGGGAATCCCAATTAACGATACACCCTTATTCCCATGCTGTGGCAGATGGGTGCATACCCAACAGTTCGTCTTATTAGCTACTTGAGAAATTGTTTGTATTAAGGTCAGGTGTAAGTTCTCATCCCAAGTTGCCCACCCCAAATCCGAGAACCGCACCCCTGCAATCATTAGGATCTGGAAAACCGTAATTTTGTTGGTCCAATTGGAGTGGTGGTCCATATCCTCGCCGGGGCCTTCTTCACCCTTGAATTGTGGATCCAAGCTGCTTGCTTCTTAATCTTCATGGCGGTGTGTGTTGTCAGTAATACTTGGTATGGTCCCATCCACTTTCCTTCCATTTTTCCTGTAGGGGTTGTCCTGAAAAAGTCTTTATATCTATATAATCCCCGAGCTTCAAGGGGTGGATTGGTTGATCCAACCCTCTAGCCCTGGTCCCTAAAACAAATGTATGTACTTTATTTAATTGTTTCTGAAGTTCAGTTATATAAGCATATAAATATTCTGATCCTAACTGCGTTAGGTCCTCTCCACTAAATAGAAATTGCTATGGCCTTCCATATAAGATTTTGAAGGGACTCAAATTTCCTTTTATTCTAGGTTTAACTCTAATTCCAAGTAATGCTAAAGGGAGGGATTGAGGCCATGACAAATTAGCTTCTTATCCAATTTTAGCTATTTATTGTTTACTTAAATGGTTCATTTTTTCTACCTGTCCACTTGCCTGTGGTCTATAAGGAGTATGCAGTTGCCAATCTATCTTTAGAATCTTACTTATCTGTTCTACCACTTGTGCACAAAAATGTGAAACTCTATCAGAAGACATTGCTACTAGAATCCCAAAGCATGCTATTATTTCATTTAACAAGACTTTAACCACTTCTCTTGCTTTGTTTGTTCGACAGGGAAAGGCTTCAGGCCTTCCTGAAAACGTGTCAGTCAGAACCAGTAAATAATGATACCCCCCTTTTCTAGGGAGTTCTGAAAAATCAATTTGCCACTGTTGCCCCGAATAATTTCCTTTACCGATTATTCCAAATTTTATTCTATCCTTGGTATTGGGGTTATTGTGTAAGCAAATGCTACATTGTTGAGTTACTTGTTTTATCATATCGTCCCACTAATGTCTGACTCAGGCTCTTATGCAGTGTGCCAGCTCCCCAATGCGTTTTATTGTGTTCTGTAAGAACTATGGGCCATGTCAAACTAGAGGGTATTACTAGGTGGTTATCTTTTAAATATACTCATCCATCTGGTTTCATTTTACCTTTCAAATCTTCAATTAATTTTAAGTCTTCTTTTGTATAATTTGGATATAGTTTGGATTTTACCGTCTGGTATCAAAGACAATGCCTTCACCTCAGTTATTTCAGCTGCCTGCTTAGCCTCTGCCAATCGATTTTCCAATTTCAAAATCGGTGTTCCCCTTTTGGTGTCCCTGACAATGCACGATAGCTACCTTTTCTGGTTGTTTTACAGCCTCTAACAATTCTAAAATTTCTTCAGCATACTTTGTGTTTTCACTGAGCGGTCAGCAATCCATGGTCTTTCCAAATTGCTCCATGAGCATGTACCACGCCGAATGTATATTTAGAATCTGTCCAAATATTTACCCTTTTTCCCGCTGCCAGTTCCAATGCTCTCGTGAGAGCAACTATCTCCACCTTTTGAGCTGATGTTCCAGGGGGTAAAGGCTTAGACTCGATTACCTGCTGAGTAGTTGTTATAGCATATCCAGCTTTACGTTGTCTTTGCGTAACAAAACTGCTCCCATCCGTGAACCAAGTTTCTTCCGCATCTTCCATGGGCTCCTCCTTAAGGTCTGGTCGGCTGGAATACACAGTCTCTATAGTTTCTAAACAATCGTGAATCACAGGTTGTGCCGGAGCATCACTAAGAAAAGAGGCTAGATTCACAATATTAATGATCACAATTTCCACGTCGTCCTGTTCTACCAATATTGCTTGATATTTCAAAATCATCAATTCTTGTTTAAGTTGTTTAAAGACTTTTTGTGCTTCTCCAGTCCAGACTAACTTTGACTGGTTAATCTTTATCAATTCACATAGAGGCTTTACCAATAGTCCATCATTATAAATCCAAAGGCGACACCAACCTGTCATTCCTAAAAAGGTTTGTAGCTCCTTTACCATTTGAGGTTCTGGAGTCCGGCAAATGACTTCCTTATGTTCAGTTCCTAGTTCTCGTTGTCCTTCCGAAATGTCAAATCCCAGATAGGTCACACTTTGTTGAGCCAGCTGGACTTTCTGTCAAGAGACTTGATATCCATTTAAACCCAGAAAATTAAGACGACTTATAGTCCATTGAATACAACTCCCTTTAGTCTCGGTAGCTATTAAGAGATCATCTACATATTGTAAGAAAGCACCTTCAGTGTCCGGAGGTATCCATGTTTCGAGTTCCCTTGCTAATTGGTTTCCAAAAATAGTGGGGCTATTCTTGAATCCTTGAGGTAGTAATGTCCACGTAAGCTGCGTCTTTCTGCCTGAATCGGGATTTTCCCATTCAAAGGCGAATAGGTTTTGGCTTTCTGGGGCTAAGCCTAGGCAGAAGAAGGCATCTTTTAAATCCAGCACGGTAAACCAGACTTGACTATTCTTTAATTTAGTCAGCAAAGTATAAGGGTTTGCCACTACTGGATGTATATCCTCAGTGATTTTATTTATGGCCCTCAAATCCTGAACTAGCCTATAGCTTTTTCATCTGCCTTTTTAATTGGCAATATGGGTGCATTGTATTCTGATTCGCATTCAAGCAATAATCCATACTGTAAAAATTTATCAATTATCTCTTTAATTCCTTTCCTATCTTCTATCCTCAAAGGATATTACTTAACCTTAACGGGTTTCTCTCCTGGCTTCACTTTAATAATTATTAAGGTCACATTTTTAGCTCTTCCAGGGACTTCGGTAGCCCAAACTCCTGGACATACTTGATCTGTGATCTCTAAAGGTATTTCACTTTTAGGGTCAGTTTGTATTAGTGCCAAGCTTAACACATTTATTAGTTGTTCTTCTCCTGTTCTTAATTCCATTTTCCCTTTTTCAAAGACAATTTCTGCTCCTACTTGCTCTAATAAATCTCTACCTAAGAGTGCCCATGAGGAGCTAGGCATAGATAAAAATCTGTGTGTGCCCCATTGTTTCCCTAACTTGTACTTCAAAGGTTCACAAAAATAAGCCTTTTCGGTTACACCTTGTCCTGGTTTCAGTTAGAACAGAGGTAATTTTCTTCCTAGTAGCTGGTAGAATGCTATGTTTTGGCTTAGGATGAGAAGAGTGCTGATAACACCCCGATGTTTTAATTGTTGGAGAGCAGTGCTTATACCAAGCCAAGGACATCTCAGCTTCTTGCTCTGTCCTGCCAACAGGCAGGCTGGGGGTGCAGTAAGAGCTGGGAGGGGACAGACCCAGGACACGTGACCCAAACTAGCCAAAGGGGTATTCCACAGCATCTGACGTCAGGCTAAACAATACATAGGGGTGGCTAGCCAGGGGGAGGGGGCCGGACTGCTCGGGGTTAGGCTGGGCATCGGTCAGCGGGTGGTGAGCAATTGCATTGTGCATCACTTGTTTGTACACATTATTAGTAGTGGTACTATTATCATCATTGTATTATTATTATTATTATTATTATTATTATTATTATTATTATTATTATTATTATTATTATTATTTTGTCTTATTAAACTGTCTTTATCTCAACTCACAGGCTTCACTTTCCATTTCTCTCCCCCGTCCCAGAGAGGGAGGGGGAGGGTGAGCGAACAGCTGCGTGGTGTTTAGCTGCCGGCCGGGTTAAACCACGACACACCTTTTACCCTAACATAATAATTCTGTGAAGGCATTAATGCTTGATTTAGAACTGAATACGTTGCCCCATAGCAATAAGAAATTTCACTTCCATTCCTCCCCTAGCTTCATTATAACCAGTGGAGGATCTGCTAGGGTAGATTCCCCAGGTCCCCGTTATTCCTGTTGAAATCAGGGGTTGATTACCCTAGGAAAAGGCTAGTCAATTTGTCCTCCAAAGCCAGGTCCAAACCGTTTTGTTTTATTTATTTATTTATTTATTTATTTATTTATTTATTTATTTATTTTCATTACATTTCGGAGTTGGTCCAAAAATTCCATAGGGCTTTCTTTTAGACCTTGTTGGAAGCATATTCTCAATTCCCAATTCATCCAGGTTTTAGTATTTACTTAACCGTTCATAATTTTCAGGATGATTCGGGTCTTAGTGGGGGTCGGTCAGGGGAATGCAATTGTCCACAGTTCCCTGAACGGTCCCATCAGCAATCTGAGCTCGCACATGAACTCAGGTTGTTTTAGAGTTGACTGCTTTTCTGTTTCTCTGACAACTCTCTCGGACCGATCATGGTCCCTTTGCCCTAAAGGGCTAACACCCATGATTTTAAGATCTCTGCCTCGGGCAGAGGCAGAACTATTAACATTCCTACATCCTCTTTCCCTGCTCATTCAACTTCAAACACCTTTAACACTTTCAACAACCCTTTTAACACTTCCTTTATCTTTCTCCAGCCTGTACTTCTCTAATGCCAACATCAAAGGTTCAGTCAGGGGCCAACTTAATTCCGTACCTTTTCCCACCAAGGTGCTGAAACATCAGTATACAACATTCCATCCTGTTCTGCTTCTCAAAAAACAACATTAACTGTAGCAAAATATTATAGTTTAAAGTTCCATTTAGGGGCCACTTTTCTCCACATTCCAGCTTATAAAGCCGCCACCACTGATTACGATATTTTATCAATGTTTTCCTGTTCACACTTCCACCGGCAGATCCTCCAATATCCTTCCAGTGACTTAAAACACAGCCTAACACACTTTTCTTTAAAATTTCACTGCTTGTTTGCCCCCCCAGTTTCCAGTTTACACTTTCAGAATACACATGTTACTTACAAAAGCGTATCACAAAACGTATCACTCACAAAAATACGGGCACGCAATATCTTTCAGTAGCGATGTCACAAAACTACTATTACCAGCAATATTGCCAAAATCACAGTAACAATAGTCAGAGTCAAATTCCACATGCGATAAGTCAGAAAACCGAACTGTGTAACACCATAACGATATCTTTCTTATAACAATGCCACGAACCTACTATTACCACCAGGAAAATAGCCAAAATCGCAGTAACAATAACCAGAGTTAAATACCATACTCCATGAGTCAGAAAACCGAAACAGACAACACAATTCCAGATGGACCTTAAAGCGAGCTCCTTCCTTAAGGTCCCCAAACATGTACTTATGGTGCTAACCACAAAGTATATACCAAACACTGCCTCGCAGAAGATCACCTTCTGACTTACAGACAGTTGCAGATGACCGGTCTACCAGAAAACCAAACCAGAATAAAGAATATACTCACTTACAATGATGGGGTCCTTGTCTGCCTCCGCAGTGATCCGGTGAGTCGAGGAGTCCCTCCGGGAAATCCCGGGGGTACCCTAGGGAGTCCTGTTCCCAGCAGGTCCTGCGGTCCGGCAGAGAGGTTGTCCCATCTGGGTCGCCAAATTGATTCAAAGATCGAAGCCGAAATTCCTTTAAGTGGTATATTCTTTATTGCAGCGCTGGATGCACGGGGGATCTCTCCACCTATCGTGCATACCCAAAGCAGAAAGCAGTCTTGAATTTATACAATCAATCTATCAATATTCTACAAGCACCTATACATATGCATTACCTATCCCCGCCTTCCCTCGCTTCTCATGCTAATTAGCCTTTTGGCACCTTGCGCCTGCGCAGAGCCTTCCAAGAATTGTGGGCAGGGGTCTTTGGGACGTGGGCAGGGGTCTTTGGGAGGAAGACCCCGAGTCTTCCTCACAGTGTACTTTTCACCTTTGGTCAGGAATCTGCTGAATTGGCATGTTTCTTAATTGCAAGAGCTGGTTGTTGCTAATTCTCCCGTTTGTTGTATCTTTATAATGAATTCCAATGTCCAGTTTCGAGAGTTATAGTCCTTACATTCGTTTCTCTGTCCGCCTGCCGCTTCCTTATCATGAGTTCCAGTGTCTTGTTTCGAGATATACAGTCCTTGTCTGGGGATTGTCCTTGCCTCCCCAATACCTCCTTAATCAGCCTGCACACAATTATCTGAGAACGAAAGCTGCTTTCCAGTAATTCAGAAAGCCAAGTTATGTCTCAGCCTTGAGCATCTCGGGCTTTTGGGCCTGTCTGTAACATTTGGCACCAGCACTAATACTTTTTTTGGCATATGTTTAGTGTTTGGGGCCTGTGTCTGGGATTTGGGCCCTGTCTCGAACCACTGGGGCTTTGTCCTGGGTTTTGGAGCCTGCCTCTAGAGTTCAGGGCCTGTGATTAGGCTTTTGGGGTCTGTGTCTGGGGGCCGGTATCTGGGGGCAAGAGGGAGCTGCTTGTAGACCCTAGGGGCCAGCATTGAGGAGCTGACTCTACACCTTTGGGGCCTGCTTCTGGGGGCGGGGGGGGGTTGAGACCAGCATCTGGGGGAGGGGTGGGAGCTCTTTGTATTCCTTTGGAGCCTGTGTCGGGGGGGGGGGGGGGGAAAAGGGGGGAAGGGGAGGGTTGGTTGGGAGCTGCTTGTACACTGTTGTAGCCTGGGTTGAGGGAGGAGGTTTGGAGCTGCTTCTACACCTTTGGGCCTGGCATCGGGGGTAGGGGGTTGGGTGCTGGTTGTAGGGGCCTGTGTTTGGGGGGGGGGCTTGGGACCTGCGTCTGGGGGAGGGGTGGGAGCTGCTTGTACACCTTTGGGGCCTGCATCTGTGGGGGGTCAGGGCCTGTGTCTAGCGGGCTGGGAACTGCTTGTACAATGTAGGAATCTGTTTCTGCAGGGTGGCTGGGAGCTGTTTGTACAACTTTGGGGCCAGCATCTGGGGGTGGCTGGGAGCTGCCTGTACACTGTAGGGGCCTGTGTTTGTGGGGGGGCTTGGGGGCCTCCCTCGGGGGGGGGGGGGAGGGTTGGGAGCTGCTTGTATAGGGTAGGGGGCCTGCCTGGCAGGGGTTGGGAGCTGCTTGTAGAATTTGGGTCCCTGTGTCTGGGGGGGGGTTGGGGCCTGTGTCTCAGGGGTGTTGGGAACTGGTTGTACACCTTTGGGTCCTGTCTCTCGGGGGGGAGCTACTTGTACCCTTACCATAAGCCGTACTCTAACACATACTTCTACCAGTACCCTTACCGTAACCCTTACCTTTACCCTTACTCTTACCCTTACTAAAGCATTACCCTTACCCTTAACGTAAGCCTAAACCTTAACCTTATCCTTACACTTACACTTACCGTAAACCTTACCCTTTCTGCTACACTTACCCTTAGCCTAAATCTAAACCTTACACTTACCCTTACCTTAACCCTTACGTTTCCCTCACCCTAACCCTAAAATTAACCCTAACCATTATTCTAACACTTACCCTTACCCTAACCCTATCCCTTACTCTAACCCTTACCCTGACCCATACCCTTACACTCACCCTTACCCTTACATTACCCTAACTCTTACCCATACCATAACCCATACCCTAACACATATTTGTACCCTTAACCTTACCGTTACCCTTACCCTTACTCTATCCGTTACCCTTACGCTTACCCTTAACATAAACCTGACCATTAATCTTACCCTTACGCTAACCCTTACCCTTACCCTATCCCTTACACTTATCCTTATCCATACCCTTAACCTTACCCCAACCCTTACCCTTAAGCTGAACCTAACCCTAAACCTTACCCCAAACCTTTCCCTGAACCTTACATTAACCCTAACCCTTAACCTAAACCTTACACTTACTCTTAACCTTAACCTTACCCTTAACCTTAAGCTAGTACTTAACCTTACATTTTTCTCACCCTAATCCTAAAATTAACCCTAACCATTACCCTAACACTTAACCGTTACACTTACCCTTATTCTATCCGTTACTCTTACACTTTCCCTTAACATAAACCTTACCCTTTACCTTACCCTTACCATAAGCCATACATCAACACTTACATGTACACTTACGCTTACACTTATCCTAGTAATTACTTGTACAATTACCCTTAACCTAGCCATAAACATTAAGGATAAGCTTAAGGGTCACCCTTAAGGTTAACGTTATCCTAACACTTACACTTAAGTTCAGGGTAAGGGTTAGAGTAAGGGTAAGTGTTAGGGTAATGGTTAGGCTAATTTTAGGTTTAGGGTGAGGGAAACGGAAGGGTAAGTATTAGGTTAAGTTTAAGGATAAGGTTAAGAGTTATGGTAAGGGTTAGGTTTAATGTAAGGGTAAGGGTTTGGGAAATGTTTAGGATAAGGGTAAGAGAAGGGATAATGGTAAGGGTAAGGATGATGTTTAGTGTAAGGGTTAGATTTAGTTAAGGGTAAGGGTTAGTGTAAGTTTAAGAGTAAGGGTAAGTGTAAGGGTATGTGTAAAAGTACGGGTAATTGTAAGGGTTTGAGTAAGGGTTAGGGTAAGGGTAGGTGTTAGGGTAATGGTTAGGGTTAATTTTAGGGTTAGGGTGAGGGAAACGTAAGAGTAAGTATTAGGTTACAGCTAAGGTTAAGGTTAAGAGTAAGTGTAAGGTTTAGTGTAAGGATTAGGGTTAATGTAAGGGTCAAGGTAAGGGTTGGGGTAAAGGTTTAGGTAAAGGGTAAAAATATGTATATTGTAAGGGTGAGGGGTTAGGGTAATGGTTAGATTTTAGCTAGATTTAGGTAAGGGTGAGGGTTCGGGTAAGGTTTAGAATTAGGCAAAGGGTAAGTGTAGCAGAAAGGGTAAGGTTTAGGATAAGGGTAAGTGTTAGGATAAGGGTAAGGTTTAGGGTTAGCTTAATAGTAAGGTTAAGGGTAATTGTACGAGTAATTGCTAGGGTAAGTGCAAGCGTAAGTGTACATGTAAGTGTTGTTGTATGGCTTATGGTAAGGGTAAGGTCAAGGGTAAGGTTTATGTTAAGGGTAAGCGTAAGGGTAACGGATAGAGTAAGGGTAAGGGTAAGGTTAAGGGTAACGGTAAGGTTAAGGGTACAAATATGTGTTAGGGTATGGGTTATGGTATGGGTAAGAATTAGGGTAAGTATAAGGGTAAGGGTAAGGGTAAGGGTAAGTGTAAGTGTAAGGGTACAGGTCAGGGTAAGGGTTAGAGTAAGGGTTAGGGTTAGGGTTACGGTAAGGTTAAGTGTTAGGGTAATGGTTAGGGTTAGTTTTAGGGTTAAAGTCAGGAAAACGTATGCGTAAGTATTAGGTGAATGTTAAGGGTAAGGTTAAGGTTAAAAGTAAGTGTAAGGTTTAGGGTAAAGGTTAGGGTTAATGTAAGGGTCAGGGTAAGGGTTGGGGTAAGGTTTAGGGTAAGGGTTAGGTTAAGGATAAGTGTTAGGGTAAGGGTAAGGTTAATGGTAACCGTAAGTGTAAAGGTAAGGGTTAGGGTAAGGGTAAGAATAAGGGTATGGGTAATGGTAAGGGCGAGGGTTAGGCTAAGGGTAAGTGTAAGGTTTAGATTTAGGCTAAGGGTAAGAGTAGCAGAAAGGGTAAGGTTTACGGTAAGGGTAAGTGTTAGGATAAGGGTAAGGTTTAGGGTTAGGTTAAGGGTAAGGGATAGGGTAAGGGTAAGGGTAACGGTAAGGGTAACGGTAACAGTAAGGGTAAGGGTAACGGTAAGGTTAAGGGTAACGGTAACGGTAAGGGTAAGGGTTACGGTAAGGGTAAGGGTACGGGTAGAAGTATGTGTTAGAGTATGGGTTATGGTAAGGGTAAGGGTTAGAGTAAGGGTTAGGGTAAGGGTAATGATTAGGGTTAATTTTAGGGTTAGGGTGAGGGAAAAGTAAGGGTAAGTATTAGGTTAAGGTTAAGGGTAAGGTTAAGGTTAAGTTTTAGGGTTAGTGTTAATGTAAGGGTCAGGGTAAGGGTTCAGGTAAGGTTTAGGGTTAGGGTTAGGTTAAGGTTAAGTGTTAGGGTAAGGGTAAGGTGAATGGTAACCGTAAGTGTAAGGGTAAGGGTTAGGGTAAGGGTATGAGTAAGGGTAAGGGTAAGGGGAAGTCTAAGGGTCCGGGTCAGGGTAAAAGTTAGAGTAAGGGTTAGGTAAGGATAAGTGTTCGGGTAATGGTTACGGTTAATTTTAGGGTTATGGTGAGGGAAACGTAAGGGTATGTATTAGTTTAAGGGTAAGGTTAAAGTTAAGATTAAGTGTAAGGTTTAGGTTAAGGGTTAGGATTAGAGTTAGGGTTAGGGTAAGGGTTAAGGTTAATGTAAGGGTCAGGGTAAGGGTTGGGGTAAGGTTTAGGTTAAGGGTAAAAGTAAGTATAATGGTAAGGGTAAGGGTGAGGGTTAGGGTAATGGTTAGATTCAGGTAAGGGTGAGGGTTAGGGTAAGGTTTAGAATTAGGCAAAGGGTAATTGTAGCAAAAAGGGTAAGGTTTAGGATAAGGGTAAGTGTTAGGATAAGGGTAAGGTCTAGGGTTAGCTTAATAGTAAGGTTAAGGGTAATTGTACGAGTAATTGCTAGGGTAAGTGCAAGCGTAAGTGTACATGTAACTGTTGTTGTATGGCTTATGATAAGGGTGTGAGGAATGTTTTAACAATTCGTGTCCATAAAGAACAATTCTGTTTGAATCCTGTCTGCCTCTGGGCCCTGCACTGGCAATTTAATTCTTGAACCTCAGCTGCAGTGTGTCCCAGTCTCCCCCTCATTCTAGTCAATTTATCACTCCTTAAATTTATGAACCTGTTTGCTTTTGTTATTCCGGACTTCTATTTCTAACACTGCTATAGATGTGTCTGTGAATGGCTGGGGAAGAATGTTTTAATTACTCGTGAAGCTGTTTGTGTTTGATGTCTGGGAGTTTCAGAACAACTGATAACAACTAGTGACTGTTATGGGATACTATGCGGATCTTTGGTATCTGGTTAGGGGGGCCGAGAGATTAAGAGGAAGGAAAAAGAAGCTGAAGGACGGCTGGGAGACAAGACTTGAAGAGAATGTTCTATAAACTTGGTATGGTGCCAAGTAAGTACAAAGGGGGAGAGGAAGACTACGAGCCTTCAGCATGAAAGACCCCTAGAGACCCCCAGAAGAGACCCCAGAGGAGACTGCGCATGCTCCAGTAGGAGAGACTGCACCCCGGAAGCTAATTTTAATAATCTATTTTTTTTAGAAGTAGTAATGAATATGTATTAGTGTAGGAGCATAAAAATCAGCTGCTTGATGTAACTGGTGTGCGTCCTGGTGGAGCGGAGACTCCCGGTGCACCCAGCGCTGTTTGCTTACCTCTATTCCTTTATATTCTTTCAATAAATCCTATTTTTTTATTTAATCCTAATTTGAATCCTGAGCCATTTATAACAATTTTGGGGCTCGTCCGGGATGGCTATACTTCCTGAATTCTGATTTAATCTAGGAGAGGCGTCCCACCATTTGGTGGCTCCTGTTTGAGTCAGATCGGGACTAATGCCATCCTGAACCTGAATAAAGGTAAGCAAAGAATTTGTTTTTTTTTTTTTTTTTGAGCTCCCTTGCTGGCTGTTTTTTGCCTGTAATTCTGCGCGCGAAGATCCGGACGAAGACGACAAGGTCGTTTGGATACCGTTCGGTTGGATTCCGGTGTCCAGAATCGAACCGGATGAAGACGACAGTCGTTTGTGGATACCGTCTGGTTCGATCCCAGACGAAGACAGCAGAGATGCTTGTGGATACCGTCCAGTTGGATTCTGGATGAAGACGACTGATTCGTAAGATACCGTCCGGTTGGGTAAAGGTGCGGTTGCTAGTGTTTGTGTGTGAGAGTGTAACTGAGACTTCTAAAGTCCGCGTGGAGGTCTTTCTGTTTTCTCACCGGTTCTAATCTCCTGTCGGGGGTGCTGGGCTGGTGAAGAGAGGGATACGTGGGTGGGTGATAGGTCCTAAACCCCCTGCAAGACACTCTCACTAGGGGCAACCAAGGGCTGTGGGAATTGCCACTAGTAAAATTCCCGGATGGGTCAGATAAAATCGAAGACCAAGGACCAGAAAGGGAGCAAATTACCAGATATATGACCAAAAAGTCCATTACGAATAATGATTAGAAATTGGAACAATAGGGGCCCCAGAAAATTAAAGAGTAAATTAAAAATGATCCTGTATTGTATGATAGAATGACCAAAAAAACTCTTAAGACCCCATGTATTTTGATCCACGGAGGACGGGGTCTGTCAGGCTTTGAACATTAATAGTAGAATACCCATGGATCCAGAAAAGAGCAAGCT
This sequence comes from Netta rufina, assembly GCF_964035555.1. Lineage (NCBI taxonomy): Eukaryota > Metazoa > Chordata > Aves > Anseriformes > Anatidae > Netta > Netta rufina. Next base: position 37,594 of record NC_140132.1, on the reverse strand, counting down.
GAAACATTGGAATTAGAAATTAGAGAGCAATTGATTAAGAATGAATATGTGCTACATTTGTGCCTGTGCTGCACTTATACCACCAGATAACAGGAGCCTCTCGGACCCCGAGAACCAGATCAAAAACAACCTCATGGTTCGGACTTTAATCAAGGGGTCTGAGATAAGGAGGACTGCTCACAAAGGGACAGGTTAGGAATATGTATATGTATAGGAATGTTCATGTATATGTAACTCTTTACTAGAGCAATTTGCCATGTTAGGCGTGCACGACTTTGGTGGGACTACCCGCCCCGTGCTGCATGGAACTGAGTAAACATACCTACTTTACAATCTTACTGATTGTGGAGTCAGCTTTCTGTGAGTCATTTTGGTGAGCCAGGCAGGAGACACTCTGCTCGGCTGCGGGATCGGCTGCAGCGCGGACGCCCCTAGGTGCACCCTGAGCGTTTTTGCTCGGAGGGGACTCCACTCTCAGCTGCTCACCGCAGGAGCAAAGATCTCCTGAAACTGCAGACAAACGGTATGTTTTCAGCTGCTGGAGGGACACTAACTGGAGTGTTAATAATTGTATGTGTTTTTATGTATGTATTTTGTGTTGACATTTTGTATATTGTAATATTTGCATATTGGATGTATTTTGTGTTGAAAGTATTTGTGTAAATGTAAGGGTTTGAAACAAAGTGTTACAAGTCACTTCACGAAGAACACAGTCAGAGACAATACTTGTTTGGTTGGTTATCATTCTAAATTATATTCCTGTGGTATGAATGAGATGTGCTGGAGGCCTCCGTGTGCGATTGTGCTGTGTGAGTGAGATGCAGCGTTGCTGCAAAGCGAGTGCAGAGTTCCGATCCATTGTTCCGCACTCTCCACAAGGGGAGTGGGCAGAGACGAACGAAGTGCTTGACAGACTGAAAAGAAGTGCTGTTTTATCCAAGTTTTGAGTGGTGGTGCCCAGTGTATCTTGTGTATCTTGTGTATCCTATTTTTGCTCTTAAATGTTTTGACCGTGACAAAAAAAAGGCAGGAGCATGATATGACATGCTTTCTGCAACATATGAGGCCTGCACAGGCCGAGACCTGGACTCGCTGAGACCTGAACAGGCCGAGAGACCGGAGCGGCGCCGAGAGACTGGAGTGGCGCTGGGAGACCCGAGACACTACGGAGGGACTACCGCTGGACGGAGAGAGCCCTGAGAGACGCTGCAGAGCCACGGACGGCTCTGAGAGAAACAGAATAGACCGGACAGAAGCCGGAAAACGCGGGGAATTGAAGTAATTGCGGGACATCCGAGATCGAGTTGCTACGGGAGACCAGAGGCGTCAGTGGACACCGGTAGCCGACCCTCACCGTGTGGCCAGTCGGCACAGAGCAGAGGGGCGGACATCAGGACCCTGCAGCCTGTCTGACGTAACCATGGAGGCAGTGGCAGCAGTGGCTGTGCTGCTTCACTCTAGCATTCTTTTTATAAAAGGTTTATCTTGCAATGCAAAAAAGACTATTAGTCCCCAGATCGGTGTTATAACTGTTACTAATGACGACCTAGCTCTATTGCAGAGCAGGAGTGCAGAGACGCAGATTACACTGCCAAATGACCACCAGCAGGCTCTTTCACAAACCTAAGGTTGCAGCTGGCACTGCCTGCAGCCGTATAGCAGACGTTACACTCTCTTTCCTAACTAGTAATCATGTGTCTCATCCATTTGTGGTGAATGGTCAGTGGGTCAGTGGCAAAAAGAAAAGGAGGATGCCACTGACACTAACAGCATGGGTAACAGGAGTAGTATAAGTGACACAGGTGACGGTGCGAGGCGAGGTGCTCTGCCTGCTGCTCGCCTTCGCCTGACTGTGCACTGCTGCCGACGGTGCTAGAGTAAAATGTGAAGACTGCTCAGATGGCAGTGATGAGAGTGTTTGTGTGAAGAAGATGTGTGAAGAAGATGTGTGCTGAATCTGACTTTGTGTGCAACAGTGGTCAGTGTGTGCCAAACAGATGGCAGTGTGAAGGGGATCTGGATTGTGAAGATGGGTCTGACGAAAGTGCTGAGCTGTGTCATATGAGAACAGTGTCATGGAAATGTGATGGTGAAAAAGACTGTGACAGTGGAGAAGATGAAGAGAATTGTGGCGATGTGATAGAGATCCTTACTGTAAGGATGGAAGAGATGAAATTAACTGCCCTTCCTGGACCTGTAGGCCAGACCAGTTCAGATGTGAACTGTGTCCATGGGAGTAGGCAGTGCAGTGGTGTGAGAGACTGTCTGGATGGCACTGATGAAGCAAACTGTAACAATGTTATTCAGTGCTGTGGACCTGGCAAATTCAAGTGCAGAAGTGGAGAATGCATAGATATCGATAAAGTGTGTAACCAGCAGAGAGACTGCAAGGACTGGGGTGATGAGCCCCTGAAGGAATGCAACATAAATGAATGTGACTGTCCAGCTGTGAAACTGTGGAGATAGTGATGAATGCCAAAACCCTGTAGTCAAATCTGTATCAACCTGAAAGGCTATCAGATGAATCCTGCTACAGGAACCTGGAAAGGGCCATACGGCAAAGCAAATTAAATAACTGTTATTTAACTTGTCAGAAGATAAAAAATAAAGTGTTTCAACAAGCAGCCACGGGAGGGAAGAATCACTGAACCCTCGATGTGAGGGACTGTACCTTGTTTTACTGACTACTGAAACAGCTGTGAGAACTGCAGAAAGGGACCCACGCATCCAGAATAAAAGGACCAGTAACTACTGAAACTTGGAGGGTTGAGTCCGCTCCTGGGAAACTGAAACTCAAGCTAAGGGAGAACTAATATTCTGGCAGCGAGGCTCTGCATGTATTAAGGATGCCAAATAAAGGGGACAAGCCTAAAGGGAGAAAAGGGAGAAGGCAAGACCGGGGCAGGACCCTCCACTGCAGTGTGTATGGTCTACCGAGGGAGGCAACCCCTATCGGTATTGACTGCCGAATGAGAGGGCCTCGACCGGACTTCTCCCACACTAAGATCAGGTTGTCCCGAGAAAATAACATAAAAAACCTCTTTTTTAAACCTATATAAAATTGTGATTCGTTTTACAGGAGCTGGATCACCCTGACAGGCCGAACGGTAACACAAGCCTGAATCGACCCTGAAGGCGTTTGCCTATTATGATCCAGCTACATGGGCAGAAGACAGATCCTGGGGCTATAGGACCTCAGTATATATATATACTTAATAGAATAATTAGGTTATTAGCTGTAATAGAAATAGTTATAAATGATGAGAACTGATCTAAATGAGTTATAAAGATGAGAACTGCTTTGTGTCAAAATTGCCTAGCTTTGGACTGTTTGCTAGCACAAGAAGGAGAAGTCTGTGGAAAATTTAACTTTAGTAATTACTGTTTAAAGATTGATGAAAAGGTGTTTCTTCCTAGTAACTGATAGAATGTTATGTTCTGGTTTAGGATGAGAAGAATGTTAATAATATGCTGATGTTTTAATTGTTTTTAATTGTTACAGAGCAGTGCTTACACCAAGCCAAGGACCAAGCCAAATTCAGCTTCTCACTGTCCTGCCAGCAGGCAGGCTGGGAGGAGGGCCAGACTGCTCGGGGTTAGGTTGGGCATCGGACAGCGGGTGGTGAGCAATTGCATTGTGCATCACTTGTTTCGTACACATTATTACTAGTAGTACTACTATCATCATTATTGTTATTATCTTCTTGTTTTTAACTCAACTCACAGGCTTCACTTTCCCATTTCTCTCTCCCATCCCAGAGAAGGAGGGGGGAGGTGAGCGAGCAAACACAAACCTGGAAGGATATGGAATGGGATTTATTTTCATGGCTGCCTGGTGGACCATGGGTCAAAAGAGTGTTATTTTTATTGTTATGTGGTGTAATTACGTTATTATTTGTACCTTGTATGATACCTTGTCTTACATTATTAATACACCGGGTGATAAATAGTACATTTGTAATAACTTCATTAAAAAAAGAAGGGAATATGTCAATTATGATGCTTAAGAATTGGACCCTCCAAGAACAAACTGATGAAATCCAATTATTAATAACAGAAGAGACACGAATTGGGGATGTTAAAAAGAAGATAAGGGATTGTGAAGAATGTTTTAACAATTCGTGTCCATAAAGAACAATTCTGTTTGAATCCTGTCTGCCTTTGGGCCCTGCACTGGCAATTTAATTCTTGAACCTCAGCTGCAGTGTGTCCCAGTCTCCCCCTCATTCTAGTCAATTTATCACTCCTTAAATTTATGAACCTGTTTGCGTTTGTTATTCCGGACTTCTATTTCTAACACTGCTATAGATGTGTCTGTGAATGGCTGGGGAAGAATGTTTTAATTACTCGTGAAGCTGTTTGTGTTTGATGTCTGGGAGTTTCAGAACAACTGATAACAACTAGTGACTGTTATGGGATACTATGCGGATCTTTGGTATCTGGTTAGGGGGGCCGAGAGATTAAGAGGAAGGAAAAAGAAGCTGAAGGACGGCTGGGAGACAAGACTTGAAGAGAATGTTCTATAAACTTGGTATGGTGCCAAGTAAGTACAAAGGGGGAGAGGAAGACTACAAGCCTTCAGCATGAAAGACCCCTAGAGACCCCCAGAAGAGACCCCAGAGGAGACTGCGCATGCTCCAGTAGGAGAGACTGCACCCCGGAAGCTAATTTTAATAATCTATTTTTTTTAGAAGTAGTAATGAATATGTATTAGTGTAGGAGCATAAAAATCAGCTGCTTGATGTAACCGGTGTGCGTCCTGGTGGAGCGGAGACTCCCGGTGCACCCAGTGCTGTTTGCTTACCTCTATTCCTTTATATTCTTTCAATAAATCCTATTTTTTTATTTAATCCTAATTTGAATCCTGAGCCATTTATGACAAGGGTTAGGTTAACTTTAAGGTTTATGTTAAGTGTAAGTGTAAGGGTAACGGAGACAGTAAAGGTAAGGGTAAGGCGAATGGTAAGGTTAAGGCTACAAGTACGTGTTAGGGTATGGGTTATGGTAAGGGTAAGGGTTAGGGTAAGGGTAAGTGTTAGGGTAATGGTTAGGGTTAATTTTAGGGTTAGGGTGAGGGAAACATAAGGGTAAGTGTTAGGGTAATAGTTAAGGGTAAGGTTAAGGTTAAGGTTAAGAGTAAGTGTAAGTTTTAGAGTAAGGGTTAGGGTTAATGTAAGGGTCAGGGTAAGGGCTGGGGTAAGGTTTAGGGTTAGGGTTAGGTTAAGGGTAAGGATTAGGGTAAGGGTAAGGGTACGGATAAGGATAAGTGTAAGTGTTAGGGTAAGGGTAATGTTAAAGGTAACAGTAAGTGTAAGGAGAAGGGTTAGGGTAAGGGTAAGAGTAAGGGTATTGGCAACGGTAAGGGTGAGGGTTACAGTAAGGGTAAGTGTAAGGTTTAGATTTAGGCTAAGGGTAAGTGTAGCAGAAAGGGTAAGGTTTACTGTAAGGTTTAAGGTTTCGGCTTAGGTTAAGGGTAAGGGTGAGGGTAAGGGTAATTGTACGAGTAATTGCTAGGGTAAGTGCAAGCGTAAGTGTACATGTAAGTGTTGTTGTATGGCTTATGGTAAGGGTAAGGTCAAGGGTAAGGTTTATGTTAAGGGTAAGCGTAAGGGTAACGGATAGAGTAAGGGTAAGGGTAAGGTTAAGGGTACAAATATGTGTTAGGGTATGGGTTATGGTATGGGTAAGAATTAGGGTAAGTATAAGGGTAAGGGTACAGGTCAGGGTAAGTGTTAGAGTAAGGGTTAGGGTTAGGGTTAGGGTAAGGGTAAGGGTTAGGGTAAGGGTTAGTTTTAGGGTTAAAGTCAGGAAAACGTATGCGTAAGTATTAGGTTAATGTTAAGGGTAAGGTTAAGGTTAAAAGTAAGTGTAAGGTTTAGGGTAAGGGTTAGGGTTAATGTAAGGGTCAGGGTAAGGGTTGGGGTAAGGTTTAGGGTAAGGGTTAGGTTAAGGATAAGTGTTAGGGTAAGGGTAAGGTTAATGGTAACCATAAGTGTAAAGGTAAGGGTTAGGGTAAGGGTAAGAATAAGGGTATGGGTAATGGTAAGGGCGAGGGTTAGGCTAAGGGTAAGTGTAAGGTTTAGATTTAGGTGAAGGGTAAGTGTAGCAGAAAGGGTAAGGTTTACGGTAAGGGTAAGTGTTAGGATAAGGGTAAGGTTTAGGGTTAGGTTAAGGGTAAGGGATAGGGTAAGGGTAAGGGTAACGGTAACGGTAAGGGTAAGGGTTACGGTAAGGGTACGGGTACGGGTAGAAGTATGTGTTAGAGTATGGGTTATGGTAAGGGTAAGGGTTAGGGTAAGGGTAAGTGTTGGGGTAATGGTTAGGGTTAATTTTAGGGTTAGGGTGAGGGAAAAGTAAGGGTAAGTATTAGGTTAAGGTTAAGGGTAAGGTTAAGGTTATGTTTTAGGGTTAGGGTTAATGTAAGGGTCAGGGTAAGGTTTCAGGTAAGGTTTAGGGTTAGGGTTAGGTTAAGGTTAAGTGTTAGGGTAAGCGGAAGTTGTATGGATAAGGATAAGTGTAAGGGATAGGGTAAGGGTAAGTGTTCGGGTAAGGGTAAGGTTAATGGTAACCGTAAGTGTAAGGGTAAGGGTTAGGGTAAGGGGAAGAGTAAGGGTAAGGGTAGGGGAAGTCTAAGGTTACGGGTCAGGGTTAAAAGTTACAGTAAGGGTTAGGGTTAGGGTTAGGTAAGGATAAGTGTTAGGGTAATGGTTACGGTTAATTTTAGGGTTATGTTGAGGGAACACAGCAACAGTGCGCGCAGTCGCAGAATATACCAGGATGTGCTGCGTAATCCCAGAATTAGCAAGGTATAAAAAGGGACCCTGGCAGGGGTGAGGTGCGTGCCGTTGGCGGAGCTGAGACTCCCCGGCTGCCCAGTGCTGTTTTGCTTGATGTTTGCTTACTCAATAAATTCCTTTCTATGATTAATACAATGCTCTCTGAAAATTAATTAAGGGGGCAACTTATAACACTTTGGACGCTCAAAACCCAAACCCAAAAACTTTGGACGCTCAAAACCCTATCCCGAAAACACTAGGACGCTCCAAACCCTATCCCGAAAACAGAACGCTCAAAGCCCTAACCCAAAAACATTAGGATGCTCCAAGCCCTAACCCAAAAACATTAGGACGCTCAAAACCCAAACCCAAAACATTAAGATGCTCCAAACCCTATCCGGAAAACATTAGGAAGCTCAAAGACCTATCCCAAAAACTTAGGACGCTCAAAACCCTATCCTGGAAACATTAAGATGCTCAAAACCCTATCCTGAAAACTGAGGATGCTCATTACCCAGACCCAAAATATTAAGATGCTCAAAACCCTAACCCAACTACTTAGGATGCTTGAAAGCCTATCCCAAAAAATTAGGGCACACAAAAGCCTAACCCCCAAAATTAAGATGCTCAAAATCCAAACCCCCAAAATTAGGATACTCAAAACCCTGGACCTGGAGAACCTAACCTGAAAAAAAAAAAAAAAAAAAGATCTTAAAACCCTAACCGTAAATAACTGACCAAAAATAAAACCTTAAGACTCTAACCCTAAAAAACATATCAACACTACAACCCAAAAAACTCTAATACCCTAACACGCTAACCCTGAAACCCTTAAAACCCTAACCCCCAAATCCTTAAAACCCTAACCGTTAAAACTCCAACCCTAAAAACCTTAAAATCCTAAACATAAACCCTGAAACCCCTTACCCTGAAACCCAACCCTAGTGCCCAATCCCTGAAACCTTAAAACCCTGAATCAGTCTGTAGCAAATAGCATAGGCTGAGTCGAGGATCTCAGTACAGTAGCATTATTATTTGAGATTACAATGGCGGGTGTCCCACAAGCAGGAGGGTGCCTACTAATTCCATACACAGTTTATACACTTTTTTTTTCTGCCGAGGACCGGGACCCTCCCCTGTTTCCCCTTTAACTGTGCTATTCAAGGTTCATAATCTAGCTGGTGCTTCACAGAAAATACACAGCTGCTGGCCTGTTACAAGTCACATTTCTTTTGAGGTTTTTACTCTTTGAGGTGGTAATGTGTCTTACGCCGTGATTTCCACCTAATTGCTGTAAGGATTCTGGTTGTCTGTGTTTTACAAGGTTGTCTGTTATAATAAATAAAAGTCCCAAATAGGATTACAATCAAAGTTTACAATTCACTGAATGAATAGAGGTAAGCAAACAGTGCTGGGTACGCCGGGAGTCTCTGCTCCACCAAGACGCGCACCAGTTATACACCAGTTACCTCCCTTAAGGGATATAGAGAAGCCCTCTCAGATACGTCCGTCCTACTTCTCCTGCATGCGGCCGGAGGTCGGTCTAATTCTGGTGCTGTTGGTGGTGGAAGCTGGGGCAACGGTGGTACTGGTGGCGATACCACAGCCACCGGAGGGGGAGCCGCCGGGGGTGGATTGTTAGGATATGGAGGTGGTAGCTTATCCAACGGCTCACGTTTATCTTCTTTTTCTTTTTCATGTTCTTCTTGTTCTTCAAATTTCTTACCTGCTTTTAGTGTAAATATTGAGGCTGGAAAAGGACCTGAAGTCCTCCTGATCCATAATCCTGCATAATCACTTTCTTCCTGGCTAAAAGGTTCCTTTGAATTAACATGGATATTTAAGGCCTGGCAAATCCAGTCTTCGAAGGATCCAAAAACAGGCCAAAAGACATGTAGTCTTAAAGGCTCCTTTGGCCATTCTGTCACACAATACTGGACCATTTTTAATTTACTTTTTCCTTTTCTGGGGTCCCTATCATTCCAATTTCTAATCGTTATTCCTAATGGACTTTCTGGTGGTATGACTGGTAATTTGCTCCCTTTCTTCTGGTCTCTGGTCTTCAATTTTGTCTGACCCATCTAGGAATTTTACTATGGCAATTCCCACAGCCCTTGGTTACCTTAGTAAGAGTGTCTTGCAGGGGGTCGAGGACCTATCACACACCTACAAATCCTATAGGAATCCCTTCGGTCCTTCACCAGCCAAGTCCCTCGCGGGAGATTGAAAACGCGGTTAGAAGACCTCCACAATCGCTTCGGAACTAAGTTCCATCTCAGTCACACTCTTACACACACAGGCAACCGAACCCCACCCAACCGAACGGTATACGCTTTAAATGCTTACGACTCCGTCATCTTCGTTCGGATCTTCACACACACAATTACGGGCAAAATATAGTGCTGCAGCTGGCAAGGGAGCTGAAAAAAAGAATCAGAAACTTTGTTTACCTTTATTCAGGTTCAAGATGCCATTAGTTCCAACCTGACTCAAACAGCAGCCACCAAATGGTGGGGGTGCCTCTCCTAGATCAAACCAGAAATCAGGAACCAAAGCCCTCCCGGACGAGCCCCCACTTGTAATAAATGACTGGGTCCCAAATAGGATTGCAATTGAAATTTACAATTTATTAAATGAATAGAGGTAAGCAAGCAGCGCTGGGTGCGCCAGGAGTCTCTGCTCCACCAAGACGCACACAAGTTACATCAGGCAGCTGGTTTTTATGCTGCTAGGCTAATACATATTCATTACTACTTCTACAAAAGGCAGGGTTATTCTAATTAGTTCCCAGAATCCAAACCCTCCAACTGGTGCAGGCGTTATCAGTCTCCGGTGGTCCCTCTGGGGGCCGCTCGTACTGAAGGCTCGTAGACTTCCTCCCAGGCTTTTCTCTTGTCCATCTCCTTTGTCCATCTTGGCTGGATGGCAGACACTTGCATAGTGTCCCATGCAACAGTTGTAATAGTTAGCAGTTATTCTGAAACCCCTTTGTTCTCTTATCCCCTATTGACCCGAATTGCTGGACCATTCCTTTGCAAGATACAAGAACTATATATATTAACCACTCTGGTTTTCTCAGACTTTTCATCATATCATGCGGCCCTAGCATTGTTCCATATTGACACGAATCAGATGAACTCATTTCACACTGTTAAGCTGTCTTATCACTGCAAGCATATCTCAATACCACCTTCCTTCCCTCTACAGGATGTAAAAACATCCTGTTGTTTGTGCAAAAACAACATTTTTATTCCCACAACCTTGATCCCCTTACCCTGAAATCCTTATTCCCCTTAAACCTAACAACTCTAACCACAACCCTAACCCTTATTATCAACCCCCTAACGCTAATGACACTGACCTTAATCCAAACCCCAAACTGCCCCTAACTCCAGACAACCAACAACGAAACACACACACACAAAGATGGAAACTACAAAAAAGGCAAAACCCTGGATACAGGCCCCAAATCACAAATACGCAACCAAAATGCTACAGAAAAGCCCCAGATGCAGGCCCCAAATGCTACTGCTAGGCCTCAAAAGCTCAAGATGCATCCCAAAGCAAAAATGCAGACCCCAAACGTTACAGAAAAGCCCCCAAACCCAGGCTGCACAAGTCTACAAGCAGGCCCCAAACTGCCAACAGAAGCAGGCACCAACCACACCCAGATGCAGATCCCAACTGCCCACAAGCAGCTCCTACCCCACTACCCCCTCCCAAGAACTGGACTCCACCCAGACACTGGCCCAAGACCCGGGCCCGCCCCCCGCCAACCCCCCTACCCTCCCCTCGACACAGGTGTACAAGCAGCTCACAACCCGCCCCTTCAGAGACCGGTCCCACTCCCCCCACCTCCCCCAAGACATGGGATGCGGAGGTGTACAACCAACTCCCAACTCCCTCCCCCTCAAAGGGAGGCCCCAAAGACCCCCAAATGGAGGCTCCTAGAGTGAACAAGCACCTCCCAACTCCCCCAGGCACAGGCCCACCCCCCCCCCCCCCCCAAACACAGGCCACAAAGGTGTATAAACAGCCCAGACCCCCCTCCAAGACCATGGCCCCTATAGTGTACAAGCAGCTCCCAACCACCCACAGATGCAGGCCCCAACCCTTCTCAAAAGGGAGGCACCTAGAATGCATGAACAGCTCCCAACCCCCCTAAACATAGGTCCAAAAGTGCACAAGCAGCTCCCAACCCCCCTCAAATACAGACCCCAAAAGTGTACAAGTAGCTCCCCCCCGAGAGACAGGACCCAAAGGTGTACAACCAGTTCCCAACACCCCTGAGACACAGGCCCCAACCCCCCCCCAGACACAGGGACCCAAATTCTACAAGCAGCTCCCAACCCCTGCCAGGCAGGCCCCCTACCCTATACAAGCAGCTCCCAACCCTCCCCCCCCCCCCCCCCGAGGGAGGCCCCCAAGGCCCCCACAAGCACAGGCCCCTACAGTGTACAGGCAGCTCCCAGCCACCCCCAGATGCTGGCCCCAAAGTTGTACAAACAGCTCCCAGCCACCCTGCAGAAACAGATTCCTACATTGTACAAGCAGTTCCCAGCCCGCTAGACACAGGCCCTGACCCCCCACAGATGCAGGCCCCAAAGGTGTACAAGCAGCTCCCACCCCTCCCCCAGACGCAGGTCCCAAGCCCCCCCCCCAAACACAGGCCCCTACAACCAGCACCCAACCCCCTACCCCCGATGCCAGGCCCAAAGGTGTAGAAGCAGCTCCAAACCTCCTCCCTCAACCCAGGCTCCAACAGTGTACAAGCAGCTCCCAACCAACCCTCCCCTTCCGCCCCCCCCCCCCCCCCCCCCGACAATGGCTCCAAAGGAATACAAAGAGCTCCCACCCCTCCCCCAGATGCTGGTCTCAACCCCCCGGCCCCCCCAGAAGCAGGCCCCAAAGGTGTAGAGTCAGCTCCCAACCCCCTCAGTGCTGGCCCCAAGGGTCTACAAGCAGCTCCCCCCTTGCCCCCAGATACCGGCCCCCAGACACAGACCCCAAAAGCCTAATCACAGGCCCTGAACTCTAGAGGCAGGCTCCAAAACCCAGGACAAAGCCCCAGTGGTTCGAGACAGGGCCCAAATCCCAGACACAGGCCCCAAACGCTAAACATATGCCAAAAAAAGTATTAGTGCTGGTGCCAAATGTTACAGTGTCTGTAAAAAAAAAAAAGCCCAAAAGCCCGAGATGCTCAAGGCTGAGACGTAACTTGGCTTTCTGAATTACTGGAAAGCAGCTTTCATTCTCAGATAATTGTGTGCAGGCTAGATAGGATGGGGCTTCAGGCACCTCTTCACCTCAGGAAACACACTGCCATCAGGCACCGCTGTGCCAGACAAGCTTGTTCTGCTAGAACACCCTACTCAGATGCACTGTGGCATTCAAGTGAACTGCTTTCATGCAAATATAACGACTGATGTTACAACCCACCTTGCCTGTGGCACCTGATGAACAGAAGAGGAAGCCACCGCAGCGCTTCAAAACCATCCCTGCACGTGCCGCTCCTTGTCGCTCTCTGGCCTTATCTCATATCCTTATCCACTTCTGTGGAGAGCCTGCCACGGCACCTGCAAAGCAAGACGGACACCTTTCATAGTCACCTTGTGCTACTTGGTCGTTCTGCTCCAACCCAGCTCATGACCAGCCCCTCTTCTTACACAGCTCTTCAGAGTGCAGTTTGCTCCTTTGAGCCTGTGCGAGACACCTGTGAAAGAAAAAGAAACGCATAGGCCGATGCAGCATCCAAAGACACAGCACAACTAGGTAAGTTACTCTCATCTGCTCCCTTACCTCTGCCGCTTACCAGCCCCCGAGGCAGATGCTTCAATCTACCCTCTTCAAACAGCTACAACACCTCTAAAAGACAAAGAGGGGATGCTTAGAGGAACAGTGAGACCTACAACACAACAACTGCTACATCTGTTCCTCACTCACCTTGCCAGAGGCAGCTCTGCGTGTGACGTCCCAGGTTGTACACTGCGTTACCTAACCCTTACCGTAACCCTTACCCTAACCCTTCTCACCCTTACCATTACCCAAATCCTTACCTTTACTTTTTCCTTACCCTTACTCTTTCCTTTAACCATAACCTTACCCTTACCCTATACCTTACTCCAACCCTTCCCCTTACCTTCCCCTTCCCCTTACACTTAACCTAACCCTTACCCTTCGGCTTCCCCTAAAACATATCCTAACACTTGCCCTTACCCTTACACTTACCCTAACCCTTTCTATTACCCTTACACTTACTCTTGCCCTAATCCTTGCTTGCACCCTTACACTTATCCTAACCCTTTCCCTTACCCATGCTCAAACCCTTACTCTAACCCTTACCCTGACCCGTACCCTTACCCTTACCCTTAACCTAAGCCTAAACCTTAAACCTTACTGTAAAGCTTACCCTTTCTGCTACACTTACCCTTCGCCTAAATCTAAACCTTACACTTACCCTTAGCCTAACCCTCACCCTTATCATTACCCATACCCTTATTCTTACCCTTACCCTAACCCTTACCTTTACACTTACGGTTACCATTAACCTTACCCTTACCCTAACACTTATCCTTAACCTAACCCTTACCCTAAACCTTACCCCAACCCTTACCCTGACCCTTACATTAACCCTAACCCTTACCCTAAACCTTGCACTTACTCTTAACCTTAACCTTACCCTTAACATTCACCTAATACTTACGCATACGTTTTCCTGACTTTAACCCTAAAACTAACCCTAACCATTACCCTAACACTTAACCTTACCCTAACCCTAACCCTAACCCTTACTCTAACCCTTACCCTGACCTGTACCCTTACACTTACACTTACCCTTACCCTTACCCTTATACTTACCCTAATTCTTACCCATACCATAACCCATACCCTAACACATATTTGTACCCTTAACCTTACCGTTACCCTTAACCTTACCCTTACCCTTACTCTATCCGTTACCCTTACGCTTACCCTTAACATAAACCTTACCCTTGACCTTACCCTTACCATAAGCCATACAACAACACTTACATGTACACTTACGCTTGCACTTACCCTAGCAATGACTCGTACAATTACCCTTAACCTTACTATTAAGCTAACCCTAAACCTTACCCTTATCCTAACACTTACCCTTATCCTAAACCTTACCCTTTCTGCTACACTTACCCTTTGCCTAATTCTAAACCTTACCCGAACCCTCACCCTTACCTAAATCTAACTAAAATCTAACCATTACCCTAACCCCTCACCCTTACAATATACATATTTTTACCCTTTACCTAAACCTTTACCCCAACCCTTACCTTGACCCTTACACTAACCCTAATCCTTACACTAAACCTTACACTTACTCTTAACCTTAACCTTAGCTGTAACCTAATACTTACTCTTACGTTTCCCTCACCCTAACCCTAAAATTAACCCTAACCATTACCCTAACACCTACCCTTACCCTAACCCTTACTCAAACCCTTACAATTACCCGTACTTTTACACATACCCTTACACTTACCCTTACTCTTAAACTTACACTAACCCTTACCCTTAACTAAATCTAACCCTTACACTAAACATCATCCTTACCCTTACCATTATCCCTTCTCTTACCCTTATCCTAAACATTTCCCAAACCCTTACCCTTACATTAAACCTAACCCTTACCATAACTCTTAACCTTATCCTTAAACTTAACCTAATACTTACCCTTCCGTTTCCCTCACCCTAAACCTAAAATTAGCCTAACCATTACCCTAACACTTACCCTTACTCTAACCCTTACCCTGAACTTAAGTGTAAGTGTTAGGATAACGTTAACCTTAAGGGTGACCCTTAAGCTTATCCTTAATGTTTATGGCTAGGTTAAGGGTAATTGTACAAGTAATTACTAGGATAAGTGTAAGCGTAAGTGTACATGTAAGTGTTGATGTATGGCTTATGGTAAGGGTAAGGTAAAGGGTAAGGTTTATGTTAAGGGAAAGTGTAAGAGTAACGGATAGAATAAGGGTAAGTGTAACGGTTAAGTGTTAGGGTAATGGTTAGGGTTAATTTTAGGATTAGGGTGAGAAAAATGTAAGGTTAAGTACTAGCTTAAGGTTAAGGGTAAGGTTAAGGTTAAGAGTAAGTGTAAGGTTTAGGTTAAGGGTTAGGGTTAATGTAAGGTTCAGGGAAAGGTTTGGGGTAAGGTTTAGGGTTAGGTTCAGCTTAAGGGTAAGGGTTGGGGTAAGGTTAAGGGTATGGATAAGGATAAGTGTAAGGGATAGGGTAAGGGTAAGGGTTAGCGTAAGGGTAAGATTAATGGTAAGGTTTATGTTAAGGGTAAGCGTAAGGGTAACGGATAGAGTAAGGGTAAGGGTAACGGTAAGGTTAAGGGTACAAATATGTGTTAGGGTATGGGTTATGGTATGGGTAAGAGTTAGGGTAATGTAAGGGTAAGGGTGAGTGTAAGGGTATGGGTCAGGGTAAGGGTTAGAGTAAGGGATAGGGTTAGGGTAAGGGTAAGTGTTAGAATAATGGTTAGGGTTAATTTTAGGGTTAGGGTGAGGGAAACGTAAGGGTAAGTATTGGGTTAAGGTAAGGGTAAGTGTAAGGTTTAGATTTAGGCTAATGGTAAATGTAGCAGAAAGGGTAAGGTTTACGATAAGGGTAAGTGTTAGGGTAAGGGTAAGGTTTAGGGTAACATAAAGGGTAAGGATTACGGTAAGGGTAAGGGTACAGGTAGAATTTGTTAGAATATGGCTTATGGTAAGGGTAAGGTTTAGGGTAAGAGTAAGTGTAAGTGTATGTGTAAGGGTACGGGTCATTGTAAGGGTTAGAGTAAGGGTTAGGGTAAGGGTAGGTGTTAGGGTAATGGTTAGGGTTAATTTGAGGGTTAAGGTGAGGGAAACGGAAGGGTAAGTATTAGGTTTAGGTTAAGGTTAAGGGTAAGGTTAAGGTTAAGAGTGTAAGTTTTAGGGTAAGGGTAAGGGTTAATGTAAGGGTCAGGGTAAGGGTTAAGGTAAGGGTTAGGGTTAGAGTTAGGTTAAGGTTAATTTTTAGGGTAAGGGTAAGTTATATGTATAAGGATAAGTGTAAGGGTAAGTGTTAGCGTAAGTGTAAGGATAAGGATAAGTGTACAAGTCAGGGTAAGGTTCAGAGTTAGGATTAGGGTTTGGGTTAGGGTAAGGGTAAGTGTTAGGGTAATGGTTAGGGTTAATTTTAGGTGTAGGGTGACGGATAAGAAAGGGTAAGTAGTAGGTTAAGGTTAAGCGTAAGGTTAAGGTTAAGAGTAAGTGTAAGTTTTAGGGTACGGTTTAGGGTTAATGTAAGGGTGCGGGTAAGTGTTTGGGTAAGATTTAGGGTTAGGGTAAGAGTAAGTATATGGGTAATGGTAAGGGTAAGTGTTAGGGTTAGGGTAAGTGTAAGGTTTAGATTTAGGCTAAGGGTAAGTGTAGCAGAAAGGGTAAGGGTTACGGTAAGTGTAAGTGTAAAGATAAGGTTAAGGTTTAGGCTTACGTTAAGGGTAAGGGTAATGCTTTGGTAAGGGTAAGAGTAAGGGTAAAGGTAAGGGTTACGGTAAGGGTACTGGTAGAAGTATGTGTTAGAGTACGGCTTATGGTAAGGGTACAAGTAGCTCCCCCCCGAGAGACAGGACCCAAAGGTGTACAACCAGTTCCCAACACCCCTGAGACACAGGCCCCAACCCCCCCCCAGACACAGGGACCCAAATTCTACAAGCAGCTCCCAACCCCTGCCAGGCAGGCCCCCTACCCTATACAAGCAGCTCCCAACCCTCCCCCCCCCCCCCCCCGAGGGAGGCCCCCAAGCCCCCCCACAAACACAGGCCCCTACAGTGTACAGGCAGCTCCCAGCCACCCCCAGATGCTGGCCCCAAAGTTGTACAAACAGCTCCCAGCCACCCTGCAGAAACAGATTCCTACATTGTACAAGCAGTTCCCAGCCCGCTAGACACAGGCCCTGACCCCCCACAGATGCAGGCCCCAAAGGTGTACAAGCAGCTCCCACCCCTCCCCCAGACGCAGGTCCCAAGCCCCCCCCCCAAACACAGGCCCCTACAACCAGCACCCAACCCCCTACCCCCGATGCCAGGCCCAAAGGTGTAGAAGCAGCTCCAAACCTCCTCCCTCAACCCAGGCTCCAACAGTGTACAAGCAGCTCCCAACCAACCCTCCCCTTCCCCCCGCCTCCCCCCCCCCGCCGCCCCCCCCCCCCCCCCCCCCCGACACAGGCTCCAAAGGAATACAAAGAGCTCCCACCCCTCCCCCAGATGCTGGTCTCAACCCCCCGGCCCCCCCAGAAGCAGGCCCCAAAGGTGTAGAGTCAGCTCCCAACCCCCTCAGTGCTGGCCCCAAGGGTCTACAAGCAGCTCCCTCTTGCCCCCAGATACCGGCCCCCAGACACAGACCCCAAAAGCCTAATCACAGGCCCTGAACTCTAGAGGCAGGCTCCAAAACCCAGGACAAAGCCCCAGTGGTTCGAGACAGGGCCCAAATCCCAGACACAGGCCCCAAACGCTAAACATATGCCAAAAAAAGTATTAGTGCTGGTGCCAAATGTTACAGACAGGCCCAAAAGCCCGAGATGCTCAAGGCTGAGACGTAACTTGGCTTTCTGAATTACTGGAAAGCAGCTTTCATTCTCAGATAATTGTGTGCAGGCTGATTAAGGAGGTATTGGGGAGGCAAGGACAATCCCCAGACAAGGACTGTATATCTCGAAACAAGACACTGGAACTCATGATAAGGAAGCGGCAGGCGGACAGAGAAACGAATGTAAGGACTATAACTCTCGAAACTGGACATTGGAATTCATTATAAAGATACAACAAACGGGAGAATTAGCAACAACCAGCTCTTGCAATTAAGAAACATGCCAATTCAGCAGATTCCTGACCAAAGGTGAAAAGTACACTGTGAGGAAGACTCGGGGTCTTCCTCCCAAAGACCCCTGCCCACGTCCCAAAGACCCCTGCCCACAATTCTTGGAAGGCTCTGCGCAGGCGCAAGGTGCCAAAAGGCTAATTAGCATGAGAAGCGAGGGAAGGCGGGGATAGGTAATGCATATGTATAGGTGCTTGTAGAATAGTGATAGATTGATTGTATAAATTCAAGACTGCTTTCTGCTTTGGGTATGCACGATAGGTGGAGAGATCCCCCGTGCATCCAGCGCTGCAATAAAGAATATACCACTTAAAGGAATTTCGGCTTCGATCTTTGAATCAATTTGGCGACCCAGATGGGACAACCTCTCTGCCGGACCGCAGGACCCGCTGGGAACAGGACTCCCTAGGGTACCCCCGGGATTTCCCGGAGGGACTCCTCGACTCACCGGATCACTGCGGAGGCAGACAAGGACCCCATCATTGTAAGTGAGTATATTCTTTATTCTGGTTTGGTTTTCTGGTAGACCGGTCATCTGCAACTGTCTGTAAGTCAGAAGGTGATCTTCTGCGAGGCAGTGTTTGGTATATACTTTGTGGTTAGCACCATAAGTACATGTTTGGGGACCTTAAGGAAGGAGCTCGCTTTAAGGTCCATCTGGAATTGTGTTGTCTGTTTCGGTTTTCTGACTCATGGAGTAGGGTATTTAACTCTGGTTATTGTTACTGCGATTTTGGCTATTTTCCTGGTGGTAATAGTAGGTTCGTGGCATTGTTATAAGAAAGATATCGTTACGGTGTTACACAGTTTGGTTTTCTGACTTATCGCATGTGGAATTTGACTCTGACTATTGTTACTGTGATTTTGGCAATATTGCTGGTAATAGTAGTTTTATGACATTGCTACTGAAAGATATTGCGCGCCTGTATTTTTGTGAGTGATACGTTTTGTGATACGCTTTTGTAAGTAACATGTGTATTCTGAAAGTGTAAACTGGAAACTGGGGGGGCAAACAAGCAGTGAAATTTTAAAGAAAAGTGTGTTAGGCTGTGTTTTAAGTCACTGTTGGCATTGAGAAGTTGGCATATGTTGGCATATGTTGGCATTAGAGAAGTACAGGCTGGAGAAAGATAAAGGAAGTGTTAAAAGGGTTGTTGAAAGTGTTAAAGGTGTTTGAAGTTGAATGAGCAGGGAAAGAGGATGTAGGAATGTTAATAGTTCTGCCTCTGCCCGAGGCAGAGATCTTAAAATCATGGGTGTTAGCCCTTTAGGGCAAAGGGACCATGATCGGTCCGGTCCGAGAGAGTTGTCACAGAAACAGAAAAGCAGTCAACTCTTAAAACAACCTGAGTTCATGTGCGAGCTCGGATTGCTGATGGGACCGTTCAGGGAACTGTGGACAATTGCATTCCCCTGACCGACCCCCACTAAGACCCGAATCATCCTGAAAATTATGAACGGTTAAGTAAATACTAAAACCTGGATGAATTGGGAATTGAGAATATGCTTCCAACAAGGTCTAAAAGAAACCCCTATGGAATTTTTGGACCAACTCCGAAATGTAATGAAAATAAATAAATAAATAAATAAATAAAACAAAACGGTTTGGACCTGGCTTTGGAGGACAAATTGACTAGCCTTTTCCTAGGGTAATCAACCCCTGATTTCAACAGGAATAACGGGGACCTGGGGAATCTACCCTAGCGGATCCTCCACTGGTTATAATGAAGCTAGGGGAGGAATGGAAGTGAAATTTCTTATTGCTATGGGGCAACGTATTCAGTTCTAAATCAAGCATTAATGCCTTCACAGAATTATTATGTTAGGGTAAAAGGTGTGTCGTGGTTTAACCCGGCCGGCAGCTAAACACCACGCAGCTGTTCGCTCACCCTCCCCCTCCCTCTCTGGGACGGGGGAGAGAAATGGAAAGTGAAGCCTGTGAGTTGAGATAAAGACAGTTTAATAAGACAAAATAATAATAATAATAATAATAATAATAATAATAATAATAATAATAATAATACAATGATGATAATAGTACCACTACTAATAATGTGTACAAACAAGTGATGCACAATGCAATTGCTCACCACCCGCTGACCGATGCCCAGCCTAACCCCGAGCAGTCCGGCCCCCTCCCCCTGGCTAGCCACCCCTATGTATTGTTTAGCCTGAGGTCAGATGCTATGGAATACCCCTTTGGCTAGTTTGGGTCACGTGTCCTGGGTCTGTCCCCTCCCAGCTCTTACTGCACCCCCAGCCTGCCTGTTGGCAGGACAGAGCAAGAAGCTGAGATGTCCTTGGCTTGGTATAAGCACTGCTCTGCAACAATTAAAACATCGGGGTGTTATCAGCACTCTTCTCATCCTAAGCCAAAACATAGCATTCTACCAGCTACTAGGAAGAAAATTAACTCTGTTCTAACTGAAACCAGGACAAGGTGTAACCAAAAAGGCTTATTTTTGTGAACCTTTGAAGTACAAGTTAGGGAAACAATGGGGCATCCACAGATTTTTATCTATGCCTAGCTCCTCATGGGCACTCTTAGGTAGAGATTTATTAGAGCAAGTAGGAGCAGAAATTGTCTTTGAAAAAGGGAAAATGGAATTAAGAACAGGAGAAGAACAACTAATAAATGTGTTAAGCTTGGCACTAATACAAACTGACCCTAAAAGTGAAATACCTTTAGAGATCACAGATCAAGTATGTCCAGGAGTTTGGGCTACCGAAGTCCCTGGAAGAGCTAAAAATGTGACCTTAATAATTATTAAAGTGAAGCCAGGAGAGAAACCCGTTAAGGTTAAGTAATATCCTTTGAGGATAGAAGATAGGAAAGGAATTAAAGAGATAATTGATAAATTTTTACAGTATGGATTATTGCTTGAATGCGAATCAGAATACAATGCACCCATATTGCCAATTAAAAAGGCAGATGAAAAAGCTATAGGCTAGTTCAGGATTTGAGGGCCGTAAATAAAATCACTGAGGATATACATCCAGTAGTGGCAAACCCTTATACTTTGCTGACTAAATTAAAGAATAGTCAAGTCTGGTTTACCGTGCTGGATTTAAAAGATGCCTTCTTCTGCCTAGGCTTAGCCCCAGAAAGCCAAAACCTATTCGCCTTTGAATGGGAAAATCCCGATTCAGGCAGAAAGACGCAGCTTACGTGGACATTACTACCTCAAGGATTCAAGAATAGCCCCACTATTTTTGGAAACCAATTAGCAAGGGAACTCGAAACATGGATACCTCCGGACACTGAAGGTGCTTTCTTACAATATGTAGATGATCTCTTAATAGCTACCGAGACTAAAGGGAGTTGTATTCAATGGACTATAAGTCGTCTTAATTTTCTGGGTTTAAATGGATATCAAGTCTCTTGACAGAAAGTCCAGCTGGCTCAACAAAGTGTGACCTATCTGGGATTTGACATTTCGGAAGGACAACGAGAACTAGGAACTGAACATAAGGAAGTCATTTGCCGGACTCCAGAACCTCAAATGGTAAAGGAGCTACAAACCTTTTTAGGAATGACAGGTTGGTGTCGCCTTTGGATTTATAATGATGGACTATTGGTAAAGCCTCTATGTGAATTGATAAAGATTAACCAGTCAAAGTTAGTCTGGACTGGAGAAGCACAAAAAGTCTTTAAACAACTTAAACAAGAATTGATGATTTTGAAATATCAAGCAATATTGGTAGAACAGGACGACGTGGAAATTGTGATCATTAATATTGTGAATCTAGCCTCTTTTCTTAGTGATGCTCCGGCACAACCTGTGATTCACGATTGTTTAGAAACTATAGAGACTGTGTATTCCAGCCGACCAGACCTTAAGGAGGAGCCCATGGAAGATGCGGAAGAAACTTGGTTCACGGATGGGAGCAGTTTTGTTACGCAAAGACAACGTGAAGCTGGATATGCTATAACAACTACTCAGCAGGTAATCGAGTCTAAGCCTTTACCCCCTGGAACATCAGCTCAAAAGGCGGAGATAGTTGCTCTCACGAGAGCATTGGAACTGGCAGCGGGAAAAAGGGTAAATATTTGGACAGATTCTAAATATACATTCGGCGTGGTACATGCTCATGGAGCAATTTGGAAAGACCATGGATTGCTGACCGCTCAGTGAAAACACAAAGTATGCTGAAGAAATTTTAGAATTGTTAGAGGCTGTAAAACAACCAGAAAAGGTAGCTATCATGCATTGTCAGGGACACCAAAAGGGGAACACCGATTTTGAAATTGGAAAATCGATTGGCAGAGGCTAAGCAGGCAGCTGAAATAACTGAGGTGAAGGCATTGTCTTTGATACCAGACGGTAAAATCCAAACTATATCCAAATTATACAAAAGAAGACTTAAAATTAATTGAAGATTTGAAAGGTAAAATGAAACCAGATGGATGAGTATATTTAAAAGATAACCACATAGTAATACCCTCTAGTTTGACATGGCCCATAGTTCTTACAGAACACAATAAAACGCATTGGGGAGCTGGCACACTGCATAAGAGCCTGAGTCAGACATTAGTGGGACGATATGATAAAACAAGTAACTCAACAATGTAGCATTTGCTTACACAATAACCCCAATACCGAGGATAGAATAAAATTTGGAATAATCGGTAAAGGAAATTATTCGGGGCAACAGTGGCAAATTGATTTTTCAGAACTCCCTAGAAAAGGGGGGTATCATTATTTACTGGTTCTGACTGACACGTTTTCAGGAAGGCCTGAAGCCTTTCCCTGTCGAACAAACAAAGCAAGAGAAGTGGTTAAAGTCTTGTTAAATGAAATAATACCATGCTTTGGGATTCTAGTAGCAATGTCTTCTGATAGAGTTTCACATTTTTGTGCACAAGTGGTAGAACAGATAAGTAAGATTCTAAAGATAGATTGGCAACTGCATACTCCTTATAGACCACAGGCAAGTGGACAGGTAGAAAAAATGAACCATTTAAGTAAACAATAAATAGCTAAAATTGGATAAGAAGCTAATTTGTCATGGCCTCAATCCCTCCCTTTAGCATTACTTGGAATTAGAGTTAAACCTAGAATAAAAGGAAATTTGAGTCCCTTCAAAATCTTATATGCAAGGCCATAGCAATTTCTATTTAGTGGAGAGGACCTAACGCAGTTAGGATAAGAATATTTATATGCTTATATAACTGAACTTCAGAAACAAGCATTAGCCAAAAGGCTAATTAGCATGAGAAACAAGCACCTATACATATGCATTACCTATCCCCCCCTTCCCTCGCTTCTCATGCTAATTAGCCTTTTGGCACCTTGCGCCTGCGCAGAGCCTTCCAAGAATTGTGGGCAGGGGTCTTTGGGAGGAAGACCCCGAGTCTTCCTCACAGTGTACTTTTCACCTTTGGTCAGGAATCTGCTGAATTGGCATGTTTCTTAATTGCAAGAGCTGGTTGTTGCTAATTCTCCCGTTTGTTGTATCTTTATAATGAATTCCAATGTCCAGTTTCGAGAGTTATAGTCCTTACATTCGTTTCTCTGTCTGCCTGCCGCTTCCTTATCATGAGTTCCAGTGTCTTGTTTCGAGATATACAGTCCTTGTCTGGGGATTGTCCTTGCCTCCCCAATACCTCCTTAATCAGCCTGCACACAATTATCTGAGAATGAAAGCTGCTTTCCAGTAATTCAGAAAGCCAAGTTACGTCTCAGCCTTGAGCATCTCGGGCTTTTGGGCTTTTTTTTTTTTACAGACACTGTAACATTTGGCACCAGCACTAATACTTTTTTGGCATATGTTTAGCGTTTGGGGCCTGTGTCTGGGATTTGGGCCCTGTCTCGAACCACTGGGGCTTTGTCCTGGGTTTTGGAGCCTGCCTCTAGAGTTCAGGGCCTGTGATTAGGCTTTTGGGGTCTGTGTCTGGGGGCCGGTATCTGGGGGCAAGAGGGAGCTGCTTGTAGACCCTAGGGGCCAGCATTGAGGAGCTGACTCTACACCTTTGGGGCCTGCTTCTGGGGGCGGGGGGGGGTTGAGACCAGCATCTGGGGGAGGGGTGGGAGCTCTTTGTATTCCTTTGGAGCCTGTGTCGGGGGGGGGGGGGGGGGGGGCGGCGGGGGGGGGAGGCGGGGGGAAGGGGAGGGTTGGTTGGGAGCTGCTTGTACACTGTTGGAGCCTGGGTTGAGGGAGGAGGTTTGGAGCTGCTTCTACACCTTTGGGCCTGGCATCGGGGGTAGGGGGTTGGGTGCTGGTTGTAGGGGCCTGTGTTTGGGGGGGGGGCTTGGGACCTGCGTCTGGGGGAGGGGTGGGAGCTGCTTGTACACCTTTGGGGCCTGCATCTGTGGGGGGTCAGGGCCTGTGTCTAGCGGGCTGGGAACTGCTTGTACAATGTAGGAATCTGTTTCTGCAGGGTGGCTGGGAGCTGTTTGTACAACTTTGGGGCCAGCATCTGGGGGTGGCTGGGAGCTGCCTGTACACTGTAGGGGCCTGTGTTTGTGGGGGGGCTTGGGGGCCTCCCTCGGGGGGGGGGGGGAGGGTTGGGAGCTGCTTGTATAGGGTAGGGGGCCTGCCTGGCAGGGGTTTGGAGCTGCTTGTAGAATTTGGGTCCCTGTGTCTGGGGGGGGGTTGGGGCCTGTGTCTCAGGGGTGTTGGGAACTGGTTGTACACCTTTGGGTCCAGTCTCTCGGGGGGGAGCTACTTGTACCCTTACCATAAGCCGTACTCTAACACATACTTCTACCAGTACCCTTACCGTAACCCTTACCTTTACCCTTACTCTTACCCTTACTAAAGCATTACCCTTACCCTTAACGTAAGCCTAAACCTTAACCTTATCCTTACACTTACACTTACCGTAAACCTTACCCTTTCTGCTACACTTACCCTTAGCCTAAATCTAAACCTTACACTTACCCTTACCTTAACCCTTACGTTTCCCTCACCCTAACCCTAAAATTAACCCTAACCATTATTCTAACACTTACCCTTACCCTAACCCTATCCCTTACTCTAACCCTTACCCTGACCCATACCCTTACACTCACCCTTACCCTTACATTACCCTAACTCTTACCCATACCATAACCCATACCCTAACACATATTTGTACCCTTAACCTTACCGTTACCCTTACCCTTACTCTATCCGTTACCCTTACGCTTACCCTTAACATAAACCTTACCATTAATCTTACCCTTACGCTAACCCTTACCCTTACCCTATCCCTTACACTTATCCTTATCCATACCCTTAACCTTACCCCAACCCTTACCCTTAAGCTGAACCTAACCCTAAACCTTACCCCAAACCTTTCCCTGAACCTTACATTAACCCTAACCCTTAACCTAAACCTTACACTTACTCTTAACCTTAACCTTACCCTTAACCTTAAGCTAGTACTTAACCTTACATTTTTCTCACCCTAATCCTAAAATTAACCCTAACCATTACCCTAACACTTAACCGTTACACTTACCCTTATTCTATCCGTTACTCTTACACTTTCCCTTAACATAAACCTTACCCTTTACCTTACCCTTACCATAAGCCATACATCAACACTTACATGTACACTTACGCTTACACTTATCCTAGTAATTACTTGTACAATTACCCTTAACCTAGCCATAAACATTAAGGATAAGCTTAAGGGTCACCCTTAAGGTTAACGTTATCCTAACACTTACACTTAAGTTCAGGGTAAGGGTTAGAGTAAGGGTAAGTGTTAGGGTAATGGTTAGGCTAATTTTAGGTTTAGGGTGAGGGAAACGGAAGGGTAAGTATTAGGTTAAGTTTAAGGATAAGGTTAAGAGTTATGGTAAGGGTTAGGTTTAATGTAAGGGTAAGGGTTTGGGAAATGTTTAGGATAAGGGTAAGAGAAGGGATAATGGTAAGGGTAAGGATGATGTTTAGTGTAAGGGTTAGATTTAGTTAAGGGTAAGGGTTAGTGTAAGTTTAAGAGTAAGGGTAAGTGTAAGGGTATGTGTAAAAGTACGGGTAATTGTAAGGGTTTGAGTAAGGGTTAGGGTAAGGGTAGGTGTTAGGGTAATGGTTAGGGTTAATTTTAGGGTTAGGGTGAGGGAAACGTAAGAGTAAGTATTAGGTTACAGCTAAGGTTAAGGTTAAGAGTAAGTGTAAGGTTTAGTGTAAGGATTAGGGTTAGTGTAAGGGTCAAGGTAAGGGTTGGGGTAAAGGTTTAGGTAAAGGGTAAAAATATGTATATTGTAAGGGTGAGGGGTTAGGGTAATGGTTAGATTTTAGTTAGATTTAGGTAAGGGTGAGGGTTCGGGTAAGGTTTAGAATTAGGCAAAGGGTAAGTGTAGCAGAAAGGGTAAGGTTTAGGATAAGGGTAAGTGTTAGGATAAGGGTAAGGTTTAGGGTTAGCTTAATAGTAAGGTTAAGGGTAATTGTACGAGTAATTGCTAGGGTAAGTGCAAGCGTAAGTGTACATGTAAGTGTTGTTGTATGGCTTATGGTAAGGGTAAGGTCAAGGGTAAGGTTTATGTTAAGGGTAAGCGTAAGGGTAACGGATAGAGTAAGGGTAAGGGTAAGGTTAAGGGTAACGGTAAGGTTAAGGGTACAAATATGTGTTAGGGTATGGGTTATGGTATGGGTAAGAATTAGGGTAAGTATAAGGGTAAGGGTAAGGGTAAGTGTAAGTGTAAGGGTACAGGTCAGGGTAAGGGTTAGAGTAAGGGTTAGGGTTAGGGTTACGGTAAGGTTAAGTGTTAGGGTAATGGTTAGGGTTAGTTTTAGGGTTAAAGTCAGGAAAACGTATGCGTAAGTATTAGGTGAATGTTAAGGGTAAGGTTAAGGTTAAAAGTAAGTGTAAGGTTTAGGGTAAAGGTTAGGGTTAATGTAAGGGTCAGGGTAAGGGTTGGGGTAAGGTTTAGGGTAAGGGTTAGGTTAAGGATAAGTGTTAGGGTAAGGGTAAGGTTAATGGTAACCGTAAGTGTAAAGGTAAGGGTTAGGGTAAGGGTAAGAATAAGGGTATGGGTAATGGTAAGGGCGAGGGTTAGGCTAAGGGTAAGTGTAAGGTTTAGATTTAGGCTAAGGGTAAGAGTAGCAGAAAGGGTAAGGTTTACGGTAAGGGTAAGTGTTAGGATAAGGGTAAGGTTTAGGGTTAGGTTAAGGGTAAGGGATAGGGTAAGGGTAAGGGTAACGGTAAGGGTAACGGTAACAGTAAGGGTAAGGGTAACGGTAAGGTTAAGGGTAACGGTAACGGTAAGGGTAAGGGTTACGGTAAGGGTAAGGGTACGGGTAGAAGTATGTGTTAGAGTATGGGTTATGGTAAGGGTAAGGGTTAGAGTAAGGGTTAGGGTAAGGGTAATGATTAGGGTTAATTTTAGGGTTAGGGTGAGGGAAAAGTAAGGGTAAGTATTAGGTTAAGGTTAAGGGTAAGGTTAAGGTTAAGTTTTAGGGTTAGTGTTAATGTAAGGGTCAGGGTAAGGGTTCAGGTAAGGTTTAGGGTTAGGGTTAGGTTAAGGTTAAGTGTTAGGGTAAGGGTAAGGTGAATGGTAACCGTAAGTGTAAGGGTAAGGGTTAGGGTAAGGGTATGAGTAAGGGTAAGGGTAAGGGGAAGTCTAAGGGTCCGGGTCAGGGTAAAAGTTAGAGTAAGGGTTAGGTAAGGATAAGTGTTCGGGTAATGGTTACGGTTAATTTTAGGGTTATGGTGAGGGAAACGTAAGGGTATGTATTAGTTTAAGGGTAAGGTTAAAGTTAAGATTAAGTGTAAGGTTTAGGTTAAGGGTTAGGATTAGAGTTAGGGTTAGGGTAAGGGTTAAGGTTAATGTAAGGGTCAGGGTAAGGGTTGGGGTAAGGTTTAGGTTAAGGGTAAAAGTAAGTATAATGGTAAGGGTAAGGGTGAGGGTTAGGGTAATGGTTAGATTCAGGTAAGGGTGAGGGTTAGGGTAAGGTTTAGAATTAGGCAAAGGGTAATTGTAGCAAAAAGGGTAAGGTTTAGGATAAGGGTAAGTGTTAGGATAAGGGTAAGGTCTAGGGTTAGCTTAATAGTAAGGTTAAGGGTAATTGTACGAGTAATTGCTAGGGTAAGTGCAAGCGTAAGTGTACATGTAACTGTTGTTGTATGGCTTATGATAAGGGTGTGAGGAATGTTTTAACAATTCGTGTCCATAAAGAACAATTCTGTTTGAATCCTGTCTGCCTCTGGGCCCTGCACTGGCAATTTAATTCTTGAACCTCAGCTGCAGTGTGTCCCAGTCTCCCCCTCATTCTAGTCAATTTATCACTCCTTAAATTTATGAACCTGTTTGCTTTTGTTATTCCGGACTTCTATTTCTAACACTGCTATAGATGTGTCTGTGAATGGCTGGGGAAGAATGTTTTAATTACTCGTGAAGCTGTTTGTGTTTGATGTCTGGGAGTTTCAGAACAACTGATAACAACTAGTGACTGTTATGGGATACTATGCGGATCTTTGGTATCTGGTTAGGGGGGCCGAGAGATTAAGAGGAAGGAAAAAGAAGCTGAAGGACGGCTGGGAGACAAGACTTGAAGAGAATGTTCTATAAACTTGGTATGGTGCCAAGTAAGTACAAAGGGGGAGAGGAAGACTACGAGCCTTCAGCATGAAAGACCCCTAGAGACCCCCAGAAGAGACCCCAGAGGAGACTGCGCATGCTCCAGTAGGAGAGACTGCACCCCGGAAGCTAATTTTAATAATCTATTTTTTTTAGAAGTAGTAATGAATATGTATTAGTGTAGGAGCATAAAAATCAGCTGCTTGATGTAACTGGTGTGCGTCCTGGTGGAGCGGAGACTCCCGGTGCACCCAGCGCTGTTTGCTTACCTCTATTCCTTTATATTCTTTCAATAAATCCTATTTTTTTATTTAATCCTAATTTGAATCCTGAGCCATTTATAACAATTTTGGGGCTCGTCCGGGATGGCTATACTTCCTGAATTCTGATTTAATCTAGGAGAGGCGTCCCACCATTTGGTGGCTCCTGTTTGAGTCAGATCGGGACTAATGCCATCCTGAACCTGAATAAAGGTAAGCAAAGAATTTGTTTTTTTTTTTTTTTTTTGAGCTCCCTTGCTGGCTGTTTTTTGCCTGTAATTCTGCGCGCGAAGATCCGGACGAAGACGACAAGGTCGTTTGGATACCGTTCGGTTGGATTCCGGTGTCCAGAATCGAACCGGATGAAGACGACAGTCGTTTGTGGATACCGTCTGGTTCGATCCCAGACGAAGACAGCAGAGATGCTTGTGGATACCGTCCAGTTGGATTCTGGATGAAGACGACTGATTCGTAAGATACCGTCCGGTTGGGTAAAGGTGCGGTTGCTAGTGTTTGTGTGTGAGAGTGTAACTGAGACTTCTAAAGTCCGCGTGGAGGTCTTTCTGTTTTCTCACCGGTTCTAATCTCCTGTCGGGGGTGCTGGGCTGGTGAAGAGAGGGATACGTGGGTGGGTGATAGGTCCTAAACCCCCTGCAAGACACTCTCACTAGGGGCAACCAAGGGCTGTGGGAATTGCCACTAGTAAAATTCCCGGATGGGTCAGATAAAATCGAAGACCAAGGACCAGAAAGGGAGCAAATTACCAGATATATGACCAAAAAGTCCATTACGAATAATGATTAGAAATTGGAACAATAGGGGCCCCAGAAAATTAAAGAGTAAATTAAAAATGATCCTGTATTATATGATAGAATGACCAAAAAAACTCTTAAGACCCCATGTATTTTGATCCACGGAGGACGGGGTCTGTCAGGCTTTGAACATTAATAGTAGAATACCCATGGATCCAGAAAAGAGCAAGCTGAAACATTGGAATTAGAAATTAGAGAGCAATTGATTAAGAATGAATATGTGCTACATTTGTGCCTGTGCTGCACTTATACCACCAGATAACAGGAGCCTCTCGGACCCCGAGAACCAGATCAAAAACAACCTCATGGTTCGGACTTTAATCAAGGGGTCTGAGATAAGGAGGACTGCTCACAAAGGGACAGGTTAGGAATATGTATATGTATAGGAATGTTCATGTATATGTAACTCTTTACTAGAGCAATTTGCCATGTTAGGCGTGCACGACTTTGGTGGGACTACCCGCCCCGTGCTGCATGGAACTGAGTAAACATACCTACTTTACAATCTTACTGATTGTGGAGTCAGCTTTCTGTGAGTCATTTTGGTGAGCCAGGCAGGAGACACTCTGCTCGGCTGCGGGATCGGCTGCAGCGCGGACGCCCCTAGGTGCACCCTGAGCGTTTTTGCTCGGAGGGGACTCCACTCTCAGCTGCTCACCGCAGGAGCAAAGATCTCCTGAAACTGCAGACAAACGGTATGTTTTCAGCTGCTGGAGGGACACTAACTGGAGTGTTAATAATTGTATGTGTTTTTATGTATGTATTTTGTGTTGACATTTTGTATATTGTAATATTTGCATATTGGATGTATTTTGTGTTGAAAGTATTTGTGTAAATGTAAGGGTTTGAAACAAAGTGTTACAAGTCACTTCACGAAGAACACAGTCAGAGACAATACTTGTTTGGTTGGTTATCATTCTAAATTATATTCCTGTGGTATGAATGAGATGTGCTGGAGGCCTCCGTGTGCGATTGTGCTGTGTGAGTGAGATGCAGCGTTGCTGCAAAGCGAGTGCAGAGTTCCGATCCATTGTTCCGCACTCTCCACAAGGGGAGTGGGCAGAGACGAACGAAGTGCTTGACAGACTGAAAAGAAGTGCTGTTTTATCCAAGTTTTGAGTGGTGGTGCCCAGTGTATCTTGTGTATCTTGTGTATCCTATTTTTGCTCTTAAATGTTTTGACCGTGACAAAAAAAAGGCAGGAGCATGATATGACATGCTTTCTGCAACATATGAGGCCTGCACAGGCCGAGACCTGGACTCGCTGAGACCTGAACAGGCCGAGAGACCGGAGCGGCGCCGAGAGACTGGAGTGGCGCTGGGAGACCCGAGACACTACGGAGGGACTACCGCTGGACGGAGAGAGCCCTGAGAGACGCTGCAGAGCCACGGACGGCTCTGAGAGAAACAGAATAGACCGGACAGAAGCCGGAAAACGCGGGGAATTGAAGTAATTGCGGGACATCCGAGATCGAGTTGCTACGGGAGACCAGAGGCGTCAGTGGACACCGGTAGCCGACCCTCACCGTGTGGCCAGTCGGCACAGAGCAGAGGGGCGGACATCAGGACCCTGCAGCCTGTCTGACGTAACCATGGAGGCAGTGGCAGCAGTGGCTGTGCTGCTTCACTCTAGCATTCTTTTTATAAAAGGTTTATCTTGCAATGCAAAAAAGACTATTAGTCCCCAGATCGGTGTTATAACTGTTACTAATGACGACCTAGCTCTATTGCAGAGCAGGAGTGCAGAGACGCAGATTACACTGCCAAATGACCACCAGCAGGCTCTTTCACAAACCTAAGGTTGCAGCTGGCACTGCCTGCAGCCGTATAGCAGACGTTACACTCTCTTTCCTAACTAGTAATCATGTGTCTCATCCATTTGTGGTGAATGGTCAGTGGGTCAGTGGCAAAAAGAAAAGGAGGATGCCACTGACACTAACAGCATGGGTAACAGGAGTAGTATAAGTGACACAGGTGACGGTGCGAGGCGAGGTGCTCTGCCTGCTGCTCGCCTTCGCCTGACTGTGCACTGCTGCCGACGGTGCTAGAGTAAAATGTGAAGACTGCTCAGATGGCAGTGATGAGAGTGTTTGTGTGAAGAAGATGTGTGAAGAAGATGTGTGCTGAATCTGACTTTGTGTGCAACAGTGGTCAGTGTGTGCCAAACAGATGGCAGTGTGAAGGGGATCTGGATTGTGAAGATGGGTCTGACGAAAGTGCTGAGCTGTGTCATATGAGAACAGTGTCATGGAAATGTGATGGTGAAAAAGACTGTGACAGTGGAGAAGATGAAGAGAATTGTGGCGATGTGATAGAGATCCTTACTGTAAGGATGGAAGAGATGAAATTAACTGCCCTTCCTGGACCTGTAGGCCAGACCAGTTCAGATGTGAACTGTGTCCATGGGAGTAGGCAGTGCAGTGGTGTGAGAGACTGTCTGGATGGCACTGATGAAGCAAACTGTAACAATGTTATTCAGTGCTGTGGACCTGGCAAATTCAAGTGCAGAAGTGGAGAATGCATAGATATCGATAAAGTGTGTAACCAGCAGAGAGACTGCAAGGACTGGGGTGATGAGCCCCTGAAGGAATGCAACATAAATGAATGTGACTGTCCAGCTGTGAAACTGTGGAGATAGTGATGAATGCCAAAACCCTGTAGTCAAATCTGTATCAACCTGAAAGGCTATCAGATGAATCCTGCTACAGGAACCTGGAAAGGGCCATACGGCAAAGCAAATTAAATAACTGTTATTTAACTTGTCAGAAGATAAAAAATAAAGTGTTTCAACAAGCAGCCACGGGAGGGAAGAATCACTGAACCCTCGATGTGAGGGACTGTACCTTGTTTTACTGACTACTGAAACAGCTGTGAGAACTGCAGAAAGGGACCCACGCATCCAGAATAAAAGGACCAGTAACTACTGAAACTTGGAGGGTTGAGTCCGCTCCTGGGAAACTGAAACTCAAGCTAAGGGAGAACTAATATTCTGGCAGCGAGGCTCTGCATGTATTAAGGATGCCAAATAAAGGGGACAAGCCTAAAGGGAGAAAAGGGAGAAGGCAAGACCGGGGCAGGACCCTCCACTGCAGTGTGTATGGTCTACCGAGGGAGGCAACCCCTATCGGTATTGACTGCCGAATGAGAGGGCCTCGACCGGACTTCTCCCACACTAAGATCAGGTTGTCCCGAGAAAATAACATAAAAAACCTCTTTTTTAAACCTATATAAAATTGTGATTCGTTTTACAGGAGCTGGATCACCCTGACAGGCCGAACGGTAACACAAGCCTGAATCGACCCTGAAGGCGTTTGCCTATTATGATCCAGCTACATGGGCAGAAGACAGATCCTGGGGCTATAGGACCTCAGTATATATATATACTTAATAGAATAATTAGGTTATTAGCTGTAATAGAAATAGTTATAAATGATGAGAACTGATCTAAATGAGTTATAAAGATGAGAACTGCTTTGTGTCAAAATTGCCTAGCTTTGGACTGTTTGCTAGCACAAGAAGGAGAAGTCTGTGGAAAATTTAACTTTAGTAATTACTGTTTAAAGATTGATGAAAAGGTGTTTCTTCCTAGTAACTGATAGAATGTTATGTTCTGGTTTAGGATGAGAAGAATGTTAATAATATGCTGATGTTTTAATTGTTTTTAATTGTTACAGAGCAGTGCTTACACCAAGCCAAGGACCAAGCCAAATTCAGCTTCTCACTGTCCTGCCAGCAGGCAGGCTGGGAGGAGGGCCAGACTGCTCGGGGTTAGGTTGGGCATCGGACAGCGGGTGGTGAGCAATTGCATTGTGCATCACTTGTTTCGTACACATTATTACTAGTAGTACTACTATCATCATTATTGTTATTATCTTCTTGTTTTTAACTCAACTCACAGGCTTCACTTTC
Organism: Netta rufina; assembly: GCF_964035555.1. Classification (NCBI taxonomy): domain Eukaryota; kingdom Metazoa; phylum Chordata; class Aves; order Anseriformes; family Anatidae; genus Netta; species Netta rufina. Next base: position 4,446 of record NC_140132.1, on the reverse strand, counting down.
CCATTTCTCTCTCCCATCCCAGAGAAGGAGGGGGGAGGTGAGCGAGCAAACACAAACCTGGAAGGATATGGAATGGGATTTATTTTCATGGCTGCCTGGTGGACCATGGGTCAAAAGAGTGTTATTTTTATTGTTATGTGGTGTAATTACGTTATTATTTGTACCTTGTATGATACCTTGTCTTACATTATTAATACACCGGGTGATAAATAGTACATTTGTAATAACTTCATTAAAAAAAGAAGGGAATATGTCAATTATGATGCTTAAGAATTGGACCCTCCAAGAACAAACTGATGAAATCCAATTATTAATAACAGAAGAGACACGAATTGGGGATGTTAAAAAGAAGATAAGGGATTGTGAAGAATGTTTTAACAATTCGTGTCCATAAAGAACAATTCTGTTTGAATCCTGTCTGCCTTTGGGCCCTGCACTGGCAATTTAATTCTTGAACCTCAGCTGCAGTGTGTCCCAGTCTCCCCCTCATTCTAGTCAATTTATCACTCCTTAAATTTATGAACCTGTTTGCGTTTGTTATTCCGGACTTCTATTTCTAACACTGCTATAGATGTGTCTGTGAATGGCTGGGGAAGAATGTTTTAATTACTCGTGAAGCTGTTTGTGTTTGATGTCTGGGAGTTTCAGAACAACTGATAACAACTAGTGACTGTTATGGGATACTATGCGGATCTTTGGTATCTGGTTAGGGGGGCCGAGAGATTAAGAGGAAGGAAAAAGAAGCTGAAGGACGGCTGGGAGACAAGACTTGAAGAGAATGTTCTATAAACTTGGTATGGTGCCAAGTAAGTACAAAGGGGGAGAGGAAGACTACAAGCCTTCAGCATGAAAGACCCCTAGAGACCCCCAGAAGAGACCCCAGAGGAGACTGCGCATGCTCCAGTAGGAGAGACTGCACCCCGGAAGCTAATTTTAATAATCTATTTTTTTTAGAAGTAGTAATGAATATGTATTAGTGTAGGAGCATAAAAATCAGCTGCTTGATGTAACCGGTGTGCGTCCTGGTGGAGCGGAGACTCCCGGTGCACCCAGTGCTGTTTGCTTACCTCTATTCCTTTATATTCTTTCAATAAATCCTATTTTTTTATTTAATCCTAATTTGAATCCTGAGCCATTTATGACAAGGGTTAGGTTAACTTTAAGGTTTATGTTAAGTGTAAGTGTAAGGGTAACGGAGACAGTAAAGGTAAGGGTAAGGCGAATGGTAAGGTTAAGGCTACAAGTACGTGTTAGGGTATGGGTTATGGTAAGGGTAAGGGTTAGGGTAAGGGTAAGTGTTAGGGTAATGGTTAGGGTTAATTTTAGGGTTAGGGTGAGGGAAACATAAGGGTAAGTGTTAGGGTAATAGTTAAGGGTAAGGTTAAGGTTAAGGTTAAGAGTAAGTGTAAGTTTTAGAGTAAGGGTTAGGGTTAATGTAAGGGTCAGGGTAAGGGCTGGGGTAAGGTTTAGGGTTAGGGTTAGGTTAAGGGTAAGGATTAGGGTAAGGGTAAGGGTATGGATAAGGATAAGTGTAAGTGTTAGGGTAAGGGTAATGTTAAAGGTAACAGTAAGTGTAAGGAGAAGGGTTAGGGTAAGGGTAAGAGTAAGGGTATTGGCAACGGTAAGGGTGAGGGTTACAGTAAGGGTAAGTGTAAGGTTTAGATTTAGGCTAAGGGTAAGTGTAGCAGAAAGGGTAAGGTTTACTGTAAGGTTTAAGGTTTCGGCTTAGGTTAAGGGTAAGGGTGAGGGTAAGGGTAATTGTACGAGTAATTGCTAGGGTAAGTGCAAGCGTAAGTGTACATGTAAGTGTTGTTGTATGGCTTATGGTAAGGGTAAGGTCAAGGGTAAGGTTTATGTTAAGGGTAAGCGTAAGGGTAACGGATAGAGTAAGGGTAAGGGTAAGGTTAAGGGTACAAATATGTGTTAGGGTATGGGTTATGGTATGGGTAAGAATTAGGGTAAGTATAAGGGTAAGGGTACAGGTCAGGGTAAGTGTTAGAGTAAGGGTTAGGGTTAGGGTTAGGGTAAGGGTAAGGGTTAGGGTAAGGGTTAGTTTTAGGGTTAAAGTCAGGAAAACGTATGCGTAAGTATTAGGTTAATGTTAAGGGTAAGGTTAAGGTTAAAAGTAAGTGTAAGGTTTAGGGTAAGGGTTAGGGTTAATGTAAGGGTCAGGGTAAGGGTTGGGGTAAGGTTTAGGGTAAGGGTTAGGTTAAGGATAAGTGTTAGGGTAAGGGTAAGGTTAATGGTAACCATAAGTGTAAAGGTAAGGGTTAGGGTAAGGGTAAGAATAAGGGTATGGGTAATGGTAAGGGCGAGGGTTAGGCTAAGGGTAAGTGTAAGGTTTAGATTTAGGTGAAGGGTAAGTGTAGCAGAAAGGGTAAGGTTTACGGTAAGGGTAAGTGTTAGGATAAGGGTAAGGTTTAGGGTTAGGTTAAGGGTAAGGGATAGGGTAAGGGTAAGGGTAACGGTAACGGTAAGGGTAAGGGTTACGGTAAGGGTACGGGTACGGGTAGAAGTATGTGTTAGAGTATGGGTTATGGTAAGGGTAAGGGTTAGGGTAAGGGTAAGTGTTGGGGTAATGGTTAGGGTTAATTTTAGGGTTAGGGTGAGGGAAAAGTAAGGGTAAGTATTAGGTTAAGGTTAAGGGTAAGGTTAAGGTTATGTTTTAGGGTTAGGGTTAATGTAAGGGTCAGGGTAAGGTTTCAGGTAAGGTTTAGGGTTAGGGTTAGGTTAAGGTTAAGTGTTAGGGTAAGCGGAAGTTGTATGGATAAGGATAAGTGTAAGGGATAGGGTAAGGGTAAGTGTTCGGGTAAGGGTAAGGTTAATGGTAACCGTAAGTGTAAGGGTAAGGGTTAGGGTAAGGGGAAGAGTAAGGGTAAGGGTAGGGGAAGTCTAAGGTTACGGGTCAGGGTTAAAAGTTACAGTAAGGGTTAGGGTTAGGGTTAGGTAAGGATAAGTGTTAGGGTAATGGTTACGGTTAATTTTAGGGTTATGTTGAGGGAACACAGCAACAGTGCGCGCAGTCGCAGAATATACCAGGATGTGCTGCGTAATCCCAGAATTAGCAAGGTATAAAAAGGGACCCTGGCAGGGGTGAGGTGCGTGCCGTTGGCGGAGCTGAGACTCCCCGGCTGCCCAGTGCTGTTTTGCTTGATGTTTGCTTACTCAATAAATTCCTTTCTATGATTAATACAATGCTCTCTGAAAATTAATTAAGGGGGCAACTTATAACACTTTGGACGCTCAAAACCCAAACCCAAAAACTTTGGACGCTCAAAACCCTATCCCGAAAACACTAGGACGCTCCAAACCCTATCCCGAAAACAGAACGCTCAAAGCCCTAACCCAAAAACATTAGGATGCTCCAAGCCCTAACCCAAAAACATTAGGACGCTCAAAACCCAAACCCAAAACATTAAGATGCTCCAAACCCTATCCGGAAAACATTAGGAAGCTCAAAGACCTATCCCAAAAACTTAGGACGCTCAAAACCCTATCCTGGAAACATTAAGATGCTCAAAACCCTATCCTGAAAACTGAGGATGCTCATTACCCAGACCCAAAATATTAAGATGCTCAAAACCCTAACCCAACTACTTAGGATGCTTGAAAGCCTATCCCAAAAAATTAGGGCACACAAAAGCCTAACCCCCAAAATTAAGATGCTCAAAATCCAAACCCCCAAAATTAGGATACTCAAAACCCTGGACCTGGAGAACCTAACCTGAAAAAAAAAAAAAAAAAAGATCTTAAAACCCTAACCGTAAATAACTGACCAAAAATAAAACCTTAAGACTCTAACCCTAAAAAACATATCAACACTACAACCCAAAAAACTCTAATACCCTAACACGCTAACCCTGAAACCCTTAAAACCCTAACCCCCAAATCCTTAAAACCCTAACCGTTAAAACTCCAACCCTAAAAACCTTAAAATCCTAAACATAAACCCTGAAACCCCTTACCCTGAAACCCAACCCTAGTGCCCAATCCCTGAAACCTTAAAACCCTGAATCAGTCTGTAGCAAATAGCATAGGCTGAGTCGAGGATCTCAGTACAGTAGCATTATTATTTGAGATTACAATGGCGGGTGTCCCACAAGCAGGAGGGTGCCTACTAATTCCATACACAGTTTATACACTTTTTTTTTCTGCCGAGGACCGGGACCCTCCCCTGTTTCCCCTTTAACTGTGCTATTCAAGGTTCATAATCTAGCTGGTGCTTCACAGAAAATACACAGCTGCTGGCCTGTTACAAGTCACATTTCTTTTGAGGTTTTTACTCTTTGAGGTGGTAATGTGTCTTACGCCGTGATTTCCACCTAATTGCTGTAAGGATTCTGGTTGTCTGTGTTTTACAAGGTTGTCTGTTATAATAAATAAAAGTCCCAAATAGGATTACAATCAAAGTTTACAATTCACTGAATGAATAGAGGTAAGCAAACA